>NC_137554.1:31749066-32949066 GCF_963082525.1 Nesoenas mayeri | reverse complement strand
TTAATCTTCAACTGGGTACCCAGGATTGTTGTCATGATGGTTATTACACCGTGTCCTGCCCGGTGCGGCATTAATGATTAACATGCCAGGTTCAATGTCAGCTCCTGCTATTGCCTTTTGAATTGCTCTTCCATCACCTTCCTCTGATATCCCGACAAATAACCAGAGCACGGAGCTGCCCATAAAACACATTTGAGGCTGGGTGGACACCCAGGATGGTTTATCTCTGGGGCAGGGAGGAGGAGGAGGAGAGCCAGGGAGGAAGGCTGTGCTGAGGAACGGGTGCATTGCCTCACTTCTTTCCCTGGGCCAGCCTGTGCCCTTCGAGGATGTCCTCTCCTCCCTGATCCGGGAACGTCCTGGCCAGGCTGTTACAGCAGGTGGGGGGAAATTCCCCGCAGCGGGCACTCCTTGGGCAGCTGGTGCCAGATGAGTTTGTTTTTGCTTCACATTCACTCCTTTTATTAGCACAAACCCGAAGAGCTGAGATTCCTCCTCCCGCTCACGGTGACGCTGTCCCCACGGAAGCTCATTCCCAGGAGGGAGGGGACAGCTCGTTTCCTCAAGTGCTGAGAGCCACCCACTCCCTTCCAGCACCCAGCCTCTGCCCCGCAGGGTTTTGCCCTTTATGCCGCAGGGCAGGTGTGAACACACCGTGCAAATCCCCAGGGGCCTTTGGCCCGTGCGCGGCACCCGTCATGGTGTGGCCACACGTGAGCCATGGGGCTGCTGGGGGTGGAAGGCAGCTCTTGAATTATCTGTCTTCTCCATATATCCGGAGGCTGCAGACCCTCATTTTCCCCATGGGGATGCTGCCCCAGAGGCTGTCGGAGGGGCCAGATCCACCCCACCCAGCCTCCAGCCCACACACCTTCCTTATTGCTTCTGATGGAGTAGCTCAGCCTTGAGCCATCCTGCTCCCCAAGCAGGGGGGCATGTGAGCCCCATGTGAGCTCCAAAAATGGCCATTTCCCACAGGGAGAAGGTCTGGGGCTGCTGCATGGCTGAGTGGGGAGTATGGTGGCATTGGGCTGGTCTCCATGGCATGGAGGGCTTGCAGAGCCACAGCAGATGGGACAAAGCCACAGATGCCACCAAGCTCCCAGGGGCTGTGGGCAGGAGGGGTCTGTATGCACGGAGCAAACCCCAGAGCATGGGAAACAAACACGGCTCGTTTGCTGAGCCCATCTCTGAGGGTGACCTGCATGAGCGGGGCTCCCCCTGCCACCCTCTGCCTGCAGTCCCTGCCAGGGACACCTTGCCCTCCTGCTCTTCCCACCCTGTGTCACAGCTGGAACAGAGGATCCCCCACCCTGGCACACACGTCATCTCAGATGTTTGGGCACCTCCAGCCCAAGAACGCCTTCCCGGGGGCAATAAGGAAGTTTCTGTTTGCTCCCACGCGCCCCCAGGAAGTTTTTCGCCTCAACGCTCTGTCGGCGCCCCAACAGTTTTTGGGGTGCTGCCAGACACCCTGGGGTGCCAGTCTGGGGGAATCAGGCAAGTCTAAGGGTTACAAGGTGCAGATTCCTGGCGGCACCCACATGGGTCGGTGGGGATGGGTGGTGGGCTGGGGTGAGTCCCAGGGCTGGTGGGGGACCAGCTGGGTTGGGGTCTCCTCTGGGGAGCCCAAAAGCTCCAATGGTGCGTGGGCAGTGGGAATGGAGGGCACAAGCACAGTGGGAGCACTGGAGGGGGGCTGCACCAGCATGGCTGAACCCCCCTTGTCCCGCTGCTGCCCTTCGGCTGCCAAGAAAGCCGAGAGCCGGAAAGGACGATGGGGAGGAATCGTGTCCGGCAGAAGAAACTGGTCCTTCAAGTTTCTGCGGCAGGAGGAGGAAAGGAACCAAGTTGGTGGTTGTGGGGTTACTGGCAAAACTCGATGCCACAGAAACTACCCGCCCTATCCCAGGGAAACCCCATGGCCAGGAAAAGGCACAAAGCCACAAGCCTCCAGCCAGCCGGGCATCACCCCCAAACCTGCTGCACCCCACTGGGGTGATGGCAAAAGGGTGATTGACAGGAGCTGGCGCTGCTAGGCAGCTCCAAAAAGAGGGAGAAGGGGGGACATGGCCAGGCCAGGAGCGCACAGCCGTGCCCGACTTGGACACCTCTGGGAAGGTGCCAAACTCCCACGTGCTTGGAGAGGGAAAAGAGGAATAAAAGCCCTGACGTCACCCGCAAGGTCACTGGTTTATGGTGGAACTGGCGCCTTCACCCATTCAGCAAAGAGGAGGAAGAGGCCATTTTCTGGCAGTTTCCCCCACACCTCGCCATGGGGCAGGGCCAGAACTCGTGATCCCAGGGTGAGTCACCCAGGGTGGGGAGCGGGTCCCCGCACCCCTCCCACTGCCGCCCGGCTGCTCCCGCCAGCGTGCTGGGTGCTGCACGGTACTGGGGAGATACTGGACGCCAAGGGGCTGCGGCAGTGCTCCGGTGCAGCCCCGTATCTGGTGCGGGAGCTGATAACGGGGTGCCATGGCAGGTACAGACCAAGGTGGTGCACAGGAAAGCTGTTTGCACACTGGTCTCTGGCTCTGCGGCTAATCGCCCCGTCCTTCATCACCATGGCTTCACAGCCTACCAGTCTGCCCCAAAACTGGACAGGTGCGGAGCCTCATGTCAAAAATGGGATGAAGCAGCCCTCTGCAACACCCACCCCCTAAACCATCCGCCTTGGCCTTGTTTTTGAAGTGGGAAACCGAGGCACAGGCGCGGATGGTCAAGCTGGTGTGGTGCCAAAGGCAGGGAGGGAGCAATGCTGGGGAAAGAGGGGGGCTGGAAACCTCCCCAGCCCACCCATGACCGCCCATGCACAGAGGGGCTGTGGGTGCGCCACATGGGCAGTGGGGACAATGATGGGAGATGGAAATGCTCCGTCATGGGGCTGGCAGGACCCACTCCCCCTCACCACCCCAAGCACCCCCCTTGGGGTTCCCAGGGCTGGTGGGGACACCAGTACACCCACCCGAGGGCCAGCCCTGCCTTCCAAGCTCTCGCTCAGTCCATGAACCGGCGTTGCTGGGCGAGCAGCGGTTGGCGCAGAGGGCAGGGCAGGTTTGCAAGGCTAATGGTAGCCCTCAACACTCCCTGCTGTTGTGCAAACACCAGGTGCTTGTTGTTTCCAACCACCAGAGCAGGTGAAGACCCAGGGTGGAGGGAGGGCAGGCAGGCTGCAGGCAGGGCTGTGCTGCCTGCACAAGGCTCATGGGTGGGAGGAAGGCAAGGCTGCTGCCATCCCTCTGCACACCCCCAGGCAGAGGCTGTTGATCGAAGAGATCGACTCCAGAAAATAATTTGTACCCAAGGCGAAAAATTTATTTCTCTTTACAGCATGGAGAGGAGCTCGGCCATGAAATGATCGGGGATACAGGGCAGCCCCATCCCCTGCAGGGCCAGGGAGCAGGGACCCACAGGGCTGTCCTCATGTCAGGGCAGGGGCAGACACCGGCCAGCGTCTCTTTTAGGGGACAACATGATGGCAGGGTCACAGCTGGCAGAAAATTAGTGTAGGGGTAGCTATGTCCCCATTTGAGGGTGTAGTTACCACCTACACCACCTTGGCTCAGCCCTAGTTCAATGGAGGGATGCTGAGGGGGGGCGGGCCAGCCTCAGTGCCAGCCCCTGCCCTGTCCCCACATAGGGACATCGTGGGGATGGCATGGGAGAGGTGCAGGACATGCCTGCAAGGGTTTAATCAAGACATTGCTGTGTCACTGCCAGATCAACAGCCCTGATCAGCCCCTGTGTTGCTTTATCTCCTGCTGGCATCGGCCAAACAGACCAAGCAGCTTCCCCCCTTTAATCCCTTCAAAAACAGCCCCAGATCTCTATGTACAGAATTGGTGTGCCACATCAGTACAAAAATATACACAAAGTCTACAGATCCCAGCTCAGTAGATCAAAACACAGCTATAAATCACAGTGCACAGGACTGCATCAGGTTCAGGAAGCGATGGGGTCCCCCCGAGAGCACAACAGGTCACGGGCGCATCCCAGCATGGTGCGGGGGGGTTAGATCGTCCTCCTGCCTCATGGGGTCATTTCTTATCCAGATGGCAGTACAGGTACATGGAAACAGCCATGGATGCGATCTGGGGGTGGAAAAGGACAAGTCAGTGCCCTGCCAAGTGTCCTCCCCCAGCGTGGATTTGGGTCACAGCCCGGAGCATCTGTCCCCAGTGCATATAAGGAGGAAGAGCTGGGTGTGCCCAGGGAAGAAGACCCGGTAGTCACAGTGGGTCAGATGGTGGTCCATGGGGCTGCACCAGCCCCCTGCAGCCCTTTGGCCACCCAGGCTGGTCCCAGCCTCACTGCTCACCCCCAAGTACAGAGAGGAGGAAGCAGCACAGCAATTGATGCTCGGGCACTCACCTCCAAGGCAGCGATGCCAGCTGCCACGCCGCCCACCACACCCGCGTTAGTCCTGATTTCGTCCAAGATCTGATCGAAACAACCCTGTGGGAGGCAACCACACAGGTGAGGACAAGCAAGGGGGAGTGATCCCCTAAACACTGGGGTATAGCACCCCCAGAAAGGGAGGTACAGCTCTCCAGCCCAAGCTGCACAGCCATGGAGAAGGTCTGGAGGCTTCAGGCAGCATCTCAGCCACTTCTCAGGCCAAAGCACAGTATTGGTGGTGGGCAAAGCAACAAGGAAATCACTCAAAAAGGCATAGTGGTGCCTGAGTTCATACTCAGCTCCAGTCATACCACCCCGCTGCAGAGGTCCCTTTTGGACTAGAGCAATGGTAGCAGCTTTGCTTGTCTCCGCCAGGGACAAGCCAAGGCCACCACAGCATCCCCCAGGACTTAAAGCCCATGGGACCGCTACGTCCAGAGCTGGGGCTGGAGCTGCAGGACAGGTCTCCCTCCCTGTGCACGCCGCAAACCAGGCTCTGCCACAGGGCAAGAGCCACTGCCGTGCCCCTACCGTGACATTTCTTTCTGCTGCCAGCGTCTCATTGCAGGGACTCTGGTTGTCACAGCAGGCCGGTGGGTATCCCTCGTTATCCTTATTCCAGGGGGAGCCGGTGAAGTCTGTGTAGTTAGTCAGACCGCAGCACTTGACCTGAGAGGGAGAGAGAGGAAGGGATGTGGGAGAGCATCATGCAGGTCCTGCTCCTGGGCCAGACACAGTCTGGACCCTGCTGCCCCATGGAGGGGGTTGCTCAGCTCAACCCAGCTCTGGGAGGACATTCAGGGGCCTTCTTGGGACGGGGATTTTGTCTCACACTCCAGCATGGGCAGCTCTCACCCAAGCCATGGGACCACTAGACCCCAAGTGAGTAGGTCCCAGGCACCTGGGAAGCTGGTGGGGTAGTGATGGATCAGTACATCCAGGTTTGCGATGGTGTCCCCATTCCCACCCCACTGGCCCACCCCAGCATACCCCACTAAGCCTGTGCTGGGACCATCCTGACCCTCAGGACTCAGCGCACCTCATTCATAGTGATATTCCAGATCTCTGTGAAACTCTTATCTGTCCCATACTTCTCCTTCAGGAGAGGGGTCACCGCAGCCGTCAGCAGCGTCTCTGCCTGGAAGAAGAGGCAGAGAAACACCATCAGAGAAGGTCCTGGGGAACACCACAGAGCTGACAGCCCCCATACTGGTCTCAGCCCATTGGGAAAGGACCAGCCAGATCCAGCATGGTCAGGAACACCTCACACTGTGTTCCTTCGGCCCAAGGACAGCTTGGCTGCTTCTCTACTAACCAGTGCTTTATTGTGCCAAGGCCATTTATAACCAGTGAGTCATCTGATAAGCAGCATAACTGAGGGAACCAGGAATGACATTTGCCCCGCGGTTGACTTTTCCAGTGACTAATGAGGCAAAGTCACCTTTCTCCCCAGGTGGTTTCTCAGGTGCCTAATAAGATGTTGAGTTTGCTCAGCATGAAGCATTAAGGACTTCCTCTCCTGTGTGGCTCCTACCATCAGATGGGGAGAGGTGTCAAGCCCAGCCTAATACTTGTACCAAACCCTAATTTCTTTAGGGCAATGGGAGTCCTTGTTCCTGCCACCTTCATCCCAGCCAGGCCACCCCAGCCTGCCCACACATCAGGTGCCAGCAGGGACCAGCATCCCTTCCTCGTGCAGCAGTGCCCACCTCTCAGCGTCCCCATCCATGGGCAGCAGTGCCAGCCCCCCAAAGTCTCCTGTTTTCCCAAGGGGTAGGACAAGTCCTAGCTTAGCTCAAGCCGAGACTCAGATATACCACTCACAAGTCCTGTGTAGGCCAGAGCCACCACGGCAGCAGCAATTTCAGCGATGAAGATGATCAGCACCACTGAGAAGAACTAGGATAAAGCAAGGGGAGGGACGTCAAAACAAGAGCCAGAGCCCACAGGGTTCCCAGGAACCCACCTGCTTCCCAAGGGCTGCAGGACCCTAGGTCAGGGCTCAAGCCCTGCCTCATTGCCTTCAGCTCCGCTCCAAGGCAGAAGCAGCACCACCGGGGGCCCTCCAACCCTCTGTCTGCATGGGTGTCCTTAAACCTTGACAATGGGCCTGACCTCTCCAGACATGGTCCAAGAGAAATCTCTACTCAGCACCAGCTTTTGCTTCCTTGCTCAGGGCAGACTTTGCGTCCAGCACTGCTTTTCCAAGGTCCACCCAGACTTCCACCACATGGCAACATCCAAGGAGCACATCTCCACAGAGAAATCTGTCCCTCAGATCCCCCCTACCAGAGACCTGGCTCAAACAAGGCTTGATAAGGAGATAAGTGAGGTCCATACCATAATCAGGAGACACTTGCTCTCCTTCTGGGCACCGCAACACCCAAGGAAGCCGATCACCAGCAGGATGGAACCAATGACGATGAGGAAGTATCCCACATTCACAACCTGCAGGACGCTAGAGGAGAGTGCCCCAAATATGTTCACGAATGACTGTCCATCCACGGAGACCCAGATGCCAACTCCCAGGAGGGTTCCACCACCGAGCTGGGAGGAGAAAGACAATGTCAGCTCATGGGCAGGAGATTTGTGATGTGGGGAAGGTCCTGGCACAGGTATTTTTCCCTCTGCGAGTTTCCACTGTACCAAAGCAAGACTTTGTGGCCACTGAGGGCAGCTCAGGGCGTTGCTGCCGCACACTTAGCGTGGCCGGATGGGTCACTACCCCAAAACACACCCCAGCACCAGCACATCCCCAGCTGCAGTGTCACAGTTGTCCCCTTTCCCAGCCCAAGGGGTTTTGGTGCCAGCAGCAGGACAGAAACCTCCCATGTGGAACAGCCAAGCCAGTAGTGCCACCAGCCACCCTCTGACCCCAGAGGGGCCCACATGGCCAGCTCAGACACTGGCCACCAGCCTGCCCCAGCCCTGTCCTCCACCCGCTCAGCCTTCCCCACCAGCGCCAAGTCCTGGCAGGAGCTTTAAGGAGGGAGTGCTTCACCATGGCGAGCCTGAGGGCTCTGCACCCCCGCTTCCCAAGGCTATATCTGACCACAACCCCTTCTAGGTGGCTCCACTGCTCCTGCAGAGCCAGGGCAGCCCTCAGGAACTCCGCTACCCTTGGCCCCGGGCAGGATCAGTGGTTGTGTGTGCTCCAGAGATCCCCAACACCCCTGACACTGCAGGTTGCTGCCACACACATGGGCTGCTCCCCTACAGAGATGGACCCCCCAGGGAGGGACACAGCAAACCCCCCATGTTCTGGAGCACTCAGCACCCTCTGCCAGAGCTTCGGCACAGGGAGGGACATCGGTAGCTGATGTAACAGCTGCTGCCCCCAGAGCCCAGCACAGTTCCCTGGGCTTTGGCCAGAGCTGGCGAGCGAGAGACCCCCGCAAGGTTAAGTTCTCAGCTTGGGTCCAGACACCAGATCTCGCACCCTACTGGGGTCCCAGGAGCACGAGTCCCTCTAACACCCAACATCCCACCCTCCATCCCCCGCAGAAGGGACATGGAGGGGCAGGGGAGCCCACACGGGCAGGCTTCACCCACCCCAGCTCGGGGTGCTCCCCAAAAGCTGCTCCCACAGACCCCAACCCTTCATCCAAGTTTCCCAGAGCAGCGAGGGGGGGCTGCAAGGCTCGGGCTCCCTGGGCAGACATAGCAGCTGGGGGGCACTTACGAATATGGCCAGGTTGAAAAGGATCATCATGACCTTGATAAAGGTGAAGCACCCCATCTTTGCACCTGGGGAGAGCAGAGACAGGTAATCAGGGGGAGCCCCGACTCCAGCACAGCCACTGCCCTCCTGCGAGCGGGGCTTAGACCCCCTCCGAGGGAGTCTGGGGGCTCGCCATGGGCAGAGCTGGGAGAAACCCACGGGGTCCACTCCCCAAAACCGCCAAGCCCAGCTTACCTGAGTGAAGAGCAGGTCCCAGAACCCCGACCCAGCCCGCCCCGACTGCACTGTCCTCCCCGCCCCGCCGCCACCGGCCTTTAAACGCCGGGGCCGCCTCCGCCGCTGGACCCCCCGCCCCGTCCCGCCCGACCCTCGCCGGGGCCACCCTCGGGGGTGGCGAAGACACGCGTGTCCCTGGGTGCCTGGTGGCTTGCTGCCCTCTGCCGCCGGAGCCGCCCGCCCCGGGGTACCCGCCTGGCCCGGCCGGCTGCCGCCCGCGCCCATCGCCGGCGCCTCTGGGCGGGGGGAGTGGGCGATGTGATGTCCCCGTCCCACTGCTGCTGTGAGCTGACAGCCCTTGTAGGCTCACCTGTGTGCGCCTGCCTGTGTCTCCGCGGAGCGCCCACCCGACAGAGCCCCGCAGAGCAGGAGGCTGTGTTCCCCACCCCAGGATGGGGATTTTGGAGGGCAACGATATCAGTCCCGGAGGGACTTCACCCCATAGCGGCTGCTGTAGCTGTGGTGGGTACGAGCCCCTGACCACCTCTGTGGGTGCTCAGCAGCGGTGCTGGGCACTGTACTCGGGATTTTCCAGCCAAGGACAGCCCCGTGGGTCACAGCCCTGCTCTGCCACCCACTCCTGGCACAACCACACTTGGGTGAGCCCGTCTTGCCGGGCTGATGCTGTGGGGGCACTGCTAGCCCCACCGCTCGGGACCGCTTGGGCAGGGGCCTCTCCAAAAGCCAAATCTCCAGCCTCCTGGGCCAAGCCAGAAGCAGCCAGAGGAGGGCACAGAGGAACGGCTGCATGAGCTGGTTTGCGCAGTAAAAGCCAAAGCTGTCCGGGCTGTCCCTAACTGCTGTGCAGGGAGGCAGATTGTCACTGGCAGGGACACAGCAGGGTCACAGCAGGAGAGGACGGTGACAACCATAACAGATGCCAGCGCTGGAGCAGGTCATCGGAGACCAGGGCTGCCAAAAATGATTTGCTTTGGAAAGACACTTTGAAACTGAGCTGGTTTCCCATAGGGAAGGTCTGCAACAGGGAGTCAAACGGTGCAAGGGGGGATCCTGCATCCCCAGACCTGCCCATTGGGGTGGTCCTTGCCTGCCCAGTGCACCTCTGGGGAAGGGGCTCGTGTTGGTCCTCTCAGCACACACAGTGTGTCCCGTCAGCTTGTCATCAAGCTGAGGAGTGACGCAGGAGGCCGGGGAGCCCTTGTCCCACAGCAGCTGGCTGCAAACACAGGCTCTGGGTGCTCAGCACACTCTGCCCTGCACCCAGCTCCCTCCAAACCCCACAGCAAATTCCCTCCTGGCCATAATGATACATTTCAGCAGGATGAAGTCATCAAAGCCCAGTGGCATTTGGGGAAAGGCTTCAGCCCTCCCAGACACCCTGGCTACTAATGCACCCAATGCTGGATTCAGGGGCTTTAACCCTTTCCCCCTCGTCACCTGCAGCCTCAGCCCTCCCCTGCAGCAGCTGCCCAACCACTGCTGCCACTAAACCACTCAGAGTGAGAGGCTGAGCCTTTATCCCCCTCCCAAAGGGGGACCACAGACTCCTAAATGTGAATGAAGACGCCCATCATATTGCCTCTCTCCCAAAGGATATCCCATCCAGCCTGACCCTATTTGCTGCATGCAATCACCACATCCTGAAAATAAGTTTTGGCAAATACGTAAATACTTGTTCTCATTCCCAGCCATGGGGAAAACCAAAGGACAAGCTACTGGCTGCTCCACTCACCTCCCCAGCACCTGGTGCCTCAGCCTGGGGTTTGGCCGCTCTCCAGCGTTACCCATCTCAGCCCGATTAGGGAGCTGGGGCTGGATTTTCTGGCTCTCCAGGAAGGCCTGACCTGACCACAGCAGGACAAGCCTGGTGACATTCCCATGTCCCGCTCACCCAGCAGGGCCCTGCTGCTTCCCCACTGTCCCCAGCCCCATATGCAGCCCAGCTGGACCCTGAGCATCCCTTTCCCTGCAGCCTGGGATGCCTCTCACCAGGATGTGGGTACCACGGCTCTTCCCTGGCGACTCAGCCGTGGGAAGCTGAGACAGTGAAGTGACCATGAACAGTCACCCCCAAGGTCCTCTGTTCCCACCCAGCCACTTGCCCATGTCCCAGGGGAGCGCAGGTGCCGGACACATGTCTAGTGTCAGGATCCAGCCATGGTGCCTACGCCCAGCACTCCTCCCCAGGTGTTTCTTCAGGGAAAAACTGCAAGCTCTGCTCCCAGCCTCATGCCTCTTCCAGCTCATGTTTGTATTTTGAGTGTTCAAGTGCTGAATTTCCACCTGGTCCCAGGCATCCTCCAGTTAATGGCCGGGCTCACTGTGGCCACAGCCTCCCTTGAGTTGGGGCGCTCCTACCCATGGCTGCAGTGAGGCAGGGCAAGCAGCTGCCCGGTGCTCCTAGGAGGCATTTCAGAGCAGACATCCAACCCTCTCTACAAGCAAATTAGCCTGCGACGCTAACAAAGCATCTGTTTGGGAATAGGTGGGGGGAACCTAAACTGGCATCTTGCACCCAGCGGGGCACAGGGTACCTGCCCCTGATGGAACCTGCTCAGCCCCCTGCGTGAATTAGAAACCACTAATGATCCTAAGAAATCTGCCAGGAAGGAGGCCAGGCGGGTATGGAGCCAGGCTCGCTTGGCTTAATGCCATCCACAGGGACTCAGCTGGGCACAAGGGACATCCCCGCCGTGCCTCAGTTTCCCTCCTGGTAAAGCATTGGGTAGCAAGCCCTGAGCAGAGTCAGCCATGGAGACCAGAGACCAGCCCGGGTATCCCCAGACAGCTAAGCCACTTGCAAAGGGCTTTACCATGTGTGTTTTGGGCTGGCAGCATCTGTCCAGCTGTCTGTCCAGCATCCAGTTGCCTGGAGAGTGGTGGGTGAGTGGATGGACACACTGCAATGTGCCAGCGACAAAATCAGCCTCGGATTTGCAGATGGAAGTTAATGAATGTTGCAAATTTGTGCTGAATTAATCACTTCCCACCTCCTGCTGAGGAGAAATGAAAAACTACAGGAGCCAAAAGTTTTTGACATCTTGAAAATGAGATATTTCAGTTCTCAGCTTTGAAAGAACTCGAAGAATTTTGGCTGGAGAACTGGGGAAATTACCAACTCCTCCACCAGGAGGGACGGGGCAGTGGGACCGCACTGATGTCCCTGCAGCTCCTGCTTCAGGGGAATCCTCCCCATTTCTATGACTGCATGCAAAATCACAACTTGAGCCCCAAAACCAGTAGCTGCCCCATCTGGTGCCACAATCTGTGCCATGTGGGACCCAGAGTGTAAATACAGGGGTGATAAGCTGTGGCTGCAGCCATGTCCCAGCGGAGCATCCTTCCCCCAGTGTGAGTCCCTCAGGGCAAGGATCCAGCCCTGCACCTTATATAGCTGATTTTAATCATTATGCTGTTTCTAGTTGTGTGTTAATAACACAATTAAAGAGAGGCTCGGTGACATCTCCTTGCCTGTGTATCGGGCTGAGCTTCTTCCCATGCGTTTACCCCCTGCAGCGAGTCGCCTCCATGCCTGTCCTGCTGCTGGCCGCCTGCCTGTGCCCCTCCAGATAATATTTCGTTTCTCACATGTGTCCAGGCTGGCAAATCCCTCCCAAATTAATTAACAAGGGCCATGCCGAGGTGCCAGCTGCTGTCACGCTGAGCCGGGTGGGTTTGGGGATGTGGAAGGCTGCACCGTGGGGTCATATCAGGACAACCTTGTGTGCTGATGTTCTAGGGGCTGCTGCAGGCGAGAGCCACACTGAGAAGCCTTTGCCGCCTTCTTGAGGATGTCTGGAGCTGCCTGGTTGATGGAGCTTTCTCCAGCCACAGGGTAGGACCTGTCCCAGCTTGGGGGTCATGCTGGGGTGCACTGATGGCCACTGCCCAGGGAGGTGGCACTGAGGGACATCGGTCCCTGGTATCGTACTGCCATGCCCTGCCCTGCGGTCTCTCCCCCAGCAGCTTCTGGCGTCTGCCGTGCTGGGAAGCTTCAACCCTGCAGAGAAGCGCAGGAAAGAGCCCCAGTGCCAGCCCTGGGCAGTGCCCCAAGCCTTTCCTTATGTTCCTCGGGGATCTTCCAGCATCTTCCCCCCTAGATGGGGGTACACCCAGCCTCAGCAGTGATGGCAGAGGCCAAACCAAAACCCACAGAGGCCAGAGCTCACTCCTGGGCACCCTGGGAGCAAACCAAGAGAGAGGGAGTTTTCCTGCTCCTAAAGAGAAGTGAAAACAAAGCGTGCCCCACTCCTAAAGGGGAAAGAGATGAAACCAAAAAAGCCAACTCCAAAATCTCAGCAAAAATCAAACATTGTTTCTGTCTGACTTCTCCAGCTGGGAAGGGCTCAGCCTGGTTTCACAGCCTCGCTCCATGCAGGCACATCAACCACTCTATTTATGCTCTATTTATTCACAGACGTGTGGCTAACTTCTCCTAGCCGCTGCCAGGATGCACGGCATGAGTGTGGCCAGCATATCTCTAGGCCGGCTGGGATGGCACTGGGCAGCCCCCGAAGCAAAGTGTGGGGCAGCAGAGCCACCCCTGTCACTTTGGGAAGGATGAGGTGGGCAGCCAAGGCTGGTGGCTGCCCAGCATCTCTTGGAGATGCTTCCACCAAGGGCTGTTGCTCCGGCCAGGAGAGGAAAGCGGCTTGCAGCAGAGCATGGGGACCTCAACAAGGAGACAGGTCCCTCTCCCACCCCATATCCCATCCCGGGCTGTGCAGACAGTGAGCAAATGGAAGCTTGAAGGGGAACATGGGGTGCTAAGATGCCTCCTCCAGCACACCTGGCAGAAGACCAACAGCCAGTGAAGTCTAAGGCAAAGCCCTCATTGCAATGAGTGCTGCTCGTTAAGCAAACGAGGAAGGATCTGAAGCTAATCAGGGCCCAAGAGGCAGCTCTTCTGCTTGCTCCATAAATAGCAGTGAAGGCCTGAAGCATCTTCCATTTCTACACAGGGTGTTGCCTGGTAGCTCTCTGCCCACTCTGGGGGAGGCACCCGCCTTGGGGCTGGAGTGAGGTGAGGGGGTGATGGTGCAGGGGTGATGTGGAGGGTGAGCCCGGATGGAGGTGTTTTGGGAATGACTCTGCTGCAGGGCAGCTGGGGTGTGGGCAGTGGGTGCTTTGGGGAGCATTTGCAGGCAAACAATGTGTGGAGGCACTGGGACAGGTGCTGGCGATGTTAGGAAGTGCTGGGGTGATACTCAGCCCCATCCCATGGGGAAGGGGGGCAATGGGACTGGCCTCCAGCAGGAGATAGTGCCTTTGGGTTTGAGGACCCTGAGGAACATCCTGGTTCCCCAATCTGGGTTCACCCTCAGGGTGGGGAAGATGTCTCCAGCTGGGAGGGAGAGGTTCTGCTCAGCAGCCTGGGAAGGGAAGGTGGTGAGTATGTGCCAGGGTGTTCCCCTGCTCCAGAGCTCTGAGGCTGTGTTCTTTTCTGCCCTGTACATACAGCTGATCCTAGGCTAGAAAAGGTGGTAACATCACATGGTGATGCACCAGCTAGTGCCCCTGCCCTAATCCTCTCCCAGGAGGAAAATGCCTCCTCACCTCTCCCCAGGCAGCCCCTAGAGCCATAGCACTGTGCTCAGCCCTATTTGGTTTGAAAGCCCCGTGGAAAAGGCTGGGTAGACCGAGAAGGTTAGGCACTTGGGAAGACCCCATTGTTCCCAATGGGGCACAGGGGACATGACAGGGGCAGCCCCAGGCATGGAAGCATGATGAGAGGAGACAGCAGCATCCAGCTGTTTGCCAGCAGGAGATAAAAAACCCTTTTAGTCCCTGAAGAGCAGCAGCTGGGCTGGATCCAAGCTGCGGAGCAGGATGGTGGGGGGCTCTGTGCTGCCCAGGGCAATGCAGCTGGGGTGAAATCCCCTGGGATGCTGCTGCACTGCATGGTCAGGCCATGTGCTGAAGTGAATGGAGTGGGGAGTGTGCTGAAGTTATGAGTGAGAAGGGCCATACATCTCCTGCATCACCCTGCTGGTCTCTGTGCCTCAGTTTCCTCAGTTTTCCCATCCCTTCCCCAGCTCCTGGGGTGCTCCCTTGGACATTGTGCCACCCCAGCACTGCTCCAGTGCTGGCCTGGGTTCAGCCAGAGTGCATTTACCAGAGCTTGCAGTTCAGGGACCATTTTTAGGATGCCAAACCTGCAGCAAAGGAGCAGCTTCTAGTTTAGAGAAGTCAGCATGAGAAGCAAGGATTTAAAATAACAATAATAATAATAAAAACCCTCTGCACATCTGGGAACATCACATTAACCTCACTGTAGTTCACAATCAAATACTGGGGCAGCTTGTCCATGCCCTGGTGTAACTGGCTCTGCTGAGACTCACTGAGACATGAACCACCTGAGGGCGGAGGTGCCCCCAGCATGGGGGGCTCCCCAGCTGGCACTGAGCTAAGAACTGATGCTCGTGATGCATGTGTCTTTGTTGTGGCTGAGCTTGCCCCTTTCCATATGAGCCCTGCCAGCCCACTCCAAGTCCTCTGCCCCATTAAATTTTAACTCATGCCTCATAAATTTTTAAGGACTCTCACTGCATGCAGGAGCTCTTGCAGCATCACCCTATGCTCTTTTATAGGGTGCTCAGCCCTTAACCTGGGTTTAGAGAAGGTTTCTGGGCAAATGCTCAAGAGAAGAGCGAGGAACCTGAGCATCCCTGGACTGGAATTCTCCATGGCAGCTCCTGCATGTCCTGTGAGTGTTTTCTAGCCTGGCTAAGAGCTGGGGGTCTGCTGTGAGCTGGCTGGTATGGGGGTGGTCCATGGGGCGCCGGTCCTTCCCGGTCCTCTAGCATCCCGATGGATGGAGAGATGCTGCATCTGGAGATGAAATCATCCACCTCCTGCTATAGTTTCCCCCCCTCGCCGGTAGCCGGGGAGGGGGAGGAGGGACGCTGACATCACCGCCGGAGCTCGGCGGGGCCGGGCCGGCTCCGCTCCCGTTCTCCGCTCCCACCGGGGAAGCCGCCGTGCCCGGTAAGGCTGGAGGGGCAGCGGGAAGGTTCTGGGCAGTGGGTGGATGGATGGATGGACAGACGGATGACCCCTCCATCCCTCCTCCGCGGGGTCCTGCGGGAAGCTCCGGGGCAGCGGGTTGTTAGCAGCAGCACAGCCTTTATCCCTGAGGAAGAGGTCTGTCCCTGAGGAATATTGAAAAATGCACCCCTCCCCCCCCCCCCCCCAAAAAAAAAAGAAAAAAATGGAAGAAAGAGGGGAAAAAAAATAACACCCCAAAATCCTGTGTCTTCATCCACTGGCTCTGTGCAGCGATGCTAGGCTGGAGCTGCCGGAGGGGAGCTGCGTGCGGCGGGAGGTTTCTCAGCACATATGTCTATTTCAAAAGCCCATGGCGTGATCTCTTGCCCTACTTTCCAGACTCTTTGCTGGTACTTTACTTGTGTGCAGCAGCTGAGCTCTGCGGGCAGGAGCTGCCTGGGAAGCCAGAGCTGAGCCAAGGTGTTCGGCTCTCCCCTGTATGATGAGGACAGAGCGATGGGGTTGGGGTTGAGACACCGATTTGGTTGTTAACACGCTGCCTTTCTCTCTGGCAGAGAGAAGGATGTCCCCAGCACCGTACGGATAAGACCAGGCTGAGAAGAGGACAGCAAATTTGTACCTAGCGCCCCAATTAGACTCATTTGCTCCCCTCCATTTTCCTCTGTGATGAAAAGGCTCCCTATCCCCACCTGAGCCAGCCCTGCCAAGCCCTGGGCACTGTTGCATTGCTGCAGCAGTTATGGGGCTGGAGGGGTGAGGAGCTGTTCTTCAACACAGATTTTCCAATACCGAGATTTGATTTTTTGCGTGCACAGAGAAAGGAGCGCTCCCATCCTCACCGCCCTGCCCAGCCATACCTGCCCTGTGTGGGCACGCCAGTCCCCCAATGCCTGGCTGGATTTGGGCAGCGTGACCCACCCCACAGCATCGCCATGGCCTCCTCAGACGGGCTGCAGTACCGGGCTCTCTACGAGTACAAGAAGGACCGGGAGGAGGACCTGGCACTGTGCCCCGGGGATGTGCTGACGGTCAGCAGGGCCGGGCTGCTCAGCAGCCCCGACTACAAGGATGGGGATGAGCGAAGCCCCCAGGGTTGGCTCCACGGCACCAACGAACGCACCAAGGAGCGCGGCAACTTCCCCGGCACCTATGTGGAATACCTGGGTCCCACGCGTATCGTTGCCACCACCACCAAGACCAGGCCACGGCCCTTGCCGCCACCACCTGCTGGGACCCCCGCTCCCTGGGGTGAGTTCTGGGGGAGCAGGAAGGTGGGAAGCCTGTGGGTGGGTGTCCCATGCAAGACGGAGAGGGTGGTGGGATGGGGATGCATGCATGTGGGGTGGCTTGGTGGGGATTCAGCCCCAAAAGGAGGAGCTTCACTGGGAATTATTTGCCCTGGTGCACTAAAGCAGCCATAGGAGAGGCAGGGGCTGCTCAGGGTATCGCTCCCTCCAGGTAAACACGCTGCAGGGATTGCTGCTCACCAGCACCCCAGGCTGGCTGCTGTGCTGGCATGGGGTGTCCAAGGGGGTCTGTGAGTGTGAGAACCCACGACAAGATGTAGGAGCCCCCTAGGGAGTAGCAGAAAGCCCCATGGTGGTACCTGGGGAGCTTTTTGTTCCCAACTGCTCTCCTCCTTATCGCTGCGGCACCCAATTCTGGCTGCTCTCAGTGCCTGGGTGAGCGCTGGCCCCTGGCCAGCTCCTGGACTCACTGTCATTATGTGCAAGCTGGGACAGGGGACAATCTTGGCAGGCGGTGGAGTTGGTCCCTGGGGGGTTCCTCCATCCCTGGGGGCCACAGCACAGTGCTGGGGGGATGCTCAGCAGAGCACTTCCTGGCATGGGGGCCTCTGGCCATTTCTCTGCTGGGATGTACCAAGCCTGTGCAGCCAGCTCTGTCCTCACCACTTACCATGGCCAAGCGCATTGAGGCTGGGAGGGACTTCACAGCGGTTGCATAATGTACCTGAGCTAAAAAAAATAATGATTTTTAAAAAGCAAAGTAAGAAACCCCCCTTTCAACCAGGCATGACCTGGCAACCCAGCCAAAGCTGTGGTGTTGTCCTTCTCCAGGAGAAATGGCTCCATGTGGGGCTGGGAGAGCAACAATGCCTTTAGCCACAGCTGCCCAAAACCTGCCTGGTGCCTTGGGCACCTTCCTTGCCCAGTTTGGGACCAAGGCACAGATGTGGTAACTAGAGAGGCTGTTTCCCTCCTGGGCTGGCTGGGCATCTGAGGTGCCTTGGTCCTGGGTTTAGAGGGGCACCTGCTGATGAGTGGGTCGCCCTCCAAAATATGGTTCAAGGCCTCCTTGTCAACATGATTTAAGAGGGTAGGAACCACCTGGCACAGCAAGACTCAGCTGGTGTGGGGCAACTCCTTCCCCTGACACCACCATGTGTGGGGTTACCTCATGGATCTTGCCACTCAGCCTGCCCAAGAGCACTAGAAGGACACTGGGATGTCCCCTTTGCCTCCCCTCATTGAAACATGGGTGCCCGTTCCCAACCGATGCTCTGAGTGCACCAAAGCAGCCGCAGTCCCAGAAGCACTGGTGACGATCAGTGAGCAGCCATGTATTGCCTTTGAAGGAGGGGGGAGGCCAGTTTTTGGGGGTGTTTACCCTGCGAGACAAGGGGTTTGAGCCCCCTTCCCAGTCAAGCTCACTGATGCGTGAGGAGCCCTCTGTCCCAGCGGTTTGGCAGGCAGAGCCCTAGCAAACTCGATACTGTAGGGTGGACAACTTTGGTCGCACAGGAGCACACCAGCCCCATTCACCAGGGAGAAGCGTGAAGCCATCTTCTGGCTTCTGCCCTTGCTGCCCATCACCGTCGCCTCGTGCCTGCTCCCTGCAGGGGCAGGTACAGGCTCCTCTCTGAGAGGCTGGGAAATGTGCCCAGGGACCCCTGCCCATGGGTGTTGGGGACATGGTGATGTCCCACAAATGGAGGCACATCCCCAGCAGCAAGCGCAGCCTGACTGGAGAGTCTGGCCCATGTTGAAGGTCTCAGTGCAGGAGCCCCAGCCTGTATGTGCTTGAGCAAGAGAATCACAGAATGTTCGGGATTGGAAGGGCCCTGGAAAGCTCATCCAGTGCAATCCCCCCATGGAGCAGGAACATCCAGATGAGGTTACACAGGAAGGTGTCCAGGCGGGTTGGAATGTCTGCACAGAAGGAGACTCCACAACCCCCCTGGGCAGCCTGGGCCAGGCTCTGACACCCTCACCAGGAACAAGTTTCTTCTCAAATTCAAGTGGAACCTCTTGTGTTCCAGTTTGAACCCATTACCCCTTGTCCTACCATTGGTTGTCACTGAGAAGACCCTGGCTCCATCCTCCTGACACTCACCCTTTATATATAACAACTTAACACCCTTTATATATAACAACTCAAACTTTATTTAAAAAAAAAATAATAATAAAGGCTAAATTGAGGGATTTGTAATAGGGGGAAAAAACCTCACTAAAACCAGATTTTGGGGGTAGGTTGGGGAGGGTGCTGCCGTCTACAGGGTATGCTCTGGCCATGGCCTTGTGTCCAGCCCTGCTGCCCAGGGGTACACTGGCTGTTGCACCATGGGTCTGCATGGCCCGCGACCACATCTTTCTGTAGCAGGAGAACAGCGTGGACCATTTTATGTCAGCTTAAACTCAAACCTCCTGCATGGCCAGATTTCCCTTAGAGTAAATGTCTCCAATGTGCGCTTGGAAGAGAAAGCACTTTTCTTCTTTCTTTTTTTGGAAAATTCTTCCCAAACTGTTTCCATTCCCAGATGGAGGTTTTGAGGGACGTTTGTTTTGGATGGCCCTAACGCTTTTCTTTCTGCAACAGCAGTGCAGCATCCTGGGTGCCCATTGAGCCCTGGTGCTGGCTGGGGACCCTGGGGACCCCAAGCAGGGTGGAGCTCTGAATGTGAGAGACACACTGTATTTCCCAGCCATGCTCAGGAGCCAGGGCTGGCTCTATGGGGAGGAATGGTCTTAATTAAATAAAATAATATCCTATAAAGATGGTTCTGCAGTGGATCTGAGTCTCCGGGGGTCTTCTCAGGACCTCAGTGGCTGTTTTGCCCCTGCCTGGTTGTCCTGGGCAGCATCACTGCTACAAGGCATCACCTCTGCTTCACCTGGGGTCGGAACCAAGCAACGGGTCAGGATACTGGGGTCCAGCCTGGCACCCTCAGGGGAGAGGATGGGCTAATGCTCCAGCTGCAGCTTGGAGGTATTCTTGCTATTTCCAGCAAGGAGAAACAGATGGTTATTCTTTGCTGTTCCCACCTTTCCCCAAGTCATCACCTTGGAAGCCAAAATCCAGTTTTTCCTAATTAAAAAACCACCCGTGTGGTAGGAATGCTTTCCATGAGATCCCAAGCACCTGCTTTGCTTTAGACCCTGAAATCTTCCCCGTTCCCACCCACTGAACCCACATGGGATCCTGTTGTCAGCCTTGGGGGTCACAGCTGTGCCTGGGGACCAGATCAGCCAGCTAAGAGCAGGAGCTTTGCTTCCCCCCATGTTCTCCGGGGCATCACTGTGGCGAGGATAAGAACCCACATCCATCCACTGCAGCCAGGTTGTGTTTTTGCAAAAGGTCAAAGGCAGTGTGGTCGTGTCTATGGCCCCTTTTTTCCCTTTTCCATTCCTTATTGGCTTCACATGTGAGCTCCCTGCAAAAGCACAGACAGAATGAACCTAAAGCGGCGTTGGTCAGGCTGGAGCATGTCTTGCTGTAGGGGAGAAGTCACACTCAAGCTTTATCTGCTATAATTTTTAAAAATATATTTCCACCAAAACAGATCCACTCACCACATAAAACAGACAGAAGAGCTCCTGACACATCCTTTCCAGATGCCATCCATGCCCCAGCAGTCACACATGGCTCTGATGTGCTATGGCTGGTGGCAGCCCCTGCCTGTCCCCTGCCTGCTGCCTTGATGGGGGGTTCAAGGCCACTATTGAGAGAGAGTGGGGGGAAATCCCAACACTGTCAGGGTCTCCATCAGGTATAACCTGCACAGGTGGAGTATGGCCACAGTGATAAGAAGGGAGGGAAGGAGGGATGGATGGAGCATGCCCTGGGGTAAATAGAGCTGCTCTCACCTGTGCTAGGGGGTTTGCGCCTTCTGAGGGCTGGTGGAAATCTGTGGCACTCTGGGGGTGGCTGAGTCCTCCCTGGGCTTGTGCTCAACCCTGTTGTAGACACCAGAGAACCCAAGTGGGTGAGAGTTGCAGGGAGCCATGTCTGTATTAGGTGTGGATTTGGGCCCCCAGCTCCCGCCTGGTGCTGCCAGGAGCTGTGGGTGATGAGAGGGAACATGGGAGCGCCACGGGAGGAGAGGTGGGAAGGAGTTTTGGCTTGAAGGAGCTCCACAGTCAGGGTAGGATGCTCCCTACAGGCAGGGCATGTGTCTGAAGGGGTCTTCTTTGCATCTCAGCAAGCGGCTGAGCTCCCAGTGGTGACTCTTACTGCAAAAAGGGGATAAAATAAGAGAGAAGTTCTCCAAAATTTGACGTGCATGAGCTGAAGTGTTGGTAGTGGCTGTGCCAAAGCAGCAGCTTGATCCTGTCCTGGGGCAGCCATGGAAAGAGGCTGGAAATCCTGCAGGCAGGAATTTCCAAGCCCGTTCTCCTGTCTTTCCACCACAGGGCTCCCTGGGCAGGCAGAGCTCGCCGAGCAGCCCACCCTCCCCGAGCAGGCGTTGCCAACCGTGGCCAGGCTCATCGAGGCGCTGGAAAAACAAGGTATGGGCAGCCTTAGCATCTATCTGCAGGGTGGATGTGGGTGCAAACAGGCAGACACCCACTCTGCCCATGTTCAGAGATGCCTCAAGAGCATCCTGGTACCCGCACAGCATGGACAGGGTGAGGGAGCCTGGTGGTCTCAGTCCCTACCTTCTTCCTTTGCTTTGGAGGGAGGATTTGGGGCTTAGGACTGACCCCTCTCTCTGGCTGCTTCCCAGGTCTTGACAGCGAGGTGCTCTGCAGATCCTCCCCCAGTGTGCCAGGGGATGCTGAGCTGAAGCAGGCTCTGCTGGCGGGTAAGTCCCTGTTGTGTCCCTCCCTGTGTCCCTGGGCAGGAAGATGTGGTGTTGCCGGGTGAGTGATGCTACCCAGGCACAGCGGGGATGGGTTACTGGCTCCAACCTCATTATGGCCCTACTTACAGCTCTGTAAGGCCATGCCTTGCATGCAAGCCCCTCTCTGCTCCCCCTAATACCCCAGTGTGACGCTGTCAAGAGGGATGTGGGCGCTGGGCTGGGGCACTCCACTAGAAGCTCTGTTGTTTTCAGGGAGAAAAACATTTTGGTTTGCAAAACTCAGGGGTTTCTATTGGAGAAGCAGGACAGGGAGTGCGGCAGAGGAAAAGAAAGGGGGGAGAAAAAGTTCAATTTTTAGCAGTACAGGAAGCATTTTGCAGGACTAGCAGGGCACGAGCAGGGTGGAGAGGAGGGAAAACCCACCGCTGCTCCTAAATTCACTGCTGGAATGGCACGGGAGGCTGGGGATGTGATGGATGCAGCGTGCCGCTCCGATCGGGGTCGGGCGGAGCCGGGGGTAGCGCTGTGTCGAGCATCTCCATCCTCCCGGCCGCGGTGCCCGGAGGGCGGCACTGTGGCACCGGGCACGGTCCAGCCCCGTTCTGGCATCCCATCCCGTGTCCCCCCTGCCTGCCCTTGGGCTCCGCATCCCGGGAGCTGCCGGCCGGGCCCTGCGGCAGGCGGGGCGGGAGGTGGCGGCTCCGCCAGCGCCGGGAGCCGGCGGCAGCCGGGCCGTGTTGCTGGGGAGAAGGGCTGTGATGAAATCGCTATATTAAGCACTATGACCTCATCGCTTCCCCCGCGCACCGGGAGCCGAGTCCCCGCCGGGCGGGGGACGGGGCTGCGGAGAAGGGAGGGATGCGGGAGAAGAGATGCTGAGGGTCCCAGGGATGCTCCATTCCTGCTGTCCGGGGAGGGTTCTACTCCCCTGGGGATGATGGGGGGCACGGTGCACCCCATCACCCTGCTCTCCTCCCCTGGCAGAAGCCCCCGCTGCAGTCTGGGGCGGGCAGGGGCAGCGGGGTGCCCTTTCGCATGGCTTTGTCCCCCGGTCCAGATTTCCCGGTTGATCTCTGGAGGAGGTGAGGCCTCAGGAGAGCGATCCCCACAGCCCCAGCCACCCTGGGCATGGATGCCCAGGCTGGGCAGGAGCAGTGACAACAGCACATGGATGCTTTGCTTTCCAAGCACGCAGGAGTTATAGGTCCTCCATCCTCCTCGCGCAAGCTGGTGCAGCATCCCTGGCAAGCACAGGGCTCCCCGGCAGCACTGCAGTTGTCACTACCAAAATCCTGTCCAGCCTCGGGAGACTCCCCCAGCCCAGAGGCAAAATGCACTGGCTTGCCTGGCACTCTGAGCAGTCACTGGGTCCATTCGGCTTTTCATCTCCCGCTGCAGGACCTATCATGGTTTTCAAACCATTTTAGAGCTCTGAAAAATCCACAACAGCCCTGAGTGACTTGATGCTTCCAAGCTCCACATCTCCTCTAGGACTTAAATAAGCTCTTTTATTTGGCAACTGTGTGCTCAGCAACACTGACCTGGACAAAGCTGAATCTCCCCAGAGCTGGCCGGAGCGGGTAGGACATGTCTTGCATTTGCTAGCTCTCAGCGTAAGGGTCCAATGCTCAGCCCTGCTAGCAGGTTGTTCTGTAAACAGGATGGGGATGATGTTTCTGCCAGGTCCAAGCATCCCAGCAGAGGTGGCAGCCTTTTCCCCCCACAGCCTCCTGCAGACCAGAGACCCAGAGGTGCCTCCCCAGGCTCCTGCTGGAGCCCAAACTGGGTTAGGGATGGCAGGAAAGCATATCTGCTTCAGCCTCTATACAGGCTCTTTCACTGCATTTGACAGGCTAAAAGTTCCCTGCCAAAAAATGGGAGTTTTCATGCCCCATGCATGAGACAGCAGAGGTGAGGGTCACATTTATTTTCCTCCCATGCTCCTCTCCATCCCCCCATCTCTGCTAACAGCCTGACTGCAAATATCAAGCTTCATCTTGGGGAATGGGGAGAAATCAGAGCTGGGGCTGGCAGCGGCTGGAACTGAACCCCGTCTCAGCCTGGGGGAAAACTGGGTTCCCACCGGGGGTTTCAGCTTCCCTGTGAATACCCAAATCACTGGCGTTTGGCAGTGGTGGCAGGAAAACTGAGGATAAAGGAACAGGGCCTGGAAAAGTTCAGGTGTTGGTTTTCCAACTCTCAGATCTTAACATGTTAGAGAAAACAGGATGTTTTCTACACTGAAAGGGCATCTGAACTTTCACTGGGGAGAAGGAGGAGGTTTCTCTGGGATCTGTGTGGGTCAGAGTGGTCCTGGCTGTTCTGGGGACTCTGTGGGCATCGTGTCTCCAGGGCCGGGCAGTGCAGGTGCTTATTTGAGTTGTGCAGATCAAACCTGCTCCACATCCCTGGCCCTTTGAGAGCCCTCACCCCTGGGGTGCCCAGCCTGAGGGGACAGCCCCAAGCTGGACATCACCTGAGCTTTGGGACACCCTCATGGGGCCGTGGCAGCATCAGGCACGGTCAGCTTGGATGCAGCATGGCTGCACATGGCTGTACAGCCTGGGCTGGGGCTCTCCCTGTCCCCTGCCCCAGGGCTGGTGACATTCTGCAGAACGGTGGCATCTGAGGGCTGGCTAGAGCCTGTGCACCCAACTTGGTATTTGCATGCAAGAAAAATTATTTGGGGGGAGCAGGCAGGGAAGCAAAGCCAGAGCTCATCTATACAGGGGGGTCAGTGAGCTGGGCAACTCTGCTGCCACCCAGCTGAGATGCCACCAGAGCCAGCAGGTCAAGCACAGAATGAAGGTTGGTTGGGCTCACAGCCGGCTTATGCTGGCTCCAGAGAAGAATTAATTGGTTTAGGACACTTGGTGTTTAATTCAGATCCTTATGCCCCAAGAGGCGAGCAGGGCTGTGTGATGCCCCTGAACACGGGAGTCAGAGTCACATGGCGGCACCGAAAAGGGACTTAACAAAGAGCCGCAGCTCCATGGGGGGTTGAGGGGACTTGCTGAAGGGCTGCGGGTGACGAGCCAGCCAGGAGCCCTGCTGCAGCTGCAGGGAAAGAGTTATGGAAAGACAAATAAAAAAGGAGATCTCTAAATGGCAGCAGCAGGGTGCAGAACTCGCCCCCTCTGCCCCCAGAGCTCCCGGCAGTGCCTGGCGGGGCTGATCCGTGGCCTGGGGCATCTCTGTGCCCGTCATGCCAGAGGTCACATGCTGACCCTGATGGTTTCCAGCCCCCAGCACTCCTGCTGTCCCCTCTGTGTGGCTCTGGGGCTGTTTGGAGCACCAGGGATGGGAAAAATCACTTGCAAAGTCCCTGATGCCTGCGGGTGTGAGTCCCTCAGGTGTCCCGGGGCAATGTTTTCTCACCCCATGCTTGCTCAGGGTCCTGCCCACACCCCTCTCCCTGTGAGATGTGCCCGGCAGCCTTCTCCTCACTGCTGCCCCTGAACCTGGAAACTTGGGATCTTCTCTGGCCAGTGGCAGCGCGGGCATGGGTGCGCTGGTGGGTGCTGGAGCCTTTTGGAGCTGAGGGACCTGAGCTGGGGGAGGCTTTGAAGGGGGATGGCTGCATGTAGTGCATGTAGTGGCCAGGCAGCACTTTGCCACCACTGGGCAGGGACGGTCTGCATCCTCATCCCTCCTCTCTGGTGGGGGACTGGGCACAGAGACCCTGCAGAGGCCCCCCACCCTCCTGTATAGGTCAGATGGGGCTGAACCCATCCAGGATTGCAGCAAAGCACTGAAACCTCCCACATTTTGGATAACCGCGCCCCAGTCTTGGCTCTGGGGTCCAGTTGCAGACACGAATACCAAGACCCTTCCCCAGATGTGCAGGCAGCACTGGGAAAAGCCTCTGTTGCTGGGTTTGAGGTTGCAGGAGCTGCCTGCACCCCGGGGTGCCGGGGCGAATCCGGCGGCAGCGCGAGGCGGATTGGAGCCGGTGTCTCCAGGCGTGCCGTGCCTGCGCTGCCATCCTGCCCGCTTTGATCTGGGGCCTTGGCGCAGAGCAGTCTGCCTGGAGACACGCTCACGTGCCTGGGAATTAGGTCAGGCCTCGGTGGGGATTAGTGGGGCGGCTGTGGGACCTGGGACTTCGCTGGGGCTGCCGGGAGCTGCTGCTGGGCAGAAAGAGTTGGGCTAGAGGGGAGATCAGCCTGGGGGGGACCTCACATGGCTCCCCCCATCATCACTGTGTGGATGCCCAGAGAGGGAGCGCATCCCCATCCTCATGTCTGGAATGCAGAGGGGGTTGGAGACCCTCAAGGGCTTTGGTTTCCCCCTGGCCAAGCTATTAACCCCAGCACGATAACTTTACTCCCAAAACACAAGGTGCCCCGGTGCCTGCTGCGGTGCTTTTTATTTATACCTGCAGTGGAAATAAACCCAGCATTGTCAGAGCCTGGCAAGAGGCATGAGCTCATCTCTTATATTTGGTGGTGATGAGAGAAGGGTAAATAAACAGCAGCAGTGGAGACTTCCTTGCCAGACCCATCGAGGTGAATTGGGGGTGAGCTTTTGCCATCCCCTCCCACAGCTGCTGGGGAAACTGAGGAAGGGAAGCGAGCTGAGGCAGCCCCATTGGGCACCCCTGAAATGGGGTCCCAGCACCCCCTCTCTGGCTGCATGCAAGCCAGAGTATGGCAAGGTGAAACGCAGCTGGGAGGGTGTTTGGGGCTGCCAGGAGCTCCTGTGTATGGGCAGGGGGTGTCATTGCAGCTGCCCAGTCCCCAGCACAAGGTACCAGCAGGCTGGGTGAGAGATGTTGCAATGATGCTGAATCAAAGATGGGTAAATGTTGCCTGGTTTGGTACACAGTGCCCCAGTAAACCCCAAGTGTGGGATGCCCAGTAGCCTTAAACACCTGGTCAGGTCCAGGGCATGTACAGGTCCTTGTGCAGGCAGCATCTGTGCAAACGGGAAGGTATAGCCGCCAGGAATGGACAACAAGGACATGCCTGCAGCACCAGCTGATGCTTGAGCCTAAAGGGTCTGGAGGGTGTAGGGAAATTCCCAATTTAAATCAGCCCCAGGTAGGGGGGTTTGGATGCCCTTCTACCATGGGTTCCGGGCACCCAAGAGCCTCACGCTGTGGCAGTACATGGCGGCTGGAGGACTCTGCTGCAAGAGGGGCCGTGGGTTCTGGGCAGGGTCTGCACCTGTCACCCACACCCTGGCTGGGGATATGGGGCACAGCCACCACCTGTGTCCGTGTGCACGGAGCAACTGGTTACCAGGATCCTCTCCTTCAAAACAACCCCCCCAACCTCCTCCCTGCCACCTCTTGGCTAAACATCCTCCACATTTACCGAAATTCAGGGCTTACTCACACCTCCCCGGCTGGCTGCAGCTGCACAGGAGGTCCCGGTGTTTCCTGCCCAGCCTGACTCAGCCCAAAACCCCAGCACCTCTCTGCCTCTGCTGGGATGCAAGGTCTGGCATCCTGGTGGGGTGAAGCTGGGAGCACCCACTGCTTTTCCCTCTGGGCTAGTGATCATCCTACATGCCCCTTACCCAGCCTCAAATTTATTCCTGCTTTTCATCCCCCATGGGCAGTGGATGTTCTCCACTGGTCCCCAGCAGATTGCTTGCTCTGCTGGTTCTGTCTGGGGTCGAGGTTGGGGTCTGGGGGTGTTTTCCTTCTATTTGTGGTAGGCGGATGGAATCCCTCCGTCATCCCCCTGGGGAAGGGACGGGAACATCTGGAGAGCAGTGGGAGAGCTGTGACTCATCCTACAGCATCATTAACTTCTTATAGCTGGTTATCATCTCCCTCTGATAAGGAGAGAGCAGCATCCGTGGGGTCAGGCTGGCGGTAATTGGATGGGAAGGCTTCAGAGTTAACCCTTCCCCAGCTGCCAGCTGAGCTTCCCCAAGCTGCTGGGGCGCAGTCAGTGCTGGGGAGCAGCTCGGAGCAGCCCCTAGTTGTGCTCTCAGCCCAGGGGGGAGCCCAGCTCACCACGGTGGCTCCAGGGGAGGGAGGGAGGATGCCACTGCATCTCCAGGAGTCTGAGGACAACAGGCTAATGACTGTTTCTAGTCAACGTGCCAAGGAAAATGGTGCCAAGAGCATCAGTCCCTGTTAGCAGGGTGTGAATCCCCCCTGGTCTCCCCATCACACTTCTCTCTGGGTGTAAAGATGTTTTTGAGTCTTGCTTTGAAATTGGCTGAGCCTTCCCTTTGAACACACCCCCCCCCCCCACAAGCCCATGCCTAACGATGCAAACGAGCTAATTAGGCCACGGTGGAGCCCGAGGCTGATCGCCTGGGGCCAGTGCCCGGCAGCAGCTCCTTCCATGCGCAGAAAACAGCTTGCGGCTGCTCTCCCCGATCCGCATCAGCATCCTTAAGGCAAGTGACAGGTCCCTGCAGAAACCTCCGTGGTGGGGAAGGGGAAGCAACTAGGCTCCCCTCGGGTGAGAAGGGGTTTGAGGTTTGCCTGGTGCATCCCGCTGATGGCAGCAGCTCTCTGCAGTGCAGCCCAAGCAACGAGACCCCCCAGCGGCATTCCTGGAGGGTTTCAGCCCAAAAGAGGAGTTGGAGCATCTCGCAGGATCCCTGACCCCACTCTCCTGCCATGCCAGCCTGAAGCCAACCTGCCAGCTCACTTCTCCAGGGCAAAGACTAGCAAAAATGGGCAACTTAGCTGCCACCTGCCCCTGCAAATCCCAGAAGAAATAACTGTTGGCCAGCAGAAAAGTCCAGAAGTGTGGCTGGGAGAAGGAGAATGAGCATGGATCTGACTGGGGCCAGCACACAGCAGGCAAGAGCCGGCACAGCCCTGCCTGCCTCAGGGATGCTGAGGGCAGAGCGGCCCATGGGGTGATGCTGTGACACCAGGGGGTGCCAGGTCACATTCGGCCATGCTGGACGGCTGCCTGCCCCGGCGTGGTGACATCTCTCCCGGCTGTCCCCACACAGCCCCGGGGCACGGTTCCCAGCCAGCCGGGTGCTTTCTCCTGAAAATGAGGTAGCGTCTCCGATGGCTGGGTTAAAGGCTTTGCTTCAGGCATTGGTCAATCCATTTTCTCTCTGGTCTCCAAGCCAAATGGCAGGCACTGGCCATAAGGGACCTGCCACGGCTTCTTCGGAGGAGAAGGCAGCCAGATTCCCACGCTGCCTGGTTCATGGTTGGGATGCCCCAAGGAGAGGAGACCAAGGTCAAAGTGCCCAAAATCAGCCTTTTCCAGGAGCTGCTCCCCATCCCAACCCTCCCAGCTGGGTGCCTCCAAAGCCTTGCCCCAGAAAATAGCTTTTCTCTGCTCTTGGGGGCTTATTGCCCTAGAAGTGAGCAGGGCCACATGTGGTCAGCTGG
Source organism: Nesoenas mayeri (assembly GCF_963082525.1). Lineage (NCBI taxonomy): Eukaryota > Metazoa > Chordata > Aves > Columbiformes > Columbidae > Nesoenas > Nesoenas mayeri. The sequence continues at coordinate 32,920,371 of NC_137554.1, read as the reverse complement.
AATGGTTGGAGACTCGAGGCATTTTCTGCTGGAAAAAGTTGGGCTGGGAGATGGAGCATCTCAAAATGGGACCTATTTCAGTAAAGTTGCATTTGGGGGTAAAGACCCAGAGAGGGGGGGGGGAAGAGGGCTCTGAGCAGGGCATCACCTTCTCCATCACAACACATTGGGCCATTTTGGGGCCTGACGTGTCACCTTTAAGAAAGAGCAAAATTTGCCCTTTTTTCAATATTCTCATTTAGGAACAGCGATAAACTCAGTTCCTACAAATGAACCATTTTGAATGATCCCAAATATCATGAGCTTTTTTTATTATTCCCTCCAACTCCTCAAGATTTCCCCTATGCGGAAAATTTCAAAACATTCTGTTTGGCTCCAGTTCGAATCAAAGGCGGATTTTGAAACCTCTAGATCTTTGCAAAAGGGACCGTTACCCTCTGGGTAGCCACCTCCTGGCCCGGCTGGGCTGAGAGACCTCCAAGAAAAACGCATGAGGCAATACCAAAGGATGCTGAAAGGGCTCTTTGCCCTTGACCCTGCTGAAGCAATGTCTCCGCGCTGGCCTGGCCGTGGGGTTCAGATGGACCTGTCCCACCCTTTGGCTCCAGCTGGACCGTGGGACATTTCTGCCCAGCACATTGTCCTGTCCTGAGCCCAGGCTGGGTGGGCTCAGCCTCCTCTGGGTGCTTTACCCCATCCCTGGAGCATCCTTCACTGCCTTGCCAAGGACTACTGCCTTTCAGGGCACATCTGCAGCATTTTGGGCTCGCTGGGGGTGATGTGGGCCTTCAGTAATGTGTGTGGCCCGGGGACCATAATCCCATTCCATGGATGCATTTTTCCAAGGGGAAATCATAGGCTGCCACGTCAAGTGGATGGGGACATGGGCAGAGAAATCAGCACCCATGTCCAGAGGAAGGCCTGCAGGGACAGAAAAGCTATAAGCACCATGCCAGAGGGGCAGCACCACACACTAATGTTTCCCACTGTGTCTCATCCCTGCAGACGCCTCGGCTGTGGACATGGACCTCTACGATGCCCAGATGCTGGCAGAGGCCCTCAAGTGGTACCTCCAGGAGCTCCCGTCTCCCCTGATCCCTCCAGCTCTCTACAGTGACTTGGTCCACATGGCTCAAGGTAAGCACAGACAGGCTCTCCCTGCGTCTGGGACCTTTGTGGGACTGAAGGAGCTTTAGTCTCCCTAAAGAGGCTTCCCAGCATCTCCAGGGCAGCTCCTGACCCCATCCCTTGCTCGATGCTGTACCAAGGATAGATGCTGGGAAGGACCACTGGGAACATCCCCTGGAGTGGCAGAGCAGTTTTTGGGAGGCGGGCACCCAATGGGCAGCTTCACCCCCATCACAGCCCGGCGCTCTCCCGCCGCAGTGCCCAGAGGAGGAGGTGCAGCCTGCTGGGACGGGCAGCTGCCAAGCCTGGGTGATGCTGGCCCCAGAAGAAAGCATTATTATAATATTTTGGCTCCGCTGCCTGGGAATTTTCTTCCGTAATCTAGTTAACTCCTGGCTTTATATGGGCATAGAAAATTCTCTGCTTTTCCAGCTTAGTGCCATTAGGAAGAGCCTTTATGTCCCTGCAAGCTTTCCAGCCTCTGATATGTGTATGAGACTATCAAGGTTTTGGTTTTATTTGATTTTTTTCAAATAAACAGGGCAGGGCTTGTACACAGGTCAGCGGAGTCCATGGTCCATCCCAACAGGGAGCCTGGACCAAAACCCATTTCACATGAGTCCTTGCAGAACCTCTCAGCCCAAGACCCCACAGGCAACACCAGGCACACACAATGCTCTTGCCCACTGTGTTAGATAGGACCTGAAGCCCTTGCTGCCTCTGAAACTAGGATTTCCCCTTTTGCAGCAGTTCTCATCTCACTGCCGGTCACTGCAGTATCCTGCATCACCTCCCTGTCCTAAACCAGATTAGCACTCAGGCAGATCATGCTCTTGGCTGCCTTAAGAGGCACTAAAAGATCACCTATGGCCAGACCAGTGCGGCCTTTTTCTACCATGTCCTGGTGGGAAAATGCAATGAGCTCTTCGTGGCCTCCAGCAAGGCAGGAGGGACACACAGAGAAACCGAGGGGTAACTCACACCCCATCCTCCCTGCCCTGTGCAGACAGGGAGCCAGAAGAAATACCCCAGGGCTGGTGGCATCTAGACACGGCCTTCCCCTCACCCTCAGAGACAGGAGAAATCAAAGGCTGCCTCCCTTCCAAGGATAAAAACGCAATTAGGAAGCAATTAGCTGGGTTGCCTCGTTAAGCAACTTCAAAGGGAAGCGCCTTTGCCCACAGCCTGCGCTGGGGCGGGCTCTGCTCCCAGCACAACGGGTGCGGGAGGGGGCAGGGCCGGGAACAGAGGCGAAACCGATGGAGATTTCTCTGGAGCTTTAAAAGCAAAAGACTCAAAATACAAGTCTTTCAGGAGATGGTGCTGGGTTTTGGCAGTCTGCCCTGCAAGCAGACTCCTGCCCCGCTTGAGGTTGCGGGCTAGAAAAGAGGCAGGGTGACCACCTGCAAAAGGAGGTCAAAAACATCCCCCAAGTCCCCACTTTGGCTGTGGACCTTGCCCCTCCGGCATCCCCTGGGTGCAAAGAGCAGCCGATTGGGGTAGGGGAGTCCTGGAGTGAAGCCAAACTTCCCACACAGGGGCACACAAACACCCCATTGCCCTCCGAGCTGGGTTGCAAACCTGCTTCAGAGACGATCCCGGGCACCTCACCCTCCAGCTCTGGTGCGCCCCAGGCCCTCAGGATGGGTTCCAGGAGCTGTCTGAGCATCGGCCAAGCCTCAGCCTGGTGCAAAGAGCCGCGGGGAGCTGAGTCAGCCCCAGACCAGCCAGGCTTTGAAGCTGGCTGAGAGCAACACAGCCCTGGGGACATCCCTGTCCCCGCAGATGAGAGCCAGGCCAAGGCAGGGATGGAGGGTGGCTGGAGAGCAGCTGTTTCCCGTGCCCGTGGCAGGACCGCAGTCCCAGGCCACTGAGCTCACAGCTCACAAGACTGGGGAGCCCCAGCCAAGGCTGCCAGAGGGCACCGGGACATGTCGGGACACTGGTGGGAACAACACAGACCTGTGGGCTGCTCAGGACACCTATGACGGGGGTTCTGGTAGAACCTTCATGACGTGGAACACCATCAGGTGCCTGCTTTTATTCATACGGACAATTCAAGTATTGCTGGAAGCAGCTGTACCCCAGTTAGCCCTCCCTGCTGCTGCATTTCAGGGGGTGAGGGAGGGCTGTAGAGGTCTCACTGTGGCCGTGGGCCAGTAGCTCTCAGCCCAGGTGCACCTTTTTTTCTCCTTAAAACCCTTTTTCCTCTCAGCTTTCTTTTTTTTTCTGTGGGGGAGGGCTGAGCCTTTAAATTTGGCAGATCTTCCAGCTGGCGTTCATTTCCCCACCTCTGCTTTGCTCTGCCTTTTTCAAGGCTTTGCCATGCAGCAGGGCTGGGCTCCTGCAGTTCTCCGCTGGAGCAGCAGTGAGGGGTGTTTAGGGGCAGCCCATGCTAGGTGAGAAGCTCAATGCCCACTGTTCCTTCCCTGGCTGTGCCAAGAGGGGGAATGTGCTAAAAACATCCTACAATCTGATCTGGGGTGGGTAAAAGGGGCTGGAGGCTCCAGAAATAGGTGTCTGAGACACCCTCAGGGCAACACATCTTACATTCCCTGTGCTCCCTGGGGTACTGAGATGTCCCGCCACCTGTCTGTGGGAAGGGATGGGCTGTAAAAAACAGTCATGGGTTTTGGGGGAGAGGTTGAGATTGGGATTTTGGCAGCTCTGTGGGGAGTAGAGACCTGCCGCAGCTCATGCCGTGTGTGTTGGCAGGTTCTGGGTTCCCATGAGAAGCAATGGGATGCCCCAACCTCCCCAAATGACCTTTCTTCTCCTGTTTCCCCTCTGCTGCAGAGACCCCAGGCTTGGAGGAGTGTGGCCAGCGAGCCAGAGCCATGCTGGCCCCTCCGGCCCTGCCGCAGCCTCAGGCGCTGCTCCTGCGCCAGCTCGCCTGCCACTTCTGCCGCCTCTGCCAGGGCACCCGCAGGAGCCGCGTCTCACCTCGGCTCCTCGGCGAGCAATTCGGGGAGCTGCTTCTGCGCCCTGCAGCGGCCAGGTGAGATGCCCTGCTGTGCATGGGATGGAGCGGGAGAGAAAAGCGTGCCCATAGCCGGGCACGGGCATGCTGGCCCCCAACCATGCTCGTTTTGCTGGATGCCAGCCCACCAGTGGCTCAGCCCCAGGGTTTTCCAAAGGGGGAGCCCAGAGCTGGAAGCGCCCATCCCAGCCCTGACATCACGGCCGTTCCCTCGGTCACCAGCGTGATGTCACACACAGCACTGGGATACGCAGCATTGCCCCAGTCCCACGAGAGGTTTGTCGGGGTGGCTGGATCCTGTCCCAGGGGTGTGAGGGTTTCTGTGGGGCTGAGCTGCTGGGCACCCTCATGGACCCCCTGTTTCCTTCCACAGCGCTGAGGCGAGCCCTGAGCTCTGCGCGAGGATCCTCGAGTCCCTCATCGTGGCCAGCGAAGCGGCCGAGGCACCGGCAGCCCCAGGTAAGAGACACCCAGCTGGCAGCAGAGGGGGACAGCGGGGGTGGAATTCGGGGAGGCGACAGCCGCAGGTCGCAGGGGGGTTTCAGCAGCCGGTGTGGTGACGGGAAGGTGCCCGTGTCCCTGCAGCAGTGCCTGGGCTGCGCTGGCTCCCTGGCCGGGCACGCTGTCCCCATTTCCCTGCTTTCTCCTCAGAGATACTGGTTTGGGGGCATTTCTTGGCATCTCCTCAGGAGTTTTGTGGCTGTTTTCTTGCTTAATGTCCGTGTTCCTGCTCCTCGGTCTCAATGTGGTGCCAGTGGGTCCCGCTTCCCCATTTTAGGGGGCTCAGTGGGTGCGGTGCTCTCAGTCAGGGGTGGCTGTGCAGCCTGTTTTGGTGAGCAGGGATCTGGCTGCAGTCTGGGAGTTTAAAAAATAGCAACAGAACCATAAAATGGCAGGATGGTGCTTGCTGTAGGATCAAATCTGGGTTTATGATTTTTGGCTCGCGTCTAGTTTTCATGTGGGCAGAATTATGCTGCATTCAACAAGGCGCCGCCGCCCCAGTTATGGGGTGTCCTTCGGATGGGGACGGGCCCTTGTCCCCCCACCTCCCTGTGCCTGGGTGAGGAACCAAAACACTGTGTTTCTTCTGCAGATCTTAATGACCCCACCCAACTTTCAACCACCAGGAGTGCAATTATTCCCCTTTTATTACCAACATCAGCGTTTGCCTTCAGCAACAATTTGCTCTTCTGCTCTGGTGGCTGAAGTCCCAGCCCTGCACTGGGCACCCTCTCCTGCTGTGTCCTTCTTGCTTGGTGGCATCTCGTGTCCCATCAGTGTCCAAAACCAAAGCGCGTGTCCCTTGCACCCTCTGCAGCGCCCCAAGGATGGGAGGCAAGTGGTCCATCCAGGCAGGAATGTACGTGGTGGGGAGGGAGGGTGCTCAGCGGAGCACAAACCGCAGACCCTGAGGACCCCAGAGGTCCATCCCTGTGGGATCCCATCTCCAGGCAGCTGCTGAGATCCAGCCACGTCCCTGCATAGGGCTGCCCAGACCCCCAGGAGGCACAATTGCTTCCAGCCCTCCTGCTTGGAGATGCGTCGGCCCCAGTGAATTCTGTGTCTTTGTGATGTACCCATGTCCCTGTCATCACCCTGGCTCCCTGGGGGGTGGTCTGGCCAGGCAGGATTACAACTCTTAATATTCCTCATAAATCAGTCCTTTCAGACCCGTCATCTTATTTGTTGCTGTCGCCTACAAGTTTGTTGAGATCCGTATGTCTGTTCCACCCACCAAAACAGATGTTGGGCAGCTGCAGCCCAGCAGTCCCGGGGGACCCCACTGCCGACCCCAGACCCTGCACCGTCAGCATTGGTCTTCACCCCAAACTGAGCAGAGGAGTTGAGCTGGACACCGGGGTCCTCATCCCCTTTCTGGGTCAAAATCTCCTCTATGGGCACATGCCCATGTGGACACCCCACAAGTGTGGGGCAGGGCACAGGGCACCTGGGCTCACTGCCCCCCAAGCTGCAGGACATCAGACAAGCCCCGCCACCTCCCCACTCTTTGTACCTAAAAGCAAGGATATTATTACTTGGCTGTCATCACATTAGGATGTTGGGAAGCTTAATTAAATGCCTGCAAAGCGTTTCTGAGAGCTGTGGATGAAAGGGGCTATATATAAAGTGCAAAGAATTATTATTAGCGATGGGGTCCGCGCCCCGGCCCCACTCCCATCACCCCGGCCCCACTCCCCTGCGTTCCGGCACCATGATTATTTTCGTGCATGTGTGGAGTTGTGGTCTTATAATTATACATGTAAAATAGCTATAAATATCCTGCAATAACACGGCGGGTGTGTGCACATAGCACAGGAATAGGAGTCGGTAGCTGACACGGAGGAAACCGCGGTGTGACCTCATTCTGACTCAGGTGTAAATATACCTCATGCAATCGGGCAGCTAGGGGGGTTGGGGGCTGAGGGGACAGTGGCCGCCTTGGCAGCAAGGGGATCATGTTTTGGGTGAGGACTGAAAGTGGCTGCTAACCCCAGGGAGGCTCCTGCAGGGTTGGGGTCTCTCCTTGTCCCCTGCATCCTGTGGCTGACAGGGGAGGCTTGGATGTGAAAATCATCATGAATAGGAATGTAAATGATGAAATTTGGTTGCTGGAGGGGCTTCCTGGGGTGTTGTTGAGTTTGAGGGGGTCCCTTCCCGCAGGTGCTGCACCTGGGGGGTCTCTGTAGCTGCCCATGGATGGGCTGCAAAGGGGAATGGTATGGGATGGGTCCATGATGGCTACTGAAAGCTCTTCCCGGCAACCGGCGGATGCAGCAATAGGGTCACACCGGAGGCGTTGGTTTCCATGGGGCCACGTACTGGTTTATATGGGACAATGGCATTGACTGGTGACAAAGCAGTGACGGAGCTCAAGGCCAGGTGGCCACATCCAGGCCACCTCACCGTGTCCTCCAGCAAGCCTCCAGTGCTGGGCAAGCCACCTCCGCCCAGGGGCATGGGGACATTCCCCAGCCCCATGGGGACCTGGGGGGCACACACAGCCCACAGCAGGACCCCAGAGCTCACAGAGGGGCTGTTTCCCGAGCAGGGTGATGGGGTAGGGAAAGGCAAAGGGAAGAAGTGATGCAAATACTAGCTCAGCTGAAGGAAGATGACTTCATCTCCTTTTCCTCTCCTGGTGCTATTTATAGCCACTTTAATTTACTCCCCTTTGCTTTATTATCTCTCCAGCAGGCCGTTAGCCCTCAGACAGCAGGATGCCTTTACTCACCATGCCGCATAGAGTTCTGAAAAAAAAAGCCACCAAAAAATACCCAAAAGCAAGGGCAGGAGGCAGGGAAAGGCGGCAGAGTGCTGGGGGCAGGAGCATCGCTGTCCTGTGGCACAGGTTTCTGGAGAAAATGAGAGGAATTGGACTTCTTTTGGGGAAAAAAGCAAGAATTTGGTGAGGATGATGTCCCTTCCTCCTTCAGAGCAGCGACTGGAGGGGACAGGAGCAGCAATGCCAGGGCTCCCTCTCCAACCCAGGATGGGGGCCACTGTTGTGCTGGACCCTGGCAAGGTGGGCACCCCCTGTGGCCCCAGGACACCCAGCCCTGCCCCACTTTACATGGGGCAGTGGCGTAAAGCCCAGTGGCTGAGGATCAGGCTCCAGCACCCAGCCCAAGCACCCTCAAAACACCTTCCCAAAGAGCAGGTTTGGCAGCCCCATGCCATGGGGAAACTGAGGCACGGCCTCCTCATGAAGTCACTCTGCTAGTGGCTACAAAATCCGGTACCTTGTGGGGGTTGGTATCCAGACACCCAGCACCATTGGCACCCCACACCCCAGTGCTCAGCAGGGATGGAGCCCACAGGGCTGCAGTGGTGCTGGTGGTGGGTGACATCCCATGACATCTCATGATGTGACACGCCAGGCAACTTCCCAGGCTGAGCCCCACACAGGCACCTCTCTGCAAGCCCCACTGCCGAGCAGGACTGCCACGTTGAACCAAATTGGAAGCATCTGGCTTTGAAGTTTTTAATTAACTTTTCCTGTTTGCTTTTTTTCTGAATCCAAGGGAAGAGCCCATCCTCTCGGTGTCCCCAGCTCACGTGTCAGTGTGTCACAGTGGGGCTTGCAGACTCGGTCAAGGAGGGCTCGGAGGGCATGCTGGGGGGTGCAGAACCCCCTGCCCAAGATGCTGTGTCCAGCCATGAGCCTCCCACTGCTTGGCCCAGCATATCTGCCACAGGGTGCCTCCAGTTTGTGTTACCTTTGGGTGTTTCATCCCCTTGGGGCTGCCGATGTGGGGTAAAAACAGCCAGGAAAACAGCCAACCAAAAACCCCTGGGTTGAAGGGCAGCATAGGGAGGCTGTAGCTGAGTGGTCCCCTGCGCTGAGACACCTGGTTCTGCCTCCGCTAATCTGCAAATAATACACAGAAAACAAATTAACGCTGGGGAAGAGGGTGAAAAAGAGAGAGCCTGGCTAGCGATGCAAGATAGAGAAAGCGGCTAAAAATAACATTCCCAAAGGCACAGGGAGGAACACGACAGGGATCTGCACTGCTGCCATCCCAGAAGGTGGCCCTGCACCTCCCCAGCTGCTCTGGCTGAAACGCAGCCCAGCCCGGAGAATCCGGAGAGGGAAAAGCCTCCGAGATGGGCAGCAGTGGGGAGGCGAGAGGTGCAGAGCTGTGGCGCAGGGAGCGATGCTCCCACCCACAGCAGAGGATGGGGGTCCCCCCAAACACCCCGCGTGCCCAGCTGGGAGGCAGCTGCTGCCTGACCCATTTGCAGGCAGCCGGCGGGCAGCGGGATGCTGCCGGGAGACTCCGGGGCTGCTGCCTCCGCAACTAATTTTAGCCTGTATTCAATTAATCATGGAGCCAGGAGGAGATGGCAGCACCACAGCAAGCCCAGCCCTTGCCGGTGCCTCTGCCTGCCGCCCTGCCTGCCCCGCGCTCACTGCTGGGGGGCTTGGAGGAGCAGGGACTGGGGTGTACCCCCACCCCAGGATTTTGGACTGAGGAACTAGGAGTCACCCTGTGCTGCATTCCCCTTCCTCCAGCCGCCTTGATGTGGCTGGGGCAGCTCCGGGAAGAACGTCCCATGGCAGCCTATGGTCAAGTGGGCTGGATGCCTCCTTCAGCATCTCCTTGTGCCTCAGCTTCACCTCCTGGTGGCCTTTGCCCATAGGGTTTCTCGGGCTGCCTGTACTGCTCTGGGCAGGTGTTTTCCCGGCACACCAGGGACGCCTCCCCGGAGCGGTGACACCCAGCAAGGGATGTCTCAGCCAGCCCAGATGACCACCACACACCCTAAGGGCAGCCCCTTTCCTGGGGGTCACCAGCTCTGACCCCTTCCCATCCCCAAGCGCTGCAGGTGGCCGTGCCCAGGCTGGGCAGAGCTGGGGCAGGAGCACCTGCACTGCTCAGAGACCGGCAGCTTCTCTGGCACGAGGAGGGACCCTGGCAATGCCACGGGGATGCAGGGTGACAGCCCCATGGTCCCTCTCTCTCCATGGCAGCCACAGCCCTGCTCCACCAGTCCCGGTGTCAAAAGCGTGGCACGATCCAGCCCTCCCCGTGACAGGGAGAACAGCTCCTGACGGAAGCACGTCTCGGCTGGGATTGAAATCCTTTTCCTCCCTGCATGGTGTGGCCGGAGCTGATAAGGGGCTGGATAACCCTAAGCATTGTGTGTGCCGCCGGTCCATGACCCACTGGTGGTTTCACTGCTGGGGAGGAAATGCTGCACTCGGCCAGCCAGGATTCGGAGGGATTTGGCTGGAATTTGGGGGGAGCCGCCGTGCGTGCCGGCAGGAGGGTGCTGGGGCTGCACTGCTGCCTGGGCAGCCTGCCTTTCTTTTTGATGTCATATGAAGTTTTGGGATGGCTCCATCAGATCCCCACTGGTGCAAGCCCAGGCTGCTGTGCCAGCATGCACCAGCCAGATCCTGGCTGTATGGCTGCAAAAACTGCCAGCCCAAAACACTCAGGTTGTCTGGGTTTGGCCCTTGGGGTTCGCAGGCCTCCAGATGGGGCTTTTTACCTGGGTCACCCCTGCCTGCTCTGGAGGGCAGCTCCCAGAGGCCAGGCTGGCTGAGCAAGCGCTTCTCATCCCAAACAGAGCCACCGCTTTGCTGTCACGGGGCTGGCTCGCTCCTCGTGCCGGTGCACACCGAGCCAAGCTGCGGGAGCACGCGTGCCAGCACACGTGTCCTCCCGGCTCCTGCCCGCAGACGCTGTCTGGGATGGAGTCGCTCTTTCTGCTGCGGTGACTCCAGCTGAACAGTGCCAGTGGCTTCACAAAAGATGGGGAGGGTGACAAAGCACCAGTCACGCTGCCAGCTGCAGACGGTTTTCCAGCTTGGCACCAAAAGCCAGGAGCATCCTCTCCTGTGCAGTGGCATTTCTGTCCCCTGCAGCCTGCCTGGCAGTGGATGGGCAGCAGCGTGTCACCCTTTTGGTCAGGAGATGCCAGAAAATGGCACTGCTGCCCGAAGAGGGATTTAATGCTGGAGCAGGAGGGCTAAAAGGTGGCTGATCCCTCCGTGATCTCACCAGCACCCCTGGACCCTGCCTCCTTGAGAGCATCCCAGCTCTGCTCCGAAGGAGTGGAGGAGTCAGGCTGCCCAGCACATGCATGAGTGGTTCCAGGGAAAGGCAGGATTTGTGCTTCCAGGAGGGAAAATGAGTCACGAGGGGACAGCAGGGCTGTGCCAGCAGCTGAGCGTGGGACCGGGGTAAGCGGTGACTGTCGGCTGCTATCCGGGAGGTCAGGCAGAAATGCTCTCGCAGGCCTTGCCTGGCTTTAAAATCTATTAACGTCATTTTGCCGTTTGAGCCGAGAGCTGCACAGGCAGCAGAAACATTCGGGCATGGCTCAGATCAGAGCAGGATTTCAATTACAGTAATCAAAGGTGACACAGATAAGAAACCCCTGGTCTATGAAGCCGCGACAGCTGTCCTCTGGCTCCAACCGGCACCCATCCAGAGCGGCTCCATCAAAACCACTGAAGTGGTACAAGGGTAAAATTGGATTGTGAATCCATTTTCATCTCCCGTGCTAGAAAATGCTTTCCCTGTGTTCCTTGGGGAAGAAAGCCACCTTGTCAGAGTACTGAGAGGGCAAGGTGCCAGGCATGGAAGAGGGGACATCGTTCCCTCTGAAGGCACCGGCAGCTGCTTGTGGATGATGGAGGCAGCAGGAGGAACAGCTGGGATGCTCTGCCTCCTGTTTTCCCCTCTCCCTTCCAGCCTGGCCCCACAGCTGGGGAGGATGCTCGCAGGGGGAAGCCCAGGGAAAGCCACCTCCAGCTCCTGCCTCTGCCACCACTTGAATGTGTCCTTGGTCAAACCCCCCTCCTGCTTTTGTCTCCCATAGGCTGGGGTTGCAAATTTTTGGGGTGGCAGCGTGGCAGCAGCAGTGCCGTACAGCACCGCACACCCCGATGTGATGGCTGAGCTCCCTCTCCTGCCAACTCTGACTCCCTCACCCCTTTGGGCTCCCACCCCCAGCTACTCACTGACACCCCATGGACCCGTCGGTGAACACCACCACGGCCTCATGGGACCCTGGACGCAGCTGAGCCACAGTGGCACCCCTGGGTCCTGCACACACAAGGGGCCCTTTCTGACCCCCTCCAGGCATGGCAGGAGCTGCCAAAACACAGCGGCTCTTTCTGCATCTGCTGGACTCACTCCAGCCTGGCCGAGTGTCAACTGCCCAGCCATGGCGTGTCCCCCCCGGTGCCCCCCGGAGAGTGCGAGCCCTTTCCCGAACACTGGGGGTTTGTGTGGGGCGGTGGGGCTGAATGGCGGGTCTGTGCGGCCGGGCAGGGAGGGAAGGCAAGAGCCGCTTGCCTCATCTGTTTACCTGGAAATGGAGATCGTGGCCAGGCCCGGCTGCAGGCGCTTCCATGCCAGAGCTAATGGGGTGGGGAATGCCGCACTGCGCCCATACCCGAGCATCCCTGCCAGCGATGAGGATGTGGGCAGGGAGCTGGCATGGCTTCTGCAACCTCAATGTGCCCACACGGTGCTGGATCCTCCCGCCCGCTGCAGGCGGAGAGCCGGAGCCCAGGGAATAGAGGCTGACCATCAGAGGGGGGTGGGTGATGCTGCTGGTTGTCCTCTGCCCTGCAGCATCACTGCACTCCAAAGTTCTACAGGGTCCCTTCGCATGTGTCGCCATCCTGGCTGTGTGTCTCCACACTGTCCATGGGTCTTCATCCCTTTTGCTGTGTTCCAGGACTGGTAGGATCCCCACCCTGGCTGCAAGTCCCTATACTGTCAGCGGTCTCCACCCTGGCTGTGTGTCCCTGTACTGCCCGTAGCTCTCTGTACCAGCCATGGGGCCCACATTGGCTATGGACACCTGTACTGGCTCTGTCCCCACGCAGGCTGTGTTACTCTGCATCAGCTGGGTCCCTGTACCAGCAGTGTCCCCACTGGCACGTGAGAGCCACTTAGCAGCGCCAGGAGAGCAGGGCCACCCATGCAAGCAGAGGCTTTTGTCCTTGTGTGAGCCAGGACTGATAGCCGTACATGAGCTGCTGGGGAGGGACGGGGGGGTGATAGCGTCTTCGTTAGCGTCTGGATGTGTGGGGATTAACGAAGCTGGCTCGGTGTCCCCGGGGTTCAGGTTGCCTTATCTGTGTGTATCTGTCCCTACTACCGCAGGCAGCGCTGCTCCTGCCACTGCACAGCTAATCCCAGAGGCTGCCAGATAGGGCAGGGACCGCGGCCTCCACCCACACCCTGCCTGCGCGGGCAGGGCCGGGGCGCCCAGCTGAGCCGTGACCTGCTCCTGCTCCCAGGCCGGCTGATCCGGAGATAACCGGAGGCCCAGGGCAGAGGTGCAATGAATTTGGCGTTCTCAGTCGCTGACAGGAGTACGCGCAGGGTTAGGAGGCTGGTACTGGCATTGCCTTTTATCCTGACCTCAAGGCTCGGTGACCTTCCAGTTCTCCCAGCAAAGCTGTGTCTGCCCGGTTCATCTCCATTCATCCTTTCCGTCAGATGAAAGAGTTACTGCCCCATGGCCAGGGCTTGGGGACTACACCAAGTCTCCCGGAGTTCACAGCTGTGCTTTGGGGTTGCTGAGCAGGTTTCTTCATCCTTGGGATACTTCAGGCATTTGGGGAGTAGTGTGGGTGGTGAAGGAGCTGGGGTACCCGCAGAAGTTGGCAGGCTGGCACCACATCATCCCCAGGGCTAGGACGAGACCATTCGACCTGATGCCATGCAGACGTGGCTGCGGCATCCTTGCTGAGCATCCTCAGCTCATCCCAAGCACCTGGCAGCCCCACGAGTCCTGGCTGCCCATCTCCGGTACGGTCAGCAGGGTGCCCTCCCCCTGGCCTCTGGTACCCCTCATTTCTCCATCCTGCATTGGCCCTTCATGCCCTGGGGCGGGAGCAGCATCCGGGGTTGTGCTTCGGCACCATCCCAAATTTCCAATCCGGGCATGCACAGTGCCATGGCAGCGCCTTTATTTTTTCAGCTGCTTCCCTGTTTTCTTTGCAATCGGGCTCTTTCACAGGACGACAGCAATCACGAGGGTTATTTGGGGAGGGCTCAGCGTGCCCCTGAGCAAGCAGCTTGCAGCGTGGTGTGCAGAACCAGGACCTTGTGGTGGCTTACGTTGCTGTGGGAACCCCACATCTCAAATGGCTCCAACATTCCCTGGCCATGGCACAGGGGGAAAAAACATCTGACCCAGACTAGGGAGAGACGGTTCGGCTCTGCACACCCCACAGCTGCCCTCAGGGCAACCTGAGACAAAGTCGGGGTGAGGGGGTGAATCTCATCAAACCCCAGCAACTTTGTATTTTGGGGTAGCCCAGAACATCCTGACTTTGTTGGGGCTTTTTGGTTCAGCAGCCAAATAGCGATGTCCACCGTCAGCTCCCCTCTCTGAATAACGGGATGCTCACCGCTGGCTCTAATGGCTGATTTCTTTGATGCGAAGAAGTGCTGGGAAGAAATTAATGTGGACTGAAGCAGAGCTGAGGCTTGGTAATGCAAAAAGCACCAGCCCAAGGTGGGCTGTTTCAGGAGTGGTTGTAACCATGGGGTTGCTACACGTTTCTGAGGGGAGCTCTGTCCTGCAGCCTCCCCAGCTGTGTGCAAGATCCTTAAAGTGAAACATCTGGAGTGTTTCAGAAAGAGAAACCTGAGTGTTTTGGGGTCCAGAACAATTTGAAAGATCCAAGACAAATTCATGAGCCATCAGGCTTGACCTGAATCTGGTCTTTTCAGCGAGGAAGCCAAAAGTCCTCGTCCAAGTCATTTCCTCCCAGCTTTTATAGGGATTAGAAGCGCAGTGTCCTGTGCTGGCAGGCGTCCCCCGTGCCGAGCACAGCCAGCCCCTGAAATCCCTTCGTGCTGGCCCTAGAGTCCATCTCAGCATCCTGACGCTTCCAATTTAGACCTTCTTGTGGCAGAGACCAATAGAGAAGCACTTTGCAGGGCGGCGCTTCCCCTCCCTGGGGAGCGGTGCTGGCGCTTTGCTCTTCCCACTCGCCAGCCCCGAGGAAGAACGAGGAGCTTGAATTACTTTTTTCCAAGAAGGGTGGATTTGGTTTGCAGAAAGATAAGGGCTAGGGAGCAGTTGTTGTGCTCTGCTGAGCCTTTTGCCATCTGGAACAGCTTTTGGTTTCTTTCTGGATGCCTCTACCATGGTCTGTATCAGGAGGACAGGGAGAGGGGCAAGGACATCGCTCAGACCCCTGGGGAGGGAAGGTGAGGAGATGGAGCTGGGGGACACACAGGTCGGTCCCCATGCTCCCTCTTTGCAGGGGTAGGGGAAAGTCAGCCCAGGCGAGCGGAGAGCTGGTTTAGGGCAGAGCCTGGGGATATGGTGGACTTGGCAGTGCTAGGTTTATACTTGGACTCCATGATCCTAAAGGTCTTTTCCAACCTGATTCTATGATATCATATTCCACTGTGCCGGTCATGAAGTCCTCTGGTAAGCCCTTCTGCAGGATGTCCCCTGGTCTCCCCCAGCTGCTCGCTGGCTCTGTGGCAAATGGTTCCTACGTGGTGGCTTCGATTTGGTGTCCCCATACCTGACACCTGGTTCGGGGCCATGCTGCTGCTGCCCAAGCAGCCTGTACCGTCCTGAGCATCCAGAGCTTGAAACCACAACCTCTCCGTGAGCATCCTCCCGCGAGAGGCTGATCTCTGCAATTAATCTGGGCATGGTTTATGCTAACGACTCTCCCCACTTTAAATTATAAATGGCCCCTGGCATGTGTGCACACAAACACACGTGCACGCACAGAGATCCTTTAAGGCCATCATTAGCTGTAATTAGTGGGATCTGTCACTCATCTTTGGCAGTTAACGATGAGCCCTGAGTCAGAGGAATCCGGCGGCAGATAAAATAAACACGATTTCAAACAGTTTGGAAATAACAAGCCTTCATTAATCAGACAAGCCCCAAAGGAAAGCGCTTGGAAAAGCGGCGGCTTCTTTGCTGTTGCCAGGAGCAGGGCTGGGTGGGCTCTGCGCTGCCCCCCCATCCCACCCCTCCGCAGACCGTCCTCTCCAGCGGCAGCAGCAGGCAGGATGCTTTCTCACTTGGCTGACACAATGGCAGGGCCGAGGTGTCAGAGCCAGTCAGCTCCAGAAGAGGCCTGAAAACTGGTAAAACCCACCCAAAAGGGCTTCTGCGTGGCCCCTCTCTGGGTGACAGCAGCCAAGGCAGGATCAGGCCCCAAGGTGCAGGTCGGGGCGATGCAGGTGCCCCAGGGCGGGAGCCAGGGCTCAATTTGGGTGCAGATGAAGCAGCTATGGGGCAGCACATCCCACAGCCACCGCTCACCACAAGACACCAAAGTCTGCACAGGAGGCAGCGCAAGCATCCCCAGGATCCATGTGCAGAGCGGGATTTGAGGAAAGGGCTGGTACAAGGCAGGTTTGCTATGGAGCAGGGGGAGCTGGGGAGGTTTCTGGCTGTCACAGCTGCAGCTAAATCACAGCAAATAGGAGGGGAATGGGACACATGAGGCTGGATTATATTACAAAGGAGCAGTCCATCATGGGGTATTTAAAATAATCCGCTTAGATGCACAGTAGCAGATTTGGAGTGCTAAGGGAATTGAAGGCGCTGTGGCTTTGCAAGGCTGGATCAGATCTAGTTAAGATGCCACTTAGGACAGCACATCCTATTCTGCCTCACTGCCCCAGTGGACACGCACATGGCACCCGCAGCCCCTGTGAGGCCACCCCCGCCCCACCAGGGAGGCACCCAAGGTGACACCAGCCACGTTGCAATGGCTGACAATGTCCTGTGGCATCTCTCTGGGATAGGTGGCAGGTTTGGGAGGTGTCAGCCCCAGAGCACGGAGCAAGGGGATGGATTAGGCACAGGGTGAAGGGTTCCCATGAGGGACCAAGCCTCCAGAGGGGTGAAGGAGGTGTAAGCGGTGCTTGTGGGTCTGGGAGATGCTGGTGTAACTCAACAGCACCTTCACACTGCACAGTGAAACAGCTAGGACCAAGGGGCACCCTGAAGGGAGCTGCACCTACGCTGCAAGGGGTGGGAACCTCCTCTCAGGGCACCCACATGCCATTTGCAGCTCAACTGGGGTTGGAGACCCAGCGCGGGGTCCCCAGCAGGCTGGGATGGGGTGTCAGGGGAGTTGCCCAGGGCTGTTGGTACCTGTCTCTGCTTTGTGAGGAGAACTAAGGCTTAGGCTGCTCAGAGAAAAGGTGGCTGTACCTGCAGGGGTGCCAGCTGGGCTGCTCTGCCCCTGCGTGGGCTTGCAAACCCCGCGACATGGTTGGTGGTTGCAGAGGAGGGTGGCTCACTAATGTCATGAGCTAGGGGGTCCTTCACTGTGCTAGCCTGGGGTCTGCATGTGTAGAATCATGGGCTGTTTGGGTATCCCTGGGCATCCTCATACTGCTCCTCTGAGCTGGGCTAAAAGCTCAGCCTCAGGGAGACCATTTCAGCCCAAGAAAGGGTTTTCATCCCAGAGACTTCATCTTAGGCAGGCTTCCCTCCAGAAGAGCATCCTTCTAGAGCAGGGAGTTTCCACCTCGGGCTGGCACCTCCGGGCTGCTCTAATCAAGGGGGATTCAGCCCACAGTGGTCCTGCAGAGCCGGACCCAGCAGCAGGCTCACGGAGCCAGGCAGAGTTAGAATCAGAATCACAGAATAGTTTGGGTTGGAAAGGACCTTCAAAGCTCATCTAGTCCAACCCCCTGCAATGAGCAGGGACATCTTCACGCAGATCAGGTTGTTCAGAGCCCCATCCAGCCTGGCCTTGAATGTTTCCAGGGACAGGGCATCTACCACCTCTCTGGGCAACCTGTTCCACCCCCATTGTAAAAGGTTTCTTCCTCATCTCTAGCCTGAATCTCCCTTCCTTTAGCTTAAAATCATTACCCCTTGTCCTATCATAACAGGCCCTGCTAAAAAGTCTGTCCCCATCTTTCTTATAGGCCCCTTTTAAGTACTGGACATGTTACCAGACGTGACCCCAACATGGAGCTGGCCATCCCGCTGCCCATCCCTTTGCCCCCAGGAAGGGCCGGGCTCAGGAATATGCCCCCAGAGTCTGAGGCCACATGTCACATTAGGCCATGGGACTGTTCGCCCCTCTCCTTGCCCTTAACCTGTTCCCTCTGTCCCCCCCTGACCCCGCTGCAGTGCCACGCTCAACATGAGGGCTCGCTCCTGTGGGTTTAACCGCTGTCCCCAGCTCCCCTGAGCATTAATCCAAGCGAGGATTAAGGTTAACAAGCTCCTGGAGCTACCCAGCGCTCAGGCCTCCCGGGATGGACCACTCTGTCCTGGCCCCAGAGAGGGCACAGCGCCCTGCTGCGCCCCCCGAATCCCCAAACCTCTCCTCCGCCACCATGCAGCTCCCCAGGGTTGCATGGCACACGTTCACCTGTCCCCAAATCACGGCTCACGAGCCATCCCCAGGGCTTTAGGGGCTTCCAAGCCTCTGTGAGCATCTTCCTCCTGCTGCCTGCAAGCCCTGGTGTGGGGACCAGGAGGGGTATTAGTTTCTCAGCCCACTTCTCCCCATCCCCTGGGTGCTGTTGCCCATTCCTAGATAGCTCTGGGTTCATGACAACTAATTTAAATGCATGGAAAATACCTTAAGACCTGGTAAGCCCCTGATCCCTGCCTGCCTCATGCTCCCCGTGAGAGTCCCCCACTCTGGCCATAATCCCTGAAGAGAGGTCACCTGCGTAGCCCCCAGCCCTGGGGACAAGGGATCCTCTTCTGGGCACCCACGAGCTCCGGGGGCCGGTGCGTGGGTGCAGGTTATAGCCTTGGCAGGGAGTCCTCTGTCACCTGCTGGGGACAGTGGGGACAAGGTCCCTAGGGACGCTCCTGCCATGGGGTAGGATGCCCAGGGCAGAGAGGGTGACAAGCAGAGCTGCCACCCTCCTGTGCCTGCCTCAGTGCCACCAGCTCAGGAATAGGGGCTTTTAGAGAGAATCAGATAATTGTTATGTATTTTCATGTAGTTATGACTTTTTTTTTAATTTCTATTTTGCATTCCTGTATACTTCACAGTGAGCAAAGCCCCCCACATCTCAGCCATCCCCCCAAACCCTGCCCCATCCGCTGCAGGGAGCCTCCCTGGGACATGGAAAGGGAGGGATCCCTGGCCTGGCTCTGCCCCCAGCCCCATTTCCCCACCATCAGGAGCTTCTGCTGCCTTCACCTGCTCTGACCCGCAGCCCCACGAGCTGTAATCCCCCTCCTGCTGCACCCGCAGGATCAGAGGCTGCCAACGCCAAACTCATCCCAGAGAGATATGGGCACCGGGGAGGTGGTAACAAACCCTAATGACACCCTGGGGAGAGGAGGAGGAGGCCAAGAGACACTCCCAAATCTCTTGGGTCTCTAAATAGGCAAAAGAAAAAAAAAATCCCCATTTGCAGAAGTGTCTCCTATATCTATAAGAAGCAAAGACGATGCTGGGATAGAAGCTGAGCTGAGCTTTTAACCAGCCAGATTACACTTAGCAGGAGCATTTACCTCTACCTCTAATCCGCCTGCCACAAAGACTTGCTAACTACTTCCCGGATTTAACTGGAAGGCTTGAACTCTTCCCGCAAAGGAGAGAGTTAAGTCCGAGCTGGTGCTGGAGGGATGTGGGGCCGGGATCAGTGCTGACCCCCAGGCACATCAAGTTTGGGATGGACATTTTAGTCCCAGACTCAGTTTTTTCCTGGCAAGCTCCTCCCAGAGGCAGGATGGGCAGGTGCTGGGAGCCCCTCAGTCCCTGGGAGCCCCTCAGTCCCTGGTGGCTTCAAAACCAGAGCCTGTGCAGAGCTAAAATCTGGACATTTCCAAGCAAAAATCACTGCTGCTTAAAAGTAGAGCAGAAACAAGAGCTCTGAAGGAGCCACCTGGCAGGAGCAGCCCCTCTTGTTTTCAGCTGGATTTCTTGCAAGAACAGAAAACACCCACAGCCGGTGCTGGGTGGCTGGGGCAGGCATGGTGGAGGGGACAGGGTGCCTCTCAGCCCCCATGGCCACTGTCCTCTGTGTCCATCCCTTGATGAGTTTTCCTTTGTAGGATGTTTCCAGGGAGAGGAAAGAGAAAAATCGCGAGGGGTTGCAGTGCCTTATGATGGGATTTTGGTGGGAGATGATTTTGTAGATGAGGTTCTTAGGAACATGGTTTAGAGGTGGACTTGGCAGTGATAGGTTAATGGTTGGACCATTAATCTTAAAGGTCTTTTCCAGGCAAAACGATACTGTGATTCTAGTGAAGCACAGGGCTCCTGCCTCTGCTGTGCTGCGTTAGCTGCCTGGTGTGGGGCTGAGCAGTGATGCCCATAGGCAAGCAGTGGGTCCCTCCTGCCCAAACTCACAAAGAGTCTCTGAATATCAGAAACTCTGGCTGTGCTCTGACATCCGCGCCAGCCACTGGCTTCCCAGAAACACTCTCCCAGGGGAGAAACCTGGATTTCCCCTTGGAAACCAACAGCACTGCAGGCTGGGGGAGCGGGAGGGGAAGGGGGGGCTGCTGCTGGACCACAAGTCGGAAGAGCCAGCCAGGTTTCCTCCCTCACCAGCAGCACTGAATTCACCGTGTCCCAGCCCTGATGTCAGCAGAAAATTAGCCATTCCAAATGACGAGCTCCATGGTCATGCCGCAACATCCCGTCCCTGCAGCAGCATCCTCCCTCCAGCTTCTCCTCCCATGCACCCAGCCCCAGGTGACTGTGCCCCAAGGGGTCCAGCACACAGGTGGGGGGGCTCTGACTGGGGCAAACAGTTGCATTTCGAGGCTATGAGGTGGCAAGCGGATCTGTGCATCAGGCTGCGAAGAGCAGGAGCTGGCTATGGAGAGGAGCAGGTTTGCAGGCAGGAGGGAGTATGTCCACCCTGTGCACCGCCCTGGCAGGGCTGGTGCCTGTGGGTGCAGCTCCACGGGCTCCAGTGTTAGACAGGGACCCCAGAAATGCTGAGAACTGGCCCTGTCTGGGGGTTTCCAGACAGCATGGAGGTGGGCAAGCAGGGTCCGGTGTGTGCGCACGTGTGTGTTTGTGTACATGTGTGTTACACACACCCAAGAACTCACCCATGTTTCACCACTTGTATTCCTCACTCGCTGTCTCCCTAACAAGCAGCCCACCAAATTTCAGTGCTTTCTCACAAATCGCAACAACACTTTTCCTGGGGACAGGGGCAGGCAGGCAGGGCTAAGGAGCCCTCGGCTCCACTCCTCCCGCCCGCCGGGCAAGGTCCAGCTTGGCTCCCAGAGCCCTGTCTGCAGGCAGGGCTGGTACGTTCACCACGAGCTATAGATGGCCCGGCTGCCGCTTACAGTAAATCTGAGCAAGTTGTTTTGGGTAGAGCACTCGAAGTCCCGCAGGCAGCAAACCAGCCGTATCCTCCTGGCACAATCACTTGCCGCAGGCGTCTCCTGTTTCCAGCACACCCCTTGGCTTTCCCAGCACCGACCCGCCGTGCGTCAGACCCCGTCATCGGCATGAAGCCGCTTTCCCAGGGCTTCCCCCACCTTCCCGGAGGCAGCTGATGTCTCCGCGTCTGCCGTCACCCCCCTGCTTTGGCTCCGTGTGTTCAGGAAAGCCGGTGAGGAAGGATTCTGAGGCACTCGGTGCTCATGGGCACAGCCCCCAAACCGCTCCCTGACCACCCTCTTGCTGCTTCTTTTTCCCATCACTCCCATCAGCTGTGATCTCCAGTGGAGGGACTGGGGGATTTTTCTGCTTTCTTGGGTGAATGTGAAATCTTTGCCCCTGCAAGTGGCCGGCGGGTGAACTTGAGTCACCGCTTACGTGTTTCTTTAAGGGCTTAAGTGGGATTTACGTGGTGAAGGTGCCTGCTCCAGCCCTCCTCATGGATGGGCAACTCCAAGCATTGGGAAAAGGCAAGATTTGGCTTAACCAGAAGAGTTTCTCTGAGCCCTCAGGATCACATTTTGCATTTTTCTCTCCCTTACCCACAAAGATTTTCTCCTTGTTAAGAGAAAACCACTGGGGGTCTCATGTCACTGGGGACTTGGAGCTGCAAGGACTGTCCCGCACCTCACTTCTCATTGCACCCCAAGTCCAGAGCAAGGGGAGGTACACACTGGTGAGAGATTTAGCCCCGTCTGTTGAATGATCAAGACGCAAAAAGCGAGCAAGGCACTAAGTCTCCCAAGGACAGATCACCTCCCAGATGCCGAGCCCTGCCACCCCTGACCCAGCGGCCCGGGGACACTGTCCCAGCGCAGCTCTGCCAGCTCCAGGCTGCCTTCTGCATTCAGCCCAGCCCTTCCCAGCACAGGAAAGGATACACAGCAGACACAGGCAAGGGATTTTCCGGGAAGAGAGACAGCTCCTAGTCTGGCTTTTCAGAAGCAGGCTGCAAGCTTGTGAATCGGAGGTATTTTTCAAGTTGGTTCCTGCAGTGAAAGTGATCAAATAATTGCTTATATGCCCATCTGGCCCAATGGCTCATGCTCACAGAGCAGAAACTTGCTCTCAAGGCTGCTGGAATGTGGCTCCCTTGTGGCGCTATGGTGTGTTTCTAAGAGGAAGGGGTTGAGGCCACGGGTGCGTTTCCACAGCAGAGCCACGCCGTGGTCCAGGTGCACTCCCAGCCAGTCGCTGCGCCAGATTCATAGCACTGATCTCTCCATGGAGCCACAGGAGGGTTGTACCTGGGAGCTGGTTTTTCCCTGTTCCACGTGCCCAAGAGGGTGCTCCCAGCATCTTCTCCACCCCTTGTCCTTTCCTTCTCCCTCCCACCACTTTGCAACTCGTACAGCCCGTGTCAGGCTCTCCCACCTCCTCCTGCACCCCGTGATCGAGGAGGCACCTGAACAACCCTGCTGCTCCAAGTGAGGACGGAGGACACACATCCCTATGGGAAATTCAGGGTCTCCCAGTGGCAACCTCCTCCAGCCCCCAAAGTGATGATGACATGAATGTTTCGATTCAGACCAACCATTTTTTTCAGGGATTTGTAACCTCTTCTATTGTGTTTTTCTTTTTCTCTCTCCTTTGGGGTTGGAATTATTCTGACTTTGTGCAAAAACCAGCTCTGAAGTGCTCAGGGAGTGGAAACCTCCCATTATACTTTTGAAAAATAATATTAATCTTCCCTACCCTTTTATGATGAGCTCTCCCTCCCCGATGGCTCAGGACTGGATGTAGGCATTTGATGTGGAAATAGCCCTTGCTGAAAGAGCCCCTTTGATGTTTGATTTTCAGAGGGTCAACTCCAAACCAACTGTGGGGGCACCAAGTGCTGGTGGGGCTGGGACCCAAAGGGTGCCCAAGAAGGACATGGGGCAAAGGAGGTGCTGCCAGGCCAATCCTCTGCCTGCCTTCCACTTATCTGAGCAACAGGCAGGTGTTTCCTGGCTTTCAGAGACAATAAACCCAAAGGGATTTCCATTCATGAAAAAATTCATTATGTGCATGAGCTCGGTGTGTGTGGAGCTACGGGCAGGATGGCCAGAGCACAACAGACCCACAGGCACCAGCAACCCCGTCCTTCTGCAGGGACACTTTGGGACCAAACCTCTGTCTGGGGGTGGCAGAGAGCCTGGCCACCCATTTGCCTCTTCCAGTCTCACGTTGGTCCTGTCTCGTAATGTTTTTGGTATCCACCAGCTTTTCCTTCTGTAGTGCAGCAGCAAGCTTCTCTCCCTTGCCCCTGCCTCTCCCCCTCCTACTGTTTTCTCTCATTTAATTCCTCAAAGCACTTTTAAGAGGCCGTTCCTCTGAGAGGTACCATCTAAAACAAGGTTGTATTGTGTACATTTGGTCAAAGCCAGATAAGAGCTTCCAAGTGCCGGGCGAGTAGAGGTGGCTTCTTCAGGTGCTGGCAGCTCTCACAGAGCACACAGTGTTCGGGATGTGTTAACCCACCAGCCGGGATTTGCATAGGTACAATACCCCTCTTCACTTCCTGGCAGGTTCTTGGCCTGAAAATTGTTGTGTTAAACCTCAGACCAGTCTGTTAGCCTGGTAATCAGTATGGCGCTATTTACTTTGTCTCTCACCTTTTGTTTTGGGAGACAATAAAGATTTCATGCTTTGTCAGCAGAAGGCAGGGCAAGCGCTCACCCTTTGGGGTGTCCCACTCCTGCGGGAAGCTGCAGGCACCCAGCGCTCACATCCAGCGTGTGTTCATGGCGCTAAGGTGCTGCAAAGCTTTTGCCCTTTGATCTCTACCAACCTATGTGTTATAAGCGAGATACAGCCACCTTTTTACCCAAAAGCTTCAGCCTCGGTAAAATCTGAAGATGTTGCAAGTTTTGTCTGATGCTCAAGGAACAAAACTGCCGAACACCTGGAAATCCTGGACACGAGCACTGTGCCAGCACAGGTCAGCCCTAAGACAGGCGCTTAGCAAGGCCAATGCTTCCAGGAGATGGGGGACCAGCCACAAATGTGCTGTGCAGTCCCTCCCTCCCATCAGTGAAGCTGATGCCTTCCAAATGCTCTGGATTTGTTGCGTGTTTGTTGCCGCTGCAGCCGGGACTTGGTGAACCTGTCAAATTTGGGGGCTTGATGGTGAGAAAGTCCCATCTGGTGGTGCAAACTGGCTTGGTGGTTTGCAGGGACGAGGGAGGCGTTTTCCTGCATGTTTCTAGAGGATGCCCAGGACTCCAAAAGGCAAGTGGGGCAGCAGAGACACCGAGTGAGGTCTCGGTGCCCTAGAGTCTCACCTCTACTCCAGGAAATTAATATTCTTCTCTTGGGAACCCAGCATTATTCAAATGAATTTCCTCTTCAGGTTTGGAAATTTTCACCAGGGAAAGAACCTTAATCTAAAGGACAGAAGAAAGAAAAAAAGGTCTTAAATAAGCTGATCTGGAAGTTGTCTTTGCTCAAGCCCTCTCAGTCCACTGCCTTGGCTGGACGAGGAAGGAATCATGTTCATGTGCTGGTTTTTGAATGATTACCCTACACAGCACTGCTTGTTTTATTGCCCCGCTTAGCGTTCAAGGCTGTTCTTCTTGCACTTATTTACTGTTAAGCAAAGAAAGCCAGGGAACATGATCTCCAAAGCAAATAGAGCCATGTTTCCATTTGGGAAAACTTAGAGGGAAAGCACATGTAGCTAAGCAACAATGCACGATGGTAATGGGTCCTTTTCCAAGGCATGAACTGCATGTGGATAACTGCAAGGAAAACAACCCCGGCCAACATGCTGCCGACGTTTGAATTCTTGGCCTAAGCGATTAATAAGAAACGAGATGACTTTTCAATATTCCCTGGGTTGCTATGGGTTTTTTTTCTCTCGCTTTCGATCTCCACCCAAGGTTTTGGGTGGAAGTCTCTGTTACCGCGGCTGAGCAGAACTCTGAGTACCGATGTGTCACAGCGAGGTCCCCTGGACACAAAAAGCCAGGGAAGGGAACGGGGACAGGGGAGTCCAATGGCAGGACTGAGGACCCAGCCATGAGAAACTTCCTCCTGCTTGGGGTCAGAGCAAAGCTGCCGTTCAGCTTGTGCCTCAGCACCAAAGCTTAATCTCACCCCTTCCCAGCAGTACCCAGGGGTGGCTTTGTCATTTATCCACCCTGGGAAACTAGATAATCTCTGCTGCAAGAAAAGGGGGGTGTTTTCTCACCATGGGGTAATGTGTGATGGATATTTGAGGATGCTATTACTAGGATAACGCTAGCTACAGGATCATAAAATTGTTTGGGAAGCCAGAAGCAGGAGAGTTTTCTGGAAGATAAACAGGTGATGTCAGGTTTGGCCAGGTGCATAACATCCATGCGTCCGTGTCATGCAGCTGCTGCAGGTGAAGGGATAAGGAACCCTTCAGCTTTGCATCCCAGGGCATGTAAACTATCGTGTTGTGAGTTTTGTTTTTTGTGGGGTTTTTTCATAATAAGAGCAAACGTACAGAGTTGGAGTTTTCCATTTGCAGAAGCGACCACTCATTTGGGCTTCTCCAGAATTCCTCCTACTGGGAATGCTGCCACCTCCTAACTGGTGCTGGCAACTCGGTCACCAAGTGGGGCGGCAGCAGGACAGGGACAAGACCTCACTCTTCCTAGACCCGCCGTTGATTTCCTCTGATGCCACCTGCATCACTGGCTGTGATCAAAACACATGCTGCCATGTTTATTGAAGAGAAAGAGTTATTGCAGGAAGGCATTGGGATTATTTTTTTCCTCCATGAATAAAGTTCTACAGTTCCTCTTCAAATCAGACCTGAGGAATTTACAGAGTGGTTATTGTACATTCCTTGGAAAAAAAAAATCTAAGCAAGTAGTTCCAGTGCATTAAAGCAATGAAGAGAGGAAGTGAAAAATATTTTAAATTCCTATACAGTGTTACATTTCAAAAATGTCCTGGTTTAGGACATTAGAATTGAGGGGGTGCCTTTTTTTCTCTCTTTTTTCCCCTCTAATTTCTCTGAACTTGTTACAAGTCTCCTTCCATTTTGCTCCCCATTTCCAAGCAACTCAATAGAGAGAGGCCTGGAACGATGACAGAGATGCAAAGTGCACAAAGGGACCACAAAGGGACCGGAGTGTGGTCCGATAATTCTGTAATTGGAGCTGCTCGAGGCAAAATTTTTTTCAAGCCAGTGTAAATGGGGATCGCTGAAACCCTTAACAATCAGTCTGTCAGGCTGCTTCTTTAATGGATTGCTCTGTTTAACTCTCTCTGTCACTGGCAAGATGACAAGAAGAATTAGTGTACTGGAAAATATAAGGTACCTGGCAGCTCCCCAGCCCAGTTCCCTGGCCCCGCAGACCTCGGGGTGCCGCAGCGCTGGAGCCCGGCTCACCGGCTGCGCTGCTGCCTCTGTGGAGCAGGAGGAGGACGGGAGGTTGCAACCTCCTGCCCTTGCTAGGGGTAGGGAGACCTGCCAAAATACCCTGCGGCTCTGCGACCGACACAGTGAAGAGTGTGTGGGGATACAGGAGGTCCCCCCCGCCGTGGCTGTGGGGTCCCTGCAGCACTGTGTGCAGCTGGCTGTAAGCTGGGATTGGGGTGGGAAAGGACCCAAGCGTCCTCCCAAGGCCAAATCACAAACCTTTCATCAGCTGCAGACTGGCTTTGTCTTCTGCTTTTAAACTATGGATACTTGATATTTTTTAAGCATTATGGGTTGATGTCAGTCTTCTGGGGGTGTTTGGTGTATGGTGGGAGCGCTTGCCCATTAGAAAAGATGCTTCCAGTGCGTGTGTGAGTGTGCGTGAGCACACACGAGCGCGTGCAAGTGTGCGCTGCTTTGGAGATGCTCCGACACCTCCATTGTTCGCAGCCAGCCTCTGAAATTTGGCAGCGACGATGCCCCGAGGCTAGAGATGTACCTTTCGCTTTTCCCATGAAATTCCATTCTGGTTTGGCTGAGTTATAAAAAAAAAAAAAAACCAAGTTTGAAAATCGCCATTTCCCTTCTGCTGCCTGCATTCCTCAGGAAAACTTTGGCAGCCTGTCAAAACAATAACTGAACGTGAACTTTCTAAAGAGCTGGCCCGGTGCTGTCTGCCAAAGCAGCAATTCAGCACAGCTCAGTGCGGCGTGTCCTTTCCCTCACCCCCCCATGCCCACCCCCTCGCACACCCATCCCCGGGCACCTTCGGCACAGACGTGTCCACCCCGGACACCCGTGTGCAGAGCGTGGGGCCGGCATTTGCTGCCTGGTGGCAAAAGCCACACAGGGCTCCTCTCCCCTCGCAGGTGAGCGGCTTCTGCTTCCAGCCCCAACTGTGATTCCTGCAATTTTGGGGGGAGAAACCCCTGGAGCGGGGAGGACAGGCCAGTCCAAACCTTGCTGAGGAATACCTCAGGTCCAGCTGCAATAACCTAAGTCGTAGACATTTATTGAAAAGGGGTTTTTTTCGGTTGTTATTTCCTATGTTAAAAAAACATTGTTTACAAAGCAAAGCCAAGTCCTTTTAAGTTAGGAAATGCCTCATGTATGATTCCTTGCGAGCTCAACTCCGTGCATGCGTTGTGCTACGACCTTCGCGTACGTGAGCCCCTATTTTGACCTCTTTGCTTGTTGTGTGGACAGAGAAGGGAAGAGGGCATGAGCTGCTCTGACAGCTGTAAATAAGACACTTCCTAACACTGAAGTGTTTCACTTGAATGTTTTTGCAGACCACATATTATTCTTTAATACAGGTTTTTAATGCAATGTATAATTTTCAAACCAAGGCACCCGACTTCAGCACACTTGCCAGAGCTCTTTCTCACCACAGAAATGCGGCCGCATCTGGGGTGGAGCGAGGCAACTGTGTTGCAGCCCCTTAACACATAAAATGACTCTAAAGCACAGAGGAGACAGCACAATCCTGGTTAAAAGCACCCATTACATTTCACATTAAGGTGCAGGAGGATCCAAGGAAGGAAACTGCTGCTACTTCGCCCATGCAGGGGTTAATACTCTTAATACTCAGGCAAATGCTTTGTGGTCCTGGGGTATTTTTGAGATTCAGATTGTAGAATTCAAGGGAAAGATGGTTCTTGTGCCTTTCCCATGCTGCCAGCACCACGCTGGTGCAGGATGACAGGATGAACTTCTGCCTTTCCCACCATCTCTTCTCCTGCCAGCAAGCCCCAGGTTGAGCTTGGAGCGCTGAGGCCCCAGAGGCAGCATCTGAGCCAAAGCAGGCTGACCCTCCCCTCGACTCCTCGTCACCAGGAGGTGAGAAACAGGCAGGAATAATCTGTTAACTAAACCAAACTGCTGCGACCGGTTCTTCTCGTGCAGTTTCTTGCAAGATGTGGCCACCCCCCATGGGAAGCTGGCCACCAATTACGGCAGATACTCCACAAATCCTGGTGTCTGTGCAGCGCAAGGCTAGTGATTTCATGTAGCATTTACTGCCGGCTGGGGAGTCATCCGTTCCGATGAGAATGCAGCTCTACCTTCTACAAGCTCCCCTCCAGCAGGCCCGGAGCTTGTGCTAACGGTGAAGCCAATATTTGCGTCTCGGGAGTAGCCAGGAGTCTCCAGTCTGCCCCAAAAATCTCTCATCATTTTCGTGCATTTGGCGGGCAGCATGGTGGATTCAGCCCCCCTCCCTCCTCCACCCCTCCAACTATAAAAGCCTGTTGTGGCCTACATTCAGCTGTCGGATATCACATTATCATGGCTCGGCAAAGAGGAAACCAAGCAGTTTGGCACAAATGGCTTTTCTGTGTTCAGCCTGTTCCAGCGCGGGTGCATTCAGCTCCTCCTGAAGCACATGGAAGCTCTCAAAACTTCAATATTTAATCTTGCCTTGAAATGCAAATTGTCAGATCCAAGGAAATGAAAGTGAGCAAATGCATGGCCATCGATGGGGGATGTCATTGGGGAGGCAGCAGACGCCGTGTTTGCCTCTCGGCTGGTGCAGGGCTGCAGGGGCTGCTCCTCACCAGAACCCTTTCTAGAGCACCGTGCCCCCTGGTAAAGCATTGTCATTATCACTGTTGTTTTATTTCAGTGTTCGAATGTCCTGCCTCGCGTTGATCTAGTGCTCTGTCAGACCTTGAGCATCCCTGAGTGCTCGGCATGCTCGTGATTGTGTTTCTGTTCTCCAAGGGCACTGCCGTGACACTGGATGCTCAGACTTTGTGCCTGTGGAGGACAGACAGACGGGCAGAGGGGATTTTGCGGTGTGTAAGGCAGCACATGTGCCTCCCTCTCCCCCGCCAAATGCACATGCACACAACTGCTCGCCCCTATTTCAAGGCAGGTGGTGTGGCAGGAAAGGGAGCGCCCCATGCGTGCATGTTGGGAGCCAAGTAATCCTGGATATATCATAAGCACAGTTTTGAGAAATAAAAATACATTAATATTCTGTTCTCTCAAGGCATTACCCTACTGTTTACCATTACACACAATCCTTTGCCTTAAATTGCGTCTTTGATTAAAGCAGCAATGAGAGAAACCAGTGCTAATAACAAAATGTATTCTGCTTTAAATCACTAAAGCGAAAACATCAATAAGCTGTAGCCATCAGTGCCGCCATGAAAATGAAGGCAACCACCATGGGAAACAGCAAGGATGAAATCCACTTTGCCAGCATAAAAGCCAAGTAATTAGGTCTTATGTGGGTGGAACTTATAATGAGGTGCAGGAAGGGGGAGAAAGAATTTCAGCCCTCTCTCCCTCCTTCCCCCCACTTCTAGAGCTGCTAATCTAAGTTTGGGGGCTCCGGTAGTGATGGCAGCCCCAATTCTCAGCACCGTGGGGTCTGCAAAGAAGCATCTTCCCATGCACCAACCAGCCACCCCTTGCAGGGCTGCTCTGCAGCCCTGTTCCATGCCCCATGCGTGGGCAGCGGACGGTTTGTACCCCCGGTACCAACTTAGATTTCGCTGGGAGGGAGGTGTGCTCTGGGAGGGGCATTTCACTTCGAGCAAGCTTGAGCTGATATATTGTGTCAGCCCAAGAAATTTAATTTCAAAATTAGAAAAAGGAATCGTATCTGGCTCTCGTGGATTAATCAGTCCATGGATGGGGATATAAAATTAATTTATCTACAGTGAGTTATTTGAGTCAAAGCTCTGTGCTCCTCTGCAGCTGTCCATCCCTCAAGGAGCTCTATTACTGGAGCAGTGCTGCTCTCAATTGCTTGCCATGGAAGTTGTGATATATCAGCAAAGTTCAGATTCTCTGTGCCCAGCTCTTCGCACATACTCTTATGCTGGGTATAGCATTTCAGTTATTCAGTGTTGCCATCACCCTCCAGTTCACCTAAGACAGGAGAATGTTTTCAGGAGCTGTCTACCTAGTGCTAGAGCAGGAGAAATTATTCATAACTTACTCTTCCATGCTTCAAAATGCAAATAAAGCGGACAACTTCAGTGCTGGGTTTTCTAACATTCCCTGACATCCTCACAGCAGATCAAGGTGCTTGTCCCTCCTTGTGCCCGCAACACTTTTTGGAAGTCTCTGGAAAGGGCTTTTCCTTAATCTCTCAACAACTGTCATTTTGCCTTTCTTTAAGTACGCCTGGCTGCACTAACACCAAGGCTGGCTGCCGAGCTGGCTGCATTTCTGCCTCCCGATGGTGCTTGTGGGCTGCGGGCTCAGTCTGGCCAGCCGCAGGCAGGCTGAGGTTCAGCTTTGGGTGTGTTTGCAGCTCAGATTGATCCCAAATTTTGTGAAAGGCAGCCACCCGGCTGGGTGCCTCCTCTGCTTCCCGCCCCCGCCCCGGTTATGTCACTAGAAAGAGCGCTGGGCTTCCCGGAGGGTCACACTCCCCTTAGCAGATGGTTATGGCACCCGCTGAAATGCTCAGGTTGTAATTTGGAATCCAAAGGACCTCCAGAACTCAGGCAGTGGAGGAGAACCCGTATTTCGGGCTGCAGGAACAGCAGGGCAGGCAGCTGCGAGGTGGTGCAGCGGGGTCGGCCAGCCCAGGGCCCAGCCAGGGACGGGGACAACGGCTCTACCAGCAAAAGGCCTCCCGGGCCTGTCCCTCAGACCCCATCTCAAATGAGGGGCCGGTCCTGGCTGCAGCGTAGCTGCGGGACACCGGCCCGGGGGGACGCGGCTCCCCGTGGCTGTGGGCAGGGGTCGATGCCCCCCCACTAGCGGTGGGGCCGGCTGTAGCGGAGGTCGCAGGCCCAGCCCCGGACCTGCCCCGGCCGGAGTGCGGGGCCCGGCTGCTCGCGCAGGCCCTCAGCCCCGTCCCCGCTCTCCGCCTCAGCGCTCGCCTTTCTTTGTCCCGCTTAGTAACCGGGGCTCCCAACCAATCGTCATCGAGCCGGCCGGCTTCGCCGCCAGCTGATTGGGTGGACCGGCCGGAGCTCTCTGCCAATCCCGGCGTTCGCTGCTCCCTCAGACAAAGACAGCAGCTCTGGCAACTGGGCTCGACTCCCCCCGCCCCCTGCGCGTGCTCCACGGCAGCAGCCCCTTGGCGACAGGCCAGCCGAGGGACCTACCACCTCCCCTGCCCGCCTCAGAAGAGGGGGAGGTCGCTAGGAAAAGAAGGCGAGAGAGGCGGCCGAAGTGGCGAAGGAGAGCGGAGAGAAAGTCAGAAAAGTGTAGCTCTGTAGCTTGTGCCAAGCTTTCTTCCTGAGCATGTCTCGCCGGCACGAAGAGAGACTTTTCCCCTTATGATTTTTTTTTCCCACCCCCACCTCTGCCCCATGGAAGCGCCCGCTCACACAGCCCCCTCCCTCCGTCCTCCTCGAAGGGGTTAAAAAGCCGGCGCGAAGCCCCGCCCCCGGGGCCCCTCCCGCGCGGCGCCGGGGGGGCGTGGCCTTGTCCTCGGCAAGAGGCGGTTGGCGACGGTTGGGCCCCTCAGAGCCTCTTAAAATGAAACCGAGCGGGGCCGGCGGAGCCGCAGAGAGCTCGGGGCTGCGAGCTGCCGGAGCCGCCCGGGGCCGCCGCCTGCGCCGCGCGGGGCTGCCAGCTGGGCACGGCGGGCGACGCTGCCGCGGGCTGCCCGCCCAGCGCTGAGCTCAGCCGAGCCGGCGGGGACCGCGGGCCGAGCGGCCCCCAGCGCTGCCCGCCCCGCTGCCCGCCCCGCTCGGGCTCCGCACCCGCCGTTATTGTTGCCCGCCGCCCCCTCCCTTCTCCTCCGCCGGCGGAAAGAATTCATCCAAGAGACCGACATCTCCCCTTTTTGTCCGCTTCTCCTCACCCTCCCTCCCCTTTTGTGCGGGCGTTTTGTTTTGCTTTCAGCCCGGTGTTTTACAAGTATCCCGAAAATGGCGATTTTTAGAGAGAATTCAGGAAAGTGGCTTTTCTGTGGAAAGGTGTCTTTTTAAACAAAAAGAAGCACTCTGTCTTTATGTTATTTATCTATATAACTACCTATCTTAGTTCCTGCAGGGCAGCTGCTGAGGTTGCTCGTGTGGATTTTTTAAATTAATTTTGCGATTTTTTAACATTTTTTTTTTTTCTGGCCGTAAGTGTTATTTTAGAACGGCGTGGATTCTTCTCGGGCTTTCCCCCCCTTCCTTTATAGATATACCTTTTTCCCTTCCGTTAAAAGCCGCGCAAGCCAATCTCTTATTTATAAACCTGCCGGGACTTGACTGTCGCGATGTACAACACGCTGTGGGATATGGACCGCGATGACACGGACTGGCGGGAAGTGATGATGCCCTATTCCACTGAGCTGATATTTTACATTGAAATGGACCCTCCAGGTAGGGAGCCGAAACCTGCCCGTGTTCCCCCAAGCCTTTCATTCCTACCTTCTCTCCCCTCCCTCCTCCTTGCAGACTTTTCCCGTTGGGAAAAGGAGAGGGAATCTATGGGAGGATGGGGGGCGGGGGTGTGTGGGAATTATCTGTAGTTCAACTTTGATGCCTGCATAAACTTTGCAGGGAGTTGAACCCGCTGTCTCCTGGGCTGAAGTATTTTAATATTGTTTTTTGGGGGAGCTGGGAGGATAGCTGCTATTGATGGTGCCCTTTGGGAGGTGGAAGGAGGCAGGAGGAGAAGAGCTGCTCGCAGCCCCTCTCCCGAGTCTCCTTTTTTTAAGTCTTTATTGAAAACCGTATTTTTCGGCTACGTTCACTTCTAGAGAAGCGTTTTTATTAGCCTCTTCACCTGTGTGCCTTTATGCGCCTGTAACACTTTGATGGCAGTGATTTACCCACCTCCGTTCAGTTCCAGTTTAATCGCTTTTACAGGCTCTGAGACCCGTTTCTCCCCAGCTCTGTTTCAGCGTTGACAGATGAGGTGTGTGGTGGCTCTGGGTGTCGGTGCTGGGGGATAATACTTGGGAACAGGCTGGAATCCATCCCTGGAGGCACTGTTACTTTGATAACGTTTAATAACCTCATTCAAAAGGGTTTGGTGCAACTTTTTTTTTCCCCCTGATGGATTGCCCATGCTGAAAATGAAGAAATGTGTTGTCTCTTCACTTGCCTGAAGTTTTTAGATAGGACATAAAGTTTCTTTTGTGTCTGAAGAGTGAGGAAATGCTTATGAAGAGAAGAGGTTGACCCTTTTTTCTGTCCTGAGTTAAAGCAAGCAATAAATAGGTACTGCTGAAACTGTATCTATACCTGTATGAGTGTAAGAGGCTGAGGGCAGTAAGATAATTGAAGAGCCTTTATGTTCTCAGGTCTCTGATCTGTACAGCCAGAAGGTACAGAAAAATATGCATCAAAAAACTCTTAGCCGGCAGAGAAATTGGTAGCAAATAACCACTTCTAAGTGGTATCTTCTGTGAGGCATGTACTGTTAGATTTTTGAAATGCGCTTTTCAGTCTGTGATTGATTTGTGGCTTTTATCTCCAAGTGTGGTTTAATCTCTTTGTTTCAGCGGAGTGAGCTCTTTTTTTCTCTCCTTAGGTGTGTGGTACTTTAATTAAAAGAGGAGGAGGTAGGTGATCATCCTGAGATTTTTGGATCTTAAGGACCTGTATTCACTTCCTCTGGTAATTCTGCTTTTAAAATTGGACAGATCTCAAATGCACAATACTGGCCACTACTTGTTAAATTCTTGCATAGCTGACACTACCTATTTTTAGAAGTTATTCCTGAAAGCATAAAGTTCAGTCAAATCTGTTTGCTTGCTTCTGTGAATTGCAGAGAGTATCTTTCTTGTAAATGCTTTTGATTTTAACAATTCATGAGGTTAGTTGTTGTTTTTGCTTGTATCAAGTGAACAAAAACCCCAGTTCCATTGTAGGCGACTTAAAACAATTGTGGGGGTTTTTTCTTAAAAACAATTAAAGCTCCTTAAATGGCATAGTGTGAGCTGGCCTAACTGAACTCATCAGAAAACAACTTTTCAGTATTTCTGCAGGAATTCGACCATACAGCCTTTGGAAATTCACATTAATAAGTGATGCATCTGTCATTAATAGTACCAGTATTTCCATCATGGAAGACCTTTAGTCAGGGATCAAGGCTCTGCATGGTCTGAACACCAGCGAGTGAAAGGACTTAATGTTACATGCTGATCCTCTGGAAGAGCCAGAGCTGGGAATGATGCATGGGATGGTCCCATGTGTTTGTCCTGATTTTGTAGCACTAAAACTTTTAAATTGCAGGGGAAGGGAGAGAGAGCATGGCAGGGGTAGTCTGCATTTTCCTTGTGCAAAGTGGGGTAGGAAAGTGTTTTCTGGACCGGGATGATAGGTCATCCCTAAGGGGAATGTGGAGGAATTTATTTGGAAGGCTGAAACACTTGGCATGCCTTGGGATAAAGTCTCTGCATTTGCACCCGGTAACAACCACAACTCCATTTGGCCCGCTTCCAACAAAAATTTGTGAAGGTTTTCAGTATAGCGTTCCCCCGCACGGCGGCTGGAGTGCCTGAGCAGCTGAATGGTGGCAATATGTTTTCTCAGCAGTGCACAAACTAACAATATGTGGCAAGTGTCCCCACTGCCAAAAGGGGCAGCGTGGTCTTTTGTCCGCAGAACTTGCGTGAAGAGATCCCTGGTTGGTCTTTATGCTGCAGTACTGGCCATGGGCTGATACCAGGAGCCAAGTGTCTCAAATCGTGCGTGACTGCTCTTGATGACATTTTAGTGCGTCTAAACTTCAGGCAGAAGACAAAAGCAAGGTGAACATAATGTGCAGTGTCACCCATAACCTCTAATTCAAGGGTGGGGATACTGTTTCTTGTTAATGGCCGGTAGACCTTTAATTTATCTCGTCAGGCTGTCTTAATACCCACCTTAGCGTTGCCCAATAATAATGCAGAAATAAAATCCCATGATGGCAGGCAGCCTGCAGTGCAGCCACAGCTCCTGTCAGGCCTCAGTGCACCTGCACCAGCTCATCAGTGCGCTCCTGTTTTCTGTCTGGGGCTGTAGGTGTAAGTGGATGCTCAGAGCAGGTCTTGAAGCGTCTTTGCTAGAAAACTTGCTCAAAAGCCCAAAATTAATGAAGTTGATACCTCTCTCACACGTGAGTTTTCCCCAACTCCAGCAGAGGCAGGGTCAGGCAACATGGGGTTGCAAGCTTTCTGCTAGCTTGTAACCCATCCTAAACATAGGAGTGAGGCAGTTCTCCTAAATAGAGCATTGGCATTAGGGATTCAGTTCTGCCAGCTTTGCAAAGCTCGCCTTAGAGCAGTACAGCTAATACAGGAGCAACAGTGGTGACAACCAGCAGGGTGACTCCTGTTTCCCTTCTGCTTGAATGTATAAATGCATAATAAAATGTATCACTGGCATAAGGTAGGATCTATATGTGGCAAGTAATACTAGGTGCAACTAACTAACTTTCAGTGTCTACAGGCAAAACTGGAACCATCAGTTGCATGTAGCTAACATAGTAGCTTCTAAATTTTCTAATTTGGATTAATTCAGAGTACTATGGCCATAGCAGCATCATATGCTGATTCTGGCATTAGAAAACTGGCTGTCAGGGGTTCATTTGTATGTTTGTTCTTGCTGTGTATCTTGCTGTCTGAAAAGACAAGGAAATGGTTACTGGATTGAATTTAGTTTTTATTTAACTTCTGTTCAGGTCTGCAAAAAGTTGTTACTGCCAGAAGTTTTTGAATGGAAGATGTTGAATTGACTACAAAAGTTACCAGAATAACTACCTATCTATTAACCTGCTTCTCATTAGTAAGACTAAGTAATGTCTTTCCCTCTGTAGATCTGGGATATATTATCAGTAGTGTTGATGATAAAATGTGTAATCACTGAATACATTTTGTCACACTTCGATGAAAATCAGTAAGAGTGTTCCGCTGGGATTTCAGATACAGATGTCAGCAAAGATATTTGGCTCAACTACAAATTAGAGGTTAGTTCCATTTGCGTGGGTTATGAAGAAACCCACAAGTTTAAAGTAGGCTTACTAATGCAGAATGGGCTCTAGGAGCAGATAACAGAAAAAGTGTTTGTGCTAAAGCTACAAGAAACCTACCATTTTGAAGCCTGTTAGGCCCAAATATGACCAACTGCATCTATAACTTGACCCAACCATTGTTTTCCAAGAATATTACTCTTCCTTACCTCATGTGCTGACACTTGCTGTAACAATGCTGTTGCTACAAAATCTTTTAATAATTAAGGGGGGGCAGCAATAATCTCTAGGCCGCTTAGTTTAGTCTACTTTGCAAAAGCAGCCCTGCTGTTGCTATGAGTGAGCCAAGTATTCAAGGGAAAAAGTGTATTTATTCATTATAGTTTCTATTTTCTTATATATACAATTTGCAAACCCTTGTTTTAGGGAAGCGATACTATAATTGTAATTTGGAAAATATAGGGTTCTGATCTCAAGGGCAGTGTTTGCTCAGATACCAGTCCTGCTGTATCATTATCAATGTTATAGGGGAAGCTGAATGTGGCTTCTCAGATGGGGTTTGTGGTGTGCAGTGCCCAGATGTAGGTGAACACCGCATGTCTATGCCTGACTGGTTTTCCAGTGGGAGAACAGATGCAAATTTTAATAGCATTGTCAGTAGTGTCCTTCAGCTTATCTGAGCTGACTCCGGAAGCTTATCAAACAAAAGTTCTGCCCTTACACATCTTAAAAAAAACAATAATGGTTCTACTAGTGCATGTAATTAAGACAGCGGCACTGTAGCAGCAACTGTCTCCATTGCAAATTTAAGTATTTCTGAAAGTCATGTTTCCAAAAAGCAGATGTTGGAGATTGAGAGTTTCCTTATTACAGAAGGGAAGTTTGTGCTGACTGTTTTGGGGTAGAACAGGGAATAAATAAGGCTCAGTCACTTGTATTCTGCATGTCCTGGAAAATGATTTTAATTGGAGTCTCAGCTCCTATGAGAACAGGGATGTGAAATGCTTGTATTCTGTCCTTGTTACGCCTGGATTTCTCTACTGGCCTTTTCATTTAATGACTGCTGTAACCATTTTTTTGTTTCTTGATTGCATTTTCAGGCTTGCTTTTGCATTCCTTGCACTTGGTTTTCATTTTGATGGCTCTGTTAAAGAATATCACTCATCAGCTTTCAATTAAATACATGAACACAAAAAATAGCATCATTAATATAAAGTGAAATGAGGCTTTGCTTGAGATGGGAGAGCCTACTTTAAAAGGCTGACATTTTTATCAGTAGGCTTTCAGATGATGTAGAAATAGTTGGGGAGGGAAAGCTTGCTGAAGGGACTTGTTCAGCCCTGTGTTCTGTAAAGCTGTAGGTTCATGCAAACTAAAACAAATAGAATGTTCTGAGAAGAAACTAAGCTCTTCACTATGCGTTTGAAAGCTGAATCTGCAGCAAATGCTATTTCTGCAATTGTTGTTCCAAACAATTGTCTGTATCGCATGATGCCTGTACCTGACAGGAATTAATCATGGTGTTGCTTCCTTTTACCTCACCTGTTCAAAAGAAGATTCTTCTTGGAGTTTCCTTTGGGGAATATAGTTTTCTCAAGCAGCACAGTTAACTTCTGTCTTCACCATTGCTTGCATGATTATCTTATTCTAGAATGAAGCTATTTGGGCTTATCTTTGCTCTACAGCTTGGGAAAACAGAGGCATAGCTGGTCATACACATCTGCGCCCAGTACTAAAAGCAGTTGGGTGCCTTACATCATCTCATGTTGGTTGTTTAGTGAGTCACTTTTTGGGCAGAGAACTAGAGAACAGTGGAAACAGCAGCATAAAGAATACTTTTATCAGCATTCTCTGTATGTATCAAAGCTTAGGCTTTATTATTGTCAAAAAGCCTGCTAACTATGTTGAAACAGGTTGCTATAAAACTTTGGCCCATTAAAGCAATAGGTGTATTCTAGCTTGATTTTTTTGGAAACTCATTTTTGTAAAGTAGGTTGCTGAGTAATGTTAAAAGAACAGACTCTGCTCGTGTACTAAATGCCCCTATGGAAATGAGTCAGATTTTCTTCTGTTTTTTGTCTTATTTCTTCTGACAGGTTAAAATTTGCATGATAGTTAAGTAAGCAAGAATTTGCTTGTCCATATAATCTAAACTACGGTGTATTAGCTGGTGCTGGGTTCCCAAACAATGTGAGTGGATATTACCTCTTCAGCAGAGATTGTATTTTCATTGTCCTTAATCTTTGCTGTGTCCTCCACTCAATAGACAAAGATTTTGCAACATTTTAGTGAATGTATTCCGTTACCTTATGTACTCCTAGTTCTTCTGAAGAAAAGTGGTTATATACAGGGAGTTTTAGAGGAGTTCACACCGTTCAAAAGAAGCAAAGTGATGCCTGTTGTAGAACTTTCCTAAAAGGACCCCAGCTGCCCTGCTGGACACCAACCAGCTGCCTGGTGAGTCCTGATGCCAAAGCACAATGTTCTTTGAAGCTTTCTGGTGGCTGAACAGGATCCAGGTTCTCCTCTGGCTTTCAGGCCAGCAGCGCACTGGAGATGGCTACCTTCCATCCAGCGCTCTTTTCAAATGAGATGAAATACTTCAACTCCTTCAACCTGTGACTGCTTCCAACATTGCTCCGGATTCTCTACCGGTTTTTGTGAACTGGAAAAATGTTATTTTAGTGATAGTTCATAGGAATGTTTCTTCTTCTAAAATCAGATATCCCCAAAGCTGATGCATGGTTATTTGGGATAGGCTTGAAAAACATCGTGTTTCTCAGCCCAAAAATTTGTGGTTTTGGACAAAAACCCAATCAATTCATATGCCCTACTTGTTTGTTCTTTTGCTAAAGGATAACTTCAGTTTTGGATTGGTGTGACATTGGGACTCTTGTATTTGGGTCAGTTTTCTCCTGCTCTTTCCCATGGAAGAAAAAGATCCATAGGTGCCATTTTTTGATGGTTTTTACCTTCTGTAGCCTTATCTGAAATTTCTGCCTCAATAGCCCCTAAAATCAGATGCTGCACATGATCATCTTTGCTTTTGGAGGAATTCTTTCCTTCCTTGTATCCTTCCCCTCAAATAAACCCCAAAACTGGAGTTCATGCAATGGAGCTAGAGAAAAATTGCTGTAATGAGGGAATCTGCTGTTTGGGTGCGTTTTGAGTGTGGGCAGTAGGGTTTACACTCCAACACCCCAGGAAAATGTTTGAGAGGTGAGATGTGGATGAGAAGTTCATTGACAACATCGCGTATGTCAGGTCATTGACAACATCGCGTATGTCAGGTCATTGACAACATCGCGTATGTCAGGTCATTGACAACAT
Source organism: Nesoenas mayeri (assembly GCF_963082525.1). Taxonomy (NCBI): domain Eukaryota; kingdom Metazoa; phylum Chordata; class Aves; order Columbiformes; family Columbidae; genus Nesoenas; species Nesoenas mayeri. The sequence continues at coordinate 32,880,831 of NC_137554.1, read as the reverse complement.
CGCGTATGTCAGGTCATTGACAACATCGCGTATGTCAGGTCATTGACAACATCGCGTATGTCAGTTCTGTTGTCTGTTACGACCTGAATTTGTACCTTGCAATTAAATTTCCCAGGCTGTTAGTACTCGCGCTGCACTGCCCTGTGTAGTCAGGTCATGATAGGAAGTGGGACTGTTGGCCTCAGAGAAACTGCTCCCAAGTGTTGAATTAGAAGTCTTTGGTGTTTGTGGCATCTTTAGTCTGACTCCTGTCTCCAAAAAGTCTCTTGAAGGATACAAGGAAACTTGAACCAATGAGTTGAGTGTTTAAGATCCTTTCTGTTTTGAAGGGGACGGTACAGTCTCACTGATCACTTTTGGGAGGGTGAAAGAAGTTAAACTGCTGCTGTGAAATCGATTTCATTAAAATATTTTGAAAATCACAGTGTAGTTGAGTGAGAAGATTGAATCCATTTCTTCTGTTATATCTTGAGCTCTCAGCACGAGCAGGGACTGTGTCAGCTGAGTCCAGCTCAACAAATCCTTCCCTGCCCTGAGACTCAGGTTCTGCTGGGGATACCACATGGGCTGGGACTTCTGCCTCAGTGGAGCTTCCTCCAAGATCAAGGCTCTTAGGAAAGATGACACAATGTACAACACTTTTCCTCTGAATACATCTCTAACTTCAAATTTCTTCTGCAGTGTTGATTTGAAACACACCTTTTGATCTTGATTTAGATGGCTCTCTGCTAGCAATTTAGAAGGTGTTGTAATATTTCTGCTTTGGTGACTAGAAAATAGTTTGACATAGCACAAGGACAGGTACTGTATAAGGAACAATCTAAATACTGCTCTGAAAGGTCTGAGCTAGTGGCAAGCTAAAATAAAATGCTGCTTAGAGCAGCCAGAGTCACATGTATTTACAGCTGTATTATTATTATTTTTAAGTGGCTCTTGTGCAGCAAACTTCTCAGTAGTGCTGATTATTTCTGTGAATTTGCTCTCCTATGAGGTTTGTACTTGACGTCTGGATGGATGGTTAGTCTTTGAAATATCTGGAGAAAACAGCCCTGGGCTGTTTTTGTTTAAAATGCCTTTTTCTTTTGGCTTGAGTAGGTCTTCTAACCAGCGTGTCACTGCTCAGGCCTGACTTCATTCTCCATCTTCTACAATGAAAAGCTGGTTCTTTGTTCTGTATTGCTGTAGCTCTATGCTTATGCTAAATTTTGTTTTCCTTATTCCTATGCAAATTCTATCTCCCTGTATTGACCAAAGAGTGTTTTTTTAATAGCTGTTTGAAAATTCTACCTGTGGAGGGGTAGAAAAGATGCTTGTGATATTTCTTTGGTGAGGGCAGATGAGGAAGAGCTTTAGTTGATAAGTGAATAGGAGAATCTACTTGTGCCTTGCATTTTATATCTACTTCTATTGTCTAGACCATACAATACACAGGATACTATAAGGTACAATTGTTCTTATCAAACATTTCAGATTTTCATGGACAATAAAATGTCTGCCGCTGACTTTCATCCAAAGAGTCAGTAAAAGCCGAGGTCTACAGGCTGGGAGATAAAGCTCTTCCTTCCTGAACTGAGCATGTGATGCTGGGTAGTAACGGTCTGAGTGATAAAACATGGCAAAACTTATAAAGCACTGTTATGTTTTTGGTATTCAGCTTATTAATAGTGTGCTAATTATGCTTGGTTGGTAAAGAGCACTCACCCTTTTCATCTTTCTCCTGTTAACTTTGGGACAGTCACCCCAGCCCTGTTGGTCATGGAACCTCTGACACTGCTGTAGCTCTGCAGCTGTTAGGCTCTGCTTGAAAGGGAAAATGTTTTTCATCCAGCTATGAAAATAACTGGAAAATTGGGGTTTTTTGGCTTTGCAACTTCATGCAAAGGCTGGAATGAAGAGAAGGTGCCATGTTGCTTTATAACACAGAAGTCAAAGCTTCCAGTGTCGTTTTTCTAACCTCGAGCATCCCCCATTTCTTCAGTCTCAGCCCATGAAGTAACAACCCTTGCAAAGCAGTGGGGGATGCTTCTGAGACATCCAGAGGAACCCTGAATTTGAGCCAGCCTCTTCGCACACTGTTGTCCACCCTTCTGCAGGTGTCCCATAGCAGATAATCTTTCAGCCTGTGCGGTAGCTGTGGATGCTTGCGAAGAACAGAGTGCAGCAGAAGTCTGGCAGGCTGCAGGAGGTGAAACAGTGGTTGGGACATGTGGGAGAGGACTGGATAGCTGGGGAGTTTTCAAACAAAACAGATCTTTATCAAAAAAAGCCAATTAATCAAAACTGAAATATTTCTTAAAGGTGTTGGTTTTTATGAAAGTTTATAGAAACACAGGCGAAGCTAAAATGGGAGAGTTTTCATTGGAAGCCTGCCTGGCTTTCCGCCAACTTGTCTGCTGTTTTCGGTAATGAGATATTGAAAGACTTCAGTTCTTTGAATATGTCTTACTCTTTGGCATCTCGCCTGTTTGGGGGGAGGAGAGCGAAAATGTGAGCATGCCTGAGGTTCTGTGGCCGGCAATAATGCGATTGAGTAGCTTCCTTCTCCATCCCTTGAGGAGCTCTCGGTGCGTGTGAGCTGCCCTTTGAGGAAGGGCAGCTTTGAGGGGCACTGCTGCTCTGTACTTTTCGCAAGGGGCCTTGGCAAGAGAACTGAGGAGCAGGGATGTGGAGCTGCCAAGATCACTTACCTGCCAGTGGTGGGGAATGAATGGCTGTCAGCAGGTGTGCACGACCCTCCTCTTTGTCGGCTGGGGAATCTCTGCAAAAGCGTGGGGTGCCTTGCTGCTCTGGCTTGCACACATGCACAATTTCTCTAAAATTATGTGCAAAAAAGCACCTTTTTCAGCGTAGGGTTTTTTCTTGGGGATCCCATGCAGCAGTGACACGTAAAGGACTATTGAGGGAGGGAAAGAATTTGAGGCTTTGCCTTGAAGGTGTTAAAGAGATTGAGGAAAGTTTTTTGAGAAATTAAGACTACAGAGAGCACTTAAATATTAGGGGATTTTAAAAATTATTATTAAAAAAAGCTAGCCTGCATTTTCATTCCAAGTCCTCATCTATGTCTCCAAAGGGAAAACCCTTCTACTGTTAAGAACTATGTCATTAAAATGTTAGCTGGCCTAACCGTGGATTACTTGCGTGTTTCCAGAGTAATGACACTTTTTGGAGCTTTGTATTACAATTTGTAGGATATCTACTGTATGTCAGCGTTTTTGAAGCTGGGTTACTATCTCAGAAATCCTCTCATCTGTTTTCTGCTTGTCACGAGGTGGAGTGAGAGTAGATTGAGAGCATCAGAAGGAAGGCTGGTAGACAAGCTCATGGAAGTGCCGAGTGACTTACAAGTCACTTTATCAGAATACTTGGTAGTTATGATTATTTGTAACAGCAAGATAGAGTTAATGCTGCATTTAAACCTGCTGTACTTTTAAGTATCTGGCCTGCAGCTCTTGGAAAGTGCTAGAAGAAATACATTATGGAGCCATTCTTAGACTAAGTGGCATCTGCCTTAAAACAGCAAATTAGAGTTTAATTAACTGGCAGGTTTATCTTGTATGCAAATACTGCAGCCAGAGAAGAAATGGGCTGTTTGACTGTATGCCGTGTGGGATGTAGCACTTGGAGACCCAAGGCATTATTATTTTCTCGTTCCTCCTGAATTACTGCCATTGAAAACCCTCACACATGGGCTCGGTGCCTCTTGGATCATGTAATCTTGTGAAATTTTTTATTCAAAACCTAACTGTGAAGTGTGTGTCTCATGGAAGTCACAGTGTACTCTGAAGTTAAATTTGGGATTAATGTAGCCTACTATTTTTTGCAAGAAAGTTTAATTTTTTAAAAAAATACAATGGTGCTAAACTTTAGTTACTTGCCGGCTTTCTTAGTTGTTTTGGTATTGGAGGTGGTTTGAATTTCAGGGAATCATGTCAGTTAAATGTCGAGTAGCCTTTTTCAAAAGCAATTCTACCCAGTCAAGAAAGCATGACAAAAATTACCTCAGCGAAGCCAAATTGATGGGCATTTCTCTCTAAGGCCCTGCGGTGCGGCTCTGCGGAGCAGCTCGGCTGGAGGTACCTGCCGGAGCCGGCACGGCAGCCCCGGCCCTGACGTCAGCAACATCCGATCCCGGGCCCGGCCAGCATTGGCTGCCGCCACCTCCGCTCCATCACCAGCTCCGGTTTATTTCCCCCCTTCTAAGCGGCACTGAGCTGGGGTTGGGATTTAGCTCAAGTGAGGCTGCTTGGGGAAGCTGGGAAGAGGGGATCAGAGGTGCTAAAGAATGACAAACCAGAGATGCTTGTTAGGATGTGAGGGAGAGCCGATCTGCTCTCGTGGCTGTGTGCCAGGCGGTCACCGAGGGCTGAGCCTCATCTTGGGAATACACTCATGGGGGAGTGGAAGGTCCTGCGGAGCTGTTGCCTTTTGCATTTGGGGATATCTGTGCCATAAAGCTGTCTTAGAGACATGGTAAGGGAAGGATGCTTGTGCATCTGGTACTAACAGCAAGTTCTTTATTAGAATGGATAGATCCATTGTGCTGTTAATCACTTGAGATCAATGTTCTCTCTCTCCTAGGAAAAAGGAGGCAAGAAACCATCAGGATCTTTCACTCTAATCAGAGCTTGTTTTGAGATAAAGTAAGATTGTGCCTGTGGCTAGATCAGAATTGGACCCAGTGACATGGAAAGAAACACGGCTGCTCTTGAAAGCATTTCTGTTGACTTCAAGCCAGCCTTATTTTACTTTACTGTCAGATGTTAGCTCTGTAACATTCATCAAGTAAGGTATATAAAACTGGATTTATTTTTTTTTTTTAAATTTAAATCAAAATCTGTAGATTCTTGAAGGCTCTTTGTAGCTTCTCATAGAAACATCACAGCATTTCTCCTGGCAGGGTGCTTAGTACTGTCTAGGTATTCATAAAAACTATTTTAGGATGCCTCTTGTAGCAACCCGTTGGGCCAGCGTTTTGAGAACAGCAGTAGGGTGGATGCTGTGCTTACAATAGAATTGCCATGATATTACAAAATGCTCCTCTTGTGTCATCACAGGTTGTGGGCTGTGGGGTTTGAGCTCCCTTTGTGCTTTGTTCTCCATTTGTACAGACTACAGTTGTATCAGGCTGAGAAGGTGGCCAAGAAACACTGAAATGGATGGGCACGTTTGCCTACTGAGTAAAGCAATAGCAAGGGCCTGGTTCTGTATCCCAGACAGGGAAAGATCTATTGTGACTCAGAGTTCAAAGTATTGAAAGTAAATCCATAGCTCTCTGGGAACAGGATCCACCCTTGCAAATCCTTTCGTAGTTTTAAAATGTGCAAGCTATTAAAATGCATATTTTCAAAAGTCTATTGTGAAAAGGACTGGCTTCCATGAGTCAGGTTTTACAGGAACTGGTCCAAGCCTTATTCTTCTCTCTGGAAGGATTTCCTTCCAATTTTCTCATGCAGAATGAAGCTCTGCAGACAAGCCTCTGATAGTGAGAACTGATACCAACCTAGTAAGGGAAAGAAGGAAAAACCCACACCTGTAGTAAGGACCCTTGGTGTCATGTTTAGTGCTCTGTGTCCCTATGCCAAACTTCTGTTCCTTGCCTTTCTGGTCTTTGTCAGTTGGCGTTTCTGTGCCCAGTACTTTGGAGTGAGCCCTAACAAAGCTGCCAGATAATTCCACAGTATATAAAGGAGCAAGACTTAATCTGACAAGGAGGGCTAGAGAAGTATTCAAGTACTCTAGAGAATACTTGAAAGGCTCTTCTGGAAAGCCCCTATTACCAGTGTAAAACAGGCTTTTACATTGTAAAATACCTTGACGTATTTGATATATCCAAGCCTTAACCCGCAAGCCCCTGCGAAATAATTGCTGGTGCTGATATAGTTTTCTAAGAATTCTTCATGTTGTTGTGCGTTTTTTACATGAATCTTCATGCACTTGTTGGGGACTCAATCTACAAAAGATTCTGGAGTAGCTCACAACATCTACAGGTCCTGAGCTTGGATTTACTGCTGTGTGCAGGCACTGATGATACTCAGAACTGCTGTGTCTGTCCTGTCACTTGTATGTAGGGTACCAGAACCCAGGTGTGGAGTGAGGGTGAGGGAGGACCTGAAGACACTTCTGAATTCAGGAACTTTGAATGGGGGACATGGATCAGCGTAGGGCACAGTTAATACAATTGATTCTGAAGGCTTGGCCTGTATATCTGTTCCACTGACCCTGCAGAAGTAGGATGGGGCTGGGAGCTTCAAGCAAAGCAGGGTTACAACTGTGTCTTACTCTCAATGGTGCTTTGTACAAATACTTAGCTGCGATACAAACAACTGTAGTAGTTGAGCTGGGAGTAACCGAAGCCTCTTAACCAGGAAGCTACTTCACCCAATCCAAAGGTTTTCACCTTCCCTTTATAACAAGACCTGTTATTGCCTCACTAGATATGTGTACACCTGAAAGTTCCCAGCTCACCCCATAAAAAGAACCTGTATGCTATGGTTTAGTGCTCAGTCCCGCAGAATGAATGCTGCTATCTGAATCAGGTGTTTGGTCAGCAACCCCAGGGTGCAAACGTCTGGGTCAAGGTTCAGATTTAGTTTAGATTGGCTCGATTAAAGATTCTGCTGGTTTGTCTGAGAACAGTGAAGTTACTGTGTTAGATACTCAACATGAAATGGTATTTGGAACTGCAGTTGGAACACTATTTTCTCTTCTTTAATGTGGGAGGTGTGGCTGGGAGGTGAGCAGAGGGATGGTGCCAAGTAGCACACCTCTCGATGTTAAGCCATTCCGCGCTGGAGCTGAGATCAAAATCTTCTTTCTGCTGCCTTTATTTGTGTTTCTGCTTGTACGCTGGGGTTGCGTGTGTCTGAAAGATGGCTGTTGTCAGCGTGTCAGGTCTGCTCGCTGCTGCTCCTGTAATCTGATGACTAGGGCACAGGGTCTGACTTAAAATGTGCTGGTAGCAAGTCAATGTGTGTAGCTGCTTTTTAACTCCGAATTCAAATGTTACCTGCCCCTGTAAAACACTCTGTCTCATGAAATGACTGAAGAATGCTCGGCTTCAGTGATGGTGTTCTTGATTAAGTGTTGAGCCTCTGCAAAGCAGAGGAGAGCACTCAAGACATCTTTCTTGAAGAAAATAGTGTAATGCATTTCTGCTGACAGACAAGTCCCTACCAATACATGAGCGTGCCTGTGGCTGCTGAATTACTCCTGATACAGGGCTTACATTCAAGACCATGATAAAGTTGTTTGAGCAAAAACTGACCAAATAGAAAGACCTTTGGTGTGTTGCATGCCCTTAGATTGTGTAACCTATTTTGAGAGCAGAAGTAAAAGCCTGTTTGCCTTGAATTCAGAATAGGGGAATTTTGAGCAGATATGCACTAGGCCTACAGATGTGCAGTTCTGCCTGTCTTTTGGGAATTTGTAGCATCTCTTTTTCTATGGTAAATGTTTCAGCTTTGAAGTGGTGCAGGCACTCTAATAATAACCTAATGTCCCCTATCCATTTGCTTTATCACCTCATGTCCTTAGTATTCAGAGTCCTAACTTTTGTTCTGAAGAGGAGCCTAAATGACAAATCTGGTATGAATCTTGAACCTTGGGTCTGTGATGGATGTACCAGCCACCAATTCTTTCACCAGCAGCGTTTTTCCCTCAGGAGAGCCCATCCATTTGCTCTTACGTGTCGCCATAAGGACTGGTGATGCCCGAGCAGCTGGAGCCTTTCCATAGCAGGGCACGATGCTCTCCAGGCTTTGGCTTTCGAACACAATGCACCTTTGTACTCGTTTGGAGGTTTAGGCAATGACTGCTGTTGTAGTCTTCCTTTTAACAAAAACTCATGTTTCCTCATACTCCTTTCCCTTTCCCCTCCCTCAAGTGTGTTTAGTTTGAGTACTAGGAAATCTAGAATCACAATGCAGCTGTTTGCTTGAAAATTCTTTTAAAAATTACAAATGCCATTTCCTTGGAGAAAGCTTGAAAGCCAAGTTCAAGATGCACATTTTCTCTCTTTTTCACTGTTGCATTGTGTTAAGTTTAGTGATTATTTTCCCCTGTTTACCCTTCTTTCTTCTTCATTTTCAGCTCTTCCTCCAAAGCCCCCCAAACCAATGACTCCAGTCAATATGAATGGAATAAAGGACAATACCAGTTTCTCTCTGCAGGAAGCTGAGTGGTACTGGGGGGACATCTCAAGGTAAGCAATATTACTAAAAATATATTAATAGATATCATATTAAAAATAGACTAAACCTGCTAGACTTCAAGAGGAAAACAACGTGGCTATTTCAGGCAGGAGGGAAACACTTCACACTTATATTTGGCAAAGCACCTAAATGCAAGTATTTGGGTAGATTCAGGACTTGTGTTTGTGTTGTTAGTGTTCTGGTGCAGATATTGCCAGTCTTGGTGACAGTTATTGTGTGGTTCTAAATATTTCCAGATACACAAAGTCTTTAAAATATATATATATATATACACATATACATATATATATACACACATATACATATATATATATAAAATTCAAAAGAAAAGTGCTTCTGAATGTGCTAGGTAATAAGGTTTCATAAGCATGCAATGCTGGAGATGCATGCAGTTCAGCAAACTTTCAGTAGGAGGCTTGCGCAGAATAAAAATATTGGCATTCTTATTTTTGTTTTCTCTAACATTTGGTTAAAATCGCATCTGCATCAATTTCTACTACATGGTGGTATTAAAATAGCTCTTACAAATGCTGTCACCAGCTGTACGTACCAAATAAATTGTTTTACCCCTGAAGGAAGCCCTTTTCTATGTGCTTGAGAAAATAGATGGCTTGGGTTAGGCTCAGAGAATGAAGTGCCAGTTTTAATATACTTAATTGCATAAAAGAACTGAAGTGTCCAGTCATCTCTTTCCCTCTTAAGGCACTTCTGAAGAGTCTAGAATCTGGAACTTTAAGGGGAAACATGAGCATGCTGGGAATGTGATCAGGAATTGCTCAAACTTGTGCACATAATACTTAGAAACACTTTGTCAGATAAAGGCAAGAAGAGCGTGTTTGCCACAGTAGTTCCCTGTAGTTCTGAGAAGGGGAATAAAGTTTTCATATCCTTATTGTACCACCCTTATCTTTATAAAGCAAACCCGTGTAGATCTTGCTTTTGAATGGCCTTGGCTGTGATATTTTCCTGTTAATTCTAAATCGAAGCAGAGTGGCAAAACCTGATCACAAAACCCACTAGGCAGGGTTTGTTTAAAACTGCTCAATGTTGATAGCAGTTTATGGACTGTAGATTCGTTCCTCAATTAACACTGCACGTGATGGCAGAAGCTAATGCAGTTCAAATCACATTGGAGTGACTTTATTGGATTAAAATGTGATATGCATGTAAAGATGGAATTGTTTGACTCTGATTTGACAGCCAGTAGGTACAGACTGCATCGAGCTGTCAGGGCAGGAGCTGTACTCTTCAGTCAAGAACTTGTGCTGAAGTGTTTGTCATGAGCTCCAGGGTGTAACTTGCAGGCATAAGCCCAAGCCATATCTGTCCATTCCAGAAAGCCGTTTGAGTTAACCGTGTCTTATCTGCAAAATGTTCTGAAAGGAGTAAGCAGATACACACATGATACTTAATAAGAGTCAATTTTACTAACAGAATGGTTTTCAGGTAGCTAAATCAAAACTGAGACTATTTTGTAAGAATACTTTTGTTCCTTAGTATTTGAACAAAAAAGCTGCTGTTGATTTTTCTTTGCAAGATTCCAGTATACTTGCTACCTCACTTAGATATGGTTGAGGCTACCTGATAAACTTCAATTTTCAAATGATTGTATTAAAAAGTGCTTAGTGCTGCTAAGAACCTGTGAGGGAGCTGTTGTAAGGTGAGATATGTAATCTGAGTGAAATGGTCAAACCTGGCAAGACACTTAACTCTTCAGCTGCAGTGATTTTCTTAATGCTTGCAGGTACTCACTTTCACTAAAAGATTGCTTGATTTAGCTTAAAGCTCTGGACTGAGTATCCTTTTGCTTCAGTTGTAAATAAGGAAAAGCTGCACTGAAGCTAGCAAGGTTGTAGTGGTTTAAAACCGCTGTAAATAAGATCAGTGTTAAGCCAATAATGAGTCTCTTGAGACTAGAACTGTGCTAAACTCTAGACACCTTTGAGCTGTGATGCTAGAGCTCGTTTCTTAAGAGGTCAGGACTGGCTACTCAAAGGGCACCTGTTTCCAGTGTGGACTTTAAAACCTGAGCAGATTACAGGGAAAGGTTGTGAACTCTCAGACACAGCCACTGCTGTGGCTTAAACAGGGACTGCTGCCCAAGTGGCAGTTGACTGCAGCTGCTTTTAGTATAACTACACAAGTTCAAACTGGCTTTAGATGGCCTAGAAGACTAAAAAGCCTGAGTGTGAAAGAAGATTGCCTGATATTTTGAAGATTGTACTCCTTATGCATGCTGTTGTTTCTGGCTCCAGTACTGGTACCTGTGGCAAAGATGACCATGTCCTTAGCGCTTCTAATTTTGGCTTCCTTGTGGTTCTCCAGGGAAGAAGTAAATGACAAATTGCGAGACATGCCAGATGGAACATTCCTGGTGCGTGATGCATCAACCAAGATGCAGGGAGACTACACTCTGACATTACGGTAAGCACTGAGCAGTTACAGTCCATGTAGTAAAACCCTGAGTAGCAAGTTGCTATACCAGTGACAGTAGTGGCTGTGTAAAGCTGACATGGCTCAAGAGATGTTCCCAAAGGTACTGCAGATCACAGAATGAGCAAATAAATGGCCAGGTGTGATAGTCGGTTCTGTTCTGTGCGTTGAATCTTGTCCCTCACTAAGCACTACTGTAAGGATCTCTGTGTAGGTAAAATGGGGCTCAGGGAGGAGAACCCCTCAGTAGCGCTTCCTACTTTCAGAACTGCCAAGGTAAAAGTTATTTATAAATGAAGGCTTTGATTAATGGGAGTGTCGGCATGCAGCTCTGGAGAATTAAATGGTGTCTTTGTAAAAAGGGTATCATGTGCTTTCTAATAATGAATTGGAGCCATGTTCCTTTCTTCATTAAAATTGCCTGCAAGTGTCATTCCCAGAGCTGCCCCAGCCCTGCCCGCTGCAGTCAACAACCGGTGCCTTGCCCAGCCTGTCCAGCCACTTGCCTCTGCCACACTCCCAGGACTGGTCGTTAGGGGCAAACGAGTGAGGTGCACAAGCCACTGCCTCCATAGCGCACCTTTGGGAGTTACTATGATACGGCAGATATTTGATCTCGCCGTAAGATTCCGTTGCCTTAATGGCAGGTTTGACCCCTAAGGTGTAGTTTAAATTCTGCTTGGACTTCTCCCTTGAAGTTTATGGCTTGTGCACTAAGGTTTGGCATGATTTGGTTATTTTTCTGAATGCAGATGTCTTTAGGAACCAAAATTGAAAGTGCAGGAAGGACAGGATATTGCCTAAACAGTCTATTGGTGAAGAAAAGAAGAAATAAGCACTATATTTGTGGAAACCACTAGAATGTATAAATCTGGGTAATGTAAAGTCCTAAACTTACAACCATCTTGTAATCCTCAGAGGATTTTGTTTAGGTTCCTGTATCCTGTGTTAGCATCCGTAACTCAAAAGACTTGTAAGTCATTGTATAAATGTATACTCAATTGTATACTATTAATGACCCCAAATTGCAGGAAACTGTGGGTTTGGGTTTGCATATGGCTTCTTTATTCAGCCTTCAGCATCCTCCTTTTCTCTTGCAAAACTTTAGGCAAAGCTAGGTCTTAAATACAATAAGCTGTCTCCAGAATGAATGCATAGGAAGAGATTGACTTTGGGCTTTGCTTCTGTTCAAATAATATCTGATGATAATTCTGTGTTTATTGACCCTTAAACTACCTAAAATGTGCTTGTGACAAGTCACTATGCAGGGCTACAGGGCCAAAGCTGCTTGTCCAGGAATTTTGCTGGTGGCTTTGTTAGTAGCCTTAGTGGTGAAGAGGGAGAGGGAGGTACATACACAATAAAACCTCTAAATGACTGTACTGCTTTGCAGGAAGGGTGGCAACAATAAACTGATAAAGATCTATCATCGGGATGGAAAATATGGCTTTTCTGATCCACTGACATTTAATTCAGTTGTGGAACTGATTAACCACTACCGCAATGAGTCTCTTGCTCAGTATAACCCAAAGCTTGATGTGAAGCTGATGTATCCAGTGTCTCGGTACCAACAGGTAAGGTCTTCAGCAGACCCCAGTAGCTATTAGTGCAGACAAGAACAAGATTGTGGATATGTATATGATGTTATTTTCTTTATGTGAAGCCTGATTTTTTTTTTTTTAACTGAAAAAAAAAGCTGAGTTTTCACATTTCACTTTGCTTGTGGTAACAGGTCATCCAAATTGCCTAGGCATGTAAGCTGCTTCATTTTTATGAAGTTTCCAGTCTCCATCTGAGCAGTCCAATAGAGAAGTGAAACCCTGACGTGCAGCAGACTTGAGCCTCTCTGAGAAGCTTTTTTGTGCCACGGGACCCTTGTGGACACTGTCCTAGACAGCGTTACCCTTGAAGCACACATGAGACACACAGCTGCTTGCTCTGTGCAGAGCCATCTACATTTTTCAATTCTTTTTAAGTTTTATTCAGTAGCCCATGACATTTCACTTCAGAGCTTTTTGGGGAAAAAAAAATGCCAACAACCTCTAATTTTTAACTTCATATTCCAAACAATTCACTTCTTCCTTTCTCCAATAAGGGACAGCAATCCTAGACCTAAGCTGTAGGGTGTTTTTTGGAAACTTAGTGTTTTGACATAGTTCTTGGTGACCCCATAGTCCCAGTTCCTACTGTCTGTAAACTGTGGAACTTCTTGCATGGAGGAAAGGGGATTGAGATGTGGAGTTTGTTCTGTAGAAAACTGATTATAAAAATGTTGCTAATGGCAGTGAAATGCAAGTGTGCATAAGTGGACAAACTAATACCTTTAAGGAAAAATCTGCTTTGCTTGAAGACTTAATAGCTTTTTCTATGTACAGGATCAGTTGGTAAAAGAAGATAATATAGATGCAGTAGGTAAAAAGCTTCAAGAATACCATGCTCAGTATCAGGAAAAGAGTAAAGAATATGACAAATTGTATGAAGAATATACCAGAACATCACAGGTTGGTTCAACTTTAGCTGTCTGTAGAGTCTGTTTCTTGTTGTTTAAAAAGTAAAGAAAATTATTTTAAGGGCAGTCCAAGGCCAGAAAATACAAGGAAAAAAACTTAATAAATTGTGGAGCAGAGGAAGATGTTTCAAAATGTTGCTTATAGTCCTAGAAGTATGTTGTGGGGAAGGAAGAAAGAGGAGCTGAGCTTCCTTGTATAAGGTCGAGCAGTGGATCAGGCCGTCACCTCCAAGCTTTGCACTGCAGCCTCTTTCCTTTGCTGCTGAGTATTTCCAGCTGCTCTGCACTGCAGGGAGGATTGTTCAGGTTCTTTATGAAATTGTGTTCAAATCAGATACCAGATATTATGCATTAAGGAAGTGTGAATACAGTATTTGGACTGCTTCTTGTAAAATAAGATAGTTCGTATATGGGGAGGAGGTTTGCTGGCAGTCTTCCTGCAAACTAAGATGGAAAATATGACTAAAATATTTGAGGGGCTTGCAGCCTAATAGAGAGCATCATGTCGGGGAGGAGGGTAGGCTTACAGGGAGTAAGTCTTCCCTGTACTTTCCTGACTCTACTCGGACATTTGACTAAATTTAAAACTGGTCAATAACATTTTGACTTGCGGGGGGAGAATTGAGTCTTGCATTGTCATCTATATAATGAGAAATGACGAAGGACTCCTTCTTCGCATAGGAAATTCAGATGAAGAGGACCGCCATTGAAGCGTTTAATGAGACTATTAAGATATTTGAGGAACAGTGCCACTCGCAAGAGCGATACAGCAAAGAATATATTGAGCGATTTCGCAGAGAGGGGAATGACAAAGAAATTGAAAGGTAGGCTCACAAGTTGTTTTTGCTTACAAGGAAGAGCTGGTGTCCATGTTGATACTCCCATGAAATTCTTTACTACTGCATCATATAAAACACTTTGTAAAGTCAGTATTTTCTCTGAGACCTTCCCTCAAGGTGTCTGAACCTTCAGTAAACCCCTCTTCTGTCAGAGAATTGCAATGTAGAGAGAAGAGGTAGGAGAGCTGTGGATTTCTCTCTCAACTTCAGTAAAGGGAGATACTGTGATGAGGATTGGGAAATAACAGCTGCATTTGCTTATGCTGCTTGAAATCTTGCTAGTACAGATACCTATAGTGGGATTGTGTAACTGATATACCAAAAAAGAATGTGATGGTGAAGGAGGAATCTGTCTTAGCTTACCCTCCTAGAGATGATTTGCACCTGCCTATCTGCCAGAAGGAAACATATTAAGGTAAACCAAAGGTTCAAACTATGCAGAAGGGTGGTAGGCCTTCTGGCAAGAGGTCTTTTCTGGCAATCTTAACAGTAATTTTCTTGTTAAAATGAGGAGGTCAAAGGGAGGAGCTGCTGTTACGGATGTTCTTGTGATACTTGTGTATAAGTGCTATTGGTAAGGTTCCATCCTTCTAGACTGGTTTGACCTCAGCTCTTGTTTGCAGGATAATGATGAACTATGAAAAATTAAAATCACGCCTGGGTGAGATCCACGATAGTAAAATGCGCCTGGAACAAGATTTGAAGAAACAAGCGCTGGACAACAGGGAGACTGATAAGAAAATGAATAGCATCAAGCCTGACCTAATTCAGCTCCGCAAAATCAGAGATCAGTATCTCGTGTAAGCAAGCCTGACCTGTACCTCATAGTAGCGTCTCTGATGAACCCAATCAATGGCTCTTTCTATTAGGATAATGGCAGTTTAGTTTTCATAACCAAAGTTCTGTGAGCGCTAAGATGCTACATTCTGGCATGGGATATCTGAGTAATTGGTTGGCCTCTTCATGACTTCATTCCTTTATTATGCTGTTGTCAGGCTTGAAAGAGCCTGTGACATCTTAGGTGCACATTCTGCAGCTCCTGTAAATAAAACATTTAAGATAAATGTGTTATAAACAAAACCCGATACAACAGAGGTTAGTACTTTTTGTGCTGGGTGCAGCAGATGTTGCTCTTACCCATCCTTGATTTTACTGATAGCCCTGTTACCCAGCTCCTAATGTCCTTGCACTGGACTCAGTGCACTTGAATTCTGGCAGAAGACAGAGGGAAACACCATCTCAGAAAGTGCTGTTAGGAAGTTAGAAACTGCCAGTGGCAATACCCATTTTGTTTTCCCAGGAAATCGGCTATCACAATTTGTATTCTGCTTCCTTTCTGGACTGTGCTGTATAGAGGTGGTACCTTCTTCCTTCCTCTTCTCCATTCAAGAGGTTGCTTCATGGCTCCTTTTTGCTGTGTCCAGTAAAGGAAGCATCTCAGAAGATGATGCAAGGCAACACTCTTATGGAATCCATGGTCCTTCTATGGCTTTTGCTACTCGAGAAAAAAACAATTTCCAAACTGTTTCTTTGTGTTTCTTTGCTCAGTAAGAAAACTTGTACATGTACTCTGAAGTAACATATTAATTCTCTCTTCTTCTGGTAGGTGGCTCAATCACAAAGGGGTGAGACAGAAGCGAATAAACGACTGGCTGGGGATCAAAAATGAAAACATCGATGAGTAAGTGTCATTATACATATGAATTTATTGAGAAGTGTTCCATTAATAAGTATTTTCTCTTGTGGGAGTTAGCAATGTGTAAGACCAGTTTCTCAGTGGCAGAAAAAGGAAGGACTGCAGAAGAAGGGAGAGATTCTCTAGAAGAGAAGTATGTCAGGTGAGGCAGCAATTCTGCTGGAACATTTAGGATTAAACAAAGTTGCAACAATTAAGTTCTAAGTTGAAGCCTTTAACAGATGCCCATTCAGAGCCTGACCTGCAATTTGGATGTGTTCCGGTATATCTTTGACTGATTTCTGCAAAAATATATTGCTCTGTTTCTTAACTCCTTTACCGACCACTGGTTAAGTTAACAAGTTTACCTTCTCTTTCAGCACATACTTTGTAAATGAAGAAGATGAAAACCTGCCACATCATGATGAGAAAACTTGGTTTGTTGGGGACATCAACCGTATCCAAGCAGAAGACTTGCTCTGTGGGAAACCTGATGGAGCATTTTTAATTCGAGAGAGCAGCAAGAAAGGATGTTATGCTTGTTCTGTGGTGTAAGTCTGTTTCCCTTTTTGTTCTAACTACTCACTTCCTAAATCTCTACCACAGCTCTTTATTTTGAAGAACACAAGCCCAGGCCTAGCCTAGACCTTCCCATTGGAATGCGTTGCATGTTTGTAGGAAGGCTACCATGGTAAAAGCTTTGTTGCAAAAATGTCCTTTGGATGTGCAATAGCTGTAGTCATAGGAGTCTCTTCAGTCACCACAGTAGTGAGTACAAAATGCTGAAGTATCCCGACTTGAATCTCCACAGTCATAAGTAAATTAAAGCCAAATTCTTCCATATTCTTCCCTACTAAGGAACACATGGGAAGAAGAAAAACAGGGATGTAAAGCTGTAACATCTTCCATTCTTATTTTCAAACATGCCCAACTCTAGACGCTCTCTGTTGTATGGTTAAGATAATGGTGACGCTTCAGAGGAGACATTGTGAGCAGTGGTTTTTATGACATTCACACAGCCTTGCATTGATTTCTTGTGTTTCACTTCATTTTATGCTGGTGTAGTGGAGGTCAGAAATACTCTGATTCCATTATCTAAAAATCCTTCAAGCCTGTTGTGGAGTGCAAAATGGCTTTCACTGATTTATTTCACATGAAGTTAATTGCTTCTGAAAGCAAGTCTGAGAAATGAATATGTGAAGGTATATCACCTCAATGTAACTGAAGATTGTAGTATCTGCTGCGTTCAGGATAGTGTTTGTCACAGTTGCTGAAGCGATGGGTTCATCAGATAATTTCACTTGGTTGGTATCGTGCTTCAAGATAGCAAAGGGATGGCATAACGTAACCTGTTCCTACATGTGACTTGGATTTAATGGGCTCCAAGACAGGGGTTACATAATACTCAATCTTTCTGGCAGAAAAGTGTTTCTGTTATAGCAGCTTTGGAAATACTGTGGTGCAGTGGCTGCTTTGCCAAGTTAGGGTCTCAGTCGCTATGACTTTAGGTCATGAACCAAATTGAACCTGTGCCACACTTCACATTAAAAAATGCACACTGAAGGGCGGTGCTGCATTTCATGAAATACTCTGTAGGTCCTAAGAATTGGTGGGGTTTGGCTTCTTTGCTTGGTGGAAAGGTGACCAGATAAGTTGAGCACAAAGTCATAGCTGACTTCAGGTGCTTATCTTCTTGGTTAAGCTCTGGACTTTTTTCTCCAAGAAACACTGGGAGAACAATGCAGTGGGGAATTGTACTGCTGGGGTAGAAGAGGCCTCTTATGTGGATTATTATGCAAGAGTGTTTAATCACATGCCCTGAAGCACCGTTTCTTCACAGCCTGTATTAATCTCCTTGACTTGCATCTACTAGGTCCTCTGTTATGTAATTTAGTGACTGGCAGGGTTGCTGCATTAGTTAATTGTTAATAGACTGTCACTTTGGGTTTGTCCTTCAATGTTAAACTCTTCTGTTTCCTTTCTTTGCAGAGCTGATGGAGAAGTGAAACACTGTGTGATCTACAGCACTCCAAGAGGTTACGGGTTTGCAGAACCGTATAACCTGTACAGCACACTTAAGGATTTGGTTCTTCATTACCAGCAGACATCCCTTGTCCAACACAACGATTCCCTAAATGTCAGGCTTGCCTATCCTGTCTACGCACAGATGCCCCCCTCTCTCTGCAGATAAATTTTGGGGAGGAGGAAAGTGTTGGCTATCTTGGATTCTTTTCTACAATTTTTATTAGAACTCGGAGGGCATTCTTTCTCCTTAGACTGCTTGTTTTGCACAAGAAGTGATTCTGTGAATGTGAATCAAAAAGAGGCCTAGCAGCAACAAGATGACAACTTGGGTGTAGGTGTCCTGGTGCTACCTTAAAAGCTCAGCTGTGCTTTTACACTGATACTTTTGTTTCCTTATGAGGGGAATGAACTCAACACAACGCATACAAAAATACTGGAAGCAAAACGTTGTTTCACGGAGAGAATTTTTTGCCAGGCACCTTCAGTGGAACTTCTAATTGGATTTTGTTTTCTCTTGTTCTTATAGAGACAATTTGAAGCCGCTGTTTGAGGCATCAGTAATGTCTTTCAATCTTAAACTCCCAAGAAACGAGGGGGGAAACTCTACCACAGCAATTCTTCTCTGTTAATTTTAGTAGCTTCACTGCGATTCAGCCAAACTTCCAAAAGAGGGCTTGTCTTGAAGTAGCATGGAATTTGGTGAGAGAAGACCAAAGGAAATATGGGAAAGCTTCAGGTTTTAATTTAAATGGAAAAAAATGCTTGTAAAGAAAAGTTGCTTTATTTTTTTGCCAACAGTAACAAAGTTTTGGTATCAATGGCACTACAGGTCTTCACTTAAAGGAAACATTTATAACCAAATGGAACACATCAAAACTTTGTTCCTTGCTAGATTGAGCACTTGCGGGGAAGGTTGCGTTAGCATCCGCACATACTTTCTACACCAAAACTTGAAACAAATAAAAGGAAAAGCTAAACATTGTGTGGCTTCAAAACACTAAATTTGTCTGATCTGATGTAATTGATCACTCTTCTCCTTCACCCCCCTTCCTCGCATTACTCAGCCTGAGATTGTGTTCAGTGTTTTAATGATACTGTGCTTCAGAATGTAAACTAGAATGAAGCTTGCACTCACCTGTTGCAGTTCTCTTGCTGAACAATGACAGACTCTTGCAATGCTTGATTTTGGTATAGAAGATGTAGGTGCAATCGAATGCTTCTGGATGGCTTATTGTACGAATTGTAGTCACTTCCAGTTGTATAGAAGTGAGTGTGCCAATTATAATCTCCTCTGATCTGTTCTTCCCGAGCTAGATTCTGAACTCTCACACCACTGCAGCCAAGCAAGATTTTACACTGTTATAATCTACATTCCCTTGTTGTTTTGGACATGATGCAAAACATAAGAAGGGAAGAGAGCTGTACTCCTCAGTTACTGGATGTCTGGTACCATCCTTTGGCAAGGTCTGCTGTCAGATGCTGGTGTTGGTAGTCCTGGGCTTTGTCAAGTATAGCAATCATCCCACAAATCCCCTTTCTTGGAGAGTATACAAAGCAGCTTATTCCCATTCCTGAAGCTTCTAAAATGAAAAAGAGCTACGTTTGGCAAACTGAACCACTTGGCATCAAAGCACAACAGGCAAAGTAATTGTTCAGCGTGCAACCTTGGAAGTTACTTTTGTTCCTGTTCCTGGAAGCGATTCCCTTGCAGTGCACCCATTGTGCAGGACGGGAAGCAGACAGTCGTGCAGGTCTGAGAATGCTCCAGGCCTATTTCTGACACTGGGGCTGACTTCCTCTTCAAATGCTTGGTTGGTTTTTGTCTATAATGCCTGGGCAGTAGTGCCAGGCTTATTGATGCTTAATGTTTACACTAGAGATATTATTTAGTTGAATGTCAGGGATTTGTGAGCAGGGAATGGAGAAGGCTGGAGCACTGACAGTCTAGTTGCCTGGCATGCCTGTGAGATGTTTGATTTTTGCACTAATGACCCTGACACATCCCAGGCGCTTTCTAATCAGAGTGTGACCTTCAGGCAAACAATTCTATGGGGCCACTTTTCTAATTCAATGAAACACTACAAAACTTTGCCAAAACTGAGAGCAGAAGAGAATTCATGCTATGTCAAAGTGACCCACCATCGGTTTGTGTGTCCCTTGTCTCCCACTTCCCCGAGAAAATGAAAAATGAGATGTAGCCTTTGCTCTTAGTGGAAATCTCAAATGGATTCTTCAGTGGTGTATGGACGTGGAAATTTTTCTTTTTAAAGAAGCTTGCCCTGCCCCTTGGATAGTTTGCAGTTCTAATCTGGTAGCTGTAAAGTTGTCCTGCTCACACCTCCTGTGTATCTGGTGTTCCCTTGGTGCTGGGCTGAGTCCAAATGCCTGAAGAGGGGAATGTGTTCAAAGGCACAGATGATAGCCAGGTGCCTCATCTCATGCCTGTGGAAAAACCTGTGTGAGAGGAGTGTCTGACTGTTTTCTGTGCCTTTGCGATCTCACTGGGCTCTCCTCTTACAGTGTAAAAACATTCGAGGCTGCTGGGGCACATGTTTCTGATCCTAACTTTTGTGACAGGGACAACCTACCTGAAGTGTTTCACATCTGCCCAGTTTTTAGATAGGGCTCGGTTTTGTTTTAAACAAGCACAGGTCTATGTTGAGGCTCGTAAATCCTGGCACACCCTCGCGGTACTGACAGCAGTGGGATAGCGAAGCGGGACTGTCTGAAGTTTCCCTGTAGCGGAATCTGACTGATCCTGTGAGGTCTTGGTCCGGGTTCCAGCCCCGGCTCTGCCAAGGTAAATACAGCGTGATTCCACTGGCGTCTGTGAAGGTAGCTTGGCTTTGCAGTGGAGTGAGCGATTTGGGATTCTGGCCCCTCGCTCTCCGAGATCTCTTCGCCCATCGCAGGTGATGTATTTGCTGTGGATGATGCACTGGGAGCCAATAAGCCATCTTGAAGCATTCTTTGAAACTCCTCTTTGCCCAAAGCTTCAGGTCAGCCTAAGCCCACGTTCCTTGATCAGGTTCCGTTGTCCCCTGCGGTCCCTCTGAAGCTGTTTTGCCACTGGATCTCTTGGAGTTTGGTTTAGGCACCTGAAGTCCCGGCTGCTATGGTTGCTCCCTTTGCCTCTCAAGTGACATTGCACAGATTCTTTTTGCATCCGTTTTGCACTCATAGGGCAAATGAAAGTGGGTATAAAACCAACTGATATAAATAAGTGGTGTGATCCGCGGGGCAAGGACTGGGCCCTGCTGCACTCATTGTGCTTGGCCTCATTCTGTTTGCTCAGCCACGTTAGACCTGTGAGTGAACCCGTGGCTTCCAGGAGTTGTTCTGCACTTGCATGACCGAGGAATCAGAATTAGGCCTGCGGGGTGCAGGATTACACCCTCGTACAAAAAGCAGCTGTTAAGCCTAAAACAAATACAGGAAATGTGAACATAAAGGCAAAACAAAGCTCTTTTAAAACAGTAAGATGCAAGAAGGTTTTGGTTGCAAGAGTCAAAATGTCAGGAGGAAAAGGGGGAAATAGTCTCACTGTTGTAGCAGCCGTCATTTATCAGACTGCAGTGAGAGGAGTACTGATCGCGTTGACCCATATTGTATTAAATATCTATGTAGAGTTAACTAAATAACCTTTGCACAGTGTCAAATGGGGGGGGGGAGGGTGTTGAAACTCGAATATGCACAGTTTCTTCTAATCTGTTTTGAAGTATATTTGCAGGGATCAGGGGTGATTCAGTATTTTGTATTCGGATGGATGGAAGTCAGGTCTAACTTCCACAGTTGCCATTGGCCCCATTGCATCAGCCACGAGTGCCACGTGTTTGAAGTTAGGAAGTTATAAATCCCCACTAGTTTCTGCGTTGATTACAAGTAATCTTAGCATAGGACAAACCAAACAGAGGGATGTCCTGACAGACACTTCACTGCTCTGTGAAGCAGCAGTATGTGATGGGCCACCTTCCCATACTGGAGTGCTCTAGATGTGGGCGTTGCGTTTTGGCTTTTTCTTTGTTTTGTTTTTAAATTCTCAGCAGAAGTGGATTGGGATTGGGTTGCTACTTTGCACCGTCGGAAGCTGCAATCTAGAGCTACATCCAGTACAGCCCTCTGTCTTACGCCAAAAGTAAAATGCTCATCCCTCTCGATGTGCCGGATGGTCAAGAAGCGTTCCATTTCCTTAGTCCTTTCACCCTGACGCTAGTGTAGGCAAGACTTCCACAACCAAAAATCATTCCCAGAAAAAGAGCTGGTATGTAATCATACCTGAATTCAAGTCATAGTGGGGCAAAAAGTCTATTCTTCACAAAGCCAGGCAACTGTAGTGAGGACTGTGGACATGAATGGTGGCGCTCAGTGCTGGTTTGGGGAGGACGGGGAAGGAGGAGGCTCTTGGTTGCCCCAGTCCTGGGCTCTCTGCAGGCTTGGGTGCCACTGGGTCCGTAACTGAACGCTGGGGCTGTTTAAAATGGCAGAATTGCTGTAGGAGTGTCACACCTTAAGTTTGGAAAAGCCCCTTATTTGGTACTTGAACAATCTCGCTTCTGTTTTTGAATGTCTGTTTATTTTTTTATTTTTGTTACACTAACAGGGAATAAAAATCTGAAATGTTAGTGAGTCTGGTATGCTTGCTGCATTGTGCAGACGTGAAACAGGTACTGGTTGTGGATCGGGAGAGGCAAGAGACAGGTTCAAAATGCAGTTTTACAAAGCACTATGGTGGGCAGGGGTTGTTTTGTTTAGATCATGTTTCAAATTGGGTTTTCTTCTGTGTAGTTTCCTTGTGTTGATTTGCAACCTCTGCTTTTGGAAATGCAAAATCAAAGTAGCGTTCCTGAAGAACGGAGATGCTGTCGGGAGGGTCAGGCTTGCTCAAACTCAGTGTTCAATGCAAGTAACTTGAACAAAGCGAAGGGTCAGCATCCTAGAGCATCCCGCTGCTTTTCTGGTCAAGCAGCGGACAGACCGTGCGGTAGGAACCCCCCACCTCGAACCTCGAAAGAAAGAGGCGATGCCAGAGCAGACCCTTCCCTTTGGAATAATTGCTTGTACTCTCCTAAAATGTGTGTGCGAGCAGCTAGTTAGGAAATTAATAGAAACCCTTAAGGAGTTGCTCCTCTGTCTGTACTGGAAGGGAACCCGGGTTGCTAAGCCCCATGTTTCCCTTGGCACAGGCTGTGCAGCCCGGGGACGGGAACCAAGTTACCAGCCCGAATAACGGCGGGCTCTTCACGGGCAGCTCGGCTGGTTCGTACTGCGCAAGGAGCAGCTCTGGATGGGGTGAGATGAAGTTTGGCCAACATTTTTGTGAATCTTGCGTTCTGTGGGCAGAAATACTTTCCACCAAATGGGAAAAAAAAAAATATATATATATATATAAAAATCTCTCTTGAAATCTTTTCAACTCCTTCCTGTTTGTTCACAGGGACAGAGGGGGAGCTTGAGCTTGTTAACCGTTTAGATGATGACAGTGCTTGGAGTGCTGGTCTTTGGGGCTGGCTTCATAAAATTAATGCGGAATTTGCATTTTGGTTTAGTTGCTATTGGCGTAGACTTCCTGTATTTTTACAACTAGACTCACCATTCATTCTAAAATTTGCCTTTAAAAATGTAATATGAGCTTCAGAGGCAAAAAAATAGAAGAGAACGGGCCATTATTTATAGAAGAAGCGCCTTGTTGATCAACCCATATTAGAGAAAGCAGCTTTAATCTGACGCCCCCTCCACTGCCTGCCTTTGGGATTGATCCTGTGAGCTCGGCGCTGGCAGACGGGGGTGCTGAAAGACCCCCCGTGTTCAGCACTGTATCGTATGCTTGCCCAGTGCTCATAGCGAGGGATGTGGGATCGTTTGGAACTATTATTGCATCCAAAGACAAAAAGAGCGTCTAGGGTGAGTGTCACCTCTGGCATCGGCCTCATGGCTGCAGGGAGTCGTAGGGTGCTGGGCTGGGTTGGGAGCTGCCCCCGGGGCTCTGCTGGGTGCGCTGGGGTCCCCGTCCCCTCAGCTGGTTGGGGTTTTGGTCTGGTTTGGTTTTTTGTGAGTGATTTCTACATCTGGCAAAGATATGTTTGATGAAACCTGTTCATTTTGTGTATCTGGCTGTTTATTGCACCATGGGATTGTTATGGTCTGCATCATCTGTGTGTGTGCGCGTGCGTGTGCGTGTATATGTACTGTATGTATATAGATATATGTAAAATATATTCATGTACACATTTATATGCATTAGGTCTAAGTGGCACTGCCCCTTGAAACAAAAGTCACTGTTAGCACCTTCTGCCGTGCGTTTGGGCAGAGTTGGGGTTGTTTTTGTCAAACGAAAAGGACTTTATTGTGTTCATCTTGCATCTGTGCTTCTGAAACGCTGAACTCTGAATTTCCTGGGGTTGGGGGCTACTACTTTATTTGTGACCCGAATGAACTGGGGCGTTATTTATGGGACAAATGGTTCAACTTTGTTCCAAGCAAAGGTTTAGCGAAAGATACGCTCCCGCTCTCCTGTGTGCAATGGGTGGTGTTGGTACGTGTCCCTTCGTGAGTGGACTCTTCGTATAAGGTGTGTTCAATGTAAAGCATGAGTGGGTGTTTGATCTCGTATCGAGGGCTGAAATAACAGCACACTCCTTTGTACAACCTTCGCATTAATGTCTCTGCTTTTCTTTGACTTCTATTTTCTTTAAGGGAAACTGCATCTCTTTAGAACCTGCTTCTCCAGAAGCTATCGAATGATTTTTGTTTTCCGGATGAATTCCAGCATGTAACTTTGGTACTCTCGTTTGTTATTTGTGTAAAACCTGTTCTTCTGTCGTTTATAGTGTAGCTTTGGGGGGGAAATGGAATTCATGTAGTTTAACTTTAAAAAAAACTGCTTCATAAGGAAACCAATTGTATGTTAGTGTTTTCAGACAAGTCATCCTGTAGTTTCTAGCTCAGTAATGCAACACTGTACTTGTCACCAGGTGTGTTACGATTTTGCTGTACTTTCTTTTCCTAGATGGTTGGGCTTTTAAATCCCAGACACTTAAGCATCCTGGGCCTACTTGCTCTAGATCGAAAAACGCAATAAAAAGAAGTTGCAATAAAGCACATTGACATGTAATGTTTTAGACGGATGTACTGACAGCTGTTTCTAATAAATGCCGAACTGCAGCGTGGTCGGGCTACCGTGGTCTGAGCTGTGTTTGTGTCTCCAGGCCCTGAGCATCATCTTTAGCACAGACGTTAAACAGAAGACTTGCAGAGGCCCAGTTTGCTCCTGCCTGGAGCTGAAGCAGCTGGGCCCTAAAACCCCCCCGGGCTGAAACAAGGGAGGAATACACATAGCACATGCTTCTTCTCCCTGTAGAGAGAAAAGGAGCTATCAGCACCGCTCTCCGTGCCGCGTTGCTTCCTCTGCATCAGTGATGCTGCTCCTGCGAGGGAGCGGAGGGGCTGGAGGAGCTCAGATCCTTAATCTTACAGGAGTTTGGGAAATCACTGTTTGGTTTCCTGATTCATTCATGAGCACCAGGCACTCGGGCCACTGCAAAATGAGTGAGTTTGTGGGTGGCATTGCCCATCCTGTCCCATTGCTACTGCAGGTGTTAGCGGGAGTGTCCCTGGTGTTATATGTTAGACAGCTTTTGTTTGCCGATTGAGGTCTCAGGGCTGCTGGGGAGCAGTGTGGGTTGCGTGGGGCAGCCCAAGCGTGTCCACCCAAGGGGGCTTTGCTGCTTGTCAAAGGAAACGTTGTCGCTTCACCCCGCAAGCCCAGAGTCCGATGGGATGCGCAGAAAAGGAGGGCAGGAGCAGGACCGGTCTGTGTGCAGGGTTGCAAATGGTTCAGTGTCTTTGCAACCCGATGAGTCGATGGATTTGCTGATTGCTGAGCAACGTTTTTCCCACCCGCTGAGTTGACCATTTCCAAACAAAAATGCTGCGCAAGCATTTTCTCACATTGCCGAGTAAGCCCTTTCAGCTGCTGAGTCAGCATTCCCTCCATGGGCCGAGTCCTGCAGGTGGGGAGCACCAAATAGGGCAGAAAGTGCAGGGGAGTGGGGAGGACCCCCAGGGACCCTGAGGGCATCTGTCTTCACACCCAGCAACGAGGATGCTCCACATTCCAACACCCTGAGGTCAGGTCCCCTCAGACTGGGACAACCCTGCAAGGCGCTCCTAGGGCCTGACTCTTTGTTTAAATCATTATTTTTAATGCATTTCCTTTTAATAAAGCTAATGAGGTAGAATTACAGGCAAGATGTAAGTCACTAATTGGAGAATCATTTTTCAGGGCTTTGCCAGATGGGTCATTTTGTTATGAAAACATTACAGCCAGGAGCTGGTGTAGGAAATTTCCAAGCGGTCGTGCTGACTGGATGGAAAGAAAAACACCTTGTGGCTCAGATGTCTTCTCAGAAAAAGGGCAGGGCCCCGGGATTTTTCCATCTTCGGTGATGCCGCAGATCGTCCTGCAACCAACCAACAAAACAACACCGCGACTCCAAAATCCGGTCTTGATGCCTTGATGTAAGGTGTCAGCATTTGCTTCACGTCGTCAGGTTTTGGTTTAAAAGCCATGGGCTTGTTTGCAGCAACCAAGCTGCTCCACTTCTCCTTGGTTTCACCTCCCCAAATACACTGATCTTAGCCTAACAATTCAGTTTAATAAATGTGAAGCTGAGAGAGGGGAGCGCTCCCCAGAGCAGCAAGTTGAAGCTCAGAGTGGGGACCAGCAGCTTCTAAGTCAACTGGTGGCTTAGGCTTGGCTTAAGGTTCAGAATCCTCGTTTCTCAGGAAATCTTATAATCTCACCCCGTTTTGTCCAAATTGGAAAAAAATGCTAAAATACAAAATGTTACTCTGGACAATAAAAAACAAACAAAAAACCCACAACGAACCAACAAACATTTGGGTTCAGCTGGCACAGCCGCACACCAGCACTGGCCTTTTTGTACCAACACAACACAAGGTGCCCCCAAAGGTTTGAAGGATGGAGACTTCTCTCTGACCAAGATAAACCACTTCACGGGCTACTGTTTTCTCCCTGAATTTTCGGAAATAAGCTGCACTTTCGGATCGCAAAACTGACTCCCTGGGGAAGCCAAAGTGCTCTGCAGAGCACTTTGGCTTCCCCAGGGAGTCAGTTTTGCGATCCGAAAGTGGAGCTTATTTTTGCAAGGGGCAGAGGACACGGGGTGCGGAGCTGCTGCCTCCAAACACAACCTTGGTGATGGTGGCCCCTGGGAAACACCTCAACAGTGCCCAACCTGCCGCGTGGGGCCGGGGCAGAGCGTCGGGCTCCCCCAGCGCGGGAGGAGGAGCGCGGGCAGCCTTCGGCCCCGCTCCCGCAGCTGGCTCAGCCTCAGCGCCCTGATGCAAACCAGAGCAATGCAAACCGGTTCCCAGAAGAGGGATAAGGAGCAGGAAGAGGAGCATTAACCGTCACAGGGCCCCGGGGTGAGCGGAGGCAGGTCCTGCATGCAGCATCTTGGGCAGCAGATGAGCCTCTCCCTGCACTCCTGCACAAGTCCTGGGGGGACATTGCGGCTTTTTGTGCTGCTGCCGCAGGTCTGTGCCCAGGCGAGGCTCCCAATGGCCACAAACCGGCTTCCAGCACAACCTGCGCTGCGCTTCCCAAACCTTTTCCCTGTTTCCTCCCGCTCTGCAGGGAAGGGGCTGGATTGGTGCGCTGGGAGCGGAGCCGCCCGCCCTGGCAGGTGCTGCGCACCCTCCCGCGGCCGCTCTGCCAAAGGCAACACAAACATCCTACCCAAAGAAAGCACTTTTCACTGCAACACAGGTTCCATTTTTGCGCAGGGCCGGCCCGTTCTGGGCAGCGTTCCCCACTGCACCGCGGGCTGCTCCAGGCCGGGCTTTGGCCGCAGCCGCCCTCCCCATCCCCGTTAGATGCACCAAAACCAGACACCATGACCACATCCAAGACCTGGAGAGGATTTGAACTGGCCTGATGTGAGCTATTAGATCGGTGCAAAAGCAATTGCGGTTTTTGCATTATTTAAATTCCCCGTATTGGAATACAGTCTTAAATAAATACAATTATGTTACACATCATTTTAATGTGCTTTGCTTGATTTTTTTTACTACTGACTTACTACTTGCTGTTTATCTTATAGTTCTTTTAGACTATAGAAATGATGTTTGTTAGACAAAAAGCAAATTGGAGCATCTTTCTTATTCAAGCTCAAAGTGGGTCCTAAAGCAGCAGAGACAACTCGCAACATCAACACATGTGGCTCAGGAGCTGCTGACAAATCTACAGCTCAGTGGTGGCTCAGTCAGTTCCACAAAGGACATGACAGGTTTAAAGATGAGGAGCATAGTGGTGGCACATCAGACACTGACAACGACCCATTGAGAGCGATTGTTGAAGCTGATCCGCTGACAGCTGCACCAAAGAACATAGGTTTGACCATTCTATGGCTATTTGGCATTTGGAGCAAATTGGAAAGGTGAAAAGCTCAATAAGTGGGTGCTTCATGAGCTGACCGAAAATTTTTTAAAAATCATTATTTTGAAGTGACATCTTCTACGCAACACGAACTATTTCCCAACCTGATTGTGACGGTCAACAAAAAGTGGATTTTATACAATAATCAACAGCAACCAGCTCAGTGACTGCACCGAGAAGAACCTCCAAAGCGCTTCCCAAAGCCAAACGTGCACCAAAAAGAGGTGGCGGTCACTAATCAGTGCTCTGCTGCCAATCTGACCCACTGCGGACCAAGAGACATCGGACTATGTATTATTGATGTAATACACAGTTTCTTCCCGGAATATGTACTGACACCTGTATACATACCGATACCCCTATTTACAAACTAATTTAGAGGGGAAGGACTGAGAGACATCAGACTATGAATTCTTAATGTAGTACACACTTTCTTCCCAGAATATGTACTGACACCTGTGTACATACTGATACCCATATTGACAAGTTAATTTAGGGGGAAGTGTAACCAAAGCACCAGGAATCCATATCTTAAATAGATAGGTAAGGGGAAGGGTATTGTATGCGTTGGGATAGTCTGTAAACCCTGATGTACCCAACCAATGGGGAACAGGGAGGGGAAATTGCGGCCGGGATTTGGGGGATATAAGCAGAGCTTTTTGCCCTATTAGGTGTGCCAGCCTTTAGGCAGAACACCCAGTGCTGCAATATCGTTATTAAAATTGCTTTGCTTAGAGATGCTGCCTGAGCCTATTATATTTGCAGAATAATTGTTTCTTACAGGCCCAATTCTTCCCGACCTCTCGCCAAGCGACCACCGCGTCCTCACATCTCAACAGCCTCCTGCAGGGAACGCGCCTCCACAACCTGCAGGATGCGGAGAACTTCCCAAGAGTTTGTATCCAATCCCAAAGTACAGATTGTTCACGCTACAGGAATAAATAAACTTATTTCTCCTTGGCGAAGGGGATTGTAATGGTTCCTATTTTGATTAATAAAGACTTTTTTGAACCTAGTGTCGTGGTTTAACGCGAGCTGGCAATACAACCACCGTAGCCGCTCCCTCTGCCCCCTCAATAGAGAGTCAAAAGGGAAGGGGGAAACTTGGATTGAGATAAACACAGCCTAACAAAACAACAAAATGCTAATATGCTACTAGTAAATATATATATATATATATATATATAATAGAAATAAAAGATACTCAAGCTGTGTCCACACAAAGCAGCTGCAGGCCCAGGAAGCGACACTTCAGTCCTGAACAGCCAATCCGAAAGAGAGAAAAAAGCAATAAAAGCAGAAAAGCCCCGAAATGTCTGCAAAATGGCAAAAGACAGGACTAAACTGGACTGGCAAAAGACCGGACTAAACATCACAACCGAAATGCCACCAGCTGAGCCCCAGAGCAAGAGAGAGAAAGAGAAAAGCAAGAGAAAGAAAAGGTCCTGACTCTTCTTAAATAATTAGCACGATGCTAATAGGATGCAATACTCTAATTGGTCAGCCTGGGTGTCAGTCAAGCTCTGCCCCATCCCTCCCCCGTCCCTCAATGCCTCACACCTGTGGGCAGAGCCCAGAGTGTCCTCAGCGCTCAGACCAGAGCAATTAGAAACATTAACTCTGTGCTGGGGTGTTATCCGCTTGTTCTCAAACTAAACCCAAATAACGAGCACGCTAGCCATGGAAAATAAAGGTTTCTAACGGCAGGAAGAAAATTTACCCATTTTCAGTCAAACCAGCACACGTAGTTACAACAATTTAAAATTCATGGTCCAAAACCACAGTTACTTTCGCACCAACCTGCTTCAGGGTTAAAGTTACTTAAGCTGAGCTCAGAGTCGTCACCCAGGGCAGGAGCTGGGGATGTGGCACCTGGGGGTGTGAATGCAAAGGGATGTGGGAGCTGGTGATTTGGGACCTGGGGGATGTGGGCACCCACTTCTTACCTCTGGCAAGGGGAACTTTGCCCAAACCTGCTTGTCCTGCAGCCCCTGTAGCAGCAGCTGGAGGGAAATTCCAGTTCCATGGAGTGGTGCAGCTTATGGAACACGCCCGGACAACAAAAATATCTGGGAAGGAAAAAATAAGTGTAACTTTGGCACAAAGTTTGGGAAGATGTGAGGAGACGACAGGAACCGGGGCGGAAGATCGGGCGAGCAGGAATGCAAGGGCACTTGGACGCACATCACTCGTGCAATAAATAGCGCCGGGTAGGCGATACTGCCCCGGCTGGCGGCGGCTGCCGGCCCGCTCCCCGTGCCCATCAAAGCCGCCGCGGGCCCAGCACCTGCGCACGGGAGCGAAGTCCGCGGGGAAACGCGCGGCCGCGGCCCTGGGAACAAAGTGGCCTTTCACGGCAGCGGCTTGGCCAGGGAAACCAGCAGATATTTCTGTGCCGAGGCTCCTGAGCAGCGCCGAGCTTTGATCCCGGCTGCGGGGCAGCTCGCTGGGCTTTTTCTTCTCCGTCTTGCTCTTATATTTCTTTTCTTCCTACTTCAAGGCGTAATTTTTGTGGTATTTGTAATTTCTAGGAGAAGTTTCTCGCTGCTCCGGGAACTGAACGTCCTGCGGGGCGTGAGGTGCGGGTGACGCGGCCCCTTCACGCCTCGTGGGTTCCGACACAGGACAGGGCTCCGGGTGCACCTTCTGAGGACACAGCACCCTCCTGCACGCACAGCACCCTCCTGCACGCACAGCACCCTCCAACACACACAGCACCCTCCTTCCTTCACGCACAGCACCCTCCTTCACACACAGCACCCTCCTTCACACACAGCACCCTCCTTCACACACGGCACCCTCCTGCACACACAGCATCCCTGACACACACAGCACCCTGACACACACAGCACCCTGACACACACAGCACCCTGACACACACAGCACCCTGACACACACAGCACCCTCCTGCACACACAGCACCCTGACACACACACACAGCACCCTCCAACACACACAGCACCCTCCTTCCTTCACACACAGCACCCTCCTTCCTTCACGCACAGCACCCTCCTTCACACACAGCATCCCTGACACACACAGCACCCTCTTTCACACACAGCACCCTCCAACACACACAGCACCCTCCTGCACATACAGCACCCTCCTTCACGCACAGCACCCTCCTTCACGCACAGCACCCTCCTTCACGCACAGCACCCTCCTTCACGCACAGCACCCTCCTTCATGCATAGCACCCTCCTTCACGCACAGCACCCTCATTCACACACACACAGCACCCTCCTTCACGCACAGCACCCTCCTTCACGCACAGCACCCTCCTTCATGCACAGCACCCTCATTCACACACACACAGCACCCTCCTTCACGCACAGCACCTACCTTCACGCACAGCACCCCTCCGACACACACAGCACCCATCTTCACGCACAGCACCCTCCGACACACACAGCACCCTCCGACACACACAGCATCCTCCTTCACACACAACATCCCCTCCTTCACACCCGAGGGGAGAAATCCCTCCCCCTGGGGCTCACGTCTGTCACCATCATTTTGGGCTCACAAGTTGGTTTCTGAACCTGTCTGATAAATCCCAGCCTTGCTCAGGGTGGAAACTCAAACAGCAACACCGCCCCTTCCTCCCAAACCGTGTCCCTTCCTCCCAAACCGTGTCCCTTCCTCCCAAACCGTGTCCCTTCCTCCCAAACCATGTCCCTTCCTCCCAAACCACGTCCCTTCCAGAGTACCTGGGATGCTGCACGCTCAGGTGGCCTTTCGGACCCCCCCAGGTGATGATGAGGAGCATCTTCCTCCTGACCAGCCCCCAAACCTGCTGGGTTTCTAACCAGTTTTTCTGTTGCCCATCTAAAGTCTGCACTCCCCACTCCACGCACAGAGGGAGGTGCTGGGACTCCCCAGCCCCACTGAAGCCGTGCCCAGGCCTGGGCTCTCCCCTCCCGCAGCATGAGTGGGGGTCCCCACGAGCCCCTGCACCCGTGGGGCACACGGCCAGGCCTCCCCTGCCCACATCCCGACTATTTTTAGGCAGCAGGAAAGGCGCCAGCAGCCTCGGGCGGAGGGCTGGGGTGGAGAAACGGAGTCAGCGCTCTGAGGGCATCGCTGCCCTGTCAGCCAGCGGCCAAGGGAATAAAACCACCCGTCCCTCTGACCTGCCCTCCCCCTGGCCCCCCAGCCGCCTTGGGACGGATGTTGCCTTTGGACGGGACTCTCCAGCCCGGCTGCCGAAAAGATGCCGCAGCGAGGCCCGTGCACCCGTGGGCCATCTGGAATCCATCAGCGCTGCGTGCGGGGACACCGGCCAAACCCCGGCCCTGCCCGCAGCACTTGGCTTGCCAGGGGAGCACCTGCGGGTGCAAAGGGGTCCCCTCATTCCCTGGCACCCGCAGACCCCGCCGTGCCACGGCGCTGGATCAGACACCTTGAAACACCTTGAGGGAAACCCCTCGGAGACGCTGCCGTCCCACTGCGCTGCCTGCAGGGTCTCCTGGCAGTCGGCTTTGGGGGATCCAGCCTTTTGGTAACGGGGAAGAGCTGGAAGAGCCAGAGGGGAGTTTGCGGCGGCAACGCCACCCATCCCATCCTGTTCCTCGTCCTCCCGCTGCCCCTCGGCACAGCAGGAGCGTGTCCCTGGCACACAGCTGAGCCCTGTTCCCACCCGTCACCATCAGGTGTGGAGCTGGATCCAGCCTTTTAGTAATGGGGAAGAGCTGGAGGAGCCAGAGGGGAGTTTGCAGCCACTAGGTCCGTGGGTTTAGTCCATCCCCTCCTGCGGGCACCCAGTGCTCCTGCAAAGGGGAAAACCGGACATACAGATATCTATATGTATTAGCAATGCAAGAGGATGCTGAAACCAGCAGCCAGAGCCATGGTGCAACTCAGGCTTTCACCCAACTGTCGCACTGAGCGATGCACAGTGATGAAGCTGTGACAGGTTAGTGTGTGACCCACCAGCCCGGGGCAGCACCAGTGGTGCTCCTGGGTGAGATCTGTGGGAGCAGGATGCTTTCCCGGGCAGCGGCGTGGGAGAGCATCCCACTGCTGGACCGGTCCCCAGCCCCAGGAGACCACGGGCATTTCCCACCAGGGAGGGGAAGGGCGGAAGGGACGAGTCGCACAGGAAAACACCGCAGCCTGTGGGTGCTCCTGTCCTGCCACGCAGCACCCCGGCCCCATCTTGCCGATCTCAGGACCAGCAGGACCGATGCTCCTGCCCCACCGCTGACCCCCCTGCGCCGGTCTGACCCACAGGTCACGGTGGCCGCCCACACGGGCCATCCCCGCGGCCCGCCGAGCTGCCGGGTAGAGCTGCTGCAATGAGCCGGCGAGGAGGGTGCTCCCGTGGCCCGAGCTCGGGGAGGCGGTTCGGGGGAGCCCTCTGACGCGGCCACAGCTTAGAGGGATTAGCCAGCAGTGAGACGTGACTGCGGGGCAGTCGCCTGGTGCTAATTAAAGACAGGATATATTTAGGCACCTGGTTATCCCCCGCATTTCACTTATTTTTAGCTGCCAGGCTGGGGTGGCACATGGGGATGGGCACGGCTGGAGACAGGACAGATCCAGCCTGGCCAGTGCTCCCTGTTGAGGGCTGGAGGGGCAGGGGGGGATCACAGCCCTGTGCTGAGCACCCATGGGATGGAAACCTCTGTCCCCACCAGCTGTAGAAGGAAAGGAAGCTTTTCCATTTTTTCCCCAGAAGGTCAGGAAAATGGGTTTCAGGGAGCAATAGGAACATCCCTGCCCAGTCTCTGCCCCAGATCCACCCCCAATCCTGCACCACCACCCTGACCCTCATCCAGGATTTCCCCCTTTGCTACGTTCCCGTTTTGGCACAACCCAGCACCAAGTGCTCCCTGTGCGGGCTGGGGCAGCTCCCTGTCCCCAGAGACGCGTCCCCTCGTCCCCTGAGACCCGTCCCCCCGTGCTGGCTTCCCGGCGGCAACGCCACCCGTCCCATCCTGTCCCTCGTCCTCCCGCTGCCCCTCGGCGCAGCAGGAGCGTGTCCCTGGCACACGGTTCCCACAGGTCACCATCAGGTGTGGAGCTGGACAGCCTGGAGTTTTAAATCCCGAGAAGAGTGGAGAAGCAGCAGCTGGGACAGAGGACAACGTCCCCCCCCAGCCCTTGTGCCCTTCTGGGCCAGCACAGCCGTTTAGTCCCATTCATTCCCTCCTTTGCTACAGTCATGCAAGGGCTCTGAATTTGACTTTTTGGGTTTGGGGTTTGTTTCCCCCTTTCCATTTCCTGAATTATTGGCCAGGTCCCTGCTGGCTTACTCTCCCGTGCCGGCTGGCTGCTGTGCTCCCCTGCTGGAGCGGAAGGTGGGGCAGGGCGTGAGTAAAAATAACAGGATAATTAACGACCCGGGGAGCTGAAAAGCAGCCGAAAGCTGAGCTGGCCCGGGAGGAGCTTCCCAGCAGGCGGGAGGTTTTACAGGAGCTGGTTTTGGGGCCGGGCAGCACCGCTGCCTGCAGTGGGACTGGCCGCCCAGCGCAGGCACAGGCAGGATGTGCCCTGGTCCCCTCCAGACCCCCAGCTTTGCTCTGGTCATGTTTTCACCTTGTGTGAGCAGAAAACACAGCAGCTTCTCTCCAGCCGTGCAGGTTGCTCAGGCCCAGCACTCAGCACAAGGCAGGATCCAGCGCTAACACAAAACAAAGGGGAGATAGATAGTGAGCGAGCATCTCCCCTCCCCTCCCAAGGGCTGTTGTGTTGGGCTGATGCTGGTGGTCCCACCAGCCCAATTGCCATCAGCTCCCAGCCTCACCCCTCCAGCATCACCCTGGATGAAGTTGGGGGGCAGCACCCCAAAATACAGCCACAGCCCCTGCCACGAGCCAAGCACAAGGACTAACATGTCCCCAGATCCCCAGGACTTGTCAACAGCTCTGAGCCCTGACACTGCCATGAGGTTCCCGGCCACCGTGGAGCCCAGCAGCAACCAGGGGTGTCCAAATTCCTCCCTAGGTGGCCCGTCAGGTAAAGCCTCTTCCTGAGCATTGAGGCTGGGCAGGTCAGACTCTCACTCCATAAACTTTAGCTGGAAAAACAATAAGATCATTTACTAAACCCCTTGACTCCAGGAGCAAGTGCTCTGCACCCCCAGCCTGAGGACAGCGCCACGGGCTCCATCACCTCAGCCACAACTCACCCCGGTTCCCTGCTGCCCATCAGAATTAGCCAGCCCGTTTGAGCGGGTTTGCCATAATCATCAAATAATTGGTTCATTGACAGCATATCAGGCTGAGAAGACTGACTGAGCCCTCGTTTGCTGATTACTAATTAGCTTAATGTTCCTAATCCCTCATTAGCGACTATGAAGTAAGCTCTGAAATATGAGGTCAGCCCTAATCAGCGTTTAAAATGTAAAGCCCACTGGCACGTGATGGAGGCTGGGGGGGGGGGGGGGGGGGGGGCAGCTGTGGCTGGGGGGTCAGGGCTACACAGGGTTAAACCCTGTGGCCATGGGCATCTGCACATCGCCCCAAATCTCAGCCCCCCACTCAGCGCACACCCCAGCCCCATGGGCACAGGTGGCGGCATTCGGGGTGGGAACAGTGGGGGGCTGAGCATCCATGCGGGTTATTTCAGCATCCCCCTAACCCTGTCTTTGAAATTCCTGGTAAACCGCCGGCAGAGCTTAGCCCAGGGTCTTGCTTGCGCCCGCAGATCCTGTGGGAAGGAGCGAATCTTGGTGTCACCGTCAGCTGCAGTGAACTGCCCACACGTGTCATCGTCCAGGAGAAAAATGGCGCTTATTTGTTGTGGCTTAATCCTCTGGGAGCATAAACTGCTGTGGACTAAGAGCAATTGATTTCCGACTGGGGGAACCTCTACAGGAGGGCTGCAGACGTTAAACTTAATCAAACTGCAGCTAGTCAGCCTTTAAAAACGAGAGAAACTGGATGTTGCTGTGAAGATGTGATTTGAAAAGCTCATTGCCCAATCTCTGCTCGTCCCCAAGGCGCAGGACCCCGTGTCGATGGAGCGTGACGCTCCGGACCCGGTGGCGCAGGACAGAGCAGCCACGGGAGCCGCGAGCCTCACCGGGTTGGAGAAAAGCCGTTTGTTGAGGCTATGGGAGCGGTATCAGCGTCCTTCCTCCCGCTGGGCGCCCTGCGCCTCCCGGCCCCGCCGGCCCCTCGCGTGGGCAGGAGCGTCGCTGCTGTACCAACCCACGTCAGCAGTGACGAGCGGCGGCGCGGCGAGCGCTGCCGACAGGGGCTCTGCAAATCCCCGTGGTCGCAGCTGAGCTTCACCCCCCGATTTCTGCTCAGCAGCTTCACCGGAGCACGGAGACATGGGATATTTTGAGCATCCTTGGCAGCAGCGAATGAGGCCGAGTCCAATCCCCCAGACACGAGCGTCTCCCCAGGTCTTTATTGCCAAGGACAGGAACAAGCCTTTGAAGGCTTTTCACGTGGAGAGTGCACACCTGCACATCTTAAAAGCAAATGGCTGTTTCTGGAAAGGTTTTGGGTGTATATTATCAAGACAGCTTAAATAACTGGCTGCACGGGGGGGCTACGTAGCTCCTGCTGCCTTGTGCCGTTTGGCTGACCCAAGTACCTGTGCTGCCGCAGCCACTGCCCTTTGGCTGCGTTGTGCCCGTAATTCACACACCCAGCAACCGCGTCCCACGGTGCTCAGCCCCATCCTCTCCTTGTCTTGCCCTTTTCTTCTGTTGCTCAGCTAAGTTTCACGTCTATAACGTTTTTACCCCTTTAGTAAGAACCGACCACTAGGACCCCACATTGGCAGAGGACGCTGCGTACATAAGGGGCTCTTGGTGGGGGATGGTAAATCTGGGCTTGAGTTTCAGAGTGGAAAGCTTTGGTTTATCCACACATTTGGCCCATGGAGTGAAAAATCCCAGGTAGCCTGGCAGATTCTATGATTCTGTGATTTATTCTGATACCTCCAATACCCATATACCTGCAGGCAGTTTCCTGCCCCACCAAGCACCGGTGGAGCCAGCAGGGTGAAGGCAGAAGCAGCCCCGGTGCTATGGGAGAGCAAGGGGAGACCGAGCAAGAAACACACAAAACTTGGAGTTTATGTTAAAAAAAAAGAAAAAAAACCAAAGTATTTTATTTTGGAGGAGGATTTGAACATCGACATGCAGGTACAACATGAATAAAAATTATTGCACCGCTATTATGTGGCAATTGTTCAAGTTTCTAAAAACACAGATTCCACACTTTCTCTTATCTAGCTAAGTGCTGAGTGACAGCTCGGCGGAGCCCAGCTCGGAGGTGCTCACGGCCACCGGACATGGTAATCGAACACGACGTAAACACACACTTCTGTCAAATCTTCTACTAGAAGTACAGAATTATCCTTCACATCCAGTAAGAGAAAACCAGAGAAAGACTTTATCCTCCCCTCTTTGGAAAACAAAACAAAACAACGGCGAAAAAGGAACCAACCAAAAACCTCCACACCTGAACAGTGTGGCAACCAAAACCACTGCTCACTCCTACCCCTTCCCTGGCAAGCGCTCTTTAGTACATTAGCAGCCAAAGGCCTCTGACATTTGGACCCAGGAGTGGCCGTTACAATGCTAAAGTCTAATATTTACAATAAATATCATCCATTTCTCTTAGTTTGCAACAGCGAGAGACAAAGGGAAAAATAACACTGAAATGAGGCACGGGGCAGGGACCGGCTTCAACGCCATCACCCCAAAACGCACGCGGAGCGGGAGACACATCCGAGCTGACAGGAGGAAGCAGGGAAACGAGGTGGGAAAGCGGCGTGTTGGGATGGTTCTGTGCACGGCCGTTCAGCAACACGCAGCACACGCACACAGCTCCTCGCTCCCGGCGCACGGGCCGGGGTACCTGCGGACGCCGAGCTCTCG
Source organism: Nesoenas mayeri (assembly GCF_963082525.1). Lineage (NCBI taxonomy): Eukaryota > Metazoa > Chordata > Aves > Columbiformes > Columbidae > Nesoenas > Nesoenas mayeri. The sequence goes on along the minus strand of NC_137554.1, from coordinate 32,842,837 downwards.
ACTCGCCGAACGCTTCGCTCGGCTAACGCGGGGCTGATCTCGCCTGGGAAACGCGCTCTCACTCTTCCAACAGCTTTCCCAACATCCCCTTCCTCCCTGACACGTTGTGCAAGCTTATCTGAGAACCTATTTAAGCAATTCTTAGCAGGGCAAGGAGTAAGTCTCGGTGTTATCTACCTGGTTTATTACCCAAATGTTACACAAAGTCTTCTTGCCCAAACTTTTTGCTAAGGTGCACCATGTAGATTTGACAGGAGGTGTAAGGGGAAGCTGGGGTGCCTGGCACACCGAGGAACACTGCGGGACTGAGCAGGAGCCGGGATGCAGGGCTTCACTAGGATGCGCTCCTGGTAACACTGCTTGGCTTTGGCTTCCAAAAAACTGGCTACTTAAAATTGCACTGAACACTTTCTGTACCGTAGCTATAACTAAAAAGGTGACTAAGCATATACCTCACCTCTCCTTGGGCCAATTTGGGCAAAAGCAGCAGAAGCTGTGACATAGCAAGGTGTTTCACTCGTCTTCTTATGCCTAAGAAAGGAAAACTCTGCCATTGAGCACTGGAACCGGCAGCTGCCAAGGGTCAATACGGTTGGTACCTTCAGGGGTCCCATTCCAACCGGCGTGGGATGAGCCGGGTTACAAAGCCCTCGCTCTCCAAAGAGAGAGGCCGGATCTGCCCTGAGGTTTTCCAGACGCAGAGCCCTTTGCGGATGCCCCAGCAGGATGCTCACAGCAGCACGAGGAGACGGGGACCTTCCACAGCCAGGCGGGATCACGTCCTCACCCATCAGATTGCACAGAGACGTCCCCCTCACCAAGGCTGGGTGCTCTTCTCAGGAGATAAGCTCGAGGCTTGTCTTTGCAATTGCCAGAGTCAAGATGCCGACTCCATTTTTCACTTCTCCCGACCATTTTATCCTATACCGTCCTGCCAATCGGACCTTGTTCCTCATCAGTTTTTTAGTAGATCAACCCGTCGGCGAGACAACCAGCCAGATAAGCACCAGATCCTGGCAAGTCTGTTGTGTACTTGCTATTGCTCCAAATCAGCACAGAATGATGCTCATCAACAAGAGTGCTTTGAGAGCTGGAGATACCCAGGAGCCTGACAAGGCAGTGGAAATATTGCGGTTTATAATTGCAAACCAAGTGCACACCAGTAACCTATGAATTCCAGGGAAAAGAGCAGAGAGTGCAGCAAGCCCTGCTCTCAACACCAGCACAGCAAGGTTTAGTAACGTGTTATCTGCGAGCATCAACGCTTTGGTTAGTGTGTTAACAACACCGTACGTGTTCACACAGACACACGGAGTAAACGCTCATTGAAACGTATTAAAAGAAAAAAGTCAACCCAAAACTTGGTCCAGAAATGAAATCCAAGCAGCTAAAATCAAGTATATAATGAGGGGAAACAATGGTTGTATGGAAAGAAGCAGGGCAGGATTCCAGAGAATGTTGTGATTTGCGGATTGAACTGCAATCGAGTTAAAAGAGATGGAGATAATATACTCCTATATAAAACCAAATTTGCATCTAGGGAAAGCGAGTCAAAAATTCAAGTCTGGAAAAGGCCAAGCCAATGAGAAAGGCAGCAGTGTGACGAGATAGAGCGACAGAGGCGGGTTTTAGCTTGAAATACTGTTGCACGGTCATTCTGCTGCCAGCAGATGAAGCCGGTGGATCCGCAGGGAGATGGATCCGCAGGGAGATACACTCGGACAAGACAAGAATATAAGCTGAGCACAATCTGGGACGAATGACGGGAGTGTTCATTGAGAGGAACCTGTAACTGCAGGAAGAAATGGCTTACAGTGCTATAGGTATCACCACTCGACACACTTATTGGTGTATTATTATTGAGCTAATCCTCAGCAAAGAGCACTGTTCAAAGCTATGTCTAAACCTAAGAGCAAAGAGTATTTTTTTAACGGAAAGTGACCTCAGCAGTAGAAATGATTTGGCTATCAAAGCTGAAATCTTAAAACATCACATGTGTTTTGAAGTCTGCTTGCAGCTTCTCCACAGAACTCGAGGAGTCGGAACTCTTCACAGGTTGTTTTTGTTGTTAAAACGGGCATGTTCAGAAAACTCAGCAAGTTTCCCAAGCCCCGATTCAGAAATGTTAAGGAACACCTTAAAATCTTTACCTATTTAGACTCACCAAGAGAAGGAAACGTCTCCAAAGGTCATTTATCATTGAGATAACTTTGCCCGAGACATACTGGAGAACACACGACTACAAACGTCACTACTTTAAAATCAACCTACAAGGCACCCCTTCCCCAGGGCCGCTTATTCTGAGGCAGGGCAAGTCATGAACTGAAGCCACAGAAAGGAAGATAAAAACATCACTCAAATTTTAAAAACAAGAGGGAAAAGTTGCCATGTGTCCCGTAAAGGATAAGTAAAAACAATCCCAAAAAAAACCAGCTTACGGATTGGAGATTTCTCTTTCCGATAATTCCATTGACAAATACTTTTACTTGGTTTAAAGAGCAGACGGGGCGGCTCCATCCGACCCCTCCAGCCGCGTCTCTTGCCTCTGGATGCTCTAAGGATCGTGGACACATGTGGTGATGACGACGCCTTATTTGCACGGAAGAGGATTTGTAGCTCCAGAATAACTTGCGGACAAGAGCGTATCTTCTTCTACTTGTCCAAGGAGACCACGTTGTAAATTCAAAGGAATTACTTGAAATTGGTGAATTTCAATGGCATTTCCAAGAGAAGCTTGAAAAGCCGATTTTTGCAAGTAAGCTGCCTTTTTTGTATTTAGAATTTTTGGGATCTCAAATAAATGCAGGTTTAGAGGGAAGAGCACGACGGGCCCTAAACTCAGGCAAAATAAAAGGTCTGGAAGGGGAAAAAAAACCCAACAAACTATTTCTTAAGCCCTGCTTTAAAGATACCCTGTTCTAAAGAGACCTCAAACAGCAAGCATTACTGTGTACAAAAATAGAATAGCAAGGATGAAAAAACACAAAAAACAGTATGAAAAAAACCCTCCCAAAAATAGATGTACACAAGTTCTATTTTATATTAGTGTATATTACAAAATTCAAACATGCAGTCTCTATTTTGAACGTAGAGTGCTCCAGTCCATGTGTACCAGGGATGCTGCTATGTTTTCTTTACAGCACCATCATGTGTCAGGGGAAAGTCTTGTGTTTGTAACTGACTTCCAACCTCTTTGCTCTTTCCTTGCACCGGAGTCCCTTCTTTCCAGGGCCTCGTGCTGCCCTCTGCCAGGGGAGAGGCTCCCAGAGCTGCTTGTCCCGGAGCGGGAGGCGGCTCTTTGGATGGAGCGGGTTTGCCGCTCCCTCCCGACGCTTCGGATGCTTTAGCACTGCAAAACGTCGCCTCCTTTTTCGCCGCCGCGGGACACGTTGCCTCCCAGGGCTTTGCCGAGTTTAACGACTCCGCGCAGGATCCGCTTTTTGCCGTCGCACTGTCCGTACCAGATGGTTTGGCTTTGTCTTGACACGCTCCTGCTTGTGAAGGTTCCTGTCTTTTTTGTTTCAAATCTCTCTCGTCTTTACAGGAGGCACCCAAATGGGGGGAATCCTTTCTCTTTTCTGCCTCTCCGGAGCCAGAAATACTGAGCTTCAACGGGCCCAGCACGCTCTGAGCTAGCGGCACTAACTGGGACACGGAGAGGGCTCTTTCGATGGCGCTGGGTACGAGCAGCGCGGCGGACGCGGGACCCGCTGGGCTGGTTCTGCCGGCCGGTGAAGCGCTGTCTGCCTGGGACGCGCTGGGCTGCTTCTCAGTACCAGGGCTCTTTTGGGGTGTTTCACTGGCGCTTCCAGGAGACAGAGACGAGGAGCTGAGCTGTTGTGCAGGCTGAAGCGTCACCTTGAGATCCTTCTCCCCGCGCTCCGCGGCGCTCACCGCGAGAGGAGCGCCGGCGCTTGCTGTGCACCACGAAGGCAGCGCCAGCAGAGGTTTGGAATCCTGTTTTTTCTGACTGCTTTCTGTTAGCAGAGGGTCTTTCAGGTCAACCTTATCACACGGGGCCCCTGAAGAGTCACCTTGTTCAAGTTCCAGGATTTTGATAGACGGGCACTGTATATGTTCTGCGCGATCTATTGTTTTCTGAGTACTTGTAGTTCTCCCTAGGTCTTTGATTACTTCAGAAGACTTGTCTTTTGGATCAAAATACTCAAAAGTTTTGTTTTCTGGCACTTTATGTTCCTTTGCAGTTGCTTCTGATCTTAGGAATGGCTTTTCCGAACTAGCTAATTTTTCTGGAGAAGTTCTTGGGGGGCCCTCTGATGGGGAAGGGTGCACACTGATTTGCAGTGGCTCTGAAACAGGCTTGGCTTGTTGGTTATTTCCCTTCTGCAAATCTTCTGCACCTTTTGGATCTTCAGGTAGAAAGGCATCATCTTCAATACTGTCCTTGCTTTCCAATTTAGAGGAAAACTTATTATCCTCATTAAAAGAATCTGAGCCTTGGTCTCCACTGTCAGGGGGCTTGTCCAGTCTTCTCCCATCCTGACTATCTTCCGAACCATCATCTGTTTCATCTTCGGAAGAATCGACTTCTCTGATGGCCTCTTGCTTTTGCAGAGACTCCCTCCTCTCCACCCTGTCCTGTCGAATAGCGCCCAATTTCCGCGAACCCGGCTTCTGCAACAGCCCTTTTTCCGCCAGCCCCAGTTTGCCAGCGCTTGTTTCATTTGCAGATTCTTGCAGGCTCTGGAGACTCGGATCCCTCTGTAGCATTTCCTTCTTAAATTCAGAGTGAGAGATATCCAAGCTATGCTTACGTGAAGAAGCCAGCTTCTTCTCAGAAGAGGACAGCGAGGCAGCCAGCTTCTCGGCCGACTGCACCCTCTTTAGCAAAGGAGACCTCGGGGGCTCGGCGCTTTTGGGGCGAGAAATTTGTCTCACCAGTGGTGGAGAGGAGTGTAGTTTTACTGGAAAAGATTGAATAATACTGGAGCTGCCAACGGAGTGTCCCGGCAGAGGAGACGGGGAGCGCTGCGGGGACGTGGACTGCGGCGTTGGTGACGGAGTGTGAGCCAGGGGGGACAGAGGGATGTTTCCCGCAGATTTACGCCTTGGAGATCTGTATTGCCTCTGGAGCTTCGGCGCGAGGCCGTGCAGAGAGCTGGGGCGAATGTGGCCGGAGCTGGCTGGAGAATTGGGAACACTGGAACTGGGAGAGCTGCTCTGAGAGGAATTGCCACCAACTTAAAAGAGGGAAAAAAGAAAAAGACAAAGGAGATTAATACATAGTTGACCATTAAAACAAGTGTTTGAAAACAAGACACGCAAAGCCAAAATGCCACGTTACCACGAAGCACTGCGGTAATATTACAAGGTAACATTGCATGGCTTCTGATTGAAAATTCACATCATTGTCACACAACACCAGAAAACAGTAAGAAATATTCTGCTATCAGAATGTCTTTTCTGCAAAAAACTCCAAGCAGGTAAAGCGTGTGTTTCGTTGCTGTTCTCAGGATGCAAATCTCTTTATTCTGTCAACTGATTCAATTTTCAAACCCGACTTGGCCGCATTGTTTTGATTCTTTTTCTCTGAACTGATATAGAAAATGTGTCAAACTGCTACAAAAGCATTGTGACTTACAACACACATTTGCATCAAAGGATGCGCTGTAGTACAGCAAACGCATCCTTAAAAGGCTGTATGGATTTCCATTTTTAAATGAATCAATGAACGGGAATACATCCGTCCTTCAGGTAACTGACACCACAGCTCTTATGTTACTACACAAACAGATCTCCTGCCCGCTGCTGTGTATTTTACTTCAGAAATTAATCAATAAGCAAAAATCTTCTCCGAGTTCTTTTTCTGTTTGTCTTTCTGTTTGTTTGGATTCGGTGCTTCTGTTTGTTTCTGGTTTTACCTGAGTGCACAGACTCGGGAGTGGATCTGTAGCTCTGCGTTGGGGACCGAGGGGACAGGTTGTGAGTTGGAGAGCCGGGCACACTTTCTCCAGAGGACAGAGAGCGGTTTAGTGAAGATAAACTCCGGCTGGTGTGAAGTAGCGATGCTTGTTTAGTGATCTTCCTCAATAAAGAGCTCTTCTTCTTACTGTGGAAGAGTATTCAAAGTTGGTTACAAGCCCAAATGATTTATTTACCTTTATTGGTGTATTTCAGCCAATTTTATAGTATAGTCAAAGAGAAAGAGAAAAAAATAGAACAAAACCCAAAAACTAAAGGGTGTACCTGTTGATATATCACAGAATCGACTGGGTTGGAAAAGACCTCAGAGATCATCAAGTCCAACCCTTGGTCCAACTCCAGCCCATTGACTAGATCATGGCACTAAGTGCCATGTCCAATCTCAGTTTAAAAACCTCCAGGGACGGTGAGTCCAGCACCTCCCTGGGCAGCCATTCCAATGCCTGACCACTCTCTCTGCACAGAATTGCTTTCTACTAGCCAGCCTAAATTTTCCCTGGCAGAGTTGAAGCCCATGGCCCTTGTCCTACTGCTGATGGCTGGGAGAAGAGCCCAATCCCCACTTGGCTAGAACTGCCCTTCAGGTAGTTCTAGAGAGTGATGAGCTCACCTCTGAGCCTCCTCTTCTCCAGACTAAACAAGTCCAGCTCCCTCAGCCTCTCCCCATAGGGCTTGTGTTCAAGTCCCTTCCCCAGTCTTGTTGCTCTTCTCTGGACCCTTCAGCACTTCAATCTCTTTCCTGACCTGAGGGGCCCAGAACTGAACACAACACTCCAGGTGTGGCCTCCCCAATGCAGAGCACAGGGGAAGGATCACTGCCCTTGTCCTGCTGACCACGCTGGTTTGGATACATTATCTGCAAATTGCTTTCACGAGATTTCTTTTACATTATCTTAGTTACCATTTACTTTTCAACAAGAAACATCAAAACGAACCTTTCCTGACCATCCTTGGTTTTACTCTTCTTGTTCCTCCGAGCCATCTTGGATTTGTAGCTGGCCTTCCGAGCCGGCCCAACTTTGATGGACGTGTTCTCAAACGGCGTCGTGGAGATGGACACTTTATTCCCGCTCTGTCAGAAACACGACACGGAGACATTGCTCAAAACGTGGCTGTCCGAGGCAGATCTGCAGGCTAAGCAGGCTGCTTTATTGGTGCCTGCCATTTTGCAATCCTTTGTCAAACTCCATTTTCCCCTTTGCATTTCCCCCTATCATTTATGAAGGAATTGCTGAGAGAGAGCCCTCTTTAGTCAGGCTTTCACAACTGATTAGCTCAGAGCCCAGCTGGTAGGTAAAGCTTCCCAGAGCAGGGGGAACACAGCATCCGATCTCTCCCATTGAGATCCCAATTGCCTCCATTTCATACTTGTAATACTTGGAAGCCTGAACAAAGTGATATTCTGTCAGCAATCCTATTCCCAGTGCTCCGACTGATGGCAGATGGGAGCATATTGGGCATCTATCATGATGAATCTGCAACACAGAGCATGGCTTGTCTCACTCATCTTAAAACCAAATCCTGATTGCTCCTGGATTTGCAATCCCAAAGACTGAAACGGTCCAAAACTTTGGGGTTTATTTCCATAAATGGATTCAGCTCAGAGGCGATATCAAAATGCAAGTCATTTAACTGGATAATTTTAAGACCAACCATTACAAAGCTACTTTCAAATACCACTAGGAATAATCCTTGAGGAAGCAGTATTAAGAGCTAATAACATTAGCACAGCCTACAGGCAAAAAATAAAAGTCATTTGGAAAAATCTGAAAGTATTTGTTTCTTAAAGTGATGATTGAGGAAAGGTGCACTTAAATCTTATCAACCTTTTTCTCTACTGCTGATAAAAATGTATCTGATGTGTCCTTATTTCTTACACACAGTATCTGAATTCAGCTTAAATTCCATAAGACAATTTTGGAGATTTAGGGATCAAGCTACAGCAATAAGTTTCCACAAAACAAAGACCAGGTGCTGTGTACATACTGGTATCCCAGGCAACGCCAATTAGACACCTACAGAACTTTAAACAAGCCGTCTCATATTTTGCATATTACCTATTTTCCGAATCAGAGCAGTGCTGAGTCCTTACCTTCAGGATGAGCTCCACCACCTCGGTGTGCACCAGCCCATGGACCGGCTCCCCGTTGACATGGGTTATCAGATCCCCCTCACGCAGCCCGGCCTCGTTGGCTGGACCACCTTCCTCCACGTGCTGCCAACGAGAAGGCGACGACTGATTTCAGGAGAGGAACGTACAGGATTGCTGACCAGATCAGACTCAATCCCATCCACCTCATCTCCTGCTGCAGCCAGCATCAGCTGCTCCAAAGGAAGGCGAAAGAAACCACTGACTGGTGCAGCCAAGCACAAACATCTGCGCTCCTCCGCTCCTCCCAGCACCCCGCCAGTCTTCTCCAGTCCAAGGCAGCCAGTGAAGATGATTGAGCCGATCAAGAGACCAGCTCATCCCAAAGCAAAAGGCTTAACGCACTTCCCAGAATTTTCAGCACTTGGCAACGTTAACTAGATTCGCTTGATTTCCAGACAAGCATTCCATCTTTTTCTATTTCTCTGCCATCCCAAATCCAGCAGCCTTTTCCATGTACACGCTGGAATCCACAGAGGCCAAGAGACTTTTAAATAAGACTGGGCCATGTGTTTAGGGTGTCTACATGGCATCTCATCCCAAACAGTTTCTTTTTCCACTTTCCAACCTTTATTGACCTACGCAACAGACCTTTCCCCCATGAATGCATTGCCTTTCCCCATCACTGTTCAAAAAGGTGAGCGTCCTTTACAGTGAGGAGACAGATACCCCTGAGAATGCTGCCGCTCTCCCTCGAGCCACAGAAGACTACAAATCAGTATCTTGGTAAACTCAGCATTTCTCAAGGAAAGCAGAGAGGAGCAAGGGAAAAAATGCAGCTTCAGATTGTTTTTCTAGGTAAGAATGAGTGTTAAATGATAACCAAAGCATATGAAGTCCAAATTGTCTCATGAACATAGAGATACAAAGGAAATAATAAACCACCTTTACCCTGGCTCCGCTCTCTCTAACTACACAATTCAAACAACGCTGCTTCAGGGGATGGATCATTCCTAGGAGTCCTAGACATTAACAAAAAAGGAACACAGAGATCAAGTACCAGAAGTAATGGAAGGGATACGGACATGGAAACCAGCCCTTTGAGCGCAGCACACAGCTAAGCCAGGAGCCAAGTCCCCGGGCAATCAGCGTAGCAGCAGTGATGCTCTAAGGCTTGTAATCGAGTCCAAGCGCCTGCTTGGAAAAGCCCAGCAGACTGAACCGATCAGGAGCAGGTTATAATCACTAACACAGGTCTGAATAAATTAGCTGTGACTGGCCCTCATGCAACAACCCCAATAAAGAGAAAGAGGGTATGTACACAGAAACATGCTTTAAAGTATGTGCTACAGGTGAAAGAAGGTGGATTTATGTAACCAGGGAAGAAAGAAGGAAAGAAAGGTTGTTGTGGCTCTGTGATGGGCTTGAAAACCTCTACAGGTAAAACCCAAAGTGCTGTCATTCATGAATTTTTAAAATTTCTTTGTAAAGGGTTTTCCCCCACCCCAAAATGATAACTTTGGGTCCAAACAAGGAGAGAGAAGTAGGGTGGCAAATTATAGTTGATAAAGCTAAATCCCACAACCCTGGCTAAACGCACTTCTGGCCCCAAGGGTACTCTTTAGAAAAGCAGAGACATACCCAGACCATGTGATGCACAGTGTAGATATCACTGTCACCCATATAGACGCGAATGGCACGGAGAGTGAAACCGTATTTCTTTCCAGCCCGATGGATGATGATTGGTGGTTTCAGGTTTGCGATAGCAGGAGAAAAGTCGCGGCTGGGTGAGGAGTCCCTCGAAGATGGGTTGGAGGATAGAGAATGAGGTGACATTGGACTGGCCAATGGAGAACACGTGTGGTGATCTACAGTGATGACACAAAGGTGGGCAAAAATTAGGAAAACAGGTCTCCAAAAGAGAGAAAATTCTTGTTAGAGAACAGCTAGGAAACCATCTTTCCCAATGTTCTTAAAGCTCCTGGTCTTCACCAGAGCTGGGTTTGCCTGCAGCTTCAACTAATTAATGCTTCAAAACACAAAAATCAGCAAGGTTTCCAAAATGCACATTTGGAGGTGTGTATTGAATCCAGCAGCACCGTTCACCTGGCATTATGGTTGAGTCACAGGGTTTATTTCTCTTTTGGGAATCTACAACCCATCACACACATTTGCTCTGGGCACAACCCTGGAACACCCCATTTCACGGTTATAATATATTATCCCCCTCCAAATAGATCAGACAGTCTATAGATCTTGGTGCAAGTCACATGTTGGTGAAGAGACAAATCAAAATCAGTTAATATTCACACACACACACACAAAATCAGTAGGCAATCAAACAACTACACCAAGGCAGTTTTGGTAGTGTTTTAAATTCATGGGGGCAAAAAATGGTTAACCCTAAAAACCTGGGTAACTGCAGGGACTTTGCAACTGAAAAACAACATCCCAAGTGTATGTTAGAGCGTGTTTCCCAAAGGAACAGCCAAGGGCTGGGCTATGGGCTGAACCACCCTGATCCTGCTTGCTAGTGGAACAACATCCACTTTTAAAAATATAAAGCAAATACAGAACTCTCATTTTAAACTGAAGCTGGTCAACATCGGTGAAATAAACCAAAGAGCAGGACTATTAAACGCAGCTGTAAAAGGTAATCCCTAATCCATTAAGAAACACCTGCTGAACACCCAGCACATATTTACCTGGCAGATGAGAGCGGCTCTGGAAAAACCTTTGCAGGGTGATTAAATACACGTTTTTAAGAGATTTTCATAAGGGAATTTGTAGTTTGAAAAGCAACCAACGCCCAATCCATGAGAAATGTAACGTGCATCACCGTGATGGTGCCAAGGAGGAGGCGCAGGCCTGCGTCAGGCATCGCTCTCCGCAGGGTGTGCTGGGCTGCTCCACCAGTCACCACCCGGCATTAGCAACTGTAATGATCTGGCTCTGCCAGGAGACAGAGCCGGGCCAACCAGGTGAGTTATTCAGAGCTGACTTACTTCAGGAGTTTATGAACTCTTGACAGCTCAATCTCAACCAAGTTATGCGGAGTGACTGAAACTTCCCGGTGCGTGGATGCACCAGACACATCCAGCTCCCAAACTGCGCCGTGGTTAGTGTGTGACACCCAAAAAAGAGCACCTTGAGGGTTAAAATTGTTCCGCGACTCTACACCTCCTTGCTGCACCATTGTCTAGAGACCAGCTCGTGCTCCAGGAGCCAATTTAAACAAAACTAGGGAAAGAATACAGCCCAGCTGCCATTTGCAGAAGCTGCAGTCAGACCACACACACAATGCTCCTGTCTGTGGCAAAGCAATATTCATTATCCTGCTGCGTAGTAAATATTAAACCGATTGTAAAAGTTACATCTCTCCCCTCCTGCCAGCGAGGGCTTTATTCCAAAAGAGCGAAGGGGGAGGATCTGTCTGCAGACCTTTTGTTCAGTGCTTGCAGATTCTGACAATGCCTCATTTCTTACCTGAGGGAATCAGGAGAGACAAAGCAGTAGCGGATGCTGATTTAATCACTTTATTGACAGGTCTCGAGGTACGTTTCTCCCCTGACTCCCCAGAGAGCAACCTGTGTCGTGCCCGCCGCACTGCCAAATCGCTGATGGCTTTTGGAGTGGTAAAGTCTGGGCCTTCATTGCTATTACTGCGAGCGCGTGGATCAGAGAAATCTGCAGTGCTCCCAGCTACAGTTTAAATTAAAACAGATTAGAACCACAGGGAATTCCTAACAGTCTATTCCCCTACAGGCAAAATACATTAAATCAAAGTCATGTTTACATGAAGTCCAAGAGTAAATTTTCCTAAGAAGAAACCCCAGGGCTTGAATTTTTATTTACAGAAATGGTGTTATTCTGAATACAGAAAATTAGCAGCTTCTTTTCTCTTGGAAAAGCTCACTAATGAAATCACGTTGCTCAGTAGCAGTTACATGAATCCTAAAGCTGCGGTGTCGTTCTGCGGGCGAGCTGTTTCAATGGGATCGTTCACAAATGAAAACAGGTTTACGGAAAGTGCTCCGTTTTTACAACCAGCAAGAACCGTCAATCTAAGTTAAAACTGCCTGTAATAAAAGAACCAGGTTCTACTGGAGTTGCACATAAAAAAATCCACCTTAAAGGACTACTAAGGTACTGAAGTCAGGGAAAGTAAAAATGTGGATTGCAAAGACAACCCTAATTTGCACCCTTCTGTGCACCATTGCAATTCAGTCTTGAATTACTTAACGTGTTATAATTATATATCAAATGCAAAGTAATCTTGAAAATCAGACTAGGTATGCAAGAACAGCAGATGCTGGGGGTGCTGTACTCAAGCTCTGTGCCTCAGTTCCCCACCTGATACCTTAAAGGGGAACTGTGCAAACATATTAATTAGAATGTACAAGGTGCTCAGAAATGAAAGTGGTGAGCATCACAGCAAGTCCACAAGGGAAATTAATCATTCTGTCTTCAAAAGCAAATTGTAAGCAGCAGGCAATAAATAAAGCCTAAGGGCCACATCTTGAACAATGAGGACAGAACAAAACATTGATCATCGTTATTTAAGTGGGCACCACTGCTCTGCATACTAAGTAAAGCAGAAAGTACCATGAAAATAAAAATTCAAAGCACCATTCCCATAGACCTCAGTGCCAGATCAACAGCCACACAGTTTCAAATAAGGCTCCCACACAATGAGGAACCCAGAATCAGAGGCTGCGTGCGAAAAGGCTGCGAGATGCATTAGAGGAGCGCTCTGAGACAGCGGCAGGAATACAACGGTTCTCCTGCAGCTCCCTGCCTGTGCATCCCTGGATCCCCAGCCCTGGACCAAAAACTGTGCTAAGGCCTTGGGCTCAGCGGTGCAGGCTGCCCAGGGAACCTCCATTTTTGCCTATTTCAACTTGTGTGTACAATGAAAGCATTCTTGCATTTTTCTAGGCTTTTAGTATGAAACTGAGAAACTAAGGTTCTGCTCCTCCACCTTTTCCCATGGGTTAATGGAGTACCAGGCCTCTTCTGCGAGGATGAGCCATAGAGGGGAATGGGACAATTTTGGAGGAAGCTTCACAGACTGCATCGCAGAAGAGGAATCATGAGATATGGGAATCTCTGGCTTTACTCTAGTCTGGAGGAACATTTCCACTGAAGCATTTCCACCTTCTGCTATCACTCCACCATCACATCTGCCCAGTGTCCTTCACCTTGTCCTCACCTGGTCTTGCTGCCACTCTGCCTCCTTGCTCACTACCTGTTTCTTCTCCTTTCCACCCTCAGTGCATCCACAATTGCTTTGCCTGCATGCTGCCTGTTTCCCCCAGCTACTTGTTTCTTATTTTCTTCCCCAGTTAGTCCTTGTTCTTGAACGCTACAGTCTAATTCTTCCCCAAAATATGCTTTCCTTCTCAAATATTATCTTGCTAATCTTCAATTCAACTTCCCCACTCTCTTGCATTCCGCAGCAGCCCAGGACACCATCGCAGGGAAGCTCCAGCTCAGCCCCAGGATGGACAAAGCTGCTGAGAAGTCAAACGCTGACTTCTAAGCCTCACTCTACTAGACTTAGGCTGCACTTTTTAAAGCCTGCAACTTGGCTAAACTTCAGGATATTTGGCTGAGACAGCAAGTAGCATGTCCCTGACACAAACCCCATTCCCCTAGCAAATTTCAAGTCTCTACTCCAAACTAAAGCCTTTCAGATAAAAAAAAGTCCGAAGCAGCAGGAATCTTTTAGTATGGCTGAACACCCATATTCTCCAGCCCCAGCTCAGCAGTGATCTGCTCTAATGCTTAAAATAACGCTGCCTCAGGCACCCGGCAGTTGTAAGCAGGCACAGATCATGTGGGTCTCAAGCATGAAAAAACCTTAATCTATTTGAAGTGAGACGACTGAAATAAAAGATGTAATTTTGAAGAGATTAAACCACCGATGTTATTACAAAGACAAGCACAGCCACAAGACTGTACCAAAGTAACACTTAGCACGACACATTCGCATCATTCGGCATCCAAATCCGGTTTTATGGTTACCAACTGCAAGCTAACGCGGCTTTCTTGGGGCCATCGTCACGCCAAGCACATACCTGTCAGTGTCGAGGCGCTGCTGGCGGCCGTGGAGGGGACGGGGGGTCCAGCATCACCTTCCAGCTGCAGCTCTTGCTCCACGGGCTGCTCGGGAATGGGGACGGGCAGCCCGTCCCGCGGCTGCACGGCGGACAGGAGCAGCCCCTCGGACTGCGGCCTCTTGAGGACGGTTCCCTCGTCCTCAGCGGAGATGGCAAATCGGGGCATGTCCAGAAGCCCTGAGCAGCGCCGGCGGACGGTCAAGGGCGGGCTGGAGTCGCTCTCCGTGTGCGAGGACTCAGACATAGACAAGCGCTTACGCAATCTGAGAGAGAAAACAAGACAGAGCCCCTCGGTCGAGTTAGGGGGATAATGAACTTTAAAGAGAGAAAACAACACACAGATGCAACTCACGCATCTGAATCCAGTTTAAGGTGAGGTTAGGAGACTGAGATATATCTTTAGGCATCACCTGAGCCTACATTCCCATACATTCGTTGTTAAGCTTCTAAGAAAGGAAGGAATAAAACCAAATTCTGGACATTCATATATTAAATTGACATTTTAATGACAAGATTTTGTTTTATATTCTGAGCTTTAGAAACTTCGGACTTTCCTAATGGCTTCTCTATTTGCGACAAATGGTCAAAGTCTGGCAACACCAGATTTTGGATTCACTGATGTTTAAGAAAAAAACTCTTGTTGGTACATCTCCAACATAAGTGGCCTTCCAATGAATGAAGGCTTTACTTAAAGTTAGAATTCCTTTACATTCAAGTATTTTCTACAAATTTAGTACTTAATCAGATACATGTAAAGATTATATCACTTCTACACACAGATTGTCAGCTATTTACTCCACTCTCCAGGCTTCACCTGTGGAAATACTTCATGTGAAGCATTCCTGACCTAACACTGGTCGTAGACACTTTTGGCGTAGGTTGATCTTTCTCAACTGCCATGAGAAACCAAAAGACGCGGCTCTAGAGAACTCACATTTCAGGAGACCCGATCACCCAGCTGCGGTCTCGACTCTTCAAGCCGCCAAGGCTGTCCAGCCGATCATCTTTTTCTTCACTCAGACTACGTTTGGTTGGCGGTGGAGTCTTCCTCTCCTCGTGGATGGACAGACGTTCCATGCTGCTGTACACCTGCACACAGCAAAAGATGCTTCAGTAGGGAGAAAACAAACCTGCATGGCCTCTTCTGATCAAGGGGCGCTATCTCTTCTCAAAATGGAAGATCTTCCCCACAAGCATGAACTTGGCAATGCTGGTTGAGTAAATAACATAGTGCAGATGTGACATGTTCAGAGCATGCCAGGGAGGACAGCACCAACACCTCCCTGAAAAAAGCCCAACACACCATGGTGTCCTGGTTTTGTTAAAAACAAGTTTCTCTTTCAGTGAATTTGCCTGTCAGCTAAAGCCTTCATATTAACTGCATTTTCCTGGAGAACCAGACACATGTTTTGGTAAACCTAGCAATGGAATGTGAAGTTATTGATAAGCATGGATGGACATCTCACCAGAGAGGCAACGAGAAACCGGTGACCAAGAAACTGACCAACTGTGTATAACATCCCATTCACGTGAATACTTCATATAAAAGTGGGAGATCACGAGGATCTCATTCCTTTCCCTTTTTGCCTTTTCCCTTTTCCTTATGGCCGACATTAGGAGAGGACCTTGCTAGTCGTCCCTGCGAACTGAGCCTAGTGAGACTGAATCCAGCTCCGGTTGGCTGCAGAGTCCAGTCCAGGACTTCGGGTGCCGGCTCTGCAGTTGCTGAGACTTTCAAGATTGGTTTTGTATATTTTGTATTATTTTCTCTATTCTTATTAGTAGCATTAGTAAAACACTGTTAATTTTTCCAACTCTCTTCTCTTTGTCCTTCTTTCCCTCCTGATTGCCTGTCCTTAGTGGGAAGGGGGGAGAGGGAGGGGGAGAGGAGGTTAACAATACATCTGCTAGGGTTTTATTGTCACCCTGCAATCTAAACCCTCGACACATGGAAATACTTTTGAAAAGACTTCATTTTTGGTTTTAAAAATTCTCAAATCTAAGAGGAGATATTGCCAAAGCAGGCTCCGCAAGTCTCGAAGACTGCCATCTGGATCTTGAAATCTTAGTGCACAAATTCAATCCGGTGATAGGCATCATGCTCGCGACCCCGTTTCATTATCACGAGTCTATCAGCATTGCCCCAAGCTGCCTTCAGAACAAAAAAGTCCTGCCCTCCTCAAGGAATCTACTATAATGCTGACAGCTTAATGAAAGTGCCTTTCTTGGTTTTACAGCCGTCTTTAAATAATTAAATGATTAAGCAAAAAAATCCATCCTTTTAAAACTACACTTGACTGTGGACCTAATTTACATAAGAAGAGATTAATGAAAATAATGTTATTAAAAATTCAGAGCATCAACAAGATAACTATTAATAAATCATATGGCTGAATTGTCAGACAAGAATTTCAAAATCTAATGAGTCTTTTATGCCTCCCACATTACAAATACTGTATAATTTTCCAGGTCTTAAAATAAATTCATTAAAAGTGAACTTTTTCTCTTTGTGGCAAAAACACTGAACCCTAAAGAAAAGCTTCAGTCTCACAAACGAATAATACTCTTGGTGAGAAAAGGCAGAGAAAAGAAACCCTTATGTACTCATGAGAACTTTCAAAACCCCAACTAATCCTCAGGTCCAATTTTAAACATCCTTTTGGTGATGCAAATCAGGAGCGAGTCCATAAAATTAATGGTAACTGTTACTTAAGCCCAGTCTAGGACAAAGAACAACAAACTAGTGCTTCAAAACTGACTTCAGCAGTGGGAATCTGGAGGAACTGTCATGGAGAACTGAAATACCTTTCAAAGGGTTGAAGTAAAGTTCCGCCTCTCATCTCATGAAGAAGAAGGAGCCGCGGTTCACAGAGCGGGCTGGCCTCAAAACAGCATTTATTCTCCCAAAATACTTTATCTGATCCAAGCTAACGCTGGAGTTGCACTACTTTGAAATGCCTGGAAATCCAACTTTTTATACCAGATAATGTGGAAAAGAGTTGGAGACGTGCAGGGACCTGAATCCAAGCAGTGTGGCCAGAGGGGATCTCCTCAGGGCTTCCTGCCCCTTTCCCACCTCAAAGCAGAACCTTCTCCCTTGTAGCACCTCACAGATGCTTCTCCAACCTGCTCCTAAAGCCCGCCAGCGACAGAAATCCTACAAATTCCCCATGCAACCCCTGCCAGCGCTTAATTATTGTTCAACACTGGAAAATTCTTCTTATCATCTACTCTATACCTCCTTTGTGCCTATGATCTCATGTCAGTTCTGGCTAGAACGGGAAAACCAATGTATCTGCTCCTTCTAGCATTATGTACGTGGAAACACATTAGGTTTTCTGTTTTGCAGATCTCGGATCATTCTTGTTGTTTTCCGCTGGACCCTCCTTTACTGGTCCATGTTTAAAGAACATTGCCCAGGACAGGACACAGCAGGCCAGCCGAGGCCTTCCCGCTGATAAGCACATGGAAGGGCTTTCTTCATTTGCCTTGCAGAAAATACTCGTGCTCGCCCAGCACCATAACTGTCGTTTTGCTTCACTAATTTGGCACATCTAACTCATGATGCACTATATGCCCACATCCTCCTCTTTGACACTGTCACATGTTGTTCTTCAGGCTGTGTTTGAGACAATGAGCAGCAGAGCTGTAAACTTCACCCGTGCTCTTAGCCTGGGATCCCTTTGATATTAGACCATGAGTTCAAAATGTCAGAATCAATCTTCATCCTAATACCATCTTGACACCTGCTAGAAGACCCTTTCAAAATGACACTGTTCAAAGTAAATAAGCTTTGGACACTCCCTATGCCAGAGGGACCTCTGCAGTACCCCATGTGTTAGTGAAACATCAAGAAATACATCAGGCTCTCCAATTACTCTTGCACTCAACTTCTAATAGGCCATAAACTATCACAGAATAAACAACACTCACAGGTTTTTTTCTTTCCTCAGTGAATACTAAACACCGTGTGACTCCCACACATCATCTGCATTATTAAAATCTGCCCCATACAAAGCAATACAACTGTGTTCCTCTCCAGGTTCTTCTTTCGACATGCCAGCATGCTCCTACCTTGCTGAACCTCGGCGAGCACGAGGAAAACTGCCGAATTTCCACGTGATCATCGTCGTTAGTGTCCTCCTCTTCCTCCGAATCCAGGTGGTGGTACCGCTCCGAACGGGCTGCGAACGAGACGTGGAACATTTTATCAGCATGGGGAGTTGGTCACTCACCCCTCAAGCAGCACAAGCTCAGCCACAGTCATTGAACCAATTCCTACTTGTCTGCTTACAAAGAACTTTCATAACCATGAAGAGTATTTTCCTTAATACTGAAACACACCCAGCCAGTTTTGCTCATCCTGTACGATTAGCAGTGCAGAACACCTCCTTCCTGCTGGGCTTATATCTTCAGCTATATTATGTTCTAAGAGCAGCTGATACTCTAATCCTGCAGACCCTTCATGGTAGGGATATTTCTTGCCTATGGCAAACAATCACATGGAAGGAAACGTGGAAACAATTCACTGTCCCGGTTTCCAATAAATAGCTTTATGATTGTACAAAGTCTGTCCTGCATACATACGCACAAGCCTTCTTTAAAAAAGAAAATATTTACCCCCCCCAAATATTTCCTCTTTTCCCTTCTACAAGTAGAAAAAGGGTTTGATTTTGTGACAGAAAACGGGCAAGCAGCCAATATGCAAAGCTATTTTTAATGCAAAAAATCTAAACTGCCTCCAAAGAGATTCTGTGCTTTGAGATTTGCAGCACTGTATTTCTAAGCCAGCCACACTGGATATTGCGGGGCGGGCGTTAATAAGTTTGGCTATGGAAAGCTGATAGCTACACTGAGCCACATTTGCTACACTGTATCAGCCAGAAAGCTACTTTTATAAATTCTAAATTTTCCTGCATTAGGATTTATAACAGCAATGCCAACTCTCATCAGAGTCTATGCGATGATTTCCTGACGTGAGAACTGCAGCCTTTATAAAGGACCCAAATCAAAGTCACCCTGATAACCTGCTGAGCGTGGCTGGGCCCTCAGGGAGTCTGCCATCATTCCTACAGCGATCTGCACTGCTGAACATAACGTGGTGCTTCTACCAACCAGGATCCGCCCGTGGCTGCTGCTCTGCTCCTCTCCCAGTTCAGGGAGCAGCGGTCAAGTTCAAGGTCCAGTAAGTCCAGTTAGTGGTGGGAACACACGGCCTCAGTTTCTACACCAGTGCGGTACCGATACAACCCCCGTACATGCAGAAGTTCAGTTCTGGGCCCCTCAGTTCAGGAAAGAGATTGAAGTGCTGGAGCGGGTTCAGAGAAGAGCAACAAGGCCCAGGAAGAGACTTGAACACAAGCCCTATGGGGAGAGGCTGAGGGAGCTGGGCTTGTTTAGTCTGGAGAAGAGGAGGCTTAGAGGTGAGCTCAGCACTCTCTAGAACTACCTGAAGGGCAGTTCTAGCCAGGTGGGGATTGGTCTCTTCTCCCAGGCATCAGCAATAGGACAAGGGGCCATGGGCTTCAACTCTGCCAGGGGAAATTTACGCTGGATATTGGAAAGCAATTCTTTGCAGAGAGAGTGGTCAGGCATTGGAATGGCTGCCCAGGGAGGTGCTGGACTCACCAGCCCTGGAGGTTTTTAAACTGAGATTGGACATGGCACTTAGTGCCATGATCTAGTAAACAGACTAGAGTTGGACCAAGGGTTGGACTGGATGATCTCTGAGGTCTTTTCCAACCCAGTCAACTCTGTGATTCTGTGAAAACACACCTCTGGCCCCTCTGCGCAGCTTGACTCAAATTGCTTTCTGCAGCGAGGACATGGAGATTCTCAATCTCTCACTCTCCATCCAAGCCCTAACCTAAAAGCCTCTTCCCCAAACTGGAAGAGCACTCTCTACATAGAATTGCTGCTTTTGCAGCGTGGAAGCTGAGGGGCTGGGGGCAAAGGTTGCTCGCTCCCTCCCGTCACCCTGAGCAAAGCATTGGAGTGGAGCAAAACGTGTTTCATATGAGCCCCACGAGGAAGAGATTCCATTGAAAGAGGGGAGAAATATCCATAGCTCGGGAACTGAAACAGCCCAGTATCATCCTGCGCTGCAGCCGGAGTGCGGGACAGACCCACCTGAGCAGTGACAAGCCCAAGCGCTGTGCACTTGCTCAGCTCCCCAAGTCAAATGAGCAACGCTGGGTCAGAGGCTGCAGGGACAGACCTCTCCATCCCCACACACCAACCGTCTGCTGCTCGTCTGGAAATACCACGAATCTTACACAGCACTGACACCACGGCAGTTCCCGGACATTTATACACACCAGACAGATGCTGCGCTTCATATCCTATTAGAGTTAATAATACTGAAATAACGTGATACAATTGCAGTGAAAATAATTTAAATCACTTTAAATCTCTAAAGAATTTTTGCTACATATTTGTCTTGAAGGTTTAGGGTTTGTTTTAAAAAAAAGTCTATTGGATGGAAAGAGTCAGTAGGGAAAGATAGTGTTGCTGAAAGAGTCAAGGAAGTTGGATTTACCCAACGCTTTGGAAGTATTGTAACAAATCCAGCATCACGGCTGCGGCACCGCTCAGCGCAGGGCCAGGGAAAGGCAAACTGACTTCAGCAGTAACAGCTTTTCAATTCAAATACATTTGCTTTTGAAGAAACCTTACTCGGCATCCAACAGAAACTTTTTAAAGCGATTTCCATCAAGTGTTTCGTTCAATTTCTAACAATGACTTTTCTCTAACGGTTTCAAAAATGAAATATGCACAAATAATACGATGCTGTTTAGGTTGAATCTTTAGTCTTACTGTCAAAATAGCTTGTGTCATCCTCAGATTCCAACTGCGGGATGAATTCAGCTTTCTGCCGAAGTAATCCATTCCAGTCCAAATCTTTAAAGAACCGATGCTGCTTCACTTCAAAGGCACTACCTGAAATAAGCATCTTTTATTGCAGAGTATTTCTTTCAGCATTTGCATAGCAAGAAAAACAAACCCTAAAAATATCAAAAGCCTAAAAGAATGTACCTGAGGATGTCTAAGCCAGACATTTTCCAGCAATTTCGAGAAAGGACGTATCCATTTACCAAAGTGGTGACGGAGGGTGAAATGTGAACATTCCCCCTTCCCACCTCCTGTTTAATGACAACACATGACTCCCCAGGCTGAAGACAGCATCTGCTATCACATTCCACTGCAAGTTGCAACACTAAGTACTAATTAACTTCTTAATTTAAAATTTCCAAACTCTAAACACCATCAGCTTCATAGCTGAATAAAGAGAGCGAGCTCAGGAATGTACTTTGCATGTGAGCAGCTCCACTGTCACGAATAAAAGGCAGGAGCTTACATATCTTCCTGAACTCGTATCTTTTGTTATGTATCTCAGAAGCTTGGGTACCCAGAAGGAAAAATCAAGGATTATCTGTCTACTGGTATATTCATTCTTTTTCAAATGAAATTAATATTCATAAAAGATGCTACTGTCTCTTTAAAAAAGGGAACAGTGAGGAAAAGAGATAAAAGGTTTACGGAGTGCCAGTGGCACTGTGAGATGCCCAGTGGAACAGCAGTCTCAGCATTACAGGTATGTAAGAAATAAAAATCAGTCTATCGACTCATTTTATAAGGCAAGAAACTCTACATCTTTTCCATGCCAGCAACGTCTTTCAAGTACCTGAATTTGAAGTAAAGAAGAACATGTGAAAATCATCTGATACCATTATTAATTCATGATCTATTCATCACTCTTGTGTGCACATGTGTTAATCTGCTGAATACATGTGCCTTTTGGAATTGTTATACATAGGAGTCTTTATTTTATCCTTAAAGCATAGTTTCCGATTGAAAACCCAAAATTAACCAAAGTAATCAAATCAATGACAGAGAGAACCTGTACTGTGAAGTTGCAGTGTTGCGCATATTATTTTAAAACAGGAGTGCAGCTAGACATTATTTATAGTTATTTATTATCAGGAAATGAGAAGTGTCGGCTTGTAAAACTTTAAGTCTGACATTATAAGACAGAAAGGTTGATGTACACATCTGACTTTGGAAAAGAGATTATCAAACTTTGCTGCATGTTTGGAGAATTCTACAGTACAGGCCTCTAGGAATGGGAAAGGTTTTGTTTATTACATCCAGGAGTTCACATCCATATAGTGAAAGAAAACTAAAGAAATCTGATTATACACTGTTCTAATGGCGACACAACCCTCAAGGCTTTAATGGAACAGCACACGTTTAACAAGTGATGTTGCCAAGATGACGATGTCTCTTTCTTGTTTCCCAAATGAGACAGAAACGTCTGACTCATGTACAATCTACACTAATTCTCAGAGCTTCATCACACAAGATTCTTAAACCCAGTATAAACTGTTTCTCAGCTCAACATGGGTGGGTGTGCATCACTGCCCAGGAAGCTGCTTCTCTGCTTCTGGTCAGTACCCTCCTGTGCACCAGGTTCCTACCTGTTCCCATTCTTTCCAGAGGATTTTGGCGGAGCAGCTTCGAAATGAGGTCCTGGGCATCCGGGGGCAGGGCATCGTCACCTTCCGGCCAGGCAATTTCATCTGGGGACAAAAAGAGACTTGACATTTTCTCCCAGCTTCACACCCAATTTGAATAACCGTTCACATTCCTATACCGTAAAATACAGCGTTCAGTATTGCCCCAGAATTGTAAATACCTTGAATTCAGCAGCTTGCATATTTAATATAATTCAAGCATTGACATTTTCCAAAATGCATAAAATTCAGCGTCAGCTAAAGCTGCTGTCAATTCAAACAGTGCTTGTGGAGAAAAAAGCATTAAGAACTCTATTAATAAGGTATGAAATGGGACTTCCATGACAATCCATAAACAATGACACTGGTGATGCTGCGGCTGTATCTCGTGCCTGCACATTCCATGCTCGTTATGCTTGGAACAGAGAGAACAATTCACAGGTAACGATTTCATGCATCATATTTAGTTCTTGGCTGAAATTCGCTTTTCAGAAAGAACATTCTGCCAAGTGTGTTAAAAATTTACTGTTTCAGAAAGCATTCCCAATAGGAAATGTTTTCACTGGTGTATTCACTAAGAGAACACAAAGCAATCATCTGTCCAACTCCAAGCAGGAGAGAGGTTTAAAAAGCCACAAGACATGGAGGTACCGAGTCCAACAGCTTCAATGTGTTTTGCTTAGAATTTCCTTTGTATTTCGTTTGTACAATAGTTATTAATTGACTGACATTTGCACCTAAGGAAGCAATAACCAAAATCAGACTGGATTAGACCAGTTGGCGGCTGCTCCTTTCATATTCTCCATTATTTAAGTTAAAAGATAGAAGAGGAGAAGAAGAGGAGAAGAGGAGAAGGAGAAGAGGAGAAGAGGAGAAGAGGAGAAGAGGAGAAGAGGAGAAGAGAAGGAAGAGAAGGAGAAGGAGAAGGAGAGAAGGAGAGAAGGAGAAGGAGAAGGAGGAGAAGGAGAAGGAGAAGGAGAAGAGAAGGAGAAGAAGGAGAAGGAGAAGGAGAAGGAGAAGGAGAAGGAGAAGGAGAAGGAGAAGGAGAAGGAGAAGGAGAAGGAGAAGGAGAAGGAGAAGGAGAAGGAGGAGAAGAGAAGAGAAGGAGAAGGAGGAGAATCCCCAAATATTTTTCCCCAATCCCACAAAGCTTTGTGTGACTTCCACACCACTCACAATAGCAGAACTATCTAGCAAGACATTAAGGAACTCAACAACTTTTGATAGCTGGAATCAGACAGATGCTACTTTGACAAAGAAATACATTTTAAAATTAAACTCCATTATTTTAAATCTAGTCCTTCCTGGCTAAACTGAGGATCCTCAGTATTTCCAGTTTAACTTCACAGCACACTTTGAAACCTTTTCAGAGCCGGAACGGGAACATACCACTGATCACTTGTCCAAACAGCTCCTCAGGTGTGTCCCCAAAGAACGGAACGCAGCCGACCAGAAACTCGTACAGGATAATTCCCATGGCCCACCAGTCCACAGGCTTCCCATAGCCCTGGCGCAGAATCACTTCTGGGGCGATGTATTCCGGAGTCCCACAGACCTTGAGAGAAACACACAAGAAAGCAATAAACTCATAAATTCCCAAGCTTATTATTGTCTGTTTTTTCTTTCTGCCCTCAGAGCTTTTCAAGGAAATCATTAATGTTTTGCCATTGACCGCTTCAAGCTGTGAGCTGCTTCCACGGGGCAACAGTCTGTATTTGAGGAACATGTTACCTGCATTGAAATGTTATCGCATAGCATGGAATGTTTCTAGTGTGGACATACCAGCTAAGTAGTCCTCTGGTGCATGTGTAGTAAGGCATATGGGAAAAATGCATATTCTGTGTGTATAGGTCTGTCTGCTTGATGGATGTCTGCTGGCACAGCTACAGCTCTCAGGAACCCAGCTCTGACAAACCTCTCCCATCTCTGTGCTAGCAGAATGAGTTTCACAGATGCAGAATTAGCAGCACAGCATGATCACTCGCTCCAGCATCTCAACTCGGGAGGTACAGCTGGCACAGGCAATGGTGAAGGAAATCACGGTGGAAGATCCAGGTTGCCTCGGGCTTAGAAGCAACAGCTATAACCAAATAGCTGTAACAAATATAACACTGCAAAGCGCAAAACCAGGATCTAGTGACCAAAGAGAGCTCCTGCTAGAAAAAGCATTGTTGCTTTGAAGCAAAGGAAGAAAATACCGCAGGATGATTATGAACTAACACTTGGCACAGCTGAAAAAGGAAAGTCAGCTGTGATCCCAGGTATCTTCAGAAGAGAGAAATACTTTTAATCCCATTATAGAAGGCACTGGTGAGACTGTACCCAGAACGGTATAGTTCTGTCAACTATGCCCAGGAGATATGAACTCAAGTGGATAGAGCTGCATGGAAGAGCTATTCACTCAAAGGAAAAGTCTATCTTGTTACCTAGAAGAACTTAGCTAGTTAAGTCCAGAAAAATGAAGAGTAAGGAGAAAAATGACCCTTAGTAAATATAATGGGGATAAAAATAAATGTTCAAGCCATCAGAAAGAAAAAAAAAGAAACATACAGGAACCATCTCTGAGCTTCCCAAGCACCAGAAGGGGGAGACCGTGGAACAACCTTCCAACAACATTGGTGTTACGGCCCTAAACCAACTTCTGTTCACACCTGCGCTGCCGCCTGGGCCGCATTTTCAACACCCAAAACAAAGAGCTGAAGTGCAGCGCTCCAAAGCAAGGAGCTGAAATAACAAACGATACCAGTTTATGCACAAACATGAAAACGGACTTGTGTCTTTACTCATTCTACAACACGTGGCACAGTGTCGAGGCAGAGAGGGAACGCTACAGACCCTGATTCTATCCCGATACAGAATCCTGCATCTGATCCTAAATCAGCAGACAGAATTTTTCAGCTTACCTGCTTATCCAGGAATTCCCTGGTATCCTTCTCAATGTGTCCCTCATAAAGATTAGTTGTAAGACTCATTAACCCAATTTTAGACAGTCCAAAGTCTGTTAGTTTAATGTGACCCATGGAAGTTATCAGGAGACTAGAAGGAAGAGAAGAAGCAAAATAAACCCACGTTCAATTGTTTCCCAAAAGCAATTTCAAAAAAGAACACCACAAGGTAACGCTAAGCAAGTTCTCGGTGTTATGTCCCCATTGAACACCTGGAAGGAATCTCCTATGCAACTAAATATCACAAAGCTGCCAGGGCAACCAGAAATCAGCCTGCCTTCTGCCATAATGCCATTAGTGCAGCGACAGCTCTGAGATTATACCTGAAGACATTCTTCCCACCCTTTCTCAGTGTTTATCTGGTTCTACATCAGTAGCCAGACTCTCCATAAAATCCCCTACATGTCAGATGCCACCGAAGATCTCTACTCCCTGTCCCCTCCATGTCCTCTTGCCTATGGAGACAGCGCCTGAAGAACTTCTCCCCCTCCAGCGTCTGAAGAGTTAGAGACTTACTTGTCAGGTTTTAGGTCACGGTGAACAATTCCATAATTGTGTAGGTACTCCAGCGCCAGAACAGTCTCAGCAAAATACATCCTCGCCATATCAACAGGTAGGGCACCAATGTTCTTGAGAAGGGTAGCACAGTCACCTCCTAGGAAAAAAGTTGCAAATATGTCATGGTGAAATAGCAAATATCAGCGAGAAAGAAAAGCTGTGGGTCTACTACATTAGAGTACATTTCCTACAGGCGCTCTCAAGTCTGTTAGCCTGAATTTGAAAGCTCTCTCTACAGCCAGACTTGAGCTTCAAATATATAATAAAATCTCAGTAAAAGTGAGATCCATGTATGCTGAGCACGCTTGCTCAAGAACTGTACAGATGCCATAAGAAAGCCTTGAAGAAAGGGCAGTTCATGACAGTTTGGCCTCCCTAGACATTTCTTTGCTTTCCACCGCTGGGACACATACTACTGCTGATACACAAGCTTCTTAAAATACTAAGTAAACACCTTGCAAGGACTGACTGTCCCTGCACATGGAGAGCAGCCACTCTCAGGACACAGCTGTACCCATGAGAATAACTCTGTGGGCCCCTGATTCAAGTTTCTTAAGGAACACCGGCCACACATTTCATTTGACTGTCGTATCTATTTGCAAATAGGGATTTATACCAAAAATCACAGGTAGATACATCTGGTTTCATTCCACTAATTTAACTGAAACAGCATTGATACAATAAACTTTCAGCCAAACAAGCTAGGCATAAGAAATCAATCCTACCCAGCAGTGGAGATATATTGCTTACAATAAGACACAGTGATAAGAAAAAAAATCAAATAATATTCCAAAGAATAAGAGAAACAACAACAAAAATCCAGCATAAAATAGCACTGTGTTTTTTTCAAAGGCTGTTAAAGAACACAGTATTGCTCAGTGATGCTTAATTGTCCTTTTCTAGCTGCAGAGCCAAGCAAACGTGCCCCAGCCGCACCGTCCCACAGGGCAGCGGGAGGGTTTCTTCTCAGTGAAGCCTGGAAAGTTCATGCTGATTTCTGACCCCAGCAGTTTTCTACATGTGGTTTTATGTTTCCTGAGCTCCGCCGCAATCATGTTGTATTAGTCACCGGGACTCACAAACGGAGTATCTCCTTACGCCAAACTGTACTCGCGGCGGAATGACTCATTTTTCCCAAGCAGGACACACACTCCTCCCCAAAAGGGCATCACGACACCCCCTGTGATCGCAGGGCTGACGGAGCGCATTGTCCGTGAAGAAAGGATCAGCAGACACCCCAGACGCTTCTTATTTATTGCATACAGAGCAGTGCAGTGACCATCTTACACCATAACGCACACATCTTCTAAATCAGTTAGAAACGCCATCCTTTCCGAGGAGACACTGCACATCCATCCTACTGAAGGTGCCTCTGCAGCTGTAGACAACACAAACGTACCTTCCACGTACTCCATAACCATGCAGAGGTGGCGCTTGGTCTCAAAGGAGCAGAACATGCTGACCACAAAGGGGTTCTCAGCAAACGTCAGGATATCTCTCTCCACAAAAGCCTGTTGGATCTGGTTTCTCAATATTAGGTTCTGTTTGTTGATCTTCTTCATGGCAAAACGCTGACGGGTGGTCTTGTGTCGCACCAAATACACCGCTCTAGAAAAGCATATACCAAGGGGAAATGTTCAGTTTTCAGGTCAAACTGGTTTTTATGTGGGTTTTTTTGGTTGGTTTGTTTTGTTTTAAATGGATCCTAAGAGGCTTATCTGTGACTCCATAAAACCCCATCTCAGGGCCAAGCTCCTCTAGAAGAGAAGGAACTCTAACATGTTTCCTTCCAAAAGCTACTTGGCCTTCTTGAATTGAGCAGCATTTTCACTGATGTGACTAACACGGAGATTTTACAGGCAAAACGTCACATCCTTCAGCATCACTGCAGAGAGGGATGTATTTTTCAACACTACAGTCACCATTGCACTTAAAAAATGGTCCAAAACATATGGAATCAACACGAATATTTTCCGAGCTCCCTAAAATGAATTTAACGCAACACTGTCACCATGGGTTTCCTTCAGTAAAGTGTCTCTTACATTTCTATTACACTCCCAAGCACATGCTCAAATTTGGCTGTTATGACCCACCGAGTAGCCCTGGTTATCAGTTACAGCCTAATGACTATCACAGATAAGGGTTTCTGAACCGTAAAGAGTCAGGAACCCCCTTTAACATTCTCCATAGGTTTGTATGAGCAGTTAAAATTTTAACTGACCCACTTCATTCTGGATTCTTCAACGGATAATAAAATTTAATCGCATTTTTACTGTATTACTTCTCACGGTGATTTTGTCCCAATGTAATTTTAGCATTTATTTTAGTATTTTAAGTGCTCGCAGGCAACCACATGTTACATATATAACCTGAACCCATGGAAGAAGCAAGAAGTCTAAACTATTTCTCCTTCAATATTCTCGCTGTTTCAATGAATCATAAATAACATTTGCAAGTACAGGATTTTACCCTCGCTCATTTAGCCTTTAAACAAATACAAATTACAGGACTTAACGGGACACCATGGATGGAAATGCAGATTGCCTTGATAAGCAATGAGCAAACGGGTGCAAAATCATTTCCTCAGACTCACGGAACTACGTTTTTTAACTAATACTTAGGAAATCTCATAATAAACTAACTGACAATATTTTCCCTAGAGACAATGTTTAGGGAAAACGTCTTCCAAAGCAAAGTCTAAAAGTCTCACCCGTAAGCACCATTACTGATCAGTTTAATAGTTTCAAACTCTTCTTCAGATGGAGTTTTCTTTGACTGGACAGAGGCCCCACGGCTCTGGGGAAAGAAGACAAGCAAACGGGAATGAGGAGCAGGAATTATTTCATTCCATATGACACTTCTTCACACTTTAAGCAGCATTCACACAAACTCCATTTCTAAGCTACTGGAGTCTTCAGCGTTAGGATAATTGTCTGTATCCCAAGGACCCTTGTAGATTCCCTCCGTAAATATTAGCACAATCAGTGGACAATAAGATTTTCCCAATATTACATGTTTTTATAACCCAGTAATATAAAAAACAAAGAATTTTTGAAACCTAGTGAGTTATATAATTAAATTTTTCCAATGGTCCATTACTGAAGCCAACTCTCTTCAATATCCATCACATTTTACAAATGCAGATATAAAGCATTTCTGCAGATGATTTTCGCTTGTAACCCTAA
The DNA here is from genome assembly GCF_963082525.1 of Nesoenas mayeri. Lineage (NCBI taxonomy): Eukaryota > Metazoa > Chordata > Aves > Columbiformes > Columbidae > Nesoenas > Nesoenas mayeri. Next base: position 32,813,482 of record NC_137554.1, on the reverse strand, counting down.
AAAAAACCCTATAAAACTTTATGACGATGCCTGTTTGCAACTCTTAATCATCCCACCACCACAGTACAGAGACCCGCACATTTTTACAGTGTACGCTCGACATGCGCTTTGAAATGTCAGCGCTTTTTTAAAATTAAAATTACCCTGCGTTATAATTAATTCTTTACTGCAGACAGAGAAAAAAGTGATAGACAGAGTGAGTGTATTAGTGCTTTACCTCGACTGAATCGTCTGTCTCAGGAGTGTCTGGGCTGTCATAGCTATTCAGCTGGGCCATTTCTGAAAAGAAAGAGGAGAGATTACTCCCAACCATCTCAATCAAACACTGTTCTCTTTGTTTATACAAGACTAACGGTATTTTAAGAGGTGCTTGGAGATGACCAAGGACATTTTTCCCCTCTGTAAAAAGTCACCCCAATTATACAGTGACAACCTTTAACATCTTGTGAGCTGTAGGCAGTATTTTATACACAGATGAATATAAATTGTTCTAATTTCAACCTGACTTATTCTAGGTGGTTTCTATAATAAGTACAAGCAATAAATGCAAGTTTGGGGAAAGCACTAGCTAGTTCATATTTAAACTTATTCCATGCATGTATGTCTGCCTATAGCCTGGTGTTACATTTCATCAACTTCTCTCCACGAAATGCGTCCTATTCTGCAAAACGTTGAGCAGCAGCAAACTGGGAGAGAGTCAGTTGGTTTGAGCTTCTCAGCAGTCTTAAGAGATGCTATAAACTTTACAGACCCAAATCCTATATGAACGACTATCTCTGCACAGACCCCACTGACATTTCTGGGTGCACTCCTTACAGAAAGGAAATAAGGCATCTTGATATATCCACACATTTCTAAAGAAAATTTGACTTCAGTGAGGGGAATTAGCGATGGAAAGGTTCTCTCCCATGACAGGGATCAAAGGAAATTTCACTTTAATGTCAGATTTCAACAAATGCTATTAAATTGCATTTAGCAATCTTTGGTAGAAATTTTCCCAAGGAGATCTTCCCTTGAAGTCAACCTGTCACTGTCATTCTACAAACACCAGAGAAGTTAAACTAGTCCTACCCAGCCAACCAATTGATGCTAAAACTACTCTCCTGATACAACAAGAAGTATGGTTCAACTGCTGAAATATTCTGCAGCGACCTCCGGTCTCTGTCACACTTTCTATTGTTGCTGAGCAAGCCATGCACGCTCATAAAACTTGTCACAGGAGATTCAGACAGCAAAGTACCGGGCAGAAATACAATAATAACGCACATATTCCAAAGGTTGGATCTTCTGGGCCTCTGTGCAGTTACAGCGTATTCAATTTACCATATGTACTTCTGGCACCTAGCAGCAAAGCTGCTACTGTCCTCTAAAGCATTACTCTCTTTGGTTTCGCTGCTCTGTAAGATGTAAAAATACAGTCTCATCTCCACCTAAAAATTCATACTAGTCCTCGTTTCTTATAGAAAATCACAACAAATATACTTTTCCCAGAGAAGCCAACAAAGTGGGACGACAGGAGACTTTCCAACCAGGCCGCCAAATCAGAAAAATAATGGGTAAATTTACTTTTACTGCCCAACAGCACAGAGAAAACAGTGAAATCACAAAGCCATTTTCTAACATTGCTTCAGCTATAATATAGGGAGACATTATTAATATCGTAAGTAAAGAAGTGTCACTGTTGATGTGCGGCCCTTATCCCAGCACCGCTTCTGTGAGACACGGGGCTGGAAAGGACAGTCTAGAATTGGACAGCAAACAGGAAAATAAGGAAAAATGGCCTAGAAATCAAAGCAATGAAATAAAAGGCTCCTTCAGCTATGGAGTGAGTGTGAGATCTGGTTATCTTTGCAGCAGTTTGGAGAGTACAAAACAAGAGTTCTCACCCTCCAAGGGATCTCTAGTGAGTCCCAGCTGGCTGATAATATAACGAGGAATGTCGCATTTAATTCCTTGCCCTTCCTTGGCATGGCCTTCTGCAGCTTCCAACAAATGGTAGAACTCTTCAGGATCAAACTCCTACAGCAAGGTGGTGAGAGACAGAGAGAGGTAAATGATTCAGCTTTACCCTTACTAAAGGTTTTTCCCGTGCAGGAGATATAAATGGCAATAGTAAGCACAGCTAATACATACAGAATAAGCTTAAATTTATGTCCTTTCTTCATTGTCTTCCAAAAAAAACTCATTTTGAAGAAGCGATGGGAGATAACTGGAGTCACCAAACTCATCTAAAGCACAAAAATGGTTTTGAAAGCCAATGAATTCCCAATCTGAATGGAGCTGTGTCCAGGATTTTCAATCTAACCTAGTGGAGACTTCTCGAATAAGTAAGCGTAGGCATCTGTCTTGCTGGTTGTGCAGCCTACTCCTTCATCACCAACACTGGTATTCTTTACACTATGGGGTTCACAGCAAAACCATCCATCTGGCGGTCATGGAGGAGGAATAAGGGAATGCTCCAAAGTCTACTGGTTCTCAAAACTTCCGCAGGTGTTTTCAAAATCTGGTGTAACTGGAAAGATTGGACCACTCTTGCCTACTTTGTCAAAGAAAGCTCCACAAAACTAATGTATCTACTAGTGACTCCAGTGATAAAAGTTGCCCGTGACCACACCGCCCTCAACACGCTTCATGAACAGGAACTGTGCATCCGTATCCAACCACAGATTGCTAATCAGCCAACCTCTGCAATGTCTCAAACTTTCTAGAATTTCTAGAATTATATAAAAAAATACATTCTTATTAGTCAGAGCAAGTCATTATAAAGCAATGCAACTTGCTTTTCCATGTATTCCAATAGCACCAAATAGGATTTCAAACCCAGGCTTCCACATCTGCTTGGATCTCTCACTGGCCTGTCCCTCTGTGTGTTCACAACTGGAAAACCTGACACCAGGTTTGGCTGGAGTTGCTGGGTCTACGGTCAGAGTTTGATTCCAAGACCCCAAACACCATTTATATGACAAGAGGGAATTTCTCCCTTAGTGACAGCTCTTTACTGTAGCTACTAACGACGTGAAGAAAATCAGGTGGCATCAAGTAGCATGAAATTATGTCAATGGCTACATCTGGCCCCTCAACCATAAAATTTATACTGAAAAAATAATATAGCTGCTGTTGCAGCTGACAGTCCATTGGAAAGATACTTAATGCAAAAACCACGTAGCACTTCACTGACTTATTTTTCATCAGTTTTAACGAGAATGTAAAGCTTTCTCTTGAAGGCTTTGTGTTCCTTATCTCCTCAAACACACACCAGACTCTTTAGATCACAGGTGCACTCTCCCCAGGACCAAACTTGAGACCACATCTGGAATATTGTGTCCAGTTGTGGCCCCTCAGTTCCAGCAGGACAGGGAACTGCTGGAGAGAGTCCAGCGCAGCCACCAAGATGCTGAAGGGAGTGGAGCATCTCCCTTATGAAGAAAGGCTGAGGGAGCTGGGGCTCTTTAGTTTGGAGAAGAGGAGACTGAGGGGTGACCTTATTAATGTTTATAAATATATAAAGGGTGAGTGCCATGAGGATGGAGCCAGGCTCTTCTCGGTGGCAAACAATGATAAGAGAAGGGGTAATGGGATCAAGCTGGAACACAAGAGGTTCCACTTAAATGTGAGAAGAAACTTCTTCATGGTGAGGGTGAGGGTGGCAGAGCCTGGAACAGGCTGCCCAGGGGGGTTGTGGAGTCTCCTTCTCTGGAGACATTCAAGACCCACCTGGACATGTTCCTGTGTGACCTCACCTGGGTGTTCCTGCTCCATGGGGAGATTGGACTGGATGATCTTTTGAGGTCCCTTCCAATCCCAAACATACTGTGAAACTGTGAAACTTACCAGGCACTCGAGCAGCCGAGCGGGTCGTGCGATGATAATCATCAGCTTCTTCACAAGTTGGGTAACGAAGGCGACTTCGGAGCTCTCGGATCGCTCGTGGGCCTGTGGAGAGCAGAACATCGCATTACGTTCCCAGCCATGAACTCTTCATTTCTATACATCAGTCGCCAGTTCAGGAACCGCGACTGGGCAGCAAAGGCACAAGCGAGCCACGGCGGGCTGTGATCTCAGCTCGCTCAAGGATGCCAAGTTACATACGGCTTTTCCATTACAACTGACTCCTTTTATCATGCGAGAGATAGTTCAAAGGCTCTATTTGCATTATATCAGCTATCAATTATATTGGATACAATGTGCTTTTATTTTATTTATTTTAAAAGAAAAGAGGAATACTGACTTTTTCAATTTTACCTTCTGCACGATAGCGACCTCTAGATAATTACTAACAGCCTCACATATTTCTAGGCTTTGCTTTCAGCTAGAATTTGAACTACTTCTGTTTATCATCAAGAAGCTTTAGTATTTCTTTCTTTAATTGTATAAACCCCACTGAACTGCTCCAGCACTGCACTGTATGCTATGCAGGACCAAGCAGACAAAGCGAGCAAGGAGCATATAGAAACTTAATTCAGAGACTTTATTCTTGTCCACTCCCTTTACCAGAATGCGCTATAAATTCAAGGTTTGGTGTATGTGTGCCTGTATTTTCTTAACAATAAACACGCTAAAGCAATTATTTCAAAAGCCAAAACAACAGACACCAAGACAAATTTGAACAAATCCCACAGATTACTCTCCTTTTGCTCAAGCACATGATGGTTACATTATGAGTCCTGAAGCACAAATCAACTAGTATTTCATTGCAGGGGGATAAAAAGATGGTTCCAATGACATGTAAAAACTCTGAAACAAAGTATAGATATTTTCTTCCCCAAGGTCTAAAACCAGGCTTTAGCACAGCCACAAATATTAAGTCCGGAGCTTAACCAATGAGCTTATGCTGGCAATAAGCCAGTTGCTTATAGGAATTATATTTTATCAACAAGCATGCAAGCACCAATAAACTAAAAGGTTCATTTAGCATTATTCATCAGCACCATCAAAGAAAAAGACATATATGGGTGAGAAGCCAAATCACACTGAAAGAACAATAAAAACATAGGGAAGCAGGAACTCGGAGTTAGAAACACACAGGCAGCGTTTTAAATAATATATCCCTGATATTTTATTACCAAGATTTTTTAAAGTTCATTATTTCTCAATTTGACACGGGTCAGAATAAGAAATGGTGATTGTCTGCATCAGTGCTGATGAGCCAGGGCTTTAACCTCAAAGAAAATTAAGTACCTGCTAATTAATTATTTAAAAACAATATCAGAGATGCTTCCTGGCTATAAAGCCTTAAAGAGAAGATTATTCTGAAAGCGCTGAAATAAGTTGCCATTTTTTCTAACTAAAAGCTATTTTCTAATTATAAAACAGAGAATAATCAAACTGAAGATGATTAGTATTCACTCCATGTCCTCTAACGCAGTATGCAAATTTATTAATTAAAATTTGAATTTTAGAAAGAAATTAATGCTTTCATATTTGAAAAGCCATTCTGGATCAGCAGGGGTTAACTGTGCTGAAATGAATAAATAAAACATCAACAACTTGGTATTTTTTTAAATATAAGCCACGCAATTGGAAAGTCCTTTCCCCTCCCCCTGCAAGTTATGTTATGCAAAAATTACAACATAATATAAACAATTTATTAGTTTGTAGACATTTATACTGTTAAAGCAAACTTATCCTTTTCCATCAAGTCATTTTGTTTTCTCCTTGTTTCACCTATGACAGTTTAGGCAAAGTAATAAGTTAATCAGGTGTCTGTTGTGCAAACGAAAAGCTACATCACGCTGCCCAATGGTACAGAAAAGGAAAATAAAAGGATTACAAAAAGGAAACACAACTTGTAAGAGCCACTCAGCCACCATCTCCGCACAGCGCTGCTCCGCCTCGACCCGCAGCAAAACCGCCTCGTCTCCCCTCCTCCCGGCGCAGGACGGCCCCATGGACATGGTCCTGAGCAGAGGTGCTGCGCGCCACCCGCTCCTTGGCCTCCTCAGCCAGCCGATGGGCTGAGGGCTCCGGGGGCGTTTCAGGGGTTCCCCCCTCTGCCCCCCGAGGGGAGGAGGGAGAAGCGGCGGGGGCCGCGGGAGGCTGACGCCATTCCCACCCGCACCGCCGGGGACACGGGGACGGCGATTTACACACCGGTTCCCTTATCTGAAAGACCCATCCGTCACTAACTGCAGCTACTGGGGCATGAAATTAAAATCACTGTCCTCCCCTGGGCTTGGGCAGGACCGATAGCTGGGCTATGCAAGTCACAGAGCTGTAATTGAGCTAATATACGGGTGGAAACCAAAACAATAGACCTGCAACGCCAAGAACCAATAAATTTGCGCTCGGGCTCGTATTAAGAAAGCAATCCCAATCAGAATATCCATTTGCCAACGTGCAGCAGCAGTCACCGCAGTATAATACTAACGCCCTCCCCTGTTTCTTTTGTTCCACGCACAGAAACACCTGTAATCCTTCACCTTCCTCACCAATGGGTGACACCTACGCAAAAGCCGTTCAACTTATTACCTGGCTGTAGAACCAGACAAAATAACTGATTGCAACCTTTTATTTTCCCCACTACCTAAGGTCCTATCCCACCCTTTGAGCACACCTCATGGGAACCGAATCCCATACATTCTTTTTTATAAGTGCTTTATCTTTCAATCTTTGCACTTGAAGTGTGAAGTGTAACATTCAAGTTCATGCTTCCCAAAAATCAAGAAAATCACTTAAATTCATTTTTGCTTCAGGATCATTTCGATGACGCAATAAGCAATAGGTTTTTCTCGCTAAAATACAACATTTCATGCTCCTAACAAGGGGAAAGATCTCATTTGTCATAATTAATGAGATTTGATGGCATTTTATTACAAAAGCCAGGATCTAAAAACTTTTCAAAGCTTTCTGGTTGGGTATATTTAAACAGCTCGTTATTTACATACCAAATTACTCCGTTTCACAGATACAATTTTAGGATATAAAATAGACTCAAACTGCAACATATTAAAGCAAGTTTCCTTTCTATATTTTGAAATACTGTGCAAGTTGTTTGTTACCATGTGTCAGAACCAACTCCTCAAAAAGAATGTCAAGAGCATCCATTCTGTCACAGTAAAACTGAATGGGAATCTGTGGGTATTCCTGCCACTTGCTGACCTCCTTATTCACCAAGAAATCGTTTTCCCAATCTTTCTGTATGTTATAAAAATATCATAAAACTATATATATATATATATGCTACTGCACAGACCACACAACTGCCCAAGTGGAAGAGCTTTTGAATGACGTTCCAGCTGTTATTATTTATAATAATAAATAAGTAAGTGTGTAACTCAGCGTCATATATGACAAGCTAAGCAAAGGTAAAGACCCAGCCCTCACATTTGGAATAATCCAAACTTGACTCCAAAGGTCTTGCACTTCAGGTGAGTCCTCCAAAAAAGAAATATCACCCATTTCTACATATTTAGAGTGAAATGTCCATTTTTGTCCCTCTAGAATGCAGTCTGAAGGGCAAAGCACTGACTGGCAAGCAGGGGAAAAGAAGTCGCTTTGAAATATTAAAATATAAAAGAAAAGCCAAGCTCTGCAGGAGAGCTGAAGAGAAGAGGTCACAGCAAGCCCTGTGTGCCAATGCCTGAGCAAGCCCAGGGGTGACCATGCTATCTTCCCTTCTCAATCAATCAATCTCCAGTTCAATGTCATCCTTCCCTGTGCTCGGGAGCAGCGGTATAATGCCTGTAGGGTCACGGGGAAAAGGACATTTCCAAAGTGTGTTTTGAGGGCCTGTTCTATGGGAGGGGAGAGGAAAGGAAAAAGCAGGTTCATCTGGCCCACACGTTCTCTGAGACCCTGATGAACCACAAGACAGGCCTGAAAGTGCAGGCTCCAAATGGCCAGACCCAATTTATCGCTCTATGGTGTGAGACATCATGTTTGACACACAACGGACAAAACATCTGGGAGTCCAAGAATGTCAAGTATCTGCTACCAGAAGCAGCAAACACCCTGCGGTCCCCTCGCTCCCCTATTTGCTATTTTGCCAAGCACACACACCCACTTCTAGTGAAATCTTTTCAACTCCCAAACCATCAGCCAAAGACGCCTGATCCCTTATTTCACAGCTGATGTGCAAAGAGACTCATAGAACATTTTCCTCTCTTTTAAAGACCATTAATACTGATCAATTTCTTTGACCAGATGCAGTTTCTCCAGCTCTGTATGGTGGAATCAATCATGAAACTCTTGCGCAGTAACCAAAACCCACCAACATTACCAGGAAACACATTTCTTACTATTAAACGCATCCACAGTGCTAAACTGATATCCCAGCATCATATAGACCCTCAAAAGATATTCCTGGCCTCTCCTGATCTGTCCAAATTGTATTTCCCGTGCAGGCAGAACACCACAAAACCAAACATGAGTCATTTTTCTCCCATGCATAGCAAATATCAAGGAAATTACAGCCACACTCATATAAATGGGGTAGCCAAAGATTTTAGCTGACATAAGGGAAGATGCTGCAGTTCTCATAAAGCTTTATAATAAATAATTGTGCATTAATATAGTATTTTCATTCATCTGCAACTTTCTAATGTCTGGAAAGAGTGGGAGAGGTGCACAAAGTAGTGCAATCCATGCCAGTGGGTTGGCAAAGTGATCAATGACACCTAAACACATCTTCACTAAATACATTAAAAATCATCATGGAAAGTAAATTAATTCAGGTGCTCTGTTTCTAGGTGTCCCAGTGGCACTTGTTATCTGATACTGTGATCTTTATAAACCCAGGCTTTTCAGCTTGCTGTCTCCTTAAATCAAAGCAGAGGATTAGGAAGGCAGTCCCAAACAGAGGTCTGGACCCAGCAACTGGTAACAGCACTGACTCTACAGTATAAATGCTAAAGTATTTTTTTACATTTAGTAGTATTTTAATTTTAAAGGAAAAGAGCAGCTTTTAATGAGTAGCTGAAGCATATTGAGCACGCATTAAAATTGTGCCCCCTTGTGTATTTTCATGTGCTTTGAACACCACACAACACACTGAAGCGCTGAAAAACCCACAACCGGATTACGCTCAGCTCAAGAGTATCTTTCATGAAAAATTTATAGCAACACTACAAACTACGGTGTTTTCCCTCCTTGAAGGTACTATTGTAATTAATAAGTCATTCGGAGTTTTGAAGTACATGAAAGAAGAGTTCAGTGATTTCCTTCATCTGGATGAACCCCATTTTCATAAATGGTGAAGACTGCTCTGACTTACTCTGGAACAACCCAGATCTTCCGACACCCCACCCGCTGCCCTTCCCCTGGAGGCCACGTTGTCTCTCCTAAAATCAAAGCTCTGCCTTATTGCTTCAAGTTTCAATCAAAAGAATATATTCTACTTCCCAGCGAGCACTTACATCCTGGAGAAGTTTCTCCAAGTTTTCCTGCAGCTCATAAAAGTAGCGAGAAGTAATAAGACCTTCACGTGATTTATCTAGGCAATCTCTGGCCAGCTCAATAACTTGATGATGAATGAAACTTAGGACCCCATCTGCTAATTGCAGCACGTTCTCTGGAGCGTTAGAGGTAATAAACTCAGCCAGCCGTTCTTCCATCTGCGCCGTGGCCTAAGAGTACAGAATAAGGAGAAATTACTCTTACATTTTACTACCCCAGAACTTAAACATAAACAGGTAGGGTGGTAAGTAACACATTCCTAATTCAAAAACGCACGAGGCTTTAAAAATATTCCGCAATACAACAGCATTTTGCTGAGAATAAAAATAGCGTACCATAGGCAAAAGTTACATTCAGAGGAGCAAACGACAGAAATGAATCAGAGCACACTCACTGCAAATGCAAATGAAATGAAACGAAGCTATGGCAGGCCTGAGGCTGTATTCCTCCCTGGGTCTCCAGGGTGAGGACACGGGATATGAGGCATTTTCAGCCCTTTTAGGCAAGACCATGGAACCTGCAAATCATTGCCCCGAGCAACAGACACGCAGCATTTCTATCGCTATTAGCACTGATATCCTGTGTCCAGAGAAATACCTAATTAGCAGCTTGTGGAACAGGAAGGAACGGTCATATTGACAGCTCGGGGATACACGATCTTCTACACTAATTTCAAGATGTAAGTTTTCAAAGCTCGATTCTACAGGTTTTGATATTCAGCTTCTTAAAAACCATACACACTTGTTTTCACGGATCACTCCAGCACGTTTCAGTGTGACTGAATTCAGGTTGACTTTCCTAAAGATCCCAATTTGCCCCAATGGCAAACTTGTGTTTCGCCAAAACCTCCAGAAGAATTTGGAATGACTTTAAAAGAAATCTTTGCATTTCCAAAATGTAAACGGAAAGCTCACCAAAACTACTTGGATCAGTATAAAGCCCATTTAATGCAGAGTTATGAGAGAACGTTATTAGATTTATTTTGAAATTACTCTAAAGTGGCTTTTTTAAGTATCTATGGAACTAAGCCAAACATCCCTCTTCCAGCCTTTATCTCATTTGGAATTTAAAGAAAAAGACAAGGATTAGTTAAAAATATATGGAGACACTGGCCTCATAAACAACATAAATGGACTGGGCAGCCGGAGCATGGCCCTTTGCATTCCTGCCAGCATTTGTCACGCCAATAAGAGACATGAGAAATTCAATAAATAGGATGCACATACACAAACACAAAGATTTTCTCTTTCTTCTACTGTAGAATTAACATGTGAAGCAGAGAAGGCAGAGAAGGCAAAGTGCGCTCCTTGGAAATCAGAGGTAAGAGGCTCCTTCTCCAATGAGCACAACAAATTAACTCTGAGTTTGGTCACAAGTTCATTGAACGCATTATTCAAACAAGTGATTTCTTACCTTGGGAAACCTTTCCTTGTACACATGGTTCATCATTATTATTTCACTGTCAAAGGAAATTGGGGAGCGACCCGGGCTAGAGGAGAAAAGAAAGGACATTATCATTTACAGGTATCACACCAAAAGCTCCAAAATGCAGCACTGGCCGTAAAGCCGACTGTGGCCCTTCCAAAGCTTTGACTTCACGTCAGCAATGGGCTTCACTTCAGAGAAAACCCCAGCAACAATGGCAACCTACAGCCCTCGCAGTTAACTCATCCGAAAACTGCTCATGTTCCTGTCTTCACGTGAACTCAGGCACAAACCCACCTATTTTCAGTGAATGCAAGTCCTAATATAAGCATGGAAAAGAACAGTGTATTTGTTGCAGGTGTATCTGTTGTTTCCCCCGTTCTCTTACTGCTCTGCATGGAAGTGTTAGCAGCCCTGCCCAGGAAGAAATCACGGTTATCTCGGGGCTCTAGAGCTGGACAGGAGCAGAGCAAATGAACCAAGGAGCTTGAGATGACTTGCTTTCCTTTGTCTGAAGAATAGCACACTACTGGAGGGATGCCGGAGCGCTGTTATTAGGCTTAATCTTACATATAAATACCACAAGCAATAGGAGCAGAATACATCCATGAAAACTGCGCTCCCCGGAGGCACATTACACCACGGATGCATATGCATAGGTTAGCGAGCAGCTTCAAGACATAGGAAAAAACAGGATGCTAAATTTTGACAAACTGCATTTCTATGACTGTTTGGGTTGCACCTCATTTCATCACATCTGCTGGTATGCGATGCTCTGGCTCCCTGTGCAGTGAGGACAGCGGAGTGAGGTAATGCAGATAATCCCCGGCTCCAGCATCGCCCGCAGCAGCTCATTCCTCCCATTACCCTCCTTTAGCATTCAAGACAAGCGAGGGCTTCAATTATCTGGCATGTTACATGATCATTGTCTTTATGATTTTAAGCGTACTACATATTGCTGAAAATGCTCTCTCCATGGCAAAAACCATAATTTTATCTCGGGTGAGTTCAAACGTTTGAAACTTTCTTAAGAAGGGTGAAATGAATCTATCTAAATGGAATAAATGCATTTTAAACTCGGAATGCATTACCGTTACCACCTTGCTGCTAACCTATTTAAGGGAAAAAACATTCTTTTGGGAACATATATTTACAATTCAAAGAAAATGTAGCTCCCTGGCTCACAGAATACAGCGATACCAATCTCTTGTCATGTCTAGTGCTGGAATTCCATGAATTACATTGTGTCTTGTTTTTATTAAGGTTTATCCCTCAGCTTGGGAAAATGGACTTCAGATTAAATCTCTCACTGAATCCTTATGTTAAAGGAGAAAAACTGATTTGGGTGTTTTGGATACCAAGGAAAAACACATTTTCATCAATTATTTTTTGAAGGAAATGTAACCTTTAGCTTAGTAGATCCCTATTTTAACCAAGGAAAATTTTCTTAAAAAAATAAACTTGCATTTATATTCATATGTAATATATGACACAATGAAAAGAAGGGTAAGGACATCTGAATTTCAGACTTAGAAGCAATTCCCCCCATCTAGCCTGCGATCTTTATCTTTATCCTCTTTTCTCTAAGCGCAAACAATCTGCCACAAACACACGAGACTTATTTACTGGTAGTTCATATGCAGCTGAAGAATTAGCGAACATAGTTATTGAAGCATTGATTTTTCTATAATGTGTTATTTCTTTGTGCGATATAAGTGAGGTGTAAGTTACAAGGATATATAAGCCCTTTGATACTAACTACAGAAACATGGAGGCGCACGTACACTTTAACACTAAAGCCGTCCTACTAAAATTTGTGTGTGCTTCAGTATTTGCTGTCTTTGGGCTACAATAAAGCATGAGGGGTTCTGCCTTTGGCTTTCAAGGCACTTTATTCATCTGGATACAGGAAATGAAGAGCTATGCAGAGCTCCTTGAGCTGTCCTGGCAGCACAGGCTGTGATTCCTTCAGGAGAACCACAATGATATGTGAGTTTATTTGGTTTGCCTTTGTGTTTTATGATTCTGAAACAAAGTAGTTTCTTTGCACAAGAGTCTATTCATTGGCCAGAAAGTAAACACCGATAATCTCTTCGCTTCCTTCTTCAGGAGCTGATTAGTGCCACTTTTTACCACCGAAAATGACAGAGCATCCAAACCTGGGTTCAAGGTTCAAATTGTCATTCTAAATAAAATTTGCTCAATGTAACAAGTCAAATTAAATGTCTAGCTGACCACAGCAAGACTGCAACATAATATACTGCACCGTAATTTTTTATGTTGAGAAACTAGAGAAATAATGAGAGGGATAAGTGCCTAACTAACCGAAGGCCACTGCTGGGTACTCTACAGCACCTTTGAGACACGGCCAGGTGAGCAGGACACCAGAACCAGACAGCGCGATGGCACCAAGGAAGAATGAATGGGAATACAGGAAAAAGAAAGAAAAAAGGAGTTTAATATGGGGTTTTTTTAGCATGGCAGCTTTTCAAATGCAAAAGCTTCACACGTCTATTAAAGCACCAAAAATCTCACATACCAGAACTAAACTAGTCTAACATTTCAAGCCTCACAAAGGAGCAGATGATTTTCCGTAAGACAGAGGACACACGCTGTGCACGTGCATCCCATTCTAAGACAAAAAGCCGGCTGCTTCTCTTTTCTCCGTGTAGATAGGTAGGTCAAAAAATGGTTATTGTCAGGGAGCTTTTCATTTCAGCAGAGCAGACATTAGGAGAAGATCTGTGCCCTCAAGCTTAGCAGCAGAATGAAAACCTCCTCTCCTCTTCCCCTTCTTCACCCCCGCGGTGGTGGATGCTCAGCGACATCCATCTCCCGCAAAGGTTTCCAGTCTTCAACCTGTCAAAACCCATGTGTTTTTATCTGGTGCTAGACACTGAAAATAGCTCGCAGACAGCTATCTCAGAGAATAGCGTTTATAGTAATCACTTAAATCTTACAAAATGGAATTTAACTGTAACTAAATAAAACAGAGATGTTTATGAATACCTATTTTTCCCTTCACGGTGACAGCTGTATTTATTAGGGGAATGTGGAGGATCTAAAAGCTCTTCTCTGCTTGACCCCACACATGCAGGTTAAATCAGGATCCTTCTTCCCACATAATCGTAACCAAACAAGCAAGTGGTGAAACAGAACTGTAAAGAGTTTGTTGCGCTGAGTGCTTTGAAAATAATTTCTGAGTTCGTCTGCATGCTTTGTTATTGTTTTAATTTACTATTACAAACCACTGAGATTCATTTACATGTAGTGGATAAATACTATTTGTGATTGGGTTTGTATTGGTGAACTGTTTTCTGGTTCAGCCCTTCTTTATACGAGAAGTGACATTCTTGCAAATGTAAGGGGTTTTAATGTATATGTATTTATAAATATAAATCATAATTAATGAATAATAATATGTGTAGATATATGAAAGAACATTAAGGGAATACATTTCAGTCATAATCTCTTTGAAAGTAAGGACTAGAGAGTTCTTTCTACAAACTTATACAAGGGCTAAAACTCTGTTTCCAATACCCCACTTGTTTAATGAGTGCAAACTGAGACTGTTTTAGAAGACACTACAGCAATGAGCAGTACAGAGGGTAAATAAGAACATCCAATTCTCCTCATAATAGAAAACCATAAGGAAGGTGAGTGAAGCTAAAAGGTAACAAACTTAAACCCAGTCACTTTGAATGGCTTTTTTAAAATCAAGTCCACAGAAACCACTGTCTTGAGAGAGAAAACAAAGAGACCAACATCAGCTGTAATGCAGTTAGAATGTATTTTTATAAGAAATAGATGCCTTATGCTTCAGAATCACCAAGTGTTCTCCTTCCCCGGCAGGGAGTGCCGCCTGCTCCTCCAGAACGAGCGAAGAAACCACCCAGGTCACTCGGGTGGGTAAAGCTGAGCTTCAGCGCAGCCAGACGAGAGAGCTCTGCAAGCTGCAGGATCACTTTGTAACATAAAAATGGACTATGTGGGCTGCTGGTGTGGTTTCACAGCACCTAGGCCTTTCTCCCATTCTCAGAAGCTTGTTTTGGCAACTGACATTTTCTAGGAGTTCACAGAATCCCAGAATGTCAGGGGTTGGAAGGGCCCTGGAAAGCTCAACCAGTGCAATCCCCTCATGGAGCAGGAACACCCAGATGAGGTTACACAGGAAGGTGTCCAGGCGGGTTGGAATGTCTGCAGAGAAGGAGACTCCACAACTCCCTGGGCAGCCTGGGCCAGGCTCTGCCACCCTCACCAGGAACAAGTTTCTTCTTAAATTTAAGTGGAACCTCCTGTGTTCCAGTTTATACCCATTACCTCTTGTCCTACCATTGGTTGTCACTGAGAAGAGCCTGGCTCCATCCTCCTGACACTCACCCTTTCCATATTGATCCCCATGAATGAGTCACCCCTCAGTCTCCTCTTGTCCAGCTCCAGAGCCCCAGCTCCCTCAGCCTTTCCTCACACGGGAGATGCTCCACTCCCTTCAGCATCTTGGTGGCTGCGCTGGACTCTCTGCAGCAGTTCCCTGTCCTGCTGGAACTGAGGGGCCACAACTGGACACAATATTCCAGGTGTGGTCTCCCCAGGGCAGAGCAGAGGGGCAGGAGAACCTCTCTGACCCACTGACCACCCCCTTCTAACCCACCCCAGGTACCATTGGCTTCCTGGCCACAAGGGCACAGTGCTCTGTGTTGTCTCTGTATATTCTTAACAGCAGGATCCAGCACGTCGAAACTCAGGTTGGAGGACTGCATTTAAAAAGCACTATGCAGCAAAGAGATGAAGGAGCATATTTGATTAAGGATGATCTCACCTACTTCAACTACACACATAAAAAAAATCACTGTTACAGTCTTCAACCCTTTTTCCCTAGACAGTATTATACCAAAATACGAAAGGAGATCAAGAAAAATGGGCAGATTGGTGGGCTGGGTGACTGCACAAAGGCAGCTCCTGAAGAAGTCGCTATTAGTTAACTCTACTTTTATCTTCTTCCCCACACATTCCCACGTTAGCAACCGCTGAAGGATGACGAGCAAAGAGAACTGGGAAAAGATGGAGGGCAGCACCTCTCTAACTTGAAAAGAGCAACGGTGCCAAGTTTAGTGCAAGAATTCACACTCTCCACGCATTTTACTCCCGGGAGGAAAAATCTTCAGGTAAAGAGCAGGATTGTTCTAAACAAAGTGAATGTATCCTGAGCATCTCTCTGTTGGTCAATAACTTGAAGGATTTGAAGGTTGCATTTAAAAAAAAAATAAAGAAAGAGAACAGCTGAGAGATTATATTTAAGAACTACTTCTGCAGGTAATAAAGACATATTCTCTTCAACCGCAGACATACTACAAGCACCCAACCAGGTAGGTCACATGGAAATACGTTATTTCATTTAGCGTGTGAGAACTGGATCTATTGGAGATGGATGAGAGAACATTAGCAACCAGCTTTAAAAGCACATCACGGTTTTGGATTCCAGTGCTGGTCTCAGGCTACCGCCTTCCTGCACAGGACAGCAGCAGCCAAGAACCAGTGCCATTATTGTGTGCAGCTGTGGCCCCTCAGTTCCAGCAGGACAGGGAACTGCTGCAGAGAGTCCAGCGCAGGACAACAAAGATGCTGAAGGGAGTGGAGCATCTCCCGTGTGAGGAAAGGCTGAGGGAGCTGGGGCTCTGGAGCTGGACAAGAGGACACTGAGGGGAGACTCATTAATGTTTACCAATATATAAAGGGTGAGTGTCAGGAGGATGGAGCCAGGCTCTTCTCGGTGACAGCCAATGGTAGGACAAGGGGCAATGGGTTCAAACTGGAACACAGGAGGTTCCACTTAAATTTAAGAAGAAACTTGTTCCTGGTGAGGGTGGCAGAGCCTGGCCCAGGCTGCCCAGGGGGTTGTGGAGTCTCCTTCTGTGCAGACATTCCAACCCGCCTGGACACCTTCCTGTGTAACCTCATCTGGGTGTTCCTGCTCCATGGGGGGATTGCACTGGATGAGCTTTCCAGGGCCCTTCCAACCCCTGACATTCTGGGATTCTGTGATTCCTTGGTGCGGAAATTCAGGGGATTTCAACTGGGACGTGATTAATTAAGTGATGAGTATCTTCAAGCCACAGTGGCAGAGCACCACTCAGTGCTACCAGCTCATCAGTGTTCATCTGCCAGCACTACCCTCCGTCAACAGACGCTTTGCTACTTTCTTCATCTGGTTTGATCATTAAGACTGCTCTGTATGAACAGAACATTTGTAGCTATATACAAGAAAATGGTAAATTTCTACTCAAAGAAGCAAATTCTTCCAAAAGATATATCTAAGCAGTACTTTCCTCCATCTAGGAGCATAAAAGGATCATCTGATACTTCTAAAAAATGTTGGGTTACAGAGACCCCCAGTATTTGACAGTGACATCTCAAAACACCAGTCCCTCTCTCCTGAGAGGACGTGTATACTCTATCATGCGGGCAAACAAATAAGCAAGCTGTGTAGTGAAGATGGTCTGGTCTTCATGTATTTGAGTACCTGTTTACAAGGGCACGAAACCCTCTGTCAAAGAGGGTATTTACTCCTGCAAACATCGCTCCAGTTGGTTGGATTGACACATGAATATTGCCTTGGCGTTGACAGGGCCAGCAGGAATGTTTGGTAGTGGCAAAGGTGCTTTAGAGTCACACAGAGCCAGCAATAAGCAAAATGAAAACAAATCAGGTACAGTAAGTTTGAAAAATTAAACTACTTCATTCTAAGCTTTGGAATACCCATAAGGCACCATTATTGCACTGAAAACCAGAGAGGGCTAGAGAAAGCTTCCAAGAAAGGAAGAAGATGAACCACATAGTTATAGGCACACTGAATTAATCTAGGCTCATCGCAAATTCTAAACCTACTATATGATAACCCTGGTTTTAAATTGGCTCACAGAGGTAAAATTCTCTACTACCTGATAATCCGTATTAACAAGGAAAAGTAAAATTTGGCTCTTCATTTTATTGTTCATATAATTCTTGCATTAGCAAGAGTGCCTTATACTTTGTTATGCCAACAGTAACATGTCTGTGTTAGAAAGGACAATAATTACTTTAGTGACCTGTTGTCTACCTACAGTAGTTGTCTCATCTATAATTAGTATTGCTACAGTTATACTACTCAGTAATAGCGTTAAGAGTGACAGCAAGAGGACTCAAGTAGGCCTATCGATCCAAGAGACTTAGTACAAATCACATATCTAGTCTTTTACTACATGGCAATTTGCAGAGATCACAGGCTAAATGTGCTACTACCTATAGTACATACCTGCTCCTGTAGATTACTGTGTAACTACACTTAGTAGATCCACACGCAATTGCCATGCAGCCTGCACTGAAGTTTAGAACACATAAATAATTACAAATAATCACGAAAGACCAGCTCTACCATGACACAATATTCAAAATAGGGTTTTTTACATTATCTTGGCCTGTTTCACTTCCTTCTGTTACAAACCCCGGCCTGGGGCCCAAGTTGGGCACACAGATTCAGTATTTCCAGCTGGCAGAGCTCCTGAATCTTGCCCATTAATTTGAAGGAGATATCCACCTCTGACGCCCTCAGATGAGAAGCAGAAGGGAGACGTCACCTTTTTGTCCCCTGCTTGTATAAGTCATTTTTCTTCCACAAGACATTGAGTCCATAGGCACTCATCTCTAGACTTGCATTCACTTGGTCTAGTACTAAATGCATAGAAACCTTAAGGCTTTTGCCACGATACAAACCATTTGATGTATTCCATATAATTGTTAGACACTTGCAAGAAAGATTGCCCAGAGAGTCTGTGGACTGTGTGTCCCTGGAGGTATTAAAAAGGCATCTGGACACGGTCCTGGGCAACCTGCTCCAGCCGGGGTTCGGACAAGACGTCCTCCAGGTCCTTCCCAACCTCAGCCATTCGGTAATTCTGTGACACATGAACTTCTAGTTGCTTCTGGTTTTAAGTATGGAAAAATCATCTGCACAAGGAAATAAGCCCTGGATACCTATCGTCGAACAGCTAATTTTCTGATGCAACAGTAAAAATGATTCAACTGCTAATGCAGAAAGAATGTTTTCAGCACTATTACAAAATTGCTCTTCGGTGCAATTCCATTTGAGGTTTTGACTTCACCTGCTCTAGTTTTCACAGCCTTTCAGAAGCACTGCTGGAAAAGTTACGAACAGTGACTGCAAACACTTCCTTACATTAATGCAGCAAAATTCTGAGAAGAAACTTAATTAAAGGAAATCTGCTTCCTATAGATTATGTTTGAAATGCTTGTGGATCATGTTTTCATAGAGTTATTGTGAAGACACAGACTATGCTAAAACCATTTTGCAACTCGAAATGTCAGCATCGAATGCAAAACCAAAACCATCCTTTCTTATTAGGTGAGGTGGGTCTAATGCTGATTATAATGATTTCAAAAACATGTAACAAACCAGCTACAAATTACTATTCTTAGATCTGAAAGCACATATAGAAATGCAGTACATGTGTCCGACATGCTATAAATTCAACAAACAAGCTGGAGCTCACCTGAGACTGCGCGACCGAGGCCTCAAGGCTGGCGAATGGCGCCCTTCCTCATCGGTGATGCTCTCAGTACTGAAATGCTTTGTCAGGAAATGAAGTTCATCTGCCGTGGGCTGAAAGGGCAGCTGGTGCAGCTTCTCCTGAGATGAGCATGATGACTGAGTACAGAAAAAAATACAGAAAAGAAATGCACTAAACGCATGCATAGGGGTCAGCTAATGAATGGAAGAGGAACGGATTCTGCCAAACACTGCACACTCCAGCGGAAAAGAAAGCTACTTATCAGACCAGGCGCCTCATTATATTCTCGTTAGGCTAAGCCAACCCTTGTGTACAACGACAGAGCTGGTGAGATCAGAACTTTGGGAGAAGCCTAGGGAACCATTGCATCCCATCTGGGACCGTTCCGTCTGATCGTGCAGGTAGTTTACTATCAGGAGGCAGAAAGGAAGGTAAGTGAGTAGCAGCGCTACTCTGGAAAAGAACAAGGAGGTTCCTGGAGTGGTGAGCAACTTTCTTTCCTTTTCCCTCATGCTCCCTTAGCTCAGGAGTTCCACTGGCATGCAGAATGCTATGGAGCTGTGTAGACATGAGAGTTTTTGCTGATAATTGGCTCTCATTGGAAATTCCTACAGTAAATGGTCAGGATGTTGTTTCTCCCTTCCTTTACCCATCAGGCTTCTTCTCTAACCAAGCAGGCAATAACAAAATGAAAGTAGTTGACTTTACAGAGTTGTAAGATTAATAGTTTCTCGTTATAAACAGCTTATTGGTCCTTAAATAAGCTGATGCATTTATATGACGTGTGTCCTATGATAGTGATAGACATCTAACTGTTTTAACTCTTGAACCTCAAGAAACCTTAGATTAAAACCAATACTTGTGGGAAGTGTTAATAACGTCAGATGTTGGATGTTCCATGGCAAAAAAGCTGTAAGGGAACTAATGAATGTGTTTTTTCTTGTGCGACTTTGTGTGACTTTTCTGTGCCCTTTCCCTTTTACAAAAGTAAGAAAATATATTACGTAAGGACAAATTAAACATCCCCTTTGAAAACAACGGGGGCGGGGGAAAAATGGAAGTGTTGAATAACCAGAGTAGCACTGAATAACACCAGTGGGCCTTGTCAAAAACATCATCCTAATCTAAATTCCAAGGCTCCTCATTGATCTGATTAAATTAATTATGTACACTGGTCCAGCAGAAGAACATTCCCTCCAATGACCCTCACTCACACTGGGCAGCACTACACCCCAGTACCAGAAGCACTGGTGGGGGGAAATTATACATGATATAATATGTATGACCAAAGCTTTAACTCACCTACCATGCTCTTCTAGACTTGCTGACGGTTTTTGCTAAAGAAGGCTAAGAAGTATTGGCCAAGCAATGAAAGCCAAATGCTGACAAGGCTTTTCACTGAGTCCTGCATGTTTGGACGGTTGATAGGAAAGAGCAAATACTCTTAAATCACCTAAAACAGGTACACTCAAATGTGTCAAGAAGGTAACAGCTACACTTGGACTGAATTAAAACGAAGCAGATTGCTGCAGATCCTAGCAGTCTTATCTAAAGAATCCTAGCCAAGACTGAGATGGAGATCTGAATGCGGGAACTTATAAACCTAGAGATCGTATTCTTTGATAAGAATATAACTTGCTCCAGACCGCAGATCCACTCTGTCTGCACTGCTCAGAGCTATTTACAGAAATGAACCCCCTGAGAGCCTTGGGACACGCATGAACCCCCAGGCCACGGCTGGAACTGGAAGCCACCACTTGCAATGTTTTCCTTGGGGCAGGTCTAGGTGCAGGGACCATGTTGGGAAGTCACCTCCAGCACAGTGGCCACACAGCGATGATCATCCAGACGGTGGATCAACTTACACCGATCTAATCCACGCTGAAGCCAAGAGAGAAAGCCTGGGTGTCTAATACAGCCCCTTTGCCCACAGCTATCCTGCTGTGCTCGCTGCTTATATATACACGAAAGATCTTCTCCCTATAGTACAGAATGACGCAAGCCCTGTTTGACTTTCAGAGGTTTCTTTTATGTCTTTGTGTCTTACACAATACAAAGAACTGGAAGAAGTACCTGCCTAAGAAAAGGTTTGTGTCAGTTGACATCCCGTTCCTGATGAATAATAGAGCAGGAAGTACCACAGACTGGCTTATAAACCCGCATTAGCAGCTACTCAAGTCTCAGCATTGCAAATACATGTCTTATTAAAGACAAAATGAAACTACAACTACCATGTTAAGGAAGGTTAGTGCATAGTTACTAGTTACTAGAGTTAGGGGAAAATAGAATCAAAACTGATAGCATAGAAAAAGCATTAAAAGCTTTGTCTCCCAACAGGAAAACCATCAGGGAAGTGGTGCTGGGCAACTCAGGGATGACCCAACAAAATCCTCCCTCCACCTTCTCTCCTTAAAAGCAATTGGATCACAAAGTTTCTAATTCCAGAGAATAATTAAGAAAGCCCTGATGATAAAGACCATGATGAGAAATGGGCTTTCCTTTGCTAAATGCTTCTCCAGCAGTCTCAAGGCATACGACCGTTCAATGAAATAGTGTGAAAGCAAAGTGAAATGCTTCTGAAGTATTGATTTGTAAGTAATCATATCACTGTATTCAATATTTGCAGCAGACTACTAAAAAAATCCCCCTGGTGTCTTAATTAGAGAAGCAGCATTAGCCAGCTCTTCTCCAGTAAAAAAAATCAAGCTAATACTACAGTAGCTTATATATTAACTCCGCATTTAGAAAATGAATAGCAGATTAGATGTTTAAAAATACTTGTATACTGGCCCATTCAACTGACTCTTTTATATTCATTTAACTTTAAAGGTCTTCTCCAGCCTTTTCAGTGCTGGTCTGATGATATATAGATATATATATAGATATATATATATATCTGGTCATCGCAATTTGTATGAAAAGTGTAAACATGTATTTTTTTAAAGTGTCGTCCCTCATTTGGAAGTAAAATATAAAGCAGAATCTACAGGTTTGCACTGACCTTAGACTAGGTAAATGTCTTGATTTGTTTGGTTGACGGGCTGGTAAAGGAGCTGATTTACACCATAGAGAAGGCCTACCGGCTTCCTTCCATCTTGCTTGAAGACGAAATGTAATCTTGAGGACTGACCATGGAAGCCCGAAATTCCCTTAAATTTGCATCTGTGGCATTAATGTGCCCTGTTGACAAGCCCCTTGACTACTTCTTAATTCAGTTTTAAAGTCTGGGCAGTAACAATACTGCTTATCAACCTCAGAGGTGTTATTCAGATCGATTCAAATTCATTCTAATCTATGAAATAGTATGGTAATAGTATTGTCATAAACAAGTAGTAAGTAGGATTGGCTTAGAAACACTAAGTTTAATAGCTCCAAGAATTGCATCACTACTTACTAAACAACCCATTTCAATGCCTTTCTGAGACTGTAACACTGAACAAGCAAAAGAATAAGAGATGACTCAAAATATTGGAATTGCAGATCTTAATCTATTTCCTGCAGGAAAGTTAATTTAGGTCAACATATGACTATCACTTCATGCTTCTCATTATACCACCCCATTTTCTGTTACTTACTTACAATACTCACACCATTTGAACGGATGCTTTATATGTGGCCACACAGTTGAAGACACCATACCACACATCCCAAAGTGTGTTACATCACAGCTATACAGGTGGCCTTAACATTTCTAATTTCTCTGTGCTTGGCTTGGAAAGCTTGTTATGGAGATAACCACAACATCTAGTTTGTATAAACTAAAGAGTTATCGCATGAAGGACCTGAGAGTTATAAGGGTTAACAGAGTGCTGCCGCATTACTGGTATTAATGACATTAATTAAGACTTTTGAAAGCGCAGAACTCAAGCAACCCGCAGCCAGTCTTTCTAATGACATGTGTAAACACTAAAAAGCTTCATTGGGAGGTTCAAACTATTGGAGTTGAGTAACAGATGTGGATTATGAGTTTTTCTTTCTGCTGGCCTGATAGCAGAGGTTTTTGTACTAAGAACTTAAAGCAGACAAGCAAGAATTTCATTTCCCAGTTATAAAAAAGCTGGGAAGTGGCTATTAATTCTGTGCTATCTCTTAGAGTCCTGCCCTTGTGGGCCATTGGGGCCCTCAACTCATCAGTCGAGCCAACTGCTGCCCTGGGATTTCACCAATGCTAAAGGCAAAGTGCAAGATGACAGGAGCCGGGAAATGGAGGAAAAAGCAGCAGAACCAATAATTAAAATAATCTTTAAAATAATTAGTATATTAAATAACGTTAGCAAAACAATGAAGAAAGATCAGATATTTTAGTAAAGACTCAGAAGCTGATTTGTTAGGGTGTATTTGTACAAACTGAATTGCTTGGAAAAGTCTGTGTCACTTACTGAAACTGTAGAACTGGGAGTGTTTGTCCCATAGCCGGATGAAGGAAGGGAGGCCAAGGACCAGCGGCGTCCATCCGTTCTGGGGAAAAGAAGTAAGGGAAATTACTATCAGGGATATATTGTAGCTAATTCTTGGGGGAAATAAGCATTCTTTTCCCCAAAATCTTTTAACCTCACATTTTTATTAAAGTCTCAGGGTATTCAGATAAATCAAGTATCCTAGTTACAACGACCTTTGCAAAAAAGCAGCTAGGGTAAGTTTTGAAAGCAAAAGTAAGTGACCCTGGAAAAGATAAAGCAAACAGCATCAGATTCCTGCATGAAGTAGATGCTTTGTAAATGTTACCATTTGTGCAAAAATTGGAGTTTATAAAACAGACAAAGGAAATCAGCTCATTTCAAACTTATTCGAAGACAGTCACGCTTATGACAATTAGTCATGCAGTTCCTCGTCTTCCAAATAAAGTTTAAAATTGCTGAAAATAAACACACTAGATTGAGAATCAACTGAAAGAGGAATCGTCTGTTTACCCAGTGGGAAGGCACTCAGCACATCACTCCATACACATGGTGAATGAATGAATCCCACTACAGATCTGAGCCGAGCCAAGACGTCCACTCCAAATAGAAGAGACAGAAATGGCAGAAATCTCATCTAGGGTCTCCTTCTCCTCCAGTCTATAGAATATTCATAGTTATTTCCCTATCATAGCCAAGAATCATGATCCTCAGGGAAAACAGCCAAAACATCCTGGAGATATTGCAGCAAAGGTCTTGTTGGGATGGATGTTAAATAAGTCTCTTCCTCCCATCAGTTTGCATTTGCTTGTTTCTTTTATTACAGCAGATGATCAGCAACAGGTCATCACGTGAAGGTGAATTAGAACAGCTCATTGTTCTAACTCACATATGGATAGAGTGTATTTATGCAAGTGCATTATGAAATAGGATGTTTGGTACAGGTCTGCAATAGTGCTCAGTGCTTATGAAAAGCCCAACTGTTGTCATCTTCTTATCCAGCTATCCACACCCACCCTCAGCAAAAAGTTCCAGCACAACCAGAAATAAATGCCTGTTATTATTTTCCAGCTCTAGTTGCTTTTCTTTTCAGGCACTGATACTCACGGCTGCTCTTTGCCATCTATCTTAGAACAGGGGGAAATAAACTCGCTGTTCTACACCACTGAAAGGATATCATGTCAACAGAGTTTTTTAAGAGACTCATGCTTCATGCATTGAAAACAAACAGTAAAGGGAAGCTGTGATGCAGATTTCTATTGCATGCATATGTTATAGCTAAACCCCATTTAGCCAGAGGTGATGTTTTCTTTGGCAAAATAATTACATGCAAAAGAACAGTCTCAAAAAATTCCAAGAGAAATGAAATTCCTTTCTTAACCCCGAAAAACAACAAATATCAGCATTACGAAGTCACTGCATGATGTGGTTGGTGACTGAACACCAAACTTCAATTATCTTCATTCGGCTCATTGTAACATCCAGGACTACTGGGGGAATATTTAGGTCAATGATTCAATCTCAGTTTGGACCCTCAGTCCCCAGGCAAGACAATGTGTCCTGTGTGCCCCAACAGTGACAGGAACACACAAGCCACTCGCTTTTTGCAAAGGGAAAGCTTAATCCCTTTTTTACTGGGTTGCCTAAATTGTGTATTGAAATTACTTTGGAATTTTAATTTTGACAAAGTTTAAAAAACGTATCTTTCTCAATTAGAAAATTACAGGATACATCTTAATGCTTGGGCTATTCTGTGCTGATGCAATGTAGGCAAGAATGTGCTAAGCAACCGGGACAACAGGTACCAGCTCTAGTCTAAGCGAGACATGAGTAGAAACCTTCCAAAGCAAAAGCAATGAGAAAGACTTTAAAGCTCCTACTGTATGTAGGCAAAATATTTCTAAGTTACTTGGCGCCTTTTTAACAAAGGTATTTTTGAGAGAGACCTCATGCAATGTTGCTTCAGGAAAAGATACTTGGAAAGAAGATTTTAGGTCTTCTATTACAAGAAGGTGCTAGAAGAACAACGCATCTTCTCCAAAGCGCTACCTGTTTAGTATTTTAAGCCAAAAAGCAAAGATTTCCAGTTTTGGTTACCAAAGGATAGAAGGTGGATGCTAAATGGGGTTCAGCCAGCACGGGGGTGTTAGAGCCGCGCAGAGCACAGTTCACACACACAAAGAGCCGCAATAGGACGCACGTTACCTGTCTGCTCTGTGGCCGTGGCTGTAGGGAAGGAATGGTACAATGACAGTGAGACAGGTAAAAGATGCACATGAGACCTCTGAAAAATACCCTCATCTTCTGTTAGTGGTGTTCCCCCAAAATCAGTTCTAGTGAATACGGGCAGAATTCACCATATTAACTCCTGAACGTGCCCACTTTGTGGCTACGACACCATCGTTGAAAGGGTGTCTAGCAAAGGATTTATGATTAATAACGAGTCAAACTAAAGCCAATCTTGCAGTGTATTATAGTGAAATTGGCTTGACAATAAAATGAGTTTTCCAAATGTGTTTCCTACTCCGTCCCAAGAATCAACTCATCACGGGGCTATAATGAAAGAATAGAAATCACAATGTCCAAACAGGATAATAAATGAAGAAATTACACCAAATATAAACAGCAGAAAATCAGCAACAAATCATCGCTGTGATGGCAATGGGAGGAAATCAGGTAAGAAGCATCTCTTAAGATCCAAGCAAAACCAATCAAAGGGGTACAGTGAAATATTCATTTGGCCGGAGTAGCAGAGCATCACACTTCCAATTACTCAATACCATCATACACGAGTTATTCTACATGATAATGTAATAAATACATATTGGTGCTGCTGGCATAGCTATTCAGGGTGTAATGCAAGTATAATAGAAAATAGAAATGATTTTATAAAACAAGCTGTGCTTCAATGATAGAAAAAGTATACAAGACAACATGCATACTGTAAAATGAACTCCAGCGTTCTATAGACATACCCGACCTTTATCCATCTGTATCTTTAAAAATCAAAAAAAGTGGAGAAGTATGAAAGAGCACCCTTCAGAGACTTCTTATTAAACATTTGCTGCTTGAAGTTTTCGAAAGCTACGGTACTGAAACGTGATGTTGTAAAATTATGTGAAGTTTTGCCAATGGTTTCAGCTGCAATTTTCCTCTTACGTTCCAGGACTCCAGATCCAGTAAAAATCCAGTTGATTTCAACAGAACTTATTGAATATACCCAGATCAGGCTCAGATAGCTCTTTAAAAATAAAGGTGGATGCCGAGTCCGTTTGAATTGTTTGAGCAGCGGGTAAAGCACTGTTTTTTCACTCACATCTGACATGCCATTCTATAGCTTTTCTTATGTAAGACCTGAAGACCAAAGTCTATTTCAACCAGCATCCAAGGACATCAGGTCTTCTAGCAAATCATCCAATGGAGAAACGCTAAACGCTCCTGGTTTACCCGCCATCCAGAACCAGGCCGTACTTTATTTTATCAAATCCAAACCCTTCGTTGTTCTTTGAAGTTTTAAGACCTGTCCTTTTTCTAAGTAGCCCTCAAGTAAACCTGTCGTTCTCAGAAAACGTACTTCTTCTCAAGATGATCACTTGTTTCCCATTCTCAGATCATTTTAGCACAGATTGGGGTTTTATTCAGCCAAGGCAGAGTTTAGCAAATCCAAAATATCTAATAATCCCGCTCCTATGCCCAAACCCTGCTTGGGGTCTCTCTTTTATTCCTGATTTTTTATTTCTCCACAAAATTTCACTTTCTGTATGATTATCCATTTCTGCCTACATGCAGAGATACAACATTCAACGCACCATTTGTCCGCTTCGCCCAGCTGGTTTTACTCTTTCTATGCTATTCCTTACACTAAACTCATCACTATAGCATCAGATTTCCTCCCACGGGTTCCACACACAGCATGGCCAGTGTTGGTCTTGCATTCACCTTCAGGGCTCTCAATGCTGCTCTTCTTCTAGAGGTTCCTGTAGACTTGTAATTTCAATTACAAGTTGTTGCTGAGGTGACAGTCCCATCCAGCACTGTACCGAAGCTTGGAATTCAGTTGAATTCCTCATTAGATCAATAATATACTCTTGACACCGATGCCCAAGACAATAGAGGAAACTGAAAAGCTGCCCAGGAATGCACGCACAGTTACACACACCTCATTTTAGGTGTGTTTGCGTCTTTGTGCCAACAGAGCAAAGATCAGTGCACTTTGAATACACCTCAGTTATACAGTGGAAAGAACATCTAGGACTAAATTAACTGTTATATCATATGCCCTACGTGTTGTCCTTCTGGGAGAACAGCGTCTCCTTCATAGGCAGTATTGACTACTTAATTTACTGCGTCTTCTTCGAGGTCTGAAGAGCACCTAATACATTCTGGCTGCTGCCAAGATCTAAAGCAGAAAGTGTAAAACAAAATACAATAAAATTGGGAACATCAGAGAAAGTGAAATACAACAAAAAAACCTCCTAACCCATAGGTCATTTTCAAATACAGGTTTCTAGACTATTAGCTTGTCAGTCCAAAGAGAAGAGATCCTGCCTTACCTTCGGGCAGGAACAAAGGAAAAGTGAGCAGGTGCATTGGGAGAGAAGTTCCTGGGGCTGTCCAAGGGGCTGCTGCCTGTTTGAGAAAGGACAAAAACCCACCCCAAAACGTTTCATTGGCATTTGCAACAAATGCAGCAAGTTTTCACTGTGCAGAAAGACCTTGAACTGCAAGTTGTAGTCACATATAACTGAAAATACGGAGCGTTGAGCATTAGCTTGCTACAGAAATGTTCTGTAGGGATGTATCAGTATTTTCCCTCTTTTTAAAATAATTTAAGGTGTATGTTCTCTATCTTACTTTCAGATAAGTAATGTATCACGTATACACAACATAGCCTTAATACTTTGCAAAAATTTCTACATATAAGCTTTTCCCAACACTTCTCAATGGAAAACCTGAGTTAGAAATGACATTGATGACAGTTTTGGGAATAATAAATAGTAAGCAAGTATTTGTTCACAACGCATGTCAGGGCTGAATGCAGAATTTACTGAGGAAAACCAAAAGGAACTGCACATGATAATAAAAGGACTATACACACATAAGATGATCAGGCTATAATATACCAGCACTCCCCCTAACTACCACTTATCTGAAATAATACTTCTACCACGAAAATGGAAGTTTCAGTGAATTGATAAAGCTAGCAAAAAATAACACTTAATTTTCACTTGGCACAATAATACTTTCTCTGGGCTTTGTCATATGATGTGTTAAGTATACGGTTGGTAAGTGGTATATTGCGATGTATTTTGTCTCAAAGGAAAGAGCAACCATTTCATAGAAAGCCCTTTTGAAAGGCACAAACATTTATGGACTAACTGCAGAAAACTCGGAAAGTTATGGATGAATTAGAAGCTTCATGGCAGCGAGTGTGTGTCCTACAGGGGAAATTCTTAAGTGGTTTGCTCTTTCAGATCCTTAATAAAAGCATAAAAGAGAAACTATACATAGCCAACCTATGTCAACAACAATTTCTTTGTGCACAGACAATAAAATAACATTAAAATAAGAGCAGGAAAACTGAATAGATACTGGACAAGCAAAGTATATAACTGTGGTCATCAGAAATGGTTGCAAATTTAGATCCCTTATAAAATAGAATTGTTTTAAAAGTCACTTGGAAAAGTCAAACATCAACGATGAGTCACCTGCACAGGATCGTCTCTGTTTTGGGAGAAGTGCGAGGTGTCCAGCTCAACTCCCGAGCCAGTGTTGTTGGTGAGGTGACAGTCCCATCCAGCACTGCACCGAAGCTTGGAATTAAGCTGAATTTCAACCCATGTTAGTGGTGCACCTTAACTGTGACACTGAGCACCCGCAGAAGAGAAGCACCGTGCTCACTCGACAGCACCGTTCACTCGCATTCCAGCTCTACAAGCGGTTCACAGGAACCTGCAGCAGCGTCCCCCCACCATCGTGAGCGAGGTTGGCCGGGCTGGGGGAGCGGGACGAGCAGCCCGCACCGTCTGGGGGACGCGGATGGGCACAGCGCAGCAAACCCCGTCTGCTCCGCACCTCTACGAGGGGAAAGCCAGCAGCTGGTTGAGAGGAAAGCAGCCCCAGGCTGATCTAACATGTGTCAAGGGGCGAGGAGAGAACTGGAGAGGTAAGTGAATTCCAGACCACTCCACAACCTGCTTCATCAAGAGCAAACTAAATGAAAAACAAAGGGTTTGAGCAACAGGTTTGTTTTCCTTTGGCTTGGTTTTCTTTTGTATTGTTAGTAAAGCACTAACGAGTTCACAGTGTAATATAACACAAGGCGAGTCTGAGTTACATAATCCAAAACTGGATAGCATTTAACTCATTCCCAGTGTATCCCAAGTGGGAAGGGGAGAGAGTAATCAGAAATCAATAACTGGAGGATTTTTGGTGCTTCATTTGTTAAGCTTGTTCGCGTTTTAATTCTTATGGTCACAGTGGAAAAACAGAGACACCGTGCTGGTTGTGAATGTAAAAAAGACCAAGTTTGATGGTCTAGATGGCACTGCAGGCACACGAGAAAGGGGGACGAAGGCTACGATGGCCACAAAGTGAACAAGTGGCTGGTGCACGAACACACATGTCCTGGCACATGGCCACTCAGGGTCAGCGTTCACTTGCCCGCACAAAGTCGAAAGAGCCTTTTAGATGAGGAGGGAAGGCAGCAGGGATGAGGCCTCTCCGTGCTTGGGTAGCTCTTCCAACAAAGCAAGGCCACCATTTGTGGTGGGAACCTTCCCATCTCTCAAGCTTTACAGTCAATGGACCCTACTGTGTCACGATGATGCTCTTCAACAAAAAGCCCGTTGCCCGATGCTGTTGTAAATAAGCAATGAACCGTCATTGCGGTTTTATATCTTCATCAATCTTCTGCAAACTTTCTAGATTATGATCGAAATAGGATTTCAGAATAACTGAGCAAATTGGGTAATGACAGTTCTTAAATTTTGCAATTAAGTATGTGGGTGTTCAAACACTTCTGAGCCTGCACAATCTGGTACAGAAATACTACTGATTTTTAACCAGCTACTTTTCCAGATTTGTGTGACATATTTCCTTCCAGACACTGGAATTTTAATTAGATCCCTTGTGAGTTGCTTCTAGTTTTAAAATGAAAAGCAATTAGTTTTTCTACTCAATTCAAGTCTGGGTGAAGCTTTTAAAACAACAACAGGGAGAAGGGGAATTACTACTTTCCCTACAATTTCCAAGCGCTGCTGCATCTGCTCTAGTTGAAGGCAGTTTAATAAGAGAAGCCTTAGTGCAATGGTCTCACTCACCAAAGCTGATCGAAACCTTATTTATTCTGTTAGAAAAGGTGAATTCCCCTGTTGCTCAAGGGTTATAGTTGGCTACTAGTGAACCTGAAACTACTTGGTCTCAAGGGAGGCTGTTACACAGAATGATTGCCCATTAGGTAAATCAACACAGTTATGTGAACGTTAGTAATTCAGGCATGAACGTTTGCATTTTCAGGACACGGGGAGAAGGATGTAGCCAAGGCATCTGTACATTCACTACCCTCAACACACAAAACCAGGCTTTGTGGGCAATAGATGAAAGCCTTGACTATCATCTGCAAACACAACATTCATCGGATCAGTAATGAGCCCAAAAACTCACACCAGAATCATTTTGTAAAACCTGCTTCTGAGAGTCATTAAAAAGACGAAAAGACAAAGTTGTTGTGGCCTTTCATGTAGGATATACTAACATTATTTGCTGGATATTAACAGAAGCAGCTAAAGACCTTGCATGCTACACAATCAGCTGCCTTCCAGCACACACGACATTTGAAATGACCAAAAAAAGCTTAAGCACCCTGCACAGCACCAGTCTCGTACGTAGTGAACACCATAGAATCACAGCCACAAAATGCTGCTGAATCAGGCCCGGGGCAGGGCCTCGAGGGGCACGTTGCATACCCTGCCCACTCCAAAAATCATAAATAAATAGACGCCTTAGTAACAGCCAATTTCGGCCAGAAGGTGGAACTGAACCTGCAGTGTAAGAGCAGAATAACTCCGTCCAGCACCCATTGCAGGCGGCAGCAGGATGAAGGTCCCATTGGCGACAAGTGTCTCCACCTGGTGACTTTACCAGTGTGGAAAGTAAATTCTAAAGCAGCCTGAACGTCAGACATCAGGCAGGTAAGAACCTGTCTCTTTCCTGCTGAATTATAAAGAGGATGTTGCTGCTATGATTGATTTTAAGCCTTTAATTTTAAAATATTTAATAGTAACTTAGTAATCCATTTCAGGATGTGTATGTTCTAACAGGTATACTGTGCATACCCTGTGTAATTTTCAGATTAAAGAAAATTGATTCAAACAAATGTAAGGGATATATGTGTATATTTTTTTTTCCCCCTCTGATTTTGAAAGAAAAAGAATTTGCAATAAAAGGAAAATTTGCAAACCTGTATTTGTAAAATGGGGCACTCAGACCCATGTTCAGGTGACTAAATCAGTGACTTTGTGAGAAAGTTCACAAGCTGGAGCTTTCTATACCGAGGTCCCAGCTCACTTTGGAAAATGTTATTTCATACAGTTTGAAAACGGAATGAGCACACGTCACATCCATCGGGTGTTTTAAACCAGAAGCGACTTCATGGCAGAGTTATAAACATCTGGATGCACTTCCATCTCAAATATTGAATTTCTTAATTACTATTTTTCCTCTGAATTTTCTAGGATACGAAATGGCCTGGCATCTTATCTGGATGCTGTTTCAGACCATAGGTGTATGTGCCTGGATCGGTGTTCATGAAGAGGTAGGTTTGCCTGACGGACAGTGTGCTACATCACACCCACTGCCTTTTACAGTGTCACAGTATCACAGTATGTTTGGGATGGGAAGGGACCTCAAAAGCTCATCCAGTGCAATCCCCCCATGGAGCAGGAACACCCAGATGAGGTTACATAGGAAGGTGTCCAGGCGGGTTGGAATGTCTGCAGAGAAGGAGACTCCACAACCCCCCTGGGCAGCCTGTTCCAGGCTCTGCCACCCTTACTGAGAAGAAGTTTCTTCTCAAATTTAAGTGGAACCTCTTGTGTTCCAGCTTGATCCCATTACCCCTTGTCCTATCATTGTTTGCCACCGAGAAGAGCCTGGCTCCATCCTCATGGCACTCACCCTTTATATATTTATAAACATTAATAAGGTCACCCCTCAGTCTCCAAACTAAAGAGCCCCAGCTCCCTCAGCCTTTCTTCATAAGGGAGATGCTCCACTCCCTTAATCATCTTTGTTGCCCTATGCTGGACCCTCTCCAGCAGTTCCCTGTCCTGCTGGAACTGAGGGGCCACAACTGGACACAATATTCCAGGTGTGGTCTCCCCAGGGCAGAGCAGAGGGGCAGGAGAACCTCTCTCGATCTACTAACCACCCCCCTTGTAATACACCCCAGGTACCATTGGCTTCCTGGCCACAAGGGCCCAGTGCTGGCTCATGGTCATCCTGCTGTCCCCAGGACCCCCAGGTCCCTTTCCCCTACCCTGCTCTCTAATATGTAATTTCCCAACCTCTACTGGAACCTGGGGCTGTTCCTGCCCAGATGCAGGACTCTACACTTTCCCTTGTTAAATTTCATCAGGTTATTCCCTGCTCAGCTCTCCAGCCTGTCCAGGTCTCTGATGGCAGCACAGCCTCTGGCGTGTCAGCCACTCCTCCCAGCTTAGTGTCATCAGCAAACCTGCTGATAGTGCACTCTATTCCCTCGTCTAAATCGTTAATGAATATATTGAATAATACTGGCCCCTACCTCTGCCCGACAGCAACAAGGGTGGGGCCATCTCAGGAGTTTCGCCTCTGTCCGAGAGGGCAGGAGGTCCATCTCCTTTTGCGGGGTGCCTCCCTGGGACCTTTCCGGCTGGCACGTCAGGGTACATTACATACAGAGAACTCCTGAGGCTCCTGCCCTCCAGGACTTCATTTTAGAGTGGTTTCTGGACAGAAACACTTCAGAAAGCCTCCCTGACTTCTGTGCGTGCTTGGTGTCCCTTGATTCATCGGAGAGGATCAGAGAGGGCATTAGGAAGAGCGTGTTTGAGACAGAAGAGCCGGGGAGCAGCTCCAGCATTTCCCTGTAACTCATCAGTGGATGTGTCTGAACAAACACATTGATAGATTCTGTTCAAACGCTAAACAAATATCACAGCCTGTTCTCAAATTCGCATCTCACATATGATATTTCTTAAGAAAATATTTGTGACTCTACTCTAAATTTCATCTGCTTTTGTCTCTTGAATAAATTATTTTCCCAGGGAATACTCCTAAATATAGAACAGGTAGAGAACCCAAATTACAAGCAATTTATCTTCCTGTGCTTTCCTAGTTACTTTTGGAGGTCACAAAGGATGTCCTTTTAATTAATAGTTTTAAATCCCATATGCAACATCAGAACAAAGAATGGAAATATTAAACAATTAGTGCCAAAGCAAGCTGGTGTGGCACCGATCAGTTACTACAGCTTCTAGAAGACACTCATACACTTCTAATAAAAGATAAGCTTGTAAATCCCCAGACAGCATCAAAATCACTATTTCATTTTTGAAATAGAGAGAGGACAAAAGCAAATCAAAATAAAATACAATAGAAATGTCTCTGTTGTGAACATTTCTGCAGTTGTTCTCCAAGTAATGATCACACCAACACCTTGTTGGAATCTGCCAAGTCAGGACACTCCTTCACACTCTGAGGAGCATCTTTATCATTTCAGCCAAAGGATGGTACAGCTGATTTAGAATTTGGTAAATCCAACAGAGATATCGACTCTACGAACAAAGTAAAGACCAGAATGTGCCTAAGGGGAGAATCTCTACCAAGAAAAATGCCTTGTTAAAACCAAACCTAATCTTACACAGCTAACCCTACCATAACCACACACAACAGAACCAAAGGAGTTGGAAGTGAAAGGGAATTGCCCTATGCAATTTTTTGCCCTGTATTTTATCAGTGATTCTACAGAACAAAAGAAAATGGCTTCAATAGACCACTTGCAAGATTTTGTTACAATTTTCATTTTAAAATCCTGGGTCACTCAAAAAAACCCAATGTCATTAAAGTAACTTCGCAGCCTTCCATGCCCGGGCTTTACAGCATCCCAAGCAAATATGACAGATCTTTATGAAACTCAGAGTGGTTGAGGCTTTCATGGGCACTCCTGAACAATAACGCCAGTGGTCTTTTTCCCTTCAACAGGCTGGATGTCTCTGGCGATGCAACGCTCTGCAAACAGAAGCAGATGGCTCCTTCTCGCTGAGCTACTATCCATTTGCTGTTCTTTCTCAGCATTTCCTTAGTTTCAACCTCCAGAAAGTATTTACAGAACACACTGCCATGTAGGAGGAGGAAAGTCTGATTATAATGAAAAGAGCAGCTCCTTGTCCTATGTACAGCAGTGGTGGCTTCCAGACCAGCTCCACCACGGCTGATGGGCCACAAACGCTCAAGTTGGTTTGTGCTACTGACCGGTGCCCATCAGGGCCATACCTGGAGCTCAACCATCTTCAGGGCCATACCTGGAGCTCAATCATCTTCAGGGCCATACCTGAAGCTCAACTATCTCCTCTGGCATTTTGAAATATGGAAAACAATGCACTCACACATCACCTACCTCCCTCAGCAACAAAAACATCAAGCTGTTGAATCTGCGTGCATGACCCTTTCTGAAAATCCATAGTTACTGTAGGCTGAACAATCATTCTTTTCTATAGAAAGAACGTGTCCACATGCTTCACCTTGATAACTAACAAGCAGTTGCCCATTTGCTCTGAAATAAGCATTTCCCAGTTGCCGCCATGGTAAAACCGGCAGTAATGTAAAGAAAGTAAAGAAGCCTAAACACCTCCCATTGCTCCAAGTAGCAGATATAGACCATAAGATGGCACAATGCACAGCTATGGGCATCCAGGGATGAGCAGGGTGCTTCTGCTCATGAGAACTGCAGTTAAATCACTGGCACAAACTAACCACGCTACAGGAGATCTTTACTTAAATGCACTTATTTAATTTTATTTTACTTCATTCATAATCTCAGGTTCTTTTGCAGAAAAGAATGAAAGAAAGAGTGGAGAATGGATATGGTAACAAACTAGGAAGTGCAGAACAAATGAGGACATAAAGCATTTATTTTGAAACCATAAGGACTCTCCTACAAGTTAAAAAGATGAATAACTACAGCCAGATTAATTTCAAAGAGCATATTTTGATGTAGAGTATCAACATGTTCAAACTCACTACAATGAACAGTGACGTTTTTCCTACTGATTCCCAGTGCTGGGGAGTTACCTGCGTGTCCATGGAGAGGGGAATGTGGTCGCGGGAGGGTTGGAGATGTGCTGGATGTTACGATCAAACTCTTTCTGTTGCTTGTCCGACAGCTGAAAGAAAGAACAACAGACAAATGCTAAGGCAGGACAGATGGACAGGGGCACCTGAGGCAGGTCCTGCAGAACAGCTTTCGGACAGGGAGGAAAGTCTCGGTATTTAGGTCGGTATTTCAACGCGCTCTCAGTCTTGGTGGTGACTCTGCAAAGTAGTGAACGTGCAGGGCTGAAGGTACCTTGTCAGCAACAAGTGTTTTAATACCCTGGAAGCAATTTAAAAACCGTATCTCATGCTGCACAGGCCACTAGAGATAACAGACAACACATTCCTGATCCACAAAACACGTGCAACTCCTGCTTTACAAAACACACAAAAGGCAGAAAACCGTAAAATAGCCCAGAGTGCTTCATATATTCTCACCAATATCCAACCTAGCAAATAAATCTGTTACAATTATTGGCTATTCCTACAAGAAATCAAAACATATTCCTTAGGACAGAGTTAAAATGATGAAGCAAAGTGTTAGCACGACACAGCAGATGAGCAAGATTACTAATGAAACTTTGAGAATCTTTGAGAAAACCCTACAGAGCAAGTTTTAGATGAGCCTGTTCCCAACCAGCTCCACTCATGGCCATGACTTCATTGCAGCAAACAAAGCGACACTTCGGTATGTTCTGTATGTTCCTCCACTTGCGCCCCAGCCTGTGCTTGCTGGTAGTAAACGATTAGCAGTAAAGATCATAGAAATAATTGTAAAGGGTGAGAGAGAAATGTTTCAATCATGGGAGCTGTGAGCAAGAGCAACCAGATATTTAAACCTCTTGGTGTTTGAACAGAATTAACTGTCCGAGTTCACAGCAAAATCTCCCCATCGATGAAGTATTAAAGCTCCGTATATTTATTCATTGGATCTCTAACTTGCTTTCTACATGGCGGAAACATTTCTGCTGAGTTGAGCTTTATTTATTGCTGTTCTATAGAGGAGGAGAGAACTCAATGCAGAAAAGAAATACAACTGAACTGCCAACTAGAATAAATAGTAATAAAGTTGAAGCACCATTAACTGCTATTCAGGCTCTTTAGCGTACTTAAGGCATTCCTCAACATTATCCAACTGATTCCATGCAATCTCCATTTACATTCATGTATTATTCAGCAACGGTCCA
Organism: Nesoenas mayeri; assembly: GCF_963082525.1. NCBI lineage: Eukaryota > Metazoa > Chordata > Aves > Columbiformes > Columbidae > Nesoenas > Nesoenas mayeri. Next base: position 32,776,162 of record NC_137554.1, on the reverse strand, counting down.
TCCAAAACCTGATTGCCATTGTGTACGTCGTACAGAAAAACTAAAAGCCTGATTTTAAGAAGCTTAAAATCTCAGTTCATTGATTTTTTTAATGTTTGCAGTTACTCTATTCCAACAACTGTTGAAAAAACCCAGAATACTCAATTCCAACATTAATACCAGATAATCGTTTTGTTCATATTACTAGAAAATCTTTCAACATGAAGCTCTGGAGTATTCTAATATAATAAACATTACTATGTAAGAAATAAAAAAATCCTGGGTGTTTTAATACAAATCATAGTGTAAGAATTTAAGAACTTGCTGAATATAAAGCACTAGTCCTACACTAGAAAACAGAGCTCCATCCCCTATGGTCATATCCCCTTGCTAATGAGAGCTCCCAAAATACCCTTTACCGCAGCGCTGGCTGGAGCTGGCTATGGAAACTCGGTTTAAGTAAATCGTGGTAACAGGGAACGCGAACTGTCCCAAAGCCAGAGCTTTTAACCCTTTGCTCACGTTTGCCAAATTGAACCGAGTTTTACACTCATTTTCTCTGCTGGTATTCGCAACGATAACTAAGCAGAAGAGAAAGGGTTAAGTGGCTGAAGAGCAAACACAGCTGAGACCTGTTAAAATAGGTCAGGGTCACACAAATGGATGCAGAGGGGGGGCGGCTGGGAGCGAGAGCCTAGCCTGAGTTAGGAGTAAAGAAATTACTCTCTTTACACCCCACCATTGGATAACATTGCGCTTCCCTGGATCTCTGACCTGGGAAATGGGAATATCACGTATGCCTGCTCAGCCATTTCCATGAACCACGTGTGCTGGCAATGCGGCAAAGCTCCAACACACAGGCTAAAACCACAATTGCTCATTTCTTGAATGCACATTACGAGAAAAATATACAGCCAAACACAATCGTACTCTCTACCGGTTGAAGAGAATTCTCTGGATATATATACAGAACTTTTAATAGATCCTGGAATCCCAGAGAAACTACAGAACCAGAGTGAAGAAGTTCTAGTAGCCACAAAAATGCAAAAAAGGGGGGAACGTCATGTGGGTGACCCCCAGGAAATCACTACAATAGCATCCTAAAGAAGAACAGCTACATGTGAAAGCAGCAAAGCTGCTTTAACCAGGGCTTTGTGCCAAAGAAATCCAAACCAGGCAATTGAAGTGTTGGCAGAAACAGTTCAAATGAAGAAGAAATTGTTTCCTGGAAGATGCACTTTAGGCAGCCAGACGGTCCCGTGCTCGGTGTGAGATACAAGGCCAATGATGATAAGAAGATCACATTACCAATCCTTTAAATTGCATTATTGTTTATTACTGTTCACAGATTCTCCAAACAATATGGTATATTTCCTTGCCCTAAAAATAATTCAAGCTACATAAGAGGAATAAAAGGAGAAAGTAGAAAAAGTTACCTATACATCTCTGAGTATTCTAACTAGAAAAAGATTAAGTTCTTAACCAGTCCAGCGAAATCCCAAGCGTTATTATTTGTTTATGGATCCTTTACGTCGGAACAGTTGAAACAATGCTTTTGCTATCACTATGGAAATTGTGCTTTCACCCTTTCTCGAGTTAAGCTCTCAGCCTGCAGTAAAAATAGCGGCTGTTACGTGTAGTGAGGCGTTCCCAGCACATTCTTGAAACTGAACACGGCGGGACGTGGGACGTGGCTCTGGTAACGGGACACGGCGTTGGACCCGCTGACATGTGCTCCTGGCTGGTGGTACTGATGGGGATACTCAGTATCGCACCCCGACAAACCTGCCCCTGCGCACCAACACGCTACTGTCCAGCCTCTAAAACGAGCACCGTTAGTACGCCTTGTTTCATATGTGCTTTCAGTCTGAAAAAGAAATCAATGCTTCAGTTTCAGCATAGATCAATATCTGATTCTTTATTTTAGCGGTTTACTCGGGGGACATCTCTAACCGACTGAGCAAAACCGATTAACGTCCATGAGGCATTAATGTAATGGCAAGGCCACAGAAAAACAGCTTAAAAAATAAATAACCAACACTGCTAAGTCATAATAACCAACACCAAGTCATTTCATAGCATTGCTGCTATTGGAAATGAGTAGTGATAAGGAAGTTTCTCAAAATCTATCTACATTTATAAGCACTGAAAAATCTCTCATAGGTGAAGCTGCTGAATATACAAGATGAGCAGCGATCGCATGAATCTTCCCTGGGACTTCGACAGAGAACAACTTGAAGTAAAAAGACCTATAGAAAAAGTATGGCTTAAACAACATTTTTGTTACTAATCATTACTGCATTTTATCCATAGTAGTTTCAGTTTTGTAGCCACCTTGGGCTGGCAGAGAGCTGGGTTAACTCTTGCATTAACTAATGAAGCCCAACATCAGGTGTGTTCCAGATTTAACATTTAATTCAGTGAGCCAAAATCCCTACAAAGTGGGATCCAAAATTCAGACCGATCCTACCTAAAAGGCTCACAGATTGTGGTTACATGGTTTGCTAAACTGTACTATCACCTAACCAAATCTAACCAGTGTCCCCTCTGACGTTATAGGATCTTCGTTTCAGTTGATTTGCTTTACAAAGACTTCTTTAGGAGAAACAGACATTTTGGAAATGAAAATAAGTATTTAAAATTTTTATTCACAATGGCAGAAAATTTACAAAATCCCAAATCTGCATGTGAATGAATGCAGCAGCTGCGCAGCAATGTTAACTAGAAGTGGAAGTTATGGTCTTAATTATAGTAATTCAAAGATGGAAGCAATTTCGTAAGCTGTATCACTACCAACAACAGGGATAATTAGTTCTCTAAAATAGATAAGTAAGCATCTGGTTCATGTACAGGAATAGTTTAAAAGTTATTCATCCTAGAATGAAGTGTTATTATTCACGGTGTAAGCTGGGTGGTTTGCACATTCCTACAATAAACAGTTCTTTTAAGGAGATACAGTTACACACCAGACTTGAAGGACACAAGTCCAACAAGCAACTTTTCAAAGATAACAGACAGATTGTCCATCAGAGCAGACACAGAACTGTCACCCAGTAAAACAGCAAATATTCCCTGTCCTTGAGGCCCGTGAGCAGGGAAACGTCCTCCACCTGCATCCCTTCCTGCTCACCTGGTCCAGACTGAATGGCTGAGGATTCCGCCCCCCGTGCATCTCTGGACGGTCCCTCCCTGACCCCAGCCAGGGGAAACTCTCAACGACCCCAACATCCCCATCTCTGACCTCCCCAAACGCAGCCCTGGTCCATTTACAGCAACACAAAGTGCTACTGCAAAACTAATTTCTCTCGTTAAAAGCCTGTCCTTATTGTTCCTCCCTTTGGATGTTATTAACGCAACTCTTGACAATCTCACCCTTCGCCCCAGCTTTTGCAGGGGTTTGGTGTTGTGTGTAGGGTGGTTTTGTGTTTGTTTGGGTTTGGTTTTTTGGGGGTTTTTGGTTTTTTGTTTGTTTTTTAGAAGGAGCTCCCTAAACCCCCAATATAATCCATGTGCTGTTGTCCTGTAGGTCCCTCCTATCACACATTTTTAGACCTTCGCTTTTAAACCACCCTTAACAATATCTTTTAGCATTCCTTGCAAAACAGAAGGTCAAACCCCAGCTCCTGTGACCTTGAGCCTGGATTGCAGTATTCCCATTGCCCCCCATCTTATTTAATAATTCAAATAGGATCGAACTCTGGAACCTAAAGGAATTTAGTCTTAAAGAAAAATAACAAGCAAACCCAACTGCAGGAGCACAGGAATCTCTTCCCCAAGAAGTCTGCACAGCCTAGTTACTACAACCACAGCAACAGGCGCAACTGTTCAACAAGCCGGGCTCTTCTCCAGTTCCCATTGCCATGGTTTTGAAGCTCATGAGAGGAAATAAACTGGACAAATAGATATTATTTTTTAAATCTGGCCACTTTGCTGCAAGTGTTTCATCTTCCTATAGGTGCCGGTTGTACCAGGCTGCTGGATTGCACTCCTTGTTCAAGGGTGTTCCATGTGGGCACCTATTTCATGTTAATCCAGAGATGTGCAAGGGATGAGCTGCTTCAGAAGAAGAAATTCTGCAGCTGCGAGGCACAAGAAAGTCTTATTGGAAAGTGGTTATGACTGCGCATATGGTCGAACCCGTAAATGAGAGTCAGTGTGCAGATGACTGAGGAAAGATGTGAAATCTGTGATAAAAGATGTGGTCAACGCGTGAAGTCCGGGCTGTGCTCCTGTACAGGTATCCACAGACAGCAATGGGAAAAACCCCAAAGAAGGTATTTTTTTCATAATGCCCGAGGTTTCAGCGCGCTAACCAGCACGTGAACTGAAGCGGACACGGTGCTGAGCAACGCAAGGCTTACGGAGCACGTGGGAAGTTGGACGTGTGCTGGTTCTTTTGTTTCGAGGTATTTAGGAGTTAACTTATGGCACGAAAGACCGTTTTCCTTTCATGTAAAACACGCTCAGTGTCAGCTCTACCCTTCTATTTCTCCATTTAGAGCTCAAATTCAAGAAGCAGCATCACCCCAAGTTAGAAAATTACAGAAGAAAGGGCTAAAATTGCTCTAATTTCTGTCTAATTTGCCTGAGGCGGGCGCACACCTGCTTACACCACGCGGTACGGGCCAGGCCTTCTGCATTATTAACAGCGCAGGAACAACTCTGCAAAGCCAAAGCAAATGAAATGTCACAACAGATTACAATGAGTGGTGCAGCCACTCTCTGCTAAATCAAGCCACTTTATGCTGAAATATGCTGCAAATACACTCCAAAGCTATATTTGTTCTTAGATGAAAGAAATAGAAAGAAAAATTCCAATTATGGAAGAGACACCCCAGAATAAATATACACAATATTTAATGAGAAAACACACCCCGATCTTCTCAAGCATCGCTATCTCTTCCTTCACTTGTTATGCTTTATTCTGCCATGAAGTTACATCACAAAGTGTGAAAGGATGATTTAATGAAAACTAAGCATAACCACATGCTTTCATTTCCCATTTCCTCCAACTCTATTATTAAATGCTTCATGTAGCGTAATTGCTTTTTAAATAAGTCTCTACTCCGCGATTCTCACAGAAGATAGTTTATCGCATTCTTTTATCCAAAAAATTCAAGCAAACATATTAAAGAATGAAATGGCAAAGTGATTTTATATTGTTTCAAATCTATTTACCATGTAGCTTACAATGATATACAGGTGTGTGATATAGCAAAGCCATTATAAACACACTCCCTAAAGATGCATTCAAGTAACAAAGCACACTAGCTGAAAATGAGCAGTTTCCCAAGATTCAAAAGTGAGAAGGTCTAATATAAATTTTGCATAATATAATATGAGAAGTCACTCAGGTTCTGTATAGGACACAATGTGAACAGTTCACTTTGTTTCAGAGCATTTTCTTAGTTAAGTATCAAAAAATGCTATAATTTAGCTCTTTATCAGCTAATTGCAGTTTGAAATCTCTAATTTAGAAGCTATTCTAACAGAACATTATTTTGGAAATAATCTCCAAATCCGAGCGTGGCAATGGAGTTGCCTTTTCTGCACAGAGCAGAGGTTTTCACACAGATGTGCAGGAGAGCAATAACTGGGGTGGGATTATGAATGTAAATGGGACTGAGATGTTTGTAATTAAATTATATGTCAAAATTTTAAAATCCATATTTTGTAGGTTAGACAAGCAAACCCAATACACAGATGTAATATAAACTCAAATACTCAAATCAACAGGTAATCTTTTCCCTGAATCCAGGGTTTATTTTCTAGCAATGATTCAGCTTTTCAATAAGCTATACAGAAGCTCATAAAAGATGATGTGCCACTGATACCTCCGCAACTACACAGACTTCCACAACTTGATAGTTGAATAGCTGTTCCTCTAGTTGACACAAATTATCCGTTTTGACCTGATTATTGCGAGATAATGCAAATGCCCACGCAGACACGACCCAAGGAAACCCCCATACAGACAGAGCATGGGGGTTGGTCTATCTCTGAATGCTGCTCTCCTTCCAAAAAAAGGAAACATAGAAATACCTATGGTTCAGCAGAGCACGAGCTGAAGAGGTTCAGTCTGTAGGTAGAAGGCAAATCTCCCCGTCCATCAGCCGGTTTGAACTGAGGACGCCCTGCTGCTGGAACGGACTATTCCCCCATTGGGGTAATGGCTTTAAAGTGAAACAGGGTAGATTTAGATGAGATCTGAGGAAGAAATTCCTCACCATGAGGGTGGGGAACAGGCAGCCCAGAGCCGCTGTGGATGCCCCATTGCTGGAGGTGTTCCAGGCCAAGCTGAATGGGGCTTTGAGCAACCTGGTCTAGTGGAAGGTGTCCTGGTGTCCCTGCCCATGGCAAGGGGTTGGAACCAGGTGATCTTCAATGTCCCTTCCAACCCAAACCATTCTATGAAATTGTAGTTTGGAAGGGGTGGAGAGGCCCTGTTGCTCTTTTCAGCTCCCCTGGAAAGGTTTTGCCCTGTTGCTGAGACTCATCTTGCCAACAATGGAGACAAACAATAACAACCCTACTGAAGAGTTTTGGGTTTTGTGCCTGCTTGTCAGAATGTTAAGTTCATGGTATGCTTTCGTACTACCTGGAACTACAGCCCTGCCTTGGCTTCCAGGCAAACTCTAGGGCTAACGAGTGCTGGGCCGTGTTATTGAGCAGATAAGCCCGACTTATTGCCGTCCTCAGCTCTCCAAGGGGCAAGATGGACAACATCAACTTTCCTAAGAACCATCCGGCATATTTAACCTGCAAGCACTTTCCAATCTATTAGAGTACAGAAAAGTCTGAACAGAACACGGCACCGCGTCTGGACAAACATGCCAGAAGAGAAGACACGAGGGAGAGTATGTTGTTAAACAATAAATCTGCTCCCTAAGTCCTCATCTATAACCAATCACTCACCATTTCGTGTTGCTTTGGGCAAATTCACCATTCCTCAGTTTTTCAGTTCTACATGGATTTTGACAGAAAGGCTTCCTAGATATTTTGGGTTTATCTCAGAAGCTAAATGGACTGAAATATCTGGCCTTTAAAAGAAAGCCCCCCAGGTAAGCCGCAACATATATTATCACGCCTTGCACCACTGGTACATCAACCGCCTCATCCTTCTTACATTTCCGACCCGTGCATCACTCCAACCACCACCTGATATGAGAAACATGTTCTTTTATCACTCTTTTTATCTCTCTCATCAACAGAGGATACATATTGTACGTTCCATCCAGCTATGCAAAAATAAACATTTATTGGGACCCTTCTAATCAATATACTCGTTGAATGACAGAGAAGGAAAAAGGATACTCAGGGCAGAGCTGCTTCTAAATGTCAAAGAAGTTGACAGGCAGGAGCTGGAGTTGTGAGAACACAGAAAATGGCCAGTGCAGCAAGTAAAACTGGTATAAAGGCACACAGAGTGATACACTATATGTAAATCAAGTGTCCAGTTATTAGGTCCTGTTGTGCTTTAACTTGTTTAGGGACACAGATCTGTCCACAAACAAGTCTCAGACAAAAATGATAAACTTAAAAGAGACGGAAAGACTTACAAAAATAACATTAGTTAGCTATACCGCTGTGTATATCAAATCGAATAAGCAGCCTGCTTCGCAATAATAAGAAAATACACCTGTAGACGGCGTTTCAAGTGAACAGAGCAGGGAAGGCACAAAAGGCAGCAGGAGAGGGGGAGGCGCAGGGTGCGGATCCCACCCCGTCTCAAACAGCAAGGGGGAGTTTCTGGCACACTAAAGCCTCATTACATGGTAAACCTCATGCTTTTGTGTGACACTTCCTTGCCATCCGAGCCAAATGTTCATGATCCAATTGCTATCAATTTTTCATACGAGGATGGTCATTCCAGTTTAATAACTATGCAGACGCACACTACACGTAGATCCACCCACACAGAGTGTGGACATTATGGGAGCTCAAAGCTGCAAAAAAATCATTCACAAAACTAAGCAGAAGAAAAAAACCACAAACATTAAAATCCAGGAGCTGAGAGTTAAAGTGCCGAAGGGTAAAGTAGTTCTGCCATTGCCTGAGAAAGTATCTCTGGCTTAAAAGCTGATATACTTGAGGAGGCTGAAGATGAAAATCAATTCCACTTACAGGGAGATGGTGGAGAGCAGTAAGTACAAATACACGGATGCATCAAATATAAATGGATGGGAGCAGTGACGACAAAAAGGAAAAAAACCTAAATCCTAGTAAAATCGGAGTCATAATTTACACAGCTATTAAAAAAGCAGGTGTTTAATTAATGTACCCCTTCCAAAATTGGGTCAGAATGCAAATGAAGAAACCACTGAAAGCTTTTTGAATGCTTTATGTACTTATTCATCGCTAAAGGAACTAGAAGTAGGTATTATTTTTACAAATGATGTTCGACAAACTTCAGCACAAACAAGTGGAGGAGCAAACATAGCCCAAATTTTCTCTGAGACTAAGCAGGGAAAGATAGGACTGTTAAATAGAATTACCCTATTTCTGTATAAGTAAAACATGGCTGTAAAATAGATTTCTGGGAGCCAGATATTGCCACAACTCAGCTTTCTCACCATACCTGTTCTGTTCCGCCACAAAGTCCAAATCCAGCACGAAACCAAACGAGACCCATGGAAATTGCAGAAAGCACAAGAACCAAGACACAGAGGAAGACAAATGCAAATACTTACAGAAAGCCAGGTCTTCCAATTGCACAGCAATCATGCTTAACTTCAGTCTGCTAATTGTAACATACTCATTTACCACGCAATCAAGACTGGAACAAAATTAAAGGACAGGAAAACACACAATATACTGGAAATAGGTAATTTCAAATGCCAGCGCGCAATTCCAGCGCATTTCCTTAGAGATCAATGACTGTTCTCATAGGTGCTTGCAGAACATTTTAATCCCCAGGCTCAGGTCTCTGGGTCCAAATACCAAAAGTAACTCCTTCAGCATCAAATCAAACACACAAAGCGATTACTTCTTCCATTAATTCTGCTGAAGTAGTTTAATTGATATGCTTAGTACTGCGTAAGCACAGCAGGCAGTAATGGGTTTGGGGAGACTAATGCAAGCATCATGCTGCTCTCTAAACATAACATTTGCTTAGATTTTCAACACGCTCTGTCTTCATATAAAATATCACAGCTGAATGGCAGCTCCTCAAAGAAAAGATCACGATTTATTGCGCTCGCAACCTCAAGACACGTCCAGTTTACAGCACAGCATTGCTGATGATGGCCCGGAGAGGCTGCTATCGGGTGGCTGGGATGTCACATATGGGACAAGGACTTCTCCTCATTCCCCTTCTGAACCCCGATCTCCGGGCCCTTCCGCCCCAACTCAACAGCAAGAATGGGCTTTAAAACTAAACTTTTAAAAGGTTTGGAATAAACGAAGAGATTTCACTACTGAAATGCGTATTACTTTATCTACAAAGCTACTCTAAAAAGCACTTGGGTATTATGCTGTAGTCCTCAAAATAACAGCAAATAACTCAACTGGACTACGGACTGGGAAAAACTATTCGGGGAATATTTGATAATTAGCTACAAATGTAGAATCAAATAATTTCAAAGGTGTTTTCCTTAAATGCAGCACGGGCAAAGGTTCCTCAGAACCAGCTCCATCTACAGGTCCATCCCAGAGCTCTCAAGCTGGTGGGTGTCCGGATCTAAAATCCACTTGTCAGAGGCAAACAAGAGTTAAAATAAGCAGATGCACAGACTTTGTACAGATTCCAAAACCCAAATGTGTCTGCTTCAATTAAACACAAGAACTGCGCATTTCCAGGCCAAACATATGCCAGCATGTACTTTTTCTCTCCAACCTTCCCTAGTAGCACCGATCTGATTTGAGCGTCCTCTGAGGAGTTCAGAACCTCCCTCCTCCCGCTCTTCTGAAACCAGTCTCTCTCTCCTGAATATTTCATCTTCCTCACTTAAAACATCAGTGTAAAATCATCTAACAATCAGCAGCCTCCTTCATGAGAAGGACCCAAATAATTCAAGAAGTCGCCAGTGATTTGTGTGTCGCTTCGCTTCCTCTCGCACAAGTTCGGACTTGAAAAACTGGTTTGTCCTGGGCAATGGCCAAGTGCTCACACAAGAGTTTCCACCCCAATAAAGAGCTTTCAAAGCCTAAAACTTCAGTGTTAACCCTGTGAGACACTTTGGGTTTTAGTCCAGCTGGGAAACAGTCGACAGTGTGCAAAATGAATATCAATCTGATTTACACAGGATCCCAAATAAACTAGAAATTATAAACAGCTCAAGTGTATTTCCTGAATCATCCAACTTATTTTGGATATTAGGAGGACTTTCTTTCCACTCATGGTGCACCCGTCTCTTTCATTGTATTTAAGCAGCACAAATATCCCCTAATTGAGTGTATTGGAAGCTCCCAAAACTCACCCATTAGTGAGCAAAACACCCGTTACATTTTCGCGCGGTCCCAAAGATCATTCTCATAACGAGCTGGTCAGAAGATAAGGTAGAACCTCTTCCTACGCCCAGTGTTTTTGTTCTAAGGTCATCCTGAAATACCAGCAAAAGCAATTGGAACGAAAGAGTTCCAGGTCTTCCAAATCCTTCACAACATTAAGGGCAATATTTCTTACTTTATTCATTTGAGCAAGGCAATGTGTGGCATGACAGCTGTCACTTTACAGTTAATTATAGTATAGACTCACATTTTTAAGATTAGCTGTACGTTACCACAAGGAAGTATTCTGCTAGCATCAAATCAATTGTTTTTCTTCAAAGTGACAATGTATACATGGAAAAGGTGGCATCCTTCTGACACACACGGCTTTTAGTGTCAATCCAGATGAATCAGCATGAAAAAGACACTGAATCCATGGGAAGGGATAAGGATGGACCCACTGTTGAACACAGTCCTGTGACGGTAGCTTAGAAGTTACCGTGAATACACCAATGCATCGGAAGCTCCATTTACGAGCTTTTGGCCACTTGATTATTTCCCACTCACTCATTTACATCCCAGTTAAAGGTCATTTCTCTTCTTGTTTGTGTATATTTCAATAATGAAGAGCATTTTTCTTGGTTACCGAGGAACTGTTTAGAATGACATACAACGATTTCCAGAGAATCTCTGATTTTAGAGGCGTCTTGTTACTTAAAGATAGTTTTACACTTTAAGGGTAGTTAATTCCTGTGATTTTAACAAATTACTAAATTACTGCCTCACTGGTGCCCTTTCACTGAAAGGAAAAGAGGGAAAAGAATGAGAGCATCGATGGCAACAGTGGACACACAGTCAGCATGTCCTTCCTAACAGAAACCCACCTTTGTGAGCCCCCCAGTTGTCTTTCTAGTCACTTCAATACATGATTCTCCCCATCTTAATTCTGCAAAAGGAAAGTCACCAAACAAAAGGGACATTATTGAAATCCGTAGCTACAGCTCGTTCCACTCAGACAAGATTAAACTACTGAAAACATGAGGAAACATTAATAATCATCCCTCTAAGTCAATTTTTCAAGACCAACTTGCACAATTCTGCACTGCTGTTAGAAATACCAAACGGCAAACGTATATTCAGGATTTGCCCAAAGCACAAGAAAACAAAAGGATTTCAAACCAGACACTTCATTTAAATACGTCAGAATGATGCTTTATCTTTCCATAATCCAATTTCAATAGGTAGTGCCTCAGCACAGCTGATACCCGAATACCAACCCCACGTGCCCTTTGAACCAAGGAACTCTCATATTTCTTCTACAGTTGAAAATCATCAATATTTATACAGACCCAGTCTGACAGGTAAATCTGATTTATGGTTACGTCGCCCCTCCCATGACAAACTCTATATATTTACAGTTTGCTCTTGACTTTCTCTGTCCTTCTGGGAATACGCTCAAGAAGAACCAGCCCAGTAACCCCGACCAGGGAGCAGATGGTTCACTCCTACGGTACCATTAGCTGCAGCGAGAATCCCACCAGCTGCACACCAGAGCTCATTTCAACCAAATGTACCAAGGAGCAAGAGGAGTCCTTCCCATTTGCCTCCTAATGCAGGAAAAGCCAGATGGGAGTGAAGCCCTTTAGGATTTTTAGCAGGTATCAGAAGCCATCATTACAGAGAGATGTGCCATAGCACGGGGGTCACAATACCATTAGGAATCCATTCTTGCAATGCAAAAACAAATTATTAACTAAGAAGAATCAAAGGTGGAGAAGCCCAGATTCAAGAGCACACAAGCTATTACAAATGCAGAAGAAAATTGTATTTGACACAGCAAAAAAATATCTGCTGCTAATAATGCTGGAGATTGCAACGTTACAGAAGAGATTTCAATTCCAATTATCACTTTTATAAGTAAGAAGCTTATTAAGAAGTGAACATTGTGCTTGAAAGGGCGGCGATTAAAGTGTAAAAATATTTAGTCATTTAATAACATGGTACTTCACTCTAAGAGCCCAGGTGCCAGAATCCCCATAACATCAACGCAAACATGTCCCGGTGCTCTATGTACAGCGGCCTCTCTCATAGCCCAGATACTCTTGAGAGCAAAGTTGCTACATACGTGCACGCATGTTTTCAGGACTGATGCCCTGCCAAGTAGCACCATATAACAGTGTATATTAGAACTAGGTGATTTATCACAATGCACACAGGACCGGCCCAACCTGCCTCCCCATCTCCTGCGGGACGGCAGGGCGGCCGCAGCCGAGCGGGGCCGGAGCGGATATTCCCAGCAAAGCACCGCACATGCTCCAATGCTCCATTCCCAAGGCTGACGGAAGGCTGTGGTTTCCCTGGTGTGCAGAATAGGATTTCCAGCCCGTGACCGGGCGCCGCAGCGCTCTGCTCTGAATCCTCACAAAGCGCTTTGATCATTTCGAAATATCTAATACTCATTTATGGGATTAAATCAATAAAAAGTCATCTCTTTTCCATTAAGATGTGCAGCAGATCTACAGATCAATTTTTTCCTTTTGTACTTCAACTACTAACAAATAAATGGAATTTTAAATCTTGAGTAGGAGTTTTCCGACAAAATATTGCACTTGAAGCCTTGTTGGGATGTCTCAAACTGTTCGTGCCCTTGATGTCTCATTTTAAATTCAAAATCACAGAATCACAGAATCGACTGGGTTGGAAAAGCCCTCAGAGATCATCCAGTCCAACCCTTGGTCCAACTCTAGTCCATTGACTAGATCATGGCACTAAGTGCCATGTCCAAGCTCACTTTAAAAACCTCCAGGGACGGCGAGTCCAGCACCTCCCTGGGCAGCCATTCCAATGCCTGACCACTCTCTCTGCACAGAATTGCTTTCTCATCTCCAGCCTAAATTTCCCCTGGCAAAGTTGAAGCCCATGCCCCCTTGTCCTATTGCTGATGCCTGGGAGAAGAGACCAATCCCCACCTGGTTATAACTTCCCTTCAGGTAGTTCTAGAGAGTGCTGAGCTCAGCTCCAAGCCTCCTCTTCTCCAGACTAAACAAGCCCAGCTCCCTCAGCCTCTCCCCATAGGGCTTGTGCTCAAGTCCCTTCACCAGTCTTGTTGCTCTTCTCTGGACCCGCTCCAGCACTTCAATGTCTTTCCTGGTACACTAACAAGGTACTAAAATGGTACACTAACAAGGTATTAAAACACAAAGATACTTAATTTTTGTTATGAGAACCACTGCAGTGTCTGCTCTGTACGGCAGCCCATGAGTGTTGAATTTTCCCAAAATACTAGCTTTACGGACACTGAACACCACCTGGAATGCAGCGAGCTTTAGAAATACAACCTTCAGCGAGAAGGAGCAATAAACAAGTTGTTCCATAAGCTGCGGGTCTAACACAGGGTATTTTATTACAGAAACCCCCTCCCTCACCCGCACGACCCAACACCCTCGCTGCTCCCGGCTCTGCCCATCTCCCCAAGGCCAATTCCACCGCATGGCAGCCAAGGAGCACCCGAAATCCAAGTCCTACCGACCTTACCCTTTGGAAACCGAGGCACGGGACAACACTTTGCCTCCCTTTCCTCTCCCCTCCGAGTCAAAGAAATCCATAAGGGAACACTGAGCTTTATCTCTGCCGCTCCCCCATCAAACCGCTGCTCAGAGAGTGTGACAGCGACTGCTGGGAGCAGAGCCGCACAACCCGAATCTCATGGACCTCTTTTCCTTTAAACACCAGGCTAAAGGCAACAAAACTTATATTTGAGAAGGATATCATCTCAAATGCAATTCTTTGCAACTAAGAGCTACATTTATTTGCTAAATCTTTCTTCAACACCGGGAAATTTTCTAAAAATCGCTGTCAGCACAGAAAACAACTTTGAGAAGATGTAAAGCAGAGATGTGGAACGATAGCAGGAAACACAGAGCACCCCGGGTATATTTCTCTGTATGAGCTACCATCTTCTAAAACAGCCGAACGTTGTTTCTGATAGCCGATGAAAAAAAATCACCCTAAAAATCAAGTCAAAGCTTATATTCTGAGTCTTTCATGGATTTTTAACTGTATCGACAAATCAACCACTGAGAAATTCTGACATTAACTGCACCCGTTTACTCCTAAACCTCAATATACTGCTTTAGCCGGGATTAACTACCTGCCATACCAGTAAGTTTTCAGGCTACATACATTAAGCTCCACAGAGCACATGATGAGCAATAATAATATTGATATTTCCCAGTCTGGAAGAGACATCACCGTACCGCATCGGATCTGATATCATTTATTAGCTCACGCCCTCCAATGTGATTTTATCAAAATCCAGACAGCGGTGTGAATACACTCACCAACTACTGCGTTAACGTATTTATGTCTCCGAGGAAATAAAATGCTAAACGTATGAAGAATGATTTAAAATAGAAGGTTATGCATATCTCTAAGACGACTGCAAGTGTTATAAGTCAAAATATTTCCAAGCCCTGCCTACTGCTGCCTATTTCATCATAATACTGTTTTGCTACTTCAAACACTAAAGCAGCTTGTTCTTAGTAAAGCATCTATCCATCATTTTGTAGAAACAAGCCCCTTATCACATTCACATACTGTGAGAAGGAACAATGCATTTAAATAAATACCTTAAAAAAGAACGATAAGTGGATCTGCACAGTACGATTTTTACAATGAACACAATTACAAATCGTTAAGAAATGAAGAAATCATACCTAACGTACTAGGAATATGATTTAATCTGTTAGAAAAGAAAAGCAGCAAGCAAGCCTGAACAGTATTAAAACAAACAGCTTAGAAAAACATAGTCAGAATTACTCGCAAAATCCTTAGATTACCTTTTGGATCGTCTCAACATGCTGGTAGCAGGCAGGGAGAAATTGGACAGCACTGTCCAAAAGGAGTCAGACATGATCTTTAAAAGCTTTCATTGCTGGGAAAATACAGCACAACCAAGCTACTAGCAATAAATAAGGAACTAAATAATACCAGTGACAGAGCCAATGCAAATTCCCTGTAGACCTTGCAAGCTGTTCCATTAACGTGAGACAGGCAGGCGAGCGCACCCGCGGCTGCTGTTTCCATCCTCCATCCTGCCTCCCGCCTCCACCTTGGGAGGCAGCGCAGACGAGATGTTTATTCCCTTCCTAATTTATACACGCTTCCAAACTGGAGTTTCTTGCCTCCACACCGTACATGCTTTATATACATCTCTCTGCGTTCATCCAATTACAATGGGGTGATTTGCAAGCAAAACCGTAAGCAGGCTCTGTTTGCAATTGCGAGTAACGCAGGGTTTTTACGCTGTGTCTGCACAGCCAGCACCACTTACTGCCTAGTTTTTGTTTTCACTTTGAAATGGTGGCGCTCTGCTTCAGAACTGAGGCACACCAGGCGCCTTTGGGTTATTTTTTCAATTCATCATCCGTCTTTAAGCAAATCCAACCTTTTGTCTTAAATAACACAAGTGAATATTAAACAAATAAAGGCTAACGATGCCACCTAAGATCAGTTGGAAAGCAGAAATCCATTCTCCTGAAGTCAGCCGCACCACATACACGTCATGCACAGCAAACACCAACTCCTACACTGCACCTGGTGCCCATAAAACAACCCAGCCAGCCGAATTCTGACAACAAAACACAAGCAGGAGCGTGCGATGCACGCAGAGGTTTCCTACACGCCCCCGCGCGCACCAGCACAACTTCAACTTTTCCCTTTTGTGCCCATAGAAACTCCTCGCCATGTTTTTGCTTTTTCCAGGGTCTAAACAAAACCTCACTGTAGCAGCCTTTTTTTTTTGGTTTTAATTCCAATATGCCATCTATTTTCTTTCTATTGTGGCTTTTTTAAGCACTTCTGCCAGTAGGGAAGCTAATGACGTTCTCATATTTCAGCCTTCTTGAGTGGCTTTTTATCACAGCCATGAGAAAGATGACAATCAACAGCTGGCACTGCCTTCCAAGCACAATACAGCCCTTAAAAATACACATCAATGTCTGGGAGAAAGAAATCCCAGTAGGTTCCCTTTAGCTTTCCACAGAATCACATGAAAGGATTAAATGGTCTTCGTAACTTTCCATTAAATAACGGCACATTTTTAATCCGGGTATTTATCAAGAATTGCAGCATCTGATTGAGCTTCCGAACAGGGAGACGCGGTTTTGCTGCAGGAACCATGTCTCTGCTCAATGCCACCAATGTCACCATCTCTTCCAGTGCTTTTCGATGCAAATGAATCTAAATCACACTCTGGTTTGATTTCATTAAGTTAATTGAGAACATAACCAGACAAAACTCTGCCACCGTCTACTACTGGTGAGAGAGAGTCAACACATTCACTTTTGTAAACGCATAGTAACATACGCCAATCAAAGCAACCGAAGAACAGCATCTTAATGTTATATTCAGAATATTACACGACCTTCCAAGTCCAGTAAGCCCTGGTATCGAAATACTCAGGTTTATTGGCAGCTAAAACATGAATGGAAATTTTCAAGCAATAACAGGGGGAAAAAAGCACTCGGTTAACAAAATAAACCCACCGCAACACAAACAAATTCCACTGCTCTTGGGGAACACAGGGCAGGGCAAGCAGGCCTGGAATGGGAGGTTCGCATCACTGGCCACCCATCCATGCATCCCCCCTGTTGTTTATTGTGGTTCTGCAGGGCGCTTGCCCGAGAAGAGCAAAAAGTGCTTTGGGAATTATATAACACTGGTTCACAAATGACAGGAATTTATTTAACGCTTCATATTCCTGCTTTTCAAAATGCTGGTTCTATACCCAACAGCGAAATCTCAGCTTGCAAATCGGCACCTGCAAAGGGCTCGTTTGGGGACCATCCCCAGACATTAACTACAGAGAAGTTCAGAGTCACGACGCCACACTTGGAGATGCAGCGTTTTTGCCAGAAAAACAGAAACCAAACATATTTTTAAAATATGTCATGTTTTAAAATACAACATCAACATTTGCAAAATTCGCTTTAGTCGTAACAAAAGTATGAAGCATAAGCATTTTCTCACATCTCCAGTGACAAATGAAATCCTCCTAAGGACCTGTATTACCATCTCTGCATGATAAGCAAAACATTTTGCAAAATTAGGACTAGAAACTTCACACCAGTTCCAAAATGGAGCCTTCTGCATATCAGAAACCACGCTGAGAAAAATAGTGTGCTCACACAAACCTGTTATGAGATGAGTCTTCTGGTTTAACTCATGGAAAGAATAATTTGTCAGAAGAAGAAGAGATGAAGAGGGGGAAGGGGAAGGGGAAGGGGAAGGGGAAGGGGAAGAGGAGGAAGAAGAAGGAGAGGGAGGAAGAAGAAGGAGAAGGGGCGGAAGAAGTGGAAGAAGAGGAAGGGGAAGGGGAAGGGGAGGGAGGAAGAAGAAGAGGAAGGGGAGAAAGAAGGGGAAGAAGAAGAAGTGGGGGAAGGGGACGGGGAAGGGGAAGGGGAAGGGGAAAGAGAAGGGGAAGGGGAAGGGGAAGGGGAAGGGGAAGGGGAAGGGGAAGGGGAAGGGGAAGGGGAGGGAAGGAGGAGGGGGAGGGGGAGGGGGAGGGGGAGGAAGAAGAAGGGGAGGGAGGAAGAAGAAGGGGAAGGGGCGGAAGAAGTGGAAGAAGAGGAAGGGGGAGGGAGGAAGAAGAAGAGGAAGGGGAGAAAGAAGGGGAAGAAGAAAAAGTGGGGGAAGGGGAAGGGGAAGGGGAAGGGGAAGGGGAAGGGGAAGGGGAAAGGGAAGGGGAAGGGGAAGGGGAGGAAGAAGAAGAAGAAGAAGGGGAAGGGGCGGAAGAAGAAGGGGCAGAAAAAGAAGGGGCAGAAAAAGAAGGGGAAGAAGAAGAAGGGGAAGAAGAAGAAGAAGGGAAAGAAGAAGAAACCTCTCTCCTTATAAAATACTTCCACTCACCTTTCAGGAAATTCAGTCTCCACCAATCTCCCTAATGCACTTTCTCCACTTCATGCCCAACCTGTGCTGGGAAAACGCTCAGAACATCCCAGCAGCTCCAGTGCTGATGGAGCATTTCTCTGCCAACCAAATATGTGGCTCCCAACGACACCACGGCCACGGGACAGTTATAAATGTATACCAAACCAAATGTATACCAAACAAGCACAGAAAATTGTTCTACTATAAGTAAGCATAAATTAAAGCAGATAAACTGAAGAGATGATTAACAGAAGAAGCAGAAGAAGCAAGAGATGAAGAGATGATTAACAAAACAGTTAAAAATGTGAAACATGGAAAACTCCAGCAGAAAACTTTCAGTACAAAGAAAGGAAGAAGTTCATCCTATGTATTTCTATAAAAGGGAGGGTTCCTTTAACAAAAATTCCATGAAAGATGTGTGTTGAGCTATTTGGGGCATCATTACTATTTGAACGGTGACCTACGCAAACGAAGAAAGGGCTTTGAGCCGACTGCAATCTCCAGACATGTGAGTCTGACAAGAAACATTAACTTGAATAGATCTTTTAGGTTCGTTTTTCTATCGTTATTTGTTAGGTTATAAAAGCTTAGATTTCTTCCTTTTTTTGGCAGAAATCAGCAAGCCAGTTCAGATCTAAGGAGCCACACTCTTGCTTTGCAGTTGTTCACGCAGATTTCAATTGCTCCCTCGACATATTTATCTGAGATTAAACCAAGACCTGATGGCCAAGCTTTTGGAGGGTGAAGAACAACCAAAATTCCCCCTGGTGCGTATTTCCCATGCAGGGAACATCCCGGTGACTGCACTGGTTAATGGCTCAAAGGATCAGCAATACTGAAGTAGCTCTCGGGCACTGCGCACCCATACACCTGAATAAAAGCTGCCAGCTCCTCATGTAAATTTAATTGGGCACAGAGAGTGAATTTGCAGGAGTTGCCATCACAGTGGACGGGCTGAAACGCCATCTCATTCACAGCTTAAGCAACTGCTCTGATTTCATCGTCCTAAAATAACTCTTGCAAAATGGGTCTCAGATATAGAGGATGTTAACTATCATCGCAATTAGTATTTTCCAAATGGAAACGTTACCAAATAGAGATAAGAAGCAAGCACTGCTAAAACACCAAGTTGAATATTTAATAAGATTCTTTGTATTTCTATGTATAAAAATATCATGTATTAGTAAGCTAATATTTCATACAACACCATTCTTCCCAAACAACGCTAGTAAGATATTCGACAACTTCAATACAACATAAGCTTAACGTTATTTCAAGCTCATAAAATTGATGACTGGGCTCAGATGCCATGGAAAGGTCAATCATCCTCTTTAAACAAGTTACTAGAACTCCCATTCTTTCCCTCGCCCTGTTCTCTTCATGTGCGATTCAAATGTCAGCTGTTTTATTCAATCAGATGTAACCTCAGTATTTGACTCAAATTCCATTAAAAATGGCCTTTGTAGGGACTGAGGGCTGAAGAACTACCAGTGGATGGTTAAATCTGCACCAAGACAAGACACCAGCAGTTATGGTAGAAGGGATTTCACCCCGTCGAGAGCACATTACCCAGAAGACCAAATCAAGCCTCTAAACTCTAAAACGACCTCTGGCATCCAATTTATTTCTTAGGTATAATTCGGGCTGTTTGCTCCAAGCTGACCCCGCAGTTCAGGACCTTCCGCTCCGCAGCTCGTTTCCTCATTGCTCCATTAACACACTCAGGTTCGGCCGAAATGGTGAGGGTGTTGTGAAGCCCTTTTCCTACAGCTTTTCTGAGACAAAAAGCTGCTTTTGAAGGATGGTGGCTAAGAAGAGTTATTCTGGGAGCAAGGGGAATGCTAATGTAATGAACAGGCTAAGAGGATGAATTTTACATTTTCAAGTATAAATTCTTAATGAAGTTAGAGCACGGGATAAGAATAGACCTTACAAAATAAGCCATGGTGCAGAAGAGACATGAGAAATCAGAACCATGCTTGGGAAACATCAGGAGTGCTGGTATGCAAGAGAAAGAGAGTTCATGCAGTCTGCAGGGCAGAATGACAGCCTAATTTGGCCATGAGTTTTTAACATCAATCGGTCTCTATTTTAGTTATAACATCTTCACAGTGGAAGCTTCGTTTTTAATCTTCAAGTCTGGAAAAGCCATGATAACATCATTGACCAGCGGCAAACAAACACGCGAGGTTGTGAACCTCTGAGAAATATCTAATGTACCCAACAGAATGAACATGAGAACAAGCCTGGAACACCAAGTTTATATCACTACAGATCGACGCATCTCTATAAACTGTAATACAGTGATCCTGGGAAACCCACAAGAGCGGTGCATTACAAACGTAACGCTCCCTAAAACATACATACTATTTGGAAGCTCTTCTAAAGAAGATATTTGGTTGATATATAAGATTTCTAATCTTTATGTCCTCCTACATATAAGTAGGGACATACATGTTAGAGGTCTAGAAGGTGGGATCAGATTTAACAAGTTAAGATAAACTGGCCCCAAATGAATTCTCTCCTTTGAAACAAACTACAGAATAGGCAGATAAGGAATTCTAGATGATTTTTGCAGTCTCCAGAAAAGTATTCATTGTAAAATACCAAAAAATGAAGTATGCAAGGCTAAATCTTACTACACTATAGCGTAACTCATTAAAAATGGCAAAAATAAATCTAAACTAATACAGCTAGAAACAAAAATATATAACAGAACTGTTCATTTTTTAAACAAACGTGATTTATTTAGCCCACCTCGGCAATAAGCTTTTAAACTATATCAGGTAGAAAGACAAAAGAAAATTCAGATAAATGGAAATATTCATCTTATACTCACTTTCTTCTTCCATATTTTGATTAGCAGAGCTTGCGTTATACAGATTTATTGGGAGAAGGGAAAAAAATATGCAAAATTTATTCACATTTTTAATATTTTCTAATACCCTACCTATAAAAATGCAACTAGTAATAAAAGCAAATAATATTCCCAAATAATATTTGGTACAACACGCAAACTACTAAACAAACAGACACGCCGGGACTCACAGATCACGCCCACAAACCAACAGCACCTGCTTGGCTGAGAACGCACTTTCTGCAGAGAAATCAAGGCTTGCGAAGTTGTTAAACAAAGCACTTTCCGCTATACCAACCACTTACAACAAGAGCACGTAAAAAGTAGACTGGGGCCTTCTGTGGTGTGTTCTGCGCCTGCTGGGGTTTTTAATCAGGGGAAGGTTGCAGAAGCGCCAGGTCGCGGTGCTGCGGTCCATGTTGCTGGGAGGAGGCTGCGCACAGCAAGGCGCGGGGTGCAGGATGGGACACGTCCCCACGGGCTGGCCCCCTGTGCCAAGGATGAACACGGCTGTAATCAACTCCATCCTCTTCCAATTAATGAGTTATCTGTGAGGGCAACGCAGACATTGGTGACTTAAAGCAACACTTCTGGGGTGTGTTGTTTCACTTGGAAAATTGGACATTGGATGATTTGGGAATCTTCCAGTTTCTCGGAAGCGGAATGAACAAACGGTCGCATTAAAATACAGCGCAGAGGAAAGCTGATATGGATTTTTACCAGATTTCTTTTGGTTGAACTTCTCTGCCCTAAAACTTTGCTGAGAATTATAACTCGACCCATTCTGTTGTTATCTTAAATTCCTCATCTATTGCCAAACAAACCTGAGACTCACAGGAACACAAAAATAGGAACAACATAATAGAGAGCACAAGAATGATACTGACTTTCTCAGGCAAGCTGGAACACAAAAATGCATCATCACTTCTACTTGTGCAGCTGGTCTAATAGAATCGAAAGAAAAACTTACACAACTTGGTTTTTCTTCCTTTTTAGTATTTATATAAGTAATTGCCTGTCTCAGCACGTGACAGCACAGCTCTCATCGCACAGCAGGTCTTTCCCAGCCCGCTGGATCAATAACACCCCTGCTCTAAAGAAAGGGGAGGACAGGCAGGGAAACAAAAGCACCCAGAGCTCTTTCACCACGGCAAAGATTACGGTTTGAAGATTTTATTTTAGAACATTAATAATTCATAATGACAGTGTAATGTAAACTAGGTTAGAAGATTATGCTCTCGAGTGCCACACAAGGGATTGAATGACTGAATAATAACCACTGGTGAATGCAGTAAAATTTTAGGAGATGATGGGAAGGGAGAACTTGGAGGACTAGAACAAGCGTATTTTAAATGAACAAACAAAAGCAGGAATAGAGAGATACTGAAGAAAAGGGGAGCAGAAAAGAGAGCACGAAAGGATACGCTATAGAGGTGAAGGTGTCTTGCAGGTCTGGCACGGTACGGTTTTGAATATTCAAAGCAGAGCTTAAATTTGAGACAAAAGCCCAACTTAGTTCAGAGCAGGTGGACACAGCTGAAATAGGATAGAATTCCAAAAACTGGTGCAATGTTTCCCTAAAATCTTCTTCGTGTTCTAAACTTCCCTTGTACTCCCAGTTTAATATTGATCTGCTAAACGGTTTATCTCACCACATCAGAAATCGCAACTCACAGCTTTCAAGAGTAATTTCTCCAAGAAAACGGATCTAAAAGGGATCTCCTGCTCACTACTGAAGCAGCTGTGTCACCCTCACTGTTCCTCCTCAGCTCAGGTCTGTTAAACTGCCCCCAGGTTCTCAGCATTAGCGCTTCAGAGCGGGATATTAACGGCCCTATTTGCACACTCACCGCTTTTCCGAGTCAAAAGTAAAAATAGCACCTGGTTGCCTCCCAGTACAATTAAAGACAAGTTTTGGAAGACGCGTGGAACTGTCTACCAACAATAATAAACACATGACTGCCTGCTTCAGAATGTATGTTTCTTTCTCAGAATGATTCTCTTGCCAGGAATCTTTCAGCACGTGGGTTGTTTCTATATCTGTATTCAAGATCAAAAGGTCTTTGAGGGTGGAAGGAACAATTTTGTAGATAAATGAGCGCAGTACGATTGAGGAAATCACTGTCGTTTGAGGATAAGGACAGAAAAAGCAAAGCTTCAATATTTCCTATAGTCTCTTCAAAACCTTCTGAGCTCTTTGTTCCTCACTAGAAGTTGTTAGCTCGTGCCAGCCAGCCCATGAGTTGGCTCACATGCAGGTACCAGCAGATCCCAGCCGTCAAAAACACAATCATACTGGGAAAAACAGCTATAAACCACTTGGCTTATAGGTGAAACACCCAGCAGACATTATAGGCCTCCAGCTCCTAAAGTCACAAGTACGTTCTCCGATTCCCCAGGTCAAATCAGCAGGTTATCCTTCACAAGTGGTCCCGCAGAGGGCGGCCAAGCTGGCAGGCTGGAACGGGACAGGAATTCACACCTCGGGCTGCAAAGCCCAGTTTAACTCTTCCGTGACTGCAGCTCCAGGCGGGACACAGGGATTGTAGCATTTACATCATGTCTCCACGGGAAAAAATCATAACTCCAACTCCTAGATGGGAAAAACTATTCCCAAGAATAATAACTGGCACTAAAGAAAAGGAATAAAGTGAAAAAATTCCATTAAAAAATAAATGAATTCTTGGAAACGTATTCATTCAATGTGAGATGGAGATTATAATTCAGTCGGTTACCTACTCAAAATTCAGCGTTTCACATTATGCATAATGATATATTCACAAAGTTATTCTGTTACTCATTATGCCTGAATTGCTTATTTACATGGTTTCCAAAAGTGACATTACACTGTCTTGCAGGCAACTCTGACCAATTATTTAGTGCACTTGAGAAAGCAGAACCTGTACCAAATCAAGCACTGAACCAGGAACACATCACTCACTGCAAAACCAGAACAATTTCCAAATGTTAATTTGGAACGATTTCCTCTTTGTTAATCCTCTGACATTTGTCAAATAGAAAATTCTAACTAAAATCAACTCTTAAAACCTGCATCAACTGCTTTTAAAATAAAAGGAAATTGAAGTAGAGAGAGGAAACTACCACCAACTCTTGACGAGCCTTGAGATATTTCCAAATAAAAAATACAAAGAACTTCATCAAGTTTGAATTCTGAAATGTTTTTTTATCTTCCCTAAAAATATGGAACTTTTGTATACAGGTGCTGCCCTGCTGTTGTAAAATATGTGTAGTCTTCAAAACCCCAACCACGGGTGACTCGGGGTGGCACACGCCCAGAATACATCCTTATACTCTGAAAGGGAGTTCTGCTCCTGCCTTGAAGTAGAAGGACGGGAGTTACAAGACACTCGTCAAGACAAAGAGTCAAAGAGTCGCAGGAGACCCTGCAGACATGAGGAGGACGTGTCCATCCCCACTGCTCAGTGCGACACTGGGACGCACGTTCCTTCCCTGGGGGTCCTGGGGACAGCAGGGTGACCATGAGCCAGCACTGTGCCCTTGTGGCCAGGAAGCCAATGGGACCTGGGGTGGATTAGAAGGGGGTGGTCAGTAGGTCAGAGAGGTTCTCCTGCCCCTCTGCTCTGCCCTGGGGAGACCACACCTGGAATATTGTGTCCAGCTGTGGCCCCTCAGTTCCAGCAGGACAGGGAACTGCTGGAGAGAGTCCAGCGCAGCCACCAAGATGCTGAAGGGAGTGGAGCATCTCCCGTGTGAGGAAAGGCTGAGGGAGCTGGGGCTCTGGAGCTGGACAAGAGGACACTGAGGGGGGACTCATTCATGGTTACAAATATATAAAGGGTGAGTGTCAGGAGGATGGAGCCAGGCTCTTCTCGGTGACAGCCAATGACAGGACAAGGGGCAATGGGTATAAACTGGAACACAAGAGGTTCCACTTAAATTTAAGAAGAAACTTGTTCCCAGTGAGGGTGGCAGAGCCTGGCCCAGGCTGCCCAGGGGGTTGTGGAGTCTCCTTCTGTGCAGACATTCCAACCCGCCTGGACACCTTCCTGTGTAACCTCATCTGGGTGTTCCTGCTCCATGGGGGGATTGCACTGGATGAGCTTTCCAGGGCCCTTCCAACCCCTGACATTCTGGGATCCTGTGACTCCCTGCAGCAGCCGCCACGTCCCAAAGCGCACTCACGCACCAGACGAGCCGCAGCTCTAAATGCAGGTCTCCTCTCACCCACCGCAAGAGCTTATATGAAAAAGTCTTTAAATAAAGGTAGACAACCCCCCCAGTACTTCTGTTTAATGTCTACGTATAGTATATTCTTGTTACTTACCACAGTTATTGATTAAATGCTTGTTTCCTAGAATAGGGGGTTTATGCAAATAAACTAATACGCTCCTAAATTATATCACAGATGTCCATAAAATCCCAATTATATAAAACTCCTAACATTGTAATTACACACTGATCAAGTAATTATGTACTGTGCTCAAACACTGAATGTTCTGGAGGAACATTAGGTTTCCCATTTTGTTTTACTTAAATAAGATAGCAAGGATCTGACCACTATCACATTCAGAAACGGTGACCAGATTGTGGACAGGCTAGGAAAAAGAAAACACAAGCAAACTACGAAGCTATTCTGCAAAGCTATACAAAAATCAATAGTTATTATCACTAGATATTATTAAGGCTAGAACCTCCATGGGAAAACATTCTGATAAAATAATATCTACAAGAACATGTTTCATAAGTGGCACAAATTCTTGAAATGAAAACGCATGAGAAAATATCCCTTGGATAATCCATCCGAACCCAACTCTTCCCTTGATTTGTTATGATACAGCCAATTTCCACTGAGACTTCACCTCACCCGCCGCACCCAGGGGCAGAAATGCAGCACCAGAACACGGTCACCCCGGTGACCACAAACTAACCGGTTACTCAAAGTATTGACGCCAGTTTGTGTCTTGCAGAGGGTGACACAGAAGGTGCAGCGTTTTCTTGAAACAAAGGAAATGCACGTTCCTTTAATCACTGCTAAGTTACAACAATTAATTCATGATGTCTTTTAAGCAACTTGACATCCAAAAAAGCTGTAAATCTATATTTCAATTAAAGGACAAATATGGGTGTAATAAGATACAAAGACTTGCCAACTCATAAAGAGGACCAGCTGTGAAACACGGCCTCATTTTCTCCTCCAGTAATTTGACTTCGCTGCTACCCCTAGAAGAGCGAAAGTCAGATCCCAAGTATGAGCCAAGGCTTTGGTTTAATTTTGGACACCATTCTCTTTTCTTCCTAAAGATACATGACCTTAATTCCAGCCCCCGGTTCTATTGATATAGCAGGGTGACTTCACCTGCTATCAAGTTTTTATTGTAATCACGCCACTTCACATTTCCTTTTAGTCTTCTGAAAGGTTCCCATTCTTTTCAGTTGTTCAAAGGCTGTGTACAAAATACTTTCACTCTTCATTAGGTTAATTCTGTCAGAAGCCAGGAACTTCCATACTAGCTGTAGAACGCGCTTGATGTCAGATGCACCAACAGTTGTTCATCCATCCATGTAAAAATATCAACAGGAAAACAGGCAAGAAGGGGAAAGCTGCGTCAATACTTACAAGTGCAATATACTGATGGTAGAAAGGAACATTTAAGGTGAAGGCATACACTCTTTTAGTGCCATTTTCCACCAGTTCCCAGTATCACTTGCACCGCCTGGCAAACCTGGGGGTGTTAAGCTGAGCAGATCAGGGAGAGCAATAACGACCCAGAGGAACTTTGCTCTAAACGAGCAGGAATGGCCGGCACTGGTACCGTAACCAAGTAAACAACACTACAACAAAGAGCCGCAGGATAAAACAGGATCAAGAGCCGCACAGGTGAAAGCAGCGAGGACCAAAATAAAACGTTATTATAGTAGACCTAAGCTCTTCCACAGAACCATGTATCTGTGAATCATCAACCAGTCAGTATATAGAGAGCAGATGGCTGAAGGTCCCCATATGTGAAAAATGTTATCAAGAAGAGACCATAGTAACAGTGGGATATAACTAAGACTTTTCTATGAACTACTCTTAAAGAGAAAATGATTCACTGACCCATGTCGAAAGCCTGAAGATTGAAGGATTCTCAGAGGAAAAAACGCAGTAAATACCAAAAAGGCTTTTGAAAATAATCGATAATCATTAAGAGCCTCTCCAGAAAGTACATTTCCAATGACCTTTAACAATAATCTAATTTTGATAATTAATTAGCATTTACAAGTCTGTTAATTAGCCCCAATGTCAAACAGCACTTAATTGCATTTAATCACCCTTGTAAAGGAACATTAACCAGGATCAGCATTTAAATTTAAAAAAAAAAAAAAAAAGACAAAATAAAAAAATAACTTAAAGCAATATTGATGTCAATGTCATTAAAATGCCAGGAGTCTGCTCTTCAGTCCCTGCCCCTCATTTCACTGCAAGTCTTCCCAATCCTTATTAAGACATTCCCCCAGGTCTGGCCAACACACGGGGAATGGGACGGGGAGGAGCCGCCCTGCCCACGGCAGCGCAGGACAAGGACGGACACACACCGTCCCTTTCCTTCGCTGACAGCCTGATTTCCACCCAACAGATGTAATGTATGTTACTCTCCATTAGAGGGACAGATGCCTAAAATAGCTCAACTTCACATTTTCTCGTTACTCCGACCAGAGCTGGCCAGCAAAAGCAATCTCCTTCTGAAATAACAGTCTAGATTCAGGGGCGATTGAATTACCACCTGATGAGCAACTGAAATCTGAGCAGCAACATCCAGTGTGCAGCATGTGAACTCCCATGGTTCCGCCGGCTCAGGTTTTCGGTAGGTACCCCTGAGCTCGGATTTCATAACCGCGCACACAAAGGAGGGAGAGAACCCTGAAGAAAAAGTACACCAGCCAAGCTCCTAAACGCTTCAATACAAACTGAGCTGGTTTGGACTTTCTTTTGTCCCCCAGGTTCCAGTATAGGTTGGGAAATTACATATTAGAGAGCAGTGTAGGGGAAAGGGACCTGGGGGTCCTGGGGACAGCAGGGTGACCATGAGCCAGCACTGGGCCCTTGTGGCCAGGAAGCCAATGGTACCTGGGGTGGGTTAGAAGGGGGTGGTCAGTAGGTCAGAGAGGTTCTCCTGCCCCTCTGCTCTGCCCTGGGGAGACCACACCTGGAATATTGTGTCCAGTTGTGGCCCCTCAGTTCCAGCAGGACAGGGAACTGCTGGAGAGACTCCAGCGTAGGGCAACAAAGATGATTAAGGGAGTGGAGCATCTCCCTTATCAAGAAAGGCTGAGGGAGCTGGGGCTCTTTAGTTTGGAGAAGAAGAGACTAAGGGGGGACCTTATTAGTGTTTATAAATATATAAAGGGTGAGTGTCAGGAGGATGGAGCCAGGCTCTTCTCGGTGGCAAACAATGATAGGACAAGGGGTAATGGGATAAAGCTGGACCACAAGAGGTTCCACTTAAATTTGAGAAAAAACTTCTTCCCAGTGAGGGTGACAGACACTGGAACAGGCTGCCCAGGGGGGTTGTGGAGTCTCCTTCTCTGCAGACATTCAAAACCCGCCTGGACATGTTCCTGTGCGACCTCACCCAGGCGTTCCTGCTCCATGGGGGGATTGGACTAGATGATCTTTTGAGGTCCCTTCCAATCCCAAAAATACTGTGATACTGTGATTTACAAACTCTTGCACCCCATCTTTAAGCCTACCAACAACAGGCCTGATTTTACTTGTTAAGCTTTGCAGAGCCCATGCTTGGAGACGGAGAGTTCAGCCTGCTGGCTTCTACAGGACACTCATGTGCATTTACAAGCAAGAGAACAGAGCGCAGCGTGTTATCACACACCCACTGCTCTAGGCTGGGCTTTCTAAAGACCCCACTCTAGGCTGTTTTACTTTTAAGTTGGTTTTCTTGACATGAGCGATGCCTTTACTGCACAGCACAAGCTGCACATGCACTGGGAAGTCAGCGCAAGCTACAACCGGGAATTTGCATGCATACACGGGTAGACAAGTTCCCATTCCTTACCTCCTTTTATCCTCTTCCCTACATAGGGCCTTAACTACACATGAACTAGAAAAACCCGCACCAACAAGCAACATCAACCCGAACGCTAAATAGCTGGAAGTAAATTAAGACTACAAGGCTGTTCCTTTCTGTTAGGTATTATTCTCTTCAACTGCAAAGCTGGTAAGTTCATAAATGGTTACACCAACACCAAACTGTTAGAAGTTCCTAGTTGGTACCTCTCCTTACCTCCACTGGAAAGGATGGCTGTAGCATGGGCTAGACGGATTGCTCTGGGCTTGTGAGCTCAGGTAAAATACTAGAGGAGAAGTAACAAGTGCACAATCGGCACTGAATGGGAATTTAAGGTGCTGCAGAGCTGGAGCAGCTGTAGGAGAGAACACGTGCTGCTGGACGTCACCTCCTCGGCAGCGGGAGAACAGAGGAGAGGAGATTCTGACAAGGTACCACAGTAGAAAAGAAACAGATGGCAGTCAATGTCACATCTTCCATTTCAATAAAGAAAATAAAATATTTCCAAAATACCAGTTATATCTTCTTAATAAATGCAATTAAATAAGTGGTCAAAAGTCATCGTTTCGATTATGATACAAATCGAAATGTATTTGTTAGTCAATTTAATATGTATTCAACGTTATTTTTTCACTATGAAACTCTGCCAATCTCGAATTAGCTAAACCCTTTCTTTTTGTAGCGATTCCCAGGCTTTGGGGAACACACACCAGTGTCAATCCTTCATGTAAAACTTCTCATTGAGAAAAATGTACAAAGTTGATGATGGCACCAGTGACGGACATGGACCATTTCTATCACAGCCTTCACAGGCTGCAGGTTGGGAGCCATGGGGCCGTGACACAGCCGTGGCAAGAATAGAAAGATGCAACTGCGAAAACATGAATTATCCAAACCATTAACTGAAAAACAATATTTAACACCGGCAGCATTTTATAACAACAACTAATTAAGCCTGGAAGCAGCGCTGCAAAATGGCTTTATTCTAATTTTAGCCGTGGGGAAACTGAGGCACAAAGCGGTTCAGTGACTCATTTATAGCGCAGCCCCGGGATTAGAGCTGGGACCGCGGGGTGAGCCGCCAGCACCCATGGGCGCACACGGAGAGCAGCTGCTTTCCAAAAAGCTGCCAACAGCCTTATACATACATATATATATATATATATATAAAATGTTCAGACACCTACTTTATTGAACTATATACGACGAGATGTCCTTCACTAGAAATAAAGTAAAAGTTAACTTACAAACATGGGTGTTACAAAGCCCGCTTATGCATTAGAATACAAACTAGTGCCGCTGTATTTTTCCAACTATAACTTTTATTCCGAGGGATAAAAAAATGTTTCTATTTACCGTATCTAAGCACAAAAGGGAAATCTGGGGCACGCTGCAGTTTTGTTTACCACTCAGACGTTTTACACTGAAAGTCCAGAGGTCAAGCGTGTTTATCAGTCTTTCTTGTTTTAAATTTCCTAATGAATCCAAATAATTGCCAGCAAGTAACCTTTCCATACTGGAAATCCTCGGCGGCAGCAATCTCTGCTTAAAGAGCTGATGAGCTTTCCAGGCGCAGACAGGAAAGGTTAAGCTGCCTCTGACTCTGCTCCTCCCCTCGCTGCCTATGTGACGGTCATTTAACCTCCTCTACTTACACACAGACTATTAATATGCAATTTCTCTAAGTTTAACCCATAGAACTAATAAATATAATCATGAATATCATAAACAGCAGTTCAAATTGGTAGATTTCAAGGCATTTATAAAGGATGCAAGTGCTACAAAGGAATTTGCTTGTTTCAGTTTCATGTGTAGAAATGTAAATAAGGATTCTCTTTGCTTCGAACAGAATGTTTTCAATAGCATTCCTAATTGAAAATGATAAAGGCAGTAAAGGTTTCTGGAGATTGGAGCCCTGTGGCAGCTTTCTGGCAGATTATTAAAGGTGATTTTTAAATCTGAAGAGTGATCAAACTCAAAAGAGTTACAAACATTTAGGTTTACTACGTTAATTAAGGCATGGTACAAAACCTAACCATAATTTACCCCATTTAAAAACGATTAAATAGTGCTCCTTTTTGGCTATAATCTATGGTAAATGCTCCACAAAAGTAACATGAAATTCTGTGTCCAGCCAAATAAGCACGACAGATACTAAGTTCTAACAAATAAAAGCAACGCCTGCCAGCCACAGAAAATTCTGCCTTGTTTTTGCTCATAGTTTCAATTTGCAATGTTTAAGTGCAATGATTTTGCCCGACAGTCCTTACTGGATCCGCAGAGATGGGGCTCCGAGCCTCTGCTTCCTCCGTTTCAGCATGGTGCCAATACGCTCTGCTCCTTCCCAGCCTAAGAGGCTTAGAGCCGGCCAGCAGAGCCGTTCGTTATCGCTCCAGCGCAGAGCACAGAACAACCAGTGCGACTCCGAGCTCCTCACACCCCCCCGGTGTCACACAGACCTCAGCAGTTCAGTCAGAGTCCAGATTAATCGCACGGCTCATGTCAAAAACCTACTTCTTAAAAAAAATAGCTCTTCTATGAGTCTCCTTGTAGCATCCAGAGAAAGGGAATGAAGCCCACGAGTACGAAACAAAGGCACAGAAAGGTCCAAGGCACAAACCTGCCCTGCCGCTGATATAGTCCTGACACGCCGGGGCTGAGCCCGCGGCAAATCCGCGACTGAACTTCTGGGTTCAAGGAGCAGGAACAGCCGCTCTCAGCACAGCAAAGGGAGCCAAAGGAGCGATGGCCCGCGGGACAGGGCTCTGGCAGAGCTCTCCCGCAGCAGCTTGGAAAGTCACAGGGCGACAGGCAGAGTCCCCCGCGCCGCACGGAGCAGCTGGTGCCACCGGCCGGCGGGGACGCCCCAGCCACCCCCGCTTGGAAATCAATCCCATCCCCTTCTAGCCAGCGCAGCCTTAAGCTTAAATCACCTCCTGGAACTTCCAAGTTGTGCTCCAGCTACAGACCTGATGAATTGTAGCACCGAAAACAGAGCAATGGCAGCAGCCTGGGGAGCCAAGGGGAACGACCTTTATTAGGAGACAACGTTCCCCGGTACAATGCGAGTCTTGCATTTTTCTTTGCAAATGGCAATTTCAATCAGCTCAAAATCAATTTCATGCTATTAACAAAACTGTCCCAAAACAACGTTCAACGTTTTTTAAATGTGTATTTTTAAGAAAGTAGCTTTCCCAAAAAAATTTCCAAATATATCTCTTTGATAAGACTTTAACGTGTTTAAGACGTTGTATTTAGGCAGGTGAAGACGGCTACTCACAAATACTCATCAACCAAGTCAAATTCCAGATTACAACTCATAACCAGGTGCCTTCAGGGTAAGAAAGCTCAGCAAGCAACAAAAGGTATGAACTTGGTATGTTACGTATAATTTTATTATACTTATTAAATGAGAACCTGGGTTAAGTAGTGGAAACTCAATAATAAAAACTGCAGAAAATACTTTTCTCACTTAAAAATCCTTGATGAACACCTCTGTAAATCCTTTGGCTCTGAGATTACAGTATATATAGAACACTAAAATCCCCCTAATTCACTAAATCACTTACAGAAACAATGCTTTCAAATGATTTTAAAGGCTAATATATGAATAGCGATGCTCCTCTGGAGCCTCCTCCACCCGCAGAGCCAGCCCCACATAGTGGGTTATTTCTGATCCCCTGCCCGTGTGTTCTATGTAGCTCTGGGAAGGATGGAGCAGCCAGAAAATACCACCCATTCCCCTCCCCATCTATAAAAAGTATCACAAGCGAACGCACTGGACGGAGCCGTGATTTCTTATTCCACTTCTAGATTCAAGACAGAACAGCGCGCAAAAGTAGCAAAACTCCCTATTCCTTTCCAGAACCGTGTTTTTTCTCCATTTCCAGCGCTTTGGCTTCAAAGTGTTTGATGCACAAACCGTTGCCCCTGGCAGGGAAGCGGCATCGATCAGTCCCAGCAGAAACAGATGCGCAGAAATGCAATGATATCCTCCATTTCTCCGCAGATCAGGGGAAATTCCCACAGCACCTGAGCTGAGATAAAGACATAAACCAGCACTGAAGGCCAGATTATTTTCCCTTTTCCTGCAAACTTGTTGTTGTTTCCAAGGTCTGAGGATTAAAAAGAATACGAGTAGAAACTTAGATAAACTGGTACTCAGCGTATCCTCCCAAAGAAATTCCTTGGTGCGTTTGTGTGTTATTTCACTGTTGGGAAGCGGCAATAAGTTTAACGGATTCTGATGAAGGTTCGTTTAATGAAACACCCCGTGAAATGTCGAGGGCTGTAGAAACTAAGAGATTTTGGAGGTTTATAAGTAGAAAGGGAGTGCAGAGGAGGAGGGAGAGAAAACAAGCCAAATAGTCGACATAAATTGCCTTAAAAATTAATTAGAAGGAATAAAGACCAGCACAAAATCTTACACATCTTTAGCAAACACTATTAGGTTGGTTACCACATTTCATACAGACAGACATGAAAACTTGAGGTAAACACTATTTCTTACCAGCGCCTATCACAATCAAAACAGATCTTTGTAATACTTGGTTTATTTAAATGTGTCTTTTTACTGGATCTATTTTTATAATTACTTTTCCTATTCCTCCATGTTCTTTCTCTGTTTGCATACAGACTTTAAACACTTGATACAGGCACTTGACAGCAAGAAAAAATTAACAAAAATAACCTGCACTGCATCTGAAATTAAAAACTGGTTTAGCGAATTGAGTTTGCTGAGCAAAGTACTTGTTTCAAATGTAGATACAAAGTCATAAATCAATATTTTCCTTTCAGAAAACGTTTGGAACGTACAAAAATGACAGCACCACAAGATAGTAATCCTAAAAAAAGTGAGGATTTCAAATATAAATCCACATTTTTCATAAAAAACATGAATAATGTTCATGTTATGACATAATTAAAAATGGGGTGCAGAAGAAGAAGCCGATGGCTCGATACAAGCCAACGTCGATGTAGTGACCGCTGGTTAGCTGGGGAGGCAATGAGGAGAAGCAACGAGCCCCAGGATGGTGTTGGGAATGTGTGGTTCACAGTCGGGTCTTTTGGATGCCGGGTTCCAGCTACACACACGGACACACGCGAGCGCTTCGCCACCTTTGTCCTTTCAAGCCCGGAACGTCTCTAATGCGCCTCCTGTGCAGGCGCCCAGCAAAACCCAATCTCTGCACATGGCAGAACAACAAGGGAACAGAAAAGGATAATGGCTGAAAATAATTAAACCACTTCCACTAATACAATGGAGATCAAAGTTTGGGTCTAGCACTTCACGTTCGCTATTGGAAATTAAAGAAAATATTCATGAATGGTAATTATTTTTTTGTGAACAAAGCATGGGGAAAAACATAAGCAATATATTTTTATGCATAATTCATTAAAGGAAAACTTTGAACTCTGATTATTGAACCACACCAGAGACAGGATATAACTACTCGTTCCTGTTCTCATATTGTATTATTCAACCTCTTTGCAGCCTACAACTCAGTTGAGTATAGTTTCCTTTAATGTATTAAACATAACCTCCCAACAGAAACACACACACTTTGAGCACATTGACAACAAAATGGTATCTAAATTATCAGGCATTCCCCGTAATGTCACCCTGCGTGCAATTCCCCCATCTGTTCTACACGCCTGCTCGCTCCGGGCTCATTATTTCAAGATTAGACTGCAGGGCCAAGCCATGATGTCCAGTGCCCTCCTTCCACTAACATGGAAGAGGAGTCGCTAATCAACACACTTTACAGGCTCCATCCCACCATTGAGTCTGTTCAGCTTCTACCCATGGTTTCCTTCAAGTGACAAGATTCCTTATGCTCTCCTGCCAAAAATACTGAGGTATCTGACTCCACTCCTTTCCCTTTGCACAAACAACCACAGCGACTGGTGTTGTCCGTGCCTACAATTGGTTCGTGAACAAGGAGCGAATACTGACCCAAGCAACATGAGCCAGATAAAGTTAGAAGCATTGTCAGGAAGAGCTCGTCTTTCTCCATTGGGCAATGACAAACACCTGAGCTAATCCAGAGTTCCCGACCTTTCCAACTCAACAATCGGCCAACGCAATCACCTCGCAAGCAGCAATAATCAAGTCTTCCTTCTGCTTCTGGCTGGCTGGCAAATAATTATTTCCTCTCCAAATGTACAGTCGTAAATGCACCCCAGCCCCAAGCTGAGCACACAAAAAAATGCCGAAGGGCTGTATATTTCTATATAATACAATCGCTACTGAGCTGCTTCAAAGGCTGGAGTTTGTGCAGAAAATGGAGATACCTCTTGAGGGTTTGTGGCTCCAAGCCAGATACTCCATCCTCCTGTCAATTGCTGCTCGTGCTCCTGTCAGCGAACAGAAGCCAGCAAATGACAGTCAGGATGTAGCTACGGCCATAACGGTCCCTGCTCACCAGCTCCAGCACAGCACCACCTTTCCACAACACGTTTGCTTTTCAGAGCTTATTTTTGCGTATGAGGTTCATTGTTCATTCAGGCAGGGAACAGCCTCCAGAAGAACTGAAAACTGCCTACGGTCTGTATTTAAGTAGACATTGTTAGGCCACCTTTTTTGACCAAATGGTTAAACAAATTTATACATATTATATGTATATTTTAAACATAGGTACTCACACAGATTACAATTATGCCTTTTCTTGATATAAATTTCTCTAATTCCTGATTCATAAGCTAAGAGTGGATTCGTTTTTTAAATCAAGTGAGCACTCTGGTACTGGGATACACAACGTCGTACTGGGATACACAATCTGATACTGGGATACACAATGTGGTACTGGGATACACAATGTGGTAGTGGGATACACAATCTGATACTGGGATACACAATGTGGTACTGGGATACACAATTTGGTACTGGGATACACAATCTGATACTGGGATACACAATGTGGTAGTGGGATGCACAATGTGGTAGTGGGATGCACAGTGTGATACTGGGATACATAATGTGGTACTGGGATGCACAATGTGATACTGGGATACACAATGTGGTACTGGGATACACAATGTGATACTGGGATACACAATGTGGTAGTGGGATACACAATGTGGTAGTGGGATACACAATCTGATACTGGGATACACAATGTGGTAGTGGGATACACAACATGGTACTGGGATATACAATCTGATACTGGGATACACAATGTGGTAGTGGGATGCACAATGTGGTAGTGGGATGCACAGTGTGATACTGGGATACATAATGTGGTACTGGGATGCACAATGTGATACTGGGATACACAATGTGGTACTGGGATACACAATGTGATACTGGGATACACAATGTGGTAGTGGGATACACAATGTGGTAGTGGGATACACAATCTGATACTGGGATACACAATGTGGTAGTGGGATACACAACGTGGTACTGGGATACACAATCTGGTACTGGGATACACAGTTTGATACTGGGACACACAATCTGATACTGGGACACACAGTCTGGTACTGGGACACACAATCTGATACTGGGACACACAGTCTGATACTGGGACACACAATCTGATACTGGGACACACAATCTGATACTGGGATAAACAATCACGTACATCAGCTCCATGAAACCCTTTTCAGTGAGCCTGCACGCTTAACAGTACAGCATCAACAGACACATACACACTACTGAAACCATTTGGTAGAATTAACTGCAGAATCTGTAGCTCCAAAAACTGCAATTAAATCATCAACTAGATAACACGGGCAACTAACCAAAGACATCTCAATTCTTCATAGATTTTCAGTCTCCCTAGTAGTTGCAACCTTGTGCTTAAAATTTATGGCCTGGATCTCCCTGACACGGGTTGCTGAATTTCTTCAGACAGTGATGGCTTAAAAGGCACTCACCCGTGGATGAAGAGTGAAGCAATGAAAACTGAAGGTGTTAAGTCAATATAGAAAAGAACCCCAGTCATTTGGTTTAGTTCCTGCTAAATAAAACACCACACGTTCAAAGCACTTTGTTTGTATCTCAGATATTTCCAGTGTAAATGCATGAGTAGTTCTGGGTCACACTCACCCCCACGCTTGGCCAAGGGCTGGGAATATCTCCGGCATCCTCAATTTCAATTCCAAAAGTTTTGTACAAAAATATTTAAGTTACCTCAAACAAAACGCCTGTTGGTATCTCACCACTCCCTCATTTATTCAGAGGACGTTCGCCATCTTCAAATCACGACCACCACCTTTCTTAAACATCTATCAAATACAGTCACGCTGCCCTTTAAGGCACACTGGTTAAAAAATAACTCAGTCGGGTTTTCATATTCTTTAAATAACTCCCTGGCTGGTTTATCATTGTCATATGAACTAAACAAAAAGGTCTGGCCATGCCCCATTTTAAAAAAAAAGCCTTTTGATCCACCGTATTGTTCAGCCCTGAATCACTGGCACTTTCCAAACGCCGCTTTATCCAAACACTGTTTCGTACACAAAGGGGAAAGCTTATGGTAAAAGACTGAAAATCATTTCTCATTAGAACCAGAAACGTGAGGAAGAAAGGTTATATGCTTTTGTGAGCTTCGTGGCTGTAGTCTGCAAGCTTTGGGAAAGAATTTTAAATCATAGCGCAACAGCAGGCAGGACAGAAACCTTCTCTTTTATATAATGCAATCAACATCACAGTTTCTTCCACCATAAATCTGCAAGCAGAATAGCAGAAGCTGACTTCTCTCGTATCACTGAAACACAGTTAGCTGGCTAAAATTCTTTAAACATCATAATACATTTATTTTTAAATTAGTTTGTTTAAAGCACATTTTTAAAAGCCTACTTTTTCCACTATTTGCGACTTAGTTGAAATATCTGTCCACTGACTGCCCCACAAACACCGGACCTGCCCGCCTCCAGCTCTGTACTTAGATTTCTGTCAACAGGCTGTTTGAAGAGCAGCGATCAGAGTTGTCCATGTCACATAAATAATCAGTGACTTCTGTGGAGTCACTTCAACCACGTTTAGTGCAAGCAGCACTCGACACTGCAGCTACTCCCATACCCGGATCAGCTCAAGCTGATAATTACGAGTAAGCTTACACTGCTGCTACTTTGCTTACTACACTTTAGGAAATGAATAGAGGTTTCAGTCTCGGAGAAATGCAAACGAGCTGCTTCCAAATGCATGGCAGATTCTTGAAAATGCTAACAGGGAAAACAAAGTATCTGCCCATTTAAATTATTTCCATAAGTGAATGACTATATATGTTCAAAATAAACCAAGTGATGAATAAAAAACCAATTATACTTACAAGCTTCCTCTTCTGGGGAGACTGAGCTCCTTCTGGAAAGAAAAAACAAAGAGAACTTTGAGTTAATTTTACTTGTTATTATATATTACTCATTCATCAATAAATGATTATGGGGAAACTAATAAAAAGCTGGTAATTTCTGACCGTGTGCTCAGTGCAGAACTGCGCACAGCACCGCAAGAGGTGCATCCGCCCATGTTGGCAGCGCAGGCCTGGGGTACAAGAGCTACTCGTCTCATCTCAATAATCATTGCCTTTGCATTCACAAAGTCATAAGCACTCAACAGAGTGAATAGCACTTTGAAATTCAAGCCTAAACATGTATAAGGCAGTGATTAATTCTGTCCCACACACCTCATCAGCATCATATCCGAAGCACTTCCAGCAGGGTGGCACACAATATGGGCAGCATCTGCTGCATGTATGTTCCCGCATTCTCACCACCAGGAAAAAATAATGCAACAGAATGGCTTTGGCTTGGTTTTCTTTTTGTTTGGGGTTGTTACTTTGTGGGTTTTGTGTTTTGTTGTTTGGGTTTGGTTTTTTTTATATACACGTTATTTGTGCTATATACAATATCACAAAAAAGAAAAAGATCAATGAAACAACTCCCACTTAAACACAACATTTCACGCCCAAGCAGCAAAAGCAAAGCAAGGCCGCGAACGCGCAGATTTTCATTGAAAGAAACGGGCCGTGCGCATCCGCCAGGCACCGACACGGCGGCCGCAGCCGCACGGCCGGTCACCGCGGGGCTGGCCCGCAACGTGCCCCCCGCATAGCGGGGCCGCCGGGGCTGCGCTGCCGCGGCCCGCCGCCAGGTGGCAGCCTGCCCCCGCGCGCCGCTGCGGCCCCGCCCCCGGACCAGGCTCCGCCCCCCGACGGCTGAGGCCACGCCCCCCGGGAGTCCAGCCCATTCCCGTTTGTGCCTGGCAGAATAGTGATCTACCCGCTCTATGTTTCATTCCCTTTAAGAGAGAAAAAAAGAACAATAAAAATAAAGTCAGTGTTTTCACTGAATGTTGAAAAAAGTCAAGAGAAAAAAAAACAAGAAATCCATAAAATCTGGCAACCTCTTTTCTGTATTTAGTTCTGGTGTATGTGCTGATTAAATGATTAAGAGTTATTGACAAGCTGTCAATGACTGGTCTGTTAAGTAATACATTGGACATTACTTATCAAATATACCAAAAATCACAGCGACAAGAACTTGAAAAAAATAACAACATATTTAAGATTTAATGGGTTTTTTGCTTGTTTTTGGTTTGCTGGTTTTAAGTCTTGAGTTCTCTACAATTCGAAACTTCATTACAGTTTAACAAGTCTCATGCGTGAATTATCACAGGGCTGACAGCTCACAGCATCAAGAAATACATTCCTGTCATCAGACAAACTTGTCAAGACCTAATCAAAACATTTCAAGTATGTAAGATAGTAAATCATTAGCATCTATAACAGGTTGTGTGGTTTATATTCTAAAAAGGTACTTCTTCCACTCTCGTTTGTTAGAAATAATTAGTTTCCAAACAGTAAGTCTACATAGCAATGACAGCCTTTTGCCACTGCAAATGGATAAATAGGTAAGATACAGTTATTATATATTATTCTGTTTGTGTATATAGTGTATTACTTATGCATATGTATTTCTTACAGCATAGGAGCAGATGTATTTAATTTCTCCTCTTTGAAGACGACCTGATGTACCAAGGGTGCTTAGCAGAGGGTGTTTTTCCTATTCAAATGGAGCATTTCCATTTATTCCAACAGTTGGCCCCAGAAATGTTCAGAATGAGTGAATAAACCTCTCGAATTTCATGGTACTGGTTGAGAAGGAAAAGCAGCGACCTTTACATCTCTTTATCTACCTTCTACTTTTTGAGCTTTAGGGTTCCCATTTACAAGCTTTGCTCCAGTCATTAGGGCTGAGAAGCCACATAAGGAAGGAGAGAACGTTCCCCTGCAGCAGCGCAGCCCTGACGATTGTGACTTACAGACACACCATGGGAATCGTGGTCCCATAACAGCAGCGGACAAGCCTTTTCCTTTACTGTACGCTTGTTTTACTCACACAAAATTACCTTGAATGCTGCCTATAACTCAGGATTAAACACATTCAAGTTTAAAACAAGGACCGATATGGGCTTTGTTCTCGAGATCATCCTTTGAAATGTGCGATCAACTGAGTTCCCAAATAAGGGAAAAAGTACCAGCACATGACATCTCAATGCAACTGAAATATTATTCTCTCCTTGTAGCAATTGTTTCACTCTGCACCTCCACCTTGACAAATGCAGTGCAACTGTGGAATCAATAGGCAGTAGCTCAAATTTAATACCCCTGTGGTCTTGGCAACAAAGCGCAATCACAACAATCAATTTTTATACCTGTTGTTCCACTGTGCCTCATTTCGTGCTAGTCCTAAATTCCCCTTCACAACCCCAGGCAGCTGGACTCAAGCACTTCTTACAGCCCTCCAACCAGCCCGTGAACAGCGGAGCCAGCACTAAAGCATCCGAACTGGAAGTTACGTGACTATGAGCAGCATAATCATGAGCTTTGCTTTTCCCGAGTCACCAGTGTCTAAGGAGTTGCATCCCAGGGAAGAAGAAAGAGAGAAAACGCCTGGAGATGGAAGCAAGAAGGGAGCAGCCTGCGCCCACAACTGATGACCTGGTTTAGGGCAGTTATGTTTTGCGCCCCTCATCATAAGAAGAACATTGAGGAGAGAAGGGCAGCAAAGCTGGTGAGGGGTCTGGAGCACAAGTGTGATGGGGAGTGACTGAGGGAACTGGGGCTGTTTATCCTGGAGAAAAGGAGGCTGAGGGGAGACCTTATCACTGTCTGCAACTGCCTGAATGGAAGTTGGAGCATGGAGGGGGTTGGTCTCTTCTCCCAAGTAGCAAGTGATAGGACAAGAGGAAATGGCCTCAAGTTGCACCAGGGGAGGTTTAAATTGGATATTAGGAAAAAATTCTTCACGGAAAGGCTTGTCAGGCATTGGAACAGGCTGCCCAGGGACGTGGTGGAGTCACCATCCCTGGAGGGGTGGTCATATATATATATATATATATATATATATATATGACCATTATTACTTCAGCCAGCCTCCCTGCCACCTGCTCTCTAGGTCAACAATATAACCCTCAAAATAGAGGCTTATATCTGTATTTGACTTACATGAAGTGATAAACAACATCTTAAAAGCTTGTTGCATGTTATTCACACAGAACTTGGGGAGTCGGAAACAAAAACCTACCTTCATAGATCCTAAAAAATAAGAAGTGTATTAAAACCTGTAGTACCCAAATGATGGGAACACACTGTTCTAAAAGTTATTTTTTGGTATCAGTTTCGTATTTCAAGGCATAATTGTTAAACATGCAACTTGATCTCTACATGCCAAAAGCGGCAGCAGATTTTGAGAAAACTGGTTCAAAATGAATCTTGGGGAAGAAAATGAGCATTGTGGAAACTAGAAAAAATCTGGTTTGAATAGCGTCCTTCCAAAAGTTTCTTATATTTGTTTCTTCTTATTATTTCAGACCACGCAGATATAAAATCAGTTGGACACTGTAGCACACACTCCAGGTTTCACTATAGGATTGGGTCCTCTCAGGCCCTACCACGTTTGAGGCAGCATGGAAGGTAAAAGAGGAAATACATTGTCCATTTTAAGCATTACTTTTCTGTTTACATAATATATTTAGTGCACAGGTACTGGATATTTATTCCATTGTGATCTCTTGTACACAGGAACTGCCTGCAAACAGAAATGTTTCTAGGGAGCAGAAGTGCTGGCTTCTTGCATATGGATATATGCACACAACATGAAATGGAAATCAAATCTGGAAATGTGCTTGTTCACTGACCTATAAGACAAGCCGTATCTTTTAAACAGATATGTTACACTGTCAGCCTGGTGAGTTGTCCTTGAGCAGGAAGCGGCACACACGGCACAGCCCCGCAGGCAAAGCCGGCGCCGGAGCGCGTGCCCATGGCAGCTCAGCCCGAGTCCTTCCGAACTAAACCCAGAACCATCGCCACGCTCAGGATGCTCCGTATCTTTGCCAGCGCGCACAATCCCATTCTGAGCTTGCCGCTGACCTTGGCTTGCTGG
This sequence comes from Nesoenas mayeri, assembly GCF_963082525.1. Lineage (NCBI taxonomy): Eukaryota > Metazoa > Chordata > Aves > Columbiformes > Columbidae > Nesoenas > Nesoenas mayeri. The sequence goes on along the minus strand of NC_137554.1, from coordinate 32,733,529 downwards.
CGAGGCAGCTCCGTATCGCACCGCTTGGGACAATAGACAAATATTTTTACAGCTATAACAGTAAATATATTTTAGTTAATAAGTTAATATTTCACAGATGATGAAATTCTACTGACACTCATTGACCTGGTACCATGCACTCATGTTTTCATTTTCTTTCCTTTGCTATGTTTGCTTTGGGGGATACGACCAACCAGCAGGGGATTAATTAAATCTCTTCCCATACGTAACCATTTGCATTACAAAAATGCTATAATGAGGGTTGGAATCTCCAGTTCTGATGGAAAATACAACCTGGCCATGCAAGGACAAACCGTAATCCATCCATCAGATTAACAGGAAGGAATTTTTCATGGTGATTAAAAAACACACCCCACATTAAGCTTCTCTTTCACCTATCAGAATCTGTCAAGAAGAATAATTTCCTTCTTCCCACCGTATCATTGCAAATGGTGATTAAAAATAGCACTTCTCAATTTCTCCCTCTAGAAACAACCACATCTGAACTTGTTTTCCAAACTCATCAGCAACAAATTTTAAACAGCAACACTAAAAGTGTATCTGTGCTGAATGTCAGACTAACCTATGGAATATGCTGCAGATATTTTCTATAATTTACTGACTTTCTAGCGACTAAATTTAGGATCATACTGTTAGATCATCTGCTTAGCTACAGAGATGCTTAAAATACAGAAAATGAATAGCCAAGCTCCAGCCAGCATCATTCCAAATACTGAGCAGATATGGATATTAATTCCCAGCCCCTTCTCCACGCTGTACCGAATTTCTGCCTGCGATCACACAAATCCTGGATTGCCATGGACAGCTTAATCCCAGCACATCTTCCCAGTGCCCACCGAACTGGCCAGCAATGTCACCTTCATGGGGCCAGCTTGCCAGAGCCATCAGGACAATGTGTGGCACTAGGATAGTTAAGGGTGTATCTGCCCAGCCGGCGTCACCCTGAACATACTACAAGTTCAAAGTAAATTAAATGTATTATTTGAATTTGTTCCCTACCTCTACAGAAGTTATGTGTCAATACAAGTGTCATTTGCAGGGTATGTGAACACAGAAAATCAAATGGGAGAGAGAAAACAAAGCAAAACACAAAAATAACCAACGCACAACCACACAGCTCGTAAGCTAACAGGCGCCTGCTTCTCCAAATAACCAGTTCATATCAGTCTTCAAACCTGTGGCGCACAAATCGGCCAATGATGCGCTTAATGCTTTCAGCATCTTTCAGTCTCTCGCTTCTCCACAGCTTAGAAAACTCTTACTAGTCAGAAAACAAAAAGCCTTTGGGTTTATTTCAAATGATAGTTACTGCAGAAGAAAATAAAGCTAAAAGGCCTTTAAATTTTAAGCACAATTGCGGAACGCAGCAGCTTATTTCCCTCCCCCACCAGCCCTCCTGCCTGGGCAACATGAAGTTCCTTCTTCCTAAGTAAAGCTAATGACCCAGGTCACATCTGTGCATTAACCTGTCCAGAATATATGGCTCCAAAGCTGCCCACTAACCTGTCATATCACTTAACCTCCGCGCTTTCCGTAAGATTAAGGGTATTGGTTACTCGACCTAAAATAATTTCAGAACACATCTCAAAACAGACGAGAATTCCCACTTTCCTCAGAATATTTTCAGTGCCTGCTCCCATGTCATATATATTTTAGTAGGCTGAAGCGTCTACTCCCTATTTTGTACATTACATCATGTTTTCAAGCCCAAAATACAACCTGACGCAGTGCACCATGAGCCAGACTGAACTCACTCGTGGTAACAAACCCCACCAAAACCACACGTCCTGGCTGATGACAATGACAATGACAATGACAATAACGACGGCGCCTGCAAACTACATTCCCAGGAGGGTGAACGGAGTTGCCCAAGCCCAGGAATGACCCAGCCCAGGCGCAATGAGTGACTTGCAATGCTCCGAGTCTCATTTCCGCCGCAGGATTCATTCTTATCTCTGTTATGTGGGACTAAGAGCGTGGGGTCACTCTAATTTCATGCTATCAGTCAGGCAGCAGTCTCTTTCTTTTCATAGTAAAGAGCTGGTTTCATATTCAATCCCAAGCTTTTGAGCTGAGGTTAAACAGCGAATGGCTTCTGAAAATTAAAGAGAACCTCTCAGAACCCTGGTCACATCAAGAACAGCAGATACAGCAACAGATGTTCAATCCTTACATGCCAGAAAACTAATTTACTATCAACTCCCTTGTTTTTCTCAAGGCTAAAAAATCTGTAGCAACAGCCCTCTTCAAATACACTTGCCCAACTTCTTTTCATAAGATATATAGCACATGAAAGATTATGTTTTGAAGATGTCATTCCATGAGCCAGCACTGGGTCCTTGTTGCCAGGAAGCCAATGGTACCTGGGGTGGGTTAGAAGGGGGTGGTCAGTAGGTCAGAGAGGTTCTCCTGCCCCTCTGCTCTGCCCTGGGGAGACCACACCTGGAATCTTGTGTCCAGTTGTGGCCCCTCAGTTCCAGCAGGACAGGGAACTGTTGGAGAGAGTCCAGCGCAGGGCAACAAAGATGCTGAAGGGAGTGGAGCATCTCCCTTATGAAGAAAGGCTGAGGGAGCTGGGGCTCTTTAGTTTGGAGAGGAGGAGGCTAAGGGGTGACCTTATTAATGTCTTTAAGTATATAAAAGGTGAGTGCCATAAGGATGGAGCCAGGCTCTTCTTGCTGGCAACCAACGGTAGGACAAGGGGTAATGGGTGCAAACTGGAACACAAGAGGTTCCACTTAAATTTGAGAAGAAACTTCTCCATGGTGAGGGTAACAGAACACTGGCCCAGGCTGCCCAGGGGGGTTGTGGAGTCTCCTTCTGTGCAGACATTCCAACCCGCCTGGACACCTTCCTGTGTAACCTCATCCGGGTGTTCCTGCTCCATGGGGGGATTGCACTGGATGATCTTCTGAGGTCCCTTCCAATCCCAAACATTCTGTGATACTGTGATTTGCAGGAAAAAGTAAATTTAAAGATTACAGCTTGAACTTTGCAACCCAGAGTTCTAGATGTGGGGTGGAAGCATTGAAAGAAACAGCAGAGCAGAAGAATGAAGCTGAATTTTCTCTTGTAACACAGATAATCCATAAACCGCAACAGCAGTCGCTTCAGAAGACCATTAGGATAACTTATTCCCTGAAATAAACAATAATAGCTCCCCAAAATGTGCGTGTGGATCAATGAAATGAAGAGCGAGATGCATGGAGTTCTAAACAAAAGGCAAGTAAAGCCTGAGAAATAACACCCCTAATAAATGCTCCAAATCTTCCTTTTATATTTTTGCACAAATTAGCCTAAGGGAGAGGGCATATTGAGAGGAATAAAGCGCACAGCTTAGACAGCTCAGACAGCTCATTCATCTTCCTCATTACTTAATTTTAGTTGTACAAGGCCATAAAGCAGATTACTGATCTACCCTATGTGTGAAACCGCCTGCCCAGCGCCGAATGCTCCTGCAAAATAACAGGAGCAACTGTTCACAATTCCCTTTCATTTTGCCAGACTGCACCAGCTTCAGAAATTTAAGTCGAAAGGTCACACTGTACAAAATTTGGGGAAATGCAGAAAAGTGTCACCTGCGAGACGTCCCGCAGCGCAGCTGTGACGCTATTGTTAGAAACTGCCCTCGAAATCACTGTCTTGACTTGCACCAAAAATTCCTTCAAGACTGGGCATGCAGCGACCACAAGGAAACAGCCACAGCTGCTAAAATGCCAAGAGAATTACAAATAAACAAACCCAGTTGCATTCTTGCCCTTGTTGGCTCCTACTAATATTAATCTATGATTAAGTCAGTTGTCATTTCCACTATACACACACATCTGCTCCTTAAAAGGCTGTTTTTAAAATAATTGACAGCTGCCAGCAAGGGTACCTGACCACCCATTTTATTTATAAAACCCTTTAAACATGCTGAATTTAAAACTGAATATTCAAGCCCAGCATTGTTTTGGGGGAGTTTGGGGACCCTTCTGGTTTATCCTACATAGAAGTTATATAAAATATGCATCCCATGGAAACTCCTGCTCACCAGCTCACGTCCATTCAGTGCACTGTTAATAGTGTGAACATAGATTACCACAAAAATCATATTGAAATACATTAGTTGAGCGACAATCTCCAACGCTGTAGTTGAACCAAGTGAATGTGAATATCAGCAGCAGGTACCTCGCAACAGTCCCAAGGGTTCTGTTTGTTCTGGTTTCCCAGCAGCTCCCCGGTGTAATGGGTTTGGAAGCAGAAAGGCACATACTGGGTTCTGGTGGCTGGTTTTGAGAGGCTCTCCCCATGCCTCCAATTGCTTTGTCAACGTTAGGCTACAGAATTTTACCTTCACAATTGTGTATTTCTCAACCAATTTAGACAAAAAGAAAACCTGTGTCAGACCAGACTCACAATACAGTTTAGTGACTCCTGAAATAAGACCAAGTTTCCTAATAGCAGAGCTCTGGGAGAAGAGATCAACTTATTAGCTCCTCAAAAAGCCTCAACAATGGGGGTGCCGCCCACCCTCCCCTAAAGCTGCAGCACGGCCATTCCACGTCAAAACACTCTCAGAAATTGAAAGCATAAGCAATCAATTCTAAAGATATTTAGTAATTAGCCCTAAAAGGAATTCCAAGCATATAAAGCTCCCCTTCCTTCATCTAGTTTATGACTGATAGCATCTGTAACCTCACGAGGCACCCATTAAGTTCAGTGGTTAATTACATTGCTCTGACTGGACATTATTTACAGAAGCAGCAGATGTAATGTTTCATTGCTTAGTGAGCTGACATGAGGCACTGCAGCTCACCCCTCCCAAATCACGGCTTCCCAATAGAAGCAGGGGAGGCAGGACACGCAAAGGCTGCTCCCGTGATTTTGTGCAAAAGGATCATTAGAAGCGATCATCTGCTTAATGAAGAAATCCACATGCTGAGCGCCATGTGAAAATATGGAGTAAGCAGATGCCGGGCAGTATTTACTCCTTTGTAAGCAGACAACAGAATTTTCACTTCTCTTTTTGCCCTCAGAAGCAAATAGTCCCCGATCCTGCTCGTGGCTGCCGGGCTCTAAACTGCAGCCAAACTGAACCATAAATCCTTAACGGAAGTGGTGAAAGAAAGGGCTCTGTTGCTTCATTGCCACATTATAAATATATTTTACAGCAAAAGCAAATAGCCAGAGAAGTTTTACATGTGTATTATGTGTATAGTAAGGCATTCATCCCCTGGAAATATAAGCTGGTTACATACTTAGTGTGACTCAAGTCTGGTCTCCATCACCTCTTTCACATGTCCTTTCTAAGAGGTGTTTAATCTGCTTAGGAATATTCAAATTAACCATAAAGACAAAAGAAAACAAAAACGGGGCAATCAAACAGTCCTTTCAGTTTTGATGAGGTAGGTAGAGCTATTACAACCACTACCTTACCCTAATTTTAAAGGGAACAACGCTGCCTGTCACGTTCACGTGTGACGATGCTCCGAGGTGGAATATAAAATGGGAAACTGCCAAGCGGTGCTAGGCCAGACCCAAGATTAATTTAAAGATCAAACTGGGTGTGGTGAAAGGTTTATACTAGTGTATGCAGGACAATCTCCAGGCGCAGAGGAGGCAGAACGTATCTCGGGAAAGCAGCATCTATTGCTTTCAAAAGGAAAGACAGCAGGGCTGGGAACCACAGGCGCTCACTGACCTCATCTCCAGTCTTGTCCCGCAGGTATATCATAAATTGTGCAAATGTCAAGTGAACTAGGGTTTTTGGATCACTGAGATTTCTCATATGGAAAAGCACATGATACATCTAAACATCTGTCACAGATTTATTTCTGAGCAACCTTACATTTCATACAGTTGCGTAATTCAGACTTACTCTGTGCCAAGAGATCTGTTTCAGAGTAAAGGAAAATTCATCCCCCATTAAAGTACCAGTAAAACACAGGCGCTCACTCCCAAAGCAGAGACTGGAGAAACTGCAGACTGCGCCTAATGACTTTTAGTTCTGATGGGCGATTAGTGTGCTCCGTAATGGACTGACAGAAACAGCTGATTCTATTACAAGGGCCTGCTCTGGCTAGGATTTGCTTTCTGTTGCTTTTAAATTATAAATATGAAGTCTCTTGAAAACATATGAAGACAAAAGATATTAATCAATCTCAAACTTCTGTCTTCTACTCTACTTCAACAAAGGGCAACAACGATGCTGAAGGGAGTGGAGCATCTCCCGTGTGAGGAAAGGCTGAGGGAGCTGGGGCTCTGGAGCTGGACAAGAGGACACTGAGGGGGGACTCATTCATGGGGATCAATATGGAAAGGGGCAGTGTCAGGAGGATGGAGCCAGGCTCTTCTGGTGACAACCAATGGTAGGACAAGGGGTAATGGGTTCAAACTGGAACACAGGAGGTTCCACTTGAATTTGAGAAGAAACTTGTTCCCGGTGAGGGTGTCAGAGCCTGGCCCAGGCTGCCCAGGGGGGTTGTGGAGTCTCCTTCTGTGCAGACATTCCAACCCGCCTGGACACCTTCCTGTGTAACCTCATCTGGGTGTTCCTGCTCCATGGGGGGATTGCACTGGATGAGCTTTCCAGGGCCCTTCCAACCCCTGACATTCTGTGATTCTGTGATTCAAATGAGAACAAACCTTGACTTCTCTCTGGTGACCAGAGACAGGACCTGAGGGAACAGCAGGAGGATGTGCCGGGGAGGTTTAGGTTGGACATTAGGAAAAGGTCTGTAATCACAGGTATAGAATAAATTTCTGAAGTCTTTGCGAGACTTGCAAATTCATCAAAAATTGACATTGAACAATCCTCTTCTCCAAAGCTTTGGGAAGGTGCTTCTCCTGCCTCTGTCCACATCTCACAACACCTCCTCTCAGTCAACACCCCGTTCACACCTCCAGCTTCAGTCCGATGTTTAAATCATCCAGCTCACAATAGCTCCTGGGCACTCAAGAAGTCCATCATACATTGTTGGTTTTAACTCAACAGCCTTAAGGTCCTACAGGAGAACTAGAATCCAGGTCCATATTTCTCCGATATACATTTCATACAACCCACAAAAAGTTACACGTACTGGAAAGAAAAAGTAACTTCTCCAGTGTAAACCATCCAACAGGCAAATTTTTAGTACATCACAACAATTAAGTACAAAAGTGATGCAAGCACCTAAAAAGCAGCTGTATAGCTCTGCATGAGCATGAGGTATTACATCAAGTTTTGATGTCATTTTTTCAGCCTCTCCCACTTCACTATCAGCCCCAATTCAATAGCTTTTCTCAGATTAGAAGTTACAATTTTGATGTGCTTGCCATGTATGTCAGAGGATGTTTGATACAAAGGATATTTGTTATAGATGTTAAAATGCTTAAGAAATAACCTAAATAGCTTGCAAAGAAAAAGTCAAGATTTAACTTTTCACTAACAGCCTTCTACCTATGTAGAAACCAAACCAAATCCTTGGTTTATTTTCTTTAGGCATTTACCTCATTAACCTATAGTTAGATGTTAACGTTACCACCTGTTGCAATGGTGCTCACCGGGTTCTCACAGACAAGTGCAACTTCAGCAGCCAGAACCAAGGGTTATTAGCGGAATTAAAGCGATCCTGTAAAACCATCCATTGCATACACAAAAAATGAATTATGTTCATTCATTCTCTAAATTTAAATTTGCAATAATCGATATCTTTTATTTCAGTAAAACAGTTTAGAAATGGATAGAATAATTCCAATGTATTCTGACAGCAACAGGTCCAAAGTTCTTTGAACATCTTGTTTCTCATGGACTGAAAGCACAGCAAAGGAAAGATGGTGCTTTGCATTTCAATCCTGTTCCTGGGGCTAAGACATCACAACAAATCCCCCACTGCCTTTGAAGCATCTCAGTTTATTCCGAGGAAAGATGCCCCTTCAGATCGAAACTTTCAGGATTTACGGGTTTATTTTTAAGACGGGCTTTGTTGAATTCAGAATTTTAACATCCGAAAGCAAAACCACCATCTACTCCACAAATGACACATGACTGACTATGCGGGGACTTAAGTAAGGTACATAAACCCAAAGTAACCCTAGTGTAGCTTCTGGGGCTACCGCAGGTTTACATATATGCCAAGTGACGTTTTAGACTTAACATCTGAAAAGGGTTTTTCTCACTTATATGACGAAAAAAAAAGCAAGTCACAGGTAACACTCTATCTTCTTCAATAATGAATCAGACTAGGAATTTTTCTATCATTTATTTTTATAGAAGTATTTACCTTTGAAGCAAATTAAAATATCAACTTGACATTTGTCCAAGAAAAACACTGAGATGCTCACACAGAGACAAAAACTATCAGATATCTGGCAAAAATATATGTATCTTCAGAGAAAAAAAAGAGGTATTTTAGAGATAGTAATTCTGCTGTCTGTCTGGGAGCGAGTAACGTGCGGAAACGTGCGCTCTGCTAAACTGTGTTGGAATATTCTCAGTTGGAGGTAAAGCAACTCAAATCCTCCCCTATAGGAAGGGAGGCAGCAGTTACGCCTCGTCTGCTTAAATCCCACTGTACGACTTGCTTAAAATAAATACAAATCAATAGACATTTCGCCTGCTCGTTTAAAAACCAATATACATCATAGATGAATAAAATACTATTTTTATTTTCCCAGTAATTCTAGTTGAATATTCGCAGGTTTAACATTAACTGCAGATGTAGATGGACCACTGAAATGGGTGTGGATTCTACGAAGCAGAATCTTTACTGTAAAACAAACTAGAATTATTCATAAAATAACTACTGAAGAGTATTATATCTTCTTTTCAGTCTTAATACTGCAAGTTTTGCTCATTGTAGTATACTTAAATAACATCCCACTGCATGTTCAGTCCTAGAGAGATAATTAACAGGATATAAACCTGATAAAGCAAATGACTGACAACAAGATATTACTTTCAAAACAATAAAGGGACCTCCCTGCACAAATCTCTATCAATTTCACTGGAAAAAGTGGGAAAATAAGTTCATTGTGCTCTCCAAAAATCTCCATCTGTGGTTTCCTTCATACCTAATAGGCTTTTGCCCTCACAGATGTAGGTAATTCCGACAACGGTGAATAAGTCTCTGGAGCCTGAGAAATGCGGGGAGCAAGAAAGGGATCAAGAAGCCAATCAGAAAAGAAAAAATGACACCTATAATAGCAAGATACGGGAAGGGGAAATGAACGTGCCTACAATCCCAGTTAGCCACCATGTGCAATACTGGGGTGTATTACAAGGTGGGTGGTCAGTAGGTCAGAGAGGTTCTCCTTCCCCTCTATTCCGCCCTAGTGAGACCACACCTGGAATATTGTGTCCAGTTGTGGCCCCTCAGTTCCAGCAGGACAGGGAACTGCTGGAGAGAGTCCAGCGTAGGGCAACGAAGATGATTAAGGGAGTGGAACATCTCCCGTGTGAGGAAAGGCTGAGGGAGCTGGGGCTCTTTAGTTTGGAGAACAGGAGACTGAGGGGGGACCTCATTAATGTTTATAAATATATAAAGGGTGAGTGCCATGAGGATGGAGCCAGGCTCTTCTCGGTGGCAAACAATGATAGGACAAGGGGTAATGGGATCAAGCTGGAACACAAGAGGTTCCACTTAAATTTGAGAAGAAACTTCTTCCTGGTGAGGGTGGCAGAGCCTGGCCCAGGCTGCCCAGGGGGGGTGTGGAGTCTCCTTCTCTGGAGACATTCAAGACCCACCTGGACATGTTCCTGTGCGACCTCACCTGGGCGTTCCTGCTCCAGCAGGGGATTGGACGAGATGATCTTTTGAGGTCCCTTCCAATCCCAAACATACTGTGATAGTGTGATACTGAGCAATGGAGCAAAGCAGAACCTACAAGATGCTTAGAGGTTCACATCATTAGGAGACTGATAAACTGTTCAATTTTAAATTCCCAGAGCAACTAATATTAAGGAAGCTGATAGGATTATTCAGATATTCTTTTCTTCTTTAGAAAGAGTTTTAAACTACTCCTCCAGACCGTTCTTTTGGAGTTACTTTGTCTTTGATTCCAATGCACCTAGAAGGGTGTGAAGGGATGACCCACGGGCACTGGAAGCACTGGAAGCTCTGTACTTTTTGAACAAATACTGAAAACAAGTGAACCTAGTTTAATAAATACAGATCACAAGGATTCATCAATCATTACAATGTTAACACTCAATGTTTTAACAAGGTCCAATGTTATCCGTGCACATTCTGGGATGAACCACTACAAAGCCTTTCTCTGCAGCAGAAAGGACAGCGGCTTGATACTTGGTCTCCAAACTCCAAAGAGAACTTTGTGATATTCGCTGGCATATTTCTGGCAACAAATATTCGTAGGTTTTGTGCTTCTATGAATTTTCAGATTGGAAATAAAGCCTCTAGGGGAGAATCCTTTACTTAACTCACACCAGAGAGCCTATTTGCTTGTTCACTGTATTTTAAACTTAGTAATACAGATGTTTTGTGATTAGAAGTAAGTCTTTAGAGACTTTTCGTTCCTTCCTACTCCACCTTTTGTGCAACCAAAACCTCAATTAAGACGTCATTTTTCCCATCTATTGACATTTTCCTTCTTTTGTTTTGTCTTATTATGCCCTAGAATTCCGTATGCTGAGCCCTATTGTATTACAATCTGCGTATGTCATTGGTACAGTTTTATCCATAAAATTTGTCCTTGCACACATAGTTAGAACTTCATTAACGCAAACAGGGGCGCTTATGCGCTATTATTAGTAACATCTAAGAGAATGAAGATCTCTTCACAGCCGAAGGAGACACAACGGTTTCCCTAGACAGCCATTCAAGGCACTCAGGATCTCACTTTTCTCCACTCACTACACAAGTAACTTAAAGGTCAGTGTCAACAAATTCATTTTCCATTCCCTAAAACTATCATTTTGTCATACAAATGCCAGTTTAAACTTAAGCCTTTTTGCATGGAGAAATGACGAGTTTTTTGGATAAATATACCTACTCTAATTTAAAAGAGCAACAACAATCACACCCCCTCCCACGAAATGAAACAAAACCCTCAACCACCTCCTTCCCCATTTCATTCCTGTAACTGCATGAGGAAGCCTCACAAAAACAACACACTGCCCATCCAAAACAAACGAGTCCTGTAGGAACTCCTCCTGGATCTTACGTTTCTGCTAATGATGATGATGATGAACAATCGGCTTTTGCTGTTGAATTTAAAAACAAAACAAAACATGTTGGCTTTGTTGTTTTGCTCACTTGAGGCATCGTCCTCACTGAGGACAACCAACCTTTCTGATGTCCCCTGCTCACCGTATAAACTGGGAAACTCTGCTACTTGCACTCCTGCATCTCCAAATAGCCTCAGCATCCCATACACTCACACAGAAGGGTGGGTAATGTTTATGGGGTGTGAAACATCTTCTTTTACAGAAAAAAACCCACCAAACGCAGATGATCAGAAGTAGGTTATTTTATAACGGCAAAATGCTAGATAGGAGAGCTCACGGTTTTCCATTAATTCCAGCATACGGTACATTAGTAGACACTGCACAAGAGCAGACATGCAGATTTTCTGTAAATCCCTGGCAGTATGAGAAATTTATTAGGTGAGTGGTCAACACAACACCAGGACCAACATAGACACAACTAACTACTCATACGCTCTCCTAAGGCCAAACTAGTGCTCATTTCAAGAAGGGCACTGGAGAAACGCAACAGTTCCCTGAAGAGAATGTGCAGCTGGAGCCTGGAAAAAAGGCAAACAAGCTGTTAGGCAGCAACAAGAACAGGATAGAACATAATATGGAAATGATTGTAATTCCATTAGCTCAATCAGAAACACATCAGCAGCTATGATGCCATGTCTGGTTCTGGTCACGTCTTCACAAAGACAAATCCCAGACTCCTAGCCGAGACAGCCAGCTACTATTCTTAAACTTCGTTACCCTATGTAATATATACTAGAGCCTAGAAAAAGAAATCCAAGCACCAACTTTAAGGAACAAGTTGTATATTCAGGTGCTGGCAGTGGTGATTCCAGCAGAAGCTGCAACTCTTTGGCCGGAGCAAGGACACTGTCTTGGAGTCACTGGGTAAAATAGGGAGAACTCCCGTGGAAGGAAAGCCACTCAGAACAAAGGACAACGCTGGCACATGAGATGATGCACACAGAATCACAGCATCACAGCATGTCAGGGGTTGGAAGGGACCTGGAAAGCTCATCCAGTGCAATCCCCCCGTGGAGCAGGAACACCCAGATGAGGTTACACAGGAAGGTGTCCAGGCGGGTTGGAATGTCTGCACAGAAGGAGACTCTACAACTCCCCTGGGCAGCCTGGGCCAGGCTCTGCCACCCTCACTGAGAAGAAGTGTCTTCTCAAATTTAAATGGAACCTCTCGTGGTCTGGTTTGAAACCATTACCCCTTGTCCTACCATTGGCTGTCACCAGAAGAGCCTGGCTCCATCCTCCTGACACTCACCCTTTCCATATTGATCCCCATGAATGAGTCCCCCCTCAGTGTCCTCTTGTCCAGCTCCAGAGCCCCAGCTCCCTCAGCCTTTCCTCACACGGGAGATGCTCCACTCCCTGCAGCATCTTGGTGGCTGCGCTGGACCCTCTCCAGCAGTTCCCTGTCCTGCTGGAACTGAGGGGCCACAGCTGGACACAAGATTCCAGGTGTGGTCTCCCCAGGGCAGAGCAGAGGGGCAGGAGAACCTCTCTGACCTACTGACCACCCACCCCCTTCTAACCCACCCCAGGTGCCATTGGCTTCCTGGCCACAAGGGCCCAGTGCTGGCTCATGGTCACCCTGCTGTCCCCAGGACCCCCAGGTCCCTTTCCCCTACACTGCTCTCTAATAGGTCATTCCCCAACTTATACTGGAACCTGGATATGAATGGATGCATGTCAATGTGGTGGAAATGGAAACTAAGAGTTTCTTATTTTCGGGAGACCACGCTTCTGAAACAGCAGCAATACACATTATGAAGTAGCCATATACTCTGTGCTCCTAAAGAGATACAATTGGACCGTGTACCTACATTATCCCATATATCTGTATATATACACGCACAATTTCTATGAACAAACATTCTATTTTCTTGGGATAAACAGAAAGCTCACACATTTGCATTTGTGCATATGCAAACTTCAAAGAAATCAGAAGTGCAAATTTTGTCCTAATGTACTGCTGCAGCACAGACTGCAGGATTATTTATAACACCTTCTTTTACAACCAGCTTTTTTCTTTGGAAAACAAAAGGCTTAAAAGCCACAGGTTTCTGGAATGCATTTTCTAGATGTGCAATTTATGGAGGCATTCAAAACCAGCCCACAATATACATAGCGGGCAAACTGTGAAAGCTTAGCGCAAGAGGAATTTTCCTAATCTGCTTAACGCCAGGACTTTTTTTAGTGGCAACATGGCCGCTGCTCTGTGCCTGTGCTTCTCTGCACTAAGCTTGTTTGCTTTTTGTTTCCTGTTTAGTTTGATTCTCTGGGGGGGATTAATTGTCTTCTGCTTTTTTGCACTCATGGTCGGAACGCTTTATTATCTGATTTTACGGCTGCCGCTGCCATTCTCTGTGGGGACACTTGTTTGTTTGGTTTGTGGCTCATCTTCGGTGAATCCTCTTTAGTTCCAAAGAACCTTTGTGGCCTCTTCCTCCGCTCTGTCCGCACGCTGCACTACGCGGTACCTTATGAGAGATGAGCTGCACGACCACCAGCCCCGTTTCCAGCCAGCGAAGGCTCCAGAGGGATCTGTGCTGCTGGAATCCCACATGAGCCACACGCGTGTCGTTTGGGATGGATGAAGCTAAATCACCTCGTCTTTTCACAGGAGGATGCACCCAGGACTAGGAATCAAACTGCTGAACAAGACGCTGTGGATGAGGATTTTTTCCAGAAGAAAGAGCTACCAAGAATCCAAAGGTTTTCCCATTTGACTCCATTCCACCAGCAACTAGCATGAGTGGTTATTTCAGGTTTTTGCATCTCTAAACAATAAGGCTTTCAGTATTGAAAAACAAATTAGCACCTTTATATTAATCAATGAAAATACTTAATTTTGACTTGGTTATTAAATTTCTTATTACACGTATTTGTCGTATGGATTTTGGAAATATATCAGTTGATTCATCTCCACCATTAATAGGGCAATAAAAGGAGAGTGACAGGTTTCTCCTGATCAGGTTCTGGAGATGAAGATGCAACTTTCTAAACTGCGCAAGGATTGCTTCAGATCTACCTCTGATTGCTGGCAGTGCTGTTCATGCATCAGCATCTTGTATTACTTGCAAAAATTAAAACTCTATGTACTTTGGAGAAAGTTCTGCTTTGTCCATCACCAGGGGACACACGGAGCCTATACAATATCTGGCCGTTCTTTTAGTATTAGCTTGTTATTATGTCTTGTTCATCAGAAGTCACACATCCAAAAATCATTTTCTTGTATAATTATGTACCTAGTTGGTAGTTTTCCCCACTTGTGTCCTCTGCAATGTTTTTCTCTGTTCAAAGTTCAAATTGTGTTTAGCAAGTGTTCTTACTTAACGCTTTGCAGGCAGCGGAGCTCTCATCTCTTTCCTGCAAGCAGCAGGCACCGTCGTAACCCCAGCGGCGGATTGTCTGTCCTTACAAAATGCCATGAAGTTTCTCCCTTTGTTTTGAGATTGTCCTCGAGGAATAGCATGAGAGCTCTTATTTCTCCATTCATTCTCAAACTGCCTGCAAGCCCGGGCCAGGGTACGGACAGGACACCCAGCTGCCACATCCGAGTTCAGTACCGGCCTTACTTACGTTATATTTACTATCTTTCTTAACACTGGCCTGCTCTGGTGAATTCATCTGCTGTTGAACGCTGACTTCTGTTTCCATTTGTTCTAAGGTGAGATTCCCATCAAAATTGCATCTATTTCTTTAATATCCCAGACCAAAATAGCACAGATGATTTTTTACCTGGATCAAAACCAGGAGAGCTTATTCCCATTAGTATGTCAGCACTTTTCTTCTAATGTTAGTACTGATGTTTGGACTTATTGCACTAATATTGTACGTCGTCCTCCTACAATAGTTCTGCTTTGTATATAGTCAATCCTGTGGTATTAGTGTATTAACGATGGTAAATGTTCCATTTCTTACTTGATACTCATATTTTTAGTTTAAAATTTTCACGAGCTGATCTTGATGTTATGATTTTATATTTCCACAAGACTACTCATATAACTATTACATGAGTTCTTTAAGGAATTATGATTCACATTCTGATATCTCTTACGCTGTTTAACGTGTCAAAATAAATAGTAGAAAAATCCTTTTTAATGCAAAAGAATATCTGCATGGATATTGCACAAACCTTTATCAACTGAAATACTATTTGAAGATTTCCATCCCAAAGCAATTACCACTCCTGCAGAAGAAAGCAGCGGATGAAACAGAGGGCAAGAAAGATCAGTACTTAATCCATTATCACATCCCAGTAATGCTAATCTAGGTGTAAGATTAATTTGGACTTCAAACATATTAAAGCAGCAAAATAAGATTTGCTTCCAGAAACGTTCAAAATACAGTATATCCGTATGATCGGATTCAGCATTCACTGCGACCTTTCCTCCATGATATGCGTTTGAAACCAACTCTTTCAGTTTATAATTTCTCTTGGAAGTCTGGTAAAAGATAATACAAATAGGTAGTCTGTGGAAACATTTAAAGAGCCAAATATGGATTTTCATATGAGAAACAGAACTTAACCCTTCGCTTGATTTTCTTCTCTGATTAGAGCATAAAAAAGGAGCGTATTTCCAAAGCAATCCCTAAACTTATGACATTATTTCAAAGTAGTGTTTTGTTTGTTTCCACATACGATTTTTCTATTCTTTCTATAGTTTTCCCTATGAACTCAACAGCTGCTTGACATCTGGATGGGTGGATGGTCCTTTTGTTCCTAGTAGTCCTTGGTTTAACATTTCAATATTCATTATTCTCATATTACTAATGCCTCATTTTTCATTAAAAGAGATTCCCATTGAATTTGATTTAAAATTTAACCTTTAAAAACCAACATCATGTTCCGATTCTACAAATGTTAGTCTCTACCCTATTGCTCTCTCAGTTGTATTTTACAGCCTGCAGAGTTACCTCTCTTGTCTATGTGCTCCAAGTCTTTAAGATGCTCCTGGTCTGGAAAATCTTCACCACATTCAGGGAATTAAGCAGAGTCCTTTGCTACAACTTAAAATACATTTACAGACATTTTTTATACTCTGAATAATTTTTCATTTACTGTTTCTATGTGGTTTTTTGGCTACTATGTAGCACGTCACGTTTTAGGAAATACACAAATTAGCAACAACACAAATCCCTAACGGAACATTTGGAAGGGAGAAAAAAATAAGTATTTAACAGTAAAGTGAATGTTATTTCAAACTGACCACAAAAGATATCTTCTTCAATACATCTATTTGCACGGTTGGAAGACTTAAGAGAGCAGAAACTAGATTGGTAAGAGTGGCAAGATACGAAAAGCATTGCTGAAACTGTTCCAAAACATTATGCGTAAAACCAATTTCTAGCCATAACACCAACTATCAATCACTATCTGTTACACTAATATTCTAAGTTGGCTTTTTTAAAACTGACACTCATCCAAGCCCACAAGTGGCAGAGGACGTGGGACATGGTTGACATTTAGGAAAGCATCCCCATTCATTTCAAGAGTTGTAGGTTTTTTCCCCTGTATTTATATAGCACGATATGGTACCTAAACCTGCTTCTTGCATAAGTATTAACTAGGAATTTCACTTTTTTGAGAGTTTTATTAGAATTGACTCAGCACCTCAGCACTTGTGGCTTTCACACCCATTTGGGTCACTCATCCTTCCTCGTCCTAACAACTCGTTTCACTCAGACAACTGCAAATTGATGCCACTCTTCGCTTCATGAAAACAAACCGTTCATTTCTTATTTTGATAAAATAAGAAATAAAAAAGTCAAATCAAGCAACTCCATAAAAACCCTCAAAGACACAAAATCCCAGCCCACATACAAAGGGGGCCTGGTTTTATTTTTACAGCTAAATATCTTGGTGTATTTATTTTAATTTCAGGAGAGCAGGGGGCATTGAAATACCAAACGGAATTATTTTAATGCTTTCTCAAATCTGCCTCCTAGGAGTTTAGAAGCACTAATTCTTCACCAAGAATACTGGGGGAGAAACTGAGTTGGGTAGCCAGAGAAAGAAATGCAACCGTTCCATTTAAAACAGCACTTTTCTTCTCAAGTGGTCAGGTTCCATTTGCACAATGCACCCTGCTGCATTAATTTAGCGGCCCTCTCATCAAGCAGACCGCCTGACGGAAACGTAGAGAATATTGAAATGTTGTTAATCCCCCCAAGTTTTCAGCAACCAGAACACAGCAGGGTCCGAAGGCTCCTCTCCGGTCCCGCCACCCACCACGCTCAGTTCTGCGATGCTGTTCTGATTCACCCACCCTCCACAACAACCGGGATCTGCACTTTTCGGGCCCATACTCGATGCTCAAAAGGCTATAGTTCTGTTGGGGTTCAACCCTATTGCAATGATTGGGTAAATTACGTATACTGAAGCGTTGTGTATGGTTAACACAAAGGTCGCAGATGTGTTTGTGTTGGGGTTATAAGTAAAGTTCAAAGTCCACCAGGATTGGAGTTCTCTCTCCAATTCAGTGGTGCTGTCCCAAACAATTTCGGTAGGGAAGGCGCTTTCTTCACCTTCTCTTATGACTGATGCTATTGATTGCATCCACAGTTGTGCCTGAATACAGCTGAGAGCTAAAGAAAGGTTCTTTTGGACTACACCAAGTGCATCTTTTATCAATTCATGGTCTTTTACATTTACCTTTTCCCATTTTGGTAACACTTTTGGTAACAGTCATTGGTTAGTTCCCAAAGCCAACAGGGAAGACCACAAGGGCATTAGCAATTTTGCCAAATTACTAGTTGTAGCAGCCAATTTATTCATTAATATCTCTGAATCGATACCACTGCGAACTCCCAATCCTGTCCCCACCACACCAGTTAGGTCTCTGTGTTCTATGAGGAATTCGTTGTGGCTTGAGGATCAATGAGGAATAACAAAGGGAGGTGAAGCCCTATTGCCTGAAGGCTTTAATTTGCCTACAATGAGGAACTGTTGTAAATTCAAATATTAAAAAATGAGTTGTTTTTTGAATATTCACTTTCACCTGATATCAGTGTCCAGCACATCAAGAGACCCAAGACAGAGTTTGAGAACCCGAGACACCGCTACTAGAATGTTTTGTTTCAGATATCAGTGTGTATATATCAAGGCTACTTAAAATTCATTTTACTTCAGGAAGAATCTAGGTCACCTGAAGATTAAGGAATGAATGAATTAAAGCCATACAACACCTTCTTAAACAATAAGCAAACACATTTGTTTCTGGTTGAAAGGTGAAGATGGTCAAACTGGTTTATATTGTCCTGCCAAAAAGCACAAGCAAGGAATAGGAAATATAGAGTAATTCACCTAGCAAAGACCAAGAGAAAAGCAGAAATGTACATGCCATGCAGTAAGGAGTCTAACCTCTGAAATTTTACCTCAAAGGTTATTTTGTTAGATTTTTTTTTTCAACAGAAAAAAATTGTTCTTGTGGTACACAATCTCTAGAATCACAGAATGGACTGGGTTGGAATAGACCCCAGAGATCATCCAGTCCAACCCCTGGTCCAACTCCAGTCCATTGACTAGATCATGGCACTAAGTGCCATGTCCAACCTCACTTTAAAAACCTCCAGGGCCAGTGAGTCCAGCTCATTCCAATGCCTGACCACTCTCTCTGTAAAGAATTGCTTTCCAATATCCAGCCTAAATTTCCCCTGGCAGAGTTGAAGCCCATGCCCCCTTATCCTATTGCTGATGGCTGGGAGAAGAGCCCAATCCCCACCTGGCTAGAACTGCCCTTCAGGTAGTTCTAGAGAGTGCTGAGCTCACCTCTAAGCCTCCTCTTCTCCAGACTAAACAAGCCCAGCTCCCTCAGCCTCTCCCCATAGGGCTTGTGTTCAAGTCCCTTCCCCAGTCTTGTTGCTCTTCTCTGGACCCTCCAGCACTTCAATCTCTTTCCTGACCTGAGAGGCCCAGAACTGAACACAACACTCCAGGTGTGGCCTCCCCAATGCAGAGCACAGGGGAAGGATCACTGCCCTTGTCCTGCTGACCACGCTGGTTTGGATACAGGACAGGACACCATTGGCCTTCTTGGCCACCTGGGCACACTGATGGCTCATGTTGAGCTTCCTGTCCATTAGTCCCCCCAGGTCCCTTTCTGCCTGGCTGCTCTGCAGCCACTGTGCCCAGCCTGGAGCTGCAGGGAGTTGTTGTGGCCAAAGTGCAGGACACAGCACTTGGCCTGGTTGAACTTCATCCCATTGGATGGGATTACTATTAGTAATAGTAATAGTAATTGAGTATAGAAAAAAAAAGATGAAGTTACATGTGCAAGTAAAGAAGGAAAGTTCTACCCAAACCCGTCTCATTCCACTCAATCTCCACCTTCAATTTTATGCAAGTTACGCGGGGGCTGGATTTCAAGAAAATATTCTTTTGTAAAAAGTGTGAGTTAAGCACATGGAAAATGGGCAATTCCCAGCGACAGCATATGAAGTACCTCTCCGCTCCTCATTTAGATACACTACTGATGTTTTTCCCTGGCAGCAATCACCTCCCCATCTCTATCAAAAGGCAGGAATTCTCCTACGGTGCCTTTTCCAGGTAACTGTTTGACCGAGATTGCTGCAATCCACACAACCAGGCCACGTACAAGCTATATCTCTTGATTCATGGTAAATCAATATTATGTTTCCAGCACCACACAACTAAATTACACCTATTGCATCTGCTGCTGAAAGCTGTATGTAAGGACATAGTTTTTCTTTAGTATTTCATTTTTATCAGTCCCAATGGTACTACATTGCATTCTCTGTTGTATTATGCCTTAACAAAAATGATTTTACGACATCGCTCCATCATCTGTCTAAACGTAATCAAGCACAACATTGCTTTCTGAAAGTCTGCAGGAGTCTCATGTCCCCAAGGGGCTTTCTGCATGGGAGCCACTTTGCAAGAATAATATCAGTTCAGCATTGTTAAGCTACCAAAATTTACAAGCAGGCAGCCACCAGCACACATTAAAACTATCCCCAAAATCTTTAATATTTGCCCGTTTCAATACAAGTTTTGGGTGCTATTTCATAAAGAATTGTTTTGAGACACGAGTGGAACAGGTTTCAATTTGAGTTTTGGGTGCTATTTCATAAAGAAACGTTTTGAGACACGAGTGGAACAGGTTTCAATTTGAGTTTTGGGTGCTATTTCATAAAGAAACGTTTTGAGACACGAGTGGAACAGGTTTCAATTTGAGTTTTGGGTGCTATTTCATAAAGAAACGTTTTGAGACACGAGTGGAACAGGTTTCAATTTGAGTTTTGGGTGCTATTTCATAAAGAAACGTTTTGAGACACGAGTGGAACAGGTTTCAATTTGAGTTTTGGGTGCTATTTCATAAAGAAACGTTCTGAGACACGAGTGGAATAGGTTTCAATCTGGCCCGCAGAGTTTTAAGGTTGGGCCTGCCCAAACAGTCAGCAAAGCTAAGAACATGAACCTACACAACGTTCACATTTGAAAAAGGAAGAGGAGATAAAAGCTAGAAAAACAAATAATAAATGACTGGAATCCATTAGGCAGAATCAACTGTCAGTCCACAGCCTTCGTGCCCCTCATATCAATCTGACGTGTAAAACCGCTCATGGCCCTGTTGAAGTCACCTCCAACCTCCTTCTTGCCCCTCCCTCCCCACAATCTATTCTTCTGCCCTGTACATTTATCCCCACTGGTTAAGTTTTGTAAGGCCCTAATCTCCTCCCAACAGGAATCCAACAATTAGCCCAGCAGGGCGATCTCTTTTCTAGTGGGCGCACATTCTTCCACCTTAGCCAAATCATTCTCTGCAATTACAAAAACCAAAGTTAAACTACACACAATTTTTTTTACAAAGGAGATCATCACATATACTCAAAGACAAAAAGCAGCATAATACAGGAGACACTTTGTAACAGTCTGAGGGCTGCAGATTTGCTGGGAAGGACATGAGCACAGGTTTGGTTTGTTCTGTTTCAAAGCAGCGTCGTTCCCAGCAGGTTCCAGCCACAAATGGAGCAGGAAGGACCTTTGCACAGGCTACACTGAGCTACCCCAATGCAATATCATTGCAGTTTTTTGGCTGCCAATACAGGTGACATTTATTACCCTATGCTGATATAAAACAAGCAATAAATGTCAAATGCAATTAACTTTTTCATATTTTGATGAAAGCAATTTAAAAGTAATTAGATCAGGTTACAGTTGTTTAAGCTATGCCATACAATAGGCGACAGTTACAGTCATCCTCATTTCAAACATGATTTTATCACACTAATATCCAAGAGCATTTTGGAAAGAGAAACCTTGGGCTACAAAAGCATCTGTTGTGCTGAAACAATTTGACTTAAAAGGAGCATCGCTATTGGCAAAGTGAGTCACTTATAGATTTGACCCGAGACAGATAAAAACAAAGTTGGACCACTTTCCATGCACAGAATTATGTGTTTGTATTCAAAGTGCTGCTCATTTCCAAGCTCTGGCTTTAATGATATGTATTTCATCTCCAAAGGGAAACAACACAAAACCATAAATGCAATTAAAGAACATCATCCAAAGGACAGCGATGACTGTGTCAGGATATCTTCTGCATTGGAAGTAGAAGAATTCGACTCTTTATTCACAAAAATCCTGCAGTAAAGCACTTCACAACGGGGCAGAATGCAGAGAAAAATGGATCTTCTTCCCTTCAGACATATCAATAAAATTGATATGGAAGAATAATGAAGGGCAGGGAGGCTGAATGTTAGAATAAAGACCATCAAAATCTGAAACAACTTAATTCTTTTTACAGGATATCATTCTTGATCCTTAAAGAGAAACATTTATGTAAAATGCCATGTATTATGTATTTATGTTCTAGCACACAATAATTCAATTCAAACCAAATAAGCTTCCTACTATAGAACAAGACTAGTAAATTCAAATTAACCTACCTGTCTTTTTTTACGCTCTGAATCACAAAACTTCAAAATGTGAATATGTAGTAAAATCTACAGAGATGATTTCAAAGCTCCAAGTTTAAGGAACTCTGCGCTGCATTATTTACAGTGTAATAACATGTTTTCACGAGGTCTGAGTAAAGTGAAAATGCACATTCCTAAAGCACATCTGGCTACATTAAACCTTGTCTAACAAGTCGTTTCCATACCACTTCAAATTGCTGTAAGAAATAAAGGCTGCCAAAGCATATTCACAGATTTGAAAATTCAGGGGGATAAGGGGATACCTGAACTATCTTGGATACTAAGAGAAAATCAGTTGCATTTACACACTGCTCACGTAGCTACTGAATAAAGTAATGCAGATACCCGCATCTCACTGTTGTGCTAAGTATGCGTATCAAAATATTCTAAGGGTATGTAACTCTTAAAAATAAACCCCATTTGAAGCTTTAGTATTGTACAACACAAAACCACCACAGATTTTGTACAGACACACTTTGGAGTTTCCAAATTACTCTTTTTTAATAACAGCTTGTAGGAATTCAAGAACAAGCAGCCTTGACCAGCCCATCCTGTCTCGATCTCAAATGGTAAAATCCCGTATCTTCTACAAGTCCCATAAAGACCAATGGCTTGGGGAAAGGCTTTTACTACATAGCAAAAGAGGAACAACTGCTAAATCACATGGGAAATACAATACATATTTACAGCTGACTTTAAATGTCTTGACATTTTAGAGAGCCTTTTCTAGGTGTTATCACAATACTGCAATTCATAATATAGTTTTATCGCTTATTTCACTAGTAGCTGGAATTTACAAATACTCAGAATGCAAAGATACTTCATATTTATCCCTAGAAAACGCAGGGATTACCTGCCCCCAATCAATATCGATAGCTTTTCAAAGTTGGATTTTCACTTAGTGTGTTTTAATTAGTTTTCCTTTTCCAAAACCCACCACCTTTCCAACATATTAGAGACACTGAAGGGGCAACCACCAGCAGAACGGACAGGAGAATAAAGCGCTCTAACCAATTTCAACTCGGAGGCTGATGACACAAGCCTAGAAGCAAAATACACGCTGGCTCACTGCAGGGTGTTTCTCCTCATTAAAGAGGTAAGTGGGTCTGTGCACGCGGAGAAGACCATTAATGATAAGCAGATTAAACACGAGTCTTGCAGCACGGCATGTTACGTTGCTAGGTAGGAGAACTGGGGTTTCTTTCAAGATTTGGGATTTCCAGCATTAAACAAGTACAAAATGAAGCGATAGGAACAGGAGTGAAGCGCCCCGAGCGGCTCATGGCGAGGAAGAGAAACAAAAGCCACTCTCTACGCAGCAAACCCTGAGCACCAGCAGCACCCAATGTTCATCCTGCCCTCCTGGCAACGAGCGCGACTGCCCAGCAGACACTTTCCAGCCAACGAAATGTATGGAAAACATCCTAGTGTTTATATCTTTGGGAGGAAGCCCTTTGTCCAGCATCCACTTGGGCTCGGCTGCACGCTCTGTTCCTTCAGGCAGTCATGTGCTAACAAAATCGTCCTTTCTGAGGCAGCAGAATTAATTACTGGCATTTTTATGTCTTCTTACAGGCTGAAAATAAGAAGTTTAGTTCAGCTACACAAGCATACACAAAGTCCTTCCTGAGAAACCGAAAGCACTTATTTAAGCACAACTGTAGCGAATTATCAGACCAATTTAACAATACCCCAAAGACAGCGGCTAAATGTTCTCTTTTCTGCCTGAGCAAACCATTTAACCTTTTATCCTTGTCCATATTTCAAGGAGTTTTTATTGTGACAAGCTTTCCCCTTTTTCCCTTGGTTTATCTTTCCAATGTCTTCCAAGCGGACGCCAGCAACAGATGCTCCTCACTCAGGTCCATTTCCTGCTCCATTGCAAAGTGGAACACAAACACCAACCCTGAAAAATCCAACCAGTGTGAAAGCTCATGTGCCAGGCAGGTATCAAACAAGAATCACCGATGCTCCTTACCTCTCTGAGCACGAATCCTCAGTCCTACAACGAGATGTAGCATAATCATACACACCACAACAAGCCATCTTCTTGGGTTATAACATAGGGCATCCCAGCACAAGATTATAATAGGTTCGCATAATAAGACTTCACAATTTGTTTCTGTAGACTGAGGTCAGTCCAAAAAAGTTGCTTATGATTGATCTGGTTGATAAAATCTAGTAACCGTTAATCTGCAGTGAGTGTTCCCCCATCCTCCTCCTCACCCCGGCCCCGTCAGACACCCACAGGTACGTAGAGCAGCAGGTTCACTTGGCCTTGGCTGCTGCGGGTCCCTCTGTGAGCTCCTGACTGTCACAGAAGCTGAAGGACTGCGACTATCTTTTGGACATCTTCTCCAGACCAAATTTTAATTCATTTCAGGTGCTGAAAATCTAACTGAGAAAATAGGAACCAAGTCTGAGTATGAAATTCTGTTTCTTTTGGAAGTGAGCCTAAAAATATGACCTTTTAAAACTAACATTTTCATAAGAAAAACAGTATGCGATTTCTAGTATCCTGAGATAAGTCTACAGCTTCAGTATCTGCATAAATCATCTTCGTTTATCTTCTTCAGATGTCAGTGTACCTGGTGTTGCCCACAGCAGCGCTGGAAGCCTCCAGCACACCCCTGAGCTGTGGATTGGGTTCTGCTCCTTGGGAAATCACTTTTGGAGTTTTGAACTCTTCAAGTAACTATAATGACAAGTAACTATAGAAAACCACCCTAAATTATTCCAGGTTTCAAATGCGAAACTTTACACCCAAGATTCTAATGTTATCCTTCAGAACTCAAAGAAATATCAATTTGTTTTTCTAAACATAATTCCAATTAAAGTCTCTTTTTTCTCTCTAAAGAACACTGAAGCTTCAGCGTTCAAATCTGAGCTGTCAGCTTTGCTGTGGTATAAACACAACACCATCATTCTTCTGTTGTCCTAAGAACAGACTGAAGCCATGACCCCATGTATACATGAGAACACTACTGGTAGGCAGCACAGGTACCAGTGCTTAGCTGAAGATCAATATTATCCAATTCACACCGCTTATTATTCAAAGATTTTAGGAGAATGCTATTTAAAACAATCCCCTCAAAGATTATGAGGAAAGAAGCTCAAACTTCATCTCAATTTGTGAGGGGTTTTTCTCCCCATTGTTTCTTTTAAACACATCATAGGTATAAACACATCAAAACGATATAGATCTCTAGTACGGGAAAGAAATCAATCCCCTTGAAAGCCTAAATGTTTTCTTTTGTTTCAGCATACTTTCCATTGTCTCTCACCAAGTCTCAAGCACAACGAATATTATACAGCCCAGGTCAAACCCCAAATCCATCAAACAGCAGCGCTGGCCAGACCCAGTTCTGCCTGCAACTCCAAGTTATCAGATGATTTGCACAACTCAGCATGGCACAAGAAAACATGTAAGTCAAGAAAAACACCCCACAAGGATCAAAGATGTAAAGATGAGGGTAATGGGTGTGATTTTCAAAAGGCACTCCAAGTCAAATTTCTTCTAAAGGCTGTAAAAGGCAAGTTACATTTCCCATGGGAGCAGGCGCCAATATTTCCCATTGCAGGATACGCTGCAGCAGGCAGTTCCAAAAGCTCCAGTCCAACAGACTCAGGAGATCCGACGATCTTCACGTGTATGTATGCATGCATTTGCATGCTAAATTTAAAGTTAACCTTTAATTTAAAATGTATGTATTAACCTCCCAGTTAATACGTATTTCAAAAGCTTTGAAAAAGCAGAGCAACGCCAACCAAGTTTTTAGTTCCGTTCATAGTCTCCCTGACCATAAACAGTGACTTTTCTTTTATAGAACACATTTCTGCTTTTAACTTTTTATAAAAATATTGTAAAAAGCAACTTTTTTACTAACTGCATGCTTCATTGGATCTTGTAACCAGCAAAAAATGTCTTCAGTAATTATGTAAGATACTCTTAAGGAAACAACATTCAAGAGCACGTCAATTTTCAGGGTCTCTGAATTAAGTTCAAAGACATCACAGAGAAGGTTTAAACCCCACAGAAAACTGAGCGGCACAGTCGGCCTTCCCTTGTTACATATATTGAAGCTTAAAACAGAATGAGTTTGTGTAACCACTAATTCCCTGATTCCCCCTCCCCATAAAACAGAAAAGTGCTCAGTCCTTGGAGTAAAATAAATAAGCTCGAGAACAAGTCCACCGAATATTCTGAGATTATGTTTTCCATGCCCTGGTTTTTCCTCTCAGGAGGAAAATATAAGATTTGTCTTCAGAATGAAGAAATCATGCTACTGGTTTTTATATTTTATATATATATTAGCCAAATGTGCTGTGTAGTAGCACTAGGCTATATAAACACATCCAAGTACAGTGATGCAGTTCGTGTTTCACATCGGCACTGAAACCAGCACAAAAAGGGCTCAAAGTCAATGAACTAGTGGAACTTAGCGCACATTGCAGTGGTAGGAAAACGTGGATGCAGAGAACGGTGGTGGCGATAACGCCCAAGCACATATGAACGCTGCTGAAGTACCACAAATGCAGAATATAAGCTCCATTATGAACATCTGAAATGCGGAATATCACATTTGCCATTACTTTCCTCACTGGCACTTACTCATAAGTATTTTTGGGATAGAACACTAATTTCTTGGATGTGCGAGAAGAGTAAAGGCAAATTTCTAGTACAAGTTGATGTTCAAAATACAAGCGCATCTTCACTAGGACTCAGTGGGTACCACTACTTTTCATCTGTACAAAAATACCCCCACCAACAGATGATACACGTGTAGAGGCAACATCATCATCTCTAGATAGCCTGATAACATTTGTAGCTAACAGCATGTTGTATTTTACACCACGACAATCTAAGTGAACACAGATCTGCCCAGTACAGCAGCAGCAGCTGCACCACCTGCATTAGCGCTTGTCCCTGGGCGGTGACTCGTGTCAATAGTCCAAGTTCATTAGCTCAAATGAAAGCTGAGAAATTAAAAGAATATTCCACTATTGGAAGCATTTTCTCAGCCTTCTGTCAATACTACTGCACAGATACATCGGACTGGGAGCACGCTCTGTGTGTGTATGGATGTATATTTATATATACACACAGAAAATCTGACTTGCCCCTCCCAGATCTTCATTTCCACACCAAACAGGATACAAAAAAACAGACTCAAGCAATGAAAAGGGTGATACAGATGGGCCACGTGCCAATATATTGACGTTGTATGTAGGAACAATTCCTGTTCCTTTTAGGTCACCTGCTACCACCACACAGCTGCTGCTGCAAGGATCACACAATGAGACAGAAAGTATCACAGTAGTAATAGCAGGTATATTTCAAGAAGCACAATGAAAATATACATTAAAGAACATGAAGAGCTGGTGGTGGTGAATCGTTATTTAACAGGGGGGAAAAAATAATAAGGTTTGAAAAGTAAGGGAGAGATGAGCACAAGAAACCCGAAAGTCACACAAGCCAGGTCGTTGAACTGAGACCTGTTGGAAAAGAAACAACAGAGCAACAGTACTTTCCAAATAGGCAGAGAAAGCAAAGTGAAGCTTCGGAAAGGGTAGAGAGAAATAATCTCATCTAGGAACAGATTAAAGATTCATGGTGATATGAAGAGAGTGGAGAGATTGAAAAAGCACCTGGAAATTCAGATTGCAGTTTGCTTTTGTTATTCAGCAGGAATAACACCCAAGGAGGTATGTTGGTCATCTTTATACTGAGAACTCAGTTATGGGAAGCAATAGGGGGAAAGGCAGAACAGAAAGACTGAGACATCACCAAAAATATAAAGGATTCTGGCATTTAGCATCTAAGATGCCAAATGAACAGGAAGATATGAAAACTAAAGAGAGAATACCCCTAAAACATGGCAGTCTCAGCAAAGCCACATCAGTACAAGTTGAAATCAAATGTGTTAAAGAACAGCCAAATAAAAACCAAACCAGAGGTTATCAAGATAAAATGAGAACACTGGTCACCAAAAGAAAATAAACTAAGATAATCAATTTGTTCATCTCAATCAATTTGTCAATATGACATGAAATATTACTAATAGGTTGTGGAAAGTGTTCTTCTCTACCAAAATATAAAGGGAACAATATTTTCACGCTGTATGTACCACGACAGCTGCCAAGAAAGGCTGTAAAATCTCCATCTCCAGAAATACCCAAAACCAGCCTGGGCAAGACCCCCAGTAACCCGACCTAACTCTGGAATTAGCGCTGCTGTGAACGTTGGTTTAGGACCTCGGTTATGCTGATGTTCATTTTCAAATCATCAACCAGTTGGAACTAGGAAAGTGATCTTTTTCAGCAGTCACCTTCCAAAATATTATCACCCAGCTCGCTCAAAAAGTAATTACAACATATTGCCTCAGCAGCGCCAACATGAACCAACAGCTTTTTAATGTTTCCTGATTGTTAAACTGCAAGTTTTCTATAAAACGGTCGCTTTTCTGAGCCTCGGTTGCTTCCAAAATGTCTACTCCAAGATGAAAAAGAAACAACAAAACAATCCAACGTTAACTAACTTCCGCTTGGACTTCAGCATCTGCCTTCCTGATGTCTCTTTGGCGTATTTCCTAGTTCCTGAAGCATTTTTGATGTAGATATTAATTACACCTATATTTATACATATGTGTATTTATACATACCTATCCTAGTGTGTATAGACCCACCACCATATATAGACAGTAAATAATCCAGACTGCTAAAATTATCCAATTCCACCATAGCAGACAGTTAAATTAGGGCAATTCATTCCCCTCCCCTGGCAGCGTTTGGGCTCCTCCATCCTCCCTTCCTTCTCATGCCATGAAGCACCATCATGGCAACCACCCCACACGCCAACCAGACCCCACAGCCCAAATACATTCGAGGCTCAGGAAGGCTCTGAACAACCAGCATACAGGGCTTGAGAAATGTTCATTATCTGTGGGCAGAACAATTTTCTTGGTTATGAAGTTCCAACTAGTTAAATATATTGAAAGTAAATATCAGCTGATCTCAAATGTGCTTATTCCTATATGCTCATACAAAAATTAAATATGGCTAGTTTTATGATGAGCAAATGCGCTACCATAACACAGTCTCACTGTGTTATAAACTATTTCAGTGATATTAATAAGCTGGCACAAAGAAAAAAACCACAAAATATAAAGAGGTGAGACATAGAGCATGCAACAGTAATTCTGTAATTGCCTTAGAGCATCAGTAAGGAATGAGCAGTAGTATGGTAAAAAGGTAAATTGATTTTCCTCAAAGGAATTGAAATTAACTGTGTCTGTCCCATTGTTTGACAGACACGGTTCATGGCCTAGAAACATTTATTTATCTTAGCAGATAAGCAACAGACTATTTCACATTAAAATGGCAAAAAAAGGAATATGGTGCTTTCAAGCAAAAACCTATTCCATGTCATATGCCATTGACACTGACACAGATTACTATGCTGCTCATACTATTGCAATCGAATAAACTTCCACAGCACCACTACAAAATAAAACTTCACTAGTATGTCAAGGATCCAAACAAACTGTAAGGTTATTTATTTAAACTGAATGACAGATGTTGGACAACAAAACATAAATATTCTTTGCATTGTGGAACTGCATTCTGGTTTTGCATTACTGGGCATTTGAAGCAGGAAAGAAGCGTAGCCCTAAAAAAGTGAAATATCCACTATGCTTTGACATTTAATTTCTAAATAATGCTCAGCTAACATGGCCACTCTACGGCAAGGCCAAAAAGGCACTTAACAGATTTTCATTAAAGTTTCAAAGATAAGCCTCATTAGTTCAGCCTTCACTTCTTTCCATAAGAACATTCATGAGACTATTGAATATAAACCAAGATATTAACAAACTGTATTTTATTACTTCATACAAAATCCTACTTTTCATTCATAAAATATACACTGATGAAAAGAGAAAATCTCAAATTCTAGCATCACAGCTATACATGGAGTGAACCTGATTTAGTCCCAAGGGTTGTCATCATTGTAAATAGGAGGAAAAAACCCGCAGCCTGAATCTGCACTTACCTGCAGCCCCCTTCTGCGAAGAATACTCGAATCATCCATAATTTGGCTGTGCTGCTCGCAAACTCCTGCTAAAGCTCGCCTGCTTCTGGCCGGCTTTGCTCCCTAACTGTTAAAGAAGTCCATTATTTCCCAACTTTTCTCGCCCTGCCACCCCCTGTGTCCATTGCTATAAATAGGACGCGTCCCCCTCGCCTGTCGCGCAGCCACGGGCTCCGGCTCGGTGCGGAATTTCGCCGCCTCTTTAGCCGGTCACATTGGACAAAATCCGCTCCACTGCGCTGAATGTTTTCAAGGTTGGATGTCTCATTCCCCTCGTATACACAACTGGCGAGAAACAGATCATAATCCACGGCTCCATGGAAGGTCAAAGAGTGGAATTTAATTCAGATCCCACACACGCATATTTTCGCTTTATTTCAATTTGAGCTGTTGCGAGGGATCAGGAAACTACAACAGCTGCCTTCATTTACTGCTTCTAATAAGCTCACAAAATCCAGGTCACATTTCCTTTACAAAATACACAGTCACACTTAACTAAAAACAAACCAATCCATTCTGTGGATACACAGGAGACTGAAAAACACTGGAAAACCTCGCTATGAAAAAACAGATAGAATGGATTTTTCCAAATTTTGAAAAATTCCTTTACTCCTCTGTAGCAAGCAGCGAATGTGAGCTTGCTGGGATCCGGTGGCACGTCCTTTTGTTTCTGCCGTCTCCCGGGTCCGCTGCCCTGGCACCGCACGCCCTGCACACTGTGCAGCTCACCGCTGAGATCTTGCGACTCTTACATGCTGGGGAGCCTGAACACATGTTGCAAGTTGGAGCGGTTAAGAATTCATTCATCTATTCATCGCTGACAGAGCTGGCTTAAGAAGCCCTTCCCTCCTCGTCATCCGTGGCAAAAAGGGAGGAAAGAAAGGGGAAAAAAAAGGAAAAGCAGAGTTTGGCTGAGGCTTTTTCAGCCTGTCCTGCGGTTTCTGTTTGCCAGCTGCCTGCGCACACACAGCTCCAGCAAGGTCAGAAAAGGCTTTGCCCCTTTATGTGCAGTATCCCAGTCGCGTTTTAAAACGAGCCGTTAGCCTGTGTTGTAAAAATAAACAACCATAATGCTTCTAGCTATATGAAACACTGTGAAAATAAATATCTAGATATGCTCATTCCAGTATTATTTAAATTACCGAGCACATCGAGGAGCCTTTGTCCTACACATGCCCTTTCTATATTAGAAAGGAAAACAAGAATATAGCAAAAACCATGAACAACCTACTGCTGCAACAACCTTCCATTTCTCCAGCAGAAAGCTAAAGCAACAGATTTCATCCTCTAAAAAGAAAAGCTTAGGAAGAGCCTATTTATAACTTCTGAATATAAACAGTGTATTTAAAAAGCACCTTCAGCCTCTGGAGGGTTTCAGGATACAGATGAAAGAAATTAAGAGCTGTGTCTATGAGGGGATTTCAGGCAGACATCCTGAAGTGAGCAAACGCAGCAACAATGAGAGCCCAGCCCGTGGGCTGCCGACCACAGCGCGACCAAGTGTCCCTGTCCCCACAGCTACCACAGCTGCAAACCAAAGTCGCAATACAAGCACACAGGTTGATGGCGCTTAAAGGAATATATATGTATATATTTACGTGGAAATCTTTAGCTGATCTTCACGCTAAGTGCCCAAGTCACATGAGCTAAACACATCATTGTAAAGTCAGCTGAAAGCAGATACAACTCAATCCCATTCAGCAGGCTTGTTCTGATCCTCCGCGGAGCGAGTGTGGTCTTTTATTGTGAGTAGCTAATAAATCCTCATCGTGCCGCTACCTCCTTCCATCTGCCGTTTTAAACAACTGAATGGCGAATGAGGTCTGCGGAGTCTTTGTGAGCTCCCCAGCAGGGCCGAGGCTGAGCAGGCAGCTCATTTGCATGGGGTATATACTGTACCGTGTAAAAAGCGGTGTGCTAGTAACAACTCCAGCAGCCACTGGATTTTAAAGGAACAGCATCTTCTTTTGCAAAGAGAACTGGCAAACGGCGAGCCCTGCGCCAAACTCTGCACCGCAACTTCGGGATGTGTCCCCAGGGAGAACAGCAATACAAAAATAGAGACAAAGCTCTGTTTAGAAGCAGACTGGAACACAAGATGAGCATATTTATTCGCCCTGATCATATTTATGATGAAATTCAGTATTATTTCCTGCATGTTGCCATCAAATTAGCTTCCTCAGGAAAATATTCCAAAGACTGTAACTTCACTTATCAGACATTAGCGTCACACTAATTAGATTTTTACTTTAGAAATCACATAGAAGCAAAACGTTTTGGCATACATACTCAGATATATTACATGCATTTTATTTTAGTCTATAATACAGTGCAGGAATATTTCTATGAAGACCATGCACTAACTGGATCATCGATCTTACCTGTTCTGACTAAGGCCATCAGTATTAAACAACATAAACTGTGAGAGGAATTAAGGAATCTTAACAGTTACGCAGTACCATTCATATTGTGTTTTCTTCAGGAATCAGCCACCAAATGAAAAGGTTTAAGGCTGATAGCATAGTATATAACCCCACTTATTTCTTTAACATAACTGAAAACATTCTTACTAGCACATATGTCTAATCCTTCCTGCATTCTTTACCTTAATATTCAGACATCTCCAGTTCTCAAAATGTCTTCACAAGTGACTTAGAATTGATTGAGGCTGGCACAGGACTCCAAATACCATCAGAATCATCTGTTCTCTTCCAAATTTCAGGCTTTCTTGGGGAGGATGCTATTGAATTGGCTGCCTGCCACATCTCCCCGGTTTCTGGGGTAGAGAAGCCAATCAGGGCTGCTGCAAAAGAGCAGGATGGTTCTTCCTCTACCTTCCCTCTGCAAACAATTCTGATTTAAATGGCAGATCAAAAACCACCATCAAAAATATCCTGAATGTGGTGACCATGTTTTCTTCCCTTCTTTTTAACTCCTCGACTCTCCCTTTTTCTTCCTTTAATAAAATCTCCCACAGGAAAGCAACGATGAAAGAGGGTGGGAGACAATACTCAGTACCAAACTGAATCGAGCCAAGGCCAAATGGGATTTAAAAGCAATTCTGTGGCATGGAAAATTTTTCTTACAAAATATTACCTTTAGAGACTTATCTGTCATTTCATCGAGAGATTACACCACCCTTAGACATATTAAAACGTCTGTGGATAAGTCTCCAATGAAAGATAAGAATGTATAATGCATTTCACCAAGATATATTGCAGAAACATATTAAAGAGACTGAAGTGCATAAAATGTAATTTTATCAATTATATAAAAATCATGAAACTAATTTCTCCAACAGTTTTCAGATGCAGGGAGCATTTTAACAAGGGTCTAATAAAATACCAGTCAAAATAAGGAGGTCATGTAATATTTGAATCCTTTAAGAATCACTCTATTTCACTTAAAATAAAAATAAGGGAGATAAAAAGAGAGAATTCAAAGTGTGTTCACCAACAAGTTCAGTAAGCTCCTAATTCAATTATTCTTTCCTCCATCAAATTAAGAAATCTGGGGAAAATTTTGCCTCGCCCTGCGGCAATGAGAAAAGAGAAGGAGTAGTGTGATATTGGGATCATTGGCCATAATCCAACCAGCTCCTGTCGGGCTGCAGCTCGCTCTGAAAACGCTATTCAGCCCTGATTGAAAGACATCAAGAAATGGAAAGAGCCGAGAACTTCCGGTGAGCGTGTTCCCACAATGGTGTGTCTGATCGGTACCTTCTCAGCTTGCCAATGCTGGGATGAATTAAATGAAGCTAAGAGCAATTTCCAAAGAAACAAAAGGAGGTACTGCCCTACACAATAGTCACATTGGGCTATTTCTTGCTGTTGGGAAGAAAAAAAAAAGGATAAAAGCCTTTGGACAAATTCATTGAAGAATCTGCCAAGAACTCTTAAAAGCAGAAAATACACTGAAGATGACCCAGCGCCACAAACAGCTGCAAGTGCTGTGGAAAGAGACTCTGCCGTAGACACCTGCTATCAGCTGCTATCAGAGAGAAGATAACGGGCTCCCCCAGTGTAACCATTCTATGTTTTTATTTGGGTAGAAAGTACAAAGGAAGCACTTGCTTAAGCCAACAATGTCTGGCAGCCTAAAAGGCTTCAACTCCACAAAGGAACTAGAGGCAATAGTTAATTGTAAACTGAACAATAACTCTAAAAACAGCGTGACGGCTCTGACAGTTCTTGTAAGCCCTGAACAGGCCAAAAGAGCTTCCATTTCATAAATGAGTGGTGTTATGTCTGTATATGATATTCATGAGAATATCATGGAAAAATCACATCTGTTACCTATGTTCCGGGATAAGTATTGATAAAATGGAATTCAGGAATATTAAGAGAACCTGGAATTTTACTCCTTGTACACCAGACAGCAACTAAGCCTAACTCTGTCCAGACAGGTGTGAGATCTGTGGTTCCAATCACTCCCTATCCACGTGCCAAAAGGCGCATCAGCTCGAGGAGCGGCCTGTGATTAGATTTCAGTCCACAGCCTCTCTTCTCATTACAAACATGGGAGCAGACTCCAAAAGCATTTCATTCCTATGGAGAAGATGAAATCTCATCGATGCTGACACAGACCTCATCCCGCTGCCTGTTACCAAAATCTATTACTGCTCTGCCTTGTAGAAGAAAAATCGGAAAGGTTAGAACAGTCCCAATAGCTGTCAAGGATGACCAGAGTTTTCCATCCGTTAACTTGGGTACAATCAAAGCAACAATTGTTTCAGCTAATTCTATAGCCTGCAGGTTTCTGAACAGCATCAGTGGGAGACGACCACCGGCATCCAAGCTCACAGTTAGGAAAGCGAGGACCACAGGAAGCTGCTATGAAGCAGTGCGATTGTTCCTGTCTACAATACATTATACAACAAAATAACTGAGGAGTTGTGAATACGCTATTATCCTGTTACCCGTACTTTCTAACCACTAGAGCAACTTTAAAGGGAGATAAATAAGAAAGGGGTCTGTTTGAACTATACTGGAGTGTGTATGTATATATACATGCACAAAGAAGTATCTGTGTAGCATCACAGGGCTCATCTTTGAGCTGTGCTCAGTTTGTTGTACTCTGTGTGCTGAACATAGAACACATTCCATGTATGTTCAATTGTAATTCAAATGTGAGGCATATTTCAGGAATCACTCAACATTCATGGAAAAAAAGTTCCATCCAATTTACTAAGAATTAAATAATGCACAGTTAGAAAAATTCAGCTGAAAGGAAGATTCACTACAAGAGAACTGGTCTTGTTTTAAACAAAACCAGGGCAAATATGAAGAG
The DNA here is from genome assembly GCF_963082525.1 of Nesoenas mayeri. Lineage (NCBI taxonomy): Eukaryota > Metazoa > Chordata > Aves > Columbiformes > Columbidae > Nesoenas > Nesoenas mayeri. The sequence goes on along the minus strand of NC_137554.1, from coordinate 32,697,989 downwards.
AGCAATTCATTTTGCTATGACTTCCATGTCCTTTCTGTGGTCTATACTGTTGCATCAGAATAGAAACCTACTACTACCATTAAAGCAAAACCAGTGAAGGCTATTTTGGCAATTCAATCATTACACTGTGGGTCAAAAATCTGTGTGCTCTCTAGCATAGCTCAAGCGAATGCAATAGCTGCAGACCATAAACTCCTAACACTAGAGGTCTAAGTCCACTTACATTAACTATTTAGAAAAGGTATAAAACCATTTGTGATATTTAGTATCGACAACAGAAGGTCCAGAAAGCCTCTCAACACATCGGGGAGTCCATCATGAGAGACGTGGTGCAAAGGATGTCAACACAACAGTACGATCCAACGATGATGACCTAATTGTGCTTTGCCATGCTATCGCCATCCAAAATCGGGCCAAAATAAAATGGCTTTTCAGCTGTCTGCAAGAAGATGTAATGTCTTTTATTGCGTACTTCTATTATCAAGGAACATTGAAACGAATGATTCCCTGATCTAAAATAGCAAGACTCAAAATTCACCCTTTTCATTATTCAAAATCCATTCTTTTTTCACTCTGTTTAGTCAAAACCAAAACCAACAGAACATCAAGCTGTGACAAACCTTAACAACGTAACATTTCCTTATATAATATATAGTCTGCTGGGAAAAAAGATCCCTTTTTAAAGATTATCAGCCTGACAACTTCAGTGACTTTTTTAGTCTTTGGTAACATTTGTCTGTGCAGCCAAAATGAGGCAAATGTTTCACTATCAGTCTGAAATGTGTGTGTTTGGGGGTTTATTTCTTTATTTTGATCCAGCTATGTTTATCTGCAGATTTTAAAATGAGTCCCTTTAAGATAAACTGACAGACTACTGAAACAAAGAAGGTTGATGAGGTAACTTGTTAATAACAATAAATTACTCAGCAGTCAACCCATGAAACTTGCCCGACGGTTTGTCTGGATTTTTCCTGGATTTCCTGTCTATTTACAAGATTCAGTTGGATAAACTAAGAGCTTCGGAGCTAAGCTGTGCACTACCAACCAACCGCCATAGGAACTCATGCTGAACCAAACCAACTCTGCTCATGAGGCTTGGTCCCAGGCGGAAGAAATGCTGAAAAACATGTCTAAAATCCTCAAGGTTCACACAATAATCAGGCTCTAACAGTGCATTAGATTAAGATTCCTGGGCAAGACTGCTCCATCCCCCACATTCAATATATTGTGAAAGGCGGCACACCCACTAATCTGCCATACAAATGGAAATTTGCTGTGACAAGGGTGGAGGAAAGAGTTCATTCATCTACAAACCAACTGCTTCCATACTGTACCACAGAAGATACATTCAGAAGAGACAGCAGCTTCCATGCACAAACAAGTTCCATGGCTCAAGCCCCTCTGCAAGGTAACAGCTTTGGACACGAACCTTCATTTAAACTTGAATATTTACAGAAGATGTCGAACTCACTGTGCAAATGTTCTTGTTCTGAAGTTAAGCTGGCATAAGAACACAACAGAAACTGGCTTCTCTGATGCTACATTTCAAATACAATAACTTTTTTTAATGAGACACTTTTTTCGATAGGCAGAGAAGACTTTGTCAATATACGCTGCAAAATTAAGCCTGAAAAAACATACTTTCTGTTTAGTAAATATTTAGATGGCATTACCAAAATCAGGATTCTCTTACTTTATTATAAGACAACCCTCACGCTTTAGAGACACACGGACTCAAACATGAGCAGCGAATACCTCTAATCAGAATGGAAACAAACCAAAGGTCAAGGACCCAATACCAACTCTTGCGCGCTTCCCTAATGAAAGGGATCGATATTTACCAAAATATTATAGAAAAAAAACCTGTAGTTTCAAGAATCCTGCAGGAAAACATAGTGAACCCAGTTAGCCCAAGAGCTACTTTGCCATAGAAAGAGGGTTCTATAAAAGCTACAAGTTACAGACAGAGTTCATTATCTCATGCAGGCACACAATGAGAAATACCCTGAATATTTTACTATACAGATTTCCTCATGAGTTCTTCTGCGTCCCAGCCAGCAGCAGCACTGCCCGCAGCCTCGCCACGGCAGCAGTGACTCACATGTATGGACTTGCCTTTTCCATACATTCTCCCCAAATTTTTCTGCTTCTGACTCTTAATAACAGAACGTCTGGAAGGGCCCTGGAAAGCTCATCCAGTGCAATCCCCCCTGGAGCAGGAACACTCAGATGAGGTTACACAGGAAAGTGTCCAGGCGGGTTGGAATGTCTGCACAGAAGGAGACTCCACAACCCCCCTGGGCAGCCTGGGCCAGGCTCTGACACCCTCACTGGGAACAAGTTTCTTCTTAAATTTAAATGGAACCTCTCGTGTTCTAGTTTGAACCCATTGTCCCTTGTCCTACCATTGGTTGTCACCAGAAGAGCCTGGCTCCATCCTCCTGACACTCCCCCTTTCCATATTGATCCCCATGAATGAGTCCCCCCTCAGTCTCCTCTTGTCCAGCTCCAGAGCCCCAGCTCCCTCAGCCTTTCCTCACACGGGAGATGCTCCACTCCCTTCAGCATCTTGGTGGCTGCGCTGGACTCTCTGCAGCAGTTCCCTGTCCTGCTGGAACTGAGGGGCCACAGCTGGACACAAGATTCCAAGTGTGGTCTCAATTTGACTTTGAGGTACAAGCTAGACAATCGCTACATAGAAATAGCACTTCCTTTACAGAGTTCAAGAGTTTTAAGGACAAGAAATTGCACAGGTATGAGGCTACACCATTTCCCAGTATTTTCTTCTTGTTTGTATCTATGGGTCATTTTGGACACTCAGTTTTTCAGAACACTTGATGCTTTGCAAAACAAGGAACCTCTTCTATTCCACTACCATAATCACTGTCAACACAGTCACTGGGTTTCCAGCTGGCACTGAAGTGTTTGGACAAGTCTCCAAAGATGGTCCCATTTCACCTGCTTAAGGCCAACATGACACACATTCCAACACCGAATAAACACCTGCAGATGAGAAACCAAAACATCTGGACTTTGAGGATTTTATTCTCCCCGCTCTCCTTGTCTGTACCACACTAAGCTTGTACTGATACCTGATGAGACACCTCACAGCACTTGTTCGTTGGTGGATTCTGACAGATTTTCATTGTTTTTCTGGCCTCAGACAACATTTTGCCGTTCACCTCTCACAACGGTGTCATTCCCTGAACCGCCAGCCCAGCCAAAACCTGCTCGTTTTTTAAAGACAGCCCTTTTCCCAGCACTCACCCACTACAGGAGAACAAAACCTCAAAGACAGACAAAAGAACAAATGCATTCAGGATTTCAAAGCTGTACAGTGCAATGATATATTTTTTACCAATTGCTCCCCTCCTCCAGGACGTGTGTCGGGCCTCCCTTTTGCAGCTCTCTTTGGTTTGTATTTTCTTCAAAAACTATTTTTCCTTAAAAAAAAAGTAGCTGCATAAGAGTAATTTGGCAATCTCAAACTGTTTTAGTTTTGTTTCACAGAACTTAGTGCACTTAGTCGGGGGAAAGGAAACAAAAGATAGTAAGAGATGTTGACTTCGAGCCTCAAAGAATATTTCTGTGGGGAAAAGTGTGACACGCGTTATTTTAAGAGGCATGTGCAGACAACCTCTTTCCATAAAACTAGCGGGCTAAAAAAAGGCTCAGATTTCAAATGAACATGCAAAAAATACATATTTTCCATTTCTCGAGAGTTATAGTTACATTTTACTCCAAATTCAATTCAAACACACAACTCTTATGTGTGGAACTACAATATGAATACAATTCATCCAGCAACACTCTATAAAAACAAATGTGCTTCATTGCAGCTGCAATATATTTACCATGCACGTTCTTTAAAGTGTTACATCCTACTGAATTACTAACATAACACTGAGCTTAGCAGTTGAAACCTTTTGTTCCTTGTTTAAAACAAAAGAATCTAAGCTTACCAGTAAAAACTGAAATATTCTTTTCCTGCATCATTTGAATTATCACTTGGGCTTTTGTCTCAAGAACTGACAGAGAATATCAAAGTGTTAATTGAAACAAGCGGTATGTAATCCGCAGGACATCTTTAGCATATGTTTCCTTCCAAGGGCTGACAAGAGCTTTCTTGGATTTTTCAGCACTAGAGTCTCGTGTTTCCATTTTTAGGCTAAAAATACGAACAAGAAATCTTCCGTGTTTACATAAATACATCTTTTCCCAGCAGCATCTTTCCACAGGAATCAAACAACATTGTCTCTGGTTTGAGACCTCAAAAAATAAGATGGGAGTACAGTACCATTGGCATGAAAGTGTCGAAAACCTCGTCTGTAAAGCTGTATTTCTCTTCATCATTCAAGAGAAAATAAATCCAAGCAGAAACCTGGCTCCATGGCGGAACGTTCTTACTGCTGAAGGAGAATGAGCTAGTGGATGTAACAAGGCAAAGCTCAATACTCAAAGCTATCATAATTTAAAATTAGACATAATTATCCTTAACAAAACCAGGCACTATGGAAAGGGGCTTTGGAACAGCTGCTCCTCTTCAATTTAAATGCTCATTTGTTTTACATTGACCTAGAAATCAGTATCTTCCTAACCAAAAGCCAATTAGATAATAGTCTCTCTTTCAAGCTTGTAGAATACTGATTTTTTTAATGTCTTTAGTAGCAAAAAGCAAAGAAAGAAACTGCAGATGATGCCACAAGTATGCTCTGCTCCAACATGCACAAGCACAGTGTGAAGGTTCCCTGTCTGAAAGTGGGGTTTAGAGCCCAGGAAAGGCACCCACGGCTTCCTGGGTTCCCCTCCCCGTGCAGGACACGCTGCGGGAGGACGTTCGGTTTGCCGCAGTAGCACCCCCTAATTCCTTCCCAGCAACAGCCATTCACCAAACCGACAGCACACAGCACAAGAAACGTTTCGGATGGCGTCCTCCCAGCCCTGCCCTGAGTTAGGTCACTAACATCAGGGGTTTGGAAACAGAAGGATGTCAGATTATTTCAGTGCTGCAATATAAACAAGCTGCTTCTCAAGCAACACAATTAAAGACACAGTTTCCTACAGACTTGAGGTTGTCTTTCAGGGATCTTGCTCCCTCCGCCTGTGGCTACAAAGGCGAACCCGGCTCAGAGCTGCCACGCTGGAACGTCAACCACAACACACAATCAACTGTCTCGCTCCCAGAGAATGTGAGGGGGTGTCTCCTACTCAGTTCCAGTTCTTACAAAATTGCAGCTACAATTATTTTTGACATTTCTTCCTCTTTTCAAGACTGGATGAAATGGGCTTGGAAGTCACCAGCAAAGAAGGAACAACCGCAGGAACTTTTATTCCCTACCACTGTTCAGTGTTTCTGGCAATTGTGATCGTTGACACCATTACTTTCAATTTTGGTTAAAGTCAGTGCCAAAAATACATATGCATCTACAGATCTGTTCCAGCTGTAAAGAGACAAAATTATGATGAGTGCCAGTTTGATTACACTCGAATACAAAGCCATAAACTTTCTTAGTCTTCCGAGTCTTGGCAGCATCCCTAGAAAAAATTCTTTCCATGAAAGTGGAGTCTTCTCTAAACGCATCAACAAAAGAAGCTTCTGAGAAGACAGTATCATACTGAGCCTGACAGGATCCAGAAACAAACCAATTAACGCAGGAAACTACATTACAAAAAGAGAATTCAATTCTACCGAAACATTAGGTTTTCGCAGAACAAAGAAACACTGGCTATCACCAGTAACAATGCACAGGTCCATGCTGAAAAATCATCTGCTAATGCAAAAGGTGGATGGTTTGATATTGAAAGAAAGCTTCTGAAATGTCAAAGTTGGGCAGTAAGCAACCCTATACGGACAGAACGATCTCACAGCAGAACACAAACCGGTACGGTCACAGTATCACAGTATGTTTGGGATTGGAAGGGACCTCAAAAGATCATCCAGTCCAATCCCCCCATGGAGCAGGAACGCCCAGGTGAGGTTGCACAGGAACATGTCCAGGTGGGTCTTGAATGTCTCCAGAGAAGGAGACTCCACAACCTTCCTGGGCAGCCTGGGCCACTGTCTGTCACCCTTACTGAGAAGAAGTTTTTTCTCAAATTTAAGTGGAACCTCTTGTGTTCCAGCTTGATCCCATTACCCCTTGTCCTATCATTGGTTGCCACCGAGAAGAGCCTGGCTCCATCCTCATGGCACTCACCCTTTATATATTTATAAACATTAATAAGGTCACCCCTCAGCCTCCTCTTCTCCAAACTAAAGAGCCCCAGCTCCCTCAGCCTTTCCTCACATGGGAGATGCTCCACTCCCTTAATCATCTTCGTTGCCCTACGCTGGACCTTCTCCAGCAGTTCCCTGTCCTGCTGGAACTGAGGGGGCCACAACTGGACACAAGATTCCAGATGTGGAATCACCAGGGCAGAGTAGAGGGGAAGGAGAACCTCTCTTGATCTACTGACCACCCTCCTTGTAATACACCCCAGGTACCATTGGCTTCCTGGCCACAAGGGCCCAGTGCTGGCTCATGGTCATCCTGTTGTCCACCAGGACCCCTAGGTCCCTTTCCCCTACACTGCTCTCTAATATGTAATTTCCCAACCTATACTGGAACCTGGGGTTGTTCCTGCCCAGATGCAGGACTCTACACTTTCCCTTGTTAAATTTCATTAGGTTATTCCCCGCCCAACTCTCCAGCCTGTCCAGGTCTCTGATGGCAGCACAGCTTCCAGTGTCAGCCGCTCCTCCCAGCTTAGTGTCATCAGCAAACTTGCTGATAGTGCACTCTATTCCCTCGTCTAAATCGTTAATGAATATATTGAATAATACTGGCCCTAGTACTGACCCCTGAGGCACTGCACTAGATATAGGCCTCAACTGGACTCCGCACCATTGACTAGCACTCTCCGGCTTCTCTCCTTAAGCCAGTTTGCAACCCACCTCACTACTCTATTGTCCAGACCACACCTCCTCAACTTAGCTGTGAGGATGCTGTGGGAGACTGTGTCAAAGGCTTTACTGAAGTCAAGGTGACCACATCCACCACTCTGCCATCATCCATCCAGGTGGAATCCTAGGGAAGGAACAGCTCTTCCCAGAACAGGCAATGAAGCTGCAGAAGACCCTGTCCCCTGAGGTTTCCTGCTGAGCAGGAAGGTTTCCTGGTGCTGGAGCAGATAGGATGACGTCAATCCTGGACAAAATCATTATTTTAATCCTGTATCAGCTTTTCCAAATGAAGAAAATGCGGAAGTAACACCAGTTCGATTTTTTAGAGATTTTTATGGAAAAAAAATAAGGTTGCAAGTAAACCACTGCAATTTCTGACAAGAGTTCTTAGGTGCTTTTGCATCTGGGAGGTGGGAGTCAAGTTCTTTAAATTACTACCTCTGCTGATAAAGCAAACATGCGGACATCAGACTTGGAATTGTTCAGAGCCTTTAACCTGCCTGCAAACTACATTTCTTAAATAGATAAATAAATAGATAAGTAAAAGCATCTCTAGGAAACAGCAAAACATTCTCGGTTAAGAAGCTGTCAATCAATTGAATTTTTAAAAGCAGCTGTCAGAAGAATTGCCACTGAAGATGACCATTGCATATGACCATTGCCATGACCAACCTCCTGTAACGGCAGAGGATGAACGGCCAGGTCGGCACTGGCAGAGTTATCCGAATAACTGGGTAAGGCTGCTCCGCTCAACTGTTTTGTTAATGCAACCAAATGGTAAATTACCCTAGTGAGAATTAGGATTCAGGCAACTATAGCATGAAGAGAACATCTGCAATTCTGTAACTCCACAGATCTCTCCTGGATCTCTTTATTTTATTTTATTTTAATATTAGTACCACATTTGCCAGTTTCCAGTACTCAACTACTGAAATTATTTTAAACAATTTGCTATAGAGCACAAATAGTATTTCACACATTTAATCTTTGAATTATTTTAAAGCTGTGTCTCCCTTTACTCACTGAATTAACAACCTCCTTTATTCTGTTTTTAACCACTCTGCTTTCCTTTTAACAATTCTTAACTCTTATTTAGGAGCTGGAAGGGGGAACACTGCATCTCCCTGCCTTGAAGAAGAGGTCTTGAACCAGATTCCAAGGAGACTATAAAGATGCAAGTCTCTTGGCTGATGTTCCTTGCTCTTCAGCAAGCTTCCTCTTCCTAAATGAGTCCATCTTTTTGAAACTGAATGTAGCTCTAGTGGGTTTTTGACTATTTGACTACTTTTAGTTCTGGACACATATATTTCAGTTGCAGCCTTTAGGGTGACTTTTTGACTGACATTTTGAACCAGATCTGACCATTGCTAAGGATAAAAGCAATGTTACCTCTCCTCCCACGGGGCTCTTTGCTAGAGCTTGATGTGTCTTGTGAAGCAGTCGCTGAACATGTAAAGTCTGCCCTCTCCATGTCCCAGTGTGGCAGTGGCCAGTCTGCGTCTGAGCAACAGAAGTCTCCCTCTAACATTTCATTCTATACCGTCCCATCTCCCTCGGGACGCTGCAGCCGGCATCACCCGCCTTTGTCACACAGTGACAGGCTCTGAAGTCACAGAACCACAGAATCACACAGAATCACAGAATGTCAGGGGTTGGAAGGGCCCTGGAAAGCTCATCCAGTGCAATCCCCCCATGGAGCAGGAACACCCAGATGAGGTTACACAGGAAGGTGTCCAGGCAGGTTGGAATGTCTGCACAGAAGGAGACTCCACAACCCCCCTGGGCAGCCTGGGCCAGGCTCTGCCACCCTCACCAGGAACAAGTTTTTTCTCATATTTAAGTGGAACCTCCTGTGTTCCAGTTTGCACCCATTGCCCCTTGTCCTATCATTGGTTGTCAGCCTGGCTCCATCCTCCTGACATTCACCCTTTATATATCTGTAAACATGAATGAGTCCCCGCTCAGTGTCCTCTTGTCCAGCTCCAGAGCCCCAGCTCCCTCAGCCTTTCCTCACACGGGAGATGCTCCACTCCCTGCAGCATCTTGGTGGCTGCGCTGGACTCTCTCCAGCAGCTCCCTGTCCTGCTGGAACTGAGAGGCCACAGCTGGACACAAGATTCCAGGTGTGGTCTCCCCAGGGCAGAGCAGAGGGGCAGGAGAACCTCTCTGACCTACTGACCACCCCCTTCTAACCCACCCCAGGTACCATTGGCCTTCCTGGCCACAAGGGCCCAGTGCTGGCTCATGGTCACCCCGCTGTCCCCAGGACCCCTAGGTCCCTTTCCCCTACACTGCGCTCTAATAGGTCATTCCTCAACTTATACTGGAACCTGGGGTTGTTCCTGCCCAGATTCAAGACTCTACACTTGCCCTTGTTCTATTTCATTCAATTCTCCCCGCCCAGCTCTCCAGCCTGTCCAGGTCTCTGATGGCAGCACAGCTTCCAGTGTCACCACTCCTCCCAGCTTGGTGTCACCAGCAAACTTGCTGATACTACACTCTATTGCTTAATTAGATCCAGGTTTCAGCGCTGAGGTGGTCTGTGCTACTCACTGACGCTTCCCCTGTTTCAAATGGGGATGGGGAAGAGGGTCTTCAAACACACAGCACCACCCAGCCACAACCCCAACCTTTTTAACCTTTCCCGTATATTTGAAGGACACAGTACTGGGACACAGAAGAGACAGTGAGACTGCCAGTCCTCAGCACAGCCATGTCAGAATTTGAGCATTTTATGGGATTAAAGTAATTATCTGTAAAACATACAGTAGAAAATGTAGTAATTATACTTCAGGGTAGTGAACATTATTATACACTTTCCACTACTCTGAACCAAGGGATTCAACATAGAACAGAAGCTTATAACAAAAAGGATAAGCTCAATTATGTAGCTTAGGTGAAATGGAGTTAAATCAACTTTATCCGTTTTACTTAACACAAAACCGGAGTTTTGTCAGCCTTTCACTGCCTGCTCCAGAATGAGAAACTCTGCTTACCTGCTGTTGAACACCTAAACTACTGGAGAAGTTTCCTGATGAGCAAGGAAAAATGAAGCTAACAAATATTAACGGTTGCCCATGACTATTTTCAGACAGAGATCTCACACAGCGCAGGCAAAGCTTGATGATAAAAGCCTTGTTAAGAATGGGACACACAAAGACACCAGATAACAGATGGAAGGGCACGCACCATTAACGTACTTCATTGAAGAAGTCAGGCACAACACCTTTCCCTTGAAATTATTGCAATTTATAGTAAGCCAAGGGCAAGAGCAGCAGCTTACCTTTTGCTTATGGAAAAATAGAGGAATTTGGCAATTAGAACAGTAAGGGATATCTATCACATCATCGCAGAGCCAAGTTTAATGGCCAAGCACCCCTCCAGTTCAACGGATTTTAATCTATTCTTAATGCTTTCCCAGCAAAGCTGATACCACGGATTTGTCTGACAATAACCCACATGGAACAGGGTCCCCAAGGTTTTCAACATCTCTCATTTATACAAAGATTTTAAAATATAATCTATATATACTTGTTTTCTAAATAACCTTTAGCATTAAAAAAAAAGGAGGGAGAAACATTCCATTCAATTTATTAGAGTGTTCTCTTGGAATTAAGGTAGTACATAAATCAACTGATTTGTTTGTAGGTATTACCCGATATTCATATGTGTTCATATCAGCCATAAGAAGGTCCAGTTTTCTTTCTACTCTGTGTCTGGTATAATTCAACTATTTCTTAGTCAGCAACATTTTAAACACAGTATGTAAATTATATAGAGAAAACAAACATGTCAGCAAGCCAGTACTCATATAGGAAATGAAAATATGTCATTGTCAAATATACCGCTTCAAACAGCTGCCTATTTAATCAGGATTGGTGCTGATGCCTGATCAATACAATTTGACAATGTTGACACGGCACTTCTCTAAACTCAGATAATTCTGCATGTACATGACATTACAACAACGCTGATGAAATGCAAACAGTAACGAACGTCCTGACCTTTGTCTTCAACCCTTGGATTCTTGACACTGCAATAAACACGCTGTGTATCTTCCTGGCAACAGCTCATCTCTTCGATTAGTTCAGTTACCAAGATTTAGAAGATTCAAAATGCAAATTTGCCAAACTACTTGAAACAAATATGTAGCAAAGTATCTAACTTGAAGTCTTGGTGGGAAAAATGTAGTGTGTGCACTGTACCTTTATTTGTGTGAACAAACCAGATAGCAGTGTTCCCCATATTAAAGGTATGCAAATACTTGTTTCTAATTTTGAGTTAAGACAAATACAGAAACTACATTAGACCCCAAGTTCCGTGTTTTATTTAAACTCCAAAGAAGATAAGTTTAATTCTAAGTTTCAAAGGAATTTGTTTTCACGGACAAATTATGAACCCTGCCCTAGGAGTTAATCATGTAACTACTTTTAGTGTCACTATACCATATGACTGCATTAAAATAATGAGATTTGAACATTCATTTCTTCAATTAGAGCTTTGTGGCTTCAAGCACTTAAAGAACAAATGCTGCTATTAACCTAGACCTTACCCCTCCAATATGCACTGAATATATTAACGGTGTTACTGAATCATGAGGTCACTGTGAAAATGTAAGTCTCACTGGATTCCATCACAAAGCAAAATCTTGAGGATTTTAATAGGATATTATTTAAGGTATAAAATTAACATCTCTTATTCAGTTATCTCAATAGCTCATTTAATTTATCAAGCTCAAAAAAATATTTTAAAGGTCATTTTAGGTTAATCACATTTCACATCTTTTTATGACAGATCTGAAACCCTGCACATCTTTCAATCCTCTGTTATAAACATTTCCCCCTCACCAATAACTTCAAGTTCACATTGAGATACATTTTCTGTGTACTCGCACTATAGTCTCGACATGACTATATTTGTGATGCATGCAGAATTTTTTTCTTAATGGAAACTTGGTCGTTGCAATAAATACCAAAAGCGAGAAGCACCCCAGCCAGTTGTTCCAGACCATTTACTAATCAAGCACCTTAGGTTATAGCTGGTTTGGCTTGAACGCATGAGGCATCCTCTCAGCAAATTCTGCACCATATGTACTTAGGTGGCCGCAACTGCTTTCAATGAAAAAACTCCAACCAATCCAAAATGCCACAATCCAAGAGTTATCCTCATCTATTCCTGCAATAAACAAAGCTTTGAAAAACAGCCTGGCCATTATTTATCCTCATCTCTGTTCACAAAGGGAAGAACTGCAGGTATTGACTCTAACTCACGCTTGCTAGTGTAATGGTTATTGTGACTTCACACCTCGTGTCCTCACAGCACAAGAACTCTTCAGTTTCCACCTGTGAAGAGTTTAAAACTCACAGCTCCTTAATACATGCTCAGGATAGCAATAATAACATAGCAAAGCCAGGTAAGAGATCAAGTTATTCCCTGGCTTCTGAACGCTTGACTTTAAAATCTAACTATCATTAACACAATTAGAATAGAATGACACAGGCAAAATATACACAGCGACTACAAGAATGTTATTTCCTAGCACTGCCTGTTTGAGCCTCAAACATTTCCCAAGCGTTACTAAACTGAGCTTTACAGAAAGTCTGTGAGGTCCTGCTTTCTCCCAGCTCTACTGACGACCAAAGTGACTTAACCTCTCTGTACCTTACTTTATCAAAGTTCAGATATCAGGACTGTTGCATAAGCCTGGCTTTAGTACTAGTGTTGCATTTACAAGGCTACACTTATCTCTGCCACGAGATTTCACCTCTAGTCATCTGGAGGTAATAAGGACCTCAGATTAACGCTCAGGAACGATTCTGAGTGGCAGCTGTTCAGAGGTGAGGCGTATAAACCACCGTCCCATTCTCCTCCAAGTGCTCAAATAAGCAATCGCTATGTCTCTGGGGCTGAAACTGTTTGAATGACTGGAAAGACACCAAAATGATGAAGTATGGAAAACATACCAACCAAAAACGGCAGCCAAACATAGAGGATTATGCTACTAATTTCTAGAGTGACTCCAAAGCTTTTGCTTAGTCAAAGAGTTAGGGTGGATTTTTAATATGTCCTAAAGCTCAAAACAGTTTGCGTTACTACAACAAGCAGTTTGAAACTTAGACAAACAAACTATTTCATGCTTAAAGACTGACCCTCCTGTTATCACATCCTAGGGAACAGTTCCCAGAAGTGTTACCAGACACAGGCAGCCATACTAACATACTCAATGCAGGCATCTCACATTGCCTTTCTATGGAAATACATGCAAAAATCACCAAAATAAAACAACCAATTGTCAACAATTTTAAATGATAAAGCAGAATTTTTATTGTCTACGTCAGTATGTTTTTATATAGATGTCATTAAGAACCACAGAACACCGTTCTTATGGAACAAAGCCTCACTCACTGACGTGTGTTCAAGACAGTCTGAATAATTCTCTATATTTTATCTTAAGCTCCTCACAGCTCCCCAAGCAAAAAAGCTCATTTTCCATGCACACTAGAGAAGTTTCCCATTTTACACCTACAATAGCGCTTCTGTCAGGAACAAAACTGACTGCATGTGCCAAAAATCAATTCAACATATTCACAGACAAAAAAACCAACACGCAGCGTCTGAAGATAATGAGAACTGCAATCATTCAAACTGACAGGCTAGTGCCTAACAATTAGCACAAGGCGAGTTTTATGAATTCATATCTCCTACAATGACAAGCCTCAGGTTACACAGAAGGGTGTTCAAATCTTCTTTCAAGTATGAAAATCTCCTTTGAGCCAATGAGTCCACTCCAAACGGAATCCACTTAACCAAAGGGAGTAAAATATGCTGACTGTGTTTATTCATACACCGAAGTTTCTTCAGACCAAGATGCTGACTGTGTTTAAGTAATGCACACTATATATTAAATATAACTTTAGTACAGAATGTATCACAATTATTTGCTGTTCTTTACACAGATACACATGAATTATTCAGAATGAAGTTTATTAGTGAAAAATCTATAGGGACGATCAGTTTTAAATGCCATTGTGAAGCACATGTCCTGAATTTGTCATGAAAACACACAGAATTACAGCATATGCATTTTAGTTTTCCTACCAGAGACACCTTGAAGCTGTGACAAAGTCTCTGCAAGCACTCTAAACACTGCCCAATGAGCAGAATTTTGTTCAGAATACTTAAATACATTCAAAGAAGCTCTTCTGCAGTTTGCTTATAATATCATTTACTTCTTTGCGAAGCCCTTATTCTCCGCTGTTGCACATTACCAGATCCACATTCCTCGTTCTTACTTCCAAGTTTTACCATTCAGCTCATGCCAATCCGTACAACCCTCTGTCTAGAACTTGCTCCTTTCCTCTTCCTCAAGCCCAGGCCCTTCAAACAAATGCATCCCTGGACACTGCTTGGGTTCTTCAAGCAACATTTGTCTTCTATCCACCCCCTTAGAGCCACATCTTCCAGAACTGATAAAGCACCCGAACTGTTAAAGATTCACCCATAGACTTTGCAGCATAAGTAAATGCAAAGTTTTAATTAACATGTACAAACGTAGACTTCACATGGTCTTAATTTAGAAATCCATTTACTTCCCATCTCAGATTATTACAACTGCTACTTTAAAATGCAATTTCCATTGCTTCATAGAGTAATAAAATCCATTCATTTGTAGAACCATAGTTTCTGTTCTCTTCTGCTTTTCTTACAACGTAAAAACGTTAAATTCTGCTTGTACAGCCAAGCATTGAAAGTTTTCTACTCTCCATCATGGAATGAGTGGAACACACCTCACTAAAAAGAGAGAAGCAGTACTATGATTCATTGAGGTAACAGTGGTTTGACAACACTCAACAAGTTCGATGGCAAGGTTCACCTTATTAATTACTGCATGGAGGAAATATACAGAGGAAAACTGAGTCAGATTCCAGTTAGGATGTTTCACACACAGACTGGGATGCAAAGGGTGAAGGAAACCCTGCTGTTGAGTCACAAGATTCAGAACGGATGCCCTTGCTTCTTAAAATCCTTATGGAGCCTCAGTGCAGCTAGGTCCAACCTTAGACAACAGCTTATGCCTAAGGATATAAGGGATATAAGGGTAAGGAATACAGAGGTTGTAATGGTTAATACTGGACATCCACATGAATTGGTAACGTGTCATTAGTATCAATTCTGCATGCAAAGTTACCAAGGCAAAAATCAAAGTTATCACACAAGGTTATGCACGATATCGATTTCTTACCGAAGATGTGCCGTTGGTAAAAGGTGTCTCTACCCCAAGGAGCAGCCCTGAGAGCTGTCCCAGCTCAACTGGATACCACCAGCACGCAGCCAGGCTGCCGTACTTATGGAATAAAGTGGTTCGCTCACAGTCAAATCATATGTGGCTGAAAAGGTATGCATGAGGCTCCTCGTACCCACAACTTCCTTTATTCCTTGACAACAAGCCTTGGAAAAGCCGCCTGCTATTCATGCCTCTCCCATGATCGGTGTCCTAAGCTCATCCACATCCGTGCTCGCTGCCCCGTCTGCTCCTCTGTGGGTAAGCTGGAGGACTCCATGGCCCAGCTCCAGCCTTGGCCTCCTGTGGAGCCTGTACCAAACCACCACCAGTCTGCTCAAGGTGGCTGAGCGCACCCATCACACTCCCTAAAACAATTTATGGTCTTCATCAGCTATAATTTTAACCATTATCCTTTGACAAAAATATTTCCAGCTGTGTTCAGCAACATTTAAATAGTCAACGTGTTATCACCTAAAATACAAACTAAAAGTTATCCACGACAAAACATTTGGGGAAAAGAGTAGCTGCATGTTTCAGAACACACAAATGTAAATGAAGTTTTCTCATCAGATTCAAACGCCTGCTTCTGCACCAAGTACCCAAGTCAATGAGCAGGAGGCAGCTCTGTGCACAACTGGCGTTAATGATTTGTCACCCAACTAGTATTGGATTTTTCAATGATAAGACAGAGATTACATCTCATTCTTTTGCGAGGAGGTAGAGGCCTGAGCTCTATGCAGTCACCTCACTGCCAGCAGACATATCCAGACATATCAAGACATACCAAGTGAAAAGGCAGAGAGTGTGGTGGAAGATCAGCTTCTGTGCTTCGCAAACTGTTTAATTTGCTAGTCAGATAGCTGCTGATCACTGCAAACCCCGCTCCTCCCAAGGCCTCATCCCTGTGAGATGAACAACCCCTACCCAGATGTCTGCATAAAGCAGAGATCCTAAATAATAAACAGGAAATCCATTAAAGCACTAGGGACCAAGCAGGACACTCAGAATTTTCTTTTATAACTAGGATGGGTTTTGAAGCAGAGTATAAAGAACCTTGAATTTCTAGTTCCACTGCACTTCATCAAGCCTTTTGAATTATTAATTTCTGTATTGAATTGACGATCAACATAGAATTAAGGTCTCCTTTAGCTACAGTCTACAGGAAAACACCTCTAGCCCTTCTTTAGGTTGGCATGTAGCAGTGCTGTCATTTTGTGTTGAAAACACAACTCACTATATTGAGACCTCCAGTACTCCAGCACCACCTAGCAGGCCATAAACTAAAACACAACTGGGAAACACAGCTTCCGACCTAAAAATTCAAACAATTATTTATATTATTATCGTCAAATAATATATTTCAAATAATAATCTTATTTTATTCACAACCAGCCCAACCATTATCTCTGTGTTACCATAAACAGAATGTTGCAAACCACAGTATAGTATTAAAATATGAAGCTAATTCATACTCCAGCTAAAAAACAGGCAAGTTGCTGTGGAACATAATCCCAGAAATAATACGCCAGTGCTGTAAAATCACTAAAAGGTACCAGGATCCCTAAAAAGCTTTACAGAGCCGCACTCGGATGTTGGAGCAGCCGATTTCCGCCAGTTGCCGCGGCCCATCGGCAGATGGCAGAGCAGCACCACGGCCGCAGCAAGTGCCACCGCGAGCACTTGGATTGCGCTCACACATTCATTTGAAGGGAATTACCCGAATTCGTCTCACTCACAAACCCAAATCTGTAGCCAACTAGCCACTCTTTCTGGTAGCCAGGAGTGATACAGAGTAAAAGCACATCCTTTTGTGATGAAAAGCAACCCGCACGGGGGAAATACACTGTTACAGGAAGTTTATGTATTAGGTACAACTGATCCCACTGCTAATACACCTAAAACGAAGTTTAAAAAGCAAAGGAGTAAAAATTTTGAAAATGAACAGTAAATGTTCTCTCCTACATCTAAAAAGCCTACCCCACCTGGACAAAGATAACACGCCACAGTGTGAAGTCTGTCTCAGTGACCAGGTTTCCAACACCACCGCCTTGCAGAGCCAAGGACCCACCAGCACAAGAATGACGTTTCCTCCCAGTGTTGCCTAATTCACAGCTTTGGAGAAACCAAAAGTTTGGAATAAATCAGGCTAAATGGACAGCGTCACTGGCTCAGTGCCATTCAACACAGAAAGTTCTTTAGCTTGCTAGTAATTTTAAGTCTTTGCATTTGATCCTTTCTCTCCTCCAGATCATTACTCAAAATCTGAGAGAGTTTTGGGGGTTGGTTGGTTGTTTTTTAACCACTTCTAGAACAAGGCCAGGGAAAGGTGAACTATCTGGCAGTCTTTACAACAGCAAAGAATACATAATTGTATCATTTATTCCAAAGATTACATTACAAATGTAAAACTGCAAACCATTTGAAATTATTCAATGAAGAGGAGACTGTTCCTGCAATGTAATCTGGCTGGTCTGGCATCAGAAGATTAAGAGAGCATCAACTGCTCATGCATCAGACTTCACCTCTGAAGATTAAGAAATGGCTCTGACCACGTACTCTGTGGTACAGAATATACACAACAAAGTTGACACTGAAGAGAGAACTGCAACCACCCACCTGGAATCCTCAATTTTCAAAAATGATGTTGAGTTTTCCAGTTCAAGGAATACAGACAGTTTCAGTTCAGTACTGAGAACAGTTTAGAAAATCCAAATAAATTTAGAAAACCCAAATAAAGGTTCAAAATCTTTCACAAAGGTATCTAATTTTCCGGAAACAGGCTTCTTCAAATGTTTTCCCATCGCCACAGTTGGCAGACAGAACACTCATAGTTTCTTATACTTGGAATATCTTGAACTTTCCTAGGCGTTAGACACTGAACAATGCATTTTAAGATGAGCCCTAATTAACAGGTAGCACACTGCAGGTGTTTCTTTCACAAAATGCTGGAGACAATGCTTAAGAAGCTCTCTATGGGGGACACACGCATTAAAAACCCCCACATCTCCACAAATGTAAATACATATTCAGCGTTAGTGTGGTGTTCCACAACCTGTCCTTAACAACAAACACGAGGGGAAAATCATCCCTTGCCTGCCCATAAATGCCCAGCCCTGGAGCATTAACAGCTGGTGGCATTGCTTCTGGCAATCCATTTCAGTCACACTGAATTTTGTCAAAATAGTTGTAAGAAAACAAGGCCCAATCTACATTTCTACAACAATCACAACCTCCTCTTCACGAGCTCTTTTTCCTTTCTAAAATTAACAGACTCTGATGCTCTTCATGCCTTTCATCATAAGAGAAGGCATCCATATTCCTGATCATCCACATGGGCTGCCTTCAGAACACCGAGTTCTAACTCTTTATGACAAAGTGCCTGCAGGTTGAGATTTCAGATAAATAAAGCCCCAAACTAAGTCGCAAGAGATTTTCCACATTATTACCCAGACTTTTTACTATATTTGGGTCTTGAGAGCAGAAAACACCACTGAGATACCCACAATGATGCTTTGTCTTTTTTTTTCTCTGATTGCTTCCTTGGCTATCGTAGGGATTTAAAAGGCTTAAATAGGATGCTCCCCACCAGAACTCAGTCTACTGGGATCAGAGCCACCTGTCTTAAGAGCAGATGATCAACTGAAGGTCGTCCTCTGAAATCCTCACAGCTATTTGGACGGCACACGGGTCAGATCAGCATTATCACTCGACAGTGACAGCACTAGTGGCAAGTTCTATGCAGACACATTAATCCAGACTATCACACATGTACGAGCTGAAAGATTCTGTCTAACAGTAAATTGTGCTTATGTAGTTTGAGCATGTTAGAATTTTATCTATTTCCAGTTCTTGGGTTGTTGCTGATAAGTAGCCTCGCTATCAGTCTTGTTTCAGAAGCTGCAAACTAATTTCTATAGATTTGCCATTGTTCATTTATCTTTTTGCTTTGCAAATGCTTTCAAAGTTGAAAAGAAAGCAATTTAAGCACAGCAAACAATCTGTAGGATAAGCCGTGGCTAGAAAGTAAAAACACATATTACTGAACGCCAGCAAAGCAATTTAGTAAAGGAAAATCCACTGATAGCTACAGTGCCAAAAAGAGGGAGCAGAAACAATGCAGACAGCTCTGAGTGTTCTGGCTTTCCCATACCACATTCCCACTTCTCTCTCCCTATCCGTCTATTGTATTGCAACAAATGCTAAAAGAATTAAATGCTCTAGCAATCAAGGCTGGCATATTAAAATGACACTCTGCATTACTGAACCTACTCATCTCTTAATAGAGCTATTCTTCAAAGCAGATTAATTATACTGGCAAGAGACCTTTTGCTATTCTAATTTGTGAAACGTATTTCAATACCACAAGCATATTAAAACAGCTGCAAACGTGTACTAGGATCCAAGATCCCAGGACTCGCGGCATTTAATTAGGTGTTCATCTTGTGACCAGCACTTTAGTCATTGCTTTAGAAGCCCACTTCATATAAAAAGCCTTAATTTCTAGGCTTAATTAACTGCAACTGTAATTAACATACAGCCCCCCATAAAGTATACAAAGATGGGAAAGTAAGCATATACTTCAGTACCTAACAGCATCACAGACGGACAAATACTAGATTTATAGCTCAATTTCTCTGCTTTAATTAAAAAGCAAAGAATTTTTAATTATTTTTAAAATAAGTTATTGGCACTGTGTTTCATATCAGAATATTTAGACAGCACAAGCACTGTCATGACAACCTGAAAATACATCATATTAGTAGTATGCAGAATCATACCACACAAACACATGTGCAGCTTGCTGAATTGTACCCAGCTGTTAAGCACCGACCTCGCATTCCAAACGAAATGTCAGAGAACTAATGCTTGGTTTTAATTTCATTAGTTTAAGCTCTGAAGCTCCAAGGCCTTTGCCTGCCTCTAGAGAACAGGCCTGTATTTTAAGATACTACTTTTTAAATTCCCATCAGATAAATACTTAGATGCCAAGTTCACAAGAGCATTTTCCCTCACTCTTGATCTAGTCAAATTATAACCTCCGATAAGAACAGAAGTTTAAGGCAAACACCAAACAGGCACCAAACGAAGACAAAACACAATTAAATCCGAAAAATTTCAATATAGTACCATGTCTGAAAATGTCAAGACTGCAAATACTTCATTGTGAAATCAAACTTAGCGGTAGCACAACTGCACGGCTTTTTGAACTTTAAAGATTTAAGTATCTTTTCAGAGCCTGGTGGTGCCAAACTGTTTAGGATCCCCCAAAAAATTCTGAGGGCTAGATCCAAGGTACACCCATTTACTGGAGAGGTCTTTGCTTCTAAACAGTCTTACAATGTAATATGAATTTACCCTGTTATTTGCAACTCTGTAAAATAGTGAACAAAACTGCCTCATTAAAAAGTTGTTATACAGGCAACTCTATGGAAGATCAGCAAGAAAAGGTTCTAGCTTTCCTTTTAGTCTACTATTTAGCAACTATTTATGTTGCATATATGACTGCATACAAATAACTGTCTTTTCCTACCCTTGTATTTTCCTTCTCCTTGCACGACAGTGATTTTAGATATTTAGAGGTATTAAGGAACATCTACGAACAACATGTTATGTTCCTTTTGGTTTGTAATTCAGTCTTGACTACAGGCATCTGAGTTTCCCCCCTACAAAACACCCTCTTCTTAGAATATGCTAATTTAGCAGATGCAACATTCTTCAAAAATACATTCACTTTACCGAGACCTTTAGACAGAAACCACGCGGAAGAGCAGATGTCAGTTCCAGCTCTTCAATTCCTTGGACAGCTACCCCTTTCAGCTTCATCTCCGTAGCTGTTCTTTAGAGAAACAGGCAGAGGTAGCTACTCTGAAAGCTATTTCTCAATTAAACTTGTTTTCAACAGTCAAGTTCCCACGCTCACATCTCCCCTGATACCCAGTGATATTTTCTTTCAGGTATCAAGCAGCTTAAGTAGCACTGAGGAGCATCCCCAAAACGAATTACTCTTCACACACATTTTTTTCCTGCTTTTTGCCAAAAGCAGGATGAACGTGTTCTCCTCCTAATTCACCCTTTACCCTACAAAGGGCCCACAGGAACAAAATGCATCCACTGAGCAGGAGCAGGGAAAGCAAGTAAAAACTAACGCACAGGATGACACCACATTTTATCTATAACACAAAACATCCTGAGTATTCCAGACTCACCAAACCAGCAGTAAGTGAAGGAGCAGACTGTCCTAGAGACTGATTTCTCATGCGGACCAGGTTGGAGGTATCTCCAGGTGGCTGCCAGATCGGCTGTCCCACTCCACTGTGGACACTATTTGATAAGGGAAGTAGCTGTTTTCCTTTAAACACAAAAGCAAAATACTATCAGCTTGTTTTTAAACAAGTTTGCAAGTTCAAAACACAATGAAAACAAATATTTCATGTGGAGAAAAAAAGCATTTAACAAAAAAAAGCAATTTAAAGGTTTCGGTAGGTTAGAACTTCTAAGAGCACAATACACATTTGATAACTAAGTATTTCCAAAAAATCTAGTCTACATAATAAGGCAACAGGTAAATCCAAAAACTTGTAGAAACATACTTCTAGCATTTTATACCTTTCTATACTTCACAGCTTAAAAAGCAAACAATATTTGCTGCCAATTAAACAATTTATTGCCCTACAGAGAGGCAATGTTAATGTTGCAAAATCTCTCAAGTATAGTTTTAAAAATTCTTACGAAAATGCTTCCATAACTGTAAAAATATTACCTCTTCTAAATAGCTTAGCGATCTAAATATTCCCACTTTCTCCTGTCATTGCAACATTCAGGAGCAGATTTCCCCCAGCTGGGATCAGAATGTAGTGTATGTTTAAACACTGGTTTTCTTTGAACCAGGGACAGATATTTTCTGTCTGAAAAATTTAACTCTTCAGCAATATCATATTATCTTAAAAGCAAAACATTCCATAGCTTTCCCAAGTCCCCCTTGTATGTGATGGATTAGTGCAGACACTGATCTCCCACGCTACATACACAACAGTAATGAGAGGAGCTGCTATCTCAACAAGTTCACGCCACTGTAGTTTACTGCAGAAAATACAGTAATCACTTAAAATGAATTTGCTCAATACATTTTTTCCTAGTCAATATAACATTCCTTTTCAAATAAAGTCCAGCAGTAAGTTTCCACAATGAGAATGAACCAAAGACAAAGCAGGTCATATTCTGACTCCATCAGGACCGACAGTTTCCTTTTATGTACAATGTCATTCACAAAAAGAAGGAAGATAGAGTCGTGTGGTTAAAAACACATAAGTGAAAAAGTCTGTAAATCTGGGTTCCATTATTGGCTTCCAGATGACTTCCTCTGTAACTCTGGTCAGTCAACCTCTGTACTTCAGCTTCACCATCTGCAACATGGGAGTAAATAATAGTGCTTTCCTTCAAGTTAGGACTGGGAGACTAAATTACACACCCCCCCCCCCTAAGCACAGTGAAGATAGTTCCATTCAACAGATTATTACATGCTCAGATACTACAACAGGAATCACAGGCAACTCCGACATTTGTTGCAATAAGCAGCAGGAAGCAGTCTACATCTTTAATCACATATATTGTAGAATTATGTTTTTCTCAGAAGCAACAAGCTATTTTAAAAATTCAACTTGACCTTAGATGTCAAATATTACATTCACTACATAAAAGCAGCTACGATATTTGGAAGACTGCCACACAGTGTGACTGTCCACGATGCCAGGGGTGGCAGGGAGGGAGAGTGCTGTCTCTTCTTTTTCTTTCTAAACTAGTTTATGTTAATTTTCTGTGAAAGTTACCACCAATGGGCCAAGTACACATTAACAGAATGAGTCAAAGTGTGTGAGAGATGAGAAGGCTCGACTCTGGCGAGCAGAGACAGCGTATGAGTGAGTCCCTTCTTCCCAGCCTCAGCCAAGCTGCTCACAGCTGGGGACATGAGTTTGAGTTTGCTCATTTCCAAAATTATGTGTAAATACGACTCCTCTTGTCTGCAGAGATCTAAAACTACACAAATGTACATTACTGTATGTATCTCAGTAAAGCACTAATAAAGATATCCTATAACATTAATTCAAATCATATAATTACCTAATAGTTCAAAATGCCAGTGCTTCAGAGCAAGAATAACATTATTTAAATCTCCATAAGATATAGTTATCTAATCCTTATCCTTTTAGTTCCACAAAGTCTGAATCGAGCAAGATAGAATTCCACCAGGAGTCAAATCTAAGGCAACCAGTTTGTATGCATGATCACCTACACTCTTTAACTTGCTTCTGTTGTAAAAATAAGGTGGAATTATTTTGGGGATGGAGCCTGTAGCTAAAGCCTTTCCCCACCATGCCTCAAGTCCTACATACGTTCCAAACATCCACATTTAAAATATATATCTAAACATCTATGGGTTTGAATCCAGTTGGATTAAACTGATCTTGTTGGGGCTCTTCTCCCTTTCCTGAATCACATTATAGTAGACTGAAAAGTCATTAAGATGAAGCAGCATCATTTCAGGATAGAAAATTTAAAAGAATGTTATCTCCAAAGAGAACAATTATTTTTAAAAAAGAAACAGAACTTTTCCAGTTTTCCTGCTTCTGCATTTTTACTTTCATTTGCTTACTTTTACTCAAAAACAAGCACACACGAACTACAGTACTATCTGCGGTCACTGTGATCAGCCAACAGCTGTGCAGTTAAACCTCTGTTCTCCTCTAGCGACCAACCTACCTTAGAGAACAAACTTACACGGGTTCAAAACATTATGAATGTTGCCATTTTTCAGAAACAAGCTGCTCCTTACAAAGAAAACATTAAGACAATGCCAAGCCAAAATAAAACACATGTACTTTCCTACTTATTTAATTCTATTACATCTAGCACCTCAAACATCAGAATATTTCCTTCCCCTGACAAAAGACAGAGGGACCAGCACTGGATGTATTTTTGTAGTCATGCAAATCACGCCCATGTTACTGACAAAAGAGGCGGCTTCACCCTCTTCCTCTTCCACCTGAGAGGCTTCAGCCCTTCTTGTTCTTGCACTAACATGCAAATAGGCAAATGGTCACCTAGTTAGGGAGGAAATAGGCTGCAAGTTAACCCTAGAAAGAAACAGTAGCATTCAGGCAGATGGCTATTTCATTCTAGACTGATCATGCAGCTCTATACATTGTAATGCCAGCATCACAGACCTTGATCCCAGCTTTAAACAACTGTGAAACCATCTCCCGGCCCACATACCAAGTCATTGAAAAAGAAAACTACTGAGCTTGGTCCTTCTTTTTTTGCCTGAATATTAGACTATGCTCACTACATGGTTCCACAGTGACAATCTAAGTTCTCCGACAGGACTGAAGATTCTGCTCACAAAAAAGAAGCGAAGCTTTACAGCAACTGAAAAAGCATCTACTCACTAAGCAACATGTTTACTTTGAATCACAAACACCTACAGTGCTTTTGAAGCCAAAAAGAAACTAAACAAGAATTTGAACCTGATATCAAAATCAGCTCCCCTGTAAGGAACAACATGGCAAAGTAGGCAAGCTTATAGTCAGTGCTGACTGTAAAAGAGGTAAGAATGCATCGCTGTGATGCCTGAATTTTCACCATTCCCTTAACTTTGCATATTAAGCTCAGCTTCTAACTTTTCCCTCTGGGCAACATACAGAATTTCACTCCAAATCCAGTCTTTTTTTTTCCATTCTTTTCTACTAATATTTCTTGTTGCATCTATCTCTTAAATAAATATTTGTAAACCATCCCAACAAGAGGTCACCTTTAGTTTTCAAGAGACGACTAATTGGTATCTTTTATTACAACTGTTATGCCAACAAGCGATACTGCATCTTTAATAGTAATGAATTGTCATATTGTCTTTACCAGATGGCATACCTGACAAGGAACTTGCCAAGCTCCCTCTCCGCAGCTTGCAGTCATCCTGACTGAGCTGACGATGGAGCTTGGTTTTCCCAGCAGATGCAAAGATGTCAGGGTTGCTGAGCTTCCTACAACGTAACGGAGCGGGCTCTGATATCATCTCCTGTAGGAAGAACCAAGCAGAAGTTTGTTAGTATCAGCTAAATATCTGGGGGTTGAAACGTACAATCTTCAAAGCACAAAGGAGACTGGTAAAAAAACAAAACCACATACACAGAAAAACACTTAAAGTTGTAAATCACCCTCTTTTGTGCCACGTATCTGCACAGAAAGCACCGCACATTATGCCAGTCAAACATGGTCCTTGAACACTGTTGTTGTAAGGAGTATCATTAATAATAGTCAGATAAAGGCAATTATGCTACAGCAGTTATTTGCACTTGCAGTATGTAGGAAAAGAGGCTACTGAAAAATCAGGCTCAGCTGTGATTCAAACCACTTCTTGCTAAAGCAAAGAGTATTTTCTCCTAATTTCTTGAATACATTTCCATCCAGTCTATGACTAATATACCTATAAAGAAACTGTAGCAAGGTCCCATTGCAAACCAAGACTCCTATTATAAGTTGCAGCTCTACTACAAGACCATATATATATCGCTAAACAATAATTAGGAGAGCGATCATCTTTTGTGCAATGTCTTCGTTTTTACTTTAAACAAAATTAGACATGTCTTTGTCAGGAACACTCCTACACGTGTAGATTCCTTTCACAGCACACAGCAAACTTTCAATCAAAATAGTAGTAGGTAGAACAGTGGCAAGCACAACCACAGTGCTTTCCCCATGCATTTCATCGTTCTGGAGGTGTTAAACTCTCATTTCACACCCAAAGAAGAACTACACAAACTATCATACATGGATTTGAAGATAACGTGACACTTTCCATTACAGCCTATATAGAGTTCTCCCTTCTCCGCAGTAGTGCAACACGTTCCACATGTCTTAATGGATTGTTCCATTTTATTCCAAATACCACTCATTAGCTATATGGCACTTCAAGCCATGCTTATCCTCGTAAAATCTCATCTGAGGCACAAAATAAACTGAAAGGAACACTTTCTCTGCATGACACATCACCACATGTCTTAACATAGTTTTAAATCGTGTTTAAATCAAAAATTAATCTACCAGTAGTGTTTTAATTAAAATTTGCATATTCCAGTCAAAACCTATTTCTGAAGTCATTAATTCAAATCTATTCAGTCTACACTATTATGCCTCGCACGCTTTTAATGTGGCCTGTTTTAAATGCCTACAACGTCTAAAATAGATCGTGTTTCCCCACTGTGACAGTCCAAAATTACCATACATAAAAAAGGCACTGCAGGTTACAACCAAATGAGTTAAAGACTCACCCAGCTTACCCTCTCACGCTCATGCTTCAATTCCACTAAGTGTTCCCAGCATCCTTCAGTATCCAGCTACCTCCCCAAAATCAGCCATAGCCATTTAAATGCCCCCTGCACACAATGCTCCTGGTCACACCTGCAGTCCATGCAGCATCCTGCTTAGAAATCCCTGCAAAATGCACAAATCCCTAGAAAAGGCAGCTTTTTTCCCCACTCTTACCCTGCAGAGCCCATTGCCATGATTGTCTTGCCTTGTCACTAATAAACGTCCAATAAATCTAGTCATTCTACTCCAACTCAACAATTAATTTAACATCCAAATCAACAAGAGGAAGGTAAATCAGCATGTGCAACAGGTTGATCTCTTAATTTGAGAGAGAAAAACAAGGTATTATTTTGCCTGAAAAAAATGCAGCAGAACAACAGAACAATTTTGAAATTATAGTATTAATAACAATATTACTACTATTAGTAATAATTATAGTATTAATAACATCAAAATTAAAATGTCAAGATTAACATGACGCTTTCCAACTGGGACTTCTTCGTTTGTTGAAGGTTTTGGGGTTGGTTGTTGGTGGTGTTGGGAGGTTCTGTTTGGTTTGGTTTTCCCCTCAGGTTCATATTCATCTCTCCTCCACCACACACTTACATCTGTCTCATCCTTCTCAGTGAACTGCTACTAAAACAGACCATTTCATTCATTCAGGACACCAAAGTAAGGGAAGGCAGTAAAGTAAGAAACAAAACTACTCTAAGTTCTGTTACAAGCAATTTATCTACTTTATATTTCATTTTCCCACCCAGTATATAGACATCTGCAGATGTGCCCACTTCCCTACCCTTCCCCCTCTATGCAGTCTCTCCTTATTGGTAAAAATAATTACAAATTCTTAATATTTCATCTTGAGTTACAGTACACAAGCTTTTTAGATCTGATAAAAGCTAAATCGAGAGCAGCCCAACTGAAGGAGCACATGGAGCACCAATGCTGTCGGGTGCATCTACCAAAACATCCGCTCAGAAGAGTTCTTACACTCAGCAAGATGGAGAACCAGACAAACTGCGACAAGAGCTGCAGACAAAAGACAAGAAACGTCCTTCCTGATGTGTAAGATCGCACTAATATCGCATGTTAAAATCCCGATCTGGTAATCTCAGCGTGCAGCTACTAGGAATCTTCTCAGTCATCTTTTCCATTCCATTGCACAGGGAAAGTTTCCCAAGCAATTAAACCAAGAAATAAAAGAAGAAGCGCATGCACCACCGCAATGATTTCCAGCGGCGTTTGTTTTTTCATATTGTTCGTATAATGGTGTTGCAAGAGAGTGACACAGCACAGCCCGCCCCTTCATCTGCAAGTCCAGGGGAACACTCAAGTGTGGCCGCACATCAGGGTATGTTCTTAACCGCCAGGTGAAGAACCACGGTTACTGAGATGGGGATTCCAGCAACAGGGCAGTGTTAGGAACAAAACTTCTTAATACATGTCTTTATGGCCTACATGAGACGTAACAGATCATACAAATGAGCAGTTCCTTTCACAGAACCGTACTATAACTCAAAAATATGTATTTCCTAGTGATGTCTACACTAAGCAAAAGTACTCAACTGTAGCTACCAAATATTGAAATCTGCAGGGCAAAACATGTTAAACTATGAGCCAGGGAACAGGAGAGGTACAAAAAAGAGTCTACAAAAAAGTTTCTATCAACAGATAACAGATGTTTAGTCTGGAGAAGAGGAGGCTCAGAGCTGAGCTCAGCACTCTCTAGAACTACCTGAAGGGCAGTTCTAGCCAGGTGGGGATTGGTCTCTTCTCCCAGGCATCAGCAATAGGACAAGGGGCCATGGGCTTCAACTCTGCCAGGGGAAATTTAGGCTGGAGATTAGAAAGTAATTCTTTGCAGAGAGAGTGGTCAGGCATTGGAATCACTGCCCAGGGAGGTGCTGGACTCACCGACCCTGGAGGTTTTTAAACTGAGATTGTACATGGCACTTAGTGCCATGATCTAGTAAACGGACTGGAGTTGGACCAAGGGTTGGACTGGATGATCCCTGAGGTCTATTCCAAGCCAGTCGATTCTGTGATAATCCACTAACAACAACAATGATAATTTTTTTTCTTCTTAAGTCCAACAAGCACAACAACCTAAGGGCATCTGGAAGGGAATTCCAGCAAACTGCTGGAAATCGGCAAAGGACACACTAATTTTGGTCTGTTTTGTAAGGAAGATAACAACGAGTAACGTAACTTGATGGTAACTTGACACTTTCTGAATTTCTTTAAAGGAATAAAAATAGTCATCATTGAAAGCTGCATTTTCTATTTTTTAACACAGTACTGTTTGTCCATTACAAGATAAAAACCTGTTGTGTCAGGATTGTGTGCACATATCTGAGCAGCTTTCTTTTTATGCTCAGCCTTTCCTCATCACTTTATATGTGTGTACATACTCTTAATAAAAGATAAATCTGCTCTTGTCATTAGGTCTGCTCTAATATCCTTTAAAATACACCGAAGAATAGAAAATTAAAGGCCTAGAGAACAGATTGCAAACCAAATATCTATGTAAGTAGCAATTAACACAATGGAATCATGGCATTCATGCTTTAGTTTTTAGCACTGAAATTTGCCTGAACATGACATGTTGAGGGAAGAGGCCCAGCAGTTCACCAGGAAGCTGAGGTGAGCCCAAATGTGACCAAAATCGTAGGTTGAATAAGAACATGCAACTAAGACTCTTCTTAACTGTGTGTGTTTAACTTGCCAGCAGCATCCTGAAAAATGTCAGACACAGAAGAATCAAGGAAAATTACATTAAATCAACATAGCCTCTTAGAGGCTATAATATATGGGCTTACTACATCAACAAGAGAGAAAAGCTTTACACAATATATTACATTGTATAAAACTGTCAGTATTTTAGAGACAGAAAAGAGTTGTACAGTATTTTTCTCTTTAATAGATTTATTTGAAGAACTTTGCAATAAATCCCAACACCCCCACAAACATAAATACATATATTTGGCTGAGTGTCAATATTAGGACTTCAGAATGACTGCAAAGCTAAGCATTATTGCCACAGGGATGCTTTCAATAGAACTGTACGGAGCAACATGCACACATTTAACATTCTGAATACCTACAGTTCCCTCTGAACACTCATCTGCAGGTACAAGGCAGATGACAGGAAAGGTACAAATTTAAATTCCTCTGCATTAATATATATATATATATATATATATCCCAACAATTAAAACCAAACAAGGAAAAAAATGTTTCCTGGAAGACATAGTATCAGAAACCTATACCATGAGATATACCCTCCTTATTCTGTTCTTCCAATAGGAAGATTTTTTCCTCGCTAACTCTTCAGGCGTGTTTGATTAGAACTAATGAATCTTCTCACTTCATGTTGTTTTCCCAGGGAAATTCAAGTTGTTAACTTTGTTGCCAAGTGTTCCCAGCTGCAGGAACACATTAAAAAGAAAAAACAAATATTTACAACTATGTACATTATTACCCCCTTTCTGAGGATCATTGAGATGCAGAATCGTTTTATTCTTAATGGAAACACAGTCTAGATGACAAGGTAATTTGTGATTAAATTATATCAGCCTGAATGTTTGGTCTCTATATGAAAATGCAAATAAGACCATAATGGCGTCAACAATCAAAAAGTATTTGATCCTACTTCAGGAACTTCCTAATGAGAGACAAATTCTTGAATTCAGCTTGTAAATGCCTAAAGCCACAAGAATTTCACCTAGGGAAGAGCAACAGAGCCTCTACTGAAGTCTGAGTCCAACTCTAAAGAAGCTCAAAGGAACCGTTACCAATATCCCGAGACCCAAAACCCCACAACACCCTCACTAGTTGCATTGAAAACAACACCAGCCTGAACGAAGACCCTGCACATTAAAGGCCACGTCATTCCTTCTGCATCCATATTCCAGCATGAATATTCCAAATGTAAAAGGTTTGTACAGAGCAGGGAAATTAATTCCTGGCCAGACAAAAAACATGAACAACTCTGTAATTCATGATTTTTACATTAGAATCCCGTCTGCTGTAACAATATAGAGAATTGTGGAAAACAAAAGAAGTGATTTCTAATAAAATTTGGTGTTATAAGACACCAGTAACACCTTCTCGCTGCAGATTTTCCTCCATTAAACTCGGAAGATGGGCCCAACATCACTGACTGGTATTACTGCACGTTCTCTTTAGCATCCTACACATTATCAAACACTTATCTTCTGTGCTCTTGTCTATTAGATTTTATACAGTCAGAGATACGAGTTTAGATTTGCTAAAGACCATAATCTGCAGTGTAAACACGCCAAATTTTTTCTCGTTTGCCAATTTCTCAGACTTATTCAGATATTTATTACACAGAAAATACTGAATTTAACACCTGTTATGCTGTACAAACAACTAGAATGAGAACTGCTTAAGGAAGCAGGCAGGCAGCAGAAACACAGCTGCATCTTAAGCTGTGCATGTAAAAGACATACCACTTAATATCGGGTATAAAAATGAAAATCACTAGAACATTCTGCAAGGTGCTTTGATTCGCTGCAACATTGAAGCTTATTTTCTTTTCAATTAATGAGCTTTCAGATCTCCAACTATATTTATTTTTGTTCACGTTACATTATCTCACTGTCTCATTCACAGGGAATGAGCAAAACAACATAAAATACCTACTAATACCTGTGTAGATTCTGTTTAAGGTTTATAAACAAAGAAAAAAGTTAAAAGTCAGTAAGTTTGAGGTACAGTCTCAATGAAAGTCTCTGTTGGCTCAGGATGAGATACAGCCCTTCAAACAACTGCCCCAAGACCAGGGGGGCTAGAAGAGAGAAATTCATGCCCAACTGCTGTTCCAAGGCTTGTTTCTACAAAGAAAAGAAGAAGGTAACTCATTGAACTGAGCTTTGGTGGGAAACTGCTCAGTTGAGTTAAAGGGGCTTTTCTAATGCAATGACTACGTCCAGATGTGGAACACAAAGACTCGATCTTAATTTATAAAGCTCACTTTTTCTGCACAGAGAAGCATGAAACCAGAACACACTGCAGGAATCCTCTTTAACCATACTGCTTGTTAGCCCAGGATGCTTTTATACATCACAACTATCACCTGAACATTAGTGATGGAACCATCTGTAGTTAGAGATCAGTGGTAAAATAAAATCTAACAAGACACAACGCTCTACTAAGAGTTAGAACACTATTTGTTCATATACATGATGAAGACAGACCATGATACATTGAAATCTGATGTTATCACCACTGAGGAAGATCCTTATTTGCAGCAGGGAAAAAGTTACTTCTTTTTGTTTTGCTCATGACAGTGGAAGTTCCAATCATTTGGCATCAATATTTTTGTCTCCATGAGCCATCTGGAATCTTCTCACTGCCTTCCACAAGTGAGATAAGTACATCAATGCACGGCAGAAATAAGAAGCATTTATGTGAAGTTTTCCTGGCAATAAATTTTCCTCCAAACTCGACAGCAGATCTGCAGGTATGGAATGGGGGGAAAAATGATCATTTAAGACTATAAATAAAACTATCAATGGCTCTAGACCTAAAGGAAATGAAGTTAACCTTTGGAAACACAACAAATGCTTAATCCCTAGTTTTTCTTAACAGAAATCGCATAAAACGACAAAGATAAACTAATTAACAAAGAAATGGAGTGTCTAGAGTCTGGCACAAAAGCTTCTCCTCACCAAGCAGCATAATCCAGTTCCGTCCCAAAAAAACACAAGAGACACAATTATTTAAAGGACAAAACATATGATGTATTTCTTCCCTTTAGCTTGACAACAAAGCCGATGCCCAAGTGTGGTTTATGAACATGGCCAGGCCTCCAGCTCAAACAGAAAACCACAGTCAGAAGACACTTCAGCTGAAGTGTGTGCAGACTGGCACAAGAATGCTGAAACCAGATTCTCTTCTCTCCTGAACACAGAGATCAATGCAAAGGTCAAAGAACATATAAATAACTAACTGAATGCAGAATTTAACTTTCAGGGTCACGTATTTTCGCCATCTTCACACTGCACAGGCACAATTTAAGTCATTTAATAAATCAGAGAAAGAGTTATTTGTTACCAATATGTCACCGCATCCATCTATGCCTAAACGTTTAAACATCTAAATGCCTAATCACAGCACATCATCATTTGATGTGGAAATGAAATTGCTAAGACTCTAAATGACCCACCTAGTTAGCTGCTGTGGTTCTTGAGGAGCAAGGTTTTGATGGGCAATGAAGCTTTTTGGTTTGGTCTCAAACAGTTCCCTAACCTGATGGTCTTCACTGCTTCCTTAGCTTCAGCTGCTCAGATTCCATGAGTAAGAATTAAATAAGAGTGAAAAAAACATTTTAAATAAATGCCTGTCATCGTACCTATAATAATCCACTGCATTTATTATAGCACCAAAGCTATATTGGCTTACGAAGCACAACAGGCAGCTCAGGCAATAAAATAACCTATCAGACAAAAATAAAGAATTGCGTCTTCTAGAGACTCTAAGAACTATCTTGACATGCGGGACATGCACTTTCTTTGCACTGCAAGAAAGGGCATCAGCTTGCTCAAGAAGTAACTCAACTTCTAGGTGTAAAGTCTATAATACATACCCATTTCTCCAACACAATACACACGGACGTCACTTGGTTTCTCGAAGCGTACAGTCATGAAAATACCTACAGTCTGAGTGTTTTGTAGATGTCTAATCCCAGCCTTGGACAGCCCCCCACTGTTACCCTCAAGTGCTCTATAACAAATAGTAGGTAGCAGCAGCTTCTCCCTTCGATCTAACAATTGATTACAAACACAAGCAGTCCCACAATAAATCCAGCCACTTCTCATAGAAGACTTCTTAGCTCCTTCACTTCTATACTCCTATTGGACAAGAAATACAGCACACTGCTAAACTCAGATGCAAATCGTCAGCAACATGAACACCTATATATTCATAATATTTCCACTGCCTGCTTAACTATTCTAATATGCAAGACATGAAATTAACGTGGCTAATGCACAATATTTGCTCTTCACTTGTGACAGGAAATTGAAATCTCACGCAGCTGAGCTGAATCATCCAAGTTGCTGACGCAATTTCTACCTACTTATTGATTCACACAAATCGATTTAAACAAATTAGGTTTGCCCGTTAATCTTCAATTTTGAGAGAGGTGATGTTTTTATTGTATCAGGCCAGAGAAGTGACATATGCCTTTTGGCTCTGTTTTGCTATTATCTAACGAGCCCATGGTAGAACTGGTCACTTGACTCTATGTCCCTTTTGTCTGCTTCTAGATGAATCTTTTGGCTCGATTCTGTTATTATCTAACAAGCACGCTGCAGAATTGATCGCTTGACTCTATTCCCCTTTGCCTGCTTTTAGATGACTCTCTTCTTCAGTCACTTTCCCCCCCATACTTTAAACATTAGCATGAACATACAAGTGAACTCACAGCAATGTTTTGCCAGCCTGATCAAAATACAGAAAGGCAAAACTATAGCTAATGAAGAATTCAAACAGGAGTAGCTCTGGCATCAAAAGAATCAGCTAATGGAGGGCAGTGACATATACCTACAGGACACTGAGAGGTTTGTTCTTTCTGGCTTGTTTTTTTGCCTCCTCGGAAAATGAGAGAGGAAAAAAAAAGAGAGACAGAACCATCCATGTCACAGGAAGCAGCTGCTTCTTCCACAGTTATGCTCTGGCTTCTTCAATACCTTTGTTTCTTCACAGAAAAGGGGATAAACTTAAGAAATTAAGGATGAGGGAGAATGCCTGCCAGCCAGCCAAACACTCTGGACTCTGGTTCACCATATGAGAAGCTTTACAGGGTAGAACTTGGTAACTTCTTATAAAAATCCACTTGCTTTTTGTTCTGTGTCTGTAATGAGAAAAAGGGCTAGACAGCAACAAAGAAAGGGAGATGGGGAAAGGAAGTCTGAGGTCTACAAACAGTAACTGAGTTTTTAATGGCAAGTCACATCCACAGCTTGTAATTTAGGAGTCTTTACCAATGTCTTCCTTAAGACTTTCTTTAGCTCCCTTGATGAAACGGGCACAAGAGAAAATTGCCCTAAAATCAGCCCTAAACGGCAACAATATCCCAAAACAGGTACCTAGAAGTATTTATGTGAACAGATGGTTCCTGATCTTCTAGAAGGCAGCAGCACTCCGTCCCTCCTTTGATAAGAAGGGGCAAAGATGCTTACAGAGCATATTTGGCTATGGTCAAGCTATATTTGATTTTATGGAATCCATAATGTGAGTATTTAAAGCTACACTTTATTGCAAACACAAACTACCTTTTTAGGGAAAGGTCCATTTGATTCTGTTTATTTGCTTAAATTTTGGAAAGAAACTTCCATCCTCTTCAGATTAAGTTTCATTTCAGCTTGTAGGTTTTGATAGGGAGTTAAAAGAAACAGCTTTCAGTGTTGTGAGCTGTTAATCATAAGGTCCATGTGTGGCAGAGCAGAAGAGGAGCTGCAACAGAGCTCTGATCAGCAGCCTGATGGACAGAGGTGTGGATAAAGCTCAAAAACAAAGTGTGAACTGAACTCCAAAAGCTTGCTGCTTTACCTACGGTAGAAATAACCAAAGAACAACAAACTGTTAGCAGTCTCTGAACAGAGCTCATCACCATAGAGGTACTGATGACACCTAGAGAGAAAAGAAAAAAGAGAAAATGCTTATTAAATGTGAAGTTCTGGTTAGGAAAAAAGAAAAACCTCTTTGGTTTGCAGGCTTGCCACGCAGCAAGGAACACGTGGGAACAGCTTCTGTGCAGCTCTGGAGGCAAAACAAATCCCACTAGCACTCTGGGGTTTGGCCAGTTTCCCCCTGCTGGTCACTGACTGCTTTCCAAAAATACAAACAGAGTGAGAAGTCAGTGGAAAAGATCCTTTGCCATTCCTTTAAAAAAAATAATAATTAAAAAAAAAATAATATATATATATATGCGCAAAGACAACACAAAAGGGAGGCTAAGCTTTCTAACCTAACGTTTATAAGAAAACTTAGACCGACTTGAACGATACAGGGAGTAGAAATATCCACGGAGTCATAAAGTTACAAAACTCTCATACGACACACCCAGCCATGGTAATGCAATCCTCAAAATTGTAAAAATACAAGTATCAAGCAGTAGCGGAGAAGTAACCTTGTCTGTGATCACACTATTCCAGGCTGCTGCAAGAATATTACCTATTTTTGGTGCACACACTCCAAAAACAATTAGGAAGAAAGCATGAAGTGCTAGAAGCAAAATAACTCAGTGTCTTCTGTTCCAAGTTAAGCTAGATTTTACATTTCAAATACTTAAACATGGAAAAGATATCAGATGGTAGAGAGTTTTACTGTCTGTGCTAGCATAGGCATATTTCACAGCTGAAAGTTGGACATTAGACAAAACAAGCCTCCAAATAAGATGTGGTTTTGTTTCCTAACTGCAGGAATAATTAAACACTGGCAGAGCTTTCCAGAAGAGGTGACAGACACACCATGATCTAAGGCTAAGATAAGATCAGTTTCTAAAAGGGATGTTTTAATTTGTCTTTCGGGAAAGCTCCACAGCCTGCACCTGTGGGGAAATCACACTGGATAAGCACAGTAATCCATTGTGGCTTTGGGACATATAGATCTACGAAGTTTCAAAGACACCTGGAAAGAAAGGAATACTTTTGCTATTCTCAGAAAGTTTCAGTTCCAAATGACTATAATAACTAAATAATCTGATGGTTAAGTCAGTTATCCTGTTCAAAGCTCAGGGAACACTTTCTAACCAATGCAGAAATTATAAAATGTACTGTCTGGGAACCCCACAAAATCTCCCTTCTTGAGGCACATAAAAATTGACAGCTGGCGATAGCCTACTGCACAGACTGCCTAGAGAAAGGGCTCCTCAATACAAAACTAAAAGTAAGGAGATTTTTCATGTTTCTCAATAATATGTATGCAGTTTGCCTGCTGGCATCAGCCGAACATTTCCCCTACAACGAACATACATGCAGCGGCGGAGCCTCCGCGTTTAGCAACATTACGGTCCAACTCTTCAGCAGCAGCCGCCAAGTTAAACTTCATACAAGACAAAGGGTCCCTCTAACCCAAAATCCCACCTCTACAATTTGCAGTCCCCCCACCAGCCCCTTGAAATGCTTGTTGAGATTCTGCTACTGTTTTCCTCTTCATCTCTTTACTATCCTACAAAATCACAAAGGCACAGAATCTACTTATAAATCCATCCTGGCCACCCGTAACAGGAGGAGAAGGAACCAGACAGAAGTGAGGGTAAAGTGCTGACAAGCATGGGGTCTGTTTCTGTCCCCTCACCTTGTCACATCCCCGAGCAAAGCACCTCTGAGCAGCACCAACTAGTTCCCAGGATGCCTTCAGAGCAGAGAACACTGTTCAGCAAGACTCAGCAATCAGTGACCTCTATTTCTGCTCTTCTGACCCTCAACCTGCATCCCTCTAGACCTTCCACAATACTTCAGCTTTCCTCGTATCTGTGTATTCTCCCCCTGCTTGCAGAGGGACACAGGATTCAGATTTGTTAGGGACAGGCTAATGCTCATTCCTCATGGAAAAAATCCATAAAAATAGCAAAGACATTCCCTACAGAGCAGCAAAGGGAAGCATCGTGCCTTTGCCCTGTTCTAATGTTCTCCTGTATGCAAGTTAATTTCAGCCGTTTTCCTCAGGTGGATCCAGTCTGCCTATTCAATAATTTTCACTAGATCCCTCCTCCAGTACTTCAACTCTGAATGCTTTTTGCATTATTTGGTAAAAACAAATCATGCATGTTTTGCCTTTTGTGTGAAGATTCTCTTTTTAAGCCTGACTCCTAGCTTAATACTAGAGGAAACAGCTGCTGTTTGCCACCCACCTTCTACATACCAACCACAGTCTTGGATGCTTCCATCATAAACCCCTTAAGTCACATCTTCTAGACACTGAAGTGTCTTTTCTATGAGAACTTTGACCTTTGACTTCTACCTGAAGTAGAAAATGCTAATAAAAGCACCTCTGACAAATATTGGCTATGATGCATGTGGGATCTTTCACAATAAATATCACAATGTCTCAAACTAATTATGTAAGCACAATATGGAAACAACCTAATGCTTATAATGTGCCTCTGGCTGAGGGTGACTGTCACTCCTAAGCAATAATAACTTACACCTCAACTTTCTTTTTTCTCCTTCAACGTAGTCAGCAAATATATGATGATTAATTTGATACTTAATAGAAATCCAAGTGGGCTGTGTTTGACAAAGACGCCCTCGCTCAATGAAACCAAACTGTCATGGGATAAAAAGAACAATTCAGTGATGAATTCATGCCTGATTAACAGATAGTAAATAAGAAGTTGGAACAATTGGACCTTTTCCCAAACAAGACGGCTGACCAGTGCAGTCCCACAATGATCTGTTCTGGCATCATTAAAGCAACATCTAGCAAAGAAGCATAAGACCTATGTGACAGAGCTTGCTGACAAAGCTAAAAGTTAATCAAGGTTGCAAAAGGGATGGCCAAAGATCTGAAGAAGACCTTAATGACACTGTTTAAATGGGCTGTAAAATAGCAGATAAGATTAGACGTTGATAAAGTGATGTATAATGTAAAAAAATCATAAATCCTACATTTATATACACAATGACAAATTCTGAACTAGCTATTACCACTTAAAAGGGTGATTGTGGAGTTGTGGAGAACAGACAGTTCCATGAAAATGCCAACTCAGTGCTTAAAGATTGTCAAGAAAAAGCAAGCAGAAGATCAAAGAATAAAGCCTAATATGCTATATAAGTTTACAAGGTGTCATTCGCTGAAATACTGTAGCCAGTCCTGGTTATTGTTCCCCGACCCTGTTCCTCTGTTCCCTGCATCACTATCTCCAATCAGGAACAGACCTGCAAAAGGTGCAAAGAAAACAGCAAGGACAATGATAAGGATAGAGTCACTTCTTTCATAACTCTTCTGGAAAGCCTACAGGCAAGGAACAGTAAATGAAATAAAATGTTATCAAGCCATAAGCCATACAGAAGAACATGGATTCTCTTTTTCACTGCCTCTTCCAATTCAAGAATCAACACACAAGGCATGGAACAAGCAGGTAGAAAGTTCAAAAACAAACAAAAAGAAGTGGTTTTTCCACACGAAATGTGTTCAAGCCTTACAACACTCAATCACAGGACGTTGTGGATGCTACAAGCAAACATGGCTTCAAATACTGATTGGACAAATTCATAAGAAAAAACCCATTGGGGGCACTAAAAACAAATATCACCTCTAGTTCCGGAAACCTGGGAGCCACAAATTACTGGAGGCTGGGAGAGGTATTTCCTCAATATACACTATACTCTTCCCCAAGCATCTGCTTTTGGCAGCTCAGAGAGGCAGGATACTGGGCTAGAAGGATCTTTTATGTGACCAACTACAGTAATTTTTATTTTCATACATAATTCATTAAAAAGTGAAAATATTAATCACATGTACATGTCAGAACTATAAGCACTGCACATTAACAGATCAGATTTTCAAAGGCCTGAAGGTCAGTGCAGTGATTAACTACTACGGTCACAGTGTGAGAAGCACTTTTCCCAACATTAGAGCAGCTTAGATCCCCCAACCACAAACTTGTGTAAGTGTACGGCAAACAAACTGTGAAATCTGAATTTAATTCCGAACGGCTCCCTGCAGCTGCGCATACGGTTGCACCAGTACAGCCGAGGGCACACTGCAGGCTCGCAAACAACGGGGCTGCTTCTATCACAAGTGGCCCCAAAGGAAATATCTGTCAAACTACAAGCTGCACCAGTGGAAATGGAGTATCACACTGTCTTCTGCAACTCAGTAGGCCCTTTCCACCACATTCACACTCCCAGCTCTTGATGTTTAAAGAAATACTGAATTATTAATATTAAAGATAAAAATGCTATGAATAGAATTATGTCTCCTGTTTAATAAGTTTGTCCAACGTATCTATTTATTTATTTCTAGTTGCTTAACACATTTATAAAACTTCCACCACTTCAAATGGAAAACAAATGGGGAGAGAGGATGAGAGGTTCTCCTTTGAAGTCTGGGGGGCACCTCACCCAGGTTCAGTCGAAGCTTTCATAACTTTAGCTGCAAAACTCCTCCAAGACTCCATCACAACGAATACTTGCCAGCACGTAAAGATCTGTCCCTACAAGTCACACTGGGTCTTAGTCAGAGCACCCAAGCTTAAAACAACCTGTCAGTATCTCCCATTGAAAAGCCTTGTGCACCTCAAAAATGTCATTTCTGAATTTGCATCCCTTCCTGTTTTACAATGTTAGTGTTGTTTTGGTGAAGCTTCCTGAGTGTTCAATACAGAACATATGGTACATGGCGTGCTCTGTATACATGACTTGGAAAAAGTTTAGTCCACAACTATCAACAATGGTGTTAATTTCCCCTAATTTCCCTGTCAATTTCATATACAATAGATCAAAATGGCACAAGGAACACCTTGCTATTGCATTTGATAGCCCTACCAGCCACTATGTTAATGGACAGTTGGGAAGAAACTATGTCACCTCTTCTGCTTTTAGTTTTGTGTTTTGTTTTTTCCCTGAATAAGGATATTAATGTTCCTTAATTGTTTCAGGAAGTGATAAACATCAAAAGCAGCAGCATGTCTGAACCACCTGGCTTAACAAGGCACTAAAGAAGACATCTCTTCCTCCAAAACCAAATCTGAGAAATCTATATTGAAGAGGCATCCACCAGTCAAAGCCAAAATACAAGCCTCCTATAACTGAAGACAATGTAATGCAGCATGCAGCTTTTCTAGAAAAATCTGATTATTAAAAAAAACTAAACCTGTGCATCTGCAACAACGCTGTAAACTTAAGACACCTTTTTGACAAGAAAAGTCAAAGAACCTGGTTTTTCACTTTGCTCCTAAAAATAGCAAAACAAAGCCATGAATTGCTGCATCCTGGGAGTCTTCACGCTTGCGATGCGTTCTCCTTCTCTTCAAAAAAACAAAAAAGCATTAGTTGCCATCTCCATTTTTAAACTGCTAAATTTCATCCCCCGTTTTTCTCCTGTAAAACTAGGAATATCAAAACACATCAAAGCAAAGTTTAAGATCTTGTGGGTCTCTCATCCCTGTAACTCTAAGCGGGAGTCAGTAGATCCTTCCTGTGTGGGGGTGAGAGACATAAAAGTGGACACACTGAACTTGCACACTCACTTTTCACCAGCCTATGCGTTTTCAGATATCTGCAGAGGTACGTTTCCTACATTAACCATTTCTTGTGCTAAGAATTAACACCTAAAAAATGCTGTAAGATGCACAACAAAAAAGTCACCATTAGGAGTGACCTCGAGAAGCTTACTAGCAAGCAGCATTCTGTAATTATGAATACAAACAAGCATTTAACACAAACTAGCCGGCACCGCATCCTCGCTTCTCCCCGGCACGCAGCAGGACCGCGGGCAGCGCGGCCATTCCCCGCCGCCAGCACGCTGCCTCCACCGCTCCGCTCCTCAGCCCCGCACCTCTCCCGAGGGCGCCCACCTGGGGACGCGGCTGCAACGCCAGAGGATGCTCGGAGGACGGAGCCTCCCGAGCGCGCCGCACGCAGCCGCCCCCCCGCCGCGCCCCGACCCCCGGCCTGCCGCCTCCCCCCGCCGCCGCGGCAGCCCCACCCGGGGCAGCGCAGCCCTGCCCGGGCCGGGCGCTCCCGCACCCGCGGCTGCCGCAGCCGGCACCGCCGGGCGCCCCCCCCCCCCCGCCGCAGCCACCGCCACGCGGGGCGCGCGTCTCCATGCCAACGGCCGCCAGCGGCCCGGCAGGGCCCCCCCGGCCCCGCGCCCCGGCTTTACCCTCTCCAGCGGCTCCCGGCCGGGCGCCCCCGCGGCCCTGGCGTCCTCCGGCTCCTTCCTGCCGCCGCCCCCCAGCAGGGTGGCTCTCCGCTCCGCCGCGCTGGCGGCCACCGCCCGCCCGGGCTCCCTCCGCGGCGGCGGCGGCGGAGGCGCCGCCGCTTTGTCCCCCCGGGAGCGGCCCTTCCTCATCGCGGCGGCTTCTCCTCAGCGGCGGCAGCGGCGCGGCTCGGGCTCCCGCGCTGCGGAGCCGGCCATGGCCGGCGGGACTCACGGGGAGCCGGGACGGCGCCGCCGCCACCGGCGCCGCCACCACCACCTGCGCGCGGGGCGGAGGAACATGCCCGCGCGCCGCCGCCCGCCTGTCAGGGAGCGCGAGCGCGGCGGCTGCGGCGGCTCCCGCGGCACCGCCCCCGCGCGCCCGCCGGACCGGGATATCGCGAGAGCGCCGGCCGCGCGGCGGGGAGAACTGCGAGACTTGGCGGCGCGGGAAGGAGGGGAGCGCGCGAGACCTGCCGGGAGGTGCGAGGCGGGAAAGGGCGCGGGGCATTCTGGGAAGGTGGCGGCGCCGAGGAGAGGCCGGCAACCAGCTCACCATGGGGATGGCAACCAGCTCACCATGGGGATGGCAACCAGCTCACCGGGGGATGGCAACCAGCTCACCATGGGGATGGCAACCAGCTCACCATGGGGATGGCAACCAGCTCACCGGGGGATGGCAACCAGCTCACCATGGGGATGGCAACCAGCTCACCATGGGGATGGCAACCAGCTCACCGGGGGATGGCAACCAACTCACCATGGGGATGGCAACCAGCTCACCATGGGGATGGCAACCAGCTCACCGGGGGATGGCAACCAGCTCACCATGGGGATGGCAACCAGCTCACCGGGAGATGGCAACCAGCTCACCATGGGGATGGCAACCACCTCACCGGGGGATGGCAACCAACTCACCATGGGGATGGCAACCAGCTCACCATGGGGATGGCAACCACCTCACCAGGGGATGGCAACCAGCTCACCATGGGGATGGCAACCAGCTCACCATGGGGATGGCAACCAGCTCACCAGGGGATGGCAACCAGCTCACCGGGGGATGGCAACCAGCTCACCATGGGGATGGCAACCAGCTCACCGGGGGATGGCAACCAACTCACTATGGGCCGGCAACCAGCTGACCGGGGGATGGCAACCAGCTCACCAGGGACCAGCAACAAACTGACCAGCCGCCCACCCAGCCCGCACGGCTCCTGT
This sequence comes from Nesoenas mayeri, assembly GCF_963082525.1. Lineage (NCBI taxonomy): Eukaryota > Metazoa > Chordata > Aves > Columbiformes > Columbidae > Nesoenas > Nesoenas mayeri. The sequence continues at coordinate 32,655,285 of NC_137554.1, read as the reverse complement.
CAGCACTGCCAGGGGAACACACCCGGGAAGGAGGAGGAAACCAGGGGCACCACAGCAGCCCTGCCGGCCGCAGAGGCTCTGCTGCTGTGCGGGGAGAAGGGGGACGGGGCCACCTCGTTGCTGTGACCAGAGGAGGCCCAAGAGGTGCAGACGGGGGGTGTGTGAAGCAGCGATGTCTCCCGGGGCAAGGGCAGCGTTTCTGAACACACCACGGTGATCCAGGACCAACTGAGGTGTCCGGCAGCGACCGGCTTCTGTGTCAAGTGCTTAATTGCCCCTGAAGATGTAAAGTGCGCGCAGGACCTTTCCATAGCAGGTAATCTTTTGGAAAATGCAACGCTTTTTGTGTTCCAGGAGGCCCACCAGCTCCTCCAAGGTGACGTGGCGCTGGGGTACGGAAACGCTGACCGGCCGCACCAGAAACGCCACAGCCCAGCATTATGGAGAGCGAGATGGCATCGGGGAGCAAATTAAGATGTAGTTCACCATTTCCTCAGTACAAAAGACTGTAAACCTACAGAGATTCATTACCTCAAGGAGTAATCAGAGCACGTATCATCACCTTGCGTTTCATCTCAATAACTCACACCCTCTCGGCATTTTTGTCTTCGCAAATTATTTCCTGAGGGTATAAGTTACCAGTTTCTGCATTCATTTTTCACAAAAGCAACTTCAAAGTTGCCTTTTTTTCACTATTATGTAGTCAGGAACCTCGCTGCTGCAGAGAAAAACAATTATTTGTCTCTTTTTACCAAGCTGAAAAGGCTCATACATCTTCAACCACAAGTCCGATTTTATAAATTTTTTATTCGTTTTGTACAAACAAAGACAACAAAAGTACACTTTCAAATGATTTATTGATATAGATGAGTGGCAGCATTTTTAGGTAATTATTAAGAATATTTAAATTCTTGTTGTAAACTCAGGATGCTGGATTAGTCACGGAGATCTTTTTCCATTGTAATTGTATATGATAGAGATGGACAACCATGTGGAATTTCCCAGCTGGGAATCCTGCCCTAACTGAATGTAAATAATGCAAATTTATGGAATCTTGGCATCCATGATAATGTGAGTCTATTAGGATGGCGCGGTGCCTTGTCATAATTTGGCTGGATCTTTGCCCTGCTGCAACATAGATGCCAATTAGCTATTTGTTGGTTATGGCCTGTGTGCCACCTTGCACCGGCTCACACCTGTTCACTCCATGTGCCAAAAAAGAGTTCATGAATACAGGAAGAAAAGTCACAGTGAGAATTTGAATAACACTACCTGCCTTTGAAACATATTAAAAACTAATCTTCAGTTGTTAGTTTTGCATAGAATTGGGGGGGAAAAAAAAGAGCCTTCTGGTTCAGCATTTTATTCAAAACAATTAAAAAATATTTTTGATCACTCCAAATCAAAAAGCCGTTTGGGGATTAAGAAGACATTTTGCTTGTGAAAAGTTTGTGTTCAGTTTGCTTCTGGATTCTTTCCTTCTCTGTGTAATCCCTGTTTAGTATTTTGGACTCAATATTTTTGAAACAAAAGAAGAGTGAGGTTTCGTGTTGAAGGAATAGGAAAAATGCTCTTCATTTTACCAATTCTCCCATATTTTTTCCATTTAAACTCATCACTGAATATGACCTGAATCTGGAGGCCAATCTGAGTGACCTGATTTTTCTTTTCCGTATGAGCTAGTTTTCTGAACCGTTTGGGGTTTTTTTCCAACTTTAAATAAAAGTGAACAAATCATGAGAGATTTGGCAGGGAAAAGGGGTACAGATGAATGAGGCAGAGCATGGTGTGATGCCACACCTATGGTCAGCATGTTTGTCTCCAGAAATACTCCGTCACATCCAAAATAAGATAGAGGAGTAGTTAATAATGGCTTATAAAGGGGCTGACTCTTGTGTTATCCAGACTAACATGGAGCAAAAGCAGGGGACCGCAGAGAGCCTGTGTAGCTCACATACCAATGCTCAGCTAATACTCAGTTAATTCCATTTCTCTCTGCAGTTCCAGATGCTTCTTTTCCCCATCTTCCACCTCCCATTTTCTCTGTATAACGTCTCAGTGCCCTTCTGATTCAGATTGTGGCAGGAACTGTGCTGTCCGGGAAGAGTTCCCTTCCATTCTTCTCTAGCTGCTTCAAAGGGACTTCGGTAAGGCAGAACACAGAGTCTAGCCCAGCATATTCCATAATGCTTTCTGAAATGACATAAAGCCATCTGCAGTATTTTTATAGCTGCGGAGTACACAGCTACAGCAATAATTCCCAGAGCTGGCATAGAAATATATGGCTCGAAACTGTGAGGTTAAAACCTCTTTATTCCAAACAGAAAATGCTAAATAGTAATGCTATTAGGATGCTGCTGAGCAAGAGAATTTCCTCTACAAAATGAAATATTTAACTTGATCATTTGAATTTGTATTAAATTCAAACATTTAGCAAAACTGGTGCAGCACAAAACCCAGCTGATCACCTATTTGCACTGTTTCCAAGGCAGAGCTGCATCACTAATACCACCTAGGAAGTATATCGCTAAGACTTGTCATTTGTCATTCTGCTCACACTGCACACATAATCTTCACTCTCAGTATTTTTGCTCTGTATGAGACTGAGGAAATGGCTTTAGTTGTTCTGCATGTTAAGTTGTCACACACCTTCTGTCGGTGACCCAGTTCTAATGGTATTCACAGTGAAGTTTTGGTCTTTACGCTGGAATACTTAATGCCTGGCAATTGGCAATATGCAGCCAGCCCGGAAGATGGCACAGTGCTGTGGGATGTTGTACTTTACCTGTGTAGAATGTCGCTAATGACAAGTAATTATATAGGCTGCAAGTGATTGCCATGACTTCTGGCTGTTTCATTAACTTCCCCCCTATGACAGCATTCTTTTTTGAAGATTCACTAAAAAACCAGCGTGATACAACTAAACAATCCCAGGTATGAGCAAAATAAAAGCTAAAGGTAAAAAAGGAGTTACATGAACTACAGGAAGAGTGAGATTTGCTAGGAAAAGCTTTGCCTGAGACTAATCAATTCCTCTTTGTAGCATGATGCATCATTTTGTTCAGCAAAAAGCAAGAGAGCAGTCCCATCTCTGCCAGGCAAGCCAAGCAACGTGTACTGCCCGCATAGCTGAGAACTGCAGGGTACAGCCCCCCCCCACCACCCCTGCGCTCCAGGGAAGGGGTAAGAAATACAGGATTTTCCAAAAGAAGGCAGGAGAATTAGTAAGTCTGGGACCTTGACACAACCTAGGCAAAATTTACTCGGGATCTGAATCTGGTGAGGTCTGCTACTTGAGAAGTTCTGCATTAAACATTTGTGTAATTAATAAAAATATTGATAGTACATGAGGCCTTTTTACGGGAAGGATATAAATACTTGTGTTTCAGGGCACAAGCTAGTAACTGAATTAAGGAGGATTAGGAAGAAATTTCCTACAGGCAGGTTATTCCATAAAAGTATATTATACAGTATATTAATCTAGTGCATCTTCACTGGAAACTACTATTAGTCTCAGGGACAGAATAATGAAGTAAACAACTTGGTCCAGGATGGCAGTTACTAGATCTATATATAACAGGAGTCCAGTCCTAACTGGGTATGATTTGCTTTCCCACCGTTATTTTCCTTCTTTATATACCATGAAGGACATTGATCCTTGTTTGCAGTGATGCAGTATGTCAAAGTGACAGCTTTGCACTGCTGTAACCTTGTTCTAGATATCATATTTACACCTGATGAGGAAGTAGAAGATGCAAATATGCAAATATATATTACAAATTGAAAGTATGGCTGTGACGTTTAAGGAGAGCTTAGTGCAATAGCTAAATGTACAGCGCTTCCTAGCAACAAAAGCTTGTCAAAAACATTATAGCTTTAAAGAGACAGAAGACCAGGGAATCTGCTGCTTTCACTGTCATCTGGGATGTGATTGTACAGCAGTTGCCACAGTTGAGCTGTTACCCCTAGGTGTTAACAGAATACAAATTACATATATATATAAGTATGTATTTTTGTGTGCATTTCTGAAAGGTCCAGGGGAGGGGAAGCTCACGGGGAATGGAGAGACGCTGGCCAGCAGGAACAGCATCAGATCCTAACTGTTGTCACCCTCTCTTTGGGCACCCAAACAATGATGAGTTTTAAGGAGGGCTAGGGGGAGGATTACACACAGTTCTACTTATGGAAGCGCCTCCCAAATATGAGATGACACATACATGGAAGCTATAGAAATCCAAGAGGTGTGCAGTGGAGGGTGGCATTGGGACACTTCAAGAGACTTAACGTGTCTGTATCGAGTGAGAAGAGATGGAAAGGGCTTAGATAAACAAAGGAGGGATTGGAAGTGAAAACAGTTTTTGACTGATACAACAGAGAGTGGAGATATTTGAGGGATGCAGAGAGAGAGGGGACAACACAAAGATAGATACTGAGAAAAAAAAACCTTTTCCATGAGTGTTGTGGTTGATTTTCTAATCAGACATTCATCACAGGTCAATAAGTCAAGCTATCTAGAACCAATATGGCATATATGGGAGTCATTCCTCAGGGATGTCTGTGGAGACACTGCACGGACCTCAACTGTGTCCTCCTTAAAATTCATCCCTGCAAATGGGAAAAGCTCAGCAATGATTAATCTAGTGGTTTCCAGTCACTGCCTTTTAACATGTTGACCAGCATGATCTCACTGTTACCTTGTGCTTGCTTTATTTGTTTTCTTTCTAGACCTGTGGGCTCTTAATTTTGATGACAAGGTGTTCAACGTAACAATAAGCATAACAATAAAAAAAAATGCTAACACAATGGGGCTTAGAGGTTGGCAGTTCTGACTTAAAGTACTGCCAGTCCTTCCCTCCCCTATTTGTCTCTCTCATGGTGATGTATCGCCCTTTTCCTCACAGCAACGCAGCTCTTCCACAGCTGTGCTATGAGCTGAACAGGGAAATAGATTTGGCTGGAAACACTGGAGGCAGGGGGAATTGCTGGATTTCTTTTTGCTGGATCAGGTCCCTCATCTGGTTTGTGCCAGCACATGGAGGGAAAGGAGCAGCGCAGGATTGGGGCAGAAAAGGGGGACATGGCCATCCGTAACCCAGGATTGCCACCAGATACTTTAAAACACTACATCACAGCTTTATGCAGGAACATCTAGGCATTATCCGTATACAAATAATAAATACCCATCATAAAAGTGCACATTTAAAAAAAAAAACTATTTATACTCCCTTAAGAAGAACTTGATCATTTGTACATGACTTGAGAGAATTCAATCCAATATTAATAGTTTAAATTAGAAACAAGATTGCAGTTGGTTAATTCTGAAGCTGGACGCAGATTTGCCTCATCACTTGTGAGAGCCCACATCACACCAGTGTCAGTAACTATCCAAACCAAAGCCCGTTCTTTGTAGAAAAAAATAACAATAATGGTTAGTGGTTCAAGAGACCTCACAGTACCAGACCAGCAGAACGTGAAAGGCAAATGAAAGACTAGGGCAAAGAAAGAGCATTCAGTTATGCTTTCAAGAGGTGCTTTCAAGTCAGTAATACGCTAAAATAAGTAGGTTTTTGTCCCCTTTAATTCTGAAAAACCTAACATGGGGCTTAAAATAACATTTTTACAATGATAATTTTGTTGTTTGGGTTGTGATTGCTTTTTAAACCTACTATTCATTAAAATATCTGCCTTTTTCCCCCCCCACTGACTCACTGTCTTGGTCATATAAAATTACTGGTGCTTTTGCCATTCCCATGCCCTGCCGGAGAACTAGCTCAGCAACATTTGTGTACTCACATAAAGCAAGTAAGACTTACTTTGTGCTATGATGTATTCCTTACAGAGACGAAATAAAAGGAGAAATCCCAGCCCCACCAAAGTGAACAGAAAAAAGAAAATCACACCTTAATACCAGCAGCGTTAAGATTTGACCTCAGCTTTTTTTCCCAGAGGCAGGAGTGCCAGACTGAGTCCATCTGGAGCGTCTCCTTTGGCGTTCAGCCTGACTTGTGACATGATGCGTTCAGCAGAGAGACCTGTGAACACCAACTCTTGGTTCTGAAGTGTAACACAATGGAAGTGGAGAACATGTACTTAACTGATCATCAAATAACATGCCCTTGTGGCAACTTTAAATACAGTTCTGCAAAGACGCTCCAGGACTGACGCTAAATTAGGTAACGACCTGTGCTCCTCGTTACATTTCTTGTTACAGTTAATGAGAAAAACACTTCCAACTTGTGAGTGTACAGGCTCACACTGAGATAGGAGGAATAAACAGATTAATTTCATTAGCCCACATTGCCATCTATAATAAAGCTATAACAGGCCAAATCCTCTAATTTATGCTCCTGAAACTGTCTCCCTCTGGTCACGCTGTTGTTAAACTTTCACGATGCCAAGAAGGGGAATGGATCTGGCAATTGTCACTGGTTGGAAGCGCAAACAGTTTTTCCGTCAACCACATTGGCTCTGCAGAGTTAACAAGAATATAAAGCCGTAAAAGCTTACTCCAGTCATTAAAGGGATCTGACTCACACAAAAAGGAATCGCTGTGTTGAGTTAGGAGATGGCAGTTGACATAGTTACTAAACTGATTGCCAGAAGCTGAGAAGTTAGCAACTAGCTTTATTTTTTAAACATTATTTTTTTTGCTAATATCTCTTGCCAGCAGAAAGTTGCTCGGGTATATGGCTCTTAAGACCTAGTATAGCAGTGGTTGAGGTTTGGAATAGATGCATGCTTTTACTAGCATCATAGGCCACTATCAATTAGATCGCCAGATGATAACAACAATGATAACCATAATTTAATGTTGCGCTGCTTGAGTTGCTGTCTGTGGCAATACCTTAACATCATGCACACTTTAGCTCTTGAAAAGATTAATAGAAGTTACAGGGCACTGAAATTAAAGTTAGATGGCAGTAGGAGTCCTAAAAGTACAAGAATATCGCTGAGTTCAATTTTAGCAAATAAAGAGAAACGATCCATTCAAGTGTGGGAAGGGGCAAGAGACTTCATTTAACTAGTTTCTCAGTATAATGCAGCACACAAAATAACTCGACAGAGAATACATCAAGAAAAAAGACTCAAGCTTCACTCCTCGGGGGATGAAGATGCGTAGCTGAGATCTCTCAAGGCTCCTTAGCCCGAGCCTGCTTACAAGCATTGCTAACCAAAGCCAAGTCTGAAAAATCACAAACATATGACAATTTTCCTTCCTGCTGCTAGAAACTCTGCCTAATCTCCCAGCAAGTGGTCCCATTTGGCTCATGCTCAAAGCCTGGAAGAGATCTCAGTTTCCTATAGCTTACTATCATTTGTATGTCAATTCAGTAAAGAGAGGCATTACAAGAAACCCCCTGGCATGTTACACCTTCACAAACATGCCTGTATTTCATGCAAACCGAGCAGCCAGGCGCAGAGCACGTTGTATTTCTGTGGTTTTTACCAGGCTGGCTAGCGCATCCATTCACAGCAATATTGACAGTGGTCATATTATCCAGCAGTCTGTATTTTGTATGAACACACAGAGCCGAGTACCAAGCAGTATGCACCAATCTTTTCCACCAAACACCAGTGAGAAGCTCCATTCATTTCACTCAACACTAGATCAAGCCACATGAGGTGAAGACATGGGTAAGAAGCCATCGGATTTACTTCAGTTTCTCCTATAGTTACTTCATGCCTTTTTAAACTTGCCTTAATTAAATTCAGTCTTTAAACTTGTCTTAATTAAATTCATTCTGGAACATAAAAATTACTCAGTTTCCACTGATCTGGAAATGGCTCTTTTTAGGCCAGCAAGACTTTTGCCTTGAGGCATTTACTAGAGCCAGGACAGGAATCGGTGCTTACGGCTTCGAGAGATTGTCTTATTATCATGCTCGGTGAGTTTACTCAATGAGATTCATACCACACTTCCACTGTGCCAATGTTTGTTTTTTCAAGCAAAAAAGGTTTGTAAATAATGGCCCCAGAGTATTATCTGACAAACCAGTGTTCTGTTTTAAATGCAAAACCAACAGATGCTACTTATGCATTTAAATAAGTGCAAGGTAGCGGGCAGTGCTGCTCTTTAGAGTACTCAAAGAGATTTGTTCTATGGAACTAACTAAGAGCAGCTATTTGTAATCACCACGTCTACCTTATGTGATGGTTTATGTCCAGATGCAGAATCCTCTTTGCAGAAAGCAGATCTCACCATGAAATCCAATCAGGAAACACCATCAATGGTTCAAGCAAGAGTTTCTTGTAGTGCTTGTGACACTGCTCGGAGAGTACGAATGAGGCAGATAGAGCGGCCAAAGTGAAGAGCAGTGGGTTTTAAAGGGATCTTGTGAACAGAGACCTGGGGCTGCCGTAAATTTACTGTGTAAGTGGAGGCAAACTGTACCTACAGTTAAAATTAAGCCAGTCAGGCTGAAATCTGAAGTGGTGTTTCTAATGTCACTGATTCAGTGAAGTCCTAATATGTAATAAGAGCCCCATGAAACTGTTGTAGAAATGAATCTAATAATTAATAAGAAAAGGAATCGTTGAAAAATCAGGCAGGGAGTTAGCCGCATTTGGTATATAAGAGCTGTTGTTTTTCTAATTCTAACCTGTGTACACTCCTCTTTATCATGTCAACGTTTGCAAGCAAGAAAAGGGCATTCTGTGCTGGTCATTGCATCTCCTTTTGAGATAAATCTATGTCAGCATTCCAAAGGGTCACGGAACTCTTCCAGGGCAAACAAATTCTGGAGCACTGCTGCCAGATGCTGTGTATATAAAATGGAAAATGAGAAAAGCAATTTATTGTTCCAGGGAGACGTGTCGCCCAGAGGACAGCAAAAGAGGTGAGAAACTACTGAGAAACTGGAGAGACTGTTTTCTTCTTCTATAACACATTGTTTTCTTTACATCTTAAGAATCCAGGTACACAGAGGAGCTGCAGTCCCTATTCAGGCAAAATTACTCCAAGAAGATAACAGGGATGCTTAACTAAAGAATTAACAGTTAAATTAATAATATGTATAAAGAATTATGCATTGATTTATGCAACAGGTTCTAGATTTATCTGTATGGCTCACTAATATGTGGTATGTGTTTAGAGAAATTTTAGTCTCACAGACAAAACACTCTAATCTTGCATTTTTGACAAAATGGTACAAAACAGGCAGAAAATAATGGCTCAGATTCTTAAGCATAAATTAGCATAGCCTCAACATAGGAAAATTATCAATGTAATTCATCCGGCTCAGGTGCTGAGCACTGCTAGCTCACTTGCAGCTGTATTAAATGTGTTATTTCCAAGTGTGCAAAACAAGTCTGCAAGTTTTAGAACTAATCAATCTTCACATCTAGTGAAGCAGAGGAATGTCTCTTGGTGGGGTTCAATGATAAATTCAGGTCGATGTAAGAAATCTTAAATCATTTTCTTAAATACTGAAAATTATAGCATTTTCATAAATAGCCTGAACTATTGCTGGCTTTTATCACTCAAAAATATGTAGCAGCAGTGCAAGTGTTCAGATATAAGCAGAGAAAGGGACAATGTATGTCTTGGTATTTATATGTGCATCTTTGCTGAGCATATTTTGGTTATATATGTAGCTTTTTTAAAGCAGTCCTTCCTTGTAATATTATGGCTTCTCCTAGAAATAAAGGATATAAATAAAGATTTCTCTCAACACAGGAAGAAGAACCGAACAGCAATGCTGAGATTTGCTGTCACCCTCCTTGCTGTCATAACGTCATCTACCTGCCAAAAATATGGATGTCTGGAAGGGGACACCCACAAACTGAAGCCAAGTCCTGAGCCAAAGATGCATGAATGTACTCTGTACTCTAAATGTAAGAGTGGTTTAATTATTGCCCAATATAGTCTAGAAGTACAGCTTTACACACACTGATTGTTTTGGCAGTTCCCTTAATTTCTCAAATAAGAGACGGTGTAGTTTGTCTTTGAAAAGCTTCCTTCATTGGCATTTTGCTGCGTGCAAATCAAGAGTAAGATTCTGGTTCTTAACAAAGGCAACTGCAAAACTCTCATTGACTTAATTTATTATCTTTTAAAAATTCTGATGCGGTTTGCTTTTCTTGTAGCTCCATTTGCTTTAAAAAAGTTTACAGCAAAGACAAATTTGGTTTATTGTGATCGAGTCTAAACATTAATTGTAGCAGACACCAAATGGGAAAAGTTGACATCACAATGCTATAGTGAGAAAAGTATAGTATTTATTACATTTCTTCAATGCTCTTTTTATGTTTGGTAGCTTTCAAAGTTAGTATCTCTCAGGATGTAACAACTGGCAGAACACTAGTCAAATTCATGGGGCTCTCCACGCACAGCTGGAGAACACAAGTCCAGGTATTGATGCCAGTCCACCCCACTTAGCATTACAGTGCTAGTTCCAAAACCAAATATGTTAGAGCTTGAATGCATCTCCTAGTTAGTACTAAGAGACTTTATCATGTTATGGACCAAAACAGATTCATCTTACATTTTAAATACAGTGAATACATTTCCAAATACAGTATTAAAGAAAATCCTTGTTGCAAGATCTCTGTTTCATTCCTCACAGCTTCCTGTTGCTATGCAGACTTCACAGAGCAATTGGCTCATTCCCCAGTAATTAAAGTAAACAACAGCTACTGGAACAGATGTGGGCAGCTCAGTAAATCGTAAGTCAGCTTTGATGTTGTCTGTGTCCTGGTTCAATAGATCTGTGCTGGAGCAGCCACACAGCGAATGGTAACTAGTGGACAGGCCCTGGAGATGATGCCACCCAGCCTAGTTCCCATAGTCTTTTCTCTATACCTGACCAACATCTGGCTCTTCTTCTCCTCTCACAAAAGCCCGTGAATCCCTAAGTATATACTATTTGTGCAGAACGATTTATACCCTTTTATCAAGAAAGGGTTATGTGCTTTCAAGTTTTCTTTCACTATAGAACCAGAGCAATGCAAAGAAGTGATAAACCTTGTAGGTGACACCACACCGCTGCGGCTCTCCAAAGCAACCAGCACACACCAGCGAGTGTGATCCCCGGTCAGCACAGACCAGGCTTCTTCCATTGTTCAGAAAGCAGATCAACTAGATGATTAAATCTTGCAAACAAAATGCACAAGGGGCCAGAAATGAAACTTCTGAATATTTAGAATGAAAATTCTTGTAGTCCTCTGGGTTTTGTAACCATGAACAATGTCTTCATAATTAAGATTTTTAGTACCCCATTAGATGTTAGAGCTGTGAAACATGGTGAGTTATAGAAATAAAAGAATGAAAGTACAAAACAATTAAGCAAAACCAGATGTGGAAAAGTAACAGCTCTTGCCTGTCACTCCCAGAAGAGCAGCAGCAGTATGTGTTTTTAAGTAACTTCAGCTGGGCTGTGGGAAAATCTAAAGATTTGTGAAACCATGAGGCTGCAGCATAGAAGAAGTTTGGTGCTATAGTTTTAAACTACATTTTATAATTGCCCGGAATCATTCTTGCCAGGAAAACTCAAGGCCTCAGAAGTTTATGGAAAGCTTACACAAATAGGGCTGAAATATGCATGGAAACATTTGTGCAGTCTTCAGCTGGCTGTGGTAACCGCACGGCCAGAGGCTGTGCACAGTGCCAGAGGAATGGGTACGGAACCCGGACATTAACAGGGCCAAAGGATGCTCTTCTGTGTTTATCTCCTAATCTGTACTATTGCACCCACATCAAAGCAGGTTTAGAAAACTGAGACTATAGCCTTCGTGCTAAGAAACAGGCTTATTTGTGGCTTTTCTCACCCACCACAGCTGTGAAGATTTCACCAAGAAAATTGAGTGCTTTTACCGGTGTTCTCCACATGCAGCTCACTGGATCGATCGCAACAACACTGCTGCTATTCAGTCTGTTCCACTGTGTCAAAGCTTTTGTGATGACTGGTAGGTTCGGCTTTTTATAAAAGTATTTTTATTTAATATGCCTGTGTTGTTCAGGTATCGAGGAACATGGGTAGATGAAGCACAGATCTCGCAACCAAGTGGAAATAAGATTCAATGGTGTCATACCACCTTTATGGCTTCTCGCTTGTTTTTCGTGTTCATTTCTTGTTTGTCATCTCTACATTTTCCTTGGCTAAGCTACTACCCTCAGAACAAAGGGCTGAATGCAGGATGGAGTCACTAAACTCCATCAGAGCTCAGCGGCTCAGGGCCAGCAGCACCCTGCTCTCCATGGGGACGCGGTGCAGGGACATCAGAACTGCCCGATGTGACAGTGGAGCTCTCACCGCTCCAACAAGCACCACGAGCACTGAGGGCCTGCCCGCCCTTTGAAAAGCCCACCACTGTGAGTTACCATTCATGCAGGTAGCATTTGAAATCTAAATATTTGGTCATGATATGATACCTCAGTTCCAGCAGGACAGGGAACTGCTGGAGAGGGTCCAGCGTAGGGCAACGAAGATGATTAAGGGAGTGGAGCATCTCCCTTATGAAGAAAGGCTGAGGGAGCTGGGGCTCTTTAGCCTGGAGAAGAGGAGACTGAGGGGGGACCTTATTAATGTTTATAAATATATAAAGGGTGAGTGCCACGAGGATGGAGCCAGGCTCTTCTCAGTGGCAAACAATGATAGGACAAGGGGTAATGGGATCAAGCTGGAACACAAGAGGTTCCACTTAAATTTCAGAAAAAACTTCTTCATGGTGATGGTGGCAGAGCCTGGCCCAGGCTGCCTGGGGGGGTTGTGGAGTCTCCTTCTCTGCAGACATTCCAGCTCGCCTGGACACCTTCCTGTGCGACCTCACCCAGGCGTTGCTGCTCCAGCAGGGGATTGGACTAGATAATCTTTTGAGGTCCCTTCCAATCTCAAACATACTGTGATACTGTGAGACTGTGATTTATTTTATATGTATAGAATGCACCCTAGTCTGGGGTAGGAGCATGATATCCAGGTGAGATTTTTTTTCAGTAGCCCATATCCAGCATATACCCATCCCTCCCTCCACTATGAGATGTTGGATCTTAAGTAATGTTATATAAATCCCAGTACCATATTAATCTTGTGCCTAGTAACTACAGAAACTTGTCTGTATTGTTAAATTGGTGTGAAGCATAGTACAAACAGAACAGGCTGTGTTCACACTACAGGATTATAACTGCTAGCATCCCTTCAAAGTAATGAACTGTGAACGTCTGAATCCCTTAGGCTGCTCTGAAAATCTCAGCAAACTGTTTTAATACTTCTAAAAATGTCATTAAAGAGCTTTCGTGGGAAGCACAGAAAACACAGAACACACGGTAGTGCTTGGTCAGGGTCTTGCAGTGCTCTGTTCAGTGCTTTGCCTAGTGGTTATGCAACTTGAATATTATTGACAAACGGATCCATTTTCACTCTCATCTTCTCTCCAAGGGCAAAGTCGTATATGTCGCACAACGTTTTAGTTGAATTTGTCTGAAAATATATCTCCATTGCTTTGTGCCAGAGAAGGAAACAAGAAGTGCTGCTTGCCTTTGTAATGGAAGATAGTAAGAAGGGCTGATGTGTTTCTGAGCTTTCTTAGAGCTTCCTCTAGTGATGAATTTTATTTCCATATTAGGCAACTCCATGTGCCTCAGGAACAGATTAGTCATGTGCAGTCTTCCTTCCAGATTTTTGGTAATGTGCTAAACTGAATCCAGATTATTGACCTCCTTGAAGATAAAAGACAGAGGCCTTGAGTTTGCCTCAGTACTCAGAATCTCACAGCTCACAACCAAGTCTTACCAAAATTTGAAAGCATCTGGATATTAAAGCATTGGAGTTGCCAGTAAGCTTTAGAATAGATCTAACAGGCAAAGCCATAGAATATCAATACCTAAAACAAACGTATCCCAAACTAAGTCGTGCACAAAGTCATCACCAAATGGCCGTATCCAGTGAAAGTGTAAAGATGGAAGAAAATATAGCCTGTAAGTTTAGTTTGCATCTATCAACTGGTTTAAGCCAGCCAGCCTTAGTATATGTGAGATTTATACCACAGTGTATATGGTGGGTCAAGATGACACAGCAAAACCCTCGATGTCCCCTGGCTGTTACCAGAACCTCCAGGTAAACAGCATTTTTTAACTGTTGTTGGAAATACGGGTGTGTGCTGCTGCACAAAAACCTGACCCTTTCCAGTACAGGATCGGCTGGCAGAGCGTAGGCTCTGCGCTAAACAAACACTGAACAATGATCTATTGCCCCTGTTGGCGTCACAGATGCCTGGACTGAATCAAAAATGTAATGATGACCCATTACGGTGCACGCTGGTCTGCGTGCCTGCCTAATGCCAATGTCAAACCCATTCCCTCACCCTGCCTGAGGCCTGAGGCCAGAAAAAGAGCTTGGACACAATTCCCACTCTTTCTGGTGATTTAAAGCAACATTTTTTCATGTTCTATTCACCGGAGCCCCTTTCGCGTGCTGTAGCGCTGCTAGTGATGTGACCTACTTTCTCTCCATGCCGTGAGTGTGCCTGCTGCACACTGTATGTCTTTGTGGCCAGAGATGTGCAGAGGATCCTGAATGAGCAATGAGTTCATTTAAAAGAAATTCCTCTCGCTAGCTTGGGGCCTTGCTTTTCTTCCTATTGTCTCAGGATTCCTTGCTCCCACTAGTCCTAAAATTATTGCTTTTGAAAGAGCCTGATGTACAAGCCATTTTCTGATCCACCTGTGAAAGGGCCCTGTGCCCTTTAAAAGTGAAGCAGCTAATTATAAAAAATGGAGGGAAAAGCATTTTAAAATAAAAATATCCTGCCTATTGTGCATAGGGAACCAGTATGTTTGAGGAGATCTTTTATGTATTTATGTTTATGTTTCTCACAGGTTTTAATTAATGTTTGGAGAAACCACTTATGGGTATCTGGACAGCAGAAATCAGACATTTCCTAAGTCATGATTTTTCGTAAACTTAGCTTCATAATTACTTCCATTGAGACAAAGACAAATTTGTAACAATAGAGTTATGCCTTTCTACCTGCTTATATAGCAAACCACAGAGTCAGGCAATAATCATAACTAGGAAACATTTTATGACAGTTCAATATATAATAGTGAATAAAAATACAAATACTTTAATAAACATATGTAATTGGAACTCCTGAGGAATCTGATGCATAGCGTGCATGCCCCAGTTCAGTAAAATTCTGAAATACATATTCATAATTTGAAAAGTATAACCAAAGGTGACACCAAGTTCAAAAGAAGCAGCTCTGCCCTCTCCTAAGCCCCAAGGGCCGCTCATTCTTTTCCCTGCCCTGTCCCCACCCGTGTGCCAGCGGCACTGAGAGGCTGTGAAGCAAGCAAGCCTGGTCTGGGAACCCATCAGGCTGAAAAACACCCAGCCAAATAAGAAAGGAAACCAAAACAGACAGCTGTGCGAAGGGCACAACTGCCTTAGGTGGAAGTGCTAGTATTAGGCAGCTCATAGTAGACACTGATCGACGCGGCTAGAAAGCAGTGAATTTAAGTGCATACATAAAGGACAGGACTACATGGCTTGAAGAATCAAGGGCTAATTGTTGAATCTGATGCTGGTGTGTGGGGGTTGACGGTATGATGGCGATTAACAAAAGGCCTGCACTGATGCTCCAACTGGTGTGCCTGTGAGCGGGCAGGGAGACTGGCCTGAGAAAAGCTGGCACCAGGGAGCTGCCTGCATGTCCTTCTCGGTCAGGGTACACGCAGCAGGTAGCAAACACCAAACACATTATTCTTACGGTCCCTAATCCCATATCCAGTCATGGCACAGAGTGGTAGGATCTGATTATGAGTGTCACAATATGTTAATTTATCAAATTGCAGCCTATATTTCCAGCAGAGCCCCTGCCTCTGACAGCAGATTGATGGATGAACACAGTCGAGAATACGTGTCTCCTGCCCCAGACCTGCTTAGTTAGGACCTGGTTACCCTCCGTTCCTGCTCCTTCTCCCCCCAAAAAGCCCAGAAAATTTACATGGAGGTTCTGCAGTTGTGCAAATATACTGCAATGTCTCGCAGTTCTGTGACCACATGACAACCTCATATTTCATTTAAAAATGTATGTCTGCAGCCCATGTGATATCAAAGTAGTTTTAGAAACATGATCCTGAAGATTAAAAATGACAAAGAGAAAATATATCCAAAGGCATTAATTTTAAATATCATGCTGAACTACGCGTTTTGAAAGCTGTGCCTCATGGTTTTGGCATTCTCAGCTACTAGTGTGAGTAGTCTGCCTGAAGCCACGGAAACTAAATTAAAGTAGATGTTAAGTGATTTGCAGAAGGTAATCCTTAAGAAAGGTAAGGGCCAAAAGCAGCACGTTAAAAGAAGTGGAAGGAAGGAAATTATATAGGATAATGGTAAGTCATGAGATCTCTCATCACACAGACCAGCCAGCTACATACCATAGTCGTTCCAGGCCATTTATAGGCTTTATTTTTTACATTACCCCTTACAAGTTAAAAATAAATCAGAATTTAAAATTGTGGACCCTGTACCCTACAAGACTATTCTCTTTCCTCCTTCACTTTCTTTGAAAACGTCATTCTGAGGCTGACAGCCTATCACTTTATCTGATTTTGTTCTTTGTGTATTTTCCTTATTTTAGTGGACATTCTTCATAGTAACTCCCTGCCCGGGAAATATCATTCTTCCTTTTCCGTATTAATTCATAAATACGAACTTTCCCCACATCCTCTTTGAGTGATAGTTCACTCCTAGCGTACCTGCGCCCTGTCACAATATTGAACATCGGCATTCACGAAACTCCCTCCCACAGCGGCTCCTCCACTCAGTAACATCAGCAAACACAACCAGGCAGCAAACGCTGCGTCAATCAGTGTTGCTCCTCAGAACATGGGCACTTTACTTAAGTCTGTGAGTACAAAACGTAGCGGGTGAATTGTTTAGTTTTCATTGGGATTGAGGCCTTCCTGCCCAGCTCAGAGTTTATGCACATGTCAGGCTAAGATAATGTGAACGTTTCTTGAAGATCTGTTGCTAAGCTGCACTGTGCAACCATACCACATCACTGGCATAGCCCACGCGGACTTCCTGAGTTGAATCTGAATCCACTGAAAAAATAGTGAGAGAAATAACTGTATCTTTCATGCTAATCTCCATGAAGGTATGAAGCCTGCAAAGATGATTCCACATGTGTTTTTAACTGGCTGACAGACTGGGAATGGGATGAAAGTGGAGAGAACATCTGTAAGAATAAATGCATTCCGTACAGTGAGGTAAGAAAACCTGATCAACTGGAGCAGGAGAAATGACATCAGGAGTTTTTTTCTTTTCTCCTTTCCTTTCCTTTCCTTTCCTTTCCTTTCCTTTCCTTTCCTTTCCTTTCCTTTCCTTTCCTTTCCTTTCCTTTCCTTTCCTTTCCTTTCCTTCCCTTCCCTTCCCTTCCCTTCCCTTCCCTTCCCTTCCCTTCCCTTCCCTTCCCTTCCCTTCCCTTCCCTTCCCTTCCCTTCCCTTCCCTTCCCTCCCCTTCCCTCGCCTTCCCTTGCCTTCCCTCTCCTTTCCTCTCCTTTCCTCTCCTTTCCTCTCCTTTCCTTTCTCTTCTCTCTTCTCTCTCTCTTCTCTTCTCTTCTCTTCTCTTCTCTTCTCTTCTCTTCTCTTCTCTTCTCTTCTCTTCTCTTCTCCTCTCCTCTCCTCTCCTCTCCTCTCCTCTCCTCTCCTCTCCTCTCCTCTCCTCTCCTCTCCTCTCCTCTTCTTTTTTCCTGAAGATGTGGGTGCAAAATGCAACAGGTGAATTATTTTTACTTCAGCAGTTTCAAGCCATACCTACATTAGACTTTTTTAAGTATATAGATTTTAAAACATTTACACTTATGTAGATCACCTACTCTAAGTATAGATCCATTTAATTAATCACTATTCATACCACTTGTGAAACAAAAGTAAAATTTCAAGCAGCACTGCTATTGTAAGCACAGCGAGGCTTAGAAAGAAAAAGATACATGAATTATCTTCACACAACAGAGACGTACTTCATAAGGTTCCTTACATTATGTGGGGCTTTACACACCTCTGTCTTTTGAAATTAGGATGTACGTTCCCAAATCACTAAGGAATTTTTAAGGTTTTCTTGCCTATTAGGCATCTTTGCTCTTTTCTCTGTTCTGCCTTGTTATGTTCAAGTCTTTCTCCATCCTCCAAATCCTTAAGTCCTGACACTTCTCTGTCTCCCTTTTGTTCTCCATGATGTGTGCTCTCCCCTGTGTCTGCCACTGGCTCGGCAGAGAGAACTTCATTCTATATAACTCTAATGGTTAAAGAGCAGCACTGGCAAGTTTTCTGAGAGCCCATCCCATCTTTCTGAGAAGGTTTAATGGTTGGGATGACTAATTTAATGAATAAGAGTGTGTAAAATGAGAACTGACAAGACTTATAGGAGCAAGGTTGCCTGGAACCTGATCTACAGACCTTTCGAGAATCAGGTAGGATTTTTTCTATTATAGTGATTCAAGTAAGTTTAGCATCAGGGCAATCTAATACAGCTCAAAACTGCGATGCTTACTTGAGTATTTTTAACAGTTGAGCTTCACAGAGTCCATGAAAACTGTTCGAATTGCAGAATTAAACAAAGTGTAGTGCTTAGGGAATGCTAGGAAGGCTTGCAGAGATCCCAGATTCATTGTTTTGAATCCAACTTGAGTGCAGGTACTTCCAGAAGTCAGTTCAGCAACTGATAGAAGTGGAAGTCCCAGTCCAGTTAGTGCAGGATGGCAGTCTGCACTGCAACAGTGACACAAATCAGCAGGCCCAGGAAGGTGGCCAAAAAACAAATGGGCTGCGGAAACTTCCAGCTTAGTTTCCCAGATGTGCTAAATCGTCAGTAGTTCCAGATGAAGTGAAAAATGAAATGATAATCTCTGTAAATAATCTCCTGTTCAAACTGTCCCTTGTCCAGAGATAGGAGGGGTTTTTTAACCTTGAATTCCCTTCTACTTACTTCTTAAAGAAAATATACCATCTGCAGGGAAAAACATGTAGCAAATCCAGAGGTCTTATCACTTGAAGCCAGGCACAGCTATTCCTAAACTAAATGGAACCACACCCCAAACTGCTCGTGTTTTTCACCAAAAATAGACTTGCGTGTAGGAATAAAGATGAAGTTTCTTCAGAGAAATGTTAGAAAATACATTTCCCATATGAAAATTACATGATATACAAACACCAGGCTCGCTTGGCTTGGATTCAGCTCATGGAAAAGAAAGTTACCCAGAAGCACAGAGGGTTCTCCAGTGTCAGAGCACTGTGGACAGATGCTTCCTTCCTCTTGATGCCCTCAGCTCACACATAGGAACAATCAGCAGCCCTATAGCTGACATGTGCAAGTGGTTCTAAGGACTATTTGGAACAAATGCTGAATATGGAACAAATGCTGAATATTAAGTCTGCACAATGGATCGTAGCCAGTTTTAGCCAGGCTAAAATGAGGCAAATTTTGTCATTGTCCTCCCAGCTGAGTGCTCCCCAAGCAATGTTAACGCACAGACTAGAACATTTTCCAATAAGCTGGAGGATCAGAATCCTTTGCAGTAATTTAGGGACATGTTTGGTAAATGGGCTGTGTGCACTCTTTGTTTGCTGCAGCATTCTGGCTACTCCCTGATCTTTAAACAGAGTTAAGAGGAAGGTAAAAATAAAATTACTACTTTAGCAAGTAGAAGAGCATGAATACATGTTACAGAACCTGTGGGACGTAGGAATAGGATGTAGCCATGTCTCATGCATACAGACCTAAGAGAACCCCTATGACAGCTTTTAATACTTTCTGGAGTGATCATCTAAAAGCAGGTGGAAATCCAGGAACTGTATAGGAGCTGGAATATAATGTCTAATGTTGCTTGAAAGCACAGGAATAGCAGGCAAGAAATATCTAGGATCTGCCTGCTCTGAGAACACAAGGGTAGAACCAGATGCAGCCACCTTTCCCTTCCTGAGCCTGCGTTGCTCCCAGTGCACCAACCAAGCTCCACACTCTTCCTCCAGCAACAGCAGCAGCCACGGACGAGCCCTTGTGAGAGATGGTGTGAACTAAAAAGCTGGTTTACACACTATGGAGTCTTTGGGGCTGTTTGGAATGGATTCTGTATTATTCACAAAGAACAGATTTCTAAAGCAAAAGCGATTATTATGATTTCTTCTCATCTGCCATTCCTGTACAGGATAGATCAACATAGTTTTTCATGTGGGGAGATATAAGAAAAACTTGTGGAAATAGGTGGAGCAGAAGAAGCTGCAGGACTATAGATGCCCAGTCCCACTTCCACATCATAGACTTATATCTGTAACCATCAATTTTTTGTACATAGAGCAGCTTCCATGCAGAAATCTCCCAGGCACAAAGACAGGGCACCTTCTCCGAGATTCACAGTGTCAGATCTTTATGAGCTGGTGATGATGGTGACACCATCCAGAAATGACAGCACTAAAAGAAACACTGTGCGGTTAAACCCTCAGCGTCATGTGCAAGCACTGCTTGTACTATTACAGATGAAAAACAGCTTCCTTCAGAGACACTGGTGACATGGTCAAGGTGAATCAGTCAGTAATGGAACCCAGCAGTCCTGCTGCCTGTCTGCTGTTTCAGTCATTAACCCTCCCGCACCTTAATTCCCAAAGCTTCTACTCCTGCCATCGCTCCCACCCCCAGTTTCATTCTTAGCTTTGCTTCTGGGAGTTCCTAAAGTTTCCTTTAGAGAAACAAAAGATTGACCTTCAGCCACAAACACATGGGAGAAATGCAGGCAAGATAAAGTTTATATCCTGCCTGCTTTGTGGCTGGACATGATAACTCCTAAACTAATACTATTTAGGCAAACTCAAGCTGGGCAGACATAAAGTTGTCACAATGTGAGCTTGGGAAATAAGAAATATCTTCGTTGTGTGGTTATACGGGTCCTATGACAGAGAGGCCTTACAAAACTATGTAGTACCAAGTACAGGACAGGTTCATTTGAAGAAGGTACAAGAAGCTGCAGTTTACAATTTCTTCAGCCAGAAAGGCTGTTGCACCACTGGACACAGCACTTCAGAGGCTTGAAGAAAGTTTCTTTTCTTCAAGTAGTTTCTAAGTTATGTACCTTTTATTTGATTGTGAGGTTCTGCCCATCACAATGTACATTGCAGCAGGCACAGTGTGATCCCACAGAGCTGTGATTCCACTGGGCTGTCTCTATCCTGTAGCTATAAAGATTCCCTTATTCAAAATACTCAGTCTGGCACTTTTCAGCACTACTTGGATCTCAAGACATGTCAGAGTGTCCTGACATGCTACAAGTTGTACAACCCCTCGCACACAGCTCTGGTCTGTGAGACCCAGAAAGCTCTAACAGCTGGGCTGCCAGCCCCAGGGTGGAAACTAAGGGCTGGCTCTTGATCACTTTGCACTTTGTATAATCACTTGCTCTCACAACAGGCAAATCTCTTTTGCCAGTGGTGGGACTGGATAACATTTTAAGATACTTCAGAAGTGAAGTATGGCACGCAGCAAGACAGTGCATGACTCTGGATGACTCGGTTCTTTTTAAATGTAATTGATGCATTTCTTATTTACCATACAGATGTACGCAAATGGGACTGACATGTGTCAGAGTATGTGGGGGCAGTCATTTAAGGTGAGCGAATCCTCCTGCCTCTGCTTACAAATGAACGAGAAGGACACGGTGGCGATGAAGTATCTCGTCTCCGAGAGCTCAGAGGAAAGCTCCAGCACGAGCAGCAGCGTCAGCAGCAGTGAGGAGTATGCCTGTCAAAAGAAACTCCGCAAGTTTGAGAAACTACAGAGGGAGGAAGGGGAGCAGACAAGATAGCTGCTGGTGGATGTATGTCAGGACAAGAGAAATCATTGTGGAGGCTGGGCGCAGGGCATCACGCCAGCCTGCTTTATCCCTTACTTGCTAGAACATATTAATAATAATATATAAATAATAAATAAATGGCTGGTTATATTACTATTTCTCTGATGTTTTTGCAAAGCTCCCAAACAGGCACACAGCACTCCGATCATGAGTTCCTGGGTCTGAGCTCTGCTCAGATAAAGAAAAAATGTTGCAGGCAGAAACAGGTCAGTAAGCCTGGCTACTGACAGCTGAAAATGTATTTATGTTGTATCTCAAAAACATAGTTTGCAAAACAAGGGATTGTGGTGTACTAGAGAAATCTATGTATTGCCAGGATACAGTATGGACGTTCTCTTGCACTGGGCTCTTACCTTAAACAACAGTAGTACAAAAGTCTCCTACAATATGAATTTGAAGCATAATTTTGAGGGCAATTAATCCCACTGAGTGATTCCGAACAGAATAATCTCTGACAAACAGAAGTGTCAGGGAGGACCCCAGTTAGTTTCTCCCATCAGTAATCCTGCTTCCCAGCGTCACTGTTACGGTCAAAGTAAAACCAGCATCTGTACCAGTCCCAGAAGCACTGACCAGGTAAGGATTAATTAAATCCTGTTTTCACTTATGCATGCATAGTCCCTCTGACATCACCGTAGAGTGGACAGGTCTGTGCCATTCTGTGCAGCCGTTCATAGTGGTATCACCAGGAAAACCATAAGCAGGATTTAATTTGGAGGGTCAGATTACCAAATTGTGAAAATCAGCATCATCTCAGTTCTTGCAATGGAGCTTGGCACCTTACAGCACTCGAGGATCTGGCCCACAGTTAAAACAATGACTTGGCACATCCTGTTAAACTAGGAGAATCTTAAAAATCCAGCTCACTTTCTTCACTGGGTTGTTTATTTGTTTGAATGGTTTCACACAGCTGCAACAGTAATGCTAAATCCATTAGGTCATGCTCTGCTTCAAACCAGCTTCTCTGTCTATTTAACAATGGACTAATTCCTACCAGCACTGAATTGTTTTTAGAATGATATTTTGCCACATCTGTATTTTGCGCTAACTCAATTTGTCAGTTCTACTGTTTGAAAAGAAAGAACAAGAATTTAGTCTGCTGTAAAGTTCTGATGGTCCTTTTCCCCCTATTTCACTAGCTCTGCTCTGTCCTGTCCTTTTTTTATTGCATCTGAATCAGAGCAGAAATCTTACTGCTTTTTATTTTATGTGCTCAGAATTCAAGAATTAATTATCCCTTCTCCCTGCCATAACACCAACTTTGTCTGTGTCACCATGGCCAAAGATTTCCTTCATGTTCTTTGTTAAGTAGGGTACAATTGTTTCTGCCTGTGTCTCTGCTCTTTTTCTTCCCATTCCCCTTTATCTTTGCTCTGGCTAAATTACTCTTGAAATCACTCTTGACAAACAATTCTTCCATGCTTAGTTTCAGAATGACCCCTGAGACTGGTTATTGCATGCTCTTGAACAGCACTGGATCCTACAGCAGCTAAGGGACCAAGACCATTAGATCCTATTCATAACTTTCCCACTGACTCATGATGTACCCTAAGCAAACCATTTAACTCTTTTTTTGACTCAAATAATTTTGCAGAGCTGCCATATTTCTTCTAGGTCATCTCTTCTCTAAGACAAAACATAAAGAACTACTCAGTTGTTCCTGGCATAGAAATTGTCCCATACATCTTGATCATTCTTTCATTGATCCAGGTATGTTTTATTCAAACACAAGTTATCATTTGGAAAGACTTTCAGTCTTGATTTAAAACTCCAAATAATGGCAAATTGTCCAATGCACTTGATACTGCGTTTCCTCAGTGTTAAACATTATCCATAATTTAACATTTGTTGTTTCAGCTTTCAGCCATTGGGTTTTGCTAAAGCCTGTTGTATTCAAGAGTTCTTCAGTATTCAGCATTGCTTTTCTGCTCAGCAGCGTATGCACTGATCAAATTGCTTCTTAGCAACTAGCTCTTTCTTAGCTCTATTCAGTTTACATAAATCATTATAAGACATTCTCTCTCTCCTTAAATCATACTCGCAGTTCTTCTCTGTATGATCTCCAGTCACGAATGTCCTCCCTAAACTGTACAAATCAAAGCCATTCTCCATGGCAGTGATAAGGGTGACCTACAGAGAGTGCACCATGTCCCTGCATCTCTACACTTCTCCCTAGTTGCACTGCCCGTGTCTACAAGAGCATTGTCCTGATTCTTTGCATGCCTTCAGTGTCCATGTGTTATGATTCCTCATTCTTTCTTGGCATTACTCTTTTCCACTATCCAGCTCCCTGGTCCCAGAGGTGTGAACGGTGATCTTAGTCCTCAGGCTTTGAAGTTGGTTCTATTACAAAACCTCCGTGTGAACAGACCAACCTTTCTAAGCAGCTTTTGTAAGCTCTGTCTACCTGCTTTATATGCACAGTAGTTTACCTCTTAGACAATCTCTGTGTCACTCCGATATGATATCAGTGGTGATTTTACACTTAGAAAGAAGGCTAAGACAACTCAGGTAAAGCAGAATTTAAGATAAAACAAATCACTAAAAATCAGATTCCAACAATACACTGTAAGGTGAATCAGGGACAAGAAAGATCCAAGTTACTGGTGATTGCAGACATCTCCAGCTAATGCTGACCTGATTTGGTAGGTGCCTGCTGTGCACCACAGCTCAAAAGCACATGCCCTGCTTCTGGACCCACGCCGACCCAGACAACTGAAATGTCTCTGCACCCAGTGACACTAGACTCAACTAAGATTTTATCAAACTGTCACAAAGGTAGAACAAACACTTTGTGAAATATGTTGTGAAATATTTCCCTGCACTAATCTGTAGGAAACAGACTTACAGCCGTTATCAACAAATTAAACTGGATTTATCGATAAGACAATGTTGATTGAAAAAAAAAATCCCAATTATTGACTTATTTACTACCTGCCTAAGTATCAGTTTTTGTACTGTGCCAATTGGGGCTGGTGTCATGTTAACCACAATACAGCTAGCTGGGTCATCCTGCTTGCTCCATTTATTTAATTTATTTCATTAAGCATTGGCACAATACTATGAGTCTTCTAAAATTTCACTGAAATGGCAGGAGTTATTACAAATGTGATCTCTCCTGACAGTTCTGTTAGAGCTATTTAGTACAGATTATCTGAGCCTGCTCATTTAAAATCATTAATGTTATGATGATGAACCTCATCTTTAATTACTTGCAGACTCCAAAGGATTTCATCACCCTTCTGTAATACAAATACTTTATGCTGCATGTATTTCAATACTAAGCATTATTAACAAAACTTGTCCACTGTGCCATTGCAAGGCTTTCTTCATCAGATTACTCAGTTGTTTTCACCTTCAGTTTAGTTCTGCCAGCCACAATTTCCTGTAATACCTTTCGAGTCCTCACTCTATTTTTATAGTTCATAATTCTCCATGGATATTGATTGCAATATAGCTTCCTTTTTAAAAAATAATAAGTGTCAGTATTGAGGACATTTTCAACTTCTGTTGCATTTTTCATGTGCAGGTTTCACTCAGAGCATTTTATAAATACTCATTAATCTTCAAAATACACCTGAGAGGAAGATAAGTAGTGAGAAACAACCTGAGTCAGTGGGAGAGAGTCAGTGAGAGACTTATCTGATCATTGCAAGTATTGCAGAACTTGGACTAGCATAGACAAGTTCTGTTTCAGAGCCTTGTTTCATACAGGGCATGGGCTTGCACTTTGAAATGAGATCCTTGGACAAAAGTTATTATGCAAAAATTATAAAAGGTATTTTATTAAATAAAACATTGCAAGGACCTCAGCATCCAAAAAATATAAGAAGTTATTAAATAATGCATTTGCATGCACCTTGAAGGATAATGAAATTATAGAAATAAGAAGTGTTATATTACTTAAGACAAAAAATGTCAAAACAGGCTAATTTCCCTTGCTGAGAGACAACAGCCCGCAGAAGAAAGGGAAAGCCGTAGATGAAATATGGCTTTTTAAGGGTTTTGATAACATTTGATGTAACATTCTGATAGGCAAACTGAGAAAACCAAAGTGGAAACAGAATCACCATAGCATGGGTGGACAACAGGTTAAAAATATATTAAAATATTACTATGACTCTATTGTCATTAATCTCAGACAGGTTTTCTGTTAGGAATCCCAATGGCTCTGTTCCAATTCTAGTCAACACTTCTGTTTACTCAGACAATTTTGCAAGCACTTTTAAAGACACTATTAGAATAACAACAATCTTTCTAACCAGACAACTAGTTCAAGTCTCCAAAGGTGAAATGCTGAAAAGGAAGATGAAAAATGCTTGCACTGAGGAAGGGTAATTCAGGGAAAAAATTAATCCAGGGAAAGACATGGCAAGGGAACAGCAGAGCAGCCAAGGAGCTGGGATGTGTAGCAACAACGTGTGTCATTTACAGTTGAAATCTTGCACTGTGGAAGTTTCAATCTTTTAAGGCTTCACTGTGTGCAGAGCTCTGGATGTCCTGACTCACAAAGCAAGCAGATTCAGAACCTGCAGACATCCTACTAACAGTTACTCACAGAGTTGGTGACGTATCTCACATTCCATGGAGGCGCTGCTTGTGGAATGACCCCACTGCACGTACAGACTGTGGAATGTGGTGGGTATCGGGCAGAGTTTAACTCTATCCATCTTCTCAAGGGAATCAGCTCACAAGCTCTGTCAGTGCAAGTACAATACCTTCTAGAAGAGCAAACATGCTCCTAGTATTTATCTAATGACTATGTAAAATAAAGGGAATAAAATTAGTTTAATTTATGCACATTTTCTGGTTATTTTCCTTTCTTCTTTTTTTTTTTCCGTTCAAAAGATTTGCATAATTTGGGGTTATTTTAAAAAATGCCACATGGTCTTGACAGCTCATGGGTCTGCTGTACATGTGCTCTACTTTATTATCCAATGGAACACTGTGATTTAGACAAGAAGGGTTAAGTAAAGAGTCCAAAAAGCATTAGGATCTGGATTACAATTTGAAACATTTCCAGACTTTACTAATAGCAAGACTGAAAGTGCCATGTGCCTGAAGACTGATAATTCTCAAGCACAACTCACTTTTCCTTTTGGCAAAAAAAGATCTGCACCTTTGATAGTCACCTTAGTAAGCAGGTCTAATTTAGTGTGAAGCTGCAGGACAACTCTAGACAACACTGGAAAAGAGCCCAACAATGAAGTCAATCATCTACTTCAGACAAGTGAGAAGACACAGGATCAGACCCCAACAATCTGGCAGCTTTCAACATCTCCAAGAAAAAATTGCAGCAACCCCTACTACTGAGATTTAACTTCTCTGATAAATGAAGGGGGAAACTCTCTCTGCTGCACAGTTTTGCTTCCCTTTAGCTACTAAAAACATGTCTCTCCTGCCTCTGTTTTGATCACCAACTGCTATCCAAGTCTTAGTATTCTTTTGGCCTCCTTCCTTGGAAATGCAGTGAACTCTCTGTGGAGTTTGCCTTGGTTCCCCTCTCAGACAGCTGTGATTAATTCAATGTTCAAGCTCTTGAGTTAATTCTCTCATTAGATCACTTTCCTTCTTCATGGAATGATTATTCCCATAGGAGAAATGAGAAAGACTAAAACAATATTGTGCTAGTATCTGACACGCTGCATCCAGGATGTTTACTTTAAATCAAATTGCCTGGAATTGCTCCAGCGCTATGGCTTAAACACAAGAATCTTCTAACTGGGGGAGAACTGTGGCCACAGATGTTGCACAACATTCTCAGTTTCACTGGAATTCCTCCAAACTTTCTGCTAGGTAAGTGTACCCAGAACACGAACCTCTCCATACAAGTAGGTCAGATGATAAAATCCTTTCATTGCTAGGGCACACTTTAAGCCTGAAAAAGTATTTTTCCTTTTTTTATTACTTTTTATCAGCTTTCTACCCAACATTATTGTGAAGGCAAAGCCTGGAACACATGGCAGTGAAATATTGCCAGTGCTCCTGAAATCACAAGCCATTATCTGTGCACTAGTCACTTGGAATGTCACGTTCCTTCTGGTGGCTCTTGCAGCTCAGACGTGCTCCCCACTTTTGCTGCTTGCCACATGGCTCCCCGGGGTATGGTTGGTCATCAGAGGGCATCACCCCACTCAGCTGGACTGCAGCACAGCCTGCTTCTTACTTCCTTTGGTGCGACATGGATACTCGGAAGAGTTTCTCAACACCCCATTCAAGAATGCTAAACCTGTCTGGACTGACAACTCTGGTATCAGGCAGTTACCTTAATGTTACCCTTACCTGAAGCTATATTACAGTGAACATGATAAAAATACTTAATTACAAATTCCAAAATAGACAAAAAAGTTCACAAAGGCTTCTAAAGATGGAGAGGAAAGGAGAAGAGAATCATTCAGCATGGCACTTCAATGGGCTTTACAGTTTCCCCAGCCATTAGCAGTTCAGCTGAGACATGGACAGAGCCATCACCGCCTTGCTGGTGGTGTGAAAATGTAAGAGTTTTCACACAAGCCCTATATTCTAGGACTGCCCGTGCAGAAAGACTAGGTTTGGGGACTCCTCTTGCTCTCCATTCTTGCATGAATTCCAGTTCAGACCTCCACCCTACCACATAGTCAAGATCCATTAACCCTCACAGGAATGAAGGTAATAGCTCTTGGACCTGTCCCAAACATGCCAAGAGAGTGCTCTCATGCCTGGCTTGAGTCTGGAAAACATGTTATCTCACTGTGAAGCACAATGCGTTTACCCACTGAGGAGAGAAACACTCAGACCCTAAAGGGAAGTTTCTTCATCCACTACAGTTTATGCATCACACAAAAACCTAAGCTGACAACAGGTTTATGCAGGCATCTAGAATCTAGTGCCAGTAGTTCATCAGAGGCTTTTGACTGAGTAGACAACATGACAACTAGTCCCACTGGGGTGATAATGGGTTAACCACCATTGTCTTTGAGAAATACCTTGAAAGTACCCAGGGAGCCTCTGCTCCCCTCCATGTTGCATGAGCGTGAACTCCAGCAGCCTTGCTCATCTTATCCCCACCAGGGCCTGCAGACTCATCACGCAGCATCACTGCTCCACAAAACTGCATCAACAGAGACTGCTGACCTGCATCATTGCATTGGGCATGCGATGGCATCCAGGGTAAATGGGACACCTGGGAAAATGTAGGCCTTAAGGGAGAGAAGGTGTCTTGGAAGTATGAGAGATGTAACTTAGTGCACTAAAGATATTTCTCATCCTCATGAACTCTTGGTGGATCTGTACTCCTGTGATTTTGGCTTCCCTGGGAGAAGTTTGAATTCAAATCCTTATGAAACTTAGAGAAGTGGAGCAAAAACGGTTGTATCCTATGAAGGTTTTGTGACCTGGACACCAAAACACAAAGCTCCTTTCCATTTTGGTGAGGCTGTCCAACACCTCTCATCTGATAGGTCAAGTGCTTTAAAATACAAGGACAGTGGGTAATTAGTAGATAAAATGGCAACTGACTGTACCACTGAAAGATTATAGCAGATGCCTTAGCACAGCGGACAAAGTGCAGAGATGCACTGCAGTTTGGAACGGCAAGTGAAGATTTCACACCCATCAAAACTGTGGGAAGAATTTAACCTGGCACATTCTGCTTGACTTTCATGGGAAGTGGCTCCCTATCACAAAACATCCCACAAGGTTTGTCTTACCTACAAATAGTCAAGGCCTGAGTTTCACGTCTCCTCTGCAAGAGAGAATTTTATCACCCAAGCATGGTGAGCATAATGCTTGAATACTAAATCAAAATGATCCTCAAAGCTACAAGTATAAAGGACAAGTATCTTGACTAGAAGCAGCAACTTTTAAATCAATTGTTTTTCTTTTAGTTTCTTTGAGACTAAAAGCCCTCCATCTTTATGCAGTTCAGGAAAACAAACAAAACACCTTAGATCTAACAAAGATCTTCCCGTAATAGAGGAGAACTACAACACCCATACATGCAACACCTTTTAGCCACCGTTTTCATTGCATTTTCAGATGTATCATCCCGTAGGAACAGTACCATCTGCAGGACTTGAGAGAGGGAGTACAGGCACCTCACTCAGCACAGCAGAACATCTTCCAGGCATCTGGGAAGGTTTTCCTGAGAAGCTTTCAGCCTGGGAGACCTGAGTAGCCGTGGGTGTCTGTCAGATAACACAGGGAGGACTGCAATGCTTCGTGGTGCTCTGGCACAGCACTGAGGTTTTTCAAGAGAAAGCCTGAATAACTTGGGAGATTGTCAGTACTGTGACAGTACCACTTCTGTGCAGGTGTCAGCAGTGGGACATGTTGAGGAGCACATGGCATGGCTTTTTTGTCACCTGTCCTATATATCAGTCAGCGCTCAGCTGGCTTATTGGCAAATATGTTAGGATCCTATTGAATTAAAACATTTTTAATTCCTTCACTGCAATGACTTGTCATTCTTGGTGCTAATTAATCAAAAGGCTCCTCATTACAATGCAATTTCACATTGTCAAATGTACTTTCAGACTTCTTGAAAATCTACAGCTTGTTTGGGGAGATGCTCAACAGTGTATGGGAGCATTAGCTCCATGTTGTACGGATTCTGTGTGGTTACAGAAGAAAACAGCTGAAGCAGTGCCCTCTTCTGGAGGCAGAACTATTCAACCACATGAATACAGTAGAGAACAGGCAGCCAGAGCAAAATTAGCAGTCTCAGCAACGCTATTTTCTGTCTGTAAATTTGGCGCTATGGTGTGAAATCCTAGTACTGGCCAAGTGTCTAATAGCTGACATCAGCCAGCGACTGAGCCACTGGTATTTAGGAGAATTCTAAGCCTTTTACTCACAGGCCACTTCCGATGAATAAAATAGCGCAAGAGGGATCTCTTTTACTGATTCATCAATGAAAGAAAAACCCCAATGCATTTATTAACCTAGCTTACAATTTACACCAATGTGTCTGCATCCAACTGTGTGATCTATTTTTTAAGTATTTTTTAAGACCAGCTTAAAAGGTAATTTTACCACTGTACTGTCACAAATGTAATGCTGATGGATGGAGAAACCAACAGTCACGATTCAGATTCCTTCTAGAAACACATTTAGAAGTCATTACAACAAAACACAGAATCATGAGAAAGGCCTGAGAGGCCATGACCATTGTAACTGTAGGCAGACGTTTTTCTTTCCCAGTCTCACAGTAAATACATATGGAACGGTTCCAATAACCTCTGTGATCGCTTTTTGCTTTGGCTGCATGTCACATTGCTGGAAGGGCTGTGGAAAACTCAGGCGGGAGGCTTTTCTCTCAGAATCAGCGCCAGCTCGGCCAGAGCCAGCGACAGCGTGCGTGTAGCTCAGTGCGTGATGCTCATCTGTCGGTCAGCGCTCAGGCACGCAGTGACCCACTGAATTACACAAAGACAGGAGCGTGCTCTGCCTCAGCATCACGCTGACCCGCAGGGCACTGAGCTGAAACATCCGTGCTGGAAGAAGGAGGAAGGAGGAGGAAGGAGGAGGAAGGAGGAGGAAGGAGGAGGAAGGAGGAGGAAGGAGGAGGAAGGAGGAGGAAGGCCCAGACATGGCAGGACCCCATGGAGAAGGGGGTGTGTGGCTGGCTCTGGTGCCCCAGCGTCACCTCGCATCTCCAGGGTTCTCCCAGGCAGACGGCAGCTGTGCTCTCTCCCCAGCACTACCAGGGTTCTCTCTCACAAGCACAGATGAAGGTGGCCAGGTATTCAGTTTGCAAAAGGACAGCCTGAAGGGAACATGACTGAGGGACAGATTGTGAAGACAGTGAACAAAGTGACAGCACATCTGCCATTCATCAGTCACCTCGGCACCAGGCGCTGTGAGTGAACCTCACCGGGGACCAGCTTTAACCACAGACAAGAAATCTCCTCACAGGGCAGGCACTGAGCTCACGGTGCGGCGGCCAGAGGTACCTGAGGGGTGAACAGCCTCCACAGGGCCAGTGACCCCGCAAGCACATAGACAAAGGATCAGATAGACGTACCACAACCAGGGCAAGTCCACTTTTTACGCCCGCTGAGGGAGCCGGACGCCGAGCACACAGGACACCTCAGCAAACTCCCTGCTACGCAACCCGCCTCACCGCGCCCGCCCGCTGCCGGCGCGACACGTCCGCGCATGCGCCACCGCGGGCAGAGCCGGGCCCGCCGCGCATGCGCCACCGCGGGCAGAGCCGGGCCCGCCGCGCATGCGCCAGCGCAGCCCCGGGACGGGGTAGGCGGCTCGGGGGTCGCCATGGCGAGCGCTGCGGCGGCCAAGGGTGGTGGTGGCGGCTCTTTCTCCGACCGCCACGCCCGCCTCCTCCTGGCGCAGATCAACCGGCTGCGGGCCGGGCAGAGCTTCTGCGATGTGCGGCTGGAGGTGGGCCCGGAGGCGTTCGCCGTGCACCGCCTGGTGCTGGCGGCCAGCAGCCCCTACTTCGCGGCGCTGTTCGCGGGCGGCATGAAGGAGTCCGGCCGGGACGTGGTGCGGATCGCGGGGGTCGAGGCGGGCACCTTCCACACGCTCCTCGACTTCATCTACACAGGTAACGGGGGGCGGCGGGGCCGGTTGCCCGGCGGGCGCAGCCTGGAGCGGGTCCCAGCCGCCGTGCCCCTGTGAAACGAAGAAATAAACTAAACAGCACAGTCAGATTTACTGTTAAGCAGCATTCTTTACTGACAGCTTTACTCAGGACCTCTGGGGATCATCCTCCAGGAGTGCTCCAAAAACTGGATGCTTTTGCGTTGCTTATATTCACATAATTATTGTATATGCATTACAGTTTTTGAAAATTTTGACATACAATGCATCTATACTAAGAAACGATGATGTTAGTTATAATTGTTTAGTTTCTTACTTACATCTATTAATTATTAGGTAAATATAAACTAAGCACTCTGCTTCTAAACTAAGTATTACTTAATCTTCTGTCTTGCTCTTCTCATGCAGGAGGATCTAAAACTTGAAAAATATCCCCTCATTTTGTAGGTGGTCCAAAAGCATTTATCACAGAATCACAGAATCAACTGGGTTGGAAAAGCCCTCAGAGATCATCCAGTCCAACCCTTGGTCCAACTCTAGTCCGTTTACTAGATCATGGCACTAAGTGCCATGTCCAACCTCACTTTAAAAACCTCCAGGGACGGCGAGTCCAGCACCTCCCTGGGCAGCCATTCCAATGCCTGACCACTCTCTCTGCAAAGAATTGCTTTCTAATATCCAGCCTAAATTTCCCCTGGCAGAGTTGAAGCCCATGGCCCCTTGTCCTATTGCTGATGCCTGGGAGAAGAGACCAATCCCCACCTGGCTAGAACTGCCCTTCAGGTAGTTCTAGAGAGTGCTGAGCTCACCTCTAAGCCTCTTCTTCTCTAGACTAAACAAGCCCAGCTCCCTCAGCCTCTTCCCATAGGTCTTATGTTCAAGTCCCTTCCCCAGCCTTGTTGCTCTTCTCTGGACCCGCTCCAGCACTTCAATGTCTTTCCTTTCCTTATCGTGTCAGCTGGTTAATGATGGGTACGTCTTTTGTAACTTAATCACAGCATACGTGAACTTAGCAGCTTCTCTTCACCGTTCCGCAGGGGTGCTGAGCATCAGCGAGCACAATGTGCAGGAGCTGATTGTCGCGGCCGACATGCTGCAGCTCACCGAGGTGGTGGAGCTCTGCTGCGAGTTCCTCAAGGGCCAGATCGACCCGCTGAACTGCATCGGCCTCTTCCAGTTCTCCGAGCAGATCGCCTGTCACGACCTGATGGAGTTCACCGAGAGCTACATCCACGGGCACTTTCTGGAGGTGCAGAGCGGGGAGGAGTTCCTGGCGCTGACCAAGGAGCAGCTGGTCAAGATCCTGCGAAGCGAGGATCTCAGCATCGAGGACGAGTACCAGGTTTTCATGGCGGCCATGCAGTGGATTTTGAAGGATGTGGGGAAACGAAAGAAATACGTCGTGGAAGTACTGGAGCCTGTTCGATTCCCTCTGCTACCAGCACAAAGGTTGTTAAAATACATAGAAAGTAAGTGAAAGATGGAGAGAAGAAATACCAGATATTTGCATTTGAGCAAACCATGTGTTGTTCAGAGTTTGATGAACTTTTTTAGATTGATAGCACGATATGTGAAAACATTTATAGCAAACAAGCTTTTTTTCTTAGCAATTACAGCTTACTATAAAAATGTGCCTTTGAAAAGCGTTATAAAAGAAAGCAATCTTGATTTGTCTGCTGTTTTGGGAGAAGCTACTAACTTTTCTACAACCTTGTTACTTATTGTCTGTAATTTTTCACAGGCTCTTTTTTTATTCTGCTTTATTTCCTCCAGGTATTCCAGATTTCAGCCTTCGGGTGGCCCTGCAAACTCTGTTGAAAGAATATTGTGAAGTCTGTAAATCTCCCAAAGAGAACAAGGTCAGCAGTTTTCTGCAGGCTTCTAAAGGTCGTCCCCGGAGGAAAGCCAGGAAGTACCTTTATGCAGTAGGTTAGAATGTGGCTGTTTGAACCTTGTAAAACAATTGATGAAGTAGTATCTCATGTTACAGTACTGAAGGAGACGCTGGACTGTTTTTTAATCAAAAGATACGGCAAAATGTTTCAGCTGGCTGAGTTAGTACGCTAGCTGCTTTCTGCTTGGAATTGCACAGAAGTCCAGCATTCACATTTCTTGTCATTATGACATGACGTTCAAAGTCTAGAATTGCCTTTTAGAAGTTATTTGCCTTGGGTGCAAAGCTGCAATCAGCAGAGGTTTTGCCTGGGGTTCACTACTGGAATGGTGTCTGCAAATTCGCTGTGCTCCTTGTTCTCCTGAATGCTGAAGTTTTCTCTGTCCAGGATACTTTGGTTCATGTGATGGGATAATTGAAATTGCAAGTTTCCAGCAACAGGAAGGGAATGCTCTTGTTTCACCCTGTGGGAAGTAACACTGACTTAAGATAGCACAGGCTGTGGGCTGATCTCTGTTTTAACAAGAACGCAAATGGTAATATTTATAGTGTTGTGGTGAGGTGGCCAGCTCAGGCAGAAGTTACATGACCCTTAAGGCAACCGTTCTTCCTTGCATGCTGGAGAAACAATACTACTTGGAAAAGTCCTATTCCTACTAAAAGTGACTAATGGCTGTTACTGTAATTTTTGTCCAATGGTTTAGATGTAGGAGCGTGGGGATGAGCAGGAAGCTCTTACTCAGCCATGATCTTTCTACTCACTTTCTAGGTGGGTACACCCGGCTGCAAGGAGGACGCTGGAGTGACAGTAGAGCCCTGAGCTGTGTGGAGCGATTTGACACCTTCAGCCACTACTGGACCACAGTGTCCTCTCTCCACCAGGCGCGGAGCGGGCTGGGTGTGGCAGTGGTGGGAGGAATGGTCTACGCCATTGGAGGTAACAGCTGAAACACGCTTGCTTTCTTACATGGGTATTCACCCATAGAGATTTCCTAAATTTTTCTTCCTGCTAGTGGTTTAAAGGAACTCAACAGTAGATAAGACAACTTTTAGATATAATAATAACAATTGAATTAGGGTTCCTTGGTTCTGTACCATCAGCGCTCTGTGAATGCCTGTTTGAGTGCCTGTATTGGCCATTTTTACTAAGCTTCTCTCCCTTCATGGTATAGCAGCACATAGGTAAGCATATGGGCATGTGCAGATGTACTAAGAGGTGTTGGGTGTTCTGAGGACTGTGTGTACCACCACTAATGGCATCTCTTTTCTCACTGGTAGCATAGCAGAAGCCCATGGCATAAAAGGCAGTAGTACAGGACAGGCCACTTGTGGTCTGCCTACCTAGTAAGGCTAGTTATGTATGTTTGCACAAGGATGTGATGAGTAGCTCTACCAGGCCATCATTAAAGAATGCATATGTATACTGTTTTTGTCACTGCAGAATACATTCTTTGGTTTTGAAGCCCTGTCAGTTGTTCTGCAGAATAAAAAGTGTGTAGCAGTGTGTTGTTCACCCCTCTGATGTTTTCAATAATGTTTCAGGGAACTGGTGATGGAAGCTGTTGCTAGTGGTGTTTCTGTTCTGGCTATAAACAAAGCTTTTGCTACTTCAGCTGTTTGGCTAGCTGAAAGAAAGATCTTGTATTCAAATATTGTCTGTCCTGGAAGTGGTTGAAGAATGCTTCCATATGTGCATTGCAAAACATTGAGTTTCACCTGTCTGTTCTTGCTCTTATTACACAGGTGAGAAGGACTCGATGATTTTTGACTGTACTGAATGTTACGATCCTGTTACTAAGCAGTGGACCACTGTGGCTTCCATGAACCATCCCCGCTGTGGACTGGGAGTGTGCACGTGCTATGGTGCTATCTATGCTTTGGGTAAGTTTTGGGGTTTTTCTAGATGAAGTTAATTTTAAAGGTGTAGATTTATTGAACTTATAAATTGATTTGATCTTAAATATTACATCTTGCTGTTGCAAATTTAAGTTTTGAAAACAGCTGTTTATATGGGCATTAGTATCCAAATCTTTGTGAATTAGTTATTGTTCAGTTATAGTTGTAGATTCCTTGCTGGTTTCAGAATTAGTCTGTCTCGAAACAGCGTACTCTATATCTAAAAACGCAGCTAACACACAGCTTCGTGACATTAAATTCTTTCCTGTGTTCACTGTTATTTGCAGGAGGTTGGGTTGGAGCAGAGATTGGCAACACAATTGAAAGATTTGATCCTGAAGAAAATAGTTGGGATGTGGTGGGAAGCATGGCTGTGCCCCGTTACTACTTTGGGTGTTGTGAAATGCAAGGTGAGTGTTAAGTTTGTATCCATAAACAATTCTAAGAGCCTGAATTTTGAAGCTTTATGTTTCAGTCATGAGTTGTTACCTTTGTCTTGTACTGTGCTGTCAGTTGCACGTGCTCGTGTCTCTCTTATTTGTTCTTCTAGTACCATATTTTTAATTCTGAAGAACTCAAAGAGTATAAAATTCTGTCTTCTGCCTTTTATTTCATGAAAACAGTTTTTATGTGGCTTCCAGTATGGTTATCCAGCTGGTCTTCCAACAGTTGATTGTCCTTCCTGATATTGCTTTTATTTACCTTCCCTATCTGGGTTTGTGTGCATTTTGTTGTGACAATCTGAAGAGTTGCCACAGGTTATTTGAAAACAGACGTGTCTAAAGACTTGATCTATAAATGTACTTATTAAGTACTTAATCCAGGCCTGGTCAGCAGTGCAGCTTTCTGAACTCTCCTCCCTGCACTTGATTCATTATTGCTTTCATCAGAGCTTGAGCCTCAAGTTACTCATTTGAAAGCTTTATGTATGCCACTAGTGGACAAATGGAGGACTTTTAGCTGGCATTCATAAGCCTTAATGTCAGGCTAAGACTTGTGATATGACAAACATTTTCTGTCTTTCAAACCTTTGTATTATGAAACCTAACAGAGGAGAAACACTGTTTCTACAGGTTTGATTTATGTTGTTGGTGGTATCAGCAGTGAAGGAGTAGAGCTACGCTCCGTTGAAGTCTATGACCCAATATCTAAACGCTGGTCTGAGCTCGCTCCAATGGGCACTGGAAGAGCGTACCTTGGTGTGGCTGCTCTCAACGATTGTATCTACGCTGTGGGAGGCTGGAATGAATCTCAGGATGCCCTTGCTACTGTAGAAAGATACTCCTTTGAAGAGGTATGATAGAGTGCCTTCCTTCCATAAATGTGGAGTGCATCAGCTTTGTAAAAGATGCTGCAGAGGTAGCCTGCTTCTTTTCTTTAAAAAGAAAAAAGTTGGAAATTCTGTTTCCTTTTCACTGCTGTCTGGTGATCTGAGTGAAACAAAACTTGGGTGATCTCAGGGTCTGTCTGTCCTGACCAGAATGTAGAATCTTGCTGTCTGACTTAGCGGAGCATTTACAAAGGTTGCACGCGTGCTTTGGGGCAACAGAAACCTAAGCAATACTCATGATGCATGGATATGCTGTACTTTGGTAAAGACTTGCTAGAGTTAAGATGGGAGGTAGATTACCCCTCTTCAATAGAATGGTCAATAATCTGACTAGGAAGAACTCCATGGAAAAGTAAGAGTTGCCCTTTGTTGCAAAAGGTGAGGATCTTTCTTCTGCACCAAAATGTAGTGGTGTTTCAGTGTGACTAGAAAGATCACTTGGAACACTTAAGCTTTTGAATAAGAAGTTATTCCTTAGTATTATTGCTCGTGTTTTTGGGATGCTCTTTGCAACAGTAGCTAGTGTTAAAAGCAGAACATCATCCAGTGTGCTATTCTGTCTTGCTTTTGGAATTGAATCTAGTTTTCCTTATTTTCCACCTCAGACTATGTACCATTGTCTGTTTTGGAGACAGACTGCATCTTGCAGTGACTGAAGAAGGGGAGGGTGGTTGTGTACAGACACTATGTGGTCTGCTCTTTAGTGGCTAGCATGATTTCAACCGCTTGTGCAAGTGTTGTCATTCCAGCCTTGATAATCTTCATGATACTGTAAACATATAATATTTAAGCCTGGGAAGTGTATGCGTAGTGTTATTCATATATGTCTAGTCTTTAAGCTTTAAAAGTTACTTCAATCAGAATTGTGGCTTGCCCTAAAATTACTCGTTGACTCTTTCTCCTTCTCATTAGGAAAAGTGGGTTGAAGTTGCATCGATGAAGATACCAAGAGCTGGTGTCTGCGTTGTGGCTGTGAATGGATTTCTTTATGCCTCGGGGGGCCGAGCTCCCAGTCATGATTTTGCTGCCCCAGTGACGTCTGACTCTGTTGAAGTTTATAACCCGCATGTGGACAGTTGGACTGAAATTGCCAACATGATCACCAGTCGCTGCGAAGGAGGTGTAGCTGTGCTGTAGGACACAAAGAAGAAAACTCATTCAAGGAATTAGTAAATCTGTCTCCTCAGATTTCCAGTTTCACTGGCCAGAAGCCTCTTCTAACACAGGAGCTTCAATAGAGACAGTGGAGGAATAGATCAGAGAGCTTTGCCTCAGCAAAAGGGAATATTAAAACTTTTGCCCTTCAAACTAAATTGGTTTATCCAGCGTCTGTCTCAGGAAGGATTCTGTTAAGAGTAGGAATGCCTTTTATGACTGGATTAACATCACTGAACTAAATGGTGAGTTTGCCTTGTGAAAAATCTGAAGAAATCATTCCAGCACTGTGTAAGGTGCACCAAAGGCAGCATCTTCAACTGGCCTGTCTGGAAGGAGGTTACTATAGACAGCTAGGAGTTACCTGTAGGTAAGAGCAGATGGGCTACTTGGTTGGCATTACTTGTCTTTTTCTGGTGAAAATCAAGGAAAAGATGACAGACGGGGAAGAGCTGGTACCTCTGCTTATGACGTTGATGCATTTGATCCTCTTTTCTGCTGTTGGACATGATGGGCATTAAATATTAATTGGATATTTACTTTCTGGCCACTCCACTAACTTGGATGGTGAGTGGCTGAGAATTTCCCGTTCTGGAAGATGATTCTCGCAGTTCAGCATAGGCTTTTCTTCTTGGTGGTATCAGTGATGGCAGCAGAGCTCCTTTTTGTGTAAGCTCTGACACATTTTACATGGAAATGCTGTTCATTGGATTAGCTGTTCTGTTTAGGACTGCTCTTACTATAAAAATACAGGGAAAACATTTTGCCTTTCCCCCCCCACATAGTTCTTATGTTTTTACCCTGTGTGAGACATGCTGAGATTTGCCATTGGAATATAGGCTACTCTACAAGGTACACACATTCATCTTTGCTACATCTTGTATCCTGCCTCTTCCAAATTTGAGTGGACAAAGCTTTTTGTGAGACAACTGTCTCCATTGAGCATTTAAGTGACGCTATTAGTGTGTTTTGTCTTACAGAGTTTGTATTTAGAACAATACTACCAGGAGTTATTTCTAGATTCATTTAATTAATGTACTCGAAGTTGCTTTTTGCACAATACGATTGCATTTTCTACACAGCTGTGGATGATTTGGATGGAGTCTGAAATAAGGCTGCTTGAACTTTGATCAACAGTGTTATTCAAGAACACAAAACCACAACTGGAATGTCACAAAACAGGAAGCCTGTGCTGTGTAGACAAAGGAGCATTCATGCTGTCTAGGTCACTATCCCCTGTGTAAAATTAACAAATTAATACATGGATAAAATCCTCGAAGGTGAGTGTTGAAGGTACCTTAAGATTCTGGGTCTTACATTCTAACATTGGATTGGGAGACTGCAAGGCTAAAATACACTAGACAATGCAGCATTTGTTTCTCTGAGTGTTCTATAATTTTATGTGTGGTTTTACTTCAAAAGGATTTCTTACATGTGCGAATTAACATTTATTCAGTCTCTTTTTCCCAAAATTTAAGCTTGTTTTAAACATTTTTTCATAATAAAGTGCATTGTCAGAACTGACTGTGGAATGCTCTTGAATAGGGTACTTTCCTGTCATAATGAGTTGTATCACTTCCACTTTCATATAGAAGGGTTTTTGTTCTTTGGTTAGTTTTTTTTTTACTGGAAATTGTATTTCTCAGTAGGACATTAGGAAAAGATTGGTTATCAATGCTGACTATTTGAAAGATGCAAGTAACACATTTCTGTAGTAAAATACTCTCATATTTCTCAGTGTAAAATCACTCAGACTTCTTGGAAGTCAGGCAGCCTTGCCAGCTCTGTGCAACCCACTCTGAGATCAAATGATAGGTAATATTTCTTAGGCTTTCTTCATTTCAGGGTCCCTCATCACCTTGCCTGTCCTTTCTTACCTGACACATAGCAGCATCATTACTTTCTCAGTTGAAATAAGACAGAGAAGAGTTTTGTCTCACAACACAGGAATTGAACATGTATGTATGTACTTTCACGTAATTCTCTGCTGCTTCTTTAACCTAGAAGAACTGTTTTCACCTTCTTACTCTATGACTACACAGCTGTTCTCTCCACCACAGAACATTATCACACATCGCAGTTAAATCAGATACTTTATGAATTGCTCTATGCTGAGTTATTACCCATGTCATCTGAATGTCCACTTCAAATTCATGACACTTAACATCTCATTCAAGAGTAATGCTTTATTCTACCGATAAAGACAGACTTGCGCCTGCCTTGACAGTCACTGCTATTTACAATCTTAGCTAAACAGTTTGATTTGAGAATAAGCATCTTCATCACTGCTATCTTATGACTTACAAGCATAAGTAAGTCTTTGCTTCCCCTGGAACTCAGTACAAATACCTTATTGGCATATAAACAGCTTTTTTGCTGTTGATTTACTCTTTTGTGTTCTGCCATTTCTGTCTGCTGTCACTTAGCTGCTCTTCTGAAATAGCCTTCAATGCTGCAGTAGCCAATAGCGATAACGCCATCACCACCGTTCCCACCACCCTCAGTACTTTAAACCACCTCGGATAAGGAGGAAGAAGGGCAACGTCATAATGTAGCGCTATCCCTAAGGCCAGCACTAGCATTACCGCACTCTGAGTGACATCTTTAAAAAGTAAAGCTTGCCAGGCAAGTAGAGGAGGAACTGTACTGTTAGCCAGGCTCAGCCAGTCTGGCTTGGCTGGGCTGTTCTCTGGGAGAGCAAACCCCCACCTCATTCCCCCGAGGAAAGAGACTGTCACAGCACCATACAAAACCTGAGCAAACGCCACCTCTGGGTAGTAGGTCCCTTGAATGGCCATTGCCAGTGGCACAGAAACAAATGGAATTAGCCCTGCGAGGCTTAAATAAAGGGCTGGCTTTGGAGACTCCTTTAGTGATTCCACGCTTCGTTCCAATACGCCTGGCTTTTTATCCTTGGGGGGTTTCTTCTTGAAGCAAGGGGGAGAGGTGTGAAAAGGCTGGAGCTTGGTTGCATATACTGATGCTGGGCTGAGGCTTGGAGATCTTGAGAAAAGACACACATCTGTCTGCAGACAAAAGCTGAGAGAACACCAAGTTGTCTTATTTCTTCCGCACAGTAGTAGTCTGGTACCTGTTAACTTCTGGACCTGCAATTATAAAGCTTGTTCTGAGTACCTTACAACGTAGGCTTACAGATCTACAGTTACCTGAACTACCTATGAAATACTGTTGGTACAGTTTTGCAGGTCAGGTCACATCACAGCTGCCCTTCCCCTTGATTTTCAGGTGTTTTTAGCTTAACTGCTTGCTGATAAAGAGCAACTAGGCTCTTCATTGTGAATAAGCAAACCTTAGTCACTATAAAAGGCTTGCATATTCCACCCATGCATGCATTTTTTAGGCACTTTTAAGTTAAGATATATCAATCCTTTTTAGAATAGAGTATGAAACGTTTTCAGAAGTAGGACAAGGTCACCCCAGAAAGTAGCTACTACCCGCTCACCACTCTAAAAACAACAGAAACAAACAAAAAATGACAACAACAACCCCAAAAAACAATAGGAAAAAATACTTTAAGACACTAAAAGTTGATTATAGAAAGAAATACTGTAGCTTGGGCTAAAAGCTGCTGTAAGTAATAGCAATTATGTCAGAAAAGCTGTCTGATAAACATGTGGCTACTCTAATGTGTAAGTCACCTTTTCTTCAATACTCCAGTTATACCTGTTGCTCTATTACTTTTAGAGGAAAACAGACAGCAAAGGCGGCTTCAGAAACTTACTTTGAAAGACGTGTGGAAACAGCATCGTTGTAGAAAAGGAAACATGTTTGCTTTGAGGCCCTGAAACAGAGAAATTCAGAAGGTCTGAAACTGATAAACAAGACTCCTGGAGCTGTCTGTTTTAGGAGAGATAATATGTACCCAATCCTTATGCGCCTACTACGGGGTATCTTTTTCAGGTAGCTCTATGAACTGAAGCTCTGAAGTTGCAATAACGGTTACAAAACCGATTTCTAGTTAAAGAACTATGAGGAAGCAGGCGATGTTTTCCCGGTCTGGATCAGCTCCTGTTCCCGGACGAAGGGCTGCACGCAGCTCAGGAACAGAAACTCCATCGCCCCCCCAGCTGCAGGTAAGTGACCTGCCTTTGGCGGGGACAAAACTCACCTGGAACGGCAAGCAGGCGGCGGGCTTGACTCTCCGGTTCCCGGTCCCGCTGCTCTGGGGAAGGCGGGCGGCTCCGCGCCCCGAGAGCCGCGGGAAGGGGCGAGGAGAAGCGGCGTGTCCGGAGGGACGCGGGGGCCGGGCCGGGGGAGCCGCGCTGTGCCCGCCGCCAGGCCCAAGCGCGGCGCTGCCCGCCGGCTGCCGCGCCTTCCGGTGTCCCGGGAAGCGCTCGGCGCGGCCCCGCGCGGTGCAAGTCCGGGCGGGAACAGGCGCGGCCCGTCTCGTTCCGCGGGGCCGGGGAAGTGTCCAGGTGTGCGGGTCACCCGCACGTCCCGCTCCCCGGCGCGCTTGAGACCGGGGACAGCAGAACCGAGAGGGCACGCTCGCTCCCCTGCCGCCGCGGCAGCCTCGCTCGCTTCCAGCCGGAGGGCTCCGGTGGGGTTGGCGGAGCGGCGAGAAGAGCCGCTGCCGCCTCCGGGGCTGCCGTGCAGGGTGCGGGAGTCGCTCCTGCTTTCCAGGGTCCGGGCTCTCCGCACCAGGCGAGCTTTGAGAATAAGC
This sequence comes from Nesoenas mayeri, assembly GCF_963082525.1. Classification (NCBI taxonomy): domain Eukaryota; kingdom Metazoa; phylum Chordata; class Aves; order Columbiformes; family Columbidae; genus Nesoenas; species Nesoenas mayeri. The sequence goes on along the minus strand of NC_137554.1, from coordinate 32,611,943 downwards.
ACCTTGATCACTGCTATCTTATGACTTACAAGCACAAGTAAGTCTTTATTTCCCCTAGGACTCAGTACAAATGCCTTATTGGCATATAAACAGCTTTTTGCTGTTGATTTACTATTTTGTGTTCTGCCATTTATGTCCGCTGTCACTGAGCTGCTCCTCTGAAATAGTCCTCAATGCTGCAGTCGCAGCATCAAGTGGCAAAGCAGCGGCGGACTACAAATCCCAGCCTGCCCCGCGGCGCGCTGCCCGGCCGATCGGCGCGGCGGGAGGGCGCACGGCCTTCTGGGATGCGTAGTCTCCGGTGGCTTCCGACAGGCGGCGAGGGCGGGCCGCGCTGCCGCTCTGATTGGAGGGGCTGGGGGGGCGCGCGCGCGGCCCTCTGCCGGGTCCGGGACGGGAGTGGGGATCGACCCGCGCGGCCGCAGGGGCAGCGGGAGGGGGCGTGTCCCTTCCGCCTCTGTGGCCCCGCCCCGCGCGCTCGCAGGCCCCGCCCCCTCCGGCCCCCGGCCGGGCAGGGCCGGGCAGCCATTTTGGGCAGAGCTTTGTTATGGTTCTGGGGCCGCAGGAGGCAGCGAGAGGGGCCTGGTCGGTGAGTGCGGCTCCCACCCCCCTCCTCCCGGCGTCTCGCCGTGTCTTCCCGCGCGGCCCCGTCGTCCGCCGCTTCGGGACTCGGCCCGCTTTCCCCTGCTGGCTCTGCGGCCTCGGAGCGGCCCGGGATCGGCCTCTAGCCAGGCCGGGACCCCGCTGGCGGCGGCGGCGGGGGGTGGTGCGGACACCGGGGGGGTCCCCTCCGCCCTCGGCCCCGCTGCGCGCCCACCCCCGTCCCTCCGCCGCGGGGAGCCCGCTCCCGAAGGCGGCAGCGAGGGGCTCCTAGCGGGGTAGGGCCGCCGGGCCGGGGGAGGGCGGCTGGGGCCGAGGCGCCTCGTTTATTGTTTCCTGCTTGGCCGGGAAGTTCCCAGCGCTGACACTGCCCGGGCGCCGCCGCGGCCGCTCGGGCTCTCCCCCGGAGTTTTGCCTGGTCCTGTCACCGAGCGGGGCCGGCGGGGCGGGGGGGGGGGGGGGGGGGGGGAGAAGGAAGGACGGGCCGGATCGCCGCGTTCCACCGGGGTGAAGTCCCCGGGCGGGGGCGGGCGCGGGGCGGGCGGAGCGGCCGCGGCGACTCCGCCGCCCTCGGTTTTGCTGGCGAGCTGGAAACGCGAGCGGGCGAGTCGGGCCGCTTCCCCGCGGCTCGGCGGGGTTATGGCCGCTCTTTCCGGCAGCCCCGGCGGGAGGGGGCGGTCGGCGCCGCGCAGTGACACGTGTGCTCGGGCAGCCCGGCCTGTGCGGGCCCGGGGCAGCCGGGGCCTGGGAACCCCGTCAGGTGCCGCTCGGCGCCTGTTGGCGCACACAGCGCCGGCCGGGAGCGGGAGGCGGCTTCTTCCCGTCTATGAAGTTATTTCTCTGTGTCCGGTGTGTTTTCTGCCTCGTTGGCCTAAGGTCGTGGCGTGGTGTAACTTAAACGGCTGTAGCTGGACTTGATCAGAGCAGCTGTGTTCACACCGAGCATTTCAAAAGAAGCGTTTAAGGCTTTGGATCGAATTCAGTTTAGCAATGAGCCGTTCTGGAGCGATTTTGGAGCAGTTAGTGGGTGTCTGCACAAGTTATGAGTTTTTAAACAGCTTTAGAGGAACAGTCACTATTTAAATCCTTGCAAGTAACACTAGAATCTTCTAAGAACATTGCGTAAAAGTCTTTTTATGTTAACATGACCAGGTAGGTCAGCTTTTCTTTCCCCACCCGCAAGGTCTGAGTGACACAGGTGTTAGTAATGTTGAAAACACTCTGAAACTTTGTAGTGACTGAGTGAAGCACGGAAACAGCAAAGGGAGGGATGGAGATGAGAAAACAGCAGAGATAATTTAAGAGCCATCAAAGCTGAATTTACTGTGGAGTTGACATTGCTTCTATAAAAATGTGAGGTGGTTATGAAAAAAGCTTGTTAATTCGTGAATGAATATGGCTGGTGTTCAGCGAAAGCTTCCCCGTGCTCATCCGTTTGGAGACTTGTATTTCAAACTTCCAGTCTCTGGCTTGGGAAGGAAACAAGTGTAGAGAAGTAATAAAATCACAAGGTTTAAGAGGAGCGGTTTTTCTTCTCGCATTTTTTCTGAGTGTTTCTAGAGAAAAGTACCTTAAGAAGAACTTCTTGAAGTTGTGTATTTAGAACAGAAAAGCTTCAGGTGATACGTTTTGTTTTTCCCTTTTTTTCTTTAGCAGCTCTGTGTAAGGAAGTGCAGCCTCTGCATTCTGTATTCATCTGGTTTGTAGACTTAATCCTACATGACACAGAAGTTTCCATTGCAGATATCATACTAGGACTTAAAGCAAAAACATACAGGGAACAGATGGCATTTTAAAAAAGTGAAGTCCTGTTTTTTCTGAGGATGTCTCAGAAATAAGAGGAGTAGAATGCAGATGTGGTGTATAACAAACCAAGTGGAAGTCCACACATTCTGAATTGGTAGGAAAAATACTTTGAGAACACTTCGCAAAGTGTGGTCCCCTTGTCTCATGGATGGGACTGCTTTATACATGATTTTGTGGCCTCTTGAAATTTATGTTTTAAATTATGTCACTACAGAAAAACAATCATCACTAGCATTTTCATTTCAAGAGCTGCAGGGACCTTTAATACAGAAGGTATTTAATACTGTGGTCGGATCTGTGAATTTCTTTGGGAGTGTGGGGTGTCAGATAATGTAGTTCTTGTCTTTACTAAGCGAACGACAATTGTTGCCTCAAGAGTTAAAAGTTGCTTCTTAAAATTTAATCTCTCTGTAAAAAGATGTTTGAATTTAGTTGTGTGGCTGCCGAATTAACTTAGTTGTGCAGTGTACTTCAGGGTGCGCTTCATTGGTTTGTATGAGCAGATCGGGAAAGGGCTGGTTATGTGCAGTAGAGCTAAAACATAAAGCGCCTCTCTTGACTGAAGCGCTGGCTGCTCTTGCATGGATACAGCTTTATCTAATGGCGTTGTAAAAACACAACTGTGAGATGACTGTTGCTATAACTTACACAGGGAAGGGTCATAGTTACTGAATTCTGCAGCTGATAATGTGGTATGTATACCAGGAAGTTTGTTTGGGATTTTTAAGCTTTATGTTAATTTATTTGTAGACGCAGGAGTGGTTTAGATTACGTTCTGCTAACACAGCAATGTAAGTAGACATTTTATTGTCACTTGTGTAGCCACCAGGATACCAACTAAATCCTATGTAGCTTTCGTTTCAGCAAGAGTAATGGAGGTGCATGTTCTCCTGTCAGATTTGATGAAAAGCAGTGAAGTTGGCAGAAACATGGTCCTGCTTGGAATACTTCATGAATACCAGGATGTTGTTTAACTTGTGTTCTGTAAGTTAATATGTTCCTGTGAAAACGTGCCAAACTTTAATGAGTTACTGTAAGGTCAGAAGATAAATTTACATTTTTGGGCGTGGATTTAGGTAGAGATTGATAGTGGCTAAGCATCTACTGGCCCATATATGTATCTGCAAACGTTATGCAGACCTAAAAATTCTAGGTTAGACGAGGCCACTAGCATGACAGTAAGTGGGAAGCATGTTGGTTAAATTAATCATACATATTAACGATCTGGCTGCATCGCTCCAAACTGAAATTTCTAGATTAAAGTGTCCATAACTATTTCAGTTCCGTCCTTTTCTAGTTGACCTTCAAAAGTGTCAGAATAAGAATTTTAACACTTTATGCTGCTTAGACCTTTCTGTAATTAAACATCAAAACCACTTTGCAAAGCGTTGGTGCATGCAGTTCCGTCAAGTGACTAATCTGAAATAGCTGCGCTCCCAAGGTCGGGCTTAACAAAAATCCTTTGAACCAGTGCGTCCAAACATAACTGAGGTTTTCTGCAATAAATGGTGCTCAGAAACAAATATTTTGCAGTGTATGACCTTGTGCCTCAGGGGCTGTTGTACACTGGAGAGTTTAGCAGGAACTACTTAAGTTCTAGGATTTACAATCACTCCAGCAAAAAGGCCAGTGTCATATTTTGTTGTTTTTCTCCTTGAATCTTGCGATCCCTTCTAGTTCAGTGTTTTCATGGTCTTATCCTCTACCCTGACAGGAGCATCATAGCTTCATGGTGTGATGTTTGATGCTCTTAATAAGCAAAGGGGTGTGTGTATAAAGTTGTCTAAATACATGTCCTTGGTTTTAGGAATCCCCTTTTTCCAATACAGGAAGAAATGAATTTTTAATTCATTTCCCTTGGAGACATTTTATTTTCAGCATCTTTTCAAGGTTTGGGTAAGATAGTGTCAGGGTGGGTACTGATATGGCCAAGGAGGACTGGCAGTGGGAATGGAGGTTTGGTGTGGCAGGGACTGCTTTCCTCATATCTGTGTGACCCTCTGAGCATGGTTGCAACATACAGAGCATGTGGCAATGATTGTCATTCTCTTGGAATTTTGTCATCTTTAGTTTGTGATGAAAAGTTAACTTGTAAATAAAAGGCTGAGTCTACTGTGGAGGTACGTGGTATTATTCTGGGCATAGAAATTATTGGTATTCACAAAGTTGCTGGTAAATATGTATGGTAAAGACTACAACAGGTCGCCAGCCTTTCAGCAGAAAGGAGTGTTTTGCCATTGTGTTTCAATGCGTCATCCATCATCAAGGGATTAATCAGGATTCACGTGAGGTAGGCTGAAAAGACCTTTGATGCTAATCTTAAAAAACTCAGCAGGGGAACTCTCTCACCCTGAAAATGTTGAATATGTTATGATCTTGACTGTTAGTTTGGGAAAACTTTCTTTCCTCTACTTTGAACTCTAGTTAAAGTAGAGAAACAGGTTAATGATGACTTTAATCTCTTTAGGTTGGCTCGGCCTTATGGAATGTATCCTACAGTATTTAGGCAGCTGAGAGCCTGTGGGGTGGGAAGAGTTCCAGAATACTGAAAAGCGTTGAGGAGCTCTTTGAAAAAGGCAGGACTTGGTTATGTTCAGGTGAAGAGCGTTCACATCAAGGAGTCTGTCCTGGGTCACATACTGTTTGGTGTTTTCACTTCTCCGTGTCAAAATGATATTCGTACTGAACACACAGGTGATAGGATCTTGACAAATTCAATAAACGGTCTGAAATCACTTGCATTGATTTCAGCCATTTTGGTGCAGATGGGTTCAAATTACGGTGTTTAGGAATGTTACCTTATGCAGACAAGTAACAGGCAGCAGTTCTGTGGGAGAGTCTCTAGGGGTTGTAGTGGTTCCTGAATTATTGTGAGTCAGCAGCATCACTATCATGAAAATTCACTTGTCATACTGGAACATATAAAAGAGCATTGTAAAGAAGGCAATGAAGCAGTTTTTCCATTCTGCTGAGGAACGAGTGGTAGGTCTGCAGCTCCAAGTATCTCGTTCAGTTTGTGATACTATCATACTGTGGGAAAGTTATGGCTGGGTAACAAGATCTGTAAAGGAGATAATAAAGTCTGTAAAAGAGAGAACCCTTGAGTGAGAATTGGGGGGGGGGGGCTGGGCGTGGAATTGGATTGTTTAGCTCTAGAATGGTTTTATACAACTCTATTTCATCAGATATCAGCAGGTGATCTATAAAGCAGCTTAAAAAAGTCACCTGCAGGTATAAGCGGGAGCTGGCTCTGGGATCCTGTCACTGCCTGCAGGTTGTCGTGCTTGGGAGGTGGGTCACATCAGTTTTTTCATCATCAGTGCTTTGAACTTAAAAGCTTGTAGCTTCAACAGTAAAATTGGAGTGGTTGGGAGAAGGTTGTTTATTTTTTTGAAAACATTACTATACTTGATCCTGGAATATGATATATCCTTTTTCTGCTGCCAAACAGTGCTGGGATACAGGGTGGTCTATGGGACTTCCCCTATGACTCCCTCAGAAATCCCCACCACCTGCTAAGGTTGCCTTTCAGTGCGGGAATGCTGATGTACTGGTCTGGAGAAAAGATGTCTGAAAAGATATTTGCAAGGAGAGATTAGTCAACATGCCATATCCATCATGAATAAAACAAGTAGTTATGGGTTGAAATTGCAGCAGAATATATTTAGGTCAGACTTTAGGTGCGAGGACAGGCACAGAATAACCAAAACAGATTGTAGAGATACGCGGGAGAATGCTGGTATGCTAATCTCTTTTGATTTACAGCTCCCAATAAAATATTCTGATGGAGGTTTAATAGCTGCATAATGAATTTGTCTGCTGGTAGCAAACTTGTTTTTCTGATATTTTTTGAGACATTTTAGGATTAATTTTTGGACCTCTGCAGCCTGAAGATCACTGTACAAACCGGGGGGGGGGGGGCATTGCTTACTTTATTTTCAGACATCTGATGGGAGAGGATAGAGCTAAAGTCTTTTAAATTATGAACTATGCAACTTCTGACTTATTTTTTTCCCAGATGTTTTCCTAGTATTCCCTAGTTTATTGTAGGACACTAGATAGAAGAATAACATGGTTTAACCCTTAGCCTGCACAGCGAACCTGCAGAATAACAGCACTATAATTCTGTGCAAGATGTAAAGATGAAGCTCAAACCAGCTGGACAACACCTTGTCCATAACTCCTTGCTTTATTTTATCTCTTAGGAGTTTCACAGACAGGATCGTAGTGAGAGCTCCAGCAGAACACTTTTAACATCCAAAAAGATGTATCTGCCAGCTCCAGCAAATCATCAGATCATAAGTTCAGGGATCACTTGTTCCTTTCCCTGAATATTTATTATTGGTGCAATTTATTTTATGTATATAGGACTTGTTTTAAACTAAACTGTCTTCTGTGACTTTTCTGCATTGATGTTTGATAGTTTCTTAGTTAGAGGAAACACTGAAAATTTTAAGCTAGTAGAATGAAAAATGTAGCAGACAACATAAAGTTTACCAACTGTAACGCAGGTGGTGCACACGTGCTGAAAAGTGCTGAGTGAACATGTCTTTGTCGTGTCCTAGTCACGGACATATAAATGTGGAGTTTCTTCATGTTTTCCTGGTCTTGAGGTTTGGAAATAGCCCAAGTGGAGGGAGGGGCAGAGAGAACAGGGTCACTCCCCAACTCTTGGCCTGTTGTCTTGGGTGGGAAGTACCTACGACTGGAAGGTGCCGCCCTTCCGGGTTTGTGGCACTCACCCCGTAGGGCCAGGATCATGGTATCAAGGCGAAGAATCGCTATAATATTTTTTAGGAGAGTAGTCTCTTATTTCTGCATCCCCTTCTGTGTTTAATTTGTTTACTCTCAGTTCCCTTTTCTCTTTACAAGTGACATGTCTTCTGCTCTCTTATCCTTCATCTGGAGTGCAGATCTGTGCTTCCCTGTGCTTGATTTATGGTGTGTCTCGCCTTGACACAAATATTGCATAAATAGTCTGATTGCATTTGATGCTCTCTTCCAAAGGAAATATGTTTTCCTCAGCGCCAAACAGAATATATTTAAATATACTATAGTAGCAATAGTAACCCTGGTAAAATACCAGGTTATGAAATACCCTTAGTGGGAAACACCTATCCCATTTTTTTTAAGGTACTGGAGAACTACTTCTGCTTAGGCTCTGTCTACATCTCTCCAAGACAGGTAGGCAGGAGGTATGTAGTATGCATCAGGGGTAAGGCGGTAATTACGTGTTTGCAATTCCTTCCTTATGATGGGGAACATTATCCTGGTGTGTGCTACTGAGCAAAAACAAGCTTGCTGGCTCTGGGGTCTCCTCGATGCTGTTGGCACAGCACTGACGTTGTGGTAGCCTCGCTGGCCAGAACTTGGAGCGACTTGGGCTGTAAGGGCAGGCATCCATCAATCAATAGCATTGCTGAAGGTGACGTCTTTCCCAGTTATTCAGTGAAGAATCTTTCCTATATCACAGTCCTAGAAGTCATTTTTCCCTATGGTTTGGTTATGTTACTCTTGCAAGCCCTGGTATCTTTGCTATTAAGAAAGGGGAAGAAAAATCACCTCCTTACTCTCTGCATTCTAGGTCTTGGTATGTATTCACAAGACCAGACTGTAAAGGCTCTGTGAGGTATGTGATTGTGTGGGTGCATGTATTTGTTCCAGAAATTTGGGAAGAGGTAGGATTCGGTCAGTGTGACCTTAGAGCTCTAAGTGGAAAGTAAGCAGGTAAATGGGCAGGTTGTGAGTGTACTATATGAGACACCGGTGGGAGGAGTGTCAATAGAGAAAAGGGTTTTAGGGTATAGATGTGGCCATATGGACCTTTCTTAACCTATCTTCAGTTCATTTATGTTGATCATCTGGTTTGCAGAAGTAGCCAGATACATAACAGTCAATATGATTTTTCCCCCACCCCCAGCCTGTTACTCTGGAAAAACGTTTGTATGGACAAGCTTCTGGCATCTTTTCATCTTGGAATATATAGATTTGCAGTGTTGTTTCTAGAACTCAGAACAGTTTTGATGATTCTGCAAGACAGATTCATTTGCTTTCAACTTGAAAAACAAGGTGTTAATCTTCCAGTAATAGCTGGTTTTTATAAGAACTTTTAATGTCTGTATCTGGGAGGATTTTGGTTTGGTACATGATTAACATTTTAATCCATCATTTAGTGTTTTTAATGGGCTCATGTTTCCATAATTCTAGAAAATCTGAGTGCTGCTTTAGATGGGAGATTTTCTCAGCAGCCAGATAGAATTTAAACAATGTTTTCCGCAGTATTTTTAATTAATAAAACTGCCCTTTATATTTGAGTAACTGTTTTGGGGGTCTGGCTGTGAGAGACAAGAAATGATGTCAGATCTGTTATTCTAGTTACTCTGGTGCGTAATACTCAGATGTGTGAGTACTACCAGTTGCACATGTCATTCTGGAACATCTACATTTGTCCTCTCCAAAGGTAACTGGATTTCCATTGTGTAGACAAACCGAAGATGTGTCTAGACAATTGTATTAATGGAAGCTTAGAGCAAAATGAAAGTAAGTTTGTTTTGTAGATACCTTGTGTAGGTGAACGTGCCATTAACTGCAAAAAAGTAGCTCACCAGTTGTTATGACAACTCCTGAACTAGTAATGCTGCTCTTGTGTCTTTTATAGTAAGGCCTAGTGATGCGTGTGAGGTTGAAGCAAGCTTTATAATTACATTACTTTAAAAGGGCCGTGTGCCAAAATATCATTATCTTAGTGAATAAAATGTTTCTAATAATAGTAAGACCAAACTGTGTTCTGCTTCTTTGGAAAACAGGATAATGAAATTTCACGTGTGGCTTTTTGATATCCTTAAGGAAATCAGTAGCATGCTGTAGATTGGGCTCCAAGGCTGTGACTTCTGGTTTCTGTGAATGTGTTGGATGAAGCAGCAGTTGTTACAAAGAGATCTTATTTTAGGGAATGTATATGGTATTAATTCTTTATCATAAACTAACGTATACCTATTAAATGACGCTCTACTGTGACGAGTAGCTAAGTGGAAAGGTCTGTTGTGTATATTTAGGCATATCTGCTTGATTAAATAGCTTTAGAAGAGCTGCACAGAAAACTGATGAGGGAAGTAAATTCTGTTCTGCTTTATGCATCCATTAAATTATTCACTAATTTTTCTGAATGCTTTTGCAGCCCAGCTGACATCTGATCTTTAGGAATATTACTGAAATCCCAATTGACTTGGCCAGTTAGAAAAACAAATCTTTACTTTTTTTGACTAAACGTGTTCTATTTAGAGTAATACATAGAAATGCAATGAACTGGAATTGTGGCAGGGATAGACAGATGTTGTTCTTGTGACCTTTTACAGCTGCTTTTAGCTGGATTGATAAATATATAATGAAGGGTAAAAGTTTACTTTTATGCTGGTTTTCCTCTTTGCAATTGGCTCTTGCAGGAAAGAAGAAATGGAATTAGGGGCTGCAATTAATAGCATTCTAGGTGGACAGCAGGCTTGAAGGGATCTGAGGAGGTTTGCAGGGTACAATGGAGCAGAAAAAGCATCCAGTAAAACGGGTCCGACTCAGCAGCCTGCACTGCAGGACGTTCTGTGGGCACAGGCTGGAAGCCCAGGTTCCATTCCCGATGTTCCCAGAGAGGTTTCCTGTCGGAATGGCACAGCCTGCAGGGCCACCTTGGAACTTGGGGCGGGTTTTGCCTCCCATCGGGGTTTTACAGTTTTGTTGACCAAGGCAGGAGGTGGAAGAGGAACAGGAAAAATGTGCATAGATTAGCATTATCAGCAGTGCTTTCTTAGGACTTTTTGAAACATCTGCATCCATTCCCAGTGAGTAATCTCATTGCCCAATGGCTTTGATTTATCTTCAACTTTCCTCTCCGGTCTTATGTTCTGGTCAGTTCAGGTCCTTGCATATTGAACACCTTCATCATTCCTACTCTCAGGTACATCTGGAAAGCTCAGCTTGAGAAACAAAGCTTTAGAAGCTTTCTGGTTTAGAGATTAACTCTGATCAAGTCAATGTTAGCAGTAGAAATGAAAGTTAACAGAAAGATTAAGACAACTGCGCAACTATATTCATTGGTAACATAGCAAGAACACTATGAATGGCTTATTGGAGGATGGGGATTTTGTCCTGGACTGTGGATGTTTCCTTATTGTAGTCTGTTCCTCTTTAAATAGAATGTGCTTGTATGTTCCTTCCATTTTCATGTCAATTTTTTAATATTTGTTTAGACAAATACAAAGTGAAGTCTGGTGGCATAAAAGAGCAGCTGACAATTTCCACTAGTTTGACTTAGTGATAAATACCACTTCTTCCACTTGGATGTTAAGTGACACAGTGAAGGATATTTAGATACAAAACATAAGCACTTACCAAGGGGGAAAAAGTACTTTTGTAACAAGAAAAACTTATGAAAAGCAGTTGCTGTGAAATAACAGTTAAAAGGTTTTGAATGCAACATTTTGAAATTGAGAATTGAAATTATTTTTTCAAGACATTAATTAGAACTGTTAACAAGTGGAACCCAAATGCTAATGCAGAGTTTAATTTTTAATGTATTTATATTACTTGCCAAAGGCTTCTTCATTTTGATCAGTGAAAGAATATTTTGGGGTACTTGACAACCTGTTGTTGTTGTACACCGAAGCTCATTAACACAGATGTCATTGTTCTGAAAGCAAGTATGCCTTTAGAGAACATCTCATGTCGTGATATTATTTTCTCTTTTTCTGATTTGTATTTCCAGAAATAATTCAAACTTGAACTAATTTAAAAGGAGAGAGAGAATTAATTAAATTTGCATTGATGAACACTTTAATTTGCTTTTTTTCCTGATAACGGGAGTGGCTGCTGGGAATGATCTTTGTCCTCGCTGTTTAACATGGTGAAGCAGAGACCAGTTTGAACTGTCATTGCAATATGGGAAGAATCGGGAACTTTGCCTTCAGGGAACGCGTGTTTGTTCCACACGCGTGACCGGAGAAATGCAGATGCCACCTGTACTTTGAGGAATCTCTTTGCCTTATTCATTATTGAGTAGTTGGTGAAGGTCATTTCACTTCTACGTAGTAATAAAAACCCCCCAATGTTAGGTATTAGGAATAAAGGGTAAAACATGAACAATTTTGCCACTGTAAACATTGCTTGTGCGCCCAAATCTTGAACACTCGACGTGGTTTTGGTGACATTACTTCTAAAAGATGTGGAAAAGGCCAGTAGGGATGATTAGAGATGTTCAGAAATAGTCTGACTTAGCTTGGAAGAGGAACGACAGCATGAGGACGTGTGTCATGTGTAAAATAATGAGCTTCATGAAAAACGGAGTGGAATGTTGTTGGGTACTTTGGTAGCACAAGAAAACATCCAGTTGAATCGAGACTGACATTTTTGTAGCCACAAATTCACTTTTAGACAAAGCACAAGTAAATTGTGCCCCCTCTCATTTGGGAGGTAAAAATGTATAAATGTGTCTAAAAACAAAACAATTAAACAGATTTACGTGGAAGTACTGACTAGTAATAAACTATAGTGCAGACTCTGGCTTAAAAGACAGAAATTATCCTGGGAGCCCTGGTGCTACTTGTTCTTCTTCTTGCACGTTTTTTTCTTAAAGATTTGTTGTTGGTTGCTGTCAGAGAAGGTAACTAAGAGACTTTGGGTCTTGCCCGTGATGATTTTGTGGTACTACTCTAGCCAGTGGTATGGTGGGTTATGGAAGTGGTCTTAGCCTGGTTGAAGGTTGAAGCTGGACAGGGCTCCATGTGCATGAGGGCAGCACCTCTTATGTGGCCTAATCCTGGAGACTGAAGGGTTTCAGTAGTATAATTTACAACATTTCGTCTAACAGCAAGTTTTTTGCTTTAGCAAAAATCAATACATTTTAATATAATCACATACCTCATTCTTTTTGCGCTAGTACGTGCGCGGGAAGGCGATGGCCGGAGAGCAGCATATATACATATAGCGTATGGGCACATAGCCTTCAGTGCCTTGCTTGTGCCGGCAAACATGACTTTGGAAGGGCTCAGGACATGGCTTTGAATTTACTGAGTGTGCCTTCTGTACACTACCTGAAGAGAAGTGGGGTGGAGATTATTTTAAGCATCTTACTTTGATGTTCTGCAGCCTCAGTGCAAAATCTCAAGTGAAATTGTTTCAGAATAAAGGTTATAGAAGTATCAAAATAGTTGATATAAGGTTTGAGATGATGTGGACATCATTCCTTTAGCAAGTGTAAAGTTTTCTGCTCGGCAGTGCCTCATTTAAGCTTAATTGTACAGGCACAGTATTTGCAAGACTTGGATATCCATCCTAAATGTGGTATCTAGCAGTCGTGCTAGACTCTCTATGTGCGTGTTAGGTGCTGCTCATTAAAGAACTGCCCTGGTCAGTGATATCAAAGCAGTAGGTTAGGAGACCTGAATCTTTTGCAAAATCTTTTCTAAATCAGTGGTTGGAGTTTTGTAAAGTGTTTCACCTTGGTTTTGATTGTCCTGAAATACAAAAAGGCATCTTGCAGCAACACAAGTCTTGCAAACTGTTGATGTGCTTTCCTTTTCCATTTGCATTTCCAAAGGTACTGGGAACCTTTTTTGTAAAGTGGAACTGGGGTCTTGTGCTTCTGTGGTGGTTTTATTTTTGTTGTATACTCAGACTTAGTTCCTACTTATAAACTGTAATTCTGCGATGTTCCTTTATTTAGGTGCCCTTAAATCCAGAGGATAGTTCTGTGTGGGCTTGACTCTGTTTAGGTCAATTTTTCACATTGCTGTGAATCATTCTCAAAGTTCATTAAATCTTAAATTATATTACTTCTGTCAATAGTTTGGCATGGCGTAATTGCTGTTCAGTTTGTTCTGAAAAGCGTATTTATTCAGAAGGTAATGAATCTTGTTTAAATATAGTCAACTGCATCGACTTTGTCCCTGTTTTATCTTCTATGTGCTATTCAAACGTTTGGTAGCAGCCTCAGAAGGTCACAACTCGAGGAGTTCTGTACCTGTGCTGAGTTTAGTGGGATGCAAAGACACTTGTGTGTGCAGCAGATGTTTTAGCATGTCCCTGTACGCTGAAAATCTGCCTTTCAATATGGAAATGGGTCTTGATGGATTGGTACTTTTGCTGTTTCAGTGCGTGTGACACTTACTAGCTCGTGGTCCGGGGTAGGATGCTCAGAAGTTCGCAGGTCAGTATTGTGTGTGGCCATGTCCACTCTGGTTTTGCCTCATCTTGGCTGGTATTTTATAGCGATTGTGAAGCTGCTTCTTGTTATTCTACCTCCAGCAATGTGATCGTGGCTCACAGCTTAAGTGCGAAAATGTTTCCCTCTTTACAAACTCCCCTACAAAATAATAACATCTAGTGCCAGGAAAAAAATAAATATATATATATATATATATATGAAAATGAGTTGTGATTTTGGTTTTTTTTAAAGGGAACGACCCAGAGGACAAAAAGGCGGTGGTTTTTACTTTTCCCTGTGTGTGTTTATTTTGAGCCTATATGAAAACAGTCTTAAAAACCTAAAAAACAAAACACATGCTTAAAGCAATGGCATAGTAACTTAAAGCAATGGCATAGTAACTTAAAGCAATGGCATAGTAACTACAGTGGAAACCAGAACTGGGCCAAGACTAGAACCGGATTCAAACAGGGCAAACAAACTCTTCAGTCAAATACAAAGGCTAAAGGGACCCTGGGAAACAGCTGATGCCATCAAACAGTAATAAAACTTTTCAGATGTTTCAGGAGCAGTAAACTTATCTGTTTGCTTTTGGTTGGGTAAGGTGGTTCAAGGAAAGAGTGGCCATAGCAGAAAAAATCATCTTTTTTTGGTTGGTATTTTCTGTGGAGGAGTTAATGGAATAAGGGATACTATATACTGTCATGAGCCTCTTGAGAGCTGGGTCTGGCTGTGCTGGAGCAGACGAGGAGTGATGTGGGGACATAAAGGAGATGAGGCCCGTGGAATGGCCAAGCCTACCTGCAACCTGGAGCCTCATTGGTATTTTAGCAGCAGGTTCTAAAATTGCTATAACATGTGGAACCCCTTTCAGCAGCTGCATGCAGTTTCTCCACTCTTCCTTTATTCTGATTCAGCTTATTTGTATTGCCCTTTTTGAAACTAAATATGGGAATTGATCATTAAAAAGCAAAAATGCCCTTTTCAGGGACCTTTTATTTTAATGAGATTATTTCAGGTTTTGTTTTGATCGGAGATCACATCGCTTTTGGCACTTACACTAGCTGCTCAATTTCTCCTTCTGTTCTCTCTAGTCACACTTTGTCATGTTTATGCTGCTTGTATTGATGGCGTTTTGTTTCCTTTTTATAGTGACTACAGTTCCTGTCTCATCTCTTTCATGGAAGAGGACCCAGAAGTGAACTCTCCACTATAGAACAAGAAGCTCTTGTGGAATAATTGTGTCCCTTTAAAAGCAGCACCCAGTCTACAAAAAATAGAGTAGAAGATATTCTTTTTGGATCTGGCATTTTTTTGTTCATGTGACCTGTGTTCCAGCATGTAAATGGTGAAAAACAGGGAGATCAACATTCGTGCCTGCTTTTGAGCTTTATATCAAGTAGAGCTTAGCTCTGTGGAGCATTAACCAAGTTACGTGAAGACTAGAGTATATTCTAACATTCATTTTTTTGAGATTCGATACCTTTTTTTAGCAGATGTATGTGATAAAAATGAAGTTTATATTTTAAGAGCACTTGGGCAGATGCTTCTTGTTTAGATCTCGGCATTTGGGGCAAACGTTTTTATGTAACATCATCCTTTTTCCAGAGTGTTCAGGTTGATCTGCTTCAAATCATGAATGATCCAGCAGACTTGAGTGTGTCTGTTCAGTATTAACCATGGTGTTGCTCTGAATGTTGTCACGCAGACTCGACAAACCTTTTTGTAATGTAAAGGCTGACTTCTGTATTACCGCGACCAGAGGAAATTTAATGAGGTGAACGTGGTCGTGGATTTTTTTTTTTTTCAATATAAATTACCCTCTTAGTTTTTTTCTTTTTGTAGTGAGAGTGCAAAGAGGTTAAAATGAGCAGCTGAGGGGGTGAAGGGCGCAGTTGGCACGAAGTGCGGCCTCTCGTGCTCCACTTCGAGACGCACTATTGCCTCAAAGCTGGCCTGACAGCATACTGGAGAAAGGAGAAACCCCAAAGGCAGTGAAGCACACAAACCGAGGACATTGGACTGCAGAGGCCAAACTCAGGGTAAGTGATCATACGGACTGATTTCTTTGCTTATATAGTGTTGACTTGTTCCTACGTAAATTAAAGTTGAAAAATAATCAAAATGGTAAACTGGAGAGCCTTCCACAAAAAGACAGAATTCAATTATACAGAGCAATAATGGAATTTTCATCATTTTGAGCAGTGGAAATTGCTATGACATGTTGGAAAGAAAATTCAGTTTCAGATTACTCAGTGAGATGCCTCAGCTGGTCTTCAGTTTAACTTCCATTAAGCTCCTTCAACCAGCTTGTGTTCTGTTCCTAACTGTTTGGTTTCTTAGCTCTGAAAGCAGTTCCAGCCTAGAATATTCCATGCTGCATAGAGTTGATGAATCTGGATATAGTTTTACGTTGGGGATGCAGGAGCTGGCATATGGTTGTCTTTCAGGTCCATGATCTGCTCTCTAATGTCTCTAACATCACCAATTTGGTCACGTTTGGTTTACAGCCTCTGGAATAAAACATGCAGTGATCACCCTTTTGTCGAATCTGAGACACAATGAGCAAAGAAGGAATGTACCTGAAATTGTCATATCTTGATTTTACACATCTGTGCATTGTATGGCTTTTGTATGCTGTTTATTCTGTTTTCTTCCTACTTCCATGCCCATCCTATCATGAATTTAATGAGGATGTTAATTGTAAACAGGAATTAACTGGGAATGTTTAAGTTCTTACCTGTTTTGGTCAGAGGACCAAAGTCAGCAGGAAAAAAAAATGCTTAAGTGTAATATGAAAAACCACAGCACTTTTCCCCTCCTATTCGTATAGGCCAAGCTTTGGGAAATAAATTATATTATTATTATTTCAGTTTGGAAAATATGACACTCAGGGAATGTTCTTTTCATTTACAGATCCTGGCCATGAGGTTTGATGCCTCATTTTATTGAAGGAAGACACTGGACCTAAATGGCGCAGCATGACTTTGTTCCTGCCTGGCTTAACTTCTCAACACCACAGTCAACCAAGGTAATTGTTGTTTCAACAAATGTATTCCTTTTATTTCAGAGGAGGAACAGTCTTTGCCTTCAGACATGGGAGTAGTTCAGTGTCTTTGCATTGAGACTTGAGTGGGATTCCAAATAGAAACTGACAGAAATGGCCCAAAGTCTCTGGGAGTCAAGACTTAAGTTGCCACTTATTTACAGTGCAGGATATAATTTGGCTTTGATTTATGAAAATAATCTGACCTTTGCTGAGTAGTAAGTAGATTGGTGATAAGCCTTTGGGCTCTAACTCCAAACTTGGTAATACTGATTAGTTTTTTGCAACCCTAAAATGAGAGCGGTTTGCTTGTCACCTTCTTTCTAAAACTAATTCCAGAAGCAGCTTAGGTTGACCAGGAACTCCGGTTTAGGATTTTAACAATTTGCGTTACTTGTGCATAGTGGCAGAGTAAAAACATATTAATGGCAAACCAGATCATGATGGACAACATTGAACAAGTACAGCTTTCACCTTCATGCTTGAATATGAGGACGCAAAAGTAATTTCAGGGTATTTGATCGATTTCAAACCAACCTCCGAATTTTTATAAACAAGGGAAAGTGAAGAGTAAAAGATTCTTTGGAATCTTAATGGTAGAAGCATTAACGTTTTCTACAGCAGCATAGTTGTTTCAGTCCAAAAGTGCTTCAGCTTACTTGGGTATCTCTGAATTTTACTCGAACTGGTTGGATCCTCCCTTGCTGTCTGCTTTTCTGTCTTTAGAGAGAGTGAATGAATGAGCACCTGTGTATCAGAGGATTTCTTAAATTACTTTTGTAGAAAATAGGTGTTTGCAAAGAGCAGTGGTAAGATTAGTGTGTTAGGTTCTCTCTGGTTCTAAAGTCCACATATTTGTGTCCCATTCCAGTCAGGCTCGCTTGACTGTTAATGTTGGCTAAGCAAAGCAGATATGGATGCTGGATTGAAAACTAGTACAGGATTCTGGGGTTTGGATTGGTTGGGTTTTTTTAATTAACAAAATGTCCCTGTTGGACTGATAAGCTCCTTGGTGTGCCCTAATGAATGCTTCATTATATCACGTTTTACTTTCTGCAGTCCCCTGCAGCCACCTTTGAGAAACATGGAGAGCATCTTCCCCGCGGAGAGGGCCGCTTTGGAGTGAGCCGCAGGAGACACAACTCTTCTGATGGGTTTTTCAATAACGGGCCCCTCCGAACTGCAGGAGGTAAGAGGGATCACAACGCCACCCGAGAGCAAACGTTTTGGAATATTCTACAGAATGGAGAATTCTGCAGAATATAAACAACATTTTCCCAAACTTGAACCTTTTCGAAACATCCTTTAAGAAACTCGTGCTGTTCTCTTCTGCCATGCCATGTGCTCAGGCCTTGGGGGGGTTTTATGGTAGCTTTATGTGCATTGTTTATCTTGATTTGTTTTCTGATATAATCACACAGTAGCTTATTAAGTTTGGCCTAGTAGTTAGTTAGTGAACACTGACTTATCAGGCTGTTTTTCTTGTTATTTCCAGTATTCTGCACACTGTGTTGATTTATTTGCATACTTATCTCCTTTTGTTTAGACTGCTGGCATCAGCCGTCCCTTCTCCGCCATGATTCTGTAGATTCTGGTGTTTCTAAAGGAGCTCATGTTGGGCTTTCTGGCAGCCAGCCTGGCTGGCATGGTCCCTCTCGGGGCCATGATGGTGGGAACCAGCGTGGTGGAGGAGGAACCGGAGTTCATCGCCACTGGAATGGCAACTTCCATTCTCGGAAAAGTTCCGCCTTTCAAGAAAAGCTGCCTGTTGAATCCAGGGAAGAGAAGAAGGAAGATAAAGAGCAGTTGCAGTTTGAGGAAGAAGACTTTGTAAGTGTGTAGCTTCTCACTAGAAGTGGCAGCTGTGAGAAGTGGCTTTTCAGATCTCATTTTTATTAGCGTTGACAGGTGGCGAGGATCGAGAGTTGCATTCAGTTCCATGTTTGAGATCACAACAGTTTTAATGAAATTATTCCAGTGCTGACAGGATGCTAATTGGTACCCGGAGTCTTCAGGACTTGGCAACCTGTTGGATCATGGGTTTTGGCACAGATATTTTGCCAAATGGTTATGGTGAACTGAAGACAGCATTGCCAATGCCCAAGCCAGATCTTGAGCAGAACCCATAAGGTGACGCTTTGGTCTGCCACAGGAAGAGCAGTTATATTGACTTTGTGCTGTGCTTACAAAGCCTTTTTTTTTGCTGCTAAGTACATCTATTCAGCTTATCTTCAGTCTGCCTGCTGTTCCTGTCTCCTGCATTCTGGTGCATGTTGGTATTTGTGATAACCTTCCCAAGCTTGCTCAGACCTTTGCAACCATCTGTCCCCAATCTTCTGGAATAGTGTTCTGTTATCAGAGGTGTTTTCCTGTCTCTCTGTTAATCTCTGGATCAGGGTTTCTTGAGCCATTTCTTCTATCAGTATCTCCAGTTAACCAGCTTGCTTCTTATCCAGTGTTCCAATTCATGTAGTATTATCAGTATCATGGTCTCTTGCCTCCTGGCATTATATTTACTTGGAGTATCTTTAGTTGGACTTATGGCTTTCATCCTTACCATACGTATTCCTTAATGCTAATGCTTTGAGATATACGCACCTCCACTGCTTTCTATTTCCTGTTTAATTTCTTTTCTCGTGTCCCCTGAAGAGGATTTTGTTATCAGGCCACGTATTTTGCTTTTTTCCACCTTGTTTCTTGCTGTCTGTAGGCTCTTCTTGACCAGCGTAGTGAGGTCAATATCATCTGTAAGATTCTGGTAACTCAGTCCCTTCGCCTGATGCAAATCCTTTGGCTTCATCTTCAGTGCCAAAGCCCCAAGTAATGAGAGTTTCTGGTGATAGTCTGCACGCTTGTGTGTATCATCAGCTTGAGCTTTTTGCTCTCTTATTCAGCATTTATCTCTGGAAGGCTGTTTACTGCTGAAGTACTTGTGGCAGTTTGATGGCACTGCTGCTATTTGGGAAGTTCGAAGTTAGAGTGAAATATATGAATGTCCGCAGCTGCTTCAGGCCAAAATGTAGAGTCTACACTTCAATTGGCACAGGAGGCAGTTTGATGTAAGCTGCTGGGTTTTTTTCAGTGAAGTGCCTGGGGAGTGATTGCAGGTTCTTGTTCACCTGTTTGTGCTGGGAGTGACAGCCTGCGTCACGGGGTGGTTAACACCTGGAGAGCAGTGATACAGCTTGTCTGTGGATTTCGCTTAATCTGGTTTCTCAAGAATACTGTAATTCAGGATTTCTATAAGCCTGTTCTTTAGACTGTCAAAAGCCTGTTGGAATGGAGAAAGTTAGTGTAATGATGGCAGCTGTACCCTGCTGCAGTGTATCTTGGTCTAAATCTTTCTTGCATGTACTTCATTCTCTAGTGCCTTTCCCCAGCTATGTGGCCCTTTCTTCTCTAACTACTTCCCCCATTTTTCAAGGTGATAATACCATACACGGTCTAGCAGCAAGCCTTGCTAAATAACTCCTATATTGTCGTTGCCATGGGGTGAAACTAATGGATGCTGTGGTTAAGTTCATAGCTGTTAGGCCTGTGTGGCTGATGATGGCAACACTTTTCCGGAAAGGTCAGCAAAACTGGCTGTTAGTTTGAGTTTTCCCATGGCGTGAGCACCCCTGCTATAAAACTGACCTGTAACTAAAAAATGAAGCACTGACACAGAGGAATTTCTGGGGTCTGAGGCAGGAATTTACACTATGGTGTGACATTTTTTTCCTAGCTCTTATAGAACAGGAATGCCTACTATTTCAGAAGCTCATTATTAGAAACTTATGGTGTCACCATAGTAACTAACATATGAAGAATTCATTAAAAAGAGGAAAAAGATGGCTTTATTTTGAACTGAAGTGACTTGGGATGGGGGAAGAGGAATAGCTAATCAGGACCACTTGTCGTTGAATGCTTAGACTTTCTGTACTCTGCTTTGAGCTTGGACACGTCCTTAGTTGTTCCACTAAGTTGAATTCTGATACTGAATCAAAGGTGAGTGTGTAGTATTGTCCTGAAAAGTGGACTCTGAAGCTTAACATGAATTTACATGTAGCTTTTTTGTCAAAAAATGTATATATATTCATTATTCCTTTACATGAAGAGCTTAGTATTGCTTTTGTTTTATGTTTTGTTTTAATTGATTAATGCATAATTACTGCTTAAAAATATTTGGAAAATGAGACTATATTCTTCATATACCGATGATGTGCATTCTGTTTTATCTTTTGAAGTGCTGATTAAATACCTAAATATTTAATGTGTATATTGGTTGGTGGAATGTACTTAATCATATAGTAGAAGACTTAAAGGACCTGTTCTGAACCTGCTGCTGTTGGAAATACAGCAGAAGCCAAGGAGGATACAAAGTTGATTTTTAGATGTCTTGTGCTAAAGACATCTAAAAGACATCTGTCTTCTAGTTCAGGTGCTGTTCAGAGAAATCTGCCCATACTCTGGGTTCCTAGAAGCAGAATGTTAACACTGATTTTGGTTTTGGGTTTGTTCTTTTCGTTAGGTGATATAATGATGTACTCAGCTGCTTTTTTTCTCTTTTACAGCCATCTTTGAACCCAGAAGCTGGAAGATACAACAACCAGAACAAACCTTTAGGGACACCTTCTGGAGTATGGGGTAGGTAAAGATATTTACATTGCTGTACAGAATGCTGATGCTGAAGCAGGAAGTTGTAACCGGTGTTTAAATGCTATGGTTTTTTTTTCATTCAAAAATATTTTAAAGACTTAAGTGAAGCAGACAGTTTGCAGTTTTCTCTCCTGTGTTTTCCTCCCACAATCTTCACTCGTCTCTTGGCCTTTTTGTCTTCCTGAAACTGCTTGTTGTCTTGTAAAAAGCTACTGGTGGCAGTGGTGTTACTGTTCTGCACTTACTTCCTGCACTTACCATTTTGTAGAGTCATCACTTGAAGGGCAGAGCAGATTTGAGTGAACTAGGCATTAGTTCCTGACTTGTGATCTTGATATTAGAAATACAGCAAAACTGTCATAATTCTGTGGTTTGGATTTATTTAATTTTTTTTTCAAGCTCTGAACAGGCTTGAAAAGTCCTTGACTACAAAGAAAAAATATATCCTTGACTACTTGGCAATGACTAAAACATCAGTGTATTACCAACATTATTCTCATTCTAAATCCACAGCACTGTACCAGCTACTAGGAGGAAAACTAACTCTATCTCAGCCAAAACCAGGACAAGAATGTAGCCAGGTTGATTGGGTTACATACTGTAAACAGTATGAATACCAAAAAAAACCCCTCAGAAATACTTCTTGCTATAGTACCAGGTTGTATTCTTTTTGCATGTTTGTCAGGTAGCTATTGTTCTGCTCAAAAATTAATGACAATTAGTTTTTATGGGGCTTTTAGCTGTTTATACCACTACTGTTTCTAAATTGTTCTGCTCCTGCAGATGTGTTGGTTTGGCCTAAGAAATATTCCTTGTCCTTGTTTATAAAAGCACTGTGTCTTTTGAGGGATAAGTCATGCTGAGTATTTCTGCTGTATTGGTGAATTAACAAAGCTGATCTGTGGCTGCTCGATAAAATGCTACTATCTGTTGTGATTCCTGTAGTAAGATAGAAGGCTGTTAGCTGATGTCACTGTATGTTCTTCCCTTCAGTGTCAAGGGAGCTGTTATGGGCAAATGAAAAAAGATTGTACTTAGACACCCTTATCCAGTATCTTTGCTCAAAGCTGAAATGAAAGAACAGCTGATAGTAGTCTCAGAAGCAGATGTGTAATGTGTAAGATTGAGGGGGAGGAACTGGAGCAGTGTACTGAAGCTGTTACGAAACTGAACGTTTGTATTTCACAACCTTTGTTTTATTTTTTCACAGAAAACCCCCCTAGTGCCAAGCAACCTACCAAGATGCTGGTCATCAAAAAGGTTTCAAAAGAGGATCCTGCTGCCGCCTTCTCAGCTGCATTTACATCACCTGTTTCTCATCTGGCAAATGGCAACAAAGCCACCACCATTGTCCCAAGTGTCTACAAAAATCTGGTTCCTAAACCTGCAGCTCCTCCCTCCAAGGTACAGGGTTTGCCAGCCGGATTAGTGAACTGCAGATCAAGGGAGAGCTCTATCCCTTGACATGGAATGGAATCAAACCCCTAACAAGAAGCAGGAGTTGGAACCCAGTAGTTTCTGGGGTAGTGACCTTTACAGTAGAGACCTGTTTACTACCAAAATTGTTGTTGTTCCCTATGAAAATGCCATTTTGTCTTGTCGGTACAGAGAACTAACCTCTCTCCTGACTCCGCTGATGCCTGTTTGAAAGGGTGTGTTTTCATGCGTTAGACAAATCCTTATCTTAGTTAGACAAAACAGGCGATGCTGGAGAAGTGGAATGTGTGCTGCGATGTGCTCGAATGGTTCACGTGGCAACCTTGAAAAATCTTTATTGGGTTACAATACTTTGATGTGCTCAAAACAGTTGAGGTTAAGATCAGATTACATTGTAGCATCCTCTAATTTAGTGGAGCTTTAGACACAACCTGGAATATTAATGGGTGTTATGCTATAATTATTTTACTGAAAGAAATATAGGAGCATTAAAAAAACAAGTAGTTTGTTTCTTAGTTCTAGGCTTTATTTTGCCCCTTTTTCCAGAGAATCTACATGTGTAGGTTCCTTAGAAACTTTGCAGAGTAGTGGAAGTATTTAAGAAGCTAAGTAAAACTATTAGCTATGTTGTTCTTTAAAAAGGTGTCTAAAATTTATTAATTATTAATGCTGGCTGCAACATTTAAATGAAATCTTCCTTCTGGTTAGAGTAGGTTAGTCTTACATACTTCCAAGATAAAAACAAAATGGGAAAGAATAATAACTCTTTTGTAAGAAAGCAAGTTCAGAGCTTCTTGCTCTTTTGTGCATTTCTCTTAACTCAGGCCTAATTTTGCCAGCGGCAGGAAAAATCCTAATGGTTCAAATGATTATCAAGTTACCTGTTGGTGTCATCAACAGCACTTTTGTTAATGAACGGTGACCATTAGCAAAGCTAAAGGTGGGAGATCAGTATATCCTTAGACAGAAAAAACTGTGTCCATGATGCACACATTTAAAGGTATAGATATAAAGCAGCTATGGTAGGATGCATTATTCTGGGGACTCTAGAAAGCTGTACAGAAGTTGCAGCACATAAAGTAGAGGAGTCAGAACATTCATTTTGACAAAGTCAGCAGTATTGGGAAGCTATCAGGGCAAACCGAATGAAAAATGTTTTTAAGTTCTACCAAGTAGTATTGAAAGGAAGAGAACCGATGGCAGTGAAACAATTACATTATTTCTTGGCTAATTGAGATGGCTAATTGTGCACAGTCAAGCAATCAATGAAGGTCACAATCTGCAAATGATTCCTTTCGATATTCACCCTGAGTTGCTGTGCTTGAGTGCTGTGGCCTTGCTAGGAAAGCATCGGGGTCTGTCTTTGAATTTGTCTAAGCTGCCTCTTTGTGGAAGCTGAGAGAACAGCAATCAGCAGCCGGGAGCTGCGGGTCTGAGCCACGCAACCTGACCAGATCTGCGGAGAGAAACCCTTTGTCATAGCCATTCTATACCCTAATTTTAGTACCAGACAACATTGTACAGACGGGGATGTTTTCTGTGTTGGAAGGGGATGTTAGGAATGTGTGCTGTGAATGCAGAATAATCCATTCGCTAATGTGGGCTGCTCTTGTTTTTAAGTGCAGTGGAATAGTAGTGCTGATGGCCTCCCCTACTGATGTGTTTATTTAAAAATGAATAAAATAGCCCAGTGGAACAGTGAGAACATACTGAAATAATGGCTTCTGCTCTCATTGCTTGCAGAATGCAAGATCTGTTGCATCTCAGATTTAACTGAATCCTGCTTGTGCATAAGTTATTTTGCTAATGACTTGAAGCTGTCAGCAGAAGCCTCATGGGTCAAAGGAACCAGTATGTCTGAATGCTCTGACGAGTGTATTTCTTGTGCTGTTTGATGCAAGTTTCTTGTTAGGATCGTTTTTGTAAAGATAGTTGCTTCACAGTGTTTGTCCTTGGTTGATAAGAGAGGCTCCAGAATAACATTCCAAGTAACAAAAACTTATCTTGAAGTCTTTGTTTTTCAGCCAAATTGCCAGTGTATTTGAAGGGACACTGCCAAGAGCATCCAGAGCCAAACAGCAAGTGCTCGTGCACTTTACTGAACCAGCTGCTTTTTTCTATTTTCTCTCACTCTTTTTCTTTCTTGTTGTTGTTGCTACATCAGTGCAATGACAGACACTTTCACAGCCCTAGGAAATTAATAATTTGCATTCTTAGCCTGGACAGAAATATTCCTCGATGTGCTTCTTCCTTGTACAGGGGAAGTTCATGTCAAGAGATGCAAACCCCTTCTTTGTAGCATACAGTGTTTCTGTATGAAATGTGGATTTAATTGGGATATTTTTACTTCCCATCTGTAAGACGCATTGCATCACTCAGTGGTGATTCCAGTTAATTAAGTGCAATGCTGGATGTTCTCTGAGCTCTGACTTTGTTTTACTGGACAGTGGTGGCCATGAAGCAGAATTGTGTGTGCTGTGGGGGAAACAGAAGATGGGGAAAAATAATGGGTGTCAAGGTAAACTTGTTGAGACTGTTCTTGGAGAGGGAGGAGAAAAAAATCCCTCCAAAAGCCAACATGATGTTTATTTATCTTTTACTACTTGCAACTAACTGCTACCTGTGGCTTACCATTTACCATCCGGTATTTTGTGTTCTCTTCAACACAGCCAAGTCCATGGAAAGCAAACAGAAGTGAACATAAAGCAGGCTCGCTTTCCTCCAGCCGCGACTCTGCCTTTACCAGTCCAGTCTCTGTAACCAAACCAGCGGTACTGGCGAGTGGCTCAGTCCTCACCTCTCCCAAAGAGGTAAGAGGTTGGGTTTGGGGATAGGGTGGCAACTTTTACCACTATCACCTGCTATAACTTAAACATAAGTTCCTCTCTCTACATGGTACCACCTGCCTTTGCACCCTTGAAGAATTACTCACTTGTACGTTCTTAGCACATTCTGCCCTATCTCTGATTCACTAAAAGAAATAAGTGTGGTTTACCTGGATGTAAAGCTGTTGCTGTTTGTCCAAATGCACTAGAATTTCTCTCCAATATAAAAAATAATACTAATGCTTTAAATAGTGTTGCATAACTGGATATGTGTGCGCTTGATGTTATCAGAGTGCAGATACCAAGAACTGATGCGAACAGATAAACTGATTCCTATGCTATTCTTTACTATCGGAAAAGAAGGGGAAGGAGGATGATCTGCCTGGTTCCCTTTCTCTAGGAGAGCAACAGCACAAGCAATGGGCTCTGAGAGGGTTGGGGGTGTTTAATGTGGTTACATTTTTAATTTTGGTGTTGGAAGGAGGTGAGGTGGAAACTGACTGACCTCTGCTTTTGGTCTGAAGTATGGAGAGAACCTTGGAATATAAATGTGCTGCCATTTCAGCAGTAACAGTGGCAAAACACATTTTGGCCAACATTTCTGTGCATCACTTTATAGCTCATGTACAAAATGCTGGTTTGGAGCTTGAAATTCCTCAAGGCTTAATAGAAAAGTGACACTGAATAAATTTTCCCCTTTGCTTTTGGGAGTCAAAATTCAACAGGTTTGTGACCATACATAAAAAGAACAGAAATAAACCAGACTGTGATAAGTGACCTATTCACATAAGTTGAAATTAGTATATTTGTGTTTCAAGTGTGACAGTGTTATTTTTTTATAGTTGTGCATTTATCTTTTTCCTTTACAGCTCTTACTTCTAAAATAAGACTTTATCTTTGATTCTCTGCTTTGCAGGCTTTACTTTGCAACAGCCTGTCCTTTTTGTCTTTAGCCGCTGCTGAGTGCAAAAGCAGCCATTAAAAACAATAGTTAACAAGCATGCAGCTGTCACTTTGACAAATAGACCTTACGCTGTATTTCTTCTCCTTACCTTGCTTTTGTCTGTCCTTACACCAAGTCCTTTGTGCTACTGACAGGCTTCCTTTTGTGTAATGCACAGCACAGTATGGACACCTTT
The DNA here is from genome assembly GCF_963082525.1 of Nesoenas mayeri. Lineage (NCBI taxonomy): Eukaryota > Metazoa > Chordata > Aves > Columbiformes > Columbidae > Nesoenas > Nesoenas mayeri. The sequence continues at coordinate 32,585,261 of NC_137554.1, read as the reverse complement.
GCAGTATAAACATGTCAATAGGCTTTCACCTCCAAGTGGGTGTTGAGAGGGGCGTTCATTCATATCACACAGTAGTAATGCAGATAGTCTCCGTCATTTTATTTCCTCACCCCTCCAAGAAGGTTTTGCCTGAAACTTTAGTCAGCAAAGATGTCACGTACTAATCTGGCAGCAGGAATAGGCAGCTTGGGTTTTCCCCAGAACAAGCAGTACTCCCTTTAATGCTACTTTTATTACCAGCATCAATCAACTAAACACAAAGGGCTTAAAAATTCCTCCCATCTAAAATTGAGCACTTGTAATATTTTTCTTTGACTCTGTTGGAGGCATGCAGCATGGAAACACAGAACTGTGGCCAAAAATACTGCTGTAATCCCAGCTCCACACACCTACTACATGTAATTTCTGCCTCTTTATTTCTGAAATGGGGATGATGCCGCTCCTGCAGAAGTGTTGGAGACAATACCTTTATTCCTAAGAGACCACAGTGTGTTCACAACAAAAAGGGTGCCAGCTAGCACTGGCACTGTGTCCCCACAACTCAGTCTGATATCACCAAAACAAGATACAGTCTGAATTCTAAAAATTATACAGGATGACTTTTCTGTTAGAGTAGCCACCCCTGTTATACATCCAACTTTTAGTCTCCTTTGTTCATTATTATCTCCTGCAGTCAAACTAGTTATCATGTTGAGAGCTTTAATTTCAATACTGTGCTACCTGTTTATCCTGATATTCACAATCACTTGTTATGTCTGTTGCAACAGCTGATTTGTTTCTTACTGTATTGAATTAGGCAAAATCTGAGAAATGTTTACTGTAAGACATTCCTTTGAGCATGCACTTCCCTGGAAGGCGTTATTGCCCACCACTGCTTCACGTGCAACAGGCGTTAGAAATATAAGCAGCGATTATGCCTTGGTTTTGTTTTGCTACATATTTTAGCTCCCTCGATCTTTGCTCAGAGCGCTGTATGATAAAAAGGCTTTGCGAAGGAGATTCATTTTGAAGAGCCTGATTTTGAAACCTCCCCACCCTAGTTTAAAAAGGGAGTGGGGGGTGGAAACAGTGCAGGCTTTAGGAAATTTTAATCTGTTTTAATATTGGGGGAAAAAAATCAAAGCAAGTGAAGGAAAGGATAGTTTTTCGTGCAAGATTCTAGTGCCAAGTGTGCGTGTGAGTGACTAAATTCCTCATTGTCGTAGAGCAGCCGGATGTGAACTCCATATATGAGCAGAAAGTTGCGATACTGGGAACTTTCATGTAACACATTCTTACATTTCTTTTGTGTGTCCAGTCAAGATGATGGAACGAATTAAACCCAAAGCTCCTCTTGGTTAATGATGTTTTTATGGCAGTGCTGTGCCCGGGGTGCTGCGGGTGTGCAAACTCTTGTTCCTTATGCCTGGTTCACAGATTCAAGATAATAAAGCAAGCTTAAACACTGTGGAATAGCACAGGAGGTTCCTTGTGTGCACGAGTTGAGCTGAGCACATTTCCTACCAGCTCCAGGGCTGCCCGAGTCTGGCCGCACGCTGACCCATCGGGGCTGGGGTACATAGCAAGGAATCAGCTGTGTGCCCTTCGGGGGAGGATGCTGAGGCTGCCCATTTCACATCCCGATGTGGTTAGTTAAGGATGTGGCCACTTCCTGAGAGGAGATTACCACCCCATCACCTAATTTCCGAGTAGAGAGTCAGGATGGCTTGATGCAAATTTGAACTAAGCCTAATTGCCTTAATTTTTTAATGTTTGTAGCTAAGAGTCCTGTGTGTAGGTCTCTGCCTTCATATTCCATTGTAGGCTCCAACATTGCTTAAGCTTTACATTGCGAAGGAACAAAATAAACATCGTCATGGCCAAGTGAGCTGACAACTAGGAGAATAAAAAATTAAGAGTCTGATAGGTGGGATAACAACGTGCTGGCATGGGGAGAAGTGAATATCCAACACCAGTCAGTATTTTGATGGGAATTTGACATTACGTTTATTCTGAGAGGTTAAGAGCCAGCCAAAGAACTGCTGGCTGTTTGAAAGGTGTAAGCACAGACCCATCTTCACAGCAATGCGGTTTGAAAGTCTCTATATTCTCCTCCTCTTGTCTAGAGTCCTTCCAGCACCACCCCTCCCATCGAGATCTGCTCTTCACGCTTGACGAAGCTGATGCGCCGTACCACTGATAAGAAGAGCGAATTCCTGAAGGCACTGAAAGATGATAGGAATGGGGAGATAACAGAGAACAGAGAATGTGACAAGCTGGATGATGTAAGTTCATTGTCCTTACTGTATATGTTATTATTATGTACTTAAGGAGTTGGGTACTGAAAAGAAAACAGAGCAGTGTATGTAATTCAGGCTCTGGGGGAGGAAAGGAATGACTTCCCTTGGTCTGGCACACGTGCCAGCAGAAGTGGTGCACAGCGCTGTGGTGAACGGAGATCCAGAACACAATGAAATGTAAATAGGTATGTAATAAATAAGGTGGAAGGTCACAGATTTTGAAGGTAATCTAGATTTATTTGAAGGAGTCTCTAAGGATTGGAACAATATTATGTTTTAACATCTTAATTTGCTTTCAAACTTCTTTGTCAAACTACATCCACAGGGAAATTGAATTCAGTGCTTGTGAGAGGTGCGGGATAGTGGCTTAAGCCTCAGAGGCTTAGGCCAGACCTCTAAATGCCTAAGTCTGTGGGTTAATATGTATGGAAGGGCCATCCTTAGGAGTATATCATTCTCATCGTTTTCTTGCTGTCACTCTGAAGCCACTGATGATGGCTTTGCAATGCAGCACTTACACCTTCACACAAAAGTGCCGCCCACCGAATGCTGTTCCTGTTGTGTTGTCGCTGTGGGGTAGAAGTTGCTTTCAGCCGTTAGCAATCCAGGCTCTGTAAAACCCCTGACTCAAGGTGAAAGGCTTTACTTCCAAAAGCAGAAGCTTGAACTTGGAACTGTGCTATTGGCACGGTCTGTGCGAGCACGCTTTGATGCTTTAATTTCTCTTTAGATGGAAAGCAACAGCACACCAGAACCAAAGGAAAACTGGGAAGAGAATTGCCATCAGAATGGCCTTTCTCTCCCTTTGCCGGAGGAGGGGGAAAACCTCTCTCATTCACTGGAAGCAGAACACAGGTGAGTAAACGGCAAAACAAAGTGTCTGGAGTAAAAGGGGGTGAGTCCTTGGGCTGTGTGGGGGGACGGAGGGTGTTTCAAAGCCAGCGGTGTGGGAAGCAGCAGTAGTTCTGTGTGTTTGGAGGAGAGGTGTGTGGGCTTCCTGACTAGTGCTGTGCTGGGTGGGGCCTTGTTGGAAACAAGACAATGAGGCCAGGTGAGCCAAGACTTCGCTGGGGTCTGTAATTAAATTCCTGCGCTGCTCTAGTGCCACATCCCTGTGTGCTAATGCTGCCTAGATGTTTACCTGCCCACACAGAGAGCGAGCACAGACCTAGTGCCATTCAGGTTAATTTACAGGCAGGTGTCCTAAATGGAATGGTCTGAAGACTGAATATAGACCCTCAAGTGCACACGCCGCTTTGTCTGCACTTAGAGTACACCCGTGCTGCTTTAAATGCTGTAAAGTGGGGGAGAGTTAAGAAGATATTTACTTAGTATCTTGCTTTAGTGAGTAAGCAGCGTGTGAGCATCTGGTGTAAGCAGACAGTAAGTTTTAGGAGATCCTGAGCTGTGATACCGGTTTGATTGCCTCAACTCCTCCTTCGGTGTCCTTGGGTAGAATTTCACTCTGCCTTGCTTTCCTTCTGCCACATGAGTTATTTACCCACCGACAGGACTGCTGGTGATTAAATATTTGTGAAAGACCTTGAGTATGAAAAACGTTGGGTCAACAAGAAGCATTGTTGGTCTGTAGTATAGAAGATTCCCTGATGAATCGGCAGTGATTTAACACAAAACCTTGTGCCTCATGGACAGCGTGTTCTCTCCTCTGCTGTTGTTCCCTTGCGTTCATTCCCACGCCCCTTTTATTTTCTTCACAAATCAGGTTATTGAAAGAAATGGGATGGCAGGAATATCCTGAGAATGATGAGAACTACCTTCCCCTCACGGAGGATGAGCTCAAAGAGTTCCAAATTAAATCAGAGCAGGTACGTTTTACAGCCCTTCTCCCTCTCCCTTCTCATGCACAAGTGTTCATGGTGTGATTCTCAAGGGTGTTGGAGGAGTCAAAGACCTGAAGGGTGACGGTAGTGCAGTCCATGGCAGCGTTACTTGTGCAGTTTGTGTCCGCTGATGGGTAGTGACGCTCTCCACACCTTTGCTTGTTTTAAAACTCGCTTTCATGCCCACAGCGAAGAAGAAACGGATTTGGGAAGAACGGATTTCTTCAGGGCCGCGGCTCCAGCCTGTTGTTCCACTGGAGAAGCACTTTTAAGACAAAGATTGAGGACTCAGACACAGAAACCAGTAGCAGCGAAACGTCAGATGATGATGCCTGAAAGCGGGCACGAGAAAATTGAAAATAAATAAAACCAACCCAATAAACTCAGTTCATAGTTCAACATGTGTTTGGGGTTGCATAAACTAAACAGAGTTTATTCTGTCTCCAGTCTGTTCAGTTTTTTTTTTTCTTTTGTTGATACTTCATGCACAAGGGAAATAATTGTATCCCAAAGAAGAGAGAAATTGGCTTCTTTAGCTTTTTCTTTTGGTTTTGCCCTAACGCTTACTAGAAGTTTGTGCAGGTAGCGACCGTTGACACACATCCCTTGTGGGGCAGTGCACGAGTTCAGTCTGGTGAGCAGGACACAAGTGGCTGACTGATCTTTGCGACAACAACCAGCTTCTAACCGCGCCGCCGCCGTCCCGCGGCGCCCTGTGCTCAAACAATCATTGTCAATGACAAAATGGCTATTGAAGTTCTAATTATGTTAAATTAATGCTAATAACATGACTTTTTTTTATTTTATTTTATTTTTTTGGCGGCTCGGGGAGCTTCATCACTTAACCAGGCATTGTGGTTTTCTTCTTTTTTTTTTTTTGGGTACAGCTGTAAAATATTTGGATATAGGAATTGTTTGTGTTCTTCTTCTTGCAGCCTTGATATTCAGGGTGGATTGTAAAATATAAATTTTTTGTGAGATTTCAAAGATTAAGATTATTTTGATAACATTATTTACAGATTTAAAAAAAGTGACTATCACATTGAGTCTGTATGAGGGGGAAAAACTACTGCATCAAGAATAACTAACTTGGAATAAATATTTTGCATCAGTTTGCCAATTCTAATTGTCTTTCTTATGTAAGAAGAGCTTTTCCTCTAAAGGGACCTGCAACTGTGGGGATGTAATAGCACTGGGGATAAGGAGTTTCTTCTCTTTCCACTTGGCAAACATTGTGTAGCCTGCGGGAGCTGAGCTCTCCCTTTAGCAAGGGAGAGAGAACAATGGTGAGATAGCCCTTGGGTTTTGCTTTTAGTTCTTTTTGAAAAGAAACACAAGACAACAATTGGAATTCTCTTCTGCTGAAGCAGTTTGCTTTTTTCTTTTCCGCTTCATACGAAATTGTGAAGCTCGACCGGTCGGTGTCACTTGTTCCTAGTGCAATGCTGCTGTTTGTGTTCACGATGTGGCAAGGGAATGTCTGAATCCAAAGCTGTTTTCATTGAAATCTTTTTTAAAAATTCATGAAAACATTTCTATTAGATTAAAAAGGATTTTACAAACAACTTGGTTGTGGCCTAAGCTATTTCAGTGTCTGTTTGGAGCTCAGCTCGCACACAAATGTTGTGGATCGGAAGGTTGTGCGTGGTTGTGCACGGTTGGCACGTGGGTTGGATGAGTTTGCACATGGACTATGAGATCCTGGTCTCGCTGACCGAGGGGATTTACCCCTTGGGGTCTTTTTTAATCGACCCCTGAGCAGGCAGTGAGGACAGATGTGTAATGAGGTTTGAACATTTAGCCGTGAATCTTCGCTTGGGGAAGCACTTGGGCTCCTGTCGGGCATTACCGGATCATCTGGCTCCTCCTGAAGCTCTGACCACTTTGGTCCCATCAAACGTGGCTTTTGTTTGGAAAAGTTTACCCATTTTTCTTTTTAATCTTAACTTCCTACAGCCATTGAGATGAAGTTATGCAGGTGTATTTGCGTTGTCGAGAAATGGGGTAAGTTTAAAGTCCTTCCTGTCAGCTCCGTGGTGGCAGCCGCTCGTGATGAGCAACCCTGGGTGGCGTGGGGAGCCTGCGGAGGACGCGGCGGGTCCTGAGCTCTGCGCTTTGGGCCAAACTCTCCATCCCCGGGGATGTGTGTGGTTTGATGTGGATGCTCTTTTGCAGCGTTGGGCAAATCCCCATAAATCAACCAACAGCTTTCTCGAGTGAATCAGTTTTCCGTGACCGGTGTCCCTGGTGGCACAGTGGGACAGTGACCTGCAGCCCCTTGAGAACGGCGAGTGGGTGCTCAGCAAGCGGAGAAGGGGACGAGGACGGAAGGAGGGGGGTTGTTTTGGGAATAAGGGCAGGGCCCTGGGCCTGTGGCAATGGAAGAGGGCAGGGGGGAAGGAGCCGTTTCACCTCGGTCTGGAGGTTGCTCATCGGCTTAAAGGCTGCAGGGTGCACTTGTGGGCGGCTGCAAGGAGGAGAAGGGCCCCCAGGCTCCCCTGGTGTGGGAACGGCCGGCAGAGCGCTGTGTGACCACACAAGTGGGAACACGGGGCACGGGCGGCCTCGCGCTGCCCATGGCTGCCAGGCCTCCCCTCTTGTTCTCTGCAGGTTGCTCAGGTGGCCAAGGGCCGTGTGCCCGTGGTAAACAAAGAGAATCGCCGGGGCGCTCCCTGCCCGTCCAGCGTAGCAACGGCGGCGGCAAACACCGCGGGCACTGCCGAGCAGGTCTGTGCGACTCCCAGCCCGGCCCGGGTGCCATCCCTGCCGGGGCACCCCTGAGTGACCCCTGCCCTGCCGTGCTTCCCAGGGCGCCCCATGGCCGCTGCCGGGGGCTTCGGCTGCCCCCGCTGCTCCATGGCGTTCGGCTCGGGGCCGCTGCTGCGGGCGCACCAGGAGAAGCTGTGCCTTGGGACCCCGGCGGGCAGCAGCTCCCGTGGCCCCGGGGGGGACGCGCTGCCCGTGGAGGGGGCTCTGGGCACGGTGAGGAGGCCACGGGACAGCTGGGTGGTGTAGAGCGGGTCTGGTGCGGGGTGCGCGGGGCTGGGACAGGGATGGGTGCTGGGCTGGGATGTGCATGGGTGAGGAAACGGGGTCACAGCCACCACGGCTGGATCCAGCCCGGCCTGAGCTGGGGGGACCCTCCATCCTCCCCCTGCGCTGTGTGGGCGACTCTCAGTGCTTGTTTTGGCAAAGCCAGGGACGTTTCTGTTGTTTAGCATTTTTTCACCCTTTCCTTTCCTCTGGCCTCCCCGAGTTTGGGGTGTCCCAGCACGGGGATCGTGCTGAGCCGCATCGTCTCCTCATCCTTCCCGGCCTCCCGCCAGCCGCACGGGGACAGCGGGGACCGGAGCGAGCGTGGGGGGCTCCCCTGGGGGACGTGCTCACCCCCCGGGAGAGGCTCCTGCTCCGCATGGCCGACCCCTCTGCCAGGAAACCAGCGCTGGAGGTACGGGAACCCGCACCCTGGGGGCACTGGAACCCGCACCCTGGGGGCAGTGGTACCCGCACCCTGGGGGCACTGGAACCCGCACCCTGGGGGCAGTGGCCCCGCCGGCTCCCTGCACCCCCGGCCTGTGGCTGGTGGGGTCCAGACCCCCTGCCCTTCATGACCCGGTGCAGCAGGGAGAGCCCCCCCGCCCGCCAGCCCCAGCACGGGGGCAGCAGCAGCAGCTGCGGGAGCTGCTTGAGACCCACCAGCGCCATGTGGCTGAAATCCGGGCCAGGACCCAGCAGCTGGAGCAGCAGCGGGAGGGTAAGAGCTGGCAGGGGTTTGGGGTGATGGGGAGGCCCCTGTGCGACGCAGCAGCCCTGGGGGCCGCGAGGGCAGCGCTGAGCCCCTGCGGTCCCGCAGAGCTGTGCCGGCGGCTGGCAGCGCTGGGGGCTGGGGCGGCTGCGGATCCCCAGCCCGAGCAGGGGGAGCTGGAGCTGAGCCGGGACCAGGCTGGATGGCTGCGTGTGGCGCACGGCGGGTGAGGGACAGGGCTCTGCGCCCTCCAGGGTAGTGGGGTGCTCCCCACACAGGGGCCTTTGGCTCCTCACCCCTCCATTCACCCCTTTGCCCCCAGGGCCACCGTCCACCTCGACACCCTCGTGCCGGCCGCGGGGCCGCTCTCCGCCGAGGCCAGGTGAGGCTGCGCGGGCCGTGGCGGAGCTGAGCGCCCTGCTGAGCCCCGGCCCGGCTGACGCGCGGCTGCACAGGGCGCTGCGACTGTCCTACCTGCGTGCCGGAGGACGCGACCCGGCCATCCTGCAGCAGCTCCTGCACCTCCAGGTGGAGGCCACGGCGCTGGAGAAAGGAACCGCGGGACTGTGCGGGAGCAGGAGGACGGGTAGGTGGGTAGGTGGGTAAGTGGGTAAGTGGGTATGTGGGTAGGTGGGTGAGCCCCAGCCCTGTGCCCCAGCGGGGACTCCGGCTCCACAGCCAACAGCTGAGGCGCCCGCGGCTGTGCCGGCAGAGCCCCCCGGCGCTGGTGCACGGGGCCTGGATGCGGCGCTGCTGGCCATGGAGCTGGAGAACCGGCGGCTGGAAGACGAGCTCCTGGAGCTGAAGGTCCGGAGGAAGAGGAGAGCTGATGCTGGTAGGTCCCACGTCCCAGGGAACGGGGCAGCCCCACCTCTCAGCCCCAGCTGCCTTTGGGGTTGGAGCCCTTGGGCTCAAGCAAATTTGTGCAAGAGAGGAACCTGCACCTGTGCAGCCCGAGGTGGAATCTCTGCACTTGGGGAGACTTCGCACAGTGACAGCACTGGGGCGGGGGGACAATGTTCCCTTAGCCATTGGGAAGAAACGGGGCAGGGAGAGTCACTGCAGCAGGATTGGGACCCCCCGCACCAGCCGGGTGGGATGCCGGGGAAAAGGGCTCCTTGGGACGGGGTCAGTGATGAGCCGCGCTGGCCAGGCGCGCAGGTGGCCCAGCGGCACGCGGAGGAGCTGTCGCGGCTGCAGGCAGAGGTCGGGATGCTGCGGAGCCTCGTGGAGCAGACGGGGCCACGGCCGCCCCCCGCCGTCCTCCCCCCGCCCGTGGCCCCCCCACTCCTGCCCGCCATGGCCACACCGGAGCTCTTCATGGTAAGAGCCTTGTCCTGGGGCTGATTCCAGGTCCAAAGGTGCGAGGGGGCGGGGGTTGGGCTGCTGACCTGGACAGGATGATTGTGCTGGTCCAGCATGGGGTGGTGATTCAGAACTGCTGCCTTGGCCACAGCTGGGGACAGCGGTGTCCCACGGAGCCGGGGCCGCCAGGGCAGGAGGCTCCTCGGCACAGGTGGGATTTGCTCTGTGCGCAAGGCCGTGTGTCAGCGGGTGGCTGAGCAGCTCCCGGCAGTGTCACAGGACCGGGCTGGGACCCCTCCTCTTAATGCCTCTTTTCTCCTTTCCCAGGAGTCCCCCGGGCCAGCCCTGGGGACAGGGGGCCTTGCAGCTCCTGGTAGAGCCTGTGTCCTCCCGCTTGCCCCCGCGATGGCCCTGGAGGACCCTCCTCCTGCTCAGGAGCCTCCAGCACAGCACAAACAGCCCCAGAGGTGAGCCAGGAACGGGCCATGTCCCCAACAGCACCGCGCCAGCGTCCCCTCACCAAGCTGGAGCGGGAAAGTGGGGCTTTATTAACTGAAAGTGGGGTGAAGGGACGAAACTTGTTATAGCTGCAGGTGCGGGGGCTTGGGACCGGCTGTGTCATTGTCACCGGGGCCAGAAGCTTTCTGGGCATTTTTGCAACACAAGAGGCAGGGAAGGGACGGGCAGCACCACCCGCCCCAGACAGTGACCACACGCAGGTGTTTCTTTAATCCTGCTCGCTGGGGTGGGCTGGGGGGCAGCACAGGGCACAGAGGGGCACAATTACTTGGTTGTTTTTCCTTTCCCTATGGGGCACATTCTCCCCACAAGCCCTTTCTAGGGTGAGCCTGACAGGAGCATTCACAGCTCATCTTCGGGACCAGCAACACCCACAGAGAGAGAGGATTCTCCCCTCATGCTCAGGACCACACCGGGCATTTAATAAATGGCTTCAGCTTGTTGCTTTTCACATCTTTGTGTTCTCAGTTCCAGCAGGACAGGGAACTGCTGGAGAGAGTCCAGCGCAGGGCAACAAAGATGCTGAAGGGAGTGGAGCATCTCCCGTGTGAGGAAAGGCTGAGGGAGCTGGGGCTCTGGAGCTGGACAAGAGGACACTGAGGGGGGACTCATTCATGTTTACAGATATCTAAAGGGTGAGTGTCAGGAGGATGGAGCCAGGCTCTTCTGGTGACAACCAATGGTAGGACAAGGGGTAATGGGTTCAAACTGGAATACAAGAGGTTCCACTTAAATTTGAGAAGAAACTTCATGGTGAGGGTGGCAGAGCCTGGCCCAGGCTGCCCAGGGGGGTTGTGGAGTCTCCTTCTCTGCAGACATTCCAACCTGCCTGGACACCTTCCTGTGTAACCTCATCTGGGTGTTCCTGCTCCATGGGGGGATTGCACTGGATGAGCTTTCCAGGTCCCTTCAACCCCTGACATTCTGGGATTCTGTTTATATACAAACACCCTCCTGCACTTTGTCCCAGCTGTGGGCAGCCCCCCCACGACCCTGGCGGGATATACAGGAGGTATCAGCGCAGGGAACCATCACCCCCTGCACCACTGCGCACTCAGGGATGTAAAGGAGTGAAGTTGAGGTTGAACGGAGCTGATGCTCCACCACAACAGCGGCTGGGGGGAAGGGGACAGGGCCCAGCGGGCTCAGGCCAGAGCTTGTACCAGCAGGAAGGTCAAGACAAGGACCGTTTGCTTACAATCTTTATTGAAGTCATACAAAAGTTGCCAAAAAGTGAAAAAATACACTATATACAAAACCATTTTCCTTGTAAGGAGAGGAGTTTCCAAGGTTAAAGAACTATCATACTGTGCTTTCAACTGCAGCCCCTGATTCTGCTTGTGGCCTTTTCTCTGTCTAAAAGAAAAGAAAAGGTTTTTTAAAAGCAAGACATCAACTTCCAGCACCAATTCATGCAGCAGTTCCAAGGTTCTGTCATTTGAAGACAAGTGATTACTTGTGCTTTGCTGGGCTTCAGAGCCCAACACTGTTCTCAGATATTTACATTAACAATTGTAGCCCAGGTGATTAAGTATTTAAACCCAGGAGTATTAAGAACACTTTGGGGTAAGTCCCTGCGTTCAGCCCAACGCAAACACCCTGAATGTGTTTCTGTCCCACCCCACGTCGCAAATCCCCACAGCTGGTGTCAGACACCGGGGTACAACAGGGACTGTTCCCCATCTCATCCGGGAAGCCTCGTGAGGACCAGCCGGCAATAAACCCAGCACATCTATGGGGCAAAACATCGCAGGGCAAGACACAAGCACAGCCCCCCCCGCCTCAGCTGCCCACCTCCTCTTCCATTTTTTCTGCAACCTCCTTTCCACTGGGGACGTCGCCACCGCCGCCACCATTGACAGCCGGCTCTGGTTTCGATTTCTTAGCTTCACTGTCTCCCTGGTGAGTCTCCTCCTCTGGTTTCCTCTGAAGATAAAATTGTTTAGAGTCGTCACTTTGTACTAAATTAAGAGTTTAAGTATTTTTTAGAAAGTCAGATGGCATTGCACACGATCTGTTCAACCTCTGCTGGCCAGGGTCAAGGATACTTCAGATTTAAGCAAAGCTCTGAAGCTTTGGTACAGAGGTCTCAACCACAAGGGATTTCCACTACTTAGGTGCCAGTATCTATAGAGCTGAATTATCCTTATAGTTTGGCCAGGAAACACAGGACGGCGGGGCCAGGTACCAGTTAAGGGGGCAGATTTAGAGCATCTGTGACATTTACGGTCACGTCCGTAAAGCAGATCAAGGTTGCTCCAGGCAAACCTGAACCGCGAGAGGCCAACAGAACCACATTCCATTACGGGAGAATTTTCATTACATTGGCGAAGACCTTTAAAGGAACGCAGCGCTCAGTGCATTGTCTCTTTAGGAGGCAGCTGATCAGCACTGCCCTTAGACTGGCTTTGCTGTTTGTCAAGCCCAGTTCTCCATTTCCACTTGGAAAGAAGGGGGAGGCGGGAGCTGCTCTCCTGGAGGCCGATGGCTCCCAGTGGAAAGGAGTCTCACGCACTATTTCTGGTTGTACTTTTACACAGAGCAAGCCAGCGGTACTTTAACAAATTAACCGTTCAATTAGTCGCTTCTGGACTCACCTTTTTCCTGACGAGGTGAGAGATGTCTGTGACACACTGAGATGCACCATCAGCTGCTTTTCTCACTGGAATCTGTTGCAAGACATAAGATTGTCACATAAGTAACAGCAAGGAGTAATCCTTGAAGCAAACAGGAATTCTCAGCATCCATCTTAAATTAACTTACTGTGGAAACAGAACCACTGTCTTCACTTTTTGCAAAGCCAGATGTGGTTCCAGCCTTAAGAAAAAGCAGAAGGAAAACATTGGAACAAGTTCTAGTCATACAAAACCATATATGCTGGTTTAGAAAGGGACAGAAAACCCAACTCCTTTGTGTCCCAACACTGCGTTCTGCTCCTACACTTACACCTAGGACAGATAGATGAAAATGTCACACTGTGATGTGGCACTCTGTCCATTCACATTTGGCTGACCTATTGTTTCCAGCCCTGACACATTTAATTGCTATAGGAGGCAACCAAATTCCATTTCCGTTTGGAACAATTAATGTCATTGTATTTACCATCTAGCCTCTCTTTAGCTGTCACCTGCCTCTATTTCCTTCTCACAATCACAGTCTGCATCACTTGTGAGCAACCACGAGCTCCTGCTCTGCACAACCAGTCTGAGCCCTTCCCACACCTGGTTTATGTCAAGTCTCGCTGGAAGGACGTTTGGTCAAAAGGAAACAGCAGGACACTGACCAGAGTTGCCTTCAGAGCCAGCTCGGCTACTCTCGCACTCTTCTGAGACTCCTTTGAATCTTCGATCTTTTCTCTGATTTCAGGGAGCAGCCCCCTCAGTTCTTCAATCTCCTTCTCATCTTCAGGGGACCCATTTTCTGTCTTCTGCATGCGCTCGGTGAGCATTGCTGGGGTGAAACAGGAACAGCAGATCACCTTAAGACACAGCAGCTGCCCAGTCACCAGCATCCACAGAGGCAAGTGGCTGCCAACACACAGTCTCAACAATTCCGATTACCAGTTTCAGACTGGCAAACATTTCCATGTCAAGGCAATAAGCACATCTAACTACTTTTAGGGCAGTTCAACAAAGTTTGCTTTGCCTTGTGAAAGCTCTGGCACTCGCTAGGCAGTTTCAGAAACCCACTTACCCATTCTCTTGTCAATGACTTCGATGGATTTGCCGAACTGCAGAACGGCCTCGTCGAACTGGCTGTTGTAGTGATAGGCCAGCGCCAGCTGGTAGTGACTCTCGGCCAGCAGCCGGTCGTGAGCCTCCAGGTACTTCTGCTGCAGCGCCAGGCAGGCCTGGAACTCCTCAATAGCCTGCGTGTAGTTCTCTGTAGGAGAAAGCCACACTTGCTGTTGAATGCAGCAGGGGAGGTCGGCGACAGGCTGCTTGTGTGTTATCAAGTGACACCACTCACAGTCCAACACTGGCTCCCCCTAAACATGATTGTTTAGAACCAGTTCCTCTAGTTCTCTCCAGAGAGCTCTGTCCATTTACAGCAACACAGTAAACTACACGCACACAAATCCTGCTGCTTCACCCCCCACCACGAACCGGGTGCAACTTGACCCCAGAGCCCACAGCGCTTGGCCCAGCCCCGCTCCACTCAGCCTGTTCGGCGACACAAACCACAACCCTCGCTTTGTCACCCTTGGCCACAAACCTGCCACCTTGTTGCCAATGTTTGCCATAGACAACGATCACACCCTACTTGGATGGAGTAAGATTAAACCCCAGGTTTTTAATGAAGGGCAGGTAAAACACATTAGAAGGCACAAACTTGAGTCTCGCTTCACATGAATTTTTTCTCATGCAAAACACATCAGGCTCTCTCCTGTCCATATGGTATTTTGGAAGGTCTAAGAGAGTCAACCCTATTTGGAGTGTTTATGTTCTGGAACTGGCCTGGTACCAACACCTCCCATTTTGCTCCGTGACTCACTGTGTCAATAAGGAGTCCTCAGTTCCTGAAGCTAACCAAACGTCGCCTGTAAAACCGAGCTCAAGGCTGGTTGTGATCTGGTAACACATCACTTCTTACTCAAAGCCCTTTTTTCACTGTTCTGGAAGAGCACGGACCACCCTGGTTAAGGCACTGACTTGTTCATCCATTGATTCTAAAGCTTCTCACATGGCTGTACTATCATAATTAAACCAAGTGTATTTTCTTTTCACCTTAGCAGCTTTAACTCAGCTCATTTTAAAGTAAGAAACAGAGAAGGACGTACAGTGGAATTGTACATGAGAATTAGCATTACTCACCAGATTCAATGCTAACTTCTCCTAACTTTAGATGAGCTTGAGCTGCATGGAGCTGAGCTTCTTTTGTTTCTTGTCTAAATCAAGGGGAAAAAAAGTAGTTTTCAAATTCTGATCAGAATATGCCACATGCAGCAATTGCTTGTGCCCCCTTCTAATTTCCAAGGAGTTCCTCTAGCAGATATCCAAATTAGGACTTAGGCCTTTACCTCTTGTAGATGACTTTTGCTAACTCCAGCATGTCCCAGGCCAGCTCCAGATTTCCAATTTCATCCTCCTCGCTTTCCTGTAAAGACCAGAAGTGCATTAAAGATTGAGTGACCTGATTATGTATCACATCAAACAACACTAAGTTCCTAAGCAGTGTTGTCAAGGAATTAATTTCTTTATGAGATAAATAGTTTACCGCAAGAAGGAAAAAACAAAAGAACGTGCAAAAGAGGTCACTGCATCAACAGAGACTTTGCCTGAAGTGAAGCTCACAATGGTAGTTGGTATGGCCTTAATTTTTTCCCCAAAATAACAGGGCACCAAGCACCAACACAACCCTAAGAATAACATTTTGTTTAAGGTGCTATTTAGATGAATCAAAAGCTAAGTTAAGGAGTCGATGTTCCAATTTAAGCAGTGCTACCCTTCCTACTAAATTTCCATCCTAACCATGGCTTATTGGACTGGGTGCATTCAACACGCATAGTGAGACAACAAAACAATGGGAGAATAAACTGCTACAAGTAACTAACCTGTCCCTGCATTTGCCAGCCTGCGTTACTCGTCAGCAGACCGCCCAAGTTTACAGAGCTGAGCAAGATACTACAACACAGACTACACGTAATGCTGCCCCTTACTTGAAAACCAATGCTGCCCAAGGAATTTCCTACACAGGACTAAATGAAATACAACCAAGCTTTTATAAAGGCGTTAACATGACATTTAGACAAACACTGCCCTCTTCCGTCAGTGCTGATATCAGAGCTCAGCAATCTCACCTTGTCTTCCGCTGTCAGTTCATTCTCCTTATCATCTTCAGCTTTATCATTTTCTTTATCTTCCTCTTCAGATTCTTCTGTTTCTATAAGGGAAGTATATGAATGAGAACACTTGTTGTTACTACATTGGCTTCACATGGAGTGAGGTAGATTATATTCAGCCCTTATCCTTCCAGTGACAGGTTAGACGTGTGATGGAAGAAGAACATAGACAGATTAATTTCCCAGCAGCTGCCATCATGCTGAAAGCATCAGGCACTGTAGACTTAAGTAGTTCCAGGCTACCTTAGTCCTTTAAGTTGAACTTAACTCACTTAGAACTCGGTTCTCACAAACATATTGTGGGCTCCCACGGAAGCCACGGGATGCTGAGCAGCCCTGGAGGTATTTACTGCTCAGTTGCTGGACTTCATGCTACAGAGAACAAGTGTTTTCAGCAAGATAGCGGCTGCTAAGCTGTGTACGAATGAGACTCTTTCTGAATTTGTGTCACTCATGTCAGACACTTAAGTGGCAATGTTATTAATGAACCTGCTATCGTGTAGCCCTAATTTGACTTCTGATACCGTGTAGGAGCGTTGCATGATCTGTTCTACCTGCAGAAAATATTTTGGGATAACGTGCAGTGAAGGAGTATGGCTGATTACTTTAGGGCGCTGGCTGACTTGCCTGAAGTCACACACTTAATTCTTTCATCAGGACACTGACTAATTCCAGAGTAACAGGCGCTTGATGGGGCAGAGAGCAGTGAACTCATGAGCTCATTAAACTCCCCAAAAGCACACACCTACCACTGAGAGACAAGCCTGTAAGTATGAGGACAGCTCAATCAAAGGTAAAACAGAAGAGATATTAGGAAGTTGAAGTCAATTTTGAAAGAGTCTGGAAGGACCAGGTACCATGTTCAAGCGTGTCCTCACACCAGCAGAGCTGGAACAACAGAAAGTGGTATGTGTGCACAGGTTTCACGGGGCGAGTGTGTAACTGCTCTTAGTTTATGTTCGGTCCAGACAGACACCTTGCTAGGCAGCTGCTTTGCCAACTGTCATTGTACTCAGCAGTACAAATCCTTTCAGTGCCCAGAACTATTTTAGAATCTGAATATTTGCCACTCCTAAAATAAGACTGATCCTGTGCAGCTGAGCTACCGACAAGCACAGTTTCAATTATCAGCTCATCAATTAACTTGTGCAATAGAAAGCACAAGTGGCCTGCTAAGACCACAAAAATACCGCTTCAACAAAGCCGGTAAGTTTTATGATGTGACTTTAACATAATCCTGAAAACAGCTACAATGAAGCAGGAAGCAGAATGGCAGCAAAAGCTCGGTAGCTGGCAGAGTAGCTAGAGAGTAGCAATAAGCCTTCAGGTTCCAGGGCAAATTAAGCTTAGATTTGCCAACCAAATTCTCACTTGTAGTTCCCACCAGAAAGACTCAAATGGAGAGTTCTGTTTTGTTGCGTATTTAGCTGTTCTTATTTTTCTGCTCCACTGTTTTAAAATAAAATGCAATTATAACCAGAAGGAACTTGTGTTTCAAGTTATTTGAAGGTTAGTGCGATAAACCCAGACGCATGCAAGTGAACATCCATTCAGTATTCTCCACCAGCCTGGCCAACACTTAGACATTTCACAGGGCTGTAAGTTTGCTTTCAAGTAAGATTTGCTTTGCAGTTAGTTAAGCGTTAGTCTAGAGAAACTGGGACTATTCACTATTCCTTGAAATTTTACTCGGATGTAAAATCCTTCAAGAGCCCCTTTACTGTGCCTTTTCCTTATTCTAAGGCAAACAGAAAATTCTGAATGGAACACTTTTTACCCGTTGTTAGCCAAATCCATCAAGTCATCCACCCACAAGTACTTTTCTCCTGTCACTGTTACCTTCTCCCTCTTCCATCAGGTCATCTTTCTCTTCTTTTTCTACCTTAGCACCTTCACCCTCTTCCATCAGGTCCTCATTCTTTTCCTCTTTCTCTACCTTAGCAGCTACTTCAGCCTTTTCTTCCATGTCATTAGATGGCTCTTTGCCCTCGGTGGGCACAGGTTCCTTTGAGGACTCTGTCTCTTTGGATTCATCTGGCTTCTCTTCCATAGCTGCCTCTACTGGCTCTTGTTTCTCCTCCACTTTCTTCTGCTCAGCTGCCTCTGTCTCACCTTCTGCAGCTCCTTTCTGCTCCGCAGCAGCTGCTGCCTGCGCTTCTGCTGCCACTTCTTGTGCCACCACCTTCTCTTCCACAGCTGCCTCTGCCTGCCCTTCTGCAGCCTCTCCTTGTGCCACCGCCAATGCTTTTCCTGCTGCTTCTGCTGCCTGTTCTCCCGCCTCTCCCTGCTCTTCCGCAGCCGCTTCTCCAGCTTCAGCCTCTTCCACAGCTGCTTTTGCCTCCTCACCTGACACTTGTGTCATTCTCTCCTCAGTTGCCTCTGCTACCTTGTCTTCAGGAACTGTCTTCTGCTCTTTTTCCACTCCCACCTCTTCCACAGCTGCCTCCTCTTTCGTAGCCTCTTTTCCCACAGCAACCTGCTGCTTCTTCTCTTCTGAAGTTACTTCCTTCTCCACAGAAGCCTCTGTCTTCTCTTCAGCCTCTTCCTCCTTGACAGCAATTGCTTCTTCTGTTGGTTTCTGCTCTGTGATATCTTCCATTTCAACATCCTCCTCTTTCTTTTCCTTCTCAGATACTACTGGAGACTCTTCCATAGACTTTTGGGCCTCTTCTTTTTCCTCCATGGCGTTATAAACCTGTTCTCTCAACTCCTCCCTTGCTTCTTCTACATGATTGAGGAAGCATAAACATTTCTTCGAGTTTAGTCATAAAGACATTAACGGGCACTGACAATACCACCCTCAGACCCTCCAGTGTGTTGGTTTGTCACCAAGTTAGACAACATTCCTAAAAAGCTCCATTTCCAAAGTACAAGGAATTAGGATGGAACCAACATGGTAACGTCAACTAAGCACACCCCTTCCCCATCCCCAGGCTGCAGCATTGCAAGCGGCTGCTCAAGCAGCGTGCGGGTTTTGCAAGCTCGCGTTTTTAGTCACAGCTAAGCAAGAGGTGCCAGCGTTTTAATAGCCTGGACTGACAGGAACTCCTGTGTTACCTCCAGCTGCAGGTAAGTATAAAATTTACTGTTCTTGAACTGTTTACAGCAACTCTTAGCTGTCCTACTACACACACTGTGCTCTGCTACGGGGTTACAAAGCAGTTCAACTTGACTGTGAAGCTTAAGAAAGCAGGTCTGAACGCAGTGCTGCAGGACACAGACATCTGGCGACTCTACACATGCTTTCAGTGACCAGCTCCTTGCAGGAGTTTGGGAGGTTTTGTTCAACCTCTAAGCAAGATTAAAAGGAAAAAACCAACAGTCCGTTCAGGCTGCTAAGAGTTTCAACAGAATGATTCAGGCTACCTAAGATACTGATGGACTGAACTTGGACCGTTTAAACAGGAAAAGGCAGCTCGGTGCCTCCGCGACACAGCAGGCAGCTTTACATACCATCAACAGCTGGCAACGCAGAATCACCTTCCGCTTTTTCTCCTTCCTCTTCAACCTGCACCCCTTCTAAGGCGTTTCCCAGGACACCATTTTCCATTCTAAAGGGAACAACAGTTTGTTATCCCTTGGCTCTCGGAATATCGTTGTTTTAACTGCACAAGCTGCAAAGCCACAGCCCATCCCACCTGGCACAACCCCGTGTATGTGAAATTCTAGTGTAACCTGGTCTATACGAGGGTGAATTCCTATGACGCCAGGCAGATTCTTAATCAAATGAGGAACTGTTTGTGTACCTTGCCAGCTCCAGGAGAGACTTTCCATAGTAAAAAAAAGCTTCTGCACACTCATCCGCTGTCTCACCGTATTTTTTACCCCTACAAAATAAATGTGGAATTACTACTTTAGATTTCGGTAAGTGAATCAGAAAGCTAAAAATTCCTGGACAAGAAGAATCAGTTTCTTAGATTGTCTCCTATTGTTTCAAACAATTAATGAGTGCCCCTCTCAGCTATAAGTGGTCCTCATAAGCATTCAGTAAAGCAAATTAACCTAAAACCCAGTCTCACCCTCAGACTAATCGAGGCTGGCAGCAAAGTTACCAGGAACTAACACTATCCCAGCATTTTCATATGAACAGACTACAACAGAACCACAAACTGCAAAATAAAATACAAAATCCCATTTCATATTTAGGGAACTGCATTGGCATCTACTATCACAAAAGCTGTCTACATTGCACACCAACTCCAGTATCGTCCAACACTTGAGTTAATTTTAAGTAGATCGTGCCCTTCTTGGTGGCATTATAAATACAGCAGTATATATAAGGTAAAAAACTCAGTCTTTCTTCTATAAGCCACATCAGTATAGCCAAGCTGAAACTAAGCCCCACAAAATACACAGAACATTCCACTACTCACAGTAAGCTCGCAGCTTCCTGGAAGGCATTAACAGCAGCTGGAATATTTCCCATTACCAAGTGTTTCTGTCCTAAACCCAATAGTTTCTTCGATTCTCCATCCACATCCATACTGGGGCAAGGGAAATGGGTTAAAATAAATAAACAAATACAGGATTGTTAGTTTCCATAGTAATCAGCACACTTGATGTCAGAAAAATTTGTATCCAGCTTTCAAAACCTAGTTGGCTTTATATAAGGGTAAATTGCATACATAACGCCAGTTGGAGCCACCAGGTTGGGTGTGGGGGTTGTTTGGTTTCGTTTGTTCAAATCTGGACCAACTTTTAGTTCCAACAGGTTAATTTCAACCAACTGCTGCCAAGAAGCGGGTATTGGAATCTGATATGACAACAGACGCTAAAGAACATACAGTAAGAGCTACACACCAATACAACACTGAGTACTGCACAGTGTTGTGCCAGACTCTGACGCCGGACAGAGCAAGAATGAACCAAAGTTATGGCTTTTCATAGCACAGCACAACGTGTCTGAGGACAATGACAGATGCAAGTCTTGGTTTCGACTCAGTGCCTCTCACACAGCTCCATTTCCAGACCATCCATTGCAGTGCAGCACCGGGGCTGGGACCAGAGGAGCCCACAGCAGTAACTGCTGCCCCCCAGACACACACCTGAACCCCCCCAGTGTTCACCCCGCACTCAGCAACTCACAGACCAAGAACTTCCTAAAAAAGAGTTGGTATTGTGCATCTATTAGTCGCTGAAAGAGTTTTGTTGCACTAAATTGGTGCAAACTACTGGTTAGCGCAAGTTTTCAGCATCTACAACATCTGCATCTGTTCAGTTCAAGCCTAACAACCTATTTGAAGGGCGACCTCTTTTTGTTTCTCTCCATAACCCCCCTGTTTCACGTTATTTAGTAACTGACAACTCTGACTCCCGCCTCACCTGTCTGTCTTGTCTGTGGATGTGGAAGGAGCTGCCAATTCCTCTTCCATCCTGCAAACAGAATATTGAGTAAGTACTTACGACAGGCCACCCGTTGCTGGCGGGAGCGGTCTGGCTGTCTCTTGGGGACACCCGTCAGTTTCAGTTTTGTTTCCCGTTTGAATGAAGATCGTGAGGAAAGCAGGTGCTGTCAGCCCAGGTTGTATCGGACCAAGCCCGGCCAACAGCTCTGCTGCCGGAAAACCAGCACCACCCGGCCCTGACCCACGGCGCCCCGCAGCTCAGAGCAATCCCCGCACAGACCTGCAGCACGGAACGAACCGCAAAGCACAAAATCGGGTGTTTCGCACCGCGTTTCCAGTCAGAAACCCGAGGATGTGCCCAAGGCGCCCGTCGCCGCAGCTCAGGGAGCCCGCGGACAGCCCCTCCGCGCCGGGGCAGCGGCCGCACAGCCCCCGGCCGCCAGCTGACAGCACCCGGGCCGGCAGAGGGAGGCCGGGGGCGGCGTCGCGGAGCTCCCCGGGCGGAACAAAGGCCGAGCGGGGCGGGCAGCAGCCGAACCCCCCCCTGCCCCTCACAGACAATGGGCGCCTTTCCCGCCTTCCCCCCGGCCCCGCCCCCCGCCATTGGCGCCAAACCCCGACGGCGGCTCCTGACGGGCTGGCGGCCCGGCGCCACGTGACGCCGCAGGCCCACCCACACCCCCCCTGCCGCTCCCCCTCCCCCAGCCCGCCCCAGGGGCAGGTTCCGCGGCGTCGGCTGCCCCCAACAAAGATGGCAGCAGCCGCGCAGGGGTCACGTGGTGGCTCCGCGCGAGCCGAGCGGGCCCAGCTGGCGCTGGGGGAGCGGGGCGGCACGTACCACCGCGGGCGGGGGGGGAATGTGGGGGGAAGGGGGTAGGCGTGCAAGCCCGATCTGCACCCCCAGTCCTGCCCCGCCACCCCCAAAAACGAGACGCCTATCTGCCGCCCCCTACTCCCCCACCAGTCACCCCACGAAGCGAAAGCGCCCCCCTTCCCCTTTGCCGCCCCCCCTCCCCGACACGCACACACCGTGACCGGCGCCAGCCCGCGCGGCCCTACCTAGTCGGGGAGGCCGGCGCGGGCTCAACGCAGGGGGGAGCGGCGACGGCCGAAGATTGCATAGGAGCTGCGGGAGACAGGGGCGGCGGCGGCAGAGTGCAGACCCCTGCCCCTCCGGCTGCCTATATACCCCCGAGGACACGCCCCGGCCCGCCTCGCGGCGCGCGCACGCCGCGGGGGGACTACCGCTCCCGGCATGCCGCGCGCCCGCCCGCCGCGGGCCGTTCGGGACGCCGCCGCGCGGGGCCTGCTGGGAAACGTAGTTCTGAGAGCGCCCGGGCGCCGCGGGGCCGCGCTGGGAAGGGTCGTGCCGGGGGAGGCGGGGCGGAGCGCGGCCACACGGCGGCCGCGGGGGCAGCCGGCGCCGCGCGGCATGCTGGGAAGTGTAGTCCGCCCCGCCGGGCCCGGCCCGGCTCCGCACGGCCGCGGGGCGGGCTGGGGGCGGGGCGAGGGACGGCGGGCACGGCAGGAAGGGCGAGCCAGGCCCTGGGTGCCCCGGCCCGGCCCTCCCACCACATCCAGCCCAGCCTGTTGTACCCCAGCTTCTCCCCGCACACGGCAGACATGGCTGCGGGTGCTGTGACAGCGCAGACCTCCACCAAACTTGCACAGCGGCAGCAAAGCTGCTGGAGGCTCCTTCCCCCTGTGCTATTTTCAAGATAAAAGTTCGGCAGCTTCAAAGGTGCTGCGTTAATCCGAGCAGTAAGACCTGGGAACGGTAGGTTTAGCAAATCTGCTTTTCTTGGGAATTCTCGCTGCCCACTTACTCTTGGTTACAGAAATAACTACAAAAAGTTAAAGCCCTGACATTACAGGGGGGAAAGAAACATCTCAAGAGTCATACAAGGCATACAGCATTTATTTGAGACATGCAAACGTCTAAGTGGAACTACATGCAACAAAAGGACTGCTGTTAGCATTCTACACAGCACATCCAAAGTAAAACTGCTTCCCTACTGATGGCAGCAAGAACCGTATTCAAAGTCACCCATGTTTGATTAGAATAATAACAAAACAACAGGGATTTCATTTCCCTTAGAAGGAAAAATCCAGTTTAGTAAAGAATCCTAACTGAGCTGGAATGGCTTTCACCACTGCAGTAAATTCAGCAGGAATTGGGAAACACTTCACCGAGGAACAGAAATTCATTCGGTTTTACATAAGGATTACAAAAAGTGATAAGCAGGTTTGCACACTGAGAGGCCCAGGGCAGGAAACACTTGAGGAGCCATTACACTCAAGGTGAATACACAGTTTTACTATAGGCCTACTATAAATGAGGTTATTAAAACTAAAATAATCCGTTTCTTAATTGTTGAGCCACCTGAATACAGATTGTTCTTCTATCTTTGCTACTGCTATGAGATTAAAAAGTGTTGTTTATTTCACTTACAGTCAGTTAAGCTTTCTTTATCCATCAGCAAATGGAGTTGTGCCCATGACTGTCCGTGTTTGGCATCAACAGATCTGAAAGAGTTCCTTTGTTTTAAATCCGAGAGGCCTTCAGAAACTCTGCCTTGCTATCCTGTCTGTCTCTATGCAAATGGGCATTAATCCTATTTCACAGGTAGAAAAACACAAAATAAAGTGTTAACATAGCTAAGGCCACAGAAGGTATCACCCTCAGAGCATGGGTAGGTGTAACACCTCATGCGCTTTGTACTCAGGTGGCTCCACAATTCATTAAGAGACTCAAACAAAACGTTGTTAGTGCTGGTGCTGCTCAGCACTCAGTAAATTAGTTTCTGTCAGGGAGCAACACAGAGATGTGGCAAATGGGAAGAAAGAGGCACAGGAACACAACGGACTTGCCTTGCCCAGTGGTACCAGCAGGTCGGCAGCAGGAGACAGGTCCAGTTCTCCCAAGCAGCAGCCAAAAATGCAACATTAGAATGGAAGCGGCCATCTGACAGGTCTTTGCTCTTACCATATAGTCAGGAACTCATTTTGGGACCTTCCACAACTCAAACCGGACATCTTTGGCACAGGGACACT
The DNA here is from genome assembly GCF_963082525.1 of Nesoenas mayeri. NCBI lineage: Eukaryota > Metazoa > Chordata > Aves > Columbiformes > Columbidae > Nesoenas > Nesoenas mayeri. The sequence continues at coordinate 32,561,331 of NC_137554.1, read as the reverse complement.
GGGCAACTCAACAGTAAAAGCAGGATGTTTTCCTATAAGGTTTTCTAAAAAGTTCCTGAGGCTTTTGTGATGGGACAATCAGAGCTATTGCCAGAGCCCAAACCTATCCAAGGGACAAGCAGAGATGACTGCCCCAAAGGCCTGCTCCAGGATATGCATTTATTCTCCTCAAATCTACAGGCAAATTAAAAAGAAAACAGAGAAGAGAGATTTCTATGTCCCACAAGTACTCTAAAGGTGATAAAAAGCACTGGGCATGGCTTGGGTTTTAATGAATGGCTTACAGACATAGCACAACTGTAGCACATTTCAGTTAATTCCCTGTATAAAAATATTAATAAAGATATCAAAGTAAATGGCTGAGCAGTTGTTTAGTCTTAAAACGCTTTCACGCCTTTCCCTCTTCTTTTTGTTTTTCATCATGGTAATAACTGAAGATTTCAAAACTGTTTCACAGGCAGTAAAGCCAAAGTATTGCCCTAACCTGATAATTATGTGTTTGGAACTTGACTTTGCCTCCCCTGCTCTTCTTATCTAAATCACAAAAGATTTTATGCTTCCAGGAACGAGCTTGCACTCATTGTAATCAATCCACAAAGTCTGACGTGGAAGCTACAGGATCTCCAGAAAGAAGGTCAATTAGAAGCAGTACATTGTAAGTAAATCTACTCAGCAAGGAAGGCCTTACTTGGACAGGATTTTTGACTAACTGTGGCAAGAATTACTTTGTGGAAGAAGGTGCAGAGAAGCATGTTATTTCTGAGTAGTTAATAGGGGTCATTGAAGGGATAATGGGGGTGTCCAGCATCTCTTGCTACTAGCTTTCCGTTCACCTGTGAAGTAAACAGACAGACTCATGTCAGAAAGATAGATTCAAATTCCACATGGTTTAGATTTCTAAATCTTCATATCCCAAATATCTGGGAGCATCTTTTTCAGCTTAAACAAGAGCTGCTCCTCTACCCCTGAGCCCTCTTAGCATTCCTGAAATAAAAATTAAAGAAAACTAATTAAAAACAGAGAGAGATTTCTGTAGCCTAGAGCAAGAGCTTTTCTTCCAGCTGCTGAGGCTTGAAGAATTAGATTAAGAATAGTTAAAAGCCTTTTGCCTTATAGCCATTATTGAAGAAGCGTTGCAACATGCACCCTTCAAAACACTTCACAAGAATCGGAGCTTTTGCCTATGTTTCCACGATAGAGTTGCTGGGCTGTTAATTTTACAGACTGATAAGAAGAAACACATGGAATAGCTTGTTCAGGGTCATACACTGAAGTATTAATAGTGTCAATGAACTCCTACATAGCACCTTTTGTTTAAGAACATTTCCATGGAAGACCAGCTTCTCCAGCTATAAAATGGGATGTTCACAGATGATGAAACAGGCTCAGGCTGGCCCAAAAGCAGACATGGCCACACAGATCTCAGTTCCTACATCCCACCTCTAAGCACTCAGATGCCCAGCTTGCATATGTAGTTGCATTAAGTCCACTGCAACACCAGCAACTTGTGAGGAGTTGAGGTAAAACCTAGTATGTTTGTGGAAATTTAGGTGCAGCATTGGCAAAGAGATACACACACATCCCTGGGTGACGGACCAGCATCATTCAGCTAAAACTTATGCCAAGCGACTAATGACTGAATAAAAGTTATTCAGTCATTGGGGTTTTTTTATTCATATGCATGTGATTTCTGTAGAGATCACTCAAAATGTTACAGGAACTTTCAAACCAAGTATCCACTCGCAAGTCCCTCTATTAGCTTGCAGTACAAACCTGCATTTCAAAGCAGCCACTGGAATCTCTAGTAATGAGCTGTTTACCGTGAAGACTACTGAAGTGTGAAATTAGTCACTTGGGGGCACCACAGAGCAGAAAAGTAAGTTGTTAAGGTTTAACACTCGACTGATGCTCAGATTAAAATAAAATAAAGCTGAAATGAAGCTCTCATCTCAGGGCAATCCTTAAAACTGTGGACAAAAGCATCACAGTATCTTCAGGTCTCCTCATATTGTCTTGAGAGCCAACAACTTCATGTTCCTAGAATTTGTATTCCTTGGTTTTTCCCCCCAGTTTCTTGCCCCCACATATTTTGCTATACTGAACAGGTCTTCAGGTAAGCATTCTTGTTAGCAGAATTGCCAGAAGCAATGTTTCACAGAGCTGATTCCAGCCTAGCCCAGGAATTCGAGAGAAGGGGGGCAGACAGCAAGAAATCAGCAGTGAACACATTCCAGGTCAACTGTAGCTAACTATCAAAAATAGACAGATCATGTACAACACCATCACTTCTCTCCTGGCTTGCTAGTCATTCAACTTTCCCTTAAGTATATTCCTTGGTCAATCAGATGTTTCCAAAAATTTGGATTTCAGGCTGGTGCAAGGTATGGCTACATTATTTCCAACCTCTATCCAAATAAGTTGCTTTTATACTTTAACAGCTCATTAAATTGTTTACTGGCCACATAATAGCCTCTCCTCAGATTTTAAACAAAAACACAATGTGGAGAAGAGCGGCACAACTATAAGAACCTGTGGTTACATATCAAAAAGGAAAAACTGTCTCACCGGGTATGACAGGAGCTGTGATATCACAGCCATGTCACACTTTGAAATACGGACGCTCTAACTTAGATGCATAGAGGAGACAGGCATGAAAGGCTAGACACGAATTTTAATTCACAGATGATGAAAATTCTTTCTGATAAGCCCAGAAGGGATGGGCAGGAGACAAAAGGTTCCGCTAGAGATCTTACAGCTACAGAGTCACGTTTTAATTCTCCTCATCCTGCTTCTCCCTGTCTTGTTATCTGACAATACAGCAGTATCTTTGAAGCCCAGCTGCATCACATTAGCCCTTTTTCTAGCTGGATGCGCTGGCACTTTGAACTGTATTTCATCTCTCCTTTGTGAATCAGTGTGACCTGATCAGGTCTCCCAGGTAACAAAAGCACGTGAATTGTCCAAGCTGGCTACATTCTAATGTATTTTGCAGTTTCACTGAGAAAACAACTTTGCAGTAGCAAAACACTTGAAAGAAACATACTATCAGCACCAGGTGTGCTTGTTCACAGATAAGCAGTTTGGTGCACAGACTCCCAAGCCATAAGCACAAAGATAAATCTGTCTGCAGGGATGTGGAGGTTTATATTTATGCACACGTACTGAAACAACCCTACAGTTCAACACAGCCTTGAAGCGCTCATAAGCCCCAGCAGGACAAAGTGAAGGCTGTAACAAGCTATCTACCCTTGATACAAGACATTCACCACATATTCACAGCTTCTCTTTTCTAACACAGACCAGTCACTCAGGTGCTCTCAAGTACTCAAAAAACCTGAATGGGAAGTCCTGGAGAAAAGCCTTCCCCAAATAATTCCTATAACCAGTAGCCGCTGACTACTGGAGAATAATTTATAGGCAGACAGCTTCCAAATCTGCAGAGACCTACTGTATCTATGGAACATACTGTATGATAGAGAAGGGATCAATCAGTTCAGACTCATTACAGCTCAGTTGCCACATGTCAGTCAGTGACACACCAGGGAACAGCAACAGCTCTGTTGTATGATCAGAAGCAGGACAGCAAGAAATGAGGAACACTATGAAGACGGGAGACAACAAGGCATCGAAAGCACTTTTTTTTTTGTAGTGCAGCAGAAGGGACACTGTTAGGTCCTTTAATAGAAGAAAGACCAAGAAGCCTTCAACACTTATAAAACATGGGTTTCTCAGACTGGCTCCTATAGCACAAGGTTTCATGTGATAGAGTAAACTACTGATGCGAAAAGATGCTGTGGCTAATGGATCTGGGAAGAAAAATAACAGGGCCTAAGCCAAACTAAGGAAGGTCATTACAACAGATGCTGAAAGGAGGGACAACCAGTGGAGGGGACAGATTCCCTCATGTGACTTCCACAACGGATGTGGAGAACCAATAGCACCTAGGTCTTCACTGATCTTAAGAGGTTTATGGTGTAAAGTAGATGGGGACAGCTGGAGCAAGGGGCACTTCTGGAGGAACGGCAAGGACCTTGCGCTGCTCGTACATGAGATGGATGAATCAGCAGGAGTTTGGTGAGGTTTGAAGATGCGACTCTGGCTAAAGGCCCATGGACACGTGGGTGATGAGAACTCAAAGAGAGCTGCCAGTAGCCAAAACAGAGAGAAGTTTTCAAAAAGCTACCTTTTTTGTACCCAGCTTTTGAAAAATGTTTCATTTTAAGTAGCCTAAAAAGACTTAGTGCTCTTATCCATAAGTAGTTCTGACAGGGACAGTAAAAGAAAGAAAACTGCAGAAACTCCAAGTTGTGGCCACATGCATGTAATCAAAGCCATTAGAAACATGAGAAACTTACCGTAATCATTGGCACAATGTAACGCCAGTTCTTATTCAGGCTTCCAATGTGGCTCATCTCCTCTTCTGTGAGGCTGAAATCAAACACCTGAGAACAAAGGGCAAGAGGCTTTATTCAATAACTATAGTTTTTTCTTATTTAATTGATGTTGTATTTTACCTCTTGGTTTTGTTTCCTTTGTAAGTCACAACCACCAACCTGTGCCATTAATTTCCTCAGAGATCCACAAGCAACAGAACTAACTATAAAGGCAGAAAAGTTCATTCCACTTCTCAGTTATCCAGGACAGGATGGAACAGCAGCAGTAACCCAAGACATTGCCGACTGTTTCAGTGTTTAATTTCAGGTGATAGTGCAACACAGTTGTAACTGAGGCAAACACTCACAAGACTGGAATAATTTATTTAAGCTGTAGTTACATAATATTTCTTTTGTACTTTCAAAAAGAAAATCTACATGCTACAGAGTTGCAGGATCCTAGTGTTAAAAACTGAAGTAAATTAAACATAATGCAACTTCTAACATTTCAAACACTTCCAGAAGCTGCAACTTGGGTAAGTTTGAGACTCAAATGCCTCAAATAGAGGGAAATTCCACGCAACTCTGATCAACAGATTTTATGTATCTGTACAAATCTTGGCTTCAGGCAGTATTAGTCTTCCGTTCCTAAATACAAAGTTACAATTAAACCTGCTGAGGTTTTTAAAGCCTGAGGTGTTCATACACTTGCCAATTCAAACCTTATGCTGACGCTGCACAGAACTCTTCCACAAAGATAAAATGCAGTGGGGCTGTTCCTCCAAGTGCTCCCTATTCAGTCAATATTCTGTTTCCATGTAGATCTAAACCCTGAATAACTGCAGAGTTTACAGGAATTTCTTGACATTTCTAGCAGCAAACTACATGGCAGAAATTGCTTTAATGGGAGTAACCATTACAGAAACAAGTCTTAACTTAAAACCAAATATGCAACCAGCCAATCTGTATGATTAAGGGCTGAAAGAAGATCACAGGAAGTGATTCAGAGACTTCCCTTGAAATGATTGGAAGTCAGAGTTTTCCAATAATTTCTAAAGCAAACTGTGAATTTCTAAAGAGAACTACCTCAGAGCAGAAGTGAATCACACTAATTCTATTCCTTCATCATCATTAGAATGGCAGTTCGCTGCAGAAAGAGTTATCAACCCTCACTTGCGAGGCAGAACAACACTTACTCATAAATAAGAATGATTAAACATCATTAGAAGACTCCCTTGTTCGATAAATTTGTATCTCAGATAAATTTCAGTAAAGATTTTTCATTTAGACTTCTACTAAAGACACTCCTTAGCTTTCGACAAGACTGTGCATGTGCACATATGCACACTCACGCTCAGCTGCTTAAAACACAAGTAGTTTGTTTTCCAAAAATCTCTACCCTCCTAAGCATGTGCAGACATTGATGAACAAGAATGACCCAAGAGGCTCAGCTCGTTGCTCTGCAAGGAGCACGACAATATGTTACTCACACAGAACAGCATTGATGCTGAAACTGCTTTCCTCCATTTAAACTCACCTGGAGATTCTGCTGAATGCGAGCAGGAGTGACGCTCTTGGGAATGACGACCACTTTACGCTGCACTTGCCATCTGTTCAGAAAAGAGAGATTTTTCTACGTGTGCGGCCCCAGAACCATGATATTTATTTTGGTTGAGTAATAATCTCTGGCAGCAGCAATACCACTTGTGTTTCTATGCGCAATAAAAATACCCAGGAGAGGGCTGACGTATGACTGTTTTGTGTTAGGACCTACTATGTCCAAGCGCAAGCAAGACAGAAGCCACTGGACTAATCAATGAGGGGAAGACGTTCAGGCCTTTGAACAAGCAAGTGTCAGGAGCTTCAAGCTAGAAACCCAAGAAACAGAAAAACATACTCAAGAATTTTATGCAAGTTCTAACATGACAACCACCAAGAAACTAGAAGAAAACACAGATACCTCAAAAGTGCCTGTCTAGTGGTTTAAGCACAGTCCTGAATGTGTTCAGCTGGCAGAGTAACTTGCTGCTGCCCAAGATTGTGCTAGTGGTATCAACAGATACAAAGCCAGGCAAAAAATGAGGATAAAAATCCAATTTTACTTTACAAGGTGCTGATCACATTCTGGATATCACTCAATCATTGTTTCCCAGTATGTAGTAGCTGGCTTTTGCTACATTAAGCAAAACAGCAAACAGTTCTTCAGTGCAAAGGAGGAAGGTCCTTTCCTCAGCCTCTTTTCCTGGGAGCCCATGTAAATGCAGCAGCAAGAGCTTAAGGGTTCAAGCAACTGATTGAGTCCAAATTCAGTAGATAGCACTCAAATGTGGTACACTGCTGCCCAAACTGTCCCACTCCATTGTCTCTCACAATTGTTCTGTACCTGAGGATGATCTGTGCAGGTGATTTGCTGTATTTTTCTGCCAGTTTTTTGATCCCAGGTTCTTCTAGAAGCACAGGTTCATCTGGATTTTTCCACGCGCGATCTGGAGAACCGAGAGGACTGTAGGCAGTGACAACCAGTCCTCGTTTCTGGCAGTGAGCTATCAGCTCGTTCTGAGCTAGGTAAGGATGGCATTCCACCTATTGAAACGACCCACAATGAATGGCTAGAGAACAGCTATCAATACAAATCTCTAAACAAACAGGAAGCCAAAAGCACATCAGAACCAAACATTTCACAGGTCATTCCAGATTCTGCAAAACCTTATGAGGATAAGCTTTAATGAAAGAATGAAAAAGGGTCTGGTAGGCTAAGTTTACAGGAAAAGCAGAACTGATTGTCTAAATTTAGAGTGGATTTTCCCTATGTACCAAACGTGTCATCCAACAAGCAAGGAAGCTCTCTATAGAATGGATTCAAGTTACTACCCCACAGTCTGTCTTCCTTACAGACAAAACTGTTTCTCAAAGGGCAGATGAACTCTTCCACAGACCTGTTCAAGTAAGCAGATATAAACAGCCACAGAACATGGACACAGGCCTCCCCAACAAATTAATCTGCCTGGAAAGACCACCTCTGTGTCCTTGCTCCTGCAGAGGTGGCTATATTCTTCTTTGTACTAAGCAGCTTCACGTCTTGTGCTAAACACATAGCATTGCTTTGCAAATCCTTCACTCTTATGGACACACAGGAAAGGTATTTGTCCTCTCCTTTATTCACCTTACCTGGAGCACAGCTGGTTTGACAGTAGCCACGCTTAATACATCATCAATCTGACGACTGTTGAAGTTTGACAGCCCAATGGCTTTCACAAGACCTTTTTCTACCAGCTTCTCCATAGCCTTCCAGGTATCCTTGTAATCAGTGTAATCATAACGCATTGTGTTATCAGGATTCTTTGGGAAGAGATTGTCCCCTCGTCTGTAGCATCAAACGCAAAGTGTAAGTACATATACCACATTAGTGATGTTGATCCTTCACTAAAAGAAACTTCCCTCAAAGTATTCTCAAAAGCTTATACATAGTTTGGAGGACAGAATACAAATTGAGCTAATTTGCCCATTGAATTATATTATGCTGACTTAACCTATAAGAAATTATTTCACATAGAGTCTTTCCTATATAAACTTGTTATACAGTACTTTGAACGACTTACCCACACAGCAGTGACTACATGAAAACCAATAAACCACTGCACATACAGCAGCAGCTCTTTGCATATTTTGGTCCTAGCAAAACAGCAGCGCAGAGGGCGGCATTGGTTTTTCAGTTTGTTCTTGAGGGAGGACTGATATTCTTCATAGTCTGTTTAGTTGCTACCAAATATCTTGTTTTAAGAGCTATCTAGAAGATACTGTATTCAAAATATGCTAATTTCCCACTTCTCCTGGATTCTGTAGCAGTGTCAGCATTCAATACAAGCACAGATTCTCAGAGGTCTTAACACGTACATATTCATTGCAGGCTGGATGTGTTTCCAGTTAGTCATACCAACCCATTTAAAAATGAAATTTTACCACACCACCACAATCCTCATAAACAAACAAAAAAACCCAGACACAAATAAGCTGGTTCTGCCAGGTGACACCACCACACTGCCAAAGGGCTCTGGAAGAGCTCTGCTTCACAACCACCGCAGGACTCTGCCAGCTCAGGCCTCAGAAACTGTCTTACACAGCTTTAATTCGGCAGTGAACAGTGTGAGAAACAGCATCAGCTGGGGACAAGGGGAAAAGACTCTTGTTCATGTCATTGATAAACCTAGAACCAAGTATTATTCAATATATTCATTAATGATTTAGACGAGGGAATAGAGTGCACTATCAGCAAGTTTGCTGATGACACTAAGCTGGGAGGAGTGGCTGACACGCCAGAGGCTGTGCTGCCATCAGAGACCTGGACAGGCTGGAGAGTTGGGCGGGGAATAACCTAATGAAATTTAACAAGGAAAAGTGTAGAGTCCTGCATCTGGGCAGGAACAACCCCAGGTTCCAGTATAGGTTGGGAAATTACATATTAGAGAGCAGTGTAGGGGAAAGGGACCTGGGGGTCCTGGTGGACAACAGGATGACCATGAGCCAGCACTGGGCCCTTGTGGCCAGGAAGCCAATGGTACCTGGGGTGGGTTAGAAGGGGGTGGTCAGTAAGTCAGAGAGGTTCTCCTGCCCCTCTACTCTGCCCTGGGGAGACCACACCTGGAATCTTGTGTCCAGTTGTGGCCCCTCAGTTCCAGCAGGACAGGGAACTGCTGGAGAGGGTCCAGCGTAGGGCAACAAAGATGATTAAGGGAGTGGAGCATCTCCCGTGTGAGGAAAGGCTGAGGGAGCTGGGGCTCTTTAGTTTGGAGAAGAGGAGACTGAGGGGTGACCTTATTAATGTTTATAAATATATAAAGGGTGAGTGTCAGGAGGATGGAGCCAGGCTCTTCTCGGTGGCAAACAATGGTAGGACAAGGGGTAATGGGATCAAGCTGGAACACAAGAGGTTCCACTTAAATTTGAGAAAAAACTTCTTCTCAGTGAGGGTGATGGACACTGGAACAGGCTGCCCAGGGGGGTTGTGGAGTCTCCTTCTCTGCAGACATTCAAGACCCACCTGGACATGTTCCTGTGCGACCTCACCTGGGCGTTCCTGCTCCAGCAGGGGGATTGGACTAGATGATCTTTTGAGGTCCCTTCCAATCCCAAACATACTGTGATACTGTGAACCAAAAATAACTCTAAAACCCTTATGGGCTCGCAACTCAGAGAAGCAGCCTCACATATCAAGAGTAGTACGTTAAGTGAGATTAATTTTCAAGACCTAGAAGCGCTGCGATTTTCATCCGAAGTCTATTTTAATTTCTGTGTAAATAACATTAGTATGCTCAGCTTCACAATAAAATAGGCATTACAGATAACCACACATTAAAACAGTTGGAGTAGAGCTACTGGAAAACTGAAGAGTTTCCAATGAGAAAACATGAAATTGCTTTATTACGATATCAGCTTTGCCAACAGTTTCCATAACATCAAGCAAACTTAAATATTAGTAATATCTGAATATACATCATTATTTGTGTTACAATCAAAGCAATGTTTAATGGTTTGGTGCTTGTTTTGGTTTTTCGTGTGTTTTTTTGGTGTTTATTTTTTCCCCTCCTCTCTCTCAATTAACTGGAAATCAAACCTGTTTCACAACAGGGGGAATTTTGAACAGTTCTTCCTCCAAGACAGCTCAAGTTGGAAACATTTCCTCATTCTGCTATGCTGAGGAACATATTTATTATTTTACCATCTTTCCTCCTACTAGCGTTACATGCTTTGTAAAAGTCAGTTCATATGACTAGAAAGGGGAAAAACACATCCTCAGATTTGCAAGCAGACAGAAGCCCCTTAATCTGACAGGGTTTCCACTGTTGACTGAAGTCTCCATACAAACACCTGGGAAGGAGGTTTATTCCCCCCCGGCCTTTTACTGATTGTAAGAGGGGGAAGAACTGCTTCCACACCTACTAGAAAATAAAGCAAGAACTCTGCTGCTGATGGGGCTGTAGGGTAAGTGCATTTAGCACTTAAATGGAAAACTCATCTTGTATTTCCTCAAATCATGTAATTACTGCAATTAAAGTGTCATAAGAAGTCATTTTCATTTCTTCCTCATACCAATACCATGATACTGCATGTGCTGGGCCACTCCAGTACAGTTAACAACTATTAGGAAGAAGAGTTGTCTTTGCAAAGCACTTAATTCTCATTTTGCAGATAAGAAAAACTATAGCACAAAGCAGCTTCGATATTTCCCCAAGGTTACCATGTAGGTCAATGGCAGAACCAAGAATGGCAGCCACACTTCCCTGATGTCTAGATGAAGACACTAAACTATTTTAAACTTCTAATATATTTTAAACTCGCAGAATTTACCTCACAGTGAGCCAAATTTTCAGGTAGTACAAGATGGCACGCTTCAATATAGAAACTTGTCTCATGAAGCTTTATTACTTTTTCCCAGTTAGACTACTTTCAGTTACCTAACTTTGGCACCCATGCCAAACTGTCTCAAGTTTAGCAATCCTAATTTCATTATGTTGTTGGTCTCACAATTAAAAAATTTAAGTAATTGCTTAAGGATTTTAAATGAAGACTTAATACTCATTTTTCCAGCCTCATCATTGCTAAACAATGAGAATAATTATCCCTTTTCTATTTACAATATTCCTACACAAACCCAGAAGTTTTGTCCTCTCTACTGTATGTTTATAGATGTGATACAAATCTAACAGCAAACAAATTCCCACCCAACTGAGGTTCAAAGAATGAAACTCGAGCAACTGTTTCTGTGAATGAATGGACCAACTGCAAGTGGTTATGGGTGGGAAGTGTCTATATGACAGTGCATAGGACTGCACCATCAGCCACACTGAAAAACACCTTGCAGGCAGTGTAAAAAGGAAGAAACACAGCCCAGAAAGAAGCTCCTCAGGACACAACACCAGCCACTTATGCAAAACTGAGGTTTCTGCTTTCTGTGCCCTTTCCAGGTAGAACTTACTCAAAGGCATGAGGCCAGTGCATGAGGTACAGGTCCAGGTAATCCAGTTTCAAGTCTCCAAGTGTTTTCCTTAGTGCTGGCTCCACATCATCTGGGTGGTGCTTGGTATTCCAGAGCTTTGATGTTACAAACAGGTCCTCCCTCTTAATAACCTTTCAGAAAAGAAGATCATCATTTACTGGATGAAGTTCAGAAAGGGAACTCCAGCAATTCCCCAGCTATCTTCAAAACCAGTACAACAATATAAGGGGTTTGGTTTTTGTTGGAGTTTGTTCGGTTTTTGTTTTGTTTTTAAGGTAACACATGGAACCTACAAATTAAACCTTTCAAAAATATACCAGATGGCAAGACAGAAACAAACACTTGCATTAACAAGTCCTAAAGTATAGCAAATACTTAGCAATTCAGTAGAAGTTTTGAAAAACAAAACAATCCTGCCCTCCACACATAGTTTTCTCCAAACCTTCCAATTCAAGGGTTAAAGCCACTACTAAGTGTGATGTGGCCAAAATAAAGATTGCTGAGTTTATTCAGATGTAAATTTTGTAATTTCTATTTAACAATTCACACATTGTAGGCACAACCAGCTAACTTAATATACTCATCACATGTTACAAACCAAGAATGCTTCTCATGGAAGGAGTGTGGGAAAATAGACAGAAGTTTCCCCAGATCTCTGCATTAAGGTTTCTAAGTTCTGGGAGGAACACACTAAGAATTGAGCACCCTGTACCCTGTATGGGAAGGGTAAGACGTAGAAATGAAACAAATGGAAAGTTGGTTAACTAGGAAGTATAAAAGACAAAAGGGAGATCATATTTACAAGCTGAACACCATGAGAGGGCACTTCTCACTGACTTACACAGGACCAAGCTTCACTCAAGTCTGTACTTTGTAGAAGCTGGAATTATTAATTACTCAGTTCCTCTCCTCCAAGCATTCAATTATTTGCATGTTTCACATATGACTTGTATTCAAAGAGAAGGATGTTTCAAAAATTCTAGTTTTAAGTTAGCTAGCTAATACAAACTGAATAAAAGAGTCCTATGCATCCTTTTACTAGTTACCACACCTAGCAGGAAGGAATCCTTGGGGCAAGATGAAAACAGGCTCCCTCAAGCTAATCACATAACAAAGAGGTTGCCCTAAAGCCAAGGCAAGAGCAGCAGGAAAGCAGGAACATAAGAACGTGTGAGGCTGTACAGTTAATCCTTCTGGCCCCTCAGGCCAACAAGAGCAAGGGGATGAATTTAAGATTCCACCTCAGGTCATCCATAAGAATGCCTGCCACATCACTTTTTATTTAAGCCATTGATTCTCACTGCAGGCACCAGACTCATAGTTACCAAACATTCAAATGCAACCACTTTTTTTTTAAAGTACATATTTACTCACATTTGATCTATAACCAAAAAAACAACAGTTGCCAAACTCACCGTGGCTACTCACCACTGCATGCTGTTCTAGACTGGCAAACTAGAGTAACTTTTCATATAAAACATGGCAAATATATTCCATTTTAACTAGCGATACTGGGAATCTCCCATTTTTGGAGACATTTTCTGTAGTTTCCCTGCAAATATTCCTGACAATATTTCTTCCTCCTGACAGTCAGGATGGTTATAGATGAGAAAGCGCCCTTTCATGCCTGCTCCTGATTAATAAGGAACAGCTGGGATACACCAGGAGGAAAATCTACAAATGTTCACTTTACAGTCTACTTTCGGGTCACAGTTGCAAATTTTGATGTGACACACAGTCCACATGGTGGTTCTTGTGTTTTTTACCTTGTTGGGCCCAAGGCATTCCTGGAAAGCCTCACCGATCTCTGCTTCATTGCTGTACGCTGCTGCGCAATCGATGTGCTGATAACCCACACTTAGGGCATATTTCACTGCCTCTTTCACCTGTAATCAGAAACAATCCAATGCAGTCAGTGAAAGGGGACACATGACTAGAAGTGGATAAGAAAGTTAGGGCCTTAGCGAGGAACAAACCCAAAGTACAGATCTACATAAGGTCATGAGACAAACAGAGTAGGATACTGTCCTTGTGTTGCAGCTTTAGCAGTGAAGAGCTAATTGCCAGCAGATACTGCAGGAGTAACAAGAAAAGAGACCACGCACACAGGCCAAGAGTGCAGGGACTCACCAGACAGAATTGGGATTCCTTCTTAATGATAGTTGTCTCACTTGCCTTAAACACAAAATGAGCTTTAAGAAGCACTTTTCAAATAAATCATGGCTTCGGAAGAAAATCTTGAACTAACAGACCAATGAATCAACGTCAATCAAGGCTGGAAGGCATCTCCCCTCTCCCAGTACAGGAAGAGTCTGTTTTCTAATTCCAGAATTGCGAGAGTTTGGGTTTGGCTTTATTGCTAACACTTCATTTCCAAGATAATGCTATTTTATGGCAGATCTTTCCTTCACGTCTCATTCTCACCAATTGCACAACAGCGGAATATTAACCTTCTGGCTTGCAGGGGATCTCTTGACCATGTTCACAACTTTCTGGTTTGCTTTCCACACTGCAGACAACAAAGGTGTTGGCAACAGCAGCACATCCCTTGCAAGAATCAAGAATTATTACATAATTCAGTCATCATCATCTCTGGGTGATGAGCAGTAAGTAAAATCTACTTCATTTAACTTCCAGTGGGCAGTAAGCACGTGTTCTCTTTTACATCTATCCAGCTGAAGTGCTACAGTTAAAGTACATCTTATCTGTACAGTGATTTCTATACATTGCTCTCCACTGACTTGCCTCTTGAGACTGTGGGGGATTGTAAAACAGGCTGCGTAGAACGCTTGATGCAACAGGGCCCTAATATATTTATAGAGATTACGTCTCTCTTGTCAAGAGAGAAAACCTGTCCACAAAGGCTAGAGAGAGATTGATTTCTTTCAACTTAATAAAAGTGGATTTCATTTATTTTTCTTGTCAAGAACTGCAGTAAAGGCAGACACAGGATATTCTGACTGCATTCTTTGGCATTTTGAGAGGAAAACTGGAATGTAGACCAGTTTCCCTTGCCCAGAATGACAAAGCACTTCTATTTCAGCAGCGAGGTAAGCTCTTCCTTTCCCTGGCAGGATGGTTTTCACAGCCCTTATTTTGCTTTGTTAAAGACAATCCTCAGAAGGTCACCACAAAGTCAAGGTCAAGGTAATTCTGAAATCAATTCCAACACAGTAAAGGCTTTTCGGATTCAATATCCACCCTCCCAAAAGGTGAGCGTTGTGGAAAAGAAAAACAGCAATGTTCTTTGTACTAATCCCCCATTTCCTCTATCAGGATAATATTTTTTCTAACCCAAACAGGCACAAAATTTGCCTAAAAATTAAAGTAGGCACCATGTGCAGAAAACTATGGATAAGGCGTTCCAAACGTGGCTCTGCAAAGCAATCAACAGGAGGCTGTATTTCCGTTATCAGCAAGTTTTGACAAATTTCTAGCACTGAAAAACTGAGACTGGCCACTTAAATAAGGTTTGCATCTGCGCAAAAGCTGTGTTTGCATAAGCTATTCTCAGCCTGCTAAGACATTCCAATGTGAAGAGAGTTCCTGTTCCATGCAGAAGGCCGACAACCAAGAGAAAACGTGCAAAAAAAGCATTTCTAGGGGGGAAGAAAAAACCTCGTAACAGATAGATGTAAATTTAAGAAAAGTACTTTGTTTTAACAAGAAGTTTTGTATTTTTGAAGTTATGTTCAGACAGGTACATGCATTTCCTGGGGGGTAGAGGAAAAAAAGAAGAAAAAAAGAATACAAGAAAAGCAGTTGGAGATACATACACCTCTGGATCTCTGGTGTTGTGAAGTAACAGCCAAAGGATCCTTCAAACACTCGTTTACTTCAGCCTGTCGATACTGCTACAGAAGGTGCAATTACTGAGTTCTGCATTAGGCAAGTTGAGCCACACAGCTCAAGTGTGACTCACAATCCAGCACCATATAACTGCAGAAAGCAGGACTGAAAGAACCTTGAGATATCGAGTCCATCCTCAAGCCCCACAGCAGGGCCAACTAAGTCTAAACCACTTCCATACACATTTGTCAAAACCCTTCTTGTTAGTGACAGGTGGTCTATTCCAACATTTAGACATCTTTATCTTCAGAGCCTTTTAGATGTCTAACCAAGATGGTCCTGATACCACACCCTGTTTCTCACAGACATGAAATCCGTCGCTTCCCCTTTGTGCGGGATTTTTGCGTGTTTGGAAAGCGCTAGCATGACTGCTCTCAAACCTCTCTTGACCACGTAACTGTAGCTTCCATCACAATGCACCTTTCCTAAGCCTTGCGTCACTGTTGCTGCTGGCTCGACAGCTGGGTCCTGCTTTTCTTGATGTGGTTTGCCCAAAACCAGCCCCTGTATTGCAGCTGAAGCTGTATAGCACTTTATAGCAAACTGCTAGGAACTACACTCCCATTTATACATTCTAGCAAGGAACACGGCCTTCTTTTGTTTTTGAAGATGAAGAAACACAATACTGCTAAAAATCAGTGGCAGATTGAGAAACAGAATCTCAGAGTCCCAATTCATTATAATACCCACTATTAGATTTCCAGTTCTTCAATTCGCCCATCACAAGGTAAAAAAACAAGTCATCTTTACATTTCCAAGCAACACACAGTTGAAGTGACCAGGGAGCCTCTTCTGCACAGCCCCAAGCCATCCTGACAAGGCTTTCACCCCAACAGTTCCACTCAATAATACCTGGAAAGAACAGGCTCTGACAGCCTGCCCTGCTGCCTGGAACGCTGCCACATTTTAACAGTTTGAGTATATTTGCTGACAGGAAACAGGGAAAACACAGATCATCAGTCCACATGACATCCAGATGCAATATGACTAGAACACAGGCGTTGCAGTATCACAGTTTGTACACACTGCGCTAAAACATGCTGAAAAGGAACTCTGACCACCACAGAAGGAATGGCAACTTGGAGTTGACATCTAAAATAAAGAGGTTTGCCTCCTATACTTCAGATACGGAATTCAAGTTCCTTCCTTAATGTATACCAGCAGCAGTGAATTTTTGTGTATCTAACAAGGATTCTCTAGATTGCCTAACAAACTTTTCAAGAACTAAAGTCTCCTCCACAGCTGCAATCCTGTCACAAGACATCCAGCCTGACTGGTTTTCTGAGGCAGACATTTCCTCTTCAGCTTTCCTGAAGTTTCACATAGAAAAGTACAACATCCTCAGCCTCACGTCTCTCTTCCCAACAGAATGAGCCTCTGTCACTGCAGGTTAAGCTGTTCATCTGCTGGGGATCAATCCTCCAGGTTCAAAGCACAGCCCACTTGAGAAAAGAGAACAAAGGATTAAAGGACTACAGATAATCAAGCTCCAATATTAAAAAAAAAGCACTACTGATATTCTTGATGCTCCTGTCTGAATGGACTACGCTTTGAACTCATTCATGCTGCCAGTTCATAAGCTTCTATGCTTGTTTCCTTCTGTTCTGTAGCACTTCATCATGTTCCCATAGTTACATGTGAAACAAATTTCTCTTCTAATCATGTAAACCAGAAAACATTTTATTATTAATTTCCTCTGTCTGATTTTACCATGTAGGAAACCAGGGCTGCAACGAGACCATTGTAGTGGACAGCTAAGATCCAGGTACAAGGACAAAGCTTGTTTAGGATCAGCAACAGCAATAACAAAGAAATTAATCAAGACAACAAGGTCAAGACCGAAAAGCAGCTTGGCAAGGAAAATAATTACAATCTGCAAAATATTTACCTGAAATAATTTAAAAGCAATCTCTTCCACTCTTGCTTCTAATGCAGCCCTTGCATGAAAGAGCTTTCAATAAATAGCTTCTGGTTTGGAAACAACTAAATTAAATACAACCAATAATTATTCTTCTGCTCTGTAGGTTTTTGTCTTAGTCTTCAATTCACAATCACAATGATTCTCCCTGAACAACATTATGTCCTTTTAAGGGTAAATCATTTGAACACACCGTCAAATTGCTGGTCTGTATTTGAATTTGATAAATCTCCATTTAAAAACGCAAATAGTTTTGAAAAGTGATAAAAACTAATTTATTTCTTCCACAGGAAAGGAATAGCACCAGCTTCTGAAACTCAGGTCATTCTGACCACACTTTCTAGATCATGTCTCCAATACATTCTGGAGTAAGTCCTAGTAAGACTATAAATATTCCACAGAAGTGACTCCCATTGGCTTCTGTGGGACCCCAGAGAAGTTCTCTGGATCCCATGTGGGGTTCAGCTGCCAGAAGTGCTGCTTACCATGGCAAAATCCATCTGAACTAGGCTTAACTTATGCACAAGCAGGATCTTTGCAGGTTGTTTTATAAGACTGTACTTTCCTCAGAACAGTTAGCACACAAAATAAACAATACATTCACATTTTGTTTAGTTTCAGGCATTTGTTTTAGCACAATGCACATTAAACTGCTTTGCACACCAATTCATCCACTGAGTTCCTGCATGTTAATAATCTTAATTTAGCTGTTAGTTTATGTTTTAAGTACAGAGCTGAACGTTCACCCCTGTCCTCATTGAAGAGGTTGACTGAGCTCTCACACCAACTCAGCGTCCACATTAGCAGAGCCTCTGTTCCCAACAGATCCACTGTCCTGACAGTTGTTTAGACAGGCAACCCAACAATAAAAATGGCTCTGAATAGATTCAATTTTTATAGCTCATTTCCCACCTTTTCCTGTAGCTGGCATGAGCAAAAAGCACAATGGGTCATCTTGAGAAGAGTTTTAACTTTCCCTCTCAGTCAGGAGCATAGTGTCATCTGACATACTCAAAAAAACATCATGAAGCTAATACAAAAGGCATTAAAACAAGATTAAAACCAATAGTAATGACCAACAATTCCACCAAGCAAAAGGACACTCCTGCTGGACACGGCACATACCTGCTGTGAAAGGCAATCTCTGCCTGCAGGAATTTATCTTTTAAATAAATTAAACAGAAAGGAAAAGACAGACAAAGGAGAGAAGTATTACAACAGGAGGCACAGTCCATAGCATGCAAACATCCCCACGGACAGTTTGCAGCAACATACAATTGCTTCCAAGTGTGGTGTTTGCCAATTCATCGCATTGAGAAGCAGAGTGAATGTCTAATGACACGTTACCCTTCTTAGTCTAAAAGCAGGAGGACCCAAGCAAGTTCTTAATTTTTCTGCTAAATGTAGGCTAACCACTAAAACAAGACTTAGGACAAGAACAACTCGAGTTCTTGCCTTCCAAAATAATGCTTTCAGCTGAGTCACCAGCCCAAGCCAGAGGGCCATCTGGTCAGACAGGCAGCCTGAGGATTTCCCAGGTCAGGCACCATATTACAGCTACAGCACCTTCCTTGTCTTGGCTTTTCATTGCACTCACCGGCATCTTTCATCTCCCAGAGCACTACTGCCTGAAGCCTGGGTTAACAGGTCTTAATGGATCTGCTGCCAATGCTGCTTTTGTGCCTTAAGGTGCCAGTCATGCAAATCCATACATACATTCCACTGACTTCAGTGGGCCCAAGATTAAAACCATCCAAGTGAAGGACTCAGGCCTCAGATCTAGGATCTTCAAAATAGGTGCACAAAACACAAATACGAGCTGAGAGCACAATATTGTGTTGTTCTCTGCTTACTTGGCCACGGTCACTTTTCCAAGTTCCCAGTCCTATGAGAGGCATCTTCTGCCCAGTGTGGAGTGCGACGAAGCTGCATGCTGCAGACATTTTTGCCTAAAAAAAGAACAAGAACAAAACTGAGTTTTGCCACAATTCAGTAAGCTGCAACAATTTACCTTTTCTATGCAAAACCAAAAGTCACAGAGGTCCTCTTGATGCTAGAATAAAAATGAAGCAAGTTCTTTACAGTCTTTACTGGTATAAAGGAGACAAACAGCTACCCCGGAGAGACTAGAAAAGGAAGCCTTTATTTCATCCTTCTTGTTCTCTTTTCTCCTTTGCAATGCACAGGTTGAGAAGAACAAAAAGAAGCATCCTGAAACAACACACAATTAACAGAGAAGTTCAGGTGAAAACACGCCTTCTTTTTTTCTTTTAATCAGCAGTTCAGCATTGATGAGGCAGAAAGGAGCAAGAGATGTTTGTCTGCCCTTAGCGCACAGTCATTCCATGGAACCTCTGCACTAAGTCTTTCACCAGTTTACTACCAGCTGGCTCAGGAAACAAGCTCTAATTACTGCTGCAGTTGGGGATAAACACACTTTGTCAGGAACAGCTGGTGCAGGTTAAGGTTTGAAGACCTGACACAGGAATGGTTTTCTTTAGAAGTGAGTGCTAAAGGCATTTATGAAGGCATAGCCCAGAAAAACAAACAAACATTCCAAAGAACATCATTGCTGGAGGAGCAGTCTCATCTCTTTATGCCACATATGTGTTTTGTCATCCTTGAATCCAAATTTTCCCCAACTCAGAGCTGAACTACAGCTCATTACCAAGGCTGTCTTGCATTGTGAAGAAAACCAGAAACATTTTGGCTTTCTTTGCAACGAGCATAATTGTTAATGAATTGTTATAACACCTGCAACAGGCGAATGCTACCAAATTAGAAGACTACTTTAAAAAAAATCCCTGCCTGATGCGAAGTCAGGACAAGCAGAGAGGAGAAAATAGAAGCACTTTCAAAGCTGGACACTAGGAAATAACACCTCAGTACATAGACCACATAAAACTGGTGTATATATTTTTTTAACCATTCTGACATATAACTAGAAATAGCTGTGTGTAAAGTGAGCTAAAATGCAGTAAGTCCTTACATATTTATGTGTTTTTCATCCCAAAATAACGTTGCCTCCTGCTCTTTTCTGTCTCCATGCTCATTCAGAAAGGGACATTATCTTTTGAAGAGCTCAGATATTCCTTGCTCCCATTCTGCCAAAATCTGCATGTGCACTCTTATGGAAATTCAAGACTAAGAGCTCAATCCTTGCATAAGATGCATTTCAAGTACAAACAAAATGCAATAACTAGCACTGCTATTACAATAAGCATCACACACCTGATTTAACGCAAATTCACAGAGAAGAAACGTTCTTCTGTTACTAAAGGGAGAATTTAAAAAAAAAAGATTATGTAAAGTCGGTTGTCACTTTGAGCCTGGGCTTGTCTCTCCTGCTCAGCACTGCGATATCTAAGGATTTTCCCTGTGAAATTCAACAGAACAAAGGTCCAGCAGGATCTTCCATTACCTCCTCCTGGCTTTAGAGCTGCTGTGAACAGCAATCTGCTCACAGTGGCAAAGCTTTTTATCAAAAGGGAAGTTTTTACAGTGTGTCCCAACATCCTCACAATCTGGTCAAACTTATAAAAAGAAGCTGCACTCAGGACAAGCTCCAAACCCAGATAGCTGATTTCAGCAGATGCTGAGGAACTCAGGTCCCAAGTTCAACTGTGTCCAAACTCATGAATGTTATTTAAAAGCAAAGAACACCAAGCACGCAATGTTGGTTGAATGGCTGGCTGTGTAGGAGGAATGTATCACAGAATCATAGATTTCAAAGCACAGAATTCCCACAGCATACTACCCCAAAATAGCTGGGCCTTCTTCACATTGTTATCATTTTCCTCAGATAATTAAGTCCCAGCTGATGGATGTGCTTACGCTGAAAGTTGTATTTTCAAATTCTTGCTTAGCTTCTCAAGCCATGTTTTTGTAGATTTATAGCCCACAGCAAACACCTCCCTTGTTTCACAGAGACCTAACAGATTAGTTGGAGCGATCCTGACCTGAAGGCCCTTGTTCACCATGGAGCTGGTGATCCATGTAACAGCCAACCTGAGTAGGTCCAGGCTCGTCTTGTGCTGTGCTTCACATACAGCGTGCCCTTCTGTGCTGGGGGACACACAACCCGTGGCTGCAGGATGAGCCCAGACAGCTCATTGTAACAGAGCCTCAGGCAGCTCCCACTTGGTACCTGTGATTCCACCGCCTACGCGTCCTTGTCTTTATCTAAAAAAGCAGAAGTTTTCACACAAGCATCCTTTTTGTTTGACAGCAGAATTGATGAATAGAGCTGTTTTCTTGTAAAAGGATCCCTAATAGCTCAAGTGACTGAAACAGGGTAACCCTTTCTATGGACAGCGTCTGCGCACAGATCAGAGGAGGCCTGTTCTATGCCACACAGCTCAGGGCTCCCAGCACCCAAAGCGATGCAGGATTTTCAGCGCTACCTTCTTTCTTCATAGGGTAGCTCTATCTAACAGCCTTTGAGATGGTACTTAACAGAGCCTGAGGGCCTTTCTTATCGGGATTGTAATTGACCAGCACCTCCTGGTGCAGAACAGCAGTTAAAAACTATTAGCTCTGGATTTGCACTGAGATGTATTAAGCCCAGGTGCCAGTGCTAAAGACAATCAGTGAAAAAAACTGCGGGTGTTCATCCATTTTTGGGAGTAGGAAGTCTCTTCTGAGCCTGCACAGCAATTTTGTAGCCAGCTACATACAAGTGGGTGCTTTTTACCTGAATTTAGTTGCGTAAATAAAGGAATCTTCTTACATCATGCAATACAACTAAAGACTTAAGGCTTTTTGATTCACATTGGCCTGTGACACAAGTAAAACACAAACCTTATGCTTTACACAACCATGTTACGCAATCACCTTAAATGCAACACTCTAGCCCAGAAGACAAGGTACACGTTTAATCGATAACTAGCATCAGCACATTTTCTAAGAACCATCTTGCTTCACTTAAGTGTTGTATATTAACATTGTAGAGAAAGAAATACAGCCTCTGAATGAACAGAAATGCATGAGAATTAGAAACACTAGAAGAAAATACACTAATTAATACTTTCCACTCAGATTCTTCCCCCTAACGAGATGTAAGATAAGTACAATGTCTGCTAGCCATCATTATTTGATTCATTAAAAAGCTGGAAGCCTCTTTTCAGAAGGGCAAAGACAAAAACAAACATAGAAGCAAACCCATTCTGGACAAAGCAAGATGTGGTTTTGGTTTAACAACACTCACCTATTGCTACATGCACATAAAAGAGTTAAAGCGCAGAGTAACTCAGAGGTGGTGAGGGGAGCCTGGCCAGGGTGCATTAACAACCAGAGAAGTGTAAAGTACACCTGTGCATCAACCCACGCCTAAAACTCATTTTCAAACCAAAGCAAGGACCCTTCTATTGGTAAAACACATATAAATATGCATTACACAGGATCACAGAATGTCAGGGGTTGGAAGGGACCTGGAAAGCTCATCCAGTGCAATCCCCCCATGGAGCAGGAACACCCAGATGAGGTTACACAGGAAGGTGTCCAGGCAGGTTGGAATGTCTGCACAGAAGGAGACTCCACAACCCCCTGGGCAGCCTGGGCCAGGCTCTGCCACCCTCACCCCCAACAAGTTTCTTCTCCAATTCAAGTGGAACCTCCTGTGTTCCAGTTTACACCTATTGCCCCTTGTCTTACATTGGTTGTCACCAGAAGAGGCTGGCTCCATCCTCCTGACACTCACCCTTTACAGATTTATAAATATTAATGAGATCACCCCTCAGTTTCCTCCAGCTCCAGAGCCCCAGCTCCCTCAGCCTTCCCTCATACGGGAGATGCTCCACTCCCTTCAGCATCTTGGTGGTTCTGCGCCTGACTCTCTCCAGCAGTTCTCTGTCCTTCTTAGATTCATATGTATAGATATGCAAATAGATTGAAAATACGTAAGCTATGGGATCGCTTCTGCCCCTCAGAGCGGGGACAACCCTCCAGAGTTCGGCTCCCCCACAGGGGCCGAACGTGCCCCTTATCGAGGCGGCCCAGGGAGAGTCGGGCCCGCCCCGCCGCCGCTCCCGCACTCACCCGCCGCCGCGCACGATCTGCTGCCGGCAGCGCCGCGCCCGCTTGTACCGCCCGGCCCGGCTTCCGCTTCCGCCGGCCAGCGGCCACCGGGCAGAGCGGCCCCTGCGCGGCCGAGGGTCAGCGCGGCTCCCGCGGCGGCGCCGTGCCGAGCGGCCGGGCCCAGCTCACACAGCGCGGCCTGTGACAACAAATCAAAAATACAGGAATAGGTTTGTGTGTCCCTCCGCCGTGGCGGCGCTGGTGCGGGTTTTCCTGCTAGGACGGTGTTTGAAGCACCGACCCGCTCCCGGAATTACCGGGTTTGCCCTGATTGTCTCTCGCTCTCGGTTCGGTTCCCATCAGGAAATACAGATCGCCCGGACTCTCCTATTTACAACCGCACACTAAAGTGATAAATCTGGTGGACTGCACCACAGAGGGAAACTACGGCATACAAACCTAACAAAGACAACGTGAACTGTATCTGTTTATATAATAACCTTCTATTTGTTTTGGTCGCTTGAAGCTGTTTTTCCTGAAGGAAGACAATTTCCCCAGTTTTATTTGCAGCCCTAAATAATTGGACTCCAGGGGTTACACTTGTTTTGCTTCAGCTTTTGTGCTAAAAGGTGCATAAAGAAGAGGCGCCTCCTGAGAGGACTGAGGCTCTTTTTGTTGCAGGTGCACAAGAATGCATTTCCTTATTTACCCAAGAAGATTGAAAGTAAGATTAAAACAAACCATTCAGCACAGTGCTTGCTTCTGTGTGTGTACTATCTTGTTCATGTAGTCTAAGATACAACCTTCATTGGGAGCAGACTTTGGCCTGTAACCGAGAGAAGACTGTATACATGATCTTAAACACAACTAAAACATAAAACCAGTTTTTGCTTTTACTCTAGGCTTCTATTTTAAATCATAAACATTCCGAATTTGAAAGTAGTGAGATTAGGTCAGCAATAAGGCAATATATCTATCCAGCAGGGCTTTGAAGAGGTTGTTATTTATTTTCAGAAAGATATTTCTGCTGCACATTCTTTCCTTGCTGTTCTGACTTGAACTGCTCAGGAGGCTTAAAGGCACAAAGGTTAATTAATCTCTTGGGCATTCACATGACCAGACTTTTCTGCTGTACAGCCTGTTTTGGCAAATGCAGGAAAGTGGAAAGAGAGTGCAAAGACAAGACAATTAACAGTAACAGGAAGTAGAAAATTGAGAAGAGGAAATATTAAAGGGGGAGAAAACACTGCTGGGTTTGATTTATTTTTATGGATACCATGCCAATCACAAATCCATTTGAAAATCCACCATCTTAACGCAATAGAAGATGCTTGAATTATATTAATATCACATATGAAAACTTTAACAAACCTCATCCTCCAATAACGTAATAGGGAGTAAAAAGGTAAGGAAGACTAAAACATTTTGTCATCAAAAGGCAGTAATTATCCAAATATGCAGTAATAAAATTTGTTAATTAAACAAAAAAAAAGATATGTAGAGAAGGAAGAGGTAAGGCAAGACATTTTGACCTAGAAATACAGTCTTCACATGAGGAAAACAAGGAAAGCAAATATGTGCATTGTATATTTAATGATATGTAATTGCTTTCATTAAAACTATTGTGCACCAGCTGCTTGTGCACAAATGCCCCACGGCTTGGGAACATGTCAGTTGTTGACTTTTCAGTTTACTTTTTGCATATTTTATATTGAAGTGTCCCCACATTGCCAGGATTCTAGTCTTACTGTGCCCCTGATGGTACCACGTGTATACATACAGTAAGTTCAGTGTGTTCAGAATTGAGTGGGCTCTCTGCATATAGCAATCAGCTCAACAGAACATGTCCTCATGTTCTGGCTTTAGGGGGCATGCATGGATCATCTCTGCCATAGAACTCATGGAGCATCCCCAGCATATCCAGTTGCCCAAGCCCAGTTCACACTACTGCCCTGACCAGGTTCACCTTGCACTAGAAGTCCTGGATATGTGCATAAACCCCTCAATTATCTTCCAACAAAATGCACGGAAACCCGAATGTGTGGCAGTATTCTGAAGTAAGACCCATTTCTTTGCCCCACAGAGTGGGGCTTTTGTTTTTCATGTCAGGGACTCCTTCCCAAGCAAGACACATGGGAGATACTGTGATCAAAATGATAAATGTAAAATTGGATGTCTTGGAAATCTTCAGGTAGTTCAGTGCTCTGGCACTGCAGGTCCAGCCAGCTCCTCTTTGTCCATATGTAAAATATGTGTTGTGGCCATAGCTGTACCAGTGGGTGCAGAGAGGCCGGCACTGGGGCTTCTGATGCTCCATGTTGATCAGCTACAAGCTGATCCTGTCTGGCAGCTATTTGAGCAGAAGACTATACCATGGCTAATCCCCTGTATGAAGAACAGAATGTGGAGAGAACTCTGTCTTTCCAGCACCTGCTTGGGTAGACATGCCCCTTCTTTCTTGGCTTTTTTTTTAAAATCTAAATAGCATCTTACATCTAAAGATTTTTTTAGAAGGCTGCACAAATCCATCTGCTCAGTGAACAAGGAGTGGCCCTGACAATTGATCACTCCAAAACCTTCAGAAATTGATGTTTGGAAAAGACTGGCTTGGAAACTGATCAAAAATAACGAGGCCATGGACATATGAATGCAAATGCAATGCTTAAGACACAAACCAGGAACAAACTGTGGTAGCTCTGCAAAATGAGCATATTATGCATGTTAAAAGTGTGAGAAATGGGCATAACAAGCACTAAAGGAGTCTGAAACCATGAGAAAGTGATTACTGTTTTGTCCATTGGTAAGCATGCCAGAGTTGCAGTAAGACTACATTGTTCTAGAGGTTTTAATTAGCACTGCCTGACCTTTCAGGGGTTAATCTGTTCACAGGTTCATGGCCTGAATTGATGGGTTGCTATATACATGTCTAACTTCATTGACCTCAATTATTGTTACAACATTGATGTTAAGAACATAACAAACTTTTATTTTCTGTAAAAGATGAAGCATGCTGTAACAACAGAAACAGCAGTAGATAAATTATTTGCATTAAGATGAGTGCAGGTGGGTTTTTTTTTTTTACATGTTATTTTGCTTTTATTATTTAAGGAGTAATTTCATCTGGTATTGAAACCAGTCGTCTCTTGGGTGAATCATCACATGGGTATGGTCACCCAGCAACACTACACAGGGATATAGATTATAAGTATTTGAAGTCTGTTAACCCTTTGTAGTTTTCTCCTGGTTACAATTTATAATCAAGTTTTAACAGGTGTAAGAAACACAACTGTAAACTGCCAAACAGATGAGTAAAAATCAGTTGGTAAACAAATCTATCACTTTTGATTAAAGCAA
The DNA here is from genome assembly GCF_963082525.1 of Nesoenas mayeri. Taxonomy (NCBI): domain Eukaryota; kingdom Metazoa; phylum Chordata; class Aves; order Columbiformes; family Columbidae; genus Nesoenas; species Nesoenas mayeri. Next base: position 32,534,828 of record NC_137554.1, on the reverse strand, counting down.
GCAGTTTTGTCATTGATACGTCCTTAATGGTCTTTAGTACTCATCATTTAATACAACTTTTATATTTAAATTCAGGGCTTGGTCCTCAGAAAGTACAAGGACTACTTCAAATGAATTCTGGATCCAAACACAGTGTTTAAAATGATTCACTCAGACTAAACGTCCCTCAGAGCAGCTTTGCTCTGAGAATGATGCAAAACTGCCCAAAGTGAGGATTTGGTCTTCCAAGAACTTCCATCCCACCCCTGAAAGCTCAGAGTTAGTCTGAATTTACTTTTCAGCCTTTTTGCTGACTTGCATAGCTTGGATTAGTCTTCCCATTGATGGAAAAGAATCAGTTAAAGCCTTGAGAATTAGTATCAGGTGGAGGAGGAAGTTGGTGATGCAGGGCTGAAGATTTGACCTCACACCAGTGTAACACTGTGAATGCATTTTGCTTAAGTCTGAAGGTCTGATGGGTTTTTTTATATTGAATGGCGAACTCCCATTCCTCTAACAGGCCAGTCATCACGTACTTTCCCCCAAAATCCTGTGCACCCTCAGCCTCTTCGATGATTTCTAATAATTATAGCTTTCTTATATAAAGGCATTTTAAAAGTAATTTATTCTACTATAAGCCATCTGAATCATCTTCCCACGAATTGCTTACAACCATTACACTGGCTATTTCCATGGCAGCTCTCAGGACACCATCCGGAGAATTAGCTCCATTTATTTAAGTTCTTTTGCTGCTTCCAACAGCCGGGGGCCGTGTCCCCGCTCAGATAAGGCGCCGCAAGCCCGCTATCGAGCACCCCGCAGGGGAGCGGGGCGAATCTGCCAAGTCATGCTGCCCTTGCAGCGGCGGGGCGGGCAGGGAGGGGCGCCGGGCCCGTCTCCTCGCGAGATCGGGCGGCTATAAAGCGGCGGCGCGGCGGGGGCTGCCGCAGTTCGCTCCTCTCGGTGCCGCAGTCGTTGCGTTCATCGCCTCTTTGTGTAAGTCTGGGGGACGATGGCGGCCATGGCCGCCTGGGGGCCGCGGAAGCTGCGCGGGTGTGCGCTTTGCCGCTGGGTGTCTGGGGCAATGTTCGGCTGGGCTTTTGCACAATGCTATTTTATTGTTTGTTTTGTTTTGCCTTTTTGTTTGTTTGTATTCCTCTTTGTGCGGACGGGCTCTTAAGAGAAGCGCGCAGAAGGAGCTCTTGCTCTCTGCATGCTGCCGCTTAAGGCGCTCTGTGCGGGGGCTGCCGCTTTCTTCTCTCATTTAGTTTTTGTTTTTATTTTTCTTCGTGATTTTTTTGTTGGTTGTTTTTTTGGCGGGGTAGGGTGCAGATCCCTCTTGCCTACGCGCCCGCCTTTATCAGCTCTGCCCGTTGCGCTGCACGGGGTGGAGCCGCGGGGCGATCCCGGGGGAGGGGGACGCGCAGCCGGGCTGCAGCGCCCGCCGGGAGCCGAGCGGCCTCTCCCCCGCCCTGCTGGGCTGGAGGCTCCGACCCGGCGCTGTGAGACCAGCGGGCGTGTCGGGCTCTCGCTCCTAACCCCTTAAAAAGAAAAAGTGCTGGTTTCAGCTTGGTGGGCGCACGCAAGGGGAGGATGTCCCGTGTCGCAGAGCAGCGGAATTGCCCAAGTGAACGCTTTGATCTCGCTTTAGAGCTTTTTTTCAGCAAAACGAATTTCGTGGTCTGTGTGTACCTGGCTGCGGTGTACGCCAAGCGAGATCTGTGGCAGTATTGCGCTTTTCTGACCGCAGTTCGGTAGCTTAACCGCATTTTTGTAACAGTCTGAAGTGGAAGGCTGGTGTGATTTGAAATGGCCTTTCACTTTTGTTCAAGCTATCCTAAAGGCATGAATTACTAGTTAAAGAGCGCAGGTCTGGTTTATTATACTTGTAATTTGAAGATAATTTGAGGCTGTGTGCGGCTATGAGCAACAGAAAGATACTCTGGCCTGATTCAGGTGTACTTGATTTGCAGTGCCCGTTCTCCTTTCCTCTAGAATGAACGGAAATAACACTGAGTCTGTGGTCTGTTCCTCTGCCGTTAGGAAATGCTGTGGCTAAAAATCCAAGCAGAACACGTGAGAATGCATCTTAGCCCTGTATGGAAAACAGAAATGTTGGCAGGTCGCAGTAGGTGCTCCAAGGAAAGCAGATGGCTCTCCTGCAGTACATGGCAACTAAATCTGCAAGCGCTGAGGATTTTTATGTTGCCCAAAAAGGGGGCAATAACTTGTAGTTTAAAAAGGGGAAGTATCAAAGAACAGTCTGGCAGCTTTTATTTGACATTGAACACCTAGTAAAATACTCTAGGGAATTTATGATGGCACAAATATAGGCGGGTTGGCGTACTACTGAGCAAAAGGGTGACCTTGAGCTCGAGTAATGGAAAAGAATGCAGTTCAGCCGCAAAATGTGGGGTCATGCACTCCAGACAAAACAGCTATTGCTTATGAGAAAACTCACTAGGTGAAGGTGTCTTAATATTGTGCGATGGCTGTCCCCCATCCCTCTAATAGAACTGCAGTTTCAGAATTGCACCTGTGTTCATGGCTATATGTGGTGCTTGGCAGAGCGATGACTGACTTCCTGCTAGACTGTTTGAGTGCAGTGCTCTGGACACCCGCAGGTTCTGGCTGCCTTCACTCCTTCCCAGTCTGCCATGGTTGAGGATTAAACCCTTGGATGAACATGGGGATAAAGAGCTTTTTTGCAGGAGGCAGTTAGAAACACTGAGCAGATTGGCACTTCTAAAATGAAAACTGAAAGGTAGATGATTGCTTGCTGTAAACTTTCAAAAGCAAAACTTAATGACTCTAAACCGATTAGTTTAAAGTTGGATTGAAGGATAATTGTTTATGACTTCTGGGCTAGCTCTCCCGGAAGAAATTGAAGGGTAAATGTTTGACTTCTGGGTTAGTTCTCCAGGAAGAAATTGACTGGGAAGGGGGAATGAGCGAAGAAAGGAGGTGCTCGCAACCATTTTTTAGAATGTACTTAGTCCTTGCAGACAGGACTTGGAAGAATTCTTGAATCTCAGCTTTCCTTAGCAACATGAGACTCATACTAACCTTTCAGAGGTGTGGCTTTTCTCTCCAAGGCAGCTAATGCTTGTAGCAGTGTATAGAGTGACTTCAATTAAATCATTTTTAAGAAGACTTTGAGTTGAAGAAACAAGGTTCATAAAGTTACTTATTTGAAAGGTTACTCTGGAAATAAGTGGAATTCTAAAGTGATAAACTGCATTCCCAGACACAGCAAAACTACTGTACAGGGTGTATTACAAATGACTGGCCTTCTAGGGCAGGCAGCCAGAAGCAGAGTTCTCTTGTCCTTGTGTATCCTCTTACTCCTCTTCAGTAGACTTGTACAGCCAGGTTGTTTGCCCGCAACAGGTTTAAGACTTGGTGAAATTTTAATTGCTAACATTGAATGCTATTCTCATGTATACCATGAATCTTTCTAGTTCCAAATAAAACAAGGTTTAATTGTTTGAAAGGCTAAAGTGTAGTTACTCCAGAGCACTGTTCTTCAGAAATTAATAAAAGGTCTTTTCTGGAATCAACAGGAGGATAAAGTTTTGAGGTATCACATTCCCTCAAACTTGAACAAGGGTCTCCTCATCAAAAATTCTAAATCCCATACTTTCTAACTCATCCACCAAGTGGAGCTAGAATACTTACTACATACTGCTAAAACTCAAGAAGGCTCTCCCTTATCCAGGCTGATGAGCTGATGCTGTTCAAAAATAACCATTACTGTATCATTAGGAGACTAATAAGCCACAGATCTTGAAGTGCTCTCAATCTATCTAGTGGCGTGGTCTGGATATCTAGGCTGTGGTTATTGAACTGCATCTTATTATGTTCCTTCTTCAGGAGAAAAAATGATAGTGTTTTGGACTGAACTACCTAGGTGACAAAGCTAAAACTAATTTCACTCTTAAGCCTTGTGTTGCAAGATTAAGTGCTGATAAACTGTTTGGTTTTCAATCTAAATTCATAAGGTGCTTTGAATGAATGTTTACTTTCTGGTGCAAATGTACTATGTAAAACTATTTTTATTAACTCTTTATCTAGATTAAATCAAGATGTCTTCAGGAAAGGCTTTCATTGGAAAACCAGCCCCTGATTTTACTGCCACGGCTGTAATGCCAGATGGACAATTCAAAGACATCAAACTCTCTGACTATAAAGGTAAGCTTACGTGCTTGTTTAATTACACAGATATAATCTGGCCATATGCAGGAGTGGAGGGTGTCTAAGGATAACTCTTGGTTCAGTTTTGAAGTAAGAGTGACCACTTGGCAGTAGGCTGAAGTGTACAACTCATGCAGTGGTTCTTAGTGATGGCTGGAACATGCTTGGGAAGCTGTTAGCAGCATAGCTGAATGTCCTAGCTGTGGTAATTGTTTCTAATTAGCATAAAACTCCTCTAAACTGTAATTTTGGATCACGTTTATTTGTCCTGTTTGTCATATTAGGTGACTGATGGAGCATAACAGAAGTACTATGTGGAACAGCAAAATCGTATCTATTAGGCTTTCTGTTAATGGAAGGTAGATTTTTCCCTAATCAATTAGCCAAAAAAAGCTTACTAAAGTCAAAGGGAAACCCTGAAGTATTCAAGTACTGATGTGGATGGCTTTAGAAAGACATTTTTAACTGGGAGTTGTTGTGCTCAACCTGCATGAGCACAGTGAGTACGTAAAGACTGGTCACCCTCAATTAAAGGCTTGTAGCCTTCAGACCTGGGGCATTTCTGTACTCTGTTAGAAGACCCTATGGTTGACTACTGTTGTAGGCACCAGATGAACTCTGGGCCAGTCTGTCAAATTTGACCGTTCTTGGAGACTAAAGTTGGTTGGGGTTCTGCATTATTAGCTGCAGAGTAGCCTTGAAGAGTTGTGTAGATGGTATTTGGCTGAAGTGCAAATTCCTTAGGTGCTTTAGGGGCCTGCCATCTGTATAGCAAGTCTTAAAATAGAGACATCAGTAGTTTGCCATTTAATTTTTAAAGGTACTGTTGTATCAAGCCCTTTATCCTTTATCAGTATTTGCATGGTTGACATTGAATATGACAGCTCTTATAAAGGTAAGAGATGTAACTGGTTATACTGCTTTTCCAGGAAAATATGTTGTGTTCTTCTTCTACCCCCTGGACTTCACTTTTGTCTGTCCGACTGAAATTATTGCATACAGTGACAGAGCTGATGAATTCAAGAAAATTAACTGTGAAGTAATTGGAGCTTCTGTTGATTCTCACTTTTGTCACCTTGCCTGGTAAGAATCAGCCTTTTAACCTAATAAAATGTTGTGCCTGCCTTCAGTTATTGCAGGAAGTGAATCTTTATTATATTCAAACCTTACTACTTAAGTATGAAATTAAGGCACTTGAAGTATTGGTAGTGCCAGGTGCTTCTGAACAGACCTGAGAATAGTGTTCAGTTCTTTGTTGCCTCATGGCAGACTGAGTGCAATATTGCAGAAAGGATCAGCTTCTGTTGATCTTATACTGTATTCTGAACTATCAATCTTTTTAACATTTAAGCTTCTACTTTTAGGATCAACACTCCTAAGAAACAAGGTGGTTTGGGTACTATGAAGATCCCATTGGTTTCTGACACAAAACGTGCCATTGCCAGAGAATATGGAGTACTTAAAGAGGATGAAGGTATTGCATACAGGTAATATGCAAGAAGGTGAACTTGCTGTTAAGTCTTATGTTGCAATACATGGGGCATGTCAGGTGAATGCAGAGCTTGCAATATACTTGAACACCTGCTGACTAGTAGCTATTCTAGATGTAAACTGCCTCAAGCTGTCAAACATTCCTACAAGGGGAGATGCTATTTGGTTTGCTTTAGGGTTTAGACTTCTCATGGTTTTGGTAACTAGATAAATGCCTATTGCTTCCTTTGATTACCAATGTTTGCAGCAGCTCACCTGCATGTGACTCCTGCATTGTGCAGGCAGGTAATGCGAGACCTACATAGTCATAAAAGTGATTACAGGTATCTAGTGATTAAAGTACAGATGTGCATTAAAACCCAAGCTTTAGCTTTTAATCAGCTGTTCAGGGTTAAAGTTGCTGAGGGAGCTGAATTTCTGTGAATTCTTAATGTGAGTTTGGAGGACTAACTGATGAGCCATTGCTGGGTTGTGGTCATGTGTGTTGTGGTTTTTTTCTGGAGAACAATGTGTGTAGTTTTTCTTTGAATGTAAGAATATTTCTCCTTCAATTCCCGTTTTCCTTAGGTTTGTCTTCCAATTTGGTTTTCTACTACTGTCGTCTTTAAATGGGAAGTGTTGCTTTTCTGCATTAGTGTTTTGACTTCCTCTTCTGTCCCTCCTAGTTTCTGCTAAATGTTAGGCTTTCAGCTGCTAATATTTTAGTGCCATGTATACACTGAAGGTATTTGGTTTTGAGAAGAGATTAGTAATACTAGATGACACAATTTAGTGCTGTAATAGAATACTGAACCTGAGTTTTTGAAGCTCACTGTCTTTCAAAAGCTGTGTTTAACTTCAAGGCTGTTTGCCTTTTTTTCTTTTTTTTTTTTTTTTATTAAAAGGGGTCTATTCATCATTGATGAGAAGGGGATCTTGAGGCAGATAACAATCAATGATCTTCCTGTTGGCCGTTCTGTTGATGAGACCCTCAGACTTGTCCAGGCTTTCCAGTTTACAGATAAACATGGAGAAGGTAAGAGTTCTTCCTCTTATCTTAAATGTTTCTCTAGAGAACAGTATTAACTAGGCAGGTTAAATTGAGGTTTACTGAAAGATACTGAGTATGTGTATAGATCTGTGCACAGCAGATAACCCACTGCATTCAAGAGGCACAGTTATGTAAAGCTGCTTGTTGAAGAACACCATAGTATATATTTTATTCCAGTTAATGGTCCATTGAGTACTTGTTAATGCTGAAATAACACTTAAACGAATTTGGTGCTGGATGTCTTGTCAAGCATATAACACTTGTCTCTCTCAATTAGTCACACAAAATACTAATCAAGAACATGTAGTAATTTATCCTGCAAGGTCAAACATAATTTAGACTCTGCTCTGACTTGGTAGACTTGAGACCATAAGTACTAATGTTCTGAGCATTTAAATTCCTAGAAAGCCCACTGAGCTGTGTGTCCATGTGTAGTGAGGGGAAAATTAGTCTCTTTGCCCATAGTTGAAGAGTTACACAAAGTGCTTGAGGCTGGTAGCTTTTCTGCAGAGTTACCAAAAAAGCACAGCGGATGAAATGTTTGAACCAGGTGTATTAGTCTTTAGCTGTGATTAACTAGTGACAGCTGTTGCTGCTGGTCTTACTTAACTTGCTTCAGAACTGGTAAATCAATGGGAGATTTTATTAAAACAAGCTGCTATTGTGGCTATGCTATAGCCTGAAGAGAGCCAGTGTTTCTGAACTTGTATGCCATCCTCTGTCAGCTGAGGAGACATCCCTCATAGTTGATGATGGAGCAGTCACATGTCATGCAAATGAAGCCTTTTGGGGTTTATTATGACCTGGGGTAGTCAAAAGCTGGCAAAAGCTTTTTTTCAGAACTAGGACTGAGGTCTCATGTAAACCAGGATAGACCAGAATGAAGTGTGTAGCAACACTCAGAAGCTAAGAATACTATAGCTAAAATTGCCAGTCTGGTGTGGAGCATGCATTAAGTCTTGCATGGCTGTAGACAAGGAAGACTTTCCAAAAATGCATCTTGGGACTCACAGCAGTTTTGATGTCATGCAACTTCTGCATCTTGGTGACCTTTTGTTGGCCATACAGGGGAACTAGAGACAGTTTAACTTGCCTCCTGCTCCCTGGAGAATGGAGCTGGGGTTGATTAAAGCTAAGGAAAATGTAGGCTTAACCATATTGAAGGGGAGAAGTGTACTGTAGTTGTAAAGCCATCTGCCCCAGGCTGCTGGATTTGGTGTTACTGTGCTGTCAAACCATGAAGCTTTTAAGTAGAGTGGGGGTGGGGTGCATGTGTAAAGGGCCAACTGTTTGTGGGCAAACACTTTGTTCCTTGAATGCTACTACCTACTGAACAAATGAATACAATAAACTGAACATAATGCCACACTGAATAGTGCACTTTCTGTATGTTGCAAAGATGTGTATGTTTTGAGTTGCTAGTTTGCTTTAATGTTGTATAAAATGTTCTGCAGGAGCAGCTGGTAAGACTTAAAATTCTTATCATTTCAGTGTGCCCAGCTGGCTGGAAGCCTGGCAGTGACACAATCAAGCCTGATGTTCAGAAAAGCAAAGAGTACTTTGCCAAGCAGAAGTAAACTTTCAGTCTGAGTGGATACTAGTATGCCTTACTTAAAGAGCAAGCATCAGTTACTGAACTTTGACCAAGTCATTGCATCTGAGTCAAGGGATCATGTTATAGGTATAAACAGTAACTTTTTTACTTGAAAGTTTGTCCTGTTGACAGTACCTTCATAGAAAATCCTAATGATCAATATCTGTACACAAGGCCTGTTGACTTTAGTGACAATGCAGTGTATGTGGCTAGCCATGTGTTGCATATAGAGCAGTGGCACCCTTTTGTAACTCTATTAAACTTGTTGAAAGAGCATACCGTCTACTGTTTTTAATGTGTAGTCATCAGGAGACTTGAAAGCAATGCAGGCTGTGTTTTTGAAAGCTCTGTCTACTGAGCTGTCTGTAGACACCTATATTTCTGAAGGCCTTTTACAGATCCCACTAGACACCAACAGTTGTCATTGTTGCAGTAGTGAAGTACTCTTTATACTCTTCATTACTTTGCTATTAGGTTGAGGAACATGGTTTGATATTAGTTGGACTATCAGGCAATACTGTAGTGCCCATAGCATCAAGTACAGATGTGCCTGACAAAGGCTGGGTATATTTTCATGCACTGTGTCAGCTTACTAATTTTTGCACTACTTTGGTCAAAACTATGACTGTTTATGCTGAATTTCTGGGAATCTAACATTCAGTTTAAACACTGTACAGGAGTGGAAGACCAGGCTTTCTGGAAAGTGATCTTCCTTGGATATATAGCGTTCATCCCTAGTCTCTTCCACTGCAAGGAATGGGAGTGAGAATATGCCAGTTATGCATTAGTTTGTAGTCATATGGTTAAGATCAAAAGAAGAGTGGCACTACTAAATCTGGTACTCAGATGTGCTTAGCCTTGTCTTTAATCTTTGTATTCAAATGATTATGTGCATACTGTGAAAGTGAAAGCACATGACTATAGCCTTAAGTTACACTAGAGCTGTACCTGCTGTGTAGCTTCATGGTTAAAGGTGGCTTATAATAAAGTCCTGAACTTAAGAGCTGAGGATGTGGGTAAGGGGTTATTGCCTAGCAATAAGAGTTGCAACCCTGTGATCTTTATGTACTTGTAAATATTAAGCTCTTAAAGGCCAAGACCTTGTATCTAACTTTACCTTCTCAAGTAGTAAACAAATTCAGTCCTGCTTAAAGTGAGCAATAACAAAGTTCAGGCCCAGGGCTACTTACATGAGTCACAAGTGAAAGTTGAATGCCTTGAGTAGTGAACTTGTCTTGTGCAGTTGGAAAAAAAGGTTTATTGCAGTAGCTTTACTACCAAATACTGCAATAAATACCAAAATAGCTAATCCCTTGAGTCTTGCTTAAGGGCCACAGATCTTCTGGAAGATAACTGAAAGTTATGCTTAGTTGCATCACTTTTTCTTAGTATTTAGAAGCCAAATTATTATTCTCTTTGAGATAACAAATGAGGCTAACATCCTAGGGTGATGCTGAGAAGTAACAGGAGCATTTCTATGTATAGGATATAGTTCAAGGTAAGCTAAGAAATACTAATTGGTATGGCTGAGCACAAAGTTATCTTTGCCTATCAAACTTCCTTTCCTGGCAAATGGAAAGGACTGAAGTCAGTGCTAATCTTAATGTAAAACTTCCCTATCTAGCTATGTGAATCTTGAAATGTTATGGAATGGATTACAGCAGTTCTTTGGAGGGTACAGGATTAGTGTGGTCTAGTCCTGTGGAATGGGGATCTTTATTCTGGTGTGATACAGGTGACTTTGACATAGAAGTAAAATTGCACCTGTTTTGACTGAACAACTACATCATATAATGCCACATGAAGTCCTGGAAACTCCTGATAATATGGGAAATAAAGGCCTTTAAGTCTGGGCACTGAAGAGACTTAGGCTAATGACCAAGTTTAGCCCCTCACCATTATATGAATGGCTGCCTTCAAATCCTTCAGGTGTAGTCACTCTTCAAATGTAAAGAAGACATTTAAGAGGAATGAACAGACTTACTAGCTGCTCTCTCGCCTGCTGCTCGCTGTAGGGACAAGGTTTCCCTGTGAGGAAGAAGCGGGCCTGCGGGCTGCTCCTCCCGGCTCCGTCTCACCGCGCCGCCCGCGCTTTTCCAACAGCGGCTGCTGCTCCCGCCCCCGCCGGCGCGCGCGGAGGCCGCTGATTGGCTGCGGCGGGCGGGGCGGTGCCGGTCGCGCGGCGGCGCTGAGCTCGCGGCGTCAGAAAGGTCAGAGCTGCCCTGAGGGGAGAATGGGTGAAGGAACGTCTTGTAAAAATACATAATGCCTTTAGTGGCATCCTGGGGTGGTTAGTAGGTCGAGAGAGGTTCCTCTCTACTCTACCCTGGTGAAACCACACCTGGAATCTTGTGTCCAGTTGTGGCCTCTCAGTTCCAGCAGGACAGGGAACTGCTGGAGGGAGTCCAGCGCAGCCACCAAGATGCTGAAGGGAGTGGAGCATCTCCCGTGTGAGGAAAGGCTGAGGGAGCTGGGGCTCTGGAGCTGGGCAAGAGGACACTGAGGGGGGACTCATTCATGGGGATCAATATGGAAAGGGTGAGTGTCAGGAGGATGGAGCCAGGCTCTGCTGGTGACAACCAATGGCAGGACAAGGGGTAATGGGTTCAAACTGGAACATGGGAGGTTCCCCTTAAATTTGAGAAGAAACTTCTCTTCAGTGAGGGTGGCAGAGCCTGGCCCAGGCTGCCCAGGGGGTTGTGGAGTCTCCTTCTCTGCAGACATTCCAACCCGCCTGGACACCTTCCTGTGTAACCTCATCTGGGTGTTCCTGCTCCATGGGGGGATTGCACTGGATGAGCTTTCCAGGGCCCTTCAACCCCTGACATTCTGGGATTCTATGATTCATTTAACCAGCTCCTCCAGTGTGATGTTTGATACATAATTTCCTTTGTATACTGGTCATGTAGAGACTCAAATCCTGACAGGGAGATTTATCAGTTCGTGACGTTCACCCTCGCTGCTAACAGAATTGTTTGTTTCTGCTTAGAGCAATATCTAATGTCCAACATTTTTAATACCTGCCACCTTTTAAACATCCCAGTCGTAGTAGTTGTGTTCATGTTTGAATCTTCCTGTTTTGAAAAGTGGTTGATATTGATAACTACTTGCGTAGCTCTTAATTTTGAAAAAATTCTGTGACTGAGAAAACCATTTCAGTTGGGCTGCTGCTGTCCCCTTGGAGCGGGTGCACCGAGACACTGCTAACAGTACGTATTTAAATGTACTCACTGGTGAATGATGACAATGTGGAAATGCAAGACAGCCAAGAAACAAAATACCTGCAGGTTATGAACTGTATTACATGTTTGCACTGAATGACTGACTGTGGGAAATAATGCAATTAAACTTCTTTATTTTTTTAATAATTTCTTCATCCATGTGAGGCACTTGTGGGAAAGTTTGCCAGGCTGTTGTTTGAATGTTTCCAAGAGTATAACACACAAAATGGGTAACACGCAAAACATCTTCAAATCAAGAAGGCTCCAGGTTTATTTATTTGCTTGAACTCGGTATTGATTCAGATGTAGCTTGGAATTTCCATTAAGTGTTCCTGGGGCTTACACCCCACTCCTAGTATCATGACATCTTAGACTGCTGTAATTTTTATGACATTCAAATAGCTATAACCCTCATTTATTGAGAAATGCGTGGGGCTTTTTTTCATGTACCAAGAAGCACATTGTATTTTCACTAAAGTCATGGGCTGGTTTTGCTTTCGTGATTACTGGGTGCCGGATTTCCCTGCGAGGTAAAAACACAGCAGCAGCTCACAGCTGTGGTGAAGAGACTGACAGCCCTTGCAGTATCGTGTGCTGCTAAGTGAGGTTTCCCTCAAGATGCAAACAGCAGATGCTATTTAGAAAGGACAGAATCTTGAATGTGGTGTTTGCCTTTTTTTTAAAAAAATGAGTGATTGCACATCTGTTTGTTTGTTTGTTTTTTTCTAGTTTGGGTACTTATTACAAAAATAACCTTGTATTCATTAATTTCTTGATAATATCTTACTCAGAATAGCCAGATGAAAGGAAACTGAAGTATATCTTGCTGTGTCTCCCTTCTCTTTATTTGTAGCTGATGGCTATGATTACTGGGAGTTTATATAACTGGCTTTGCAAAAGAACATTTTACAAGCATATGAAGTTTCAGTCTTAAAATAATCCCTGAACAATTATTTAGGTCAGTTTAAGTATCTATTGGTATCTTTTTACAGAAATTTATGATACTGAATTCCTCTCAAAAGCAGAGTGACAATGGAAACAATGTATGAGAAGTTATCTACTGACAATATGATAATGAAATTGGCTATTTTTTAATGTGCTTATATTCTTGTTTTTGAACTCCACAGCACCAGGTGTTTACACTGGTAAGCAGATATAGTACATGTGATAATATGAACATATATGGGATTTTATCTGGTTGGTGAGATCTGCAAAACTGTTAAAACTGTACGTACTTAAGTATTACTTGCAAATTGTATGTAACAGTAGTCAATGAAAGCAAACTCTTGTCAGTCTTTGAAACTGAACTTGAACAGCTGTGGTGAAGTAGCCCTGACATCACCTCTCAGGTGGTGTGATATTCCCTCAAAATTAATGGCAAAGATCCTGTTCACTGCAGCATTACAGACAATGGCTTTAGGTACTGATGCGTCTGATCTTCCTGAAGACTGAGTAAAACTGGAATGAAATTATCTCCTACACATTGTGATCTTCGTGTATTATCTAAAATTAACAATATTTTCTCCCTTATTTTTGCGATAGGTATCTGTAATTAAGTTTTCAAAGAACAACATTTGTGTAAGAGCATCAAAAGAATTCTTTGTATGTGTAATACAAAGCAGTGCATGAGACTTATCCTATTCATTATATGTTTATCAGAAAATACAGAGGTGACTTTTGATATGTGATGTGCAGAATCTAACCTTTACTAGGTTTTGTATGTCTTGTATGAGTATGTTATTTCAAAATTAACAATGGTTTCTTTTTAGATGTTTGCCAAGCAATTATTTTTCTTATAATGTTTAACAAATTAGCACATTGTTACAAAATTAGTTTCTCACTGGTTTTGAAAAATCCTCTAAAAAAATACCAAATTTTGAAAGTGCCATTTTCTTGAGTGCTCAAGCCTTTTTATCAAACCTTTGAATAGTTTATTGGATTGTCCAACAAATCAATACAGTTCAAAGAACAAAAGCAAGTAGTTTACATCTTACAGTTATTGCAAAATGGTGCACTTTGGTTAGGAAAGTATGTTTACAAAAGCCCCATGACTGTACTTCTTAGTAATATTATACATCAAAGCAATGGTTATGTAAGGATTATGTTAAAATAATTGAGTTTATCATATTAATAGTGTGAAAAATATGAAATATATTCTCCAAAATTTTTAGTCAGTCTGATGTTCTATATTAAATGACAGTGTGTAATTATATATGTCTTGCTAGGCAGATAGAGGACTTACAACGGAGAGGTCATGGTTCTCCTTTGCAAAAGGAGAACTTGAGTTAGTGCAGCTCCATAGTTATCCCTGTCAAGCGCGTACTGGAAGGAATGCAGGACGCTGGAATATCAGTTCAGAAAGTGTGCTAAAGCTGTCTTTTTGATGCAAATAAATGGCACACGCAAAAAGAACACTGAACTAGGAAATCAAAGAAACAGCAGGTGTCTTTTTTTTGCCATGAATATATTACCCTCTATTTTTAATAGTAGAAGAGAAGAAAAAAACCAAAACATTAATTTCCCTTCAGTGTACAGTGGGAACTGATTTTACTTTGGCTGTGCTCACATCTGTGTTTATATCAGGTAAGCAGTCAGTGTAACGTTGGCATCATTTAGGCACATCACAGAACATAGGAGTATGATGTTGCATAGTGGCTTTACAGGCCAAAGCCTGTGCAAACCAAATGACTCTGTGTGATCAGCTCGTCTGTGCTGCACACGCTGACGTGGCTGCAGGAGAACACGTTGCCATTGTGCGGTGAAGTGTTTGCCGAGCTCCCGATGTGTCTGTGGTGAGCTCCTCTCACCACACCTAGTGATTATAGGTTTGGATTTTAATGTGAAACTTGGCTCTTTCACCTGAAACTTAAATCATTTTACATCTAATTGGACACGTGTCTTAATAGAATATTCCTGTGCAAGATACCATTTGACCATAGATTTATGAATGTATGTGAAGCCGTGAAGATTGCACTGTCCTCTGAAACTGTGAGCCCAGTAGGTTTACATTCCATATTCTACATCAAAATATTTTGAAGTGTTGGCGCTGGCAAATGAGATTAAAAATCCTTTGTCAGGAGAGAAAAAAAGTCTTTAATCTACACTTAATAAAAGTTAATATAATTTAAAATTAATGTGTTTCATCAAATTAACTTTTCATAAAAATAAGGGGATTTTTTTCATTTTTATTGCTGTAGTTTTTTATAATTTGGAAGAAGAGCCTGTTAAAAAAGATTAAAGCAACAGTGATTCAGGAGGACTAGTCAGAACAATACTGGAAAAGGCGTTATGACATGAAATTAAAACCTAAAGCTAGCCAATTTCTTTAAAAGGAATGAGAGGTTTTATGCATTCGTAGAAAAGCTAATGATTCTGCATAAATTTAAGATTCTGGAGGGTTTTTCAACTTGAAAAATCCCCCCACCTCTTCCTCGCTTTAATTTGCTTAGAGGAATTCTATCCCATGCTTTGTTTTACATGAGAAAAAACCAACCAAACAAACCCAGAGCAAGTGAGTGTAAAGGTGGATGAATTCCAGAAACTTTGAAGACACAATAAAATTGCATTATCTTTCAAAATGTCCTTTTGGAAGTGTTTGGGGGGAATTAAAACATATGTAGTTAGTAAAAAGAAAATTGCTTGCTCACTGAATTATGTACAAACACCAGTAAAAACAACATAAAATGAGAAATCCATTATAGATGTAATATTAGTGAACGATACTTACGTAATTTATCTTTTCCCAGGAAGTAGCCATTTCAAATACTTTCATACATATACTCTCCGAAATTTTTAGTCAGTCTGATGTTCCATATTAAATGACAGTGTGTAATTATATATATCTTGCTAGACAGATAGAGGACTTAAAACAGAGACGTGATGGTTCTCCTTTGCAAAAGAACGCAGGTTCTCATCATCACATTTTCCTGATTGTGATAGATTATTGAAGGGATTTAAAACATTCCACTAAAATACCTTATTGCCCATTTTATGATAAAATATTTAATTTTTATAAGTTTTCCACCACATTTCCCATTATTGTGTTTATTACTGGAAAAAAAACCCACACCTCATTTTTTCATCTAAAATAATGTTTTTCTAAGGAATGTAAA
This sequence comes from Nesoenas mayeri, assembly GCF_963082525.1. NCBI lineage: Eukaryota > Metazoa > Chordata > Aves > Columbiformes > Columbidae > Nesoenas > Nesoenas mayeri. The sequence continues at coordinate 32,519,207 of NC_137554.1, read as the reverse complement.
TATCTATTTTTTTTCAGTTGCAGAGAGGAAAGCACATTTGTGTTCTTTTTCTTTTTGTTTCCTCCTTAACAACCTCGAAGGGAAGTGTTCTGTTCGCTTTCTGAAGCAAACGTGATGGATGATCTGCCACAGGATACACGATATGACAGGAAGCCAACTTAACAGCAAAAAAAAAAGTGTCAAGAATACATTTGTCCATTCTGGTAGATGAACTGGTGAAAGTTGCAGAGGTACAGCTGGCTCTGTGCTGTGAGAACGGCAAACCCCATTTCCCCTAAGAGAAGGAACTTTGGAACAGCTGCCGCTTAAATCAGTATTCAAAGCCAACTTTTGAAATGAGCTTTTTGCACGGGACTGAACAAAGAGCACTGATAAGCTGATAATCACAGTGGTGCTGATCAGTAGCTGCCACTTCTTGGCTTTAGAAATATGGAAATCTTTACTCAGACTTTTTTAAGTAAAAACAATAACCACCACCAAACAAAAAACCAAACAAACCACACACTGGTGTTTTCTCAAGTGCTTTTCTCTTTCTGAGCAATAATCCTGATGGCTGCTTGTCACCAGATCAGCTTGTGCTTTGCATTTAATTGGTGCTTTCTGTCACATCTTTAATCTTAATAAAAATCTCAGATATTTTAAGGTTAATGAAGTAAAACAAAAGGAAATTTTAATGAAGATGAATGATGTTATGCACATTAAAACATTCATGAATTTGTTAATTCTCCACAGAACATTTTTATTAACTTGGAATATACTGAATAGCTTGTTGCTAAAGCTGAATTCAATTTCTCTTTCTTTTTAATTTTTTACTGTTCAGCTCTTGAATACTCACCCTACTGGTTTTATTGAGAAAAATAGATACTTTATTAAATGTTTAAAAATAAGGATTTAGTGAAAAATTTACTTATCTAAAAATGTAAAATGTGATACTTGAACTGTAAATCTATCCAAGTGTTTGCAACTACTTGTTTGCTGTTTCAAGTGCCGAAAAGAATGTCTTCACAGTGTCTCAGGATCCAAGAATGATCTGTTCCTCACCATGTCTAGTCTTGTCCTAAGAGCTGAGATAGGTCAAACAGGTTCTCAAACTTCAGTTTTATAAGCCAAAGACCATTATACTCCAACCAGCAAGGAAAGAAAACTCCAGCTGCAGCTGCTTCTCAATGACCTGGGTAAGAACCAGTTCTATTGACTCCAAAATCACTGTAGTAGGAACGGATATGTGATTAAATATTTGTACTCGGTTCTGTCTGATGTAACTGTTTTGCCAGAAGCACAAAGAACACAAATTTGCCCTTGCTGTGACTCACTATTCACTAATATGTTTTAACAAATAAGAATTTCAGTACTTAGAGGTGTTGCTTTTAAGTTATTGAGGGAAAATGCCTCAAATATCAGTTATGGATCGCTGGACACCTTGAACTTGTGTAACTGCAAGAACAGAATCAAAAATGGAAGTGTGTTGTCATGTGCTTGCTGTTAAATGATCTTGCTGAAATGACTTGGGAAAGATATTTATTAGAGTTATTAATGATGTTTTATGATGTCCCAGATGAGCCTGCCATAATAGTTTACTAACTTCTGCTAACATAACCTTTTCTTTTGTTTTCAGATACTGGATTTGGTGTCTCTTGGGTAGCTCACTATTTTCACTGTGTTAAAAACACAGTAATTGATTCTCACTTTAGCATTTTTAGCTCTCTACAAGTTAATCATTACACTGTTTAAATAAAAATACTCCATACTGAGGGTTACTTACAAACCTAGTATATTGTATTAACCAAAACACCATGAGAAGAGAAATAAATTACAAAAAATGAAATGGCTATGGTAATCTGTTTAATAAATTAACTAAGACAAAATATTAAATATTTGTAAGAAATAAACTCCAAAATAGCAAAATATTTTACTTTAAACTGTAACATAGAAAGATACACCTAATTCCATTCTGTATGTATCCTTCTAAGAGAATCAGTATTTTGTGTATGTTACTAATATTATTAACTCAAGTCCCTGTTAAATTACAGATCAGTTGGAAAGTTCTGGAAGGTAAATGAACACAGAAACATAGAATCGAACATTTCAGCCAGAATTTGAACAAATTTCATTATTTTGCTTAAATTAGAAATCAAGATACCAGTATCACAGTGAGTCAGATGTGGTGAACAAAGCACAGAAAGCAACAAAGACTTTTTGTAAGAGCGAGCACACTGACCAAACCCAGCGATCACATGCTCACCGCTCTGTTCACAGGAAAACAAACTTGTTATAATGAATTTTTATGATGCTTGCTTAGTATATAGCCTGTGGAAAACTCTAGCAAGCAGTGACTTATTTTGAAGGCAACCTTAGTGTTTTTGCATCACGACGTTATCATGGAAAAAGTGCTTAGCGATTTGCAGCATTGCACTGCAGTCAAGTAATAAACCTCCCACAAAACATTACTTTTGTTTATTATCATATATTATTTTAATGAGGCCTGAGCCTCAACGTGCTCTGAGATAAATTAATTCCTGATTCCCAGTGCCACTGTAACCTCTGAACAAATCCAACATAAAGTAATGTAAAAAAATAGTCATGTTTCTGTCTGAAGGTGTTTTATCCAGCAATATAAGTAACATGAACGTCACGAATCTTTTCTTTTCCTCTGCTTGTTTGCATGTGACAATGCTTCATACAATTGTTTTAATGTGTCTGCAATGTTTTTGATGTGTGTGCAGGTTTACAATCTTCCCCATGCAGACAGTCCAACAGGAAAGGGTGGTAGTAAAACTGTGTGGTGAGTGGCACATGCTGGCACAGCACTGAAAAATATTTTAAATACAAACCTTAGAAAAAGCTTATAAGAATTGTCTTTTTACTTAGTTATCTTGAGTAAAAACTCCACTCACGTAGACAGTATTCAGGATCTTTCCGAAGATTTTAGTCGGCTGCTCTGTACAATGGTTAAAAGTGACCTAAAGATGTCACCTTGTTCTGAGAAGTCACCACAGACTCGAGCTGTGACCTCTGTACTGTCCCTTTCCCTTTCGAAATGACCCTGAAGGAGGCAGCTGCTGTTGGCTGTTCTCCTCACTCCTACTCGACGTACAGGACCACACTAGTCAATGAAACAATCTCTGGAGAATTTTCTTTGGGGTGTTAAGAAGACATTAAAAGATTTTTTTAATTAAATTAAGTCATCTTTACTGCAAGTGACAGAATACAGGGCAAATTTTCTTTCTGATGAAGGCAGGACTGAAAAGACTGAACTCTTCATTCCCTAGGGAGAGTTATGACACAGGGTAATAAAATTCTGGATACATCTAAAAAATTATCTGCCTTGAAGTACAATGACTGAAAATCAACTTATTTTACTCTTACCCAGAATCAAACCAAACCACTTGGAAAGAAAATTCTTGAGAACAAAAATGACTTCTCTAATGAGCAGCACAGGTTTGCCAGTTGTCCGTGTCTGAACTTTCCCCAGCCAAAGGCTAACTGGCATCTTACCAGGCTCCCTAAAGACACACCAAATGAGCAGCAGCTCAGAACAGACTGCGCCCACCCTCCTCCAGACCACGGGTGCTATGATGTTGTGCCCCCTCTTACTCTGAGCAGCTGACACTTGGATTGAGACGCTGCACACGCTGCTTGGATTTGCCATGTCTGTATCCGCATGCCGTCCTCCTCAGCACCGTGGAAAAGCAGGCGCTGCTCAGTTGCACTTCTCTTGCCCTCTGCCCAGCCGTGTCAGTGCAACGTGCTTCTCTGCGCTTCTTGTGTCAGCCCCAGCAGTCTGAATCTCTCTGCTGGAGGAGTGGCAAAGTAGGTTTTTTGCTCCTCTGAATACCTTTCCTTCACTTCAATGATATCCCTGTAGCGGCCGTCCCGCCAGTGGAAATTGAATTGCTCCAGCAACTCAATTCTTTTTTCCTCTGTGTTCACACAGTCAACGGGGGCAGACTGTTCCAGGAATGGTACCTGAATATCTGGGAACAGGAGCAGACCCCGGATAGCAAACCAGCCGCCATACTTGGGATGGATACATACACCGTAGATCTTCTGGAAGGAAAACAGAAGGATCCAGGATGTCTCATTTTGTCTCTAGTAATGGTCAGAGTTCAAAGCACCAGGCTTTGATCCAACTGCTCACGCACCTAGCCCTCTGTTGGAGTGCTCTACAGAGAACCAAGGAAAGCTCTTTCCTGGACATGTGGCTCGAAGCATTGCATCTCATTCCCATTTTCCTGTGCCCCCCGCATGACCCTGTAAAATGGGGAGAGGTCCCTTTTTGAAAATCTAACACACAAATTAACCACAGTGCATTGTTCCCCGTATTTATAAATGCTCCAAGCAACATGTCGTCTTTTACACTGAAGTTTATTCTGTCTGAGTAGGTTTAACAGATCAGGATATTCTTCCCTGTGTATGCATCTCCCTACCACCTCAAAGAATCTTGGAAGCTTCTGACTCCTGTCTGAAACATGTTATGCATATATATGTGGTCTGGACTTTATGTATTTTCCTGCAAGAAGAGCTAGTGAGTAAATAACAGCTGTACAACTCAGTGATGGCAGTTTGGTGGTTCTTCCCAGATGTCTCACCTTTTTCCCCCAAGGATCAAGCTTCACATCTTTCCTTTGGTAGTAATAGGCAGCTCCAGCAACATGGGCAGCTGTCTGCGCCAAGAACTTGGGCTTTCGGCTTGGCAAGATCTCGTAATCAAAGATTATGTCTATGTTCTGGTCAGGGAATTTCTGGGAAAATGAAAAAATATCAGCCCAGGCTCATGGAAGAAGATTTGCAAGTAGAGACACGCTGGATGCCAGCAAATCAGGCACACGTGAAACCCGCAGATTTCCACATCCTGCTACTGCAATCTATCAGCACACTTGTGGCCTTGGGTTTTCAAACTATGACTGTGTGGCTACAGGCTGCAATGGCAAAAAGACAGAATATGCAAGTAAAGCAAGTCGACAGCTTGTTAATGCTCTTAGTAAGAATTACACATCATGAATAATGCTTTACTCTTTTAAAGAGCAAGGGCAGGAACCTGGAAGGCTTTGTCTGTTGCTCAACCCACCTGGTTATATACGGCAATAATAAAAAGAATTTCAGGTTCTTACCTCCTTCATGCGTGATAAATGATGAGAAACACACTGATCCACAGGATCCCTGATTATTTCCAACCATTCTTTGTTCACAAAAGGTTTAAGGGCTTTGTCAAACATTGAAGGCGTGCTGAGGACCACAAAGGCGAGTGTGTCATCTGGGTAGGGGAGGTGAAAGGCTGGCTGGAGAACAGCATTGTACCATCCCACCTGTGGAAAGAAGAACAAATCTGCATTAAAACAGGGACACCACTCTTTTGCCAGTGGGCATGCAGGAATTTTAAAAAGTGGAAAGAAATGTAGCCACCTTCATTTGCAACCCAGATATGCCACCTGCCTAGTGCCCCCATTCAAACCAGGTTGTTTTGCATACTGGGATTTACAGTTTCTGGAAGCTGCACTGTGAGCTGCATGTGAGAGATAAGAATCAGCTACCGCATTCAGCTCTGCCTGGAACCCTGGAGGGAAGTAGGAGCAATCAGTCTTGCCAATGCAAATCCGATGTTTTGGTTCAGATAAAACTTTTACAGGTTGTTTTCTGAGCTTGGGCCAGAAAAAAACTGGTACTCGTGTTTTCCTTATGCGACAAATTGAATGGGTTGTTTCTTTAGCAGGAAACATTTGAGGGTGAAAATGATGTGAAGCTGCCAGCAGTGCTAGAATCCCCGTTTCAACTGTAACACATGGATTGTGACACAGCAACGTTCCGATATTTGTTTTTGGGGCTGGATGTGTTGTAACACAGACCAGAAATGAAGGATCATGGCGGGGCAGCAGGAAGACACAACCAGGGGACAGGGCTCTGACCAGCAACTGCCAGGCAGGAGGAGGTAATGGCTGAACTCCCCCATGCTCCACTACTCCTGTACTGCACAGTAACATCAGTGCTTTTACAGTTATGACAGCTCCCACTCTCTTGGGATGCCCTAAAGACCAGGCCTAACATTCAGAAATATGTCAAGTAATGTAACTCTAATGTTTAACCCGAAAATGCAAAACATTGGTCACCTCTAAGTACCAGTGAAATTAATCTTAAAGTGACTTCACAGGTGACAGTGGCAGCCAGACCTGCCCGTATGGAAACACAGAATGAAAACTAAGTTTACATTCTTACATCGAAAGTAAGATGTAAAAGTTTAATCAGCTTTGTGGCTCTTGTTTAAGGTGCCGGATTGAGATGTTACAAGAAATTAGAGATGTGAATCTAAGGTTTGCTGATTTCCCAGTTTACATCTGTCAATACACCAGGGCTAGCTGCATGAGAATTAAATCTAGAAAGAGATACAGTACTAAAAGCTTTCCCTCTGGTAGCTATAGCCTGTTTGATCTGGGTCTTGCCCTTAATTCTGCTGTTGTGTTTTGGGAAAGCAGAGATAAATTCTTCTCCAAATTATGCAATTTCACTCCTCTCAGCACCTCATTCCCTTTTACTTTCTGTCACATCAAGACTATAGTAGGAAATACAAGTATTTTGGGTGACAAATCCAACACTCCCCAAGGAAGGGAAGGTCAGGATTACTGTACATTGATTTGTATTTGATATTGTAGATTGATTTACTGCAGGTTGCCTCTGGAGTGGCAAAGAAGGAGTCCCTAAGTTTTGGTGGAAACGGAGTGTGGACCGTTCAACAGAGGGGATGGGATGAGGCTGACTCAGTTGCAAGGATCAGACCCCTTCAGCGGGCAGAATAGAGCTGCGTGTTCAGGCCACTTACAAACCAGTGAGGTAGCCTGCACTTCAATATGCATGTGTTTCTAGATTTAGATTAAAATTTAAGCTTGCTTAGAGGACTTTACTCTCTGTCGGTCCAGATGTGTCTTTATTTAACTCTCCTGACCTTAACAGACCAGGACCAACGCAAAGGACCCGAGCAAACCTGCAGTTCAGCTGGTGCTCTGGCGGTGCCAGGCGCAGCAATAACCTTGATCTGCTGTCCCGGGCAGCCTGAGCACACCTTACACTCGCTCATTCACCCCGGCTGGCAGCAGCGCAACACGGCTCCTGAGGAGCATTTCCAGCGCTGATCTCCCCCGTTCTCCCAAGTCCTCGGAGCAGCTGCGTGCGGGGCGCCGCTGCACCCCGAGCGGGGCCTGCGGGGCGGGGACACAGCGCCGCCCGCCGGCGGCCGCGCGTTCGCTCCGCGGCTCGTCCTGCCCGCGCAGCCGGCCCGGGCAGAGCTGGAGCCGGGAGGCCGGAGGGCAAGCGGGGCTGATCGGGGCAGCGAAGGGCCGGGCCTCCCCGGGAACAGCCGTCGCGGAGCCGCCCGGTGGGCCCGGCGCCGCTCCCCGCAGCGGCGGCAGGAGTCACCGCCGGGCTGCGGGAACCGCACCCCCCGCACCCCGGGGCGGGTGACGCCGCAGCAGCCCCGCGCCGCGCGTACCTTGAAGGCGTGCGCCTCGAAGCCGAGGGGACCCAGGGCCCCGCGCACCCGCTCCGCCACGCGCCGCTCCATGCGCCCGCCGCGCGGGGCACCGCGGGAACGGTAGTTTTGACAGCCCGCCCGGGGCACGGCGGGAAACGCCGCCCGAACGTCACCGCGTCTCCTAGGAGACGGCGCGCCGCGCGGGGCACCCCGGGAAGTGTAGTGCGCACCGACCCCCGGCGCGGGCCCGCCCGGCCGGGACTCCGGGGCCCGGGACCCGGGACTCCGCGTCCCAGCGGCCGCTGCCCCGCCGCTCTGTGCTTGTGCGGCGGCCCCGGTACTGTCCTGGGCGGGCGCTGCGTGCGGGGACCGTTACTCTCCCGGGAGGCTCCGGCGGCTCCTCCCGCCGGGCGCTGCGGGGCGGGAGTTGCTCCGCTCCTGTTCCCCGGGAGGTGCCGCTGAACTCCCGCTGTCCCCGCGTAGCGCGGTGCTCCCGTGGTGTATCGGGAGCTGGGTTGATAATGTCGGTAGAGGCCTGGGATTTGTAATGGCTGTGTGGTTGTGTAGTGGGAGTGGGAAAGGGCGGAGTTTTGTTTTCTTTGACTGGTTTCCAAGCTCCTGATGGAAGGATTTAGAATCGTAGCATCATTTTGGTTGGAACAGACCCTCAGGATCATTGAGTCCAACCATAACCCAGCTCTGGCACAAACCACGTCCCGAAGAGCCTCGTCTAAATGCCTTTTAAACCCCTCCAGGCATGACGACTCCAGCACTGCCCCGGGCAGCCTGTTCCAATGCCTGAGCACTTTCTGTGAAGAATTTTTTCCTAGATCCGACCTGAACCTCCCCTGGTGCAACTTGAGGCCATTTCCTCTTGTCCTACCACTTGCAACTTGGAAGAAGAGACCAAACCCCTCCGTGCTACATCTGCTGAGTCGAGTTTAGCGGTGAGGCCGGCCCAGACGAGCTCCTTCCTTCGCAGTTCCTGGCTGCATCTGTTGCTTTTGATCTGCAGTGGGTTTGCAGCTGGGCAGATGTTGCCCCGATGCAGGAGTGCCGGCCGGGCACCCAGCTGCCGGGTGACACCAGCCTGTGTCCCCCACTGCAGTGAGAAACAGGGCAGCCAGCAGCCGTCCCAAGCGAAGGTGATCGGAGGGCTCTGCTGAGATCGCCTCTCTGTGAAGAGCAAGTTTTCCTGGCATAGTTTGACAGTGCCCATCCATCCTATACGACTGTATTGTGCATAGTTTTCTTTCATCACATGCTGTTTGGAAGCCGCACCTTCCTGCGTGGGTGGATGCTTCTCACAAAAATAGTTAGCAAGGCCTCTGTGCTGATAATGCTTTCTCCTTCCCCATCTGAAAGTAAGTACGTGTTCTTAGCAGCTTCCCTATTTCCTACCAAGACGTTTGCCACATTGCAGAACAAGCCTCCGATTTGGATCTCCTTACCCTGATCTTTGTAGCAGCTTAACATAATCTTTACAGTTCTTGTGCAATGTTTTCTAATCATTTGTTCTGAGTTTTATGAAGTGTTAGGACACCAGATCTGTAAGTTCTTGGGGACAGAAGTACTTTAGATACACAAATTTCTTTCTTTGTGGAGTTCCCTTATATCTTCTAGAACCCCAAGGGTTGTTTCATGTTGTATCTGTTCCCTCTGTAGGAGGATCCCATCAGTTTTAGAATTAAGGTTTGTTCTCTCTAGGTCTCCCTGTATTTCCATCTTCTGAAGTTGAACCAGCCTACTGTGTTCTTTCCTGGACTAAAGTGTTCTCATACAAAATCTGTTTTTCCCCATCTACTCAGATAATTGAATCACTCAGTCTGTGAATTGACTAGAGCACAAACAAGAGCTCCAGCAGGAGCAGATCAATACGTTAGAAGGTGCTGAAGATAAAGGTGCTGGAACTGAAGCACTGATGGTTACAGGAGCCTCCTACATGGATCTGCTGGAAAAGTAGCACAGCGAGCTGTACGCAGTCCAGTGCATTGAGGATGATTTCCTAATCCAGGTAATGGACAGCCCTACCGGGGCGGTGCAGTACTGAACCTGATGGTCACCAATGCAAGTGAGCTAATCGGTGACATCAAGACTGGAGGCAGCCTGGGCTGCAGTGATAACATAACACGCTTGTGAAGTTCGCAGTCCTGACGGATGTGAAACAGGCAAAGAGAAAGTCAGGACCCTGAATTTTAGGAAAGGCAAGTTCCACCTCTTCTTCTGCGGCCAAAACACTGCTATTCTACCTGTAGCAAAACTTTATCTCCTCCTGAGGAGGAGTAGCATGAAGAAGAGATTACAGATGATGGCAGGTAGTGTGTCATTGTGATCCAGAAGAATATAAAGAAACAGACCATTACGTTTAGTGCTGGAAATATGTTCACCGATGGTGACGTGTTATATGTCCAGCTATCTACATTTTCTCAGTTGCTCTGGCCTCATCTGGACATGATTTTTGTGCAGGGTTTAATGGTGGTGTGGTGGGACAGAAGCTGCCTCTGGGAAATACTTGGTTGTGATTGTCCCATCTTTCTTATGTGCTGGATCTGCTGAGCAGCCCCAAAGAACAACCAGACAAAGACAAACTCAGGATGGAAATGTGGAGCACGCAGCCGAACCTTGGCCACATCAGGTAGAGGAGATACAGCTGCAGGGAGTTTGGGGGATGCCCAGGGCTGTCCCTGCCACATGAGAGCTGCTGCAGGGGCAAGTGCAGCTCTTGGGTTTAAAGGGGAGTAAATGCCTGGGAGCTGCAGGAATGTGTCACAGGAGGGTGCTGCTGGCTGGTGGGTGTTCAGAGCTCCAACAGTACAGCTGTTGCAGCTCACTTTCATTGGAAAGCTCGGAGATGCTGGGGACTGATCTCTCACCTTGCTATTGATTGCCATCTGTCCTTTTTACTTGCCTGGATAGAGTATTTGTCTCATGGGGCACAGTTCACCTCCGTGGCTCATATGGTACTGACATTACTGATGCTGGAGGTAGTAGATTTGTCAGCTTTCTGAGGCGCGGTCTTGTGTTTAAACCCTGAACTGGCAAAGCTTGAAGTGGGTATGGCTTAAGTGTCTGCCCTCTCCTGGAGACGACCTCTGGCTAAAGGCAGGCAAGGTGTTCAGTCCTCCTGAGACAGCTGGTGAAGGGGTGAAATGGCAGCCTCTCTTACTGACACATCTGTATCCTGAGAGTCAGCACCTTCAGCTTATTCCCTGTGGGCGTTGAGAATGGGTACCTGCTGTTCCCTTCCCAGCTGTCCTTGGAGCTGAGCCGCCAGGCTCTGACCATCTCATAGAATCACAGAATCACAGAATCACAGAATCGACTGGGTTGGAAAAGACCTCAGAGATCATCAAGTCCAACCCTTGGTCCAACTCCAGTCCATTGACTAGATCATGGCACTAAGTGCCATGTCCAAGCTCAGTTTAAAAACCTCCAGGGATGGCGAGTCCAGCACCTCCCTGGGCAGCCATTCCAATGCCTGACCACTCTCTCTGTAAAGAATTTCTTTCTAATATCCAGCCTAAATTTCCCCTGGCAGAGTTGAAGCCCATGGCCCCTTGTCCTATTGCTGATGCCTGGGAGAAGAGACCAATCCCCACCTGGCTAGAACTGCCCTTCAGGTAGTTCTAGAGAGTGCTGAGCTCACCTCTAAGCCTCCTCTTCTCCAGACTAAACAAGCCCAGCTCCCTCAGCCTCTCCCCATAGGTCTTATGTTCAAGTCCCTTCACCAGTCATGTTGCTCTTCTCTGGACCCGCTCCAGCACTTCATCTGCCTTGTTTAATCAGGAGTGTTGTTGTCATCCACCCGAACCCTCTGTCAGGGCAATAGCGTGCTCCACATGCTCTGCTGGTTGTTAGTTCAACAGTACCTTACTTGCATTTTGCTGAAATGACTGGAAATAATAATCAGTGTCTCCAAGAAGAGGTGCTCATTTGAACTGCCTAAGCTCTAATTCTTTCCCAGCTGCCCTCACTTTCCTTTCTCGCCATGCTCGGCCAGTGGGAACCAGCTTTGCTCGTGCCTCAAATCTCCGCTCGCTTGGCCCCGTCTCTTCCCCCACTCATACCCAGCGGCGCTGACCTGCTCCCTGGAGAGAAATGAGTGACGTCGGAGCTTCCTTGTTGAGGATCCTTAGATCTTTCTGGCTCTGTTTAGTTGTGTCCTCTGTCTAACCCCAGCTGCCCTTGTACAACCGCCAGATGTCTTGAACTGTCACAGGTTTAGCTGAGGATTCATGTCACTGTTCCCAGCGCTCGCTTCCCCGTACAGCTTTGTGCTAAAGTAAAACAGCATCCAGAGAATACGTATCACTCTTCTGGGAGAAGACAGCAATGTCTCGGTGGGGTGTCTGTGTCCCCGGTGTGCTTTTGGTTTGGGTGGGGTGTGTTTTGGTTTGGGTTTGGTTTGGTTTTTAAGTTATTAGGAAAAACACAACACTCCCACTCATCTCCCTCAGGCTAATGCTGATGGCATACGGGCTACAGTGTGATTTGGTGTCATCATGAATATTCGTACAGTAAGGATCTTTCATTCTCTGTGTTCTCCAGAACAGTAAATAAGTATCACCAAGACACAACATTTTACTGCTTATAACATAAATTGCTTGCTTCTGCTTTCCTTCCACAGCTCTTGAAACCTTTTCCTGACCCTGTTAAAGAACTATTTAGGTAGGAACCTGGGAGGGATAGTCACACAAATGGCAATTTCGTAACTGAAATGGAGTTAAAGATTATCTTAATTCCTTGTCTGTTTTTCTGATATTTCTCTCTCTTGACCATAAGCATATTAATTAGTGGAGAAGTATTGGTGAACACTGAGTGTGGAGGTCAACGTAGCCCTATTATTAGGTTTTCTTTCATAAAGAATATTGTATCAACTTGGCGAGATGTTTTCAATAATGGAACTTCATTGCAGTTCTCCTATAATTAAATATAGATTCACTATTTATTTCTATAGAAGCCTAAGGCCTTCCCTTATCATGTCACTTTCCCACCTATTGTAAAGCTGTGATTTCATGAGATGTATCCGTGCTGTCAACATCAACTTCAAATGTGCCCACCCCTCTGCTTTTTCCTGCACTGCCCTCACAGCACGTTGCCTTCTGAATTTCTGCCACTGCAATTGTTGGTGTGCTGTAAATCCGATCAGGGAGCCGAGCTGCTTCTAACAAGAGCATCATTGTGTGTGTTTGGCTTTGTTTTTTCCCAAAGCGGTGTGCTTCACAGCGCTGCTGCAGGAAAAAGTTGTGCTGGCACAACTGAGATAACAATGTGAACAGGGCCAGGTGGGGAGGCAGAGGTTCTGCTACCAGATCATTCATCTGCTGAAAATGCAATTGAATTGCTCAGCAGAACTGCCTTCTGCTGCTCTGGGGCGTGACAGTGTCAGAAACCACATTTCTCCACGTGATAAGAGGTGTCACAAAGGTAGACAGTGGAGTCTTAGGCTCAGCAAGTTCATCCTTGAACTTTTGACCTAACCTGCTGCCCGCTTCATTTCTTCTAGAGAGAAGCAAGAACTTGCTGAGAGAGGCAGAGTGGTTTTGTCCGTCTTTGGGTGAGGTTTCCACCTCAGAGTTTAGCCTCAGGGGCTTCAGCTCTGATGAGCTTCCCAGCACTGCAGAGATCAAGGTGCCTGAAGGTAAGTGTGGCTGGTTCCTGCGCCCTCGGGATCTGAAGAGTCTGGCTGGGTTTTCTGCAGTAGTGCAGACAGCAGAGGTCTGTAGAACCTATTGATGTCTTCTGTTCAGGGCATTGCAGAGGTCATACTGATAATCTGCTGTGCCCAGGTGGGCACCTAAAGGCAGGAAGGCAGTACAATTTGGAATAGTGGCCTAGCACTTGGACCACAGTTAAAACTTTGCTTTGAGAGCACTATTACTATGCCAGGACAGAATTAACATGTGTGTACCTGTCTGTTCTTTCATCCTCCCTCCCTGTCTAGTGTCAGGGTAATGGAAAGCTGCATGTGAGGGGCAATTATGATACTTATCGCTTCCTCTGACAGCGCCAAGATCCCACTTTTTAATGTGGCTCCGTTTTGGTTTTGATGCTGACACACAGCCAGTGAGATTAGGAAGGTGAAAATTGCTCACTTCAAGAAAGTTCATCTCTCAGCCTTTTTATCCTTTTGGATTTATGCCTTGCTTTTAGGAGATAAAACTCCCTTGTGTTTGCGTTTGCATTAAAGGAAATCAGGAACAAAGGGCTAATGTTCCTTTAAAAGAAAAAATTCATGCCCTACTTTAGTAAGATGCTTAAGATTCTTGTGAATGGAGGCTGTAAGGCATATTAAACTGCCCTGTGTTCTGCTTTTCCAATTTACTAATCCTGCTGATTCAGACTTTACTAGCAAACCTGCTACAATTAACTGCTTTGTAGATGCAGTCGTAACATGTCAGGCTGCTGTTAGGACAATGCCTAAGGAGTCTTCATGTACCATCAAAGGGTTAAGTTTTTCTCCATAACGTTTATTCTGAGGCACAAGCCAGGTAGAGACTCGTATATAGAGCTTTACTGATCAAAGTACCCCTCATTTAATAAGAAGAACCTAACTACATGTTGCTTAGTATTAGTAGTAAATATCTATACTGTAGTAGCATCAGAAACCCTGACCAATACTGCACTAGGGGCACCCAGTGGCTGTGCTGGCAGCTTGCTAGGACACTTGGGACCATGATTCACTTATATGGATACCTATTTTTATTTGAGCTTATGTAGCTTGTGGGGATGCTTGTTGGTATTTCTCTGTTTCAGCAAAAGATGAATGAGGATGTTTTTGTGTTAAGAGTTTGACGCAGATTGCAGTCCCCACTGAACCAGCAGTGCTATTGTTTGTTCTTAGGGTTCACATGTGGAGTAAGGAGTATGGGATAGGTTAATTCCTTGTTCCGTTGGTAGAGATTGTAAAGATACCTCCACGCTGTGTTTTGAGCTGGAGGAGAGCAGTGCCAGAGGCTAGAAATAGCTGGAGTGGATGACCCCAGCAGTGACCTGTCTGCCCGAACTAAAGCCGCATGGCCTTTAATGTTAACTAAAACATGCCCTCTTTACTGTAGCGAACAAATAAAAGATGGAAAGGATATTGGCTTCACTAGGCAGGCAAGCTCTTCTTGACTTGTTTGTTACCTGGATTTAGCAGAACTGGAAGCTATGAGGTGTGGGGCTGACCCAAGGGAGGCGACTCAAGGAAGGGAAACAGCCGTTTGGATAAATCATTCACAGACCTGCCCAGTCCCACGCTCTGCCTGGGGCCTGTTGGCTGCCATCTCAGGCGCTCTTGCTTAGACATCCACCTTATACGTTTACAACACAGGGCTGTGTGTTCTCTGCTTTCAGTGCTGGGACAGGCCCTGATGGAGAGCCTGATTTGCAGTGCATCCATCAGCTTTTGCAGTCGCCAGCCGGCTTGCGGAGGGAGAGATGCTGTGGTGCTTGTCTGCAATGGGGACTTTGCTCCGTGTCAGAGAATTCCGAGCTGTACCCCTTTGCTTCAGCCTCTCCCGTGGGATGGGCTGTATGATCTTCTGAGCTCTCCCTTGGTGGACCAGAACAAATTGATAATTTTGTGTTTTGTCTCTACTAATGCCTTCAAGTGTTTTTTCCCCAAATATATTGCAAGTTTTGGGTTATGTGGGATATTGTTTAAACCTCTGACTAGCTTAAGCTCTGGGATATATAGCTGGGCTTAGGTTGTGCCATCTAGGGAGACTCTATACATTACAAGAACAGAACAGATATGGACTCACCATAGATAATATCCTGACAAGACCCAATACGGAGTAGCTGGCTTGACAAGTGTTGGTAAATTGCTTCCTCTTCTGCGGCTCAAAACAGGCTAAGAAATCTGGGTTTTTTGAAAAGAAGCTTCCATGACCCCATAAAGGGGAGGCTGCTGTGTTAGTTTATGAGAATAAAGTGCCATAGTAGCAAAAAGGGCCTTGTGAAATTTCCTAATGTGGTTTAACTTTTTTTTTTTAACTCCATTTTCCCCTGGAGAATCGAATTTTAGAATTGCTAGTGGCTGAAGGAGAGGAGATGAATGAACAACACTGAGTTCAGAAAGCCTTAGAGTATGGGGAAAGAGGACTATGCCTATTTGATCATAAAGGCTTTGTAGTCTAGCAGATGGGATCGTGCAGGAGATAGATCTGTGGCGTTCTCTTTGCTGCCTGCTTCTCAGTCCACACGAAGGACCTTGGGATGTGGCACAGAGTCAGGGATGCTGCAAAGGGGGCCCAGCAGAGCTTGGTTAGGACTGGTTTGAAAAGCAGGCAGAGACTGGTGGTGCTGGGAGTAGCAGTAGGAGTCACCAAGGGGGACCTTGAGCACAAATCAAGACAGGACACAGGGGCGGGGGCTGCTCTTGTGACCTTCATCTCATTCAGTTGCATGAACTGAGGCTTTTGCTTTGAAGATCAGTCTGAGATGAGTTATAATAGTTTTTCCTCTCCAGGGAACAGCTGCTTCCCAGAGTTTAACTCTGCTGCTTAGAGTGGATCTGAATGTGCGAATAGCGATTGGCAGATCACAGCTGGGATACAAAGCCCTGTTGAGTGGCTTGTGTCGGATTGAGCCTGAAAGTGACTTGATGAATCCAAGAAACAGTGAAAAGAGAGAGACCAATTCTCTGTCACTCAGTGTGCGCCACCAGGTTAAACTCTGTGTAAGGACAGGAGTTGTTTTCCCCATGCTTCTCTCAGCCTTTTTCGAAAACAGGTTCCCTTTCTGTTAGCCAGCCACAAAGAGTATTGTGGAAGATTGCCTTCCACCTGCAAATATTGAGATCCTTTTGAAAAAGTAAGTAAGTGCAATTATTTATCCTGCCCCCACGCTTATCAGTAGGGGAATTGAAGCGGTGCTATGTTAGTGGCTTGACCTGCCTGTGTGATCCAAAAGCATAGCCAGGATTAGCACAAAGGAAAACTTTGCTAATTTTGCAGTTCCCCCCAGTAAAACCCTTCTCAGCTAGAATCAAACGAGTGCCTAAATCTGTCTGAAAGGCATGTTTCAGAACCCATGAGCCTTGCCTTGTTCTAAGCAGAACCTGTAAATTAGCTTTTGGAATTTGGACATAACAGCAAATTTTTAAGAAAATACTGAACAAGGCTGACTGCTCATCCCTCTTCCTACAGCTCCCAAGAAAGACCAGTGCAAAAGGAAACACTATAGTGCTTGTGAGAGTCATCCTGTGCAACTGATGTGTCTAATTTCAGAGCAAGATTACTTCTGAAGCAGAGAGGATTAAAACAGGGGAGGGGAAGAAGTTCCCCTGCGGGAGATTGTCAACAGATGTTCCATTATAGTTCAAAGCGTGCTAGCAAAAGGCTTATGCTGCAGGGATATATTAATTCTGGGCAGTTCATCACAGGGAGACTTGTTTTACGACTGGGAGGATACCTTGGGTAGCTTAGCTCTTTATTTGAACAGTGGGTGGGGGTTTGGGTCTACCTGTAAACAGAGAGGGAGCTGAACAGTAGGAACAAACACATAGTTATTTTCTTGCAGCTGTGACCACTGTCCGTCTGATCAAGATCACGCTGGTTTTGTGGTTCAGGGAGTTATTTGGCTGATGGGTCTTTCAAAAGAAAAACTATTACAGAGGAACTGAGGCTACCCATTGTTAAACTGCTGGTGCACGGGAGGCAGATCTGTGTTGAGTATGTCTTTTAAGTATGGTTATTAGACAGGAAGTGGGAAAAAGCACAAGGAAGGCTGTGCAGGCTGTCAAGCAGATGAATACATCGATCCCTTTGGTTTTAAAATGCACAGATCGATCAAGTTCGACACTGTCTAGGACCCTATTTATGTAACGGTTAATGATCACTTATAAAAGCTTAGTAACATTGCAGAATTGGCTATGGTGGGGATCTAGTTTGAGAGCCACAGCCACAATTAGGTCCTGTTCTGGGCATGTTGACGTGCTCTACCTTCTGAGACTGTTTTGAAGTTGTGCTTTGGGTAAAGGTCCATTTTTCTCAGATCTGTGAGGAAACACGTGCCTTGCAACATTAGAGTGGGGAAGAGTCTTCATTCAAATGTAGATGGATGTAGAAGTTTGAAGATCTTGATTATCTTACAAAGTTCTGGGGGATGTAAAAACAAAAACCAAGCCAAACCAAACCAAAAAACCAAACCAAACACGAATGGTTTTGGTGGCCTAATACTGATGGAGACTTTTGTATTAGCAATCACGGTCTTCCAGCTTTGCTTATCACTTAGCTACATATCAGTAGTACCACAGATTTGATTGTTTTATGGACAGGAAGGGAATGGTTTATTTTCTCTTTATGAGAGATAGAAGGGAGGAGTGGAGAGAAGATATCTCTCCCACTTCAGTAAAGCAGAGGTAGCAATTAGATGGGAGCATCCCTGGCAGAGGTTCAGGACTTGCATTTGGAAAAACTCTTCCCCGTCTGCCATGACAAATCCACACTTCTACTGAATTTAATGTTGTCACAGAAAATTGAGTATAAATAATGCGGAGGTGTGCGGTCGCCTGTTTCCTTCCAAGGTGTCTGGGAAATGACAAGAGGCGTTTTCAGTTCTCCCCTGGGTATGAGAAGAACATCATTTGGCTACTGGCTAAAAGCTTCCTAGGTTATGCATCATTTCGTAGCCTTCATTACTGAAAGTTTACTGCTCTGCCTCCCTGCCTTGCTTCTGCGCTCCTGCCGCCTGGATCAGTGCGACGTCTCTTCTGTTCTGCTTTAGTGATAGCAAGCGCAGGGGACTGTTATCCACGGGAGAGCCTCATGGGCTTGTTGGTCTTACAAGTTCCACACGCTGCCTTCTCCACTCCAGTGCTCCTCATGGCAGCTCCTCTGTCTCTGAACACTGTCTGTAGCCTTATTTACAGACTTGCAGTGTGACATGATGGTGAGAACACAGTGTCTAAAGGTAAACTCCAGGCACTGAGCCATGAAGGACAACTGTGTGGGCAGAGAACTGGCACGTAGCACAGGTAGCCCTGCCCTTGGCACAGCAGCCCTAACACTCTCGCTTTTCAGCTGCTCAAATCCCCTTCCCTTCAAAACATGAGTCTGGAGCGAGGAGGAAGGGAAGGCAGAGAAGGCAGGTGCATCTTAAACTCTGCTTTTCTTTTATCTGTGTCTCTTTCCCTCTTTTTTTTTTTAGCTTTAAACGTAAGTAATTTGATTCTTGTTCCCCTGCTAATTAATAATGTAATTGTGCTTTAGCCTAGGAGGCATTAAAACTAAGCCTCATCAAAAGCAAAGGTTGTGTTCAAGGGGACGTGCTGAATTTGGCAGCTGGTTCTGTCAGTGTGCTTTGCTGCCTGGGAAAGATGGAGCCCACACAACGGGCCCATGGTCCATCTCCAAACCTCGCCACCTCATGGGCTGCATCACCTGGCTGGGCAGAGGCCG
This sequence comes from Nesoenas mayeri, assembly GCF_963082525.1. Classification (NCBI taxonomy): domain Eukaryota; kingdom Metazoa; phylum Chordata; class Aves; order Columbiformes; family Columbidae; genus Nesoenas; species Nesoenas mayeri. The sequence goes on along the minus strand of NC_137554.1, from coordinate 32,500,361 downwards.
TTTGGTGCCTCCGGAGGGCGGCTGCCTGCACAAGCCTGTCCTGCTGCAGCCTCTCCAACGCAGTTCTGCTTTGTGCTACATCTCTAAGGAGGCAGCTCAACAGTTTGTTCTGCAAAGAATGAATCAGCTCCAAGTGGGGTTGGTGGTAAAAAGGCAGAACACAGACAGGGAACTCCAACATAAACCACCAGAACAGTGCTGACTTCAGACCTGAGAAAACTGGCTTAGTTGAAGCGTGTTTGTTCTGTTACTTAGTTCTTCTGTTTTGCATGGTTGTGTGTTGAGACAGGACTGAAATGTCCGCGGGGTTTAGAGTTCACCCCCAAGTCTTCAGATTACTCAGCGAGCACTTTGCTAGGCTTAGAAGCCTTTACTTGCTCTCCCTTTGCTCTAGATCTTCTAGGGATTTGCTTTTCTAGATTCCTTGTGGGAACTCTTTCAAAACCAGCATAAACCAAATGACCAATTATTTTCACTCACCATATTTTGCTTTTGCAGTATAAAGTCTTGTAACACAAACTGTCTATGACGTGAGGTGGATGATTTTGCCCAAGTACTGTACCAGCTGGGAGAGACTGTTCGCTCAGGAGAGACTCTAATCAGCTCTGTAGCAAGAGCCGGGCTTTTGAACCCAACCGGGAGCGCTTACCTCCCTGTGGGTCTGAGCTCCAAAGGGAAGACTTCAAAACAGCTATAAAGCTAAACAAAAAGAAGTACATGCCTTTCAGTTTGCTTTATCTTCTGTACTATAGAAAGAAGCATGACAGAAGATGCTACTTAGGTTTGGAAGAGGCTGGCTGTTCGAGGTTACACTTGACAACAGATGACAATAAGGATATATTCAATCAGAGGTAAAGGGGAGTCCTTAAAGGTCTATGTTAGATTATTTGGCCTAGTGTGGTTCTCTAAGACATTTAATCTGATTTAACCATATAGAAATTAATCTCAGTCAACCCAGACAGGGAATGACCCTGACAAGAAGCAACACAAGCAGGGGTTGGTGTCCTTCTGAGCCCCTAGAGCTGTGGTTTACAGCTGTTTGGCATTCACTGGTGTCAGCTCTGGGAGTCTTCCTACCCCAAACAGCTGCTGCTTATCACAGGATTCATTGTGATCTACAAAAGCTTTTCAGTTAGATGTTTCCAATGAAAATATGAGGACTAGAACACCTTTGGCATTTGTAACTTTATTGCAGAAAAAAAAAAAAACAAAACACTATTAACATATTTTACAAAGAAAGTTGCACTTTGGTGTTGGGTGAGTTTTCTTGCTCACCCCTTTCCCCTGGGCAGTGACGCATGGGAAACCAGAACAACCAGCCCCTGCCCTTTCAGTTGTGTGCAGAGACACTTTCCAGCTATGCCAGCCTGCACCAGTTCCAGCCAGGATGGAGTTCTATTTTCCACCACTAACTTGCCTCCCTTTGTGCCAAAAACCAGTAGCACCCTGCCCTCCGGCTGGGAAAACAAGTCTGTAGCTAGGGAGATTGCTCTGTGCAGACAATGCTTGATACAGAAGCTCTGGAGTTGTGACAATTGCCCTTTAGTTTCCATGCAATAATAGTAGGAGAGAACCAACCCTTCTTCCCTGTTTTGCTGGGCATCCTTACAGTAAACAGATGCAAGGCCAAAGCCAACAGCTGAACCCAAACTGCGCTGCAGCCATTTGTCAGCCGTTTCAGAAGATAACGCGGGAAGGAGGAACTGCTGCGTTATCCACTTCATCTATTTGACCCAGACCAGTTCTGCTCCATCTCTGGGCTTTGCAAATAATTTGAGCCCTGCTGATGGGCAAATTCCCCTTTCCCTGCTAAGACAAGCAAGAACAACACCAGGAAAAAAGGTAATTTTGCTAGTAAGGCCTGGTAACTGTCCTTTGTGGGGTCAGTGAGTGTTGATACTGAAAGGAGAGACTGAGGCTTGTAAGATCAACGCGGTAGATAATCTGTAGCCCTTGATGTATCCTGAGGGAGCAACTGGCTTAGTCAAAAATCAAACACTCGAGAGAAGGCATGTGTTTCGCTTTACCAGCAGTCAAATGTGAATTAGGAAACAGGAGCAGGAGTTAATTACATGAAGACTTTCATGTCACGCACACTGGTCTTTCTGAGGCGAGTGCACCAAAAGATCCTGCCTCACACTCAGAGGCTCTGGTATGTGGGTTTCCTTGAGGGGCTTCAAGAGCCTTGGATGTAGTCTACAGCAGTGATATTTTGAGGCGAAAGTGCAGAATCTAATCAGCCTAACACTTAGAAAGGGAAAGGGAAGAAGGCACCTACATCCAGGATCTGTTCTTGTGACAACTAGCTCAAAGACCAACATCAGAAGGAAAAGGAGCTTCGACCTTGCATAGCAGAGGAGGGAGAATGCAGTACCAGTTTTGTACAACAACTTTCAGCATCCAGATGCTAGCAGCAAAATGGGAGGTACCTGAGGAAAGGCAGGGAAATGGCCCAAAACATTGACTGAGCCTGGGCAAGGAGTTTACGCATATGCTGAAAGCATCAAGTAGGTGAGACACAGTTTCCTAATTTTGGTGAGGCCAAATTAGTGTGTCTAATTGGCAACAGACTAGGTTCTATTGAGATTTGTTAAGCTAAAATTATGTTCATTTTCCTCCCAGAAACTTCAAAGCAACATCAAGTAGCAAGGGCACTTCTCCAGTGGCCACAAAACAGTTTTTCCCTGGTTAAAGAGAAAAGATACGCATGTAGGAAGGAAGCAGAGCAGTCTGACATCCTCCTGGTAGGTGTTTCAGGATGGGCAGTGCCAATCCTGGGGCTAAAGCTGAAACAGGAACAAAAAAAGTGCAAGAAAACCAAACCAAACAACCTTAAAAATACGGAACGAGAGGGGGCCCAAGATGACGGATTTCCACATCCTTGGCTCCCTCAGAAAACAGCAGTGCCCTTTGCTAGCACTGTGCTGACATGACCAGTGTTAACAGCTCTTGTATGGATCACTTGCCCACCTCCTTTGAAAGCAGCAGCGGCCAAGGTGGACAGAACAGATCCATGCAGAACGTGAAGGCAAAGGTTGTCTTGGCTAATTGGTCACCATACTAAAAGGAGGAGGCACGTCTTTGGGGCATTGTTTTGAGGAGAGCCTGGAGAAAAGGGCCAGACTTGGACTGTGATTCCCAGCATAAAAACTTAAACACTGAACTATTTAAAACGTCTAAAACCAAAAGCCATCTGAAAAGGATCTTTCAGTTGTGTGCAAATCACAGCCCCTCATTCCTCAGCAGATCATCTGGGACCAAGTCCTCAAGGCCTTCTCCTCTGGGAAGCTCAGCCGGCCAGGCTGGTTGCCTAGTAGCTGTAGAGTGAGAGAGGGGTGTCCTCCATCATGTCATCCTAGAAGCAGAGAAGAGCGTGCTTTAATGAGACGTCTGCACGATGGCATCCAGTGCCAGTCTGGAAGAGTGCCGTGCAGGCAGCACAGCCTTCTCATCCACACTGTCACTGTGTGGCCATCTGCCCGGCAATCCACCTGAATGCTGTCCCTGTGCAATTCCTGGATCTCTGGACTGTCACTCTCCCCTCATGCTCCAGCTTTTGGAAAGAAGAGGTGTATGTAGGAAGAGCCTGTCTGCTGCAGGAATGTGGAAAACTCCACTCAGCGTGAAACAGCATCAGCTTGCTTGGTAGCTGCAGAAGGGAACTGGTACTCCTCTGTCCCAAATAGCACAGTGAGTTAGGTGCAGCTTCCCCAGAGCTAATCCAGCCTCTGAAACCCTCATATCTTTTTACATCCCTGAGGGGTCAGATGCAGAAAGACAGACAGCCCCCTCAGGAACAGAGCACAGAATCTGCTTTGTCATAGTCACAAAGCAAATATGTCAAAGTACAGGAGGAGAGGCTAGGAAGGTGTCATTTCAGGGGAAGTTTGGATGGAACTTCCCTTCCTCTCTCTATTTAACCTCTTAGCATTCCCCTGCAGACTGAGGGGAAGGCAGAGACCTTCTTTAGTGGCCAACCTTGAGACTTGCTGTCTTGATTCAAACCCTGGATGGGAGGAGAGGGACCTAAGAGGGAACAGGAGTTGTGATCAGCATTCTTGCTGCTGCAAATCCCCTTCTACTACATTAACAATGCTTTGGGTAACTGCAAAGCAGCCAGTAGCAAGCCGGCCTATGCCAGGCTGGGCTGAGGGCATTACTCACCATAGGCAGGTCCTGCAGGCGCCGGAATTCCATGCGGCTGTTGTGCTGGCGGTATCTCAAGAAGCCGACCACGCCTAGGATGCCCACCATGACAATGAAGACAGAGATCACGGTGATTACCAAGGGATCAGCCCTCGTTGTATCAGCCGAAGGAGAACTGGGTAGCTCTGCAAGGATACCAAGGGAATGAGGCCAAAGGAGAGCCTTCAAGGGCTGGAGTAGCAAAGCCTTGTCTTTTCTGGTTCTGCTCAGTACAAGTGAGAGGCAATTTGAGGGAGCCCCAACCCTTTGCCATGTTTTGTGAGAGCAGGGACAAAAGCAGAGCATTTACCTGGATTTTCATCATCACCAACATCCAACACAGAAGCTTTCTCATGCATGGGCTCTAACGGCTGCTCCAGTGTGGATGTGCTGGTGGGGATGGCAGCTGTGCTGGTAGACACGGAGCTGGTCAGAAGGGGTGTCACTGTCATGGTACTGGAGGTGGCAGAAGAGGACGTGGTCCCTGCAGTGGAGATGGGAGCAGACGAGGTTCTGGGCTCCACGGTGCTCTCCTCTGTGGCACCCGCAGGGCTTGTTCCGGGACTGGTTTCAGACCTTGCTGCTGTGGGCCCCACAGTCTGCCCATCAAAAGGCCCCAGGTGAGAGCTGTTAGTTGTTGCTGGAAAATAGGAACAAGCAGTTATTTCAAAGGATAAAGCGCAAGTGCACAGTTCTGTGGGACCGGATGAGATGGAAGCAAGGCTGTAAGGAAAACTACTGGGACTACAGGCAAAGCAGGTTATTGACAACCCTTTGGAAAGCAAGCAGGTCTTATAGCACAGCCACGGCTGGGCCATGCCATAAACCACAGTGCAGAGAGTCCTCTTGGTTTTCATATGGGCTAATCTGCCATGTCAGCCAGTCTCAGCTGGGCCCACAAGTCCTGTCCTCTGGGGACAAAGGACAAGCAGAGAATCCACAGACAGCTCTGCACAGAACTGGGGATAATCCCAGAGCAAGAGACCAGGAAAGGTCTCATCCCTCCTCACTGGGAGCACAAAGGGGCTGCCCAGGGACTGGGTAGCAGCATCCCCTGAGGCTGTGTCCCTGTATCACAAAACAGCATGACACAAGCCAGGATGCAGCTGTGCATCAACACCATGCAAACTGATGGTCAATCAACATCTGCCTTGCATCAGGGGCGTGTGACAGCCTGGCAGGCCCCAAGGTGGGTGAGACTGGGATCAGAGACCCCCTATAACCTGTCGCCATGCTGCCCACAGGGATCTGAAGGTGCGGTAGGGGTTCCCATGGTCGCCCAGGGATGGATGCGCTGATGCTCGTGCCTGCCCATTTCCATGCTTTGTGTTAAGTGAGGGTGCAGCTCCTGTTGAGCTCCCAGCCCTGGTGCGGGAAGAGCCCAGTTGGGCAGCACTGCTGAAGCACAGTGTTTCAGATGAGGAATATTAAAGACTTCCCCGCACACAATCAACGTCCTCATCAGCAAGCCGCCAGCACAATTAATACCATAATTACTGGGGTTTACAAAGAGGATGCTGAACTAGCAACACCTCTGCAAGTCAGTCCCACTTAACTGGACATGCTTAATGGCTTATTCCACTTTTCTCCCTCTCTCCAGTTCCCCTGAGAGTTCACAGAAGTTTCCAGGTTGGGCATCCTTGGGGCAGGACCTTCCACACAGGCGGTAAAGGCAAAACCTCACCCGGCGCACTGCTGAGAGGAAGCGTGGGGGTTGCACTGCTGGCGTCATCCATTTCTTCTGTTGTGCTGAAGGGCTCTGTGACTTCATGGTGGGGCTGGTTGTCTTCCAGAGTGCTGGCAGTCGGAGTGGTGGCGAGGATTTCAGTGCTACTGTTGACTGACAAGCTCATGTTGTGGTGCTCATGCTGTGAAACTGTGACGTCTGTGGGGCTGGCAGTGCTGGAAGCCTGCAGTCCCTCAGCCTTGGTGCCCACCATGGGGGTGGTAGGGACGGGGGCATCCTCCATCTCCGTCGTGTGGGCTCCAGTGGCATTGAGCATTGCAGCAGTCAAGTTTTTGTCCAGGCTTGTGTCGGGAACAGCGGTAGTCACTGGGCTGAAGTCAGAGGCTTCCTTTGGCTGATGCGAGGTTAGTACTGTGCTAAGAAAAGGTGATGGTGCCCCCAAGGTCTCTGCTGTCGTCTGGCTGTGTCCTATGGAACAGAGTTAAGAAATGCTGAGTTTTTCAGAGATGCCACACTGAGAGGGGAAATATTGACCCTCTCCGTCCCCTTAACTCCAAATCCAGCACAGGTTTACACTTGGGGAAGGGATTCCAATAGCTCCTCTGTCCTTCTGGTCTCTCTGAGGCAGGGACCTGCTCTAGGGGACCTGTCGTTACCCTCCTCCCTGTCAAACCCTGTGCTCCTGTTCTCTGGGGTCAGTATCAATAACTAGAGCACCTCAAAGCTTTTTAGAGGATTTTTTCATTTTAAAGTACCACCTGAGACCGGAAATAAGATAAATCTTCCTTGGCTCATTGAGAAAGAGGCAGAAATGGTGTAGAAAAAGTATAAGTGGGGAAAAACTGGAACTAGATCCCCTGGCCTGATTAAGTATAGAAAAGTGATCTTTAAAATGTCTGTGTCTGGCAAGGATAAAGTGTATATTGCTAGTCATCTTAGCAGTAGCGTGGGCTTGCTGCTAGAGGGAAAGGTGAAATGGGTAGCAAGAGAGCACTACAGCTCATAGGGAGCTCTGGGAGCTGCCTTCACGAGGTATTTATGAACACGTCACCACCACAAAGTGCGACTGTTGTCACAGAAATGGGGACCTACTCAGTCTCTCATTACAGCAAACAGGGCTTCTCTAGCGGGAACCTGCAGGGAGTGGGGATCCCCTGTGGATCCACAGCCGCTAGACGGTGTGACAGCAGGCGGGAGGAGGAAAACCACAAGGCTCTTACACTGCCTGTTCATAAACACGGATCCTGTGAGGGGTTTTTGGGGGATAAACAGGAAAAAAAAGCAAACAGAAAAATGTAGCCATATCAGGATGGACTCTCCAGCCAATTTAAAAACATCACATGGTCAGTATTTTGATGATTTCTGTTCAAGTTTCTACCCAAGCCACAGAGGTGTGATGAGGCAACTACAGAAAATATAAAGGTACTGAAAAAACCCCATCTTCATGCTCACTCTCTGCACAATGGAGAAGCATCCGAGGCAGATGCCATAACCAAGAAACATTCATCCATCAACAAAGCAGCCCATTCTCATATGAAGGCTTTGGGGAAATCTCAGTTTTTAAAAGCTCTTGAGAACAGACACAGTTATCAGAGCCCTTCTCCAGTCACAGCACTTAACAAGCCCTAAAAAAAGACACGAAGGAGACCGTTGCAGTACCCCGACCGCTGGAGATTCCAGCCCTGGCAGCAGCCTGACGGCGCTGTGCTCCCCCGGCCCGGGCCCCTGTCCCTGCAGGGCTCCTGTGGGGGCTGCACAGCCCCGCTCCGCACATTCGGAGAACGAGCCCTCAAGGGGACCCCCAGCTGGGGCAACTTCAGCGTGAAGTGATGCTCCCTTTGGCCTTGCCTGGATCCAGCTTCTTTGGCCCAACGCGCCTTTAAACAAGGCAAGCTGCTCTCTGAAATGGAGCTAAGGCATGGGATATGCGTACACCAGTAACACCTGCAAGGAAAAGAGCTGAGCGCTGTGTTTCCCAGGGTCAGGCGCCAAAGCTCACAGCTCTTCATGTGACAATTTCCAGCCCCAAACCCAATATTCCTATTCAGCATGCTGCCTGCTGGGTGGGATCCCAGCAGCCCCAGAGCCTGCGTTCCCTGAAATTAAAACAGTTTCAGAACAAATATGAGGCCTTGGTACTTTTAAAAACTGTTCTTTAAGCTTCGATTGTTTGCTGCTGCCCTTATCTACAGTCATGCTGAATAAAGCTATAGCTCAATGGAAAGCTAAATGTATTCATGAGGTGTTAATGTCTACACCTTATTATTTGCAGTCTCTCAGAGAAAGCAACACTACAAACAGCGCTATGCCAGAAACTGGTTTCTTGACCGGTTGGGCATTGGCAGATGCTCGCTCTGTAAACACCCGGCTACCTGCTCCTACGCAGCAAGAGACGCACACAGAGCTGCGTTGTCACCGTGGGGTAAACAGGAAAGGTGGTGGCCAGGTGCCCGGCCAGCGGCGTGCCGGGCTACGTGCTGCTTTGAATAGCTGGCCTGTGGCTGGGACAGCCTCCCGTGGGGTGGCAAACAGACTGGGGGCACGTGGAGGAGAGATTTGGGGAGAGCTGTTTTGCACAAAGGCCTGCACAAGTTTTAAAATGTCCTGCGAGTTTCCGGCTATAAAAAGAAAGCCAGGGGAAGGCGGTCAAGTCTGCGCTCTCCATAGCAGGGCACCTCACCAGTGTCAGGAACCCGCATCCCTGCCGGGAGGTGCTGCGGGACAGGAGGGTTTGTGAGGACAAGCAGCTCCCCCCACCCTGCAAATAAGGATGGCTCCACACACAGCTCCCCGCTGTCTGCAAGAGGGAGATTTAGCTGTAGGAGTTATTTCCCTAAGCTCTTCTCTCCCTAAGTAGCCACATGGCTCCTTCCCGCTGTCCGCGACCGCTGAGGCAGCGGTGCCCAGGCAGGCGTGTTGCTCCAGCCCTGCATCCCATGGGAAGGTGGCAGGACCTCCACAGCTTGTGCGGTAGCAGCAGCCAGCCTGGGTCTGGCCTAACACAGCGCTGTGGTGCGTAAAACCTGGTTTGTAGAGAACTGCAAAGGAGATGTTAAAATGGGCAGGCATGGGGCAGGAAGGGGAACCACTGGGGCAGCAGAGTCCCGCTCAGGGGCCTTTGAGCGCGGCAGGAGTTGATGGCACCTGGATTAACAGGTCATCCAGCACATCACAGCACACCCAGCTCAGGAAACAAAGGAGAGCCTGGAAAAAGGGAGAGCTTAAACCAAGCTAACACAAAGAATCAAGCCATTAAGAGATGATGGTGGGAAGATAGAGAACAAGGCAAGAGCCTTAAGATGGGCAAGGAAACAAAGCATAGTGAGTAAATCCTGATCACTCGGGGACAGAGAGACAAAAGGTCACCATCAGCGTCTGTCAGCTCCCAGGGGGTGAGGGCACATCCAAAGGCAGCACAGTCACCGAGCAAAGCACCTGGGGACAAACCCGACAGGTGCAACTTGGTGCTTGTGAGCATGTGTGTGTTAAAGAGTGCAAATGCGAAGGAGTTTTACTTCAGTTTTGTTTTAAAATAAAAATACTCTCCTCTAGGGTCTTGCATTAACATTTGCTACACCATTTCTGCAATGCCACAACTTTGTTTCCCACAGTCTTTATCACCTAAACAGGCAACCTGTTCCCACCCAGCTCCGGTGCGAACCCTGCAGAGCGCTGAGAGCCCGGCTCTGCTGTGAAGCTGCTGCGCTGGCTGTGCTGGATGAGACCCAGCAAACCCCACGTGGACCAGCCGCTGCGGTTTGCTCTGGATCCTCGCTGCCCAGCAGGTCGGAAAATCCCCAGCGCAGTCGCTGCTGCTCCCGTCACTGACTGATGATGTTTTTAGCTGTTTATCAGTTACTTATAGAGACGCAGGTCAGAGCTCGTTACTCTGGCGTCTTCCTGGAGGAGCTCTGCTTCCTGCACCGTGTGCCAGGGAGGCTGCGGCTGCGCTGCCCACGGCATCACCCACATCGGCTCCTGGAGACAGGTGGGAACCAGGCACCTCTTGTCTTGGGTGGAAAGGGAAGGAGTTGGTGTGGATGCTTCACCTTTTTTGGGATCCTCCCAGGCCTGACAGTTGCAGCACCTCAAGACAGCTGGTGAAGGTGCAGCCAGTCACCTTTGGATCCATAATAAAACAACTACGTACTGCAAGTTTTGAAGCAGGACCAGCTGGAAGCAAGAGCTCTGATAATAGCAGTATCTCTGTTTCCCTGATGGGGAACCAAGGGTGGGTTTGCTTTGGTTACGCTGCAGCGCCTGCTAAAGCAGAGCTGGCTGGTGGTCAGCCCTGCTCCTGCCCCACATCTGTGCTAACCACTGGGCTCAGCCTGCGTGTGGTGAGAACCAGCGATCCCAGCCCACGTCAGGGCAGGGCTGGTGGATTTGGAGCGGCAGCTCCCATCAGACAGTGCTGACTGCAGTGACCTCTGCCTGGGAAACGAGAGGGGCAAAGGAAGAGAGCGGCCCCAAGGGAGGAAGGATGCGGCCAGCTGAGAAGCCCCTGCCCTGGACAAGGGTGGGAAACTCCCTGCTCCGCAAGGGAACGGCGGGTTTGAGCACCAGCCCACAGCTTCAGGCCCTCTCCAGCACTGCGTGACAGCACTGAGGGACCTCCACACACCAGCCGGAGCTCCCATCAGCTCCAGAGCAGACGTGGTATAAATATGCCATAACGGAGAGGCGTGAAGGAAGCCAGCTCTGCAGGAGATGGGGCCGTTCCTGCTTTGCGCTCCCTGCACAAGTTTCAGGGCTGGGGCCAAGCGAGGGGCTGAGGAAGGTTTGCACAAGCAGCACAGAGCACCGCTGCTGTGTCAGGGCAGCCACGCAGAGCGGGGACATCTCTGCCATCCTCTGCCACAGCAGCCACTCCACCATCTATTTGTTTCTCAGAATAAAACGAGGCAGCGAGACAGAGCAGCTGGACCAACCTGCGGACAAGCTCTTGCCACCACCCTCCTGCCCCAGTCCCAGCAGCATCCTCTGCACCCTCCTTCCTGAAACAGCAGCCTGAGCTCCTCGAGGGCCAACACAAACCCGAATTCAATCCCTAGGCTTTACCACCATTTCTAAAATCCTTCTTAGGGTGAGCTGTAGGAAAGCTGTGTAAGGTAAGGAAGGCATCGGAGGCCGGTTGCCAGGGCTGGAGGGAGAGCAGCGGGGTGCAGGCTGCAGTCACCCCCAGAGGAGGCGCAGAGACCCAGGGGAGAGCTGAGCACATAGACAAAAGGATCCACCAGGATTTTGGAAGTGCCTGTGGAGCAGGACTCCCTGGTGCGGGTGTATCCTCCTGTGCAGGCTGTCACTGCCTGCAGATAGCACCTCACTTACATCAGCTTCCTACAGAATGCATGTCAAACCACTGCTCTGATTCATTGAAAAGGCACCCAAACCCTTCTAAAATGCTATTTTTGTGCACTAACTGAATTCAGTTTTCATTGAAGCATATGTAACAGCTCAAGTCACAAACAACCTAGTAAAATGCAAAATTAGTATGTTTAAAAGGTAACAGCATAAGCTGCAACTTATATGTATTTACGCAATTATATTATATCCTCTTGCTTAGCAAAGTACTCCATTAGGTGTAGAAATTATCTTTTGTTGCCAGTTATTACATTTTTATGGTTACCAACCAACGGTAATTAAACAACCTCTTCAAGGAAACAGAGCCTGAGTATAAATGCAAATAAAACCATACAGTGGGATTTAAAACCAAGGCTCCTAATTTCATTTAAAAGCAGAACTGGAGGAGCTGCTGATTAGATACCAGCTGAGCCTGATGTCGTCTTAACTCAAATCTTGGAATTAAAAAAAATGCAAGTGGCAGAGGAGATTTCTGGAGCCCCCCAGGTAGGTGCCAGGTGCACTCAGGGATGCTGTAGTGCAAACAATGTCATTGCAACGAAGCGAGCACAGGGACGCAGATCCGGTACGAAGGGCAACTGCTCTGTAAGCTCAGCTCCAGCGTGATGCCTTGCAGGACCTCAATGGAGTCAGGAGGCCACTGGGCTGCGTTTGCTGCAGACTCCAGGGCTGATGTCAGGACTGTCCCCATCTCCATCCTGGCAGAGGGAGGCTGAACGGGCTCCACCTGCTGCAAGGAGCCTGGGTATGGGGTGCAGGGACGGATCGGACCTCTCAGCCTGTTTGGAGACCACAGCGAATCTCTTGCACAGCAGCAAGTTAATTCACTGCACCCTTCATGGCTTCTGCGAGCTGAGCTGTGCCCTGTTGCACAGGCAGCAAAACTAGGGGGGGGAACTGAACTGGGGGTGCCGGGTGCCCAGTGTGGCACTGGAGAGCTGCCAGGCCAGGCACGCTGCAAAGCAAGGGCTGCAGTAAGGGACAGGAATAGAAACCAGGTCTCCTGACCAAGAAGCTCCTTCCAGCCCGATAGGCAGGTGGCCACGAGCCGAGCACGAGACGGGGCTCAGATTAGATATGGGGTGCTGAGTGAGCGCAGCGCTGGGGAGCGACAGCCCAGCCTGCCCGGGCAGGCAGGAGGACGCTTCCCCAGGGCACCTGCAGAGGCCTGGCCTCAAACCTGACCTCTGGGGAGCAAAGAGAGGAGCCAGGAGCGTGCCAGAGCTACCACCTTGTCTGGTGGCTCAGCATTTGGGATGGGGACAACCAGCTGATGGTGGCCTAGCAGAGCCAGAGTTGTGAGAGCATAGATGAGCAGCCCTGGAAATGGCACCATAAATGCTGAGCACAGGTTCTTCAGTACTAGAAAAAGCCAAAATGCAGCACAGACGTGCCCAGAGCGGGCAGCGGTGCCAGAGCCGGAGATGGGGAGGGGGACAGTGCCAGCCCAAGTGCTGCAGGACGCAGCACCCCGGGGGGCACACTGCCTGGCCCTGCCATTGGGAGCCCTTCCCACCCAGCCACGGCGGGGAGAGATGCAAAACACTGAGCTTTCCCACAGGTTTGCATGAAGCCCCATCACTGATCCCCCATTTAGATGGAAGGGGGGCGTATCCCGAATTCCCGTGGCAGGGTAAAAGGGGAGAGCAGTCTGCCTTGCTCAGCCACCACTGTCACACCAGCCAGTTATTTTCCACTGGCCCCATGCAGCTACAAAGAATCCTGCATGGCAAGAAGGTGCCCAGGAGGCTCCCCACATTGTTTGCTTTGTTCCTTGGTGGAGGATTTGAGCCGTGATGAAGATCCCTTTGCCCAGAGGCTGCTGGGGACATGCACGGCACCTGAAGCCTGGGAAACCTGCCCTTCTCTGGGGCTGCATAACCCAAATAATACAGCAACAGCAGGGAGCTCTGGCATCAGCCAGCTTACCTTGGGAGTCACAGCTGCAGTAGAGGAAACACATCATTAGGAGAAAATTAATTAGCCTGTTGCCTTAATAGCAGCCCCCATGTCAGCAGGGAGCCTGGTCTCCAGCATGGTGTGGTGTGAGCAGGGGGGACTGGACATGAGGAAATCTGCCCAGGCCCCAGCAGCCCTCAGGACCTTCCAGCTGGGTGGCTACCAGTTTAATGGGCCATGGAGGACGCGCTCTGCCCTGAGGAGGCGCAGTTTGGATCATGCAGGGTGAGTGTGTGCCTGGATGTGGCCCCAGGCTCCAGCAGCGCTCAGACTTACAAGAGCTGCCCCACCGAGTGTGGTAGGGAAGAAGGCAGCCAGCATCACCGCAAGGCAGCCCGGTGGAAACCTCTGCAGCAAGAGCACCCTCTGCCCATCAAGAAGGTCTCGGTGGAAAGAAAGGAGGGAGAGGGGCCTCTGTGCTTTGGATTGTCCCCCCTCCCCTTTGCCCGGAGGGATGTGGCCATGGGAGCTGGAGGAGGTAAGTGCTTCCCAACGGGTCAGGCCTTGGAAGGGCAGCAGGGAGCCGAGATCCACCAGACACCTGGGGCTGGGGGAAGAGCACGTGTAAAAACGGCATCAAAAACCAATGGCACGACACGATGGGGCTGGGCAGGGGGTGCAGGGTCGGTATTTACCCCACACAGCTGGAGGTACCGCCACGAAGAGAGGACCGAGCTGTGGCTCCGCTTGGGGTGCAGCAGAGCCAGGGTGGGGTTGGGGCCACGCGCTGCCCCTCGCCCTGGGCGAAGAAGGGGAAAAGAGTCATGGCAAATGAGCTGGGGGGCTCTGCAAGCGGACACGCTGCCCGCCTGTGTGTGCGGCCCCGGGTCCCGACAGATGGGGCTTCATATGCTCGCGCTGCTCCTGGTCCTGCACCATCCCCATAGCTTGTGAGGCAGCTCAGCACAGGAGGGGAGGGCAGCAAACTGCCCAGACCACAATTACTCTGGGGTTTTATTTGTAAGGCTAACAGTGCTGGAGGAAGTGGATTTCCGCAGGCAGTGAAGAAAGGCTGCATTGAGAGGCTGGGGTGGGCAGAGCCCCTCTGCGGCCCCACAGCAAACCTGGCTGGGGAGTGGGAGCAGGCACTGCTGGATGGGGGGGCAAACAGGATCTGAGCTGGGAACAGAGAGACCAGCTTGCGGGGTTGGGACAAGCCTGGTTTTGGACAGGCTTGGGGACTGCTGACTTTAGGGCCAGTCTCCAGGTGAACCTTTCCTTCCCCCACCACTGTCCTGCTGGGGTTCTCTGGTGTCTCACTACGGGTTGTGCTTGTTCTGGGGCAGTTTTTTATCTCTTCCATGCCACCTATTTTCACAAAGTATTTGCTCTCTCAGCTGTGGCTGGGCTTAGCTAGTGGACCAAAAATCCATGAGGATAAGGCTGCATAGATGCATTTTCCTGAGGCTGTGAAAAGACTTCGGTATTGGGATGCTAAGAATGAAACATGTAAGGAAAAATCCAGTGCAACTTTAACTCTGGCATGTCCCAGCAGTTTCAGTCTTGGACTTCGCAATGTGAGGGCTCCTATGAGCCAGCTGGGGCAGGGAGCATCCCAGGGAACCCCAGCGTGCTGGGGGCAGGAAATGGGGCCAGTGGCAGCCCCGAGCTCCTCCTTCCCTGAGTGATGGAAATCCTGAGCTGTTCCTCTGGTGAGCTGTTCCTCTGCCAGCGGTGGGTCACCTCCCCACCGCAGTGCAGCCACACTCGCATGGGAAGCACAGCGTTACCCAAGGTTTTGCCCAAAACAGGGGGCTGGCGTGGGACTGTGTGCCTATGCTCAGCTTCAAACCCAGCTAAACCACATCCAAAACCTCAGCCTGAGCGCTGCTCTTGCTGTGGGGGCTCAGCCCTGTGGGCACCTATGCTGGCGTTTTGCCAGCCCCAATTATTACAAACCCAGTGTCTTTGCATCACCCCTCTGTCTCTTACTGCTGCTGTCCCTGTGCTGCGATCTGACCCGAGTCTGTCCAAGGGGTTTTCTCAGCCACAAAGAGGGAACATGTTTACTTCCTGAGCCCCAGGCAAGCCCCTAAATGACAGCTCAGACTTTGTCACTGCCAGGGTCATGGGGGGATGGCGACAGCCCCCCAACTCAAGGCATGCTCCCAGCCATGCGGTGCGTCTCGGTGGATGGGGCTGTCAGCGCCCCGCTGCAGACTGTGCCTGCACACGTGGGGACATGTTGCGCGTGGAGCCGAGCTGAAACACAGCGTGGGAGAGGCTGCCCGGGGCCGGGGTCTGGCTCCTGCTCTGTCCCACGCACCGGCATCGCCTCCTCTCCCACAGCGCGACGGGATGGGCGCGCTGTGCCTGCAGGGAGGCGGCAGAGCTCGGGCTTTGTCCGCGGTCCCCTCGGTGGGAAACTCAGCGGCTTGTAGGCACCCAAGAGCTGCAGGGCTGGAGACAGGGGCCTCGCAGGGCTGGATGCTGCGAGTGCCCCCGGGCTCACTGCTCCGCTCCCCGCGCGTCCCCTCGGGTTCCCCATTGGGCCGGGGAGGCGAACCCGGCCCGGCTCCGCCGGCGGGGGAGCAGAGCCTGCAGCTGCCTTGTATGGGCAAGGCCGGGGGGGGCGGCCTCGCCGCTGCCTTGAGCGCGGGGCTCGCCCGGGCACTCCCGAGCATCTCTGGGCGACCAGACCCGCGCGCCCGCCGGGGCGACGGCGCCCGGGGCCGCGGGCACTTCGCCCGAGTTTGGGGATCCGGGCCGGGGCGCTGCTCCCTGGAGGCTTCCGTCCTCAGGGAGGGCTCCCCAGACCCTCCTACCCCAGCCCCACCAACGGGCGGAGGCGCCCGCGACCCAGCGCTGCCCCGACGGCTGCCCCCGATGCTGCGCTCCCCGCCGCGGGGGCCCCCCCGGGCCGTCCCCACCCCTCCCGGTGCCCCTCGGGCGGCCGCCCCCGGTACCTGGCAGGGCGCAGAGCAGGCAGCAGGCGGCAGCGAGGCGGAGCAGGGTGCGCCGCGTCCCCTCCATGCTGGGCCGATCCGCGCTGGTTCCGCCGGCGGCGCCGGGGCGGGGCGGGCGGCACGTGGTCCGGCCCCAGCCCCGGAGGCGCGGGGCGGGGAGCGCCGCCAGCCCCCGCACCACCAGCACCCTCCGCAGCCCCATCCGGCCCCGCACCGCCCACGCCCCTCCCGGTTCGGTACCCAGCACTCGAGCAGAGCACCCGCGGTCCGGTCCTGGTTGGTCTCCGGCACTCTCGCTCTAGTTCGGCACCGCCCCTGGCATCATCTGTTGGTCCCCAGCATCCCCGGTTGGAGCAGGACGCTCTCGGTCCAGCCCCTCGTTGGCCCCGGCATCTTCGAACCGGTCACCCCTGGTTTGTGTAGGGCACCCCCGGTCCGGTCCTTCCGTGTGCTGGGCATCCCCAGCCCAGTCCTGCACCACCCTGTCACCCCGTGCTGGTCCAAGTGACCCCAGCCCAGGCTCTCACCATCCCTTGGTCTGGTCCTGCATGGCACCCCCAGCTCAGCCTGGCACCCCACTTTTGCCCCATACAGGGATGTGGACAGCAGCCAAGCCCAACATGGGGCATCACTCTGGAGCCCCAGCTCTGTTTCGTGGTACCAGGGTCTGTAGGCACAGCTGGATGCAGAGCTGTTCCGAGCAGCCCTGGATGCTGCCATGGCCAGGGCTGAGCCAGGTGCCACAGCTCTTTTTCCAGGGCACTCTGCCGCCCATGGGGCAGGCCCTGGTCCCACATCCCTTCCAGCCTCCTGGCGGCTGGTGGGACCCATCCAGGCATTGTGAGGGTTAAGCCAGCAGCCATCCTTCAGAAAGTCTGGCCACACTCTTCTAGTTGGCATTTCTGAAGAAGAAACCCCATTATGAAGCTGGTGCTGGCCTGGTGCCCAGCCAGGCACCCTGCACCAAGGCTGCTCTTTGGAAGGACCAAAAACCTCCTTGCAAATTCCTTGTCATGGTGTTTCCTCTCTGCCTGCAGCCTCATGTGGTGCAGCTGGTGTGAACCCTCCTGTCCTACCCCACCAGCTCTTACAGGAACAGCAGGAAGATTTAGGACTTCTCTGATTTAGAAAGGTTTGCCCATAAGGTGCAAAGAACATGGGACCTCAGAGGCATCCGAGGGTCCCACATAATGGTGTGGTCCTTGCTGCCCCCCTCTCAGGCTGCTTTGACAGAGGTGGGGCTGTGGGTCCCCTTCTCCAACCCAATACCTGTGTCTGCACCACCACAGGACAGAGGAGGAAGATGGAAATGGATATTTTTGTTCCCCAAGAGGTTTTGCCTTTCATTTTCAGTGTTGGGCTCCTGGGTACATCCTGCCTGCAGTTCAGAAGCAGGTATAAGAAAAGAGGGTCTATCTAATGCAGAACCAATCATGCCTTTTACCATCTCTTTAAAATAAATCTCAGCCTCTCATTGCAAATATGTTTGTAGCTGCTTGCCACTTATCACCCCCCCAAACCAGATGTACCATTCCTGGCATCCTGTTAAGGCAGAAGTAATTTGGCTTATACAAATTTCCCAGTTCAAAAGGGAATTATTTTAAACACATTTACAACTTTTTCTAAGTGATAAGAGTCTTCTGCTCTCCCCTAGATGCCCCTGGGCTGCCCGGCAGAGCAAAGCCTCCTTTGTGCCAGACAGGATTGGGCTCTTGGTGCCACAGTGAGCACCACCTGACCCAGCACCTCAGAGCCTGCCAAATCTCACCAGCGAGGGACCAGGGCATTTCGACACCCTTGGCACCCACCCCTGGGGGGGACATGGGCTCCAGGGGACATCGGTGCTTCTGGCTGCGACCTCAGTTCTTGAGCGTGTCTGATGCCTGCAAGCTTCTGACTCACGTCTGTCCTTTGGTCTCTGGAGATGCTGAAATGATATCCATCTCAGCTGGCTTACAGACAGCAGCTCTCCGTTGCCAAGGTTACCTGGTCTCTCTGCTTTAATTAAGCGTATAGACGTGGCACGGGGTATCTTCAACAGCTGGGGGACAGGGCTGGCACTCCCCAAGGGGTTTGTGAGCAGCACGATAAACCTGGGCAGATGAGCCGCCCTGCAGGTCACTGCTATTACTTTAGCTGATCTCCGCGCTCATTAGGATTACGCTTAACACACTAATGAGGCAATTTTGGCTCTCCATAGCACGGAAGGGTCAGTTGAGAGCAAGAAAAGAGACCGCAAGGGCGTGATGGTGTCTTTGTGGTGACACTGCCGCTTTCCTACCCTGGAGAAGGGAGCAAAAGCAAGGGGCACTGTAACATCCCACTGGTGCACAGCTACTTTCTCATGGAGTGAGCAAGAATACTCCCCTCAGGTAACAGACAGCAGCCCGCTATGTCCATTTGGGCTATACAAGGGCTCTGACTTGCTCAGGGGTAGTTGTCCTGGGCTGTTTGTGAGGAGGACTGAAAACATCCTTGCAAACTTAAGCAGCATGTAGACCAGACAGGTCTGGGTAGCAATGGGAGTTGAGGACTTAGAATAACTTCTGAAAGAAAGTTTTGTGCTTGAAAAACATGGCATTAACCTCTGCCAGTGTCACGCTCTCTCTTGCAGTGGCTTTATTTAGCTCCTGTCCTTTCATTTCTGGCCGGCAGCCAGAGCACGGAGCAGACCAGAGATGATAATGTTGATTATGCTAATTTAATAGGAAGAAGTAGATAATAGAAAACAAGTGAGTGGAAAATAGTGGCAGCAAAAGGGCTGAGTGGAAGTAAGGGCACAGGTAGCAGGGAGGGAAATGTTGGCCCTGGGAGAGACACTGAAGCTCAGTGCTTGTCTGTGTCCTGCCTGGGCTACAACACAGGCTGAGTGTGCCCCTGAGCGAGCAGAGCAGCAGCACAGCTTCGGTCCCACTGCCACTGTCACAGCAGTGCGGCCCCAGTGTGATCTGAAGAGCGATCACCCCTTCCACACAGCCCGGAGGTGAGCGGCTGCAGCGGCTGGAGCGCTGGGCAGAGGGAGGGCAGCCCTGGCCAGCACTGCTGGCATGTGGCTGCTTCACCTGGGCTCCGGGCTCACACAAATCGTTCGATTTCTGTGCATCACCCTCTCTGTCCTCTGCCCTTTGCCACTGGGCACCGGGAGCACCGCTGGCACACATCTCACCCTGCCCTTCGGAGAGCTCAGCAGATCCCAGCCTGCCCTGTACCACCCTGCAAACCTGATATTTCAGGAGGGCTGGGCAGGATTGGAGTTGGTCTTGGGGTAGACAGGGCAATGTATCATCCCCAGACAGCTGCTCTCTCATCTTCCAGAAGCACTCCACTGTGGGACGGGGCAAGGGGCTGCTCTCAAAGCGGGACGACTCAGCACTTGAAGGGATTTTTAATTCGCAAGAGAGCCGGTAGCGAACCGACAGGAGCAGAAGTGCTAATCCAAAGTGAGTCATTCCCCTCCTCCCTAATGTTGAAACATTTAAAATGTTTTTTATGAAAGGCAAATTAAATCTCACAAGTCAGAGCCAAGAAAAAAGACTTTATCAAAGAGCAGAAGATGCTACTGGGTGACTTGCAGGCAGAGAGAGGGAGCATTTGCTCAGCAGCCCAGGATATTACATCTCCGCCGTTGCTCTCCCAATGCAAAGAGCACTGCCATTCATCTATTTTTAACACCAGTGACGCAGGCGGTGAACCTGACTTCAAGGCTGGGAGCTTGTCTTCCCCCTGCATATCTGTCCTGACTCATCTTTCTTTCCAAGGGCCATTCACAGCTTTGTGGCCTAGCAAAGGAAGGCAGGAAAAACAAAACCGAAGGAAAAAAGCAGATGAGACAGCAAAGCGTTGGATGCAGAGAACTAATCTGGGAAAAGAATAATAAACGCTGGGGCTTTGCTGGCTGGGGGAGCTGGAAGAAATGAAGGAGCTGGGAGACCTGAATGTATCTGGGGTCACAATGATCTGGGATCAGGATCTCCCATGCAGCTGAGCAGGGACCCGGTGGCAGCTGGGCGCTCGAAGCTGTGCACAAAGCCCAGGCTGGAGGAATGAGGGTACCCAAGCCAAGGATGGCTGGGGGGACAAGCTGAAGAGCTCTGCTGTGGCTGATGTCTCTGTTTGCAGTGCCAGAATGGGCCTCTGCGCCGTTGTAATTGCAGACATAAGGGCAGCAAGTGTGAGGAGTGTAACAAGAGGAGGGGAGGCTGCTGCGCAGCCCCTGGAGGCGAAAAGCTGTGCTTTAATCCCGGAGAGGAGCTGGCTTAGCTTGGGAGCGAGGACAGTGCACCAGACAATGCAGGAACCCTTTTGGGCCTTGGCATGGGGCAGGAGAGGTGGGACTGATGTCCACGTGGGCTGGTGGCTTGGATGCTTAACAGGACTGTGTGGTCTCTTTGGGCATCCACCATGGTCCAAGCTAGTACCAATGTTTCTGCACTCTGGTGGCTGTTACTGGGAATACATCTTTGTCAGATATCTAAGGTTTTCCCCCACAAAATCGATATTTTGGCATCAGACAACCCAAAAACTCAGAGGCTGCTGGGGGGAGATGTGCCCCAGGCCTGCCCTGGGGTCTCGCTCTTTGCTCCTCGTCTCCTCAGGGTGCACGGCTGGAGCACGGTCTGATGGGCTCTCCCTGGGGCTGAAGCCACCCAGGAGCAGTGACACAGGGTCAGTGCTCACCCACCACCCTGGCGCTTGCACAGCCTGGCTGGGAGCATGGTGGGGCAGGCTGGAGCAAGCTGGCCTGCAATGTGCAGCTCCATGCCTGCGGTACCACAAGGAGCTTGGCCCCAGCTGTGCCACGCACCGTGTCAGCGTGGACAGGCTCTGAGCTGGCGCCAGGACAGCAGATGGCTGTGATGGGAAGGCAGGAGAGCACAAGACCATAGCATTGGTCACAGCAGGGCAGCCGCCTAAATGGGAATATCCATCTGCCCCAGCTCAAGCCTCTCTGGCTCCCCGGGCAGGGTGCCTGGTGCTGCTGCCAGCCTCCTCCTGGGCTCTGCCCAGTCTCCTGGAAGAGGAATGTGGAAGATGCTCAGACAAACCCATAGTTGCCAGGTCTCGTATGGAGACATGTGATGCCAGGTTTGAGCTGACGTGACAGCACGGCTTTGTGCTCAGGGACACGCTGGTTGCCTTGCCCACACCGGTGGTGAGACAGAATCGTTAATCTCGTTCTTCATCATCATGCATGTAAATCCTTGTCTGGAGGACAGTGTGCAGGCAGCCCCCACAGGACAAGGGGTAATGGGATCAAGCTGGAACACAAGAGGTTCCACTTAAATTTGAGAAAAAACTTCTTCTCAGTAAGGGTGACAGACAGTGGCCCAGGCTGCCCAGGGGGGTTATGGAGTCTCCTTCTCTGCAGACATTCCAACCCACCTGGACATGTTCCTGTGCGACCTCACCTGGGCGTTCCTGCTCCAGCAGGGGGATTGGACTAGATGATCTTTTGAGGTCCCTTCCAATCCCAAACATACTGTGATACTGTGAGAGCCCTCCCTGCTGCCAGGAGGGTGGTCATGGCGTGAGAGGGAGCACAAGGTCCAAGTGCAGCCCCAGCTGCGCCGCATTCTGCTCAGAGCGGTGGGACATGCCCGCTCACGGGTGAGCAAACCTCACCTTGGGCTGCAAAGGCCACTTGCAAGGCTGGCTGAGGGAGGCACGGGTGGGAGAATGTGTCTCCAGGGGAGCCTGTTAAGATGCTTTTTGAAATCTAAGCGGTTTAGTGTGTGACTAAAAAGCCTAAAGGGATCACTTTTCATGGCTGTCTTGTTAAATGTCCACCAAAGACAACGGCTAGAAAAGGGACAGCATTGTCATTAGGCAAGGGTAAATTCCAGGCAGTGCCACCCGGACCCTCTCCTCTAGCTCCTGTGACAAGACTCCAGATCTCCATGGGTGTAAATCAGAGCAGAATTTGACCATTCCTATCTAAAAGGGATGTTTGTTCTTGTTGGATTTTATTACATGAAGTATTCCATGGGTTAAATCACTAAGATGCCCAATCTCATCACAGTGCTGTGAAGCCAAACCACTGTCTTGTTCCCCTGGGAGGGCAGAAAGACATCCCCATTTAGACATCCCCATTAGACAGTCAGTCTCATTTTGGAGCTCACAAAACCTCTCTGTCGGGGAAAACAGCTGCTCTGCTACAGCGGAGGCAGAAGTTACATGACTACATTGCAGTGTTTCTCCTTGGGAAGGAGAAATCTCCTGAACTTCCCTTCTCCAGGGCATTTCCAAAGCCTGGGGGAAAGAATTCCCCCTCCTGCCTGCTCTCACCCAACTTCTCTTATGTCTATTTTTATTGCCACCCTGTGAGTTAACCCTTGGCTGCTCTTTTGCCAAACCGGTTATGTTTAAAAAGCCAAAGCGATCTGTCTGGGGAAGAGAGTCGGTCTGAGAGCAGAGAGGAGTGTTTTGAAGTGGCTGATGTTTGCGTGGGGCAGCAGCGCTGGAGCAGCTGCGGGAGGGGGAATACCCACCATGAGCAGAGCTGCCTGCGGTCTCACAGGCTGGGTGACCCTACTGGGGTGCAAGACAGAGACAGAACTAAGTACGCTGTGACATCTGCAAGACTTTGTCTTTGATGAGTCTCTTTCATGAGTCTTCTAATACAATATTCATTTTCCTCTCTCTGAGAGACAGGGGAAGGCTACAAAAGCCGCTCATCTTCTGCAGGTATTAAGGCCATAGATTTGCTGGGGGTCCTTGTGCTGGCTGTGAGGAGTGACGGGGGACTTTCTCTTGACTCACACGCACACATGGTCACCAGCAAAACACATTGTTTTGTCCACTTTCCAAATTAAGGCCTTGCCTTCAAGATAAAGCCACAGGAGGGATGATAAAACTACCTTATTTCCCTCTCAAAAAAGGGATCATCTGTGACATACATCACAGGACCTCATGCGATGTTATAGGAAGTACTATACAAGTGTTTCCATTTGAGATGTAACTTTACCGAACCACACTGGCATATTTGAATGCCATATTTGCACCAGCCCATGGGATAAACACTCACTCATGGATATTACCAGTAAGACATTTATTTGCAGGATAAAGGCAGAGACAACGTGTATCTTGTTTTGAAGTAGAAAAGAGGTGAAATTTCTGGTGGGGCACTGGGGAAAGAGAATTCAGTCGCTTCAGTGCTGGGATTAGCTCCCAAAAAGAGAACTAATAAAAAGCTACCAGCAGATGTCACCTCGAAGCCAACTAACGGCTGCCAAACCAGCAGGGACGGGGGATACTGGGGAAATAGCGAGGTGAAATGGGAAGGCACTGGGGGTGTCTTCAAGGCGATACCAGACCGCAAAATCACTGCGCCCCGGCACAGTGAACGACCACGGAGATGCTTCAGAGTCGGCTTTGTAAAGGCTTTTCAACTTGCTTGGATAAATCCCAGCAAAATGCAAAGCATTGAAATTTAACTTTAAAAAATCAGTTCTACCAAATTAAAAACCCCACAAAACTTGATGAAAAGCCCCATTCTGGAGCTCAGTTCTGCTTGAGTGTCAGCAAGCAGGACACTGACGGATTGGAGTAGTTCTGTCTGCTTTGTCAGTGCTTAAAATATGACGGCTACAATAATGTTTAATGGCTTAATTACAAGAGCTTTGTTGCACCATGCGTTTGAGCTGTCATTAGAATAGATGTTTGCATATGGTTGATATTTAGCATTTGGGAGTGTGGGAAAATTCCCTGTGAAGGGAATCCAGACGGAAAAATAAGAAAACAGGACAACTTATTTCCCATGCAAAGTACTTTTAATTTATTACCAGTGCAGACATTATTGTACATATATATATATATATTTTTTTTTTTTTCCAGGTAAATTTACAAAGTTTTGCTGTAGAATTGGGTGAAATTCTGAGACTAAATTAAATCAATATACTGCAGGCTAGAGATTTTAATCCAACTGTAAATCTTCATTCATTATTATTTGTAGAGCTGGTGCTGATGTTTCCAACATGAAATTCCCTCGAACACATTTTGGATTGAGCTGTAAAGATTAGATGTAAACAGTGACGAAGGATAGTGAGAAAACATATTACTAATATGGCAAGGCAAGGCTGAGCAATGCATTCCTGTCCAAGACCCTTCTGCTGTTTTAACTGGGATTCAGTTATTCTGTCCAAGAATCTACAGCAAATTAACTTTGTTTCTTAAAGAGTTTCAGTAAAAATAGCTCAACCACTGCCAAGGATGAGGTCAGGGAAAAAAATCGGTCCCTTGCCAATGTAAAACAAACCCCAGCCCCCCTCACCACCATTTAATGAGATGTTCTAGTCCCGCCGTGCTTTGGAATGGATATTTGAAGTCTGGCAGTGTGTCCTAGCAGGAAACAAGGTATCCTTTTTCTATACTTTTCAAACTGCCTGCATGTGGATAAGCCATAATTTGAAAAAAATAGCAGTTTGTATGCGAAAAATCACAGACTTATTACATCTGGGAAGCCAGAACCTCCGGGTATTTGGGTTGCGCCGAGCAGGCTGCAGGCAGCGGCTGAGCAGGGGGTTCTGTGTCCTCCGCTGTGACCGACACCTCGAGTGGGGTGCAGGCGGCTGGAAAATCAAGGACGAGTTTGGGTTAAATGCTGAAGTCGTGAGAGCTGGAGTGAGGAGGAGAGGAGTGAGTCCTGCGGGGCAGAGCAGCGGCCGGCCAGCGGAGGTGAGGACAGCAGCGACGCCGCCACGGAGCCCACGCACGGTCGCTTTGAAGCCGGGTGCTCCCCTGCCGGCTGTCAATGGCTGCCCGAGCGGAGGGGTGAGCGTTGCTGTCGGCACTGGCTGCGGCGCTGCTCCGGCTTTAGGGCGAAGGGCCGGCGGGACCCGCAGTATGAGAGGACAACGATCCCCGGACCCGTTGCGGTGCCCGTCCCGCTGACAGCTTCACGCCCAGCGCTGCGTATAAACATACGCGGATTGGCTGCTCCGCCCGTCCGTCACCGCGTGTGCCACAGTCTTACTGGCTAACTCGCTTACTTGTAACCCGTCCTCAAAGGCTGACCAGTGAAAGCGAGGCGCCCCTAGCAACGCCCCTCTCTCTTTCTTCTCACTGGCTCCCGCTCTTGTCTTGGGAGCTGTTGTTGCTCTTTTGGTTGGGCGATCGGCCTGCCTCTCAAGTGGCTCATGACCAATTAAAAAGGAGTATTCTCGTGGACTACCTGCGAGTCCCTCCGCTTGGTTTCCCTTAATCCATTGGCCGAAGGGTGCCGTCCATCTAGCCCTGTCCCGCACCGATTGGCTGTTAGGGAGGGGCGGTGCTGTGGGCGGCTCGGCGGCGGCGCTCGCCGCGGGGGGGCGGACGCGTGAGGAGGAGGCGGGGGCCGCGGGAGGAGGAGGAGCCGCGGTGATCACGGCCCCGGGTCCCGCAGCTGGGCTCTCTCCTCACATGGGGCCCCCTCGCTTGCCGCAGCGGCGGGGCAGACCCTCGCCGCGCTGCTGAGGGGCCGGGGCTTGGCTGCCGGTGGGGTATGCGGCCATGAGAGCCCGCGCCGCCCGCAGGCCCTGCTGGCGCCGCCGCGCAGGTAACGGCCGGCGCGCGAGGGGCTGAGCGGGGCGCGAGCGGAGAGCGGGGCGGGGGGAGCCCGCGCGGCCCCGCGGAGGCCCGTGCGGGAGGCGGCGGGGCGGGAGGCGGGAGCGCGCCGGGAAGGGCAGCCTGTCAGCGGAGGGGAAGGGGCGGCCGGCGGGGTCCCGCTGCTCCCCGCCCCCGGCAGCGCGGGGAGCTGAGCGATGTGTTTCGGTGAGCAGGTGTGCGGGGTCGCTGCGTTCGCCCTGCGGGTGAGGGGGAGCGGGGGCCGCAGGGCGCCTGAGCGCTGCGGGGAAAGCCGGCTGGAGAAACCCGTGCCCTGATCCGGGGGCAAGGGTCTGCCTGAGCACGGCTGGGAGCGCTGCCCAGCCACATGAGGATTGCCTCGAAAATGGTCACTTTGCCAAGAGGTGCGAAAGCTTTGGCTCCGGCTTTGCTATTTTAAGTGCTACCCTGTAAAAATACATGAATCATGTTTTAATGACAGGCTCGACTGCTCAGGTGTATGTGCATATATGTTTGCTTTATGGCTTTCAGATGAAAGGTGCTGTATAAACGCAGATGATCGCCCTTAATATTGCATTCCTTTGAGGGTGGGAACCGTATTTGCATTAAGTATGGAGGACTTCCCGTTTATATATTCTGGTAGATAGGAAAGTTGATAGCTGAAACCTAAAATTTTGAGAGTACTGAATTGAATCTTATTTAAGTTTATGCCTTTCTTTCTGTGCACCCAAAGGAGACTTGCAGCTAATGTTCAGGCTAATTTATGAGAAGCCTTTATGCTTCAACTGAAATGGCTTTTTTTTTTAAGTAGAGATCAGAGTTCTAGTATATTTTATTGTCTGCAAGATCAACAGACTTACAGTTCCATGGACTTAATTAGACAGTGGAATTTACAACCTAAGATAAGACTTTTTTTATGAGAAACTGATATGCCCAGTGGACTAGCCATAAACCTTTCCATTTAGTCATCATATTTGGAAATTATTGTTGCATACCATATCCTGATAGGCCAATAAAAATGTCATTTTCTGAGTCTCGCAGAAGTATATGGTACAGCTTTAGACATGGCTGCGTAATTCCATTGTCCGTTTTGGTTTGTCTTCATGTTGCATGTAAAACATGAGTAGCTTGAACTGAAGGCAAAGGGATGTGTTCCCTGTACCTGGTGGCAAGTGTGGGTTTTTTTTTTACTTGGCTTTTTTGTGCTATTAGGATAAACAGCTGTCAGTGGGAGCAGAGCAGGAAATAGAAACAGGAATCTTTGCTTCAATACTTAGTATTTTTGCGACTGTGGAAGGACACATTTGGTCTAAATGGGATATTCTGGTGGTATAGCCTCCTGTAACCTAGTTGTACCCTACAATTCTATATGTTTGCTTTTGCCATTGTAATTATTTATGCAAGTGATTTCACAAATTCGTGAAAGAAAAGCAGGATTAAAGGAGGGGACTGTTGCTTCTGTGTCTGCTGCAGAAAAGAATGAAGCTTGTGGTTCACTTGCATCATAGGTTCCCTTTCTGTATTCTTCCTCTAGCTGAGAACCATGCATTTGCACAATGGCAAAGCTGCTTATTATATCCCTGCAGCATGGTACCTTGCAGCCCAACATAAAAAATAAGTGCTCTTCTACTCAAGATCAAACAAGGTCAACATTCATGACTTTTTTTTTTTTATGCCCTTTTCCTGCTTGTTAATTCCCTAACATATTCACTTCGAGTTGTGTGTTTATCAGTAAGTACGTCTAATAATCAGTAACTGTATCACACTGGCTCCATCTGTTGTCTGTTGCCAAGGCCTCCTTCTGACTTGGATAGTAAGCTTCTTTTCATATGGCCCTGTCACTTTTTTCTAAGTTGAACACATTTCTGGTAGTGGCCAAGCCACTTTTAGGTATGTTTGTCCTACTGGTTGCACTGGAGAACTGTAATAGCTCTGGCAACCCAGAGTGGACTTAGTTGAGGTAACTTTGCTTTTGAAGGCTGACTTGGTACATTCCAGGTCTGTGGCTCACAGAGTTACGTGTTTCTCCGTGGTACCCAGGGTGCCTCAGATTGATATGTAAACACCAGCAAACTCCAATGTCTCCAGTTCCTTAACAACAACAGATTTGGGAAGCCCTGTTCTCACTTCAAAAATTCATAAATAGCCAAGGCTGTGTTACTGTTCCATTCGTGCAGCTGGTACCTGAAGGAAACATGGTACTGGGTGTTTCACCATAACTGGTGTTTCAGCTGTGTTTTAAGGTTAGATTACAAAATGGGTTTTAAGTATTTGTTGAGATGATACTTTCAGCTGGAAAATACAAATATTGTCTGTCCCGTGTGATGGTGTATGAATGTAAGATTGTATTCAAGAGAGGTCTGTCAGGTATGAAAGTCAGGCTGCTCACCTTACTTTCATCCCTCTTTTGAGCATTCTTGTTCTCTTTTCTTGCCTTTGCTCTGCTGGATTGTCTCAGTGGCTGCATTGAAACAGCAGAAAGTGGCGTCCCATCTCATGTGAATCCTCCCAGTGTTAATAGAGCTGTCAGTCCTCAGCCATAAACCTGGCAGAGGCGCTGAAGGGGGAATTCCTTGATTACTGAGATGTTACAATACCTGTTGGTATTGGAAGGCTTTGATTCCCTTT
Source organism: Nesoenas mayeri (assembly GCF_963082525.1). Taxonomy (NCBI): domain Eukaryota; kingdom Metazoa; phylum Chordata; class Aves; order Columbiformes; family Columbidae; genus Nesoenas; species Nesoenas mayeri. The sequence continues at coordinate 32,472,092 of NC_137554.1, read as the reverse complement.
GTTTTCCTCAAGAGCTAAGCAAACATCAGCCTGCTGACACCTGGAAGGCATGAGCTGCTTCTCAGTGTCTTTACTGAGCTCTGTTTTGTTAGCCAAACGTAATATATTAAAATTATCCATTTGAAGCAGCAGCTGTGTAGTGTACATGATCTACTTGAGTGATTATTTAACTCTAACGATGCTCTGTAACTAGGCTAGAGTCTGTCTACACTGTGTATTGCACTGACTAAAACCAGACTAGGAGACAAATGGATTTTGTGAGGTCCCTCTGTAGAGGTTTAGTTTTCTATTATAGTTGGACCCACGAAACTGTTGGCAATTATACTATGGGCATATGGATCAAGTGATTTTTCTGTTTGTTTGTGTGGTTCCCCACCCCCCCCCAGTGATATTTGCCTTCTAAGTGTGTGCCAGAATTTATGCCTATGCTTGATGCAAATATTTTTAAATCTACAACCTTGGCCCTGAATCCTGAGCTCTGCAGTAAATTAATAGCTAGTCTCTTTTACTGGTTTCAGACTTGGCTTCAGTCACAAAATAAATGAACTGTTTGTTTCAGCTTAGCCTCTTGTGGAAGTTTGTTTGCACTATAAAACCACAATGCAGTTTAGCAGACTTCCAGTTTTTGGAGTGGTGTATTAGGGCTAATGCAGGTCTCTTCTGAGGAATGTCAGCCCTCCTTGTGGGAAGCTTTTGTTATGACAGTACTGGCCAGAGCTTGGAATTATCCCCTACAGGGGAGGTGAAATTAAAGCAAGATGTTACCTAAATGAAAATAGAAAATGTTGAGATTTTGACATTCATATGTAGTGTTGCAATTAAGAATTTAAATTGGACCCTGAGACTTAATGCTGTAAAAGTAGTTAAAAGACTTCAGCTTCAGGATGAGCTGGGCCAAACATAGTGCAAGTTCTGATACTTGTAACCACCTTGCCTATAAATATTTGATATTATCCTTCTATCAAAGACAAGAAGCTAAGTTGTGGATAAACCAAGGAACTTTTGCTCTGTTAGGAAAGCAGATGATAGATGACAGCAGTTGAGAACAAAACTGTGGAATGCCTGGATCTCTTTACCTGTTTAGTTTGAGTTCTTGTGTTTTACTCTCAAACTTTTTTTTCTCCTCCAGGCTAATGACCTCAAAGTCAATGCAGTCTCTGGAAGATTTTGCTCTTTACATTCCTCTGAAGCTTTTCTAAAATTTGCACATTACTACAGTGAATGCTTCCCCCTGCTCCCCTCAGTTATTATTTTGTTGAGTGACACTTGCCAGCGTAATTCCTTCATGTTTTTGTAGTGCTAGGCTTTGAAGCTACATCATGCTATGAGTTTAAATAGTTAACTCTTGGCAAATTACTTATGTCAAAGCTTTGGCATCTTGTTCTTCAGAAAACCTTTTCAAATTAATAACATGCATCCACCAGATTTATTGCTTTCCAGGCTGCATGCCTAGCGACAGTCTTCTGTGTCTAAAAAAGGCTGTTGTTGTTAAGGCCATCTTTTAGGAAACTGCAAGGTTGACATTTGGGTGCAAATATGCATGTTATAAAGATACAGGGGACAGCAAAAGTCTTAGTAATGAATTGAAATGTTTGGTTTGGGTTGATTGGTTTGTATGTTTGTTTTTAAGGATCATCTTTTATACCCCATGAAACTTCACCCATTTTTATATCTATGAAGCCTACAATTTCACCTCTTAGTTTTACATTGATGGGTGGGGTATAACTTGACGTGCTGTTGTGGGGTTTTCATCTTTAAATATTTGCAAGCTTAGGTATTGGTTTCGAAAGCCGAACATCTAATTAACCAAATAAATGCTGATAGTATTTGTATTTATTGTAAATTCAATGAGTAAAAAAGTCCATGCATTCATGCAGTAGTGAAAGTGATCCTAAAATAATATTAACATGGGTAATTATTTTTCTTCTTCAAGGTTTGTTTTGTTACACTAAGAAATTAAGATGTGGTAGGGCACGAAACATTCTGTAATTGTGCTTTTCAGTAATGTAGTAAATGTGTGAGTAGGGCAGGTATGCATTTCGAGAGTTTTTAAGCTGAACTTTATTATGAAAAAAACCCACCCAACAACCTTTTAGCTGGTTGCAGGATTTGCAGGATAGTCTTGGATTCTGTTCAGTGCACTTTAATTAACCACACAAGGTAGTAAATTAAAGTACCTCAGACTGACTTGACAGTCAATTAAACCTTGGTTGATTTCATTGAGAATGTGATCATTAGTGTAATTGGCCAAAATGACAGGAGGCCCACTTGGAATTGTGCCCACTTGAAATTTTCCTCTAATTCTGTGTGTGCAATCCTGGGCGGAAAAGGAGACAAACGGAGCTCTATCCTAATAATTTCCAAGGATTTCGTGTAGCTGTCTGGAAATAAGGCAAACTCCAGCAGGCAAAAATGAAGGAACGGGTTACTTGGGAATCCAGATGGCAAAACCTTTTGGGGTTTGTGTTGTGTGAAGTACTTTGAATCTCGTCTTTCATTGTGGGGTTTGTATAGAGTTTTGCAAAGTTCACCATGTGATTTTGATCAAAAGGATGTGTATGTATGAGGGTTTCTTTATTTTTTAATAGATTGAGAGACTATATTGAGAGCTGATATTTTGTTAATGGTATTTGGTTACTTAGGACAGAGTTAGGCTTTTCCTCCTGTTTAAGATTGCTTACATAACTTGGTATCTTCCTCTAGTTAATATAACAGCAATCTTTCTATTTTCTTTTTGTATATATATTGCTATGCCTGAGAACTTAAACTTATAGTCCTGATTTACAAGTTGCTTTAGTTTGCTGGGCTGCGGTGTGGACGTGTTGTTTCACTAGATGTAGCAAGGGTGTTTATAAGCTCCAGAGTCCACTTAATCTGGTGTTACTGTCATACTGGAGTGTTAGACTGTGCATTTATGGGGCAAATGCTTGTGCCCTTCCTGGGAAAGCGTCTAGTGCATGTGGGCATTACTCTGATGCAAATAAGTTCTAAAAAATGGTTTCTTCAATTACAGCAGGTTTTCTGGTCAGTCTTCAAAGTTACCTGCATCTCCTGTTCCAGAAAATGAGTTGTTAACACCATGGTTTCCTGTCTGTCTTCCTTCCACAGACAGTTCTTTCTTTATCTCCTTGAGAGTAACCAAATGTTAGTTTGTCCCTTTTAGATCAAAAGGAATTATTTAAATGTGCCTTGGAAATTCCTGGGCATCTTCTCTATAGCTGGGGAGGTTCTCTGGGCTATTTTTCTTAACTAGGGAGCTATAACAGGCTGTGTCTTCCCATTGGTGCTTCTGTACCATTTCCAGACCTTCAAGGCTCATGGGGCAAGAATATGAGGTCAGAAATTGGATCCCGATCTTCTGTGTGGCAACTGGCCACACCACAACATTAGACTGTATGGTACTATCATCTGAAAAGTGCAGTAAGCTCATGATATGGGAGTCTGCGTATAAAATTCTGTAGGAATAACATGACATGGGATTTGATGGAGATTCTATTTTCTTAATCACTGGTAAGATTCTCTTACACCCACCTCCTCCTGACTCCCATTTAGACAGGGTTAGTGTTAAGGTGGTTGAAATAAACACCTCGAAAAATATGAGGGGTTTTTGTTTGTTTGTTTGCTTTTTTGAGAGGATGACCTCAAATTAATTGCATGCAGTTCAACAGAGCTTACTTCTGAAGGCAGGGAAGGACTGATGTTTTTCTGATGTGTTGGCACAGAGCATCTCTGGAAGATGCACTGCATACAAAACATGGGTAGAGCAGCACTGCTGTATATTCAGAGGACAGCTGGTGTGCCTCTGTTTTTGAGATGCCTTTCAAATTTAGTGTATTGTTCAGGTTTAAATAGAAGTATAATTGCCTGGTCTGTTCTCTGCTTTGCGATTATTTTATCTACCTTTTTTTTTTTTTTTTTAAATTTTATTATTTCCTTCCCCTCCCTCCAGTTTTTCATTTGCTCTCAGAGTGGGACGAGGGGGGAAAAAAAGAGAGAAATCTGTCCTTTTTGTGACTGCTCACTTTGTTCAGGTTTTGTAGGGGCTCACCCAAGTGCTGTAAATGAACAGTTAAGTGTGGAAAAGATGAATAACCTATTGAGTCTAAGGTTTAAAGAAAAAAAAACAAGTAGGCCACCTGTCAGGTTTGCCAGTCCAAGCTGCATTTGATGGGCTCCAGAGTCATCCCGATTACTTCATCATCCTCTTAAAAATTTAAAATATAAATAAATAAATAAAAATCCCTTACTGTTGTTTCTTTTTCCTCTCTTTTCCCTTTTTTTTTTTTCTCCTCTCGTACTTGGCAAATGTAGCTTATTTCCTGTGTTTGGTTGAACTGAAATTAATATAGCTTTAAAAAGTATCTTAGGGAGAAGAACTGTTCCAGCAGTTTCTTATAAGAATTCTTTGGTTTTGTGGCAGGATTGTTGAGGTTTTTATAAACTTGGGGGCTAGATCTGCAGTGGATTTAAACGTGTGTTCCTACCAGTTAAGGAACTGGTCTTGGAACACTCGTAGGTGGAAGCTTTAAAAACAAAGGTTTAGGTGCTCCAGCCTCCAGCTACTGTTATTGACAACTAATAATTTTCCTTATGCTAACTGAAAGTCAAACTGTTTTCTATAGTTAGGGATGCTTTGTTCAGTCTCTAATGTGAAGTCATTTCTTGCAACAGCAGATTGGTCACCAACTGCTACTGAAGCAGAATAGAACGTTACATTTTGTGGGTTTCCTCCTGCTTAGTTGATGGCTTTAGCAACCAGAACTTGAGTAAAAAAGAAAGGGGGTGGGGAGGGAATGGAAGTTGTTACCAGTTAAATTTAGAGTTCCAAACCTATTCATCTTGGAATAGCCAGAGGATAGATCCTTGCCATGAATCTAAAGGAAAAGTTTGTTAGGTTGTCTGTCTTTATTTATGATACTATGGGGTTGGGTGTGGTGTGGTGTGTACGTTTGTTTGTGTTGTGAGGTTTTTTTGTTTGTTTTGGGGTTTTTTGGTGTGTGTTTGTTTTTGTGCCTCTACTTGGATATCTCCTGCTTTTTTGTTGTTGTTGTTATTCCTTTAAACTAGTATAAGCTGTGTTGGAGTCCTGTCAAACTTATTAGGTATGTTTAGAATAATGATAATCTCAATTTCTTGTATTTTAGGATCCAACAAGAGTAGAGAACACAGCAAATTACCCGAAATGTGAGAAGCCTTCCCTTAGCAAAGTAAAACCTTGTTTTCAAAATGGACCGAAGTAAGCGGAATTCAATAGCAGGATTTCCACCTCGCTTGGAGCGCGCTGAAGACTTTGATGGTGGCCCTGGAGGAGACGGGACTGCATCCCAGATAGGAAGAGTTTGTACCTCTTCATACAGAGCCCTGATAAGTGCCTTTTCCAGACTTACCCGTCTCGATGACTTCACATGTGAGAAGATTGGCTCTGGTTTCTTCTCGGAGGTGTTCAAGGTGTGTGTTTAGTTTTTTCCTCTATTCATGTTGATTGCTTCATAGTTGCTGCTGAGAATGTACCAGAGTATAAGCAGAAGTACTTTTCACAAAAGTACTTGTCAGAGAAGTCAACTGTTTGTTCTTGTATTTTATTTACTCAGGGTGAGTGAGTGAGTGTCACTCTTTAAACTATGTTTTTTACTTGTAATTTATTTGTGCAATTGCAGAGGCTATTTAGGAGAAACAGGGAAAGCTTAAAAAACCCCTCAGGTTGGTTCATCATTTGGTCTCTGCCATGTATTTTTGCATTCATGGGTGTATTAAACACTAATGGCTGTTGTGTTTTTTTCATATACAAGTGTGAATGTCTTTAATTTAGCTAGATTAGTTTTGTGGGCTTGCACTCACTTTTTAGTAGTCTGCCTCCCAACACTAGATACACGTGTGTTAGGAGATGTACATATGATTACTGAATTTGAAACCACAAAATTTATTGCACTGAAGCTACAATGCATTTAGGTGTTTGTTTCTTTTCCTGCTTGCTATGCGGTGCCTCTAACTCAAATAATCAGAGACTGGTTTGATGTAAATAGTATGAATGAGAAAATCTGATGTTGCCAGTGACTTGCTGCTCTGAATCTGGGAAGTGGATGAGAACTTTGTAAAGCAATTTGTGAAACCATACAGGCAACCCCAGTTTTTTAGCACTGGTGATATTTCTGCTGTTCTGGTAAGGTTTGTCCTAGAGGAATGGGACATTGAGTTGACTTCCAGCCTTTCATGCACTGCAAAAATAATTTGTTTCCTTGTCCCAGTTCCTGAGTTTAAACCAAGTCGCTCCCCAAATTATTTCCATTTCAAGTGAAATGCCAGAAAACTTTATCTCACAATATATTATGTCCATTCCGTGACACCGTGTGGTGTTTTCTTTAAGAATTTAAACAAAAAAACCTCTTATTCAGCTTTATTGATGTAAATAGAAATGTGAATTAGAAAATGCAGATTATGATGGTGATGCTTTAATACTCAAAGGCATTCAGATCTCCATATATATCTCTCTTCTTGTGGAAAGGCAAGTCACACCGCAGATTTTTTTCTGTTTAGCTAGATATATGAAATTTAATTCTGACTAACACAAGTTTTTAATTCCTTCAAATGGGCAGACATGGCAAATTTTATTTGGGGTGTGTAGTAGGCATGGTACAGGTCAGCTCTTTATAAAGCCAGTTTCTATACAAATTGAGAACACAGTGGTTTTTGTTTGGTTTTCTTATTTTCCTGTTTGGAAAAGCTTTCTGTAATTCATTTTGTAGCACCTGTCTTTATATCCAGATATTTCTTAACATGGATTGAACTGATTTTTAGGTCCTGTGTGTCACTGGAACTCATCTTTATAACTTTCACAGCAAAGCTACTGTGAAGTATGTAAGGGTACCAATAGACTTTTGTCACCTTTAAGTAGTGGGAATAACAGATTTTGGTTTATTTGTGTGAATTTCAGAATTCGTGTTTTGGAGTAGTTTTGTCTTACGTTTATCTCAGTGTTGTTGAGTAGATATTGTGTCTTTTCCTATTATGTAAATTTAGGATCTTGCCCTCTTTCATACTTGCATTTTCCAGTGCTTAGATTATGAATCTATCCTATAGCAGTATTGTCAATCATATTTATGTTTGGACTTCAAAAGGTTTTGTAGTAGAATAGCTGCATGCTTTGTGAACAGATTGACTATATGAAATAGCTACGATATTCTACCATGTATTGGTGAGGAACATCATGGAGAAGTGCCCTGAGGCAAGGTGCTCATATACTCAGCATTATAGATAATTGTGAAACAAAAGTAGCTGTGGGAAGAAAGTGGCTAAAAGTATATTTCCAACACTCACAGTGACTGATTTTTTTAATAATACTGTATTTTAGGAGAGCACTTGGTTTAGCCAGGTAGTGGCATATAGAGGTAAACGTCTGTTTCAGAATTTACACTGATTGAGAGAAATCCTTGATACCCGATTTAACTTCTTGTGCATTAAGTCTGCTAACTCTTTAAAAAGCTTCCCCTGCCATTCCCCTTTTCGGTAAGCTAAACTAGACATCACACGGTGTCAGTCTGCAATCAGTAGTGCCATTACTCTAGGAGAGCATGGTAGTAGTCTGAGTATCTAGTGTCTGTTTTCCCAGAAACAACCACGGACCTCCTGCAGGGACACAATGAGCGATAAAACCTTTTCTTTCACCTCAGCTTCAAACAAGGTCTCGCTTCAGTTTTGGCACAAAGGGGTGAGAATGCATTAGGACCTTATCTTAGATGCAGTTCCATGCTCATTTAAGAAGGTTTCTGTTCTGCTAGTTTATCTGCATGACCCCCTCAGTAATTAATCCTGCTGTGCTGATGATCAGATTTCATGCAAGAACCTTGATGTGCTTCCAGGCTGGAGAGCCTCATGGTTTGACACAGTTAAAGTTTGGCCTGATCCTTAGGCTCCCAGCTGAACAATTGAACTCAAGAAGAATACAGGACAGTTCTAGGCTTGCTGCGTAAGTAGCTTTACAAGAGCAATGAAGCCTTCCCTTTGAATTGGCAAAGGTGCCTCCAAAACCACCATGTCACCAGAGATTTTTTCAATTATATATTTGTCTATTGTTTTGTGAGTGTTATATACTAGATTCACTCAAGTGTTTTCATAAAGAATGCTTGGGCTGTTTTGATGCTTTGGGATTTTCTTTTGCTGTGTAACTGACAATTGTTTTCAGTGATTTCTTCCCCTCTATCCTTTCCTGTGGGAGCTCCTATCCACTGTGATAGTCTATATTAAAAAAGGAGTTGCCTTCTATTAACTTGGGCATAGGAGTACATTACAGCTCAGATGTATATTTAATGGTCATATGTGCTATGAATGATCTTCTAGCATTTCTAGTGCACCTTTATTCATATACAAATTAAACCTTGTGGCTTATTCAGCATAAAGTATTAAACTAGCATTTTAATTTTTGTTAACCAGCACTATAGCAATTCAAATTCATGTTCACCTGAATACTAAGTAGTATAGCAACTAGTCTAGAAAAAGTGAACTTTGTCAGACTATTAGCAATGTAGTTTGAAGCATCTGACTGACTAGTGCCTGCTCTGATTTTCAATTGCAAGTGCAGAGCATTGAGGTTTACTTTTAAGATTGAGCTATGCAAAGGTTGTTTATGTAAATAACCAGTGCTCAGCCATGATCCCAAACCTTTAAATTCTGAGCTGGGAAGACCGGTAAGGGCTGATGGAGCTTAAAGTAATTGTGGAGGAGATAAGCATCATACTGAAACTAAATACCATATTGGGAAACGGATACTATTTGTTGTAAAATGTGTGTTGGAGCAGCAGTCAGGCTAAAATCCAATATTTTTTTCTATTCAAATATACCTTCAGATTCAGAGTCAGTACTAAATATTCAAGTTGCTAGAAAATTCCTTCAGGTGTTCTTGTTGGCTCTGCATCGTCTGGCTGAACTTTTGAAAGAGACTGGAAATACCTCAGTGCTTCAGCTGAATGTTAAAAATGGGCTTTCTGTGGTTTATCATTCATGTATACATGAAAATAAGGATCATTGATCTAATATAGAATTGTGCAAATTCAGTGTCCTGTGTACGTGTTGGGAAGGTTGTATTGCTGTACAGGTGTAGTCAATGGGAAATTTGAGGGTTTTGACTGTTGAGGAATGGTGAAGTGTTTGGATACCCAAGGAAGAATTAATGGTTTTGTCTTGGGCAGTTCTGGATGCTAAAATAGTTCTTTCACTGCAAACAGTTCTTGTGCTGTTTTAAATACACCTGGCCATCTGATGAGTGGTACTGTCAGAAGATAATTCAAGAGGAAGAGAACAACTTATATTTGGGTCACTGATTAGTTCTGCAGTGCAGAGACACCTCACTGCTATTGTAATGATGGATGTAACTGTTGAAAGCTCCCCCCTTCCCAATAGCTGCAGTGTTGACATTTGTGTAACAGGGAGAAAAAAGAATTTCTGTTTGTCAGGGAACATGCTCTGACAAAACTGCTAAAGTTAGTGCAGCCTTCCGAAGATTCTCTTTGGAACACGCAGAGATCAAATTTGAAGACAGAAATCAAGTCAACGAGGCCACAGCCTTGACCACCTTGGACTGCATATTTAACCTGTAGAGTAAAGAGATTCACTATTTGAAATTAGTCATCAGAGAAAAAACAACCTAATCTCACTAAATATTCTAAGCAATATGTCAGTATAGTTTGTATCTTAAGCATACATGTGGGAAGGTTATTTATGTGAGCAGTGGAAAAGATGCATAACACCTTAAAAATCACTTAATGAAATACCTAAAAAATCAGTTAAATATTTGTTTAATGATGGATGGGAAAAGACAAGTCTATGAATATAAGATGTATCACGTAAGACGATGCAAAGTAAACTACCTTTTAGAGCTGAAATACTAAGCACCTGAGCATGGGTGTGGCCAAAAAAATTCTCTTGAGATGAAAATCAGCCCTCCCATTTCAGCATAACTACTGGAAGCACCAAGTGTTAAGCCCTCAATTTATGATCCTCTATAATTTGAGATCTTTTCTGCAGAACGTCTGGCTACACAGTTTTCCTGTTTTTCTACTTGGGATGCAAATTTTACCTACTAATCCCTGCTGGCTTAAATGCTTGCTTTTTTTTCCTTTTCCTGTGAGTGTTGTCCCCCTTCAAGCATTTCTTAATTTTTCAAGATCACTTTGAATTCTAATTCTGTCTCAGAAGTACTTGGGCCTCCTTTGCTCCCTGGTTTGACTTCAGGCAGACTCCTCCAGTGTCCTACTTGATAGTCTTACCAATTTACCTGTGAACCACTAGCTACTCCTTTGATTATTGTTTTACATTGCTACTTTATAATAGTTCCTTCTAGATCACATGTGTCTGGCTTATTTATGAAGATGCCTTGTAAGGTGCATCGAAGCCATATGAAAAACAAGATACAGATACTCCTGAGAAACAAATGCTGGCAATATGTCAGTACTGTGTTGTGATGTGTGGACTCCATTGCCTGTGAAACCAGTACTATCCAGGTTCAATGCCAAGTCTGAATACAAAGAGAGGCCAGTGTGCTTTTGGTTGGCTTAGCAAGATGAGTGTTGGATGCCAATGGGTCAGTATCCTCAGGATATTCATGCTGTATGTGCTTATGCTTTAAGGCCTCTTATTGGAATACCCTGGAATGATGGTCCTGAATTCATTAATTGGTTGTTGGTCTTTATTTTGTATGGTTAAACTTATGTGCTTTGAGTTTCAAAAGTGCTGAGTGATCAGAGAAGGTGCGCCTGTTTAAATACATACTGTGCCTGAGGCTGAGATCCTGTTTCTCATATTTATTTAGTGTCTTCAAGGTGCCTTAAAGATAAGCAGCCTCCATCTGTTTAATGTGAAAGCAGAAACAGGGCTGATGTGGAGTTGTGCTTAGGGGTAATGTGAGGAAGGCTTACATATAATTATTTTTGTATCGAATACTTGGAATGTACTTAGGATAAAACTGGTAGTTCTATTGCCTCTAATTTATACTATCTGGTATCATGTTTTGTATCATTTATGATAATATGTATCTCAGACACATTTTCATGCTAGTGGGCTTGATCTCTGGAACATCTGACTGTGGTAGATCTGAGAGATACTACTGATCTAGCTTTCCCAAAGTAACTCATGGAGACCTGTCTTTTTTGTGCTTTATGACTTGATGTCCATTCTGCTTGATTAACATATCTCTGTGTGTCTGTGTAATTTTGCATGCCTGGAAGAGTCCAGTGCAGGAATGTTTGATGTTAAACAGTAGTCACTTTCTTCTTTTGGCCTCTGACCTGGGTTTGACAGAACTTGCTAACTAGAATAAACAGTGCAGAGTGAAACCTGTACAATAGAGCAAGGGAAGGACTAACTCATAGGGCTTCAGACACAAAGATTATGAGAATAGACAGGTCACTTGACTAAAAAAGATCATCTCTCTTGGTTGGCATGAATATCTATTTTCATGTTATGCTTTGCCCATTATGTCTCATGGTTAAACTGTATGTTTAAAAATAAAGGCATTATGGACTTCTCAAACAGTTAAGGCTTGGAAGAGTTATTAGGTCATCTATATACACACTGCTACATAATCAAAGTTCATTATATTTTACCAGTAACTGGTATTTTTTCTACAGCATCTATTGGCAGCACATACAACACAGTTTGGTTTTTGCTCCCATATCTCCCCCTGCCCCCTGTTGTTGGTTATTTTATTCAGTTCTGAACTGAAGACCCCAAAGACAGTGTCATAGATTCAAGTGGTCAGTGTTTTATCTCACTATTTTAAATTTGTACCTAATGTGAACTGTCTGGACCTGCTAGCCCACCCAGTTGTTCTTTGTATTTTTTTTGACTAAGTCAGCGTCTTTTTAGTACCTCTTTTTTCCTCCCTATAAAACTTGGTGTACATAATCAAGTTATGTTTTGATGCTTTAGGTGTGTTAAGTAGTCTAAATTTCTGTGTCTGCTGTCCCACCTGCACTCTGGGAGTGGCCTGGTTCTTGCAATATAACTTTAAGTCTTTCCACCATCTTCCACCTTTTGAAATGGCCATCATAGCTCAGAATGCACTAGTTTTGTTTAGGATTTTTCCTGAACGGCAATTTCTGTCAGTGCTCTGGAAGTGAATGCAGAATATTGAGTAACAGGAGGCCTAGCTCAGTTCCTCTGGAAGCCCAGTGAAAGACTTCCCTGTCTCATGCTGCTTTGTCATGTACAACTGCATCTTGAGCTATCATTAGCCAGTCTTTAATCTAGTTGTATGTAGTGGGGTGTGGCATGAGGTTGGATGTCTTACAGAAGTCTCTGTGTTCATGTATGTATGTTGCTCTTCATAGACATCTCCTTAACCTATTCTTTAAAGCTGATAGTAGAGGCTACTGCAATGGAAGATATTAACTCCCAGGTATCTCTGAAGAATCAATTTGATTGAGAAGAAGAGGTTGCATCATAAGCCACGCTGGACTGAAGAACCAGTAATAGATTGGGCTGCTCTGACTTCCTGTGAAGATGATGTGCATGAAAAGCCCCTTCATCTGGTTGAGCTGGGAGAGCACAAGCTCTTGGCAGAGAGATGGTAAAAATCTACCGAGGAAGTGAGAAAGTATCTGGAAGATTTGCTTTCCATCATCTATATAAGCTTTCCTCATACCTTTTCTATTTAGAATGATTGTCATTTTGTCTTAAGGAACAAAATAGTAACACTGTTGATTTAGAAATTTCAAGCACAACAAAAATATCTTTCTGCATAACTCATAAAGCAGAATTTCTTGTATTCAAGTTAAAAATATTCTGAAGGCAGTACTGAAGAAGTCAGCTGATAATGTGAAATTTCACAGGAAACCTCAAATCTGTCTCATATGTTTCTTTGTCCTTACTGCTTCAGTTTCAAAATAACTTCATTTTCTAATGTGTAATTTTCAACATTTAGTGTAAGGTTTGCCCTAGGAAAGGAAAGGATCCTCTTTGATTGCCTCTGGAATTAGCAGCCCAATCAGGGGCATGAACAAATGTAGGTGCTCTTCAAAAATTCTAAAACATTATAGGTGAGATCATACAGTATCCTTGATACTTGTGGGACTGTTGATACCTTTTAATACCATTCTGGAATGTAGATGAGGCATAAATCCTGAGGATTCTGTTGCTTTCTTAGTCAAAAGAGAAGTCTTGTAAGCTTGATTTGTGTCACGCTGATGTGTGAAATATCAGCCTTTTGGAACCCTTCTACCAACTGCTAAGATGATTTATATGGTAACCACTAAACCAGACAGTTGTCTTCCTCTTGCTAATGATTTTTTTGGTTTTTGAAATGCCAAGTCGCTGTCAGCCTAGTCATTGTCACTTAATTAGCCAATGCTTTTATTATAGGGCATAGGCTGTGGGGAGAAGTAGTAATAAATAGGCCTTAGTCCAACAGATCACTAATGCAGGAATTGAAAACCTCATCTGTGTTATTATTCTTTATGGACTGCACAATCAGGGCAAAATATTAATGCACGCTTCATCCCCACTCGTGTGTGTCATTAACATTCAGAATTACCTGTCTGACTTGCAGGGCACTGTTATTCTTATATTTAGCAGAACTGAGGATGATTTGAAATACCAATAGAATGGAAGGCTAGTTTTTAATCTGAAATAAGTCCTGATTTTTATTTATTTATTTTCTGGCTAGAAGTCTTAAGACATGCCTGTAATAATCACCTTATAACATCAGCTGAGGGAACACTGGGAGTGATTCAAAAGCTGTCACCAGGTAGATCTAATGAAGCCTTGCCTTTTGTAGTGGTGTTCAAAAATGTTAAGAAAATTTTCAAAATCGTATTTCCGTGATACTTTTTCCTACAGTCCTACATGGCATCTCTACAGGTAAAGTCTAAAACTGTACTGAGTGAAGCAAATTAACAAATGAAAGAGTTTTGCTCACACTGCTTTTCACTTTCTCTGGTTTGGTCAGCCAGCTTCTCTGCTGAAGAAAGCTCATCTACATCTTCCAAATATTTCTATCATTATACCCTGAAAGGGAAGAACGTGGGTTTTTTAGTAAAAAGCTGAAACAAACTTGACTCTAAAAGAATACTCAGTCAAAAAAATAAATGTACATTAGTGTAAAGCCGTCAATTTTGAAATGTACTTATCACCTCTTTGGAAACTTGGCTTCTTCTAACTCTTGTTGAGCACCTGATAGTGTCCAAGGTAAGTCTTTGTCTTCACAACTAGAGAAAATGCTCACGCATTCTGTCAACAATAAGAAAGGCACTCTACTGGAACAAGTGGGACCTTGCAATAAGAGAGACGCCCCTGGTTGGATTTAGTGTTTAGTACAGTGACTTCTGTAGTTCAGAGTCCTTTGGACATTTGATTTTCTTCTGGAAGAAAAGTTGTGCCAATCCGAGTATCATTGTGCAGTTTCCCAGGGGCAAAGCAGGTGGCAAGATTCCCTTGGCACAGAAGTGTTTGTGGGCTTTTTGTCTTGTTTTCCATAATAATTTCTCAAGCACAGTTAAATGATCTGCTTAGTTTTCTGTTCTGGATGGAGATGTGCTGGGTTGGCAGCTCTGGGATTTTCTGTGTTTTGCCAGCTGGCAAACATGCACATTTGTGTAAGCTCATTCATAGCTGATACTGAGAGACAGGTGCTGATTTACTGTTTGTCAAATAACTGCTGGCATATGTCCAGTATTAACACGACTGTGCCTAGAGAAGAAGAGTGCAACACTTATATCATTATGAAACACCTCTTTCAACACTTATTTACTGGTATTGGGAGGGGGGCAAGTTAAATATGTTTCAGTGATGGATTTTACTTCCTGTGTCTGGAGAATGTGTGATGGTAATATACATGTATATGTTACTGACTAGTAGGAAGTGTAAGAATGAAAAGTGTAAATGATTACTGGTGGCAGTAACAGAAAAGAGATGTTGTTTACAGTCTCAAATCCATAGGGAATGCTTCCTCATAGCCTCCTAACAGCCATTGGTAATGATGAGAGAAAGGACCTTCAAAACCTGCACGTTACAGCTTCTGTTAGTCTTTACTGCTCAAGCTGTTGGGAATTCTGTATGTGAATCATCAAAGATGTCCTGTTCCCAGTAGCTGCTGACCCATATCCAAATTATAGGTGCTCCCTTCAAATGATGGGGCCTCCAGTCTCCTGTGCAGGTGAACAGGGGTCACCACAGCTGCTGACCCATCTTTCTGTGCCTGTCCCAGCCCCAGAGCGCTTTGGGGTGGCCGCACAGCCCTTTGTACTGGCAGCAGGTACTACTCTGTGTGCTGGGGCCTCTGTTTGATGGCCTTGTGGGATTAGAGGTTGAGGAGAGCACAGAGCTATGAAACATCCGCTGGAGTAATCGATACAGAGATGCGTTGCTTTGTTAACTAATCTGTAGCTGACGATATGTGTAACTGCTGAGTCACTTATGACAGTTTGTACCCTGCAAATCCAATTCTTGCGCTGCCTGGCCTTTACTGACAATGAGGAGGCACATGAGAAATTGCATGGTATATTTAATGAGCTACTTTTGTTGCTGGGAGAACTTAATTCTCAAGAAGAGCAGTTCCATGAAGGCTTAAGTAACAAACTATATAGATCATTTGGTTTTGGCTACAGCCTGAAAGTTATTAAATGTAGCAATTTATAAAAACATAAGTATCCTTGAGTAAGCAAAATGTAGCTCCTTTTTACTCCCCGCCCTTTTTTTTTGTGGTTGTGGTCAAGTCCTAGTGCTGGAACTGCGATCATACTAGCAATAATTATATGCCAGTGGGGTTTTTTTCTGAAATGTGAGATTGAACTCCTTACCCATGCATGGTAACATTTATTTGAAAAACTTATAAAGGAAATGTAAAGAAATCATTTCGGCCCCAAACACAGATTTCTTCCCATACAGACTTTGAAAACAAACTCAACAAATGTGTTTGAATACTGCTGATGGCATCATTGGTACAGTCGGGGGGTCTGTGTACTCAGTACAAAACTGTTAATATACTGTAAAAGACTGAAGGTGCAATTACATGTCAGGAAAATTCAACCTGAAGTGGTTTTGCTCAAAAAGCATCTGCAGATTATGTAAATACAGTCATCTTTCATACAGGATAAACCCATAGTAACACAGGAAATATTTAACCATAAGTATTAAAAATTAAATAGGAAAAGAAGGACACAGATACAGTATCTGATTATGTATTAACTTTGGATGTTACAATAGTCGTTTGCAGACGTCAAACTTCCAGTTTCCCTGGCAGGTAGACAGCAATATCACCTCCATTTTATAGATACCGTTAAAGAGGGAATGAAAGTAATTAACTGAAGTAGCATGCCCAGGGCTGTTCAATGAGCCGATGAGACAGTTAACATTAAAAATGAAGAATAAGTTCCCAGCTATGTACTTCAGATGCATTATGTCTTTCCTGACTATAACGTTAGACTCGGGTGTAAAGTACGTACTTGACCTATATACTCAGGTTGTGGTATAACAGAAAATTTAAGGCTCATGTGCTTTTTCTTGCCTACTACTTAAGAGGTGGGTCCATGTTCCTTCTTCTGGATTGCAAAGGGAAATTTATATGGTTACATTCTGCTGAACTGGCTACAAAATAAGCCAACTTCTCCACCTGGGCTGTGCCTGTTTGTAGTTTATCTCAAACTGTGGAACAGTAGTCTTCTGATTAATTTGTGCTTTCAAAATAAGACTGTAGTCTCTTTTTGCCTTTATGATTTGATTGAGATCAAGTTAATGGCTGAGAGAGATGCACAGATTTCTATCAATAAATGGTTTGTTTGAAATAAATGAATGCCGTATTCTGGGCTCTGGTTCTACATTACAGTGGGCAATGAAGAAAAACAAATTACTGAAGAAAAATTGAGAGGTTTTTGGCACACACAAATGGGCTTACAAAGTATCAACGGTACTGCTGTCTCACTAATTATAAATTCACTTTAGTTTGGCATAAAAATTAGGGAACTTGTTTGGCTGTAGGTGTGGGATACACTGTAGAAATGAAGCTTGTTACTTTGCTGAATTGGTGATGCTAGAAGTTACTAAAGTTATTGAAGTAGGTTCTTTGTTAAATGACCATTATCAAGCCTTTGTACTAAAGGGAAAATGGTAAAGGCTTCAACTTCTTCTGTGTATTTCTCGTAACTATTTTTACTAATAGAAATTAGTGGAGTCAAAATTACTGTCAGGGTTTTAAAAAGTTTTGGGTTTTGTTTTGTGCCTGGTTTCTGTACATCTTCTGACCCTGTGCTAAAGCGCTTGTAACACATGCTGACTAGTTTTGTTTGGCAAAGTTTTGTTACACTTGGCATGCTTCTCTCTTGCTGCAAGAAGTTAGTGTAGTGACGTTATATACTACTACTCTGAAAACAACCACAGCCCGTCTGACTCCCTAGCATCAACATAGCAGCTTAATATTATCCAGACTGATGTATTTCTTTAAGCTTCTATTTGTCACTGCAAGTTTTCCTAGTGACATGAGGTCTTCGACTTGATGTAGGCATCGTTACCGTGACTGTGTATCTGACTGCAGGTACATCTTAATGTTTAGAAATACGTTTAAGATTCCTGTTTTAGAAACAGTGTGATATGAGCTGAAGCATGGGTTTGTTTTCTCAATTAAAGGGAGCTTCCTGTCAACCAAACATAGAGTTTAGGCGTTTTAACGCATTCATACTCGAGGCATGAATATATGTCCATATGAGCGTGATGCTTGATGGCTTTTTGTGGATAATACAGTGAGCTCAGAAATAGGAGGCAAACTCAGGGAAGGTCATATATTTTTACTAGGGAGGGCTGCTTTTAAAATGCCACTTCAGACATATGGCAGGGAAGATGAAGCTGAAATGGTCAGATGAAGACTGAGGTGTCTAAAAGAATGAGAAAAGGGTTGGTGGCTAGAGCTAGAGATGCAACATGATTTTATGTGCTAGGCTGCATAAGATCTGTAAATGTAATTAAGTTGTAAGGCCGGATCCCAGAAGAGGGGAAGGTGAGGAAAGACTGGAAAGCAATTAAATGCTGTTTTGGAAGAGAACAGTGACAAAATACTTCCAAATAATCATTATATAGCTGAAAAACTTGGGGCAAAGCTGAAAGTTGTATTGGCAGATTTACAACATCAATATTGGGAAACTGTTCTTTGCAAGGACACCTGGGGAGGTATAGTTAATAGAAAAGGTCAAAAAAGCATTGTGGAAGATGAAATCAGGCTAGATTTCAGCCATTGCTTACATGTTCCTTCCCCTTCAGTCCAGGTAAAAAGAGGCAGTAATATAAATGTTTGGATTTTCAGAAAGCCCTGACATATCTATATGACTTAATAATTATCTGTATTTAGGGGGTTTTAATAATAAGGAATTTTGTAGCTAGACAGCAAGCTTGAAAATTAAAACCACCAATTTTTGCAGGATATTCCTCATGTGAACTTTATACAGCATTTTATAGTGACTTGTTCTTTTGAATGTGAGCCTTGCTCAGTCAGTATTATGAGATTTCCTTCAAATATATTACTGATTCTGTACCTGGATCCATGACTCTTCTACTTCTCACCTCCTTCTGAAGGAAGGGGTAAGGTCCAGGATCGGAACATGGTTTGGAAATACAGTGAGCAGGCAGGCCATGCAGCCAGCCAGAGCTGGGTCAAAGTACTGTCAAGGTACTGGAAGAGTCAGAGTGCAAAGGGAGAGTTTAACTGCTTGTCAGCAAAAAAGCAGGAAGGCAATATGTGGTTGCTGTGACCTCAGAGATGGAGACACATAGGTAAGCAGATCAAGAAGTCAGAAATATGTGCAAAGCAGCATGGGAAAGCAGCTGTAGGATTATCAGACCATTTCTAAGCAGAGACATGATCATCCAGAGATGAGTGAAAGGTTACTTGCTCTGATATGCAAGGAACCCTAATTAATAGTAATGTCAACAGCTTTAAAAGCTTTGCAGCAGTCTGCTAGTTGCATCAGTGAAAGGTTTGAATTGCTCGAGTGAATCCCTGTTTATGTTGGGTATACAGGGATATGCCTGAGTCAAACTGCCTCCTTGTAAACTGATGTTAAATCAGATCATCAATATTTCCAAAATACTTACTAATTTTCATTTTGAAGTGGTCAGGTGGTTGAAACATCTCTTCTATGCTTTCATTGCACAGAGACGGCCTGAAAGGAGATGAAGGATTAAAGCAAAATGGTTTGGCAGAGTTTTAGCAAGGGATGCCAAAATAGACCCAGGTTTTGTCTAGGGTGTGACTGACAGGTAAGTAGGCACAGGGGGTTGTGTATCTGACAGCTCCTTCTTTGCAGATGATCCAGAGCTTGGCCAAGACCTTAAAATAGGACCTGCCTGTTCCTTGTTGGCAGTCATTCTTGCCATGGAAATACTGTTTGCCAACAGTGCCTCAGAGGAGCACAATTAGCCCTGTGTATATTCCAAGTAATTAGCATTGTGTTCCATAATATATAAACTGGTATTTGATTTTATTCATAATATTGGGTATTGTCCTCTTGAGAACATGCCTTCTCACCTTCAGTTCTGCTTCTTCCTCCTTGCTGAAAGGGTAGCTAGCAAGAGAGGATGAGTCCCTGTTTTCCCACCTCTCCTTTGGTTTGATGAGGTAATTTGCTGTTCTACCAGATTTGTCAGGAATACATCCTCCAATCTCAGAATAATATACAGAAGTTCAAATGAAATCTCTGGCGTTACCTTACAGTGTCCCTTTAAGTGAAACAAAGCTTAGCACAGGGTTGGGTGCTGTTTAGACACCAGTTATATGGACAGAATATGCTATACATGCTGGAAATCTGAGCTGTTACCAAGCATGGGGAAAATGATTTTATAAAACAAACCTCCCCCTCAGACCTCACCACAGAACCTTGCTCTGTCTGTCAAGACTGAAAAGACTCCAGAATATCCTTCTGAAATAGAGGATGAGAAATTTTGTCTTTGTAAAAATGTCTCAATTTTTGCTGGATGTGGAGTTGGTACTGTGGACAGACCTTGGAGAAGCAGTTGGCAGCCACTTATCTTGAGTATCAGACCTGAAAATCCAGGCAGCATGCTGCACACAGTGCCCCCAAAACTCACCCACCCTCTTTGCTGAGGCTTCTGTAGTTCTACAAGAGCTGTCACAACAAGGAGAAGGCAAAGAGAACAAGGAGGAAGGTCCTGTGATAGGTTCTACCTTTGTCTCAGAGTTGAGGCAAAAGGACTTGAAATTTTGGCATGGAACTGAGTCAATTATAGAAATGGAAAGGAAATCAAGAAGTAGCTAGCAGAGTTAATGAGAAGGCAAATACTGTTGAAGACCAAATTCCATCTGCGTTCCTGCTCACCTTGGACCTCTATTCATTCCTTGTTGGCAGACCTGAAAGGTTCTGTTAGTGGAAAGCTGGTTTCTGAGGAAGTTCTATTGAGATCATCTCACTGCCTGTAGGACTTAAGTTCCTTCAAATTCCCTTCCTTTTCCCTGCGAACCTCAAATCACTCCACCACAACACCCAGGATTCCTAACCCTCCTCCCAGAAGAAGTGTGCTGATTTAACTGCTGTGTAAAGATTCAAAGCTTTTAAATTGTCCCTTTTTTCCCCATAATCTAAATTTGCATTGTTGGGAAAAAAATCTTCCATTCTTAAGTCTATGAAAGCATTTTAGAAAAGTTTTTGTTCCTCAGCCAAAGCATTACTGCTAATAAAACTGATGTGTAACTGAAATAGATGTTTAAAAAATATGTATATAGACATTGACTTGTCCAACTTAGCTTGTTCATTCAAATTGGCTGGGTATGCAAAAGCTGCATAAAATTAAAAATTAATGAAAGCACACAATAGACACAAGAAACCTGGCAAGTAACAATAAACCTCATCAACTTAACATGCAATCATCCTGCCTAAAACCAATAAGCATGCCAAACAGGCAAGACAGGTTGTGTGTGGAAGGATTCTAGATTATCTTGTTATAGTGCACTAAAGCTGTAGTTTGACCAGTTTTATTTTAAAGCCAGTATTGCTACTGAAAGGAGGAGTCCCACACTTATGAACCTGCTGTTGGTTTCTGCTCTCAGTACTGGTTTCTATATCCTTCACCTCCTTTCTCTGATCCTTGTGCTGGGATTACTGGGTGACTGTGGGTGAGTCATCGGTGGAGCTCATGTGCAGGGGAGGAAGCAGGAGAAAAAGCATCTGTGGCTATTTTTCTACTCACTCAGTCCCTCAGTGTTGTTTACCACACTTAACTGCAATGTTTCCAGTGCTACCCTATACTTCAAACTAGGACAGGAATAGGCAACTTGGAAGCGCTAAGCCGGGCACACATCTGAAACGTGACACTTGGTCCTCCCCGTACATCCCTGTGCTGAATTCACGGTGCTTTGTGTCTAGGTGAGAATGTTAAGCTGAAATATGCCACTTGTTCTTGCAGATATGGTGTGCAAATTAAACTTGAAAATGGGTATCACTTGCTACCTCAGACCTACCAGTGAGTGTCACCTCCAAAAACATACCCAGCTTTCTTCTTGCATCTGCTTATCATGGGTCGAGCTGTTCCTTCTGTAACTTGTGTTACCACAGCTAAAGAAGCAAACAAAGGATGAGCAAGGTCTCCCTGCATAAAAAGGGGCAGGCTGCCATTGTTTAAGATGTAGGTAGTCCACATCTACCTACATCGTAAGGTAGATTTCTGTTTTAAATTAGAAAGCTGATGAGAGTCTTAAATTCTTGCATCACAGACTTTTCTGAACTCATATCCATAAACAAGAATGAATTTGCCATGGTTGCTGTTGGGTTCCTTGGGAAGTACACATTTTCTGTTTATGAGCTGCAGGTACTGATGTAGGAAGAAAATATTAGGAACACAATTTCCGTGAATACTAATAATATGCATATAGCAATGCTCAAATGCAAGGAAACTTGAAGGACAGGCAAGCCTTACGCTATTGTGACAAATTTTTAATAGCACATATCTATGTAATATTGGTTTGTTCGCTGATGACAGATGGGCTAGTTTGAGAGTATCAAGTTAGAAATGGTGACAACCATGTGTTTCTGACTGAGGAAGGTGACTGAATGGTGTGCTGGTTCTACACAGTCGCTAGAGAAATCCTCTTTGTCATGCTGACACTCTGCAGCCGCCACTGAACACCCTAGACTCAGTGATACTGTGCCCCGTAATCTCTCTGCTTTGCTGTAGGGGTTGGTATGAATGCTTTTTGTCCACTGAATGTATAATCTGATTTGTGGTCCTGGTTCAGAAGTAAATATTGAATACCTCTGAAATCTGCCCTGTAGCTGTAGCCACCATGTCCTCTCATAACACATTCTGTAGAACAATGACACCAACCACTGCAGTGGGAAGAGGGATATGGGTAGAATGAAGGTGAGTTTTGTAATCTTGGAAGCTTTCTCTCACTGAACGAGTGAATGGCTTCCTTGACTTATACTAAGAAGCTGATATTTTTTTTTTTCAACTTCTCAAGCTTTCTGTCATCACCAGTTATAAGAGAAGAGCAGAATGCTTTTTCACATTTGGACAGTATGCTTATAGAAAGTAATCCGTGTGACAGGCTACAGAAATCAGAGAACAGATCAAGTGATTTGTCATGAAGGACCCATGAGTTGTACTATGTTATTACTGTTTTTTCAGTCTTGCATTTCATGTCCTTACCATTTTTGCTTGTATCTTACAGGTAAGGCACAGAACTTCAGACCAGGTAATGGCTTTGAAGATGAACACACTGAACAGCAACAGAGCCAACATGCTGAAGGAGGTTCAACTTATGAATAGACTCTCACATCCAAACATCTTAAGGTATATTTTTTTTTATGAATCATATATAGAGAGGTTATCTTTATCAGTGCTTTTTATTTATTTTTTTTAATTATTATTTCATTATAACTGTATCTGTTATGAATGTGTTAGGATCAGCTGTTAATTTAACGGAAGAAGGAGAGGAGGAAGAAAAAAGAGAAATAAAAGACTTGAGCAAATTGAAAATCCACATGATTTTGGTGCATGGAGTTTACCAGTAATAAATAACTTATTTCATATAAAAATAACTTGTCACATTAAAAATCTGTGATGAATCAGCAAAATTATATAAAGATTACAATTTAGCTTGTCTTCATGAATTTAAATTATTGCAAATTTAGCACTACTCAAATAACTTACGGTTACTAATCTTGCAGATGAGCAATGCAAAGTGCCATAGTTTCCTCATATTTTTTAGGTCTGTTTCCTAGTTTTTAGCATTTTTGTATTATAGTATTGCAAGGTGGGGTAAGAGAGACTGAGGAAAAGAAGCTAGAGTTGAACTAATCTGCTTTATTGGCTCTTGAAAGAAAAAAGGTAGTTCTTGTTTTGCCATAGATTACTGGATACAAATCTAAAACGTTTCAATATGCATCTTATTATTCCTTGAATCTTTTCAGTCTTGGTGGCTCTTTTATAATGATGTGACAAGCAATTAACATAATTAGCTGAAGCCATAATATTAAGAGGTTAAAGGTGTGATGACAGTGCACCAAATAACCAGTTCTTCTAAACTGCTGTTTCACAGCTGGGATAGGCAATGTAGCTCTTTCTGAAAAGTTTTGGAGAGGCAGTAGACTTTAAGTAACTTCATTTTCTCTTCTTCACCGAACTCTTAAATAGTACTGACATAGTACTGATTCCTAAAATCCTTTATAAGCAACTTTTCTGATGCTTGACATGCAAGCTAAGCAGGGAGGGCTAAACTGCTTTTCTGCTCTGATCTGCACTTCTTGCCCTGTGTGTGGAATGTGCTGGCTTTGTCACATCTTCCCTCAAAAGAGATGGGCAGAGCAGGAGTGGAAAAGTGAGCTGGCGTTCTGGTTTGTGCCCTGCGATGTTTACTGTAGCCACTTTTAATACAGGTTGGCTGGTACATGGTGAGACTATAATTGCTGGGGTTGGAGGAACCAGAGGTTTGAAGCATTTCTTCACATCTGATTAGCTTGTGTCCCATTTAAAGCTCAGTGCTGTTCAAGGCTTGGGTTGAATCTGGTACCAGGATTATGGTGTATGCTCATAGATGTTTTCCACTGTTTTGCTGCTTCTCTAAATGCTGATGTGCTGCCACAGTCATGAGGTTTTTACCCAAATCAAAGTAAGAAAATAGGGCTGGAAAGAACTCAAGAAATGTCCATCCTTGTGTCCTAGGCTGAGTTGTAGGGCTGCAACCTGAGAGACCTGATACCTTTTCATTCCAGTAATGTCTTACAGATGTGTTTTTCTCATTTTCACAAATGAAGTGGTATGCTAACACAGCTTCTCAATCTTCTGGGCTGTCTCTTATATTAGCATATCTTCATTTTGAGATAGAATTTCAATCTTTGATATCACTACTGTTTGCCTGAAAAAGGATTTCTTTATTTAATCAGTACCTTGGGGACTTCATTTAAACCGTTCTGTACACAGAAAGTCTTAGCTCATGTCTCAAGTGATCTCATGGGAGCGCTTGGAGGTATCGCCGCGTGTTTGGCAGTGAGCGTGCAGGCAGATTGATTCATTGATTAAATCCGCCTTCTTGTCTATGCACGCACACACACAAATAAGCAGTGTGCATATTACATGAACTTCTTTCAAGGAGAATTTTATCTCCTTTCAGACAAATCTAGCACTCTGGGAGCACAATATCAGGACTGGTTTTTTTCAGTGTTTTTTGTTGTTGTGTTTTGGGTTTTTTTTAATGCAGTTTTCTGCTTTCAAACCTTTATTTTTGTGAAGTTACTTGTCATTGACTTTCTTACAGTAAGCAGAAGGGTGGCTTTTGCCTTTTAACATTCTTTGTCCTGTATTGAACAGTGCTTTAACAGAAAAGGAAAATACTTCTACTTCTCTCTGTGTAATGTGGTTATGGAAAAGAAGTATTTTAGAAATACTGTGCACAAGACAACAGAATACAGGCTGTATGCATTGTATATAATATATTACAGAAAGGACAGAGGAAATTCCTTACCTTTATGTCTTGAATCAAAATGCAAGTATAGTAAACTTAAAATACATTTTTAAGCTAGCATGGTGCCTAAAACATTTAAGGAAGGTCTTGTTGCAGACTTAATATTCTCACTCACACTCTTCCTTCTCCAGTGCAATGAAATAAGCATCTGTCTTGTGTCTCTTTGTGTTACTGAGCTCAAATAAGAGAATTTTGCATTGGTGTGTTTAGTTAGTTTCTTATTTTTAATGTTATCATTGAAAGACTGAATTTTCTCATACAAGCAGTAGATTTCAGTAGATTTCAGAGGGCGTCAATTTATTATGTTGGACTGTAGCTGCTCCAGGTTTATCCACAGAACGGGAACATGTCTCAGTGAAGTTCTTTTAATGGGAAGCATGTGTGCGATGTCTGAGTGTCTACTGTGGCTGTATAATTTGGATATCAGCTTTGCTTGATTTATTGAGGAGGCAGAGATTGCAGACTGAGGCTACAGGTCTTAGTCTCTGCCTTTCTGTCCAGAATTTTCTCCTTTACGGTCAGACTGAACTGAAAGCAGTTTGAGTAACTGCTGTAATGGGCTGAGAAATTTCCAGAGTACCTTCTCTTCCTATTGTGTAGGAGGGGAGGTATTCCAGATTGATTGAGGAATAACCTGGTTTATGGAAGGAGACTTCCAACATCTGAATATTGCTGACAGTTATTATAAAGCATTTTATGGTCGAAATGTGCAGTGCTGTATTCAGTAGGGTGGACTCAAATATCATCCTTCATATTTGCAGCTTCTGTGGAAACTTTTCCAAGCACTAGTTACGATTTCGGAAGTGCTTCGGCTTTCCTGATAAGGCCAGACACACTGCCGTGAAAATAAACTTCCTTAAATCTGCAAATGGTCTCCTGCTTCGTGGATGAGTGGCTCATTGAAGCCTCTTCCAACTAGAAATGCTTATAGGAAGTGTAACCTTTGGCTGACGAGACATTCTGCTGAGGTTCACCTACAAGCACATTTTGGCTCTGGAGACAGAGCGTCTGGCCAACAGGAATAATAGCAGCTGTACGGGGCCAGCATGTCAGCTTCCTATCCACACAACTTGGAATCTCATCTGGGGCAAGCTCAGAAACTGAAATCTTATGTTAAGTCTTACTTGGTAATTGTATTTCCTGGTAGCAGCTGCATGTATTATCTTTTAGTGAAAATGCTTGCCAGCAGTGTTTTGTAGCAGTGCTTGGCTTCACCAAGAGGCTTATTATTCCTTGATACAGCAGTGAAGAAGTTTTCCAGGAATTTGGATCACTAGAGATCTGTTCAATCAATCTGTTTTCCAGAGCATGAAAACTGAGATTCTTAACACAAAGTTTAAATGGTTTCAGTATGTTGCTTGTAAACTCATTAATTCTGTCTTTATCAGTGTATCTGGTTTCTCTCTTCCACTTCTAAATATGTGTGGTTTATAAATGTTTCTTTACGTACAGCTCTTTTCCATGAGATCATGATATCAAGTTTTGGGTTTAATTTCTGATTTAAAGTTAGAAATGTAAGTCTGCTTCCCAATAGAAACCCTAAACATGTAAGGGCTTTTTAACTCTTACTCTGGGCACCTTGAGCCAATGTGTATTTTCTGCCTTAAGTATAAGTTCATAAAGGTAATGAGTGTGTTTCCATTGAGACTTCATTTGACAGAACAGGTTGGCAGAAGCCATTCTGCCAGTCTTTGGGTGACAGTGATGTTTTTCCTGTTTGGTGAAGATGAGACAAATATCTTGGCTTTTTTTTGCCCTTTTGCTTGTGGATGAAGCTGTTAACACCATGCCCGATAGCGCTGGAAACTTTCAGAATGCATTATGGAATAAAAAGCTTTCTGCTCTGGAGGAGTCTGGATTTCTTAGTCTCAGGAAGCTTAATTTGTCACATTGTTTACAAAATCATTCATATGCAATTGCTGTATGAAGTGAAACTCAAACAGCAATGTTTTGACTAGATGGTATATCTAAAAGAATCCTCCTTCCCTTTCCCTTGAATACCTGGTTGTGCTCTATTGTTCTTAATTAAACAAGACAAATTGGATTTTCACTCTCTTGAACTAAAATTTACACGTTTACTTTGGGGAATATTATTTGAGGTGAGAGCTGACAACAGGTGTTCAAGTGCAAGTCCTGCTGCTTCTTTGGTTATAAAACAGATTTCCCCAGCTCAGCTTATGCAAAGGTCCTTACCTGTATTTTTCTTCAGCTGTTTGTTATTTACCAGTCAGCTGTTAGACAAGAGAACAGTGAGGATCATTCATTTCTTCCAAAGCAGCTTAGCTGAACTAGTACTACATGCGTCTTGCATCATTTTGGTTTTAAATTCAGAAGTATTTGAGGATATAAAAAGTCCTTTTGCTTCAAATTGTTCTCCACAAGATTCCTCTGTCACATGTAGTGAAATAATGCATTTCTACCCCTTGCTTGCAAAGCTGAAATTTCTGAACGCTGTGGAAACAAAAGTGTGTTTTTGCTGTTGAGACCAAAATCTAAATGGTAAAACTGAAAATTAGTTAATCTAAAGAACTAATACTTGAACTGTGCAGGGAGGGCTCTGAAGTGCATACAATCTAAGGCTTACTGAACTTTCTTATGGGAGATGCTTACTGTTAATTTGCATTTTATCAATTTAAAGTTCAGCTTTTATGGTGGTGAAAATGAGCTTCCAGTTTTTCCTGGTTTGTTAAATGTAAGGCGCATTCTTTATTGTTTTCTGGAAAAATCAAGGATAACAGCTATTATATTAACAGCAGGAGTCTGGGCCTTGTGAAACATAGGTAACTTTTGTGAAATATGTGTTTACTGAATACTATTGAAATTTGCCTTGATCCAAGTGTTGGAAATAGGGAACTGGGGAGGGGAAGTGTCCTACACGTATGTGCCCTCATTCCTGAGTGCTTAGGAATGGGATAGGAAGAAACATCTTTATGCTTAAACAGCAAAATGCAAAGGGAAGTAATTTTCTATTTCTGCAGACCAACAGTGGATTACTTGGCTTAAACTTCCTTAAAACAGAACTCGGAGACTGTTCCTTTCTGTGTAAATCGTTACGTGCTGGCCTTTGCTTATAGTTAAATTAGTAACTTTCCATCTTGAGTTTGAGCTGTCTCCTGTGCCCTCTTAGAACTGCTAATTCAAATAATATTGTCGTATAAGCACGTGATTTTGTGCTGAGATGTTTAAATAGTCAACTTTGAGGTATGCAGTATCCATGAGGTGGATTTTTTTCTTTTTATGTTTCCTTCTTTCTTGGTATATCCAGTACTACTTATCTTCGTTTCTTTAAATAAGAAGAGTTGGTGAAGAAAGCCCAAACCACTTTTCTTTTCTCGTTTCTTGTAGGTTTATGGGTGTCTGTGTGCATCAAGGACAGCTGCACGCACTTACTGAGGTAAGACTATTTCATAATATACATACTCCATACAAAACATTTCTTAGGCCAGATTCTGCAACTGCTGTTCCCCTCGAGTGATAATTTTATGGTGACTAGTGAGTTAATCACACGTTGCTTGCTATGCAGTGGATGCCTGCAGAATCAGGCCTCAGAATGTATTTTGCTCATAGCCCCTGAATGTCTTTTCTCATCAGAAGTGCTTATTGGGATGAAAAAAAAATCACAGTAGGAACGTAAAATGTCACTGATAATATTCTAAACGAGAGATGTGGATTACCATTGAGCTACCCCTAAACATTACTTGTTTCACTGACCTTGCATGGCAGTTAATTCTTATTTATAGTCTGGTTGTGTGTACATTTCAAAGGTGAATGAGGGCTGTTTTGGTTGGGTGATATTAGTGTATTCTCACCTGACCACTTCTTTATTTGGAATAACATCAAGATTACAGCTCAATCCGAGTCCCATAGAAAGGAATTATTCCGTTGCCCATATATACTCACTAAGGTTCAGGTATCAAATGAGAAACTGAAATTTCTGTTCATATGAGTCTTCCCACCAAGTTTTACTGGGTTGTATGGTTAATCCCTGTGTAAACTACTCAGGAAAAACAAGAAGGGAGTATTTTGTTGTTAGGAGTGTGTTGCCTGTTTTGAGTCAAAATCAATAAAATGTTTTTCCTGCTGTTTTAGTTTGAGTACAGATTGAGGGGAAACTCCTGGTTTGCAAAGTTAATGTTTCTTATTTACTTCTATTTTGTAGGAACTGCTCAATCAAAAGATTAACCCTTTCCTACTCTCAAAGTCAAGTGTGTTATTAATTAGCAATTAAAAGAGGTTCCTGGAATGCTTGCCAGGAATGTAAATGAGAAGGTTGGGTAGCTGTACGCCAATTATCAGGATACGTGTAGACATCACTTTATGTAACTTTCATATGCAGCTTCGAGTCAAAGCAGCACGTATGTGGGCAGTGAATTTCCTCACCTTCTGGGGTGACGATTCTGCAATTTTAGTTCTAGCTACTGTTAGAGATGCACACGAGTTCGCAGTGGCTGTATTTCTAGTGTAAGAGCAAAGATAAAGCCACTTTTTCTGAAATTTCAAGATATAGCAGTAGAGGAGCCGTTTCTAAGATTTGGCATTAGCTGGCTGATGAAGTCCTTCAGGCAGGCTTTCCTGGCCTTATTGCCAATTGATTTTGAACCCTTGAACAGTTTAAACAAGGAGACTTCAACCCCTTCCATTCATTAAACATGTCCTAGAAGAGATAAGACTTTATAACGCTTTGTTTTACTAAATCTTGTCAGATCTTCCTCAGTGTGTGTGCTTTTTTTTCCTTCATCCCAGTTGCTTGCCATTTAAACATCCCTCCCCACTCAGAAAGCCAAGAAAATGCAACCAGCCCAGATGGTTCCTCATGAAGAGCTAACTTTGTAGCTGCTTGCTTTGTTCAGTTATTTTTGAGTTCTTGACAGGCAAATAAATCTAAGAAAGACTTCAAAGACTTAACTTTTTATAGTTGTAATTCAGAATAACAGAAGAGATTCCTGAAACATCTTGAGACCAAAGAGGAAAAGTTTTAGACTGAAGAAGGTTGCTGCAAAACTTGGAGAAACAGAATAGCTTTAGCGACATACTATAAACATACATGTGGTGATCACTGGTTTTCTTATGCAGACCAAGGTGGACATTTGATGCCTTCAGTAGGAAAAAACACGATCGAAGGGCATCATAAGTTGATGTTGTAGGGAATCCACACACAATTCTGGCCAATGCAGTAGTTATTCTTTGGTTTTACAGAGCTTTTAAAAGTTAAGAGCTGTGTATCTTCCAAGTGGTAAAATTAGTTGTGTTTTCTGGCAACAGTGGTGGCATTTTTCCTCTTGAAGCGTGTTTAGAGTAATAGTTGAATTCTGGAGACTTCTGGAAGTCAGAGACGGGGGCTGAAATGGCTGGCATGAGGAATTATTAGTAAGACAGACATGGTGAATCATCAGTTCAAATATAGCCCAGAAGGAGAAACAAATCAGCCACTATCCTGTGGCTTTTTTCAGCTTGTGGTCCAAAAAGGTGGTCTCCTCACTGCCCATGCTCAATGTAATTGATACTAGCCTGACACTACTAGTACTCAGAGAACTTCTGCCGGGGTTTCACTTGGAGATGAAACTATTGATTCAGAGGCCTGTTGCTCAGTAGGTGTCTGAGTCACTGCAAGGAGAATCCTCACGTTGGCCTGTGCTGGACCTGTTCTGTAAGGAGCTGAATTATCACTACTTGTGTTTTGAGAGTACAGTTGATGATATGCCGAAGTAAAAGGGATACAACATCACTTAGAGCTTATCTCTGAGGGCATGGTGGGAAATCATGCTTGTTTGAGTGTGTATGTTTCCATGACAGAAGAAGTTGAGAACTTGTGGCAAATGTTCGGTGAATAGATTTAGCTGACTTGTGCTTAATAGCCTCTTGTGCTATTAACAGACAGGACAACAACCACAGATGGTCTTAGAGAAGCCTTGAGGATTTTATAAGCCTGTTAAGGGGCTACATTAGTAATAGACATCACTCTGTCATTGGAAGGCAGAGTGTTACAGGTTTTTCTTGCATGTTTGAACATATGGGAGGATAAACACAGTGGATCACGCAGAACAGGTTTTTGCTTGAGAAAGGTGTTGATCGTATGTGACCCTTGGGTTTTTCCCTTTTGGCAGCAATTTCCATTGTTTTAATTGTCCTCTCTCAAGTGGCTTTTGTTTTTAAAACTGTTGGGCAAGAAACAGTTTCTGTTTGCTTTGTTTTTTTCAAAATAAGAGTGGAATTGTTTAATTACAGACTACACTAGGACTTTGGCCTTGTTCTAAATCCACGGTCTTATCAGTTTTGAAAATCCAATATTGTTTTCAAAGTTCTGCTCAAGCCAGAAGCTGTGGCATATGCCTCTTCTGAAGTAGTTCAGTATCTATCCTTAGAGTCACAGAACGGCTCAGGTTGGCAGGGACCTCTATCCCTGCAAGCACAGAGTTAAGAAACATTTAGGGCAAGTGAAGCAGATGTTTTAATAGGTGCAGCACCCAGATGAGCTGGCAGGTGTTAGACTGCCTTACTAACTTGGAACTGATGGGCACAGATCTGCCGTGCTCATTTTCTGTAAAACCAGGAACTGGGTATTCCTTTCTCAGTATTCAGCTCTAATCTGTAGCTGGTGGTTTGTTTCTGTAGCTACAAAAATCTGCGGGGCTTCCTGCTGTACTCACATGTCTCTCCAACCTAATTTCATCTCTCCTTCAAGCCTCTCTCAGCTTTCCAGCCACCTTCCTGATCTGACAAGTCTCTATTCGCTTCCATTTCTTAA
Organism: Nesoenas mayeri; assembly: GCF_963082525.1. NCBI lineage: Eukaryota > Metazoa > Chordata > Aves > Columbiformes > Columbidae > Nesoenas > Nesoenas mayeri. Next base: position 32,440,401 of record NC_137554.1, on the reverse strand, counting down.
TTTCCTGGCACACAGCATCCTCAGGCTTGGAGGAGCTTGCAGAGTAGCACAGGCTCTGGTGTCAGTCAGCATGAGATGCTGCTGAGTGTTCAGAGACCAGATCTGAGTGGCTGCCAGGCCGTTAGCAGACAGCGTGCACTCCAGGGGACGTGGACCAGCCATGACTTAATAGCAATAGCGTAGGATCTTATCCCATACACATTTACCGTGGAATTAATGCATGAACAAGCATCCATTTTAGACAAGAGGCAAACAAATTTGTTTGTTGCAGATTCTGTTACACCAAAGTGGGTAAAATAGCATAAAGTCTAGCATGTAAAAGCCACTTAGTACCTTCTTGCAGATCTTAAATTATTTGTTGAATTCTGTTAAGCAGGTTTATCTGAATTTCTAACAGAGGTCAGGCTAAAATCTTGTTATAATTAGATGTATATATATATATGCACAGAATGAGTCATACAGCTTGATAATTCCTCCTCGAAGTAAATGAAAACCCAGATGAGGAAGGGAAAGTTATTATGTGTTAATAGGGATATCTTGAGATTGCAGTTCTTCACAAACAATAGCTAATTGTTACAACAGAAGTTTTATGGCTATCAGTTCATACTGGATGATAGTAAAAAAGCGTACAAATGCTCTACTGCCACAATCTGAAGCTGTAGCTTTACTTGCTCAGTGCAGGATCTGCCACGCATTGGAGCTTTTTCAGGCAGGGAGCAGGGCCATGGCAGTGTGGTGGGAACACGCGGTGTGTGATGGAGAGGTGGATGGGATGGTTTCAGCCAGCAGCTGGATCTGCTGTCTGCCTGACACGCTTCTCCTGCTGTCTTCCAGTCTTTCTTCTTGCTGCTACTACCTAGTTAGTCCTTCTGCTTCCATCCCATCCATGGTGTGGCACTAGATGCTTCGTGGATGTGAGAGAATATTTGGGCAGCTGTGATTGTAAGGTACTGTATTTGTGCCACCGGAACAATGGTGAGATAACTGGAAGGGGCAATCCAGCCTTGCCGTGCACCTGACTCCTCCAGTGCATCCTGTTCAGTGGGATCTCCTTATCAGCTGCCTCACATGCTGCACCTGACAGGTGCTGTGTGCAGGAAAGTGCCTTGAAGTCTAAAATGTTTCCTGGGTGCTCAGAGTGGCGTTGGCTGCAATAATGCACGCTGGCAACGTATAGTAGGGACAGCAGAGTTTAATGCAGGTGTATGTGGCAAAAGGTGCTGTGAGAAAAATCTTGGCTGCCACTTTAAATTTTCTTTTTTAAGACAATCTACAGAATTATTTGAACTTGTGCGCATTTTCAGTTCATTTTTTTTTTAACAGCTGTGTCATAAACCTCAGGAACAAATTGACTATGGAAATCCTTCCAGACATGTTAATTTTTATCTTGGGCAAGATAATTGCTGTTGGACAGTTTTGACATGTTGTACTGCAATAGCTTACTGAATTGAACACTGCTGTTTTTACCATCAACCACAATTCATTGTTTCGAGACAAGAATGCTGTTATGTAGCAGTTTGGAAAAGACTTTTTATTTTTCCTTCCTTGCACAGTGTATCCCTTTTGTACTTCTAAAGCTCATCTTAATGAAAGAGCCTGTGGCTTTTGGAGAGAGAGGGATTTTTTCAGTAAGTTTCCCTGTGATAACCAAAAACTTCTCTGCTTTTCCTCCCAAGAGCAGTGATTTAAATAAATTATAAATGCAATTAGTGCAGTTAAATTGGCTGAGAGATCATAAGGATCAATGAATAGCATGATCTGTGGATTAATACAGTAATAAATATCTACTTGGATGCTTTATTCTTTTTGTCCTTAGTTCAGAGATTTTTTTGTAGCATCCATTAGAGCTACAGCTTCATATTACTCTTCCCTGGGAACAGGAAGAAGAGGAATAATTAGAGTGGTGCTGGAAAATGCCAAGGCAATCAGGGCCTTTACAGATATAAAGCCCAAGTACCAGAAGCGCAAGTTTGGCCTTGCCACAAGTGTGTCACAGGTGTCACGTCCCCTGTTAAACCATGGTTACTTCGTACCCTTCTGGTATGGACTTGGGTGTTAGAACTGAATGTATTTAATTCCAGGAAGGTATGCTTTGATGACAAGAATGGTTATGTGGTATAAAACTAGAGTGCAGGTTGCTATTATTTGCTTCCCCCTTTTGCTGCCTTCGTTGTAGGACTGGAAGTCCAGCCAGCGCATGTCTGTGTTATTTCCTCTGTTAATTTGGTTGTTTGGGCTCATTAGCTTTTCCCTTACTGGAGTCGTTAGGAGTCAGGCCTTGCAGATACTTGCTTTGGGGTCAAGAGAAAACCATTCATCTGGACCCCAGGGATTTGACCTCTAGAGAGCAGTAATGGTAACGTCGTCTGATGCAGCAGTAGTTGCACCCCCCTCAGTGACTGAGGACTGTGCAAGAAGTTCATTGTAGGACCTGAGGAGCAGAATAAGGGCCATGGCAGCAGAAGTAAGGCTTAAAGCAGAGCAGGAGATAGCTCAGATGTTAGGAAGACTAGGCTAGTCTGTAATGTAAAAGGTGAGAAATAATTTCATTTCATTGCAACTCTTTTTTCCAGCACTAAAAGAGAATGAATGTGTCACATAAGGTGTGTGTTAGGACTGTTCACTATCTGTATAGTGCTTTATGTTTCTGTTCTTGAGAAAATGTTTATCTCACCACAGCAAAATTGTTGCAAGCTAATAGATATTTTGGAACATTTACTTAATTCTATCATAGTTTTTTAAAAGACATAGAACTGTGTCATATTTTACTTTGGGCAACAGAGTTAAGGTGGACCTACAAGATGCAAAAAAAAGATGCTTACTGGCACGTGTGAGTATCAGCTCAAGAACAAGGACAGAAAGGCAAGGCTCTTGCCTGTGTTTTCTGCTTCGCTGTGCTTGAACAGCAGGGCTAAGTTAGGAAGAACTGAAAGTATCACCTTTGTCGCATACAGCAGCTGTCTTGCCAAAAGGAAACAAGACTTGGGTAACAGGGACATTTTAGAGCTTCTGAGTTAGCAAAGAGAGCTTTAGAGTTGGGAGAGTTAGGAAGCTTCTGTTTATTTTCCAAAATAAATGTGTTTATAACATGGCAAATCAAGTCTCTAGCAATATGTTTTTAAAATTTCAAAACCCCTGAATCTTTAAAGTGATAAGCCTTGCGATATGCTTCAGATTTCTTATATCAAAGTATCATTTTTAGCTTTTGCTTAAATTGTTGTGACTTAAAAATAAATTGAATATTACGTACTTGTATATGTGTGCATATCTGAAATAAGTTTTTTTAGTAGCTTTGTCCAGGACCACATGTAGACCTTGTGCTTTTTATTGTTCCTGTGTAGCTTGCGAAATGATTCCTTATACATCTTTGATAGTTTTGAAATGCAGTTATAATACTTGCCAACACTTGAGCCATATTTTGTCTGAGTTTTTGAACTCTTCAAAGCATATGGGCCATCAGTTTCAGTTTTGCTGTAACAGTTCACTTAGGTTCTCAGTTCAATTTATAAAGTGTCTGAATGCACTGTGGTACCAATCTCTGTACCTTGCAAGTGAGGTTCAAGTTAGGCTGGTTAATGGTAGAATTAAGCTTGAGTCATATGTATGCACCAGTAGATGCAAAATTAATTCTAAACATGGTACATGAGCAAATTAGACTGTTCAAACTAAGAGTTTTAAAAGCTTATAGACAAGGGAGGGTAGTGTTGCTATTTGGAAAATGTCACACTGTTTAAACTTTACCCAATAATTTTAAGGTTTCGTGAATTAGTTGGTAACACAAAAAAGCCGTGTGTCTGAGACACTGATTTCACTGAAGTTAAGACAAAGTACATATTCTTTGTTTATATTATTTTCCTTGGGAACCAAATATTTTTGTGAATTAGTTAAAAGGAACACAGCTTGATGTGCTGCACACACCAAAAAAGTCCATTTAAAATCACACAAGGGGGCCTGGCTTTCAGTGACAGGAGGCAGGAAATTTAGTGTTCTGGCTGAAATTCCATCTCCAGTTCATATTCTTGCAGCCTGATGTTGTGACGTATGTGGTGAGTTTGATCCTTTAGTTCTTTCTCCAGCAGAAATGGTATAGACCTCCCCAGGAGCTTCAGCTCGGTCTGTCTGATTTGTAGCTTTGCAGTTTTGAGTGCTTCAATATCAAAAGTCAGGTTCTTGGAAAGCATGGAAAGGACCTTATTTAAGTGAGGTGATCTTTCAGTCTTCTTTTCCTACATCTGATGCCTGTTTAATTTTTCAGAAATGAAAGCTAACAGTCGGATTGCACTCATTGAAGACCTGTGAACAACAGAGGATATTTTAAGACTTAGCTTTGGTTTGATAGGTAGTTAAATGCTGCCATACCTGGTTGCAACACTTATTCTGCGGACAGGAGGAAGCTTGAATTACTGAATTTGTGTGTTTTTTCTGTGGCTGTGCACCTGATATGATTTGACCAATTCCCCCAAAATGCATCTTTTTAAAGAGATTGATTTGCTATCATGTACATATGCAGAATTAGAATAATAAGAGCGGTTCAAATGGGTCTTTACTTTACAGAAAGGTGGAACTGATTCTCAAAATTTGCAGTAAAAAGCTTAGTTGTGGGAAACAGAAAACTGCCAAAAATCTTGGTTTATAGAGGAGGCAATCTGGCCTTATGGGGGAAGGGCTGGCAGATCAGTTAAAGGAAAATCCTACAGTGGGTTCGTGGTGACCAGGTAAATTAAACTCATCGGGGACAACTCTACAGCAAAAGACTCTCCTTCTACCAAAAGCAGACAAGCAATGGAAGCTGTGTAAGCACCGCACTGTGCTGAGGGCACAGGGAAGCTGCAAGATGCATTTGCAATGTGTGGTTAGGCGAGAAGGGTGGGTTCTCACAGAGAAGAAAGTTCAGCTGTGAAAGGTACTATAATCAGAGACACTAAAGAAATCTACATGTAAAGACAGCAGCCAAGACTTCAAAAATGTGAGCCGAGCTTGAGGCGCACATTCTATATTTATGCATGCAGATGCTAGATCAGAAGTGATGAGCAACCAGTTATTTCAGGAAGAGCTTCTAGACATGCAAGCTTCTGAATTCTAGTATTTTTTCTTTTTAGATCTTGGCTACACAGGCTATATGTTGGATTTAATTCCTTTTTGCTCCTTTTGTGGGAGAATGAGTGACTCGTTTTATCACTTTAGAGCCTGTAATAGTGCACAAGAACCTTTTTTAATTTGTATTTTATATGAGATAGTTGCATCTAAATATCTTGTGTTCTGAGGAAGGCTTGACAAATATCTTGCTAGTGGTAACCTCTTCTTCCTCCTTAGAATGTCTGCAGGATAGAAGAAAGATAAGAGGCAGATAAATGTTGAACTGCGAACAGCAAGCTCTGTTGTCTCATTACTTCTCTCCCTTCCCTGCATGTGTGGCACAAACACGTGGCTGGGGGGTGCATGTGTATTGTGTGGGGTTATTTGGGGGGGTGTGTGTGAAACTTTTAGTATCAGTGTTTTGACATTCATTGGGAGCCTATTGGACCATTTGCTATTGTCTGAAGCAAAAAGTAAAACCATTTTTGAGCTGTAACCCCTGCAATTGTTTTATTGTTACTTTCTGACATGCTAGAAATATGTCTAGGTTAATAAGAATGAGAAGATGCAACTTGCTTCTTGACTATTATGGTATGAGGTGGAGAGAGGGGAGGAGAACTGAATACTGCCTCGAGGACTAGATTTTCCTGCTACTTGCGTGTATGAAAAGAAGCAATTCGAATAGATACGGTGATGCTGGCCCTTTAACTTTGTCTAGCATTTTTTCTTATATATTTTCCAGTAAATACAGTTGTTGTAGCACTTTCTCTTCTTTCCCACCCCCTGCCTTTTCACCCTGGACCCCAGGAAACATAATCTTGAATTAACAAGTGTTTTGTAGTTTCATTTCCTCATTTCACTTTACTCACCAGCCATCCAAACCATTCAGAAGCCTTTAATGTTTGCTGTTGCACATCGCTATTAATAAGGAATCTTGATGCATTCTATGTTTGCCAACAAAATGTTCGAGCACCCTCAGATGTGAATGGACATTTTGACACAGCTGAAGTGTTGAGGCTTGGAAAAGTACTCTGAAACAGCTCACAAGTTTGTACCGTGAGAGGTGTTTGTGTGCTATAACTTTTGCACCCAGTAGATCCTTGTAGCTGTTTTACAGACTTCAAAAAATGAAGCAAACAGGTTATTTATCTGGAACCTTGCAGACGTATAATCCGTGGGCTGTTGCTGCTGGTATCTTTGTGGGAAAGGTGAGAAAGACCTTTTCTTAAAGAGGTTCCTTGTCAGGGGCTACAGCTTGTGTCTAGGCAGAACTGAGTGTGTGGTGTGTTCAAATGCTGTCATTATGGATACAGCCTTCTGCTCTTGACAGAAGTGTTACTGTAGAAGTGCCGTTTCTCTTGCCTGTGTCAGCAACAAGGTGCTTTCTCTTCTGTGCCTGTGTGCTAATTTATGCCATTGCTATCTCGCTGTATCCCAGATTCTTATCTGCACTGAAACTAGGCTCTGCTTAGAATCCAAGTGGTTGTGACTTCAGGTTATAAATGCAAGTTTTGTGTTAGACCTTCTTTGCTTTTTGTTTTTTCTGCTAATATAATTACAGGAAAAATGGTTATCAAGGTCAATTGGTGTGTAGATATACTGGGAGTGTTTTCCGGTTCCAACAAAATAAGCTGATTTCCTGAAGGATTTCAAACCCGAATATGACTAAGTGAGCGTCTATAAACCTTACTTCATAAATATGGGTTGCAATAGTGCGTTGTTGCTATGTGCCTGCAGTTGAAGCCTTAATCACAGTAATCCAGTTCTAGCAGCAGGCAAGCAAGTGAACATTAGATTTTGATTGAATGGAATGACAGGAAAGGGGTAAATTCCTCATGCTGACCGTAAGAGCCGTTGGATATAGAGAATTAAAGGAAGACTAATCTTGCCATATTCTTTTTGATGCCAGCACTTAAATGTTTGGAATGCAACAAATGGTTTTAGTTACAGCTCTTTCCTGAGTTAGTGCATGTTAATTCTTGTTTGCCCTTATAAAATAAGCCATGCCTGTACATGCCTTTTTAGAAGGAGGAGCCAGTGAATCGATCAATGCCACAGCTGATACAGAATTAAAAATGGAGGTAGATCTGTTGTGTTTGTTGGCTTTTGGATCTGAGTTCTGATGAGCAAGCAGCCCGTGGCAATTGCACAAGGAAGCTTGCCCTGTCCTCTGTGAACAGCTGACACTTTTTAGAGCAAGATTATTTTAGTGCTGTAATGATTAACACCTTTAAAGAAAGTACCTAATTTTTTATTAAAGAACTGAATTGTTTGTATTGGTTGAAAAGTGGAAGAGAAATGGACTGTAGGTTACAGACTCTTTTCCCCTTGGTTTTCAGCAACTGAGGAGCAGGAAAGTGCCCTTAAGAGGAACGCTTTTGGCTTTTCTTCTGTCCTTTCAATCAGGCTGTTTTTCCAAGCCACCTGAGCCCTTCTGGTCTCTCATGAAACAGTTTGAGTTTTGTTCTGAGATGTGCCTGCTTCACCTGGGTGTTCTGACCCTTTCAGTGCTTGTGTTTTTCTTCCTGGCAACATTAGTTCACCTGCTGTCCAAAAATATACCCGTACAGCCCACATTAAACATCCAGCTTGTTCTGCTTTAATGTTTTATTTTGTTTGGTGCAATCAATATGTTAGATATGTAATGGAAATGGAAAGTCACTGCTCAGAGGTACTTGAGCGAGGTGGTTTTGTAGATTTATTTTTTTTTTAACTTCAAAACCAATTCCATTTGATCTGTTAGTCAGTGTGTTAACTTGTAGTATCGCATATTGTAGTTTTGAACACACTGATACTGTCTTTCTTTTCCAGTTCTGAACAGCTGAAGCTAATGAAAATGGTTGGGGGGGAACAAGGAGATTTCCAATCCTCCCACTGTAGCTAATAGTGCCAGTTGTAGCAGAAGGGTGATACTGCCTTATGTCTTGCAGCCAGAAGCCTTCAAAGCAGTCACTTAGAGGGTGCTGAGCGCAACATATGACTGTTATACGTGAACTGCAGACTGGGTTGTGTCCTCCTTGAAATGGGTAGTTTAATTGTTTTAACTTTGCAGAAATCCGAATGGGTGAAAAGACCTCAACTTGATTTTATTTGGCACCAGAGTTACCTTCTTACTTCCAGCATTAGAAATGAAACAAATATGCAAGTTGTATCTCTTTTGACACTGCTTCAATGTATTTGTCATAGATGTCTGCGTTGTTACTTTGGTTTTCAGGTCTCCCTTTAGAATCCAAGGCTGTAGTTTGCCTTTTGCTCTGACATCTTTTACTTTTCCACACTCCAGGTGCTAGAGCTGTGATTCTAGTTTCTCTTTCCTTCTGCTTCTCTGCCTGTTTTCTTCAGTGAGCTTCTCCAGTGTGCTCATTCATTGCTATCTTAGTGTTTGTCTTGCAGCGTTTTGGGTCCCAGGAGCTCTTATTCTTTACTTACCTCATTTTGTCTGTCATCTTAAATGCAGTGTCTGCAGCTGCTTTTCTTAACCACTTAATGCATTTGCCTTTGGTAACATTTGGGCTACTGAAGAGGGGTGTCTTGTGGTTATTTGTTGCTTTTTTAAATGGCAGGCAGTAACATTAAAAGCCGAGCAAATAGCAGGCCAACTTTCTTATGACTTTCCTGTGCAGTATCTGGTGGCTTATTTATATTAGACATACATATTGAAACAGGATTTGTTTTCAAAGTAGCATTGAAAACTCTTTGCAACTCCCTTCAGTCTTCCCACTCAGACTTGACACTACTTGGAATCTTTGTTTTTGAACAATAACAGGTGAAATTGTGTCAGTGGTGCACCTTTTCTTTAAAAGCTTTTAGTTCTCGTATTAGTGTGTTCATAACATTATTTTGAATTTTGAAGGCTAAAATCTGACAGCTCAAGTTCAGTATTAGTCTCTTGAAAGCACTAAGCTGTAACATCAGAAGCCTTTTCATGTCTCTTTGATCCATAAAGCACATATGCTTGGCTGAACTTCTGGGTAACTTGTCCTTTAATGAAGCTACTGCTGTCTTTCCTTGTAAGGTTTAGGAGAGGTGTAAGAAATACAATTTTGCTGGACTTATGTTCTAGCAACAGAAGAATGAGCTCTTACCATGGATAATTTGTTTTTAGAATACTTTTGTGGGTTAGAATGCCAGGGTCTTATAAACCAGTGTTCGGTTTGCTGTGTTTAGTTGTAGTAAATGCAAAAATAAACAACTTAAAGCAGTTACTTTCAGATGCTGGCAACCAGATAAACTGACTGTTGGTGTCCTGTTACATGACAAAAAGCTAGCAATGGGAAGAATGGGTAGCTGTTTCACTGCAACCTGATGATACAGAGTCTGAAAAGGTCTGAACACTGCTCCATTTAGCTGTGAGGTCTCTATGAAATGTAGTGTCCTTTGCCTTCATTGTTGTAGCCCGACCAGATCTCTGCTCCAATTGCTTGTACGCTTATGCAATGGCTGTTGTTGTTGTTGTCAGAGAATAATGCTTTGAGATGTTGCGTGCACTGTAGCCTTACTGTACCAGCACTGGAATGTTCCAGGGACAAATTAAAATCCATATTCTCCTTGGAAGAGGTGCGCTCACCATCCTTTAGGATATACTTACCACACAGAGCTGGCTTGTGCTAATAAGAGATTGAGAACAAGTATTTTTCTTTCAGTTGTGCTGGCAATCAGGAAATAATGTTTATAATTTTGTGTCTGTTTTGAAAAGATATTGTTGAAGGGCTCTGAAAAAAATAGGCCATTGGGCTGGCTGTTTGCATTATCAGCCTGAATGACTGGAAGAATTGGATTACTTATGTGACTGAGAGCGCACTGAACTCTTGCCTTAGGGACAATTCAGGACTATGCAGGCAAGTATTACCTGCTGGCCAGCTAAAATCTGAGATCAACTAGAGCCTTGAAGATGTCTCTAGGAAAATCTTATTTCAGTTGTTCACTTGATGATTAACCTGCTGTGCTTCATAGGAGTACACTGGAAATTAGAGCCAAAGCCATAACTCACATCTCTAATGAAAGTGGTCTGAGCACTTGCCGGGTGACAGTTTGGGATAAGGGGCCTCGTGGGCTTTGTGGATGTGCCAGAGTCGGGTTTGATCCTGGCCTTTGCAGCTCATGCTGCTGTGTCCTACGTGTCTGTCAATTTTCACCCAGTCCATGCTGGAATCCAGTCCTTGCAGCTAAGGTGAGTGAATGATGCCACAAGCCAGTGTGACTGGAGGGCGCTGGGGGAATGCATACATTAGTTGCACTTAACTAACATGGCCAGAATGGATCAAATGAGTGGGCTGCTTTATTGAAAAGGAAAGCATGAGCATGCTCAAAATAATAACTAGCTATTGTCACATTTCAGTATGTATCATAGAATCATAGTATGTATGTCAATACTCATTCAGTATGGATGTCAATGCACTTATGGGTTGCTTGTTTGTTTCTGGAGCAGTCACTGTCATGGTATGGCACAGTTTAATGCTAACCCAAATAGAAAGCCAGCGATTCCCTTCCCACTTGCATTCTCTTGCCAATGAATTCAAGCATGATAGTGCTATATGGACAGTCTGTTATTGCCCAGTTGGAAAGGTAAAATATTTTGAGATATTTAATAAGCGTCACATTATAATAAGGTTATTGAGCTAGGTGCATTAGTGCCTTCTGTTCTAGGCTGGCCAATATTGTTCTGATTTGAATGTAACTGGACGAGAAGTGCTACTCACACCGTTCCAAGGAGGCTGGCAATATATAAGAAGTTAATGTAGAAATCTTATCAATCTTTTTTTTTTTTTCCTTAAGCATGCTACCAACTTGTGATTTTAAAAAAGAATCTAATTATATTGAGCTTTTTTATTTTTTCTTGAGTGCTCTATGAAAGTCATCTAGCTCTCCTAGGGGTTCAAATAAAAGCAATGAGAAAGAAAGATCAAAGCTGGAAAAGCTCAAAGCAGCATTGTTTCCAACACGGAGTCAGGTTGGCTGCAGCTCTACCTGGTGGGTCTTGAAAAATCTCTAAGGATGGAGGTGGCACAGCCTCTGAGTGACCTGTCCCAGAGCTGCTCTGCTCTCCTGACATGCCACGTCTGAGCAGAAGAGCCAGGTTGGTTTGGATCTCTGGCTTGCGCCAGCCTGCAATTTCTAGTTTCCAGTGTAGTCATCTGATCAACTCCCTCCCCCCAGCTGCAGTGCCTGGGCTATAGAAGTCCTAAACATTTGATTTTTATCATTGCTGTGTTAAGTCTTGTTTGCCTTGGTTTTGGAGAAGGGCCAGCAGGCATTTTATTTTGCAAAGTGATATGAACTAAGCACAAACTTCAGAGTATTTTTTTTTTTATTTCAGCATAAAAGAGAGTAGTTTGATAAAAAATTTTACTATTTAATAACAATCCAGTGCGTTTTGAAATGTTAGTCAGATTCCTCTCTAGAGTTAAAGAGCTTTCCTTGCCTAATTGTAAAATACACACACTTTTTGCCTGTTTGGCCTAGAAATAGTCAATACAAGGAAGGACTCTGTTTCTCTGTATCTTATTTTGAAATCCTTTCCTGTGTATCATTGCACTCTTTCTCCTGCTGTTAGTTTAATGCAAAAGATATGAAACAGCATCTTGAAGTAGTCAAAAGAACATGAAACTGCTAAATATTGGAACATTTTGCAGACCCAGGCACCTTCTGTGGGATTTCTTCCTTTGATATGAGAAGGTAGTTGCTATCTAAAATCTGGCTCAGATTTGAGCTAATTAATCATCTTTGAAGAACATCTCAGTACAAAGAACTCTTGTACTCACCCTTTACTTCAGTTGTTGCTCAAGGACAAAAGGTGGATGCACAGCACTGTGATGAGGCCAAGGTTCATGTTTAAAAGTACACAAGCAAATGCTGAGGGTGAGGCCGCTTAGTGCCCAAGTGTCTGTGTGTGGCATGTCCAGCAGTTGACGGAACTTGAAGGAGAGTGAGCAGTGGAGCCCCACACGCTTTGAGCTGTTCTGGTAAGATTTATGACGGTTAAAATTGGCATGTGCCTCATCTTCCCCAACAATGTAACCTCATTAAATAGTTAGTAGTGAAACGATCTGCTGGAAAAGGTTTACAGAATTCACTGGTGAGCTCAGAAAAAGACAGGGTCTGACTGTAGGGAAGAAGCTGGTTTTTGGTAGACTGTTCAGGAGGAGCCATGACCCCCGGACTTACTAGTAAAGTCTGGTTTGTGTGTGCTTTTTCCTTGCTATAGTGTAGTCTGAGCAAATCAGCTGCATCCACATTGCATGGTATGTGGTTCATGTTTACCTTGTGCCCCAAGCTCCAAGACACAAAGCAGCCTAACAAAATACAAGCAAGTTCAAAGTTTCTGAAATAACAGATGCAATTATGATTTTTATTTCAATGTGATAACGACACATATATTGTCCGGGTGAGTGACACAGGAAAGTGCAAAGCCTCTTGAGAGAGTCACAGAATCCCAGAATGTCAGGGGTTGGAGGGGACCTGGAAAGCTCATCCAGTGCAATCCCCCCATGGAGCAGGAACACCCAGATGAGGTTACACAGGAAGGTGTCCAGGCGGGTTGGAATGTCTGCAGAGAAGGAGACTCCACAACCCCCCTGGGCAGCCTGGGCCAGGCTCTGACACCCTCACTGAGAAGAAGTTTCTTCTCAAATTTAAGTGGAACCTTTTGTGTTCCAGTTTGCACCCATTGCCCCTTGTCCTACTGTTGGTTGTCACCGAGAAGAGCCTGGCTCCATCCCCCTGACACTCACCCTTTATATATTTGTAAACATTAATAAGGTCACCCCTCAGTCTTGTCTTCTCCAAACTAAAGAGCCCCAGCTCCCTCAGCCTTTCCTCACACGGGAGATCCTCCACTCCCTTCAGCATCTTTGTTGCCCTAGAGCGTTGGAGAGCTGTCTGGCACAGGGGAGCAAAATTGGTGCAGCCTGCCACAGCATTACATGCTTGGACCAGGCTTGGGAGCAAATTATTGTGTCTGCTTTGCTTGGATTTTCTTGAGAAAATTCACTGCATTGCTGCCAGGTTTTCCTTCCAGAGCAAGATAGTCTTTTTGCTCTGTTGCTGGTGAGAGCATGGACTAGGAGTGAAACAAGAAGCTTCTCAAACATGGTGTAGCTGCTGTTATGGTATAAATGTTCTACACATAAAGTGTAAGTCCAGTGTTGCTGTAATGATTATTTGAGCAGTGGAGCTGCCATGTCTTAACCCTGGATTATATTACTTAGCATCATTTGCGTTCTGCTTTGTTTCACTATCTCTCATAGCATTTAACTTATGTTTAATGCAGGTTCTTTTTCATGAGGGCTACCGTTTGATGGGGTTGATGTAGTACTGAACACAGTGGGAATCAGATTGCTGATTAGGGCTTGTAGATACAGCAGTGAAAAAACGTAACTTACAGTAACATGTTGTAATATTTTTCTCTGCTGCTTCAGGTTAGGGAATTGATATCTGGGAACTTGATCAGGCTCTGTGACCTACTCTTGGATACTTAGCCGTCTCTTTGTTGACTTACTCTGTATGAGAGCCAGCTCTTCATCCTTTTTGCCCTTGCTTTCTTCACACTGAGATGAGAGGGTGATTATTGTATTGTAGGTGTTTCTGAAGGGTCTGTTTAAATACCAGTATTTAAATACCATAGAGTTAACATGGTGGTGGCTGTTGCATGCATCTTTAACATAAATAAATGCATTGGTACAGGTGGTGAAGAGAAACATTTTTAACCTGTTTTGATCTGCGAACTTTTTTAGTGTGTGACTGAGCTGAGGACACTTGTGTAATGATGAATTTTACTTTCCTAACAACATATAAAGCTCAATAATTAATTACAAATGTTGCTTTGTCTTTTCAGTACATCAACTGTGGTAACCTGGAACAGCTATTAGACAGTAACCAGCATCTGCCCTGGACGGTGAGGGTGAAACTGGCGTATGACATTGCTATGGGGATCAGTTATCTTCATTATAAAGGCATTTTCCACAGAGACCTTACGTCCAAGGTACTTGTTGCTTCTTTCTTCTCCTTCCAGCAGGGAACTGCTATTATAAAAGTTGTAATCTAAGACATTTTGAAAACAAATTGAAATACAGTTTATAGGATTGAAACTTCCCTTAGAACACGTTGATAATTTGTCTGGGAACTGAGAAATAACTATCCTGAAAGAAGGTCATTCCTTAAATGAATTCAGATTAGGATTTCTCAGAAAGCAGCTGCAGGGTGTTTTAGTTCTGAATTATGGTTCAGTAAAGTATTTAAATCCCTGGATAATTAAGCATAACAATCTAACATTTGGGACAGGTCAATCATATAAAGAAACCAAATTGAGAAGGTTATTACAAATGCACTTTAAAATCTCCTGGTTGTTTTTGTTTCCCTGTGTGTCTTGCAAATCTTCAGTGGGAAGACTGACTTTTCCTTACTAACTCAGGGTTAAGTATTGTCTACAATCCTGCTACATATTTCTTTCATTTCTAAAGCTAGTAAGGACAAAGTGTTTAACCTAAAATTTTGAGATTTCAAAATTGCCTCCAGAATGCGGTTTCAATGGCAGAGTTTTCAGTGGATGTATTAATAACTGCTTTGGTGACAACTTGTGTGCATTTTATTGGCTGAAGTAGCTAGCTAATTCAAGCTCAGCTAGAAATATTGACATAAGAGCACTAAGCTCTGTAAACAAATTGCCCTGGTATTCACAATGGGTCTTGCCATCCGTTGCAGCCTGTGCTGAGGGCTTTGCTGTCCTGTCTGTCCTGTTGTCTGGAGCTAATGAGCTGGTGTGAGCTCACTGGCGACTTGCAACATGAAAGTACTCCAAAATAGTTCTTAGGAAGATGTCATAATGTCACATCCAGAAGAATGTTATCTTAGCCTAGGAGGAACTATTTTTAAAGATTAGAAACTGCTTTAAAAAATATAAACACAGCACAGTGTGTTTGCAAATTCAAGTGATTTCTAGTCCTACAGCCAGTTTTAGTTTTTCCAAAGCTACCTCAGTGCTTCAGATAAAGAATGTACATTTAGGCAAGGGGGAAAAATATAGTTCAACTGGTAGGTAAAAGAAGTATTTCAGTGAAGTAGTGAATCACTTCCTTGAGTGTCCTTTCAAGTGAGAAGTGCTGAATTCTACAAAGAAGAATATCAAATTGATGAAAAATGACCAGACTTGGAGTCATGTCACTTTGACATGATAGGCTCAGAAAGCTCGTACTGTGCTGGCTAGTCATACGAAAATTCATTTCCTGAGACCTCTGTGAATGCCTTTGTTCCAAGCTTTACATAATTGTATGTCATTCTCTGGAGCTGCCCCACCAATGCGTCAGTGTCATCTATTGTTGAACGTCAATTGTTCAGAAAATGCAGCGGCTGGGAGGAGCGCATGATTTCACTGCAACAGCAAACCCATCGGTGGCCACAGGAAGTAGTAAGAGTTATTTAAAACTAACCAAACAAACCAAACCCTAAGAATTTACTGGCAGTTATGATATATTCGGATGGTTCTTAGCACTGAAGTTATGATGTCTATGTGGGTCATGTTGGAAGCTGTCAGGACAGAAGTTTGTCATCAGCTCTATGCTGTATTTTCCAGTTTCTGGTTTCTTTTGGGGTGGTCTTTGCTAATTTAATTTGTTATATTTTTGAGTCATGTATGCACTTACTTCTGTTTGGGATGGGAAGCAGTTGAAACACCTGGCCTTAAGCGCCCAGGTACTTGTGAATTTTATTAGTGTATTATTGTATTGATGAAATATACTTTAAAATGAAATCTGTTGGGCAAATGACTCTCCTTTTAGGAAAATGTTTGCCCTGCTGGGTAGCTAAGTTTTAAAGAAGTCACTTTGCTCCAAAGCAAAAAAAGATAATAACCACAGCAAATACCTGTTACCAAATTTTAAACTCTTAGACTGTGGCTTTTGGCTACTACGTGAGGAGATGCCTTGTATTTTACCAAGTTTGTACTGGTGAGGGGATGAGTCAGCTTCTTTCTTACTAGTACATAGTCAATGTGTGAACAAGCCGAGGGAAGATTTGATGGGCTCTTTCCTTGGGAGAGAACTGTGATCTGGATTGAACAAAGGCAGATTCAATACTGTTCTATGTTGTCCTTCTTTCTTTGGTAAACTTTAGTAATTGATGTGATGGCTTTATTAATCAAATTAAAACAAACACAAGGATTTAGGCATCTGCAAAGATAGAACAGACCCTGATTTTTTTGCAGGGTGGGAGGGTTATTTTTTCTAGGAAACTTGCTGGCCTTGGCTGAATTATGAACAGAACAAAACAGACTTTCTGTGCGGGAATGTCTCCATGCTTTACCTATTACACTTAATACAATAGCTCACTGCACATTATCTCTTTAATATGAATTTTACTATAAATTTAAAGCCATACTTCTGCCTTTCTTCTTCTCTTTCTGGCAAATTTCTATTTCCTACAGCTTCCTGGAGCAGATAGTGTGAATACATGAAGTTTATTCTGTCAGTTAGGGCAGCAGAGGAGTCTTGCTTTGCCAGTAGTACTGTATGTGTCTATGTACTGGATACATTAAAAACTTCAGGAATAGTTCCAACCTAAGGTTGAAAAATTAGTGGTTTTGACAATTAGTATACAGCAGGGTGATCTCTCTCTCTAATTGCACCGTGTGGAGAGTAGCAGAACAGTGCGGACACTGCTGAAAGCCAGAGGGAGGAGCGGCAGAGAGATGTAGGTCACTCCAATCGATGTGGCAGCCCTGACATCCCACTGCTGCCCTTCCTGCTGCCCTCCTGTCACAGAGAGAGGCAGCGCCGCTTAGAAGCGTGTCCTGCGCAGACAGCCGGTACTCACCCCTGTCGAGAGCTGCTCAGCCTGTGGCTCTGGGCCTGGGTGCTGTAGCTGATCAGGCTGCTCTGCCCTGATAGGCAGCAACAGCCTAACATGAATCTGTCAGGAGGTAAGAACGGTCAGACTGGCTGTTTCCACCCTGTGGGCAGGGTGACTTGTACATTTTATAAACCAATAACTGTGGTGCCCGCACTCTTGACTTGTCATAAAGAGATTAATGCAGAGATTAAGCTGTAGATAGGTTATGACAACCAGTCTAGTTGGCTCATTCCCTGTCCCCTATCCATATCACTGCACGCCCTGTGAATCATTTTTATTTGGGGTTCATTGTAATGTGCACAAGGAAGATTTGTATCGTGGAATCATGAGGATTTTCTTTGTCTTTCAGTGATTCTCAAGGAGGTCTGGTTATGAATTTTAACTCCAAGTCTTAGTCATTAAAATAGAAGTCATAATGTAACACATCGCAAGTGTTTCAGTAGGAGCCAGTAGATTGTCATAAAGTATTTTTAATATGACTTGGTTTTGCAACATTCTGCCTGTGGTTACCTACCATTAAAATAACAGTAATAAGAAGGCACAAGGAGGAAGTGTCCAGCCTGCAAAAAGAATATAGCAAAATCCTTTTGTACCTCACCCCTCAGAATATCTTACTGCTACACAGGGAGTTTCTTCACCACCTTGTTTACACTGTATTCACATTGCATTCAAAACCCTTCTCTGGGAGCACAGTGGATTTCCTTGGCAGCTTACAATGACTGCCCTAATATCAGTGAATTTATTCTTAGAGTATCTCTGAGGTGAGGGAGATGAATAAACTCAGCCTTATCAGAACAGATTAAAAGCAAGAATATTGGTGAATATTTGGTATGTGTTTAAAGAATCTGGCATTTGACACATGTTTAAGTTCAAGGCCATATTCTCACTGGCCTCAGAGGCAGCACTGGTAGTCAAGTTTGACCCCTGGAGGTAGAGAAAGCACAAGATAAGCAACAATCTCTGAAAGATTTTGTTAAACTAGCTTGCTTGTCACACAATCCTCCTGTGATGCTGAGGAAAGTCAGAATCCAGATGCTGGGGTAACATTGCAGTGATCTTAACTACAAGCCAGAAGACCTTCATTTCCAGCCCGGTGTGGTGAGGTTGTTTTGCCCAAAGTCCTGAAAATAGTGGCCCAAGTATTTTATCTCCAGCCTCAATTCCCTGTCTGTGTGAATCCAGTGAGTGCACTGAGACACACGAGTGCCAGGTGGAAAACTGTGTGATCATGTAATTAAGGATACTTATGCATAAGGGGAAGAATGTAAAAGTTATCACAGGAAGTTTTACATCCTATCTTTTATGCAATTTTTTTTTTTGATATAATGTATGTTGTGTGCGACTTCCTAACGATTAAAAAAAAAAAGAGAGAAAAACATTATGAACTTCATTTGCAGAGTTAGAAGCTTGAGATTCATGGCAGAGGTGTCATTGCAGAATGATGTACAATTGAAAACAAGGTCTTATAATCAATATTAAGCTGTGAGCAGTTTTAGGGAATGTTGTGAGCTCCACTGATGATAAAATACATGAAGAAATTCTGATCTCTGGGTATGTGTATGTATATATATGTGTGTGTGTGCATATATACGTATATACATGCATGCATACATGTGTATATTCCTGCCAACATCTGCTTTCGCTTCACAGTAAATGTGTAATGGCTCAATCTTCTTTCATTGAGAGACGAGTAGTCTCAGTTACTACGGGACAGAATCACGCGTGTAAGCAATTACTGTGGGTTATCTGATGTAACATAAATTCACTGCCTTTAGACTCGAAAATGACATACCCTGACTTCCTACCTTGTGTGCTGTTTGCTTGTTTAACACAAAATAAACCAAAATAAAACACAGGCAATGAACAGAACCTTTGTCTGGGTCTCATGCTTGCCGCTGCAGTTGTAAGGTCCGCTTTGTGCCAGAGTAAGCTCTTGCCTGGATATTTTGCACTGCAGGGGAGAGCTTGCGGTGAAAAAATTAGCTGTTCCAGACAATTATTTCTAACGCTAGCTGCAATACTAAACTTTTACTGGTACTTTGGGACCCATATGGAGCCTGTCCCTTAAACATAATTGTTTTAGTTTCAAAAAGTATATCTATATTGTAAACTTTCTCTTGTACATTTAATCATCAATGGTGTTCCTCATAGGGGATAGCACTTTAAAAATAGCTGATACATCTCAATTGGCCTTTAAGTATTTTAATTCGGTAACCGTCATCGGAGGATTGCAAATGACACTGCAGTAGCGTTCCTGTATTTTCTGGAGTGCAATAAAATCTCTGAGGAGTTTAGCTTGTATGTCATATTGTAAAATAAAGCTATGAGGTTTCTTCATCTAAGCAACTTATTTTTAACTCTGAAACTCGAGCCTATTTTCATTTTTGTTTGGGTAAAAGGGAGAGTAGAATACTGCATTCGTCTTCGTAGGATTATGCTGTGCAAAGCAGATGTTAAGCTCCTGTAATACACAAAGGGGGCTTTATGTTCTTTCACATCTGTCTCTGCATAAACAGCTCTGTTAACTCTTTAGGGTTCATGTACAGAGCTCTTTGCTTCAGTTAAGAGACTGCCTCAGGAAGGGCTGATGGGGTCCCTGTGTTGGGGAAAGAAAACCTCAAGAGCCCAGCCAAAGCCAAATGCTGCCCTCTTGGAGCCTGTGAGCTGCCAGAGGAAAGAACATCCCTGTCTGTAGAGGTCCAAAGAGAAAGCCTGGAAAGGTCGTCATGTTTTATTGCCTTGCAGCTTGTACAAGTAGTGCAATAGTAAGTCGAAAGCATTTTCTTAAAGCTCATGCTGCAAAGCTGCTTGACATTTCATCTCACAGGCAGCTTTTGAGAGGCTCTTTGCACTAGAGAGGGGTTTCAACTCTTGTGTTTCTGTGCCAAAATCCATTAATGAAACTTCTTCTTACCAAGATGATGCACGTATTTTCTTTTTTGTAGAAACTGAGAAGTATCACTTTGTCAGAAGAAACAGTGCAGTATACTGTATTGTACTTTTTCTACCAAGATACCACCTCTACCTTAAATGTAAAAGCTCTTTTCAACCTTTTAGTCTTTAATGAACCCTTATCCATTTTTTGATCCTGATTCATCTTGGTGGTAGAATGTGAATGCTTAGAAATATTTTTCATTGAGAGCATATGAACTACCAGTTACTGTGGGCTGCGTTAAGTCACCTTTTTATGAATTCCATCTGAAATCTGGTAACTAAACTGTCTGTGCTGTGGCTTTGGTACAGTATTGTGTAATGGCTAGTATATGTAGAAAGGTTTCGCTACTGATTTTGGTAGGAATAGGCTTCCAGCTTTTCTGGTTCCAGGAAATTGGTGCTTAGCTGCATAAAAATTTGCCCCAGTAGAATTAAATCAGTTTAGTTTCACAGCAGTGAGCATTTGTAGTGACGCTGGCATTTTTTTGTCTGGTGCACGTCACCTGCCCATCGCTGATATAAGTGTGAATAGAAAAGCCGCTCTTGTACTGGAATACATATCCCAATGAATTTAAATTGACACTCAGCACTTCTTGTATGCAGAGAGAGAGAATAGCTTAGCTTCCTTCTTTTTGTCATTTAACATTGTGCAGCCCACCACGGCAGAACAATTGGTCTGTACTTTATGGTACAAGTGTTGCCCAAGGCTTTCCCCATCGCCTTGTTGGGGTGTGTTGAGCTCTGCTGCAGGACCTTCGCTCTCCTCAGCGGTGGGATGTCCACTCTGCTCGTCTGCTTGGACTGAAAGGGAGCCCAGCTTTGCTGCAGGCTCGTTGGGAAGGAGCTTGGAGCTGTCAGGTAGCATTACTTGGCAGCTAGACTGGATGCGCTATTGGTTTAATTTATGATTTATCTAGGAATGATCTACTTGTATAATAGCTCAGTGCTGCACCTGACAACTGGAACTGCCTGGGGCTTGCGGGGGTAAGAGTGTTCATCTTCAGTTGGTGGTGGATTGCTGTCTAATGGGATGGGACTGTATACTGGTGAGAAGTTGAAGGAAAAATTGCTGTCAGGATGATGTTATGTTTAAGCCTCCTTTTAGTATCAAAGCAGTCTTGTAAATTATTGCTGATCTTGAGGTCAGTAGAAGTGCTTCTTAGTCTGTATTTAAATGTTGTGCTGAAATTTTAAAGACTGGAGTTATGGAGAATAACCCTAATCCACAAAACCCAGAAGGTAAAATGAACTACGGCAGTCTTGCTACTCAAAATGAACAAAATGTAAATAGCCAAAGTTAACGCGAGAAGGAAATCTAGATTTTAAAACTTTTTTATGAATCACGGGTGGTTTTTTTAAATGTCAAATTGCGTATCTTCTTTAATTGCTGAGAAATCTATGGCAGAAAATAACCTAATATTTTGCTGCCTAAAATAGTGTCAGCATTCTTGTACGCTGCAAAATCTCTGGTGTCCTCATGGACTTGTTTCTGTGTGGTTCACAATGAAATTCCACTTGTCTGAATCATTTGCGTAAGATTTATCCTTCTCAGTTTTAAGTCCACTTACAGTGACCAAATGTTTAAACAGAGGCAAGCGGAATGAATGTGCTCTTTGAGAAAAGATAACAAAGCCCGTAACTGAGAAGCTTTGCTGCTCTTTGGGCAAGCATGGTTGATTTAACTTGGTACATGTTTATGAATCCCCAAACTAACTGTACTTATTTATTTAGCATGCCTCAAGTATAATAAAACTTTGCATCTCAGGAGCCCATCATGTGTTTTAAGAGGCTGGCCTGTATTTTCTTTACGTGATGGCAGGAGAGCCTTGCTTAACCTTTTAATTGGCAAGAAGAAAACTCACTTCATGGCCTGAGCCACAATCATCGCTGAATAATGTAAACAGTGATGACCTGAACTTGATCTTTCAGACAAGGGACTCACTTTTCTTGGTAGCTCCATTATACAGACAAGCTAATGCTCTGGGGTCAGCGAGGGGCTTTTGTACATCCAAGCACAATAAAGCTAGAAAGTGTTTCCTGCTGGTTAGCTAATTAATGCAGGGTACCACTCCACAGGAGCCAGCAGTGGGTTTGCTGCCTGTCACCGCTATTGTGCTGTCTGCTGAAGGACACGGAGCAAGGCATGTGGGAAGGAATGAATTCTTTGTCTTGCTTCACCTATTGCAGGACAGAAAAATACTAAGGGAAGTCACCCGTTGATTCATTCCGTGACAAGGGAAGAGCTGTGGTAGTGGAATGGTCAAAGCATGCTTCTCAGAGTTGTAAATAACAACAACAACAAAATCAATGATACCCTGTTAGGCGATGCTGCCAGATCAGAATTATCTGTGTGTGTCCTTAAATTGCCCTCTCTCCTGACACTGGAGGGCACATTTGAAAGGAAAAGATTGACAGCTTTTCCCTATTAAACTTTTCCCTTGAATCATGTTTTATGATATACTGTGGAATAAAGAATTTTATTTGAAACTTTAAAAGTACATAGAACTTTGTGACATCTTGTATTTTCTGATTAAAATCTACTGCAAAGCAGTGAGTTCCTTTTCAGTAGGTGATGTAACAAAATACACAGAGGCATTTTAGGGTCTGCTTTGATGTTGTATTCTGGTCAGGTACAGGCAAATTTGTAAAGAGAAAACTTGAGGTGTCGTAGTGAACAGCTTGTATTGCATACTTGAGCAGTAAGGGAGCTAAATCACCTTAATTCTTGCTGGAACATAGCTGGGTATGTGCAGCCTGTGGCTGCCTGCTTCCTCAGCAAGTTTTTAAGTGGATTATTAACTAAGTGTAAGGCTGTTTGCAGCATCTTAAGTTTGACAGACATGTGATTGTGGAGGGGAAGGGCAGGGGAAAAGTGTCGTTGCTTTCAGACAAAAGCTTCTCATAAACGACCATCTTCCAAACAGTATCTCCTAGTCTTGTTCCAGATTAAAAATAAATAAAACAACTGGTATATGCGTTTCATGCCCAGACAATAACTCTTCTGTTGCTTTTTCTTTTTTTCCAGAACTGCTTAATAAAACACGATGAGAACGGATACTCAGCAATAGTGGGAGACTTTGGTTTAGCAGAGAAAATTCCTGACCACAGGTACGTGAACTAATCAAAATACAGTGAGAGCTGCAGTGCCATTGTAGGTCAGAAGCTCTAGTGAGCCTGGTCCCCGAGGCCATGATTGCATTCTGATAAATTTGCAAAAATTATCCGCAGTCTTCAGTCTAGAACTGCAGGCTGGTTGACCAAAATATTACAGCCTTATTTACTGTCCATTTTGACAGATTTATTGGTGATATTTATTCGTCAAAAATGCTCTAGTGAGTAGAGAATTTAATCAAGCTTTTCAGTTGATCTTCTAGCAGGTGCTTGGGAATTTTGGTTAAATAAAAAGGCAAACACAAAAATATTGTCCAGCATTCTGGACTAGGTTAATTGTATAATAAATGTCCTCAGATTCTAAACAACTTCAATTAGCTTCTTTCTGTTTTCATAGACAATATTCAGTGGTGTTCCAGTACTATTCTCGTTAATGTCTGCGTTGTTAAGATCCGGGTTTATAACAAAGAGATATTAAAATTACTGTCTATCAGTAGCTCACCATTTAGCTTTCCCTAGAGTGAATGATGATCGTAATTCATTTGAGGAATGCATAGGTGACTGTCACAAGCTATTGTCACAATTTGAAATAGTCCTTTTGTCGTCCCTCGGTTAGGGAGATCAAGGACAAGGATTTCATTGTTCTCTCTGTATACCCACTTGTGTATTTCAGAGTATTCTGGCAGTGAAATTTGCTGTCGGATTTTCTTCAGTGTGATGCTTTGAAATCTGAGAGTATAATCATAGCTAAAGTTAAGGTAGCTTGATACTAAACCAAACAATGTAATGAAATGGTTGCATTAGCCACCATTTTGGTTTGGTCTAGTCTTACATCCGTTTTCAGATGCAGTTTCGTTGTTTCCAGCTGGCTGGCAAGCCGGACCATCCGAGGCCTTCAGAGGCCTCTTTTTTACGAGGTGCTCCTTCAAGGTTAGCCAAGGTTTCACAAGGCTCCTTCAAGGTTAGCCGTGAGGCAAGCTGGAACCTTCCTTAGGGCGGCAGTGTTCAGCCATATGGAAACATTGCACATTTTTCAAATCTGCTCTATTCCGATTACTTTTAGTTTTTCTCTATTAAACAATTCATCTAGTCAGTCTTGACTTTTTAGTTTTAATAGTTTGCAAGCAGGCTGTGCTGAATACTTGCAGAGCTGCTTATCAATATACATGCAGGGATGGATACCTGCATGTCTTGCTGTGTGAATGGAGAACTTGACATGTAGCCCCAAACTGATGTCCACAAGCCTTTTTATATAGAGATGAAGGAGCCCACTCTGCCAAGAGTTTGGAAACCAAAAGTATTGAACACCTGTGACCTTCCAATAGTTGTTTTTTAAAGTGGCCAGGCACTTAAAAACCAGAAATAAAATATGGGTAATTGTTTGAAGCTTTCTTTCACCCTCCCCTTCTGCTATTGAATGTTCCAGTGACTCCAGTAGAAAACCAGTGTAAAATACAGTATGTTATGGAACCCACTCTGGTGAAAGTTTCTGCAGATAGCTGGAGTTTTGGAAAGTTAGTAGTAATGCCTGAATCAGATTATTTAATTAATGGTGGTTCTCTCTTCCCTCCCTTCCTTGCCATCTATCCTATATCTATATAGTGAGAAGTTACCGGTGGTGGGTTCACCCTTCTGGATGGCACCAGAAGTTCTCAGAGATGAACCTTACAATGAAAAGGTAGGTACATGATATAAATGGACTCTAGTTGTCAGATGTTTCTCTTCAATAGCTTCAAGATTTAGAACTTCCATAATATTAAAATAATTGTTATTTTCATTTTTGACGTTACTGTGCTCAGCTCATTCAGACTAAGGGAGAATGTGAGCTGAATAACTAATATTTTAAATTCATGATGTGGCTTCTTATAGAATTACCTTTAGCATAATTCACTGTTAATGCTATTTCCATTCTGAAACGCTCCACATGCAGAAATGTGTTAATGGCTTGTTGACCTAACACAACCAAGTCTTGTGAGAAATATAGTGAGGTTTCTTCCCTGACCATACATCAACGAAATATGGGTACAAGTAAAAGGTCTATATGTAAACTTGTATGAGTATTTTAATTTAAAAAAAAATTAAAAATCAACATTTCTAAAGTTAAGATACCTGGGTAAAAGGTATTTCTGTGTTTTCCTATTTGTGGCATTGGTGTATATATATTTTTTTTTCAGAGGAGTATCAGATCACACTGGATATTAGAAATGGTGTTATCAGTCAAGCTCTTGTTCACACAGGTTTTTCTCTCTCATATGTAACATTGTCTACTTCAGCCCTGCAAGTGCAGCTTTTCTGTGCTAAAATCCTATACCTTTTTATAGCTAGCACTCAATAGTTTAATTGGTGATATTCTTAACTTTCAGGAAAGCAGTACCTACCTCAGTAATTAATGTAATAATTACCATTTCAAAGCTTTGTTAAGAGTTCCAAGTGACCCAAATTAATAAGAAAGTACCCAAATCTATGGTGCCACATTCTTTACTAACCCTGGGGCATGGAAGACTGAAGAAGCAGCAGGTCTCATACCTCATCAGCATGAAAGGTGACATATAAGCCTGCCTGATACCTAATGGATGAGAGATGCCAGCTTCTGCTCTGTAGACTTATATTCCATGTTTTCCTAAATTTTATTGTGTGATAAAGTCAGGTGGGTGGAAATCTGAGGAACTGTGCAGCTCCAGGGGTAGTCAGATAAATGATTACTAAATGTCATGGAAATTTCAGTGGAAATTGATGCTGATATATAGTGTTACTAGATATATCAAGCTTTGGAAAAGACACTGTTTTATCCAGAGGTACTGAACTGTGAGAAAAGAAAAATGTAATTTTTATTAAAAACAGCATTAATGTTCTAGATAAGCTGTAATCATGTGTATTCTAAACCCATTTTTCTAACCACAGTGATATACAGGCATGTCATGTTTTTGGCTATGTTGTCAATTACTCCCATCTGTAAGATATCTAATGCAACTTCACCATTTTTTATGCATGGGAGGCTTTTTTTTTTACACTACTGAATTAAGAGTGATTTGTTGGATTTTTTTCTTTTTTTCTTGAAATAATTTTAAAGTTATTATTATTTACACACCAAGAATGCTTTACTGTGAGCATGTGTTTCTTCACGTGGAATACGTTAGCTATAATGCATTTGCTTAGTGTTATAAGGCTGTGGTGTTGGTCTAGTTTCACGATAACCATTTGGGGCAAGGAGAAACTCCTTGGCAGATAAGAACGCTGAGTATTCATAGCTGAACCATGTGGCTATTCATTTTTTTTCTCTCTCAGGCGGATGTGTTCTCCTACGGTATAATTCTGTGTGAGATTATAGCAAGAATACAGGCAGATCCAGACTATCTCCCTCGCACAGAGGTAAGTGGTTGTGTTTATAACACTGGTGGGAGGAGGTAAGTTTGCCATGATAATGGCTGGCCTTTAGAAGTTCTGGTGCTGCTGCCAAAGATACGATGAATAGGTGTTACATTAAAAATAGCCTGTAAAAGGCTTTTGTTCTTCTGTGCTGTTATTGTAAGAAGCTCCATCGAAGACACTTTCACACAGCTGCAGTCCTCATGGGGAATCCTTTCTGCCTCTGACTGACAGAAGGTGGGGAGTGTTGCAGTGACATTCCTTTTGTAGAGTGACAGCTCACGTAGACTTCTCCCCAGATTCCGAGCAGAGTACTTTAGGCACGCTGCATCCGCTAAGCAGCCCCTCCTTGTGAATGGGGGAGCAGCGACGTTAGCAGCAGCTAAAATAAGCTCACCCTTATTTCTGCATAGACTGTGCTAAGCACCATGGATCTGAGCTAGAACTGATTAATCAAACAAGATACTTCTTTCTTCAGTTGCCTTTTGGTTGAGTCCCATCTGCAGGGCAGCTTTTGGCCCTCTATGGGGAGGCTTCTAAATTGCCCATTCCCCTACAGTTCTGTAAATGCAAAATTGGTTAAGTCTTGAACTGCAGTAAATAGGAGATCATTTTGTTGCCCTGCCCTTTGGATTTTATAGAAGTGCATTTAAGGAACTGGATAATTTTTAGTACCAGTCTGCCATCCACTGAAAAATTAAACATTTTAATTAGT
Source organism: Nesoenas mayeri (assembly GCF_963082525.1). Classification (NCBI taxonomy): domain Eukaryota; kingdom Metazoa; phylum Chordata; class Aves; order Columbiformes; family Columbidae; genus Nesoenas; species Nesoenas mayeri. The sequence goes on along the minus strand of NC_137554.1, from coordinate 32,413,358 downwards.
AAATTTTCATCCTAGTGAAGCCTCTGGTTTTACAGCAGGCTGTTGGCTTACACTGTGCAAGTCGCTGTACTGAGATATCATAGTATAGGATATTGCTTCCAGATCCACACAGGCAACATTTCAAGTGCAGTGGGTTGCAGTTGAGCTCAGGAAGAAGGATGGGCTTTGAAGTCAGCTCATTCTCTTACAGGTATCTTGTATCAAGTAATCCCCATTGGGAATGCTGCAGTTTGGAGAGTGCGTGAAGTTTTCTCAAAATTCTGATGTGGCTGATGGTGTTCATGGTTATTCCTGATAACTCCATGTAGGGACACCCTGGAAAGAAGAAACTTTTGGCCGGGTAGCAGACCTCATTTATATCTTTATGATGTGTTTTTGTTTGTACAGAATTTTGGATTAGATTATGATGCCTTCCAGCACATGGTAGGAGACTGTCCCCCTGACTTCCTCCAGTTGGCCTTCAACTGCTGTAATGTGAGTATCTTACTTGAAAGGGAGAGGCCTAAACTGGAGTCCTCTAAATCCTCCTGGCTGTTGAAGACAGAGCTTAAAGTATTTACAGAAGAGACTTGAAGAACCTACCTATAAAAGTAGCGTACATTCTGATAACCCAGAAAGCCACTTGTGGTTTTTATAACCATTCCCCTTGCAAAAAGGTCCATCTTGTGTTTTTGCAATTCTGTGTTCTGTCATGCCAAACAAACAGGTCTGGCGCACTAAACAGCTTCTTGCAGGCTGTTCAGGCTGATCATAACCAATTGTATGCTATTGACTGTGGCTGGCCCTCAGGCTGACAAAATCCAGCTGTTATTGAGTACAGACCTACTGAGCTGTGACGAAAGAATTCTGGGTTGTTCTCGCCAACAGAAGGGACAAGCAAATCAAGAGCAGGCACTAAACTACTCTAAACTTTCTATATGCTGCCTTTTGGAAAGTGAAATAAACCTCCAGATCCTTAGCCTGTGTTCCAAAAAACAAACCTGGACCCAGATGTTTTAGTATCATTAAGGCTACACAGGCAGTGCGCTGTATAGAGTAATTTTTCTACCTATTATTCAAGTACAAATTGTGGTAGTGCTGGATACCTGCCTGGCTCCTCAGTGTGAAAATTCTAGGGGAGCAGATCTCTTTTGTGGGTTATTCCATAACAGAGGTTGCTAGTACCTTGGTATAGTAAACTGGTTTATACAAAGCAAGACAACCTGAGCTTCTACCAAATTCAGCCGAAGTTGGCAATGTCCAGTTTGCACAACTTAAACTGAGGCAAGTTTATTGCCTGAAACTTTGCCCGGACCCCACAACCAGGCCGTACTGGAGCCAATACCAGCACTTCGTCCGAGTGAGTGTTTGTAAGAAAATTCTCAGAATAGGCTTTTTATTTCTGTCTGTTACTGATTTTTCCAGCTTCTTTGTCTTATCGACACTGCTGCTGAAAGAAGCAGTCTCATCTCTCCATGCTCTTGATGCTTATTTTTGCCTCAAGCTCTCCTTTTACTTTGCATTAGTACAAATGCCCATGTTCACCCAAGGGGAGAGCAGTATAAGGGTGAGGAGGTGGGGGTAACTGCTGCTCTTGACACAAGGTAGTGTAAATTAATTCTAAAAATATTTAATTCTAAAAACTTGCTCTGGACAAGCTATTTCACTCCTGATTTCACCTTAGTACAGTGGAGCTTGCTTCACCAGTGGTACAACTGACTCATGTTTATAGAGTGTTTTGACTATGTAAGCACTAAAGGGTTTGGCTAGAGGTAGGATTTGACTTTGGAAATCTCAGCTCCCACCTGTAGACTCCAGAAATCGTACTGCACCCAGATGCTGCATTAAAACAACTTTCTTGCTACTCTTGAGCTCTTCAAGTGTGATTTCTGTTTTGGTTTGTTTTTTTAAATTACTGTATATAAGAATTTTTAGCTCTTCACTCTGTGTTGCTAGATGATGTTCTGGCATTGCTGATCGTACCAGTTCTCTTCAGAAATCTCTCTCTCGTAGGACCTGTAAGGCAGTATCGGGGAGTTCTTTGGGGTTTGTTGTATACAAAGCACCACTGTTCCCTTTGTTCTAAAGGTGAGATGTGTCTGGGCTTGCCTGCTCTGAAAAAGCCTTTAGAGGGCTGGAAACAGGAATCAGGTCAAGCAGAATCTTTTTTTAATACTGTAGTGATGTTAACCTTTAGCTGCTGAATTAGACATTACTACCTAGAGTAGTTAAACCTGCAACATATATACAGGGCCAATGTTCAAAATGATTAAATACCTTCTAAGTTACTACTTAAATTAAGCTGCTTGCCCTCTAGTACAATTTTAGTGTTGGACTTTTAGGGATCCATTTCTACTAGGGTGAATAAATAGATACATACTGAGAAATACAAACTGAGTACCTACTGATGACGGGAGGTGGATATTTTACTTTGGCAAAGATGGAATTTTTTTTCTGTTGCATTACTTTATCAAATTGTATAACCAATGTTGTTTCCTTACAAGACAGACCAGTACAGTGAGTAGTAAGGCTAATTAACAGATGGTGGAAGGATTACAACATTTTAAACTTTAATATCTGCAATGCCATTTAGGTGGGTTTTAATTAAAGCCACAAGGAGATGATGGAAGCTTTGCAAACTTTTAAAGAGTTATTGCTTCAGGCGCATTTGGAATTACATTGATATATAATCTCTAACTGATAACTGGAGACCAGAAAGAAATCTTTGAACTCTGAAAGCTGTTTAAACAAACAAACAAATAAACCCCTCTCTCAGGCCCTGAATCTAACAGCTTCAAACCTTTTGAGTTTTAAATGCCTCCTTATAGAATGTTTACAACTCAATAATTAAATGCAAGAGGTATACTAGAGAGAAACTGGAACAGAATACTAGTTTTCCTCTGCTTTACTTATTTTTTTTTGGTCACAGCAATGCATTTCTTAAAACTGTCTTGAATTTCCTCAGTTCCTTCAGATTCTTCAGATTGTCCCTCTGTCTGTCCACTGTGTAAGTAGAATAACATGGGCAAACCCACATGAACTTATTTGGTTTGTGTGCATTCACAGATGGATCCAAAGTTGCGTCCTTCATTTACTGATATTGTCAAAACACTGGAGGGGATTTTAAACCGCCTGAGAAATGAGGACTCAGAGAGAGAGAGAAAGTTTCTGAACCTTGACAACAGTGAAAGGAAACCCAAAGGTCAGTGTCTGTATTGTATAAACATGGCTGCAGGCTAATAGCAGGAAGGTGCAATGCTTCGTATTTTAAGGACTGGGATTTCAGCTATATATGGTATTATTTACAGCTTATGAATGATTCTACTCATAGTCTGAAAATTATTTTGGAACAATGCTGTGTACTTTGCACTTTTCCTCTGGGAAAGAATAGCTGTTTCTTGAAGTGCCTCTAAAGATTCTGCCCACAAGATCTCGAGGGGAAATTTAGAGTTCATTCAGGAATGGTTTTTTTAACTTGCTAATAGTAAATGAAAATCCATCTACTTTTGCTTTGGCCCTGCCATACTTAGTGCTTATACATAACTTCTTTGTTGTATATTACATGTAACACTTAGAAGCTTCTTAAATTTCTTCAGGAGGAAGAGCAGAGAAGATGCAAGAGTATTATAAAATACTCTGAAAGACTGGAAAAGATGAATCCCAGATCTGCTTGGGAATGCCGGCCTTGAAGGGCTTTCTTTAAAGCCATCTAGTGCCACCTGGTGTGGGGAGCAGAGCTGCACGCAGTTCTCAGGCTGTTGCATATTCTGTCTTGGGTATCTTTTATAGACTTCTGGCATTGGAAACTTAGTGTACAGTGAAAATACTTTCTCATTGTGTATACATAAATACACAGTATCTGTACATATATATCTATCTGTAACGTGGTTATAGATTGAAATAAGTTCTGTATTGCAAACCACATGGGGTGCACGCATGTGGTGGTTTTCCCATACCTAGAAAGCATTTAAAAGAAGTTAAAAAGGAAGATTTTTTGTTTGTTTGTTATTTTTTTGCTGGGTGGGGGTGGTTGGTGTTGGGTTTTCTTTCTCTTTTCTTTTCCTGGCATTCTCCCTTTGGAGTACATGTCAGATTTGCATCTTCTTGGAGAAGAAGTGTTACATGCTGTGCTCTGTCTTGCATAGCCTTCCCTAGGTGGAGTGACTACAGTCTAAACTATGGCAGTATTTAAAGGGAAAAGCGGAAATGTGTGTGCGCTTATTATGGAAAGAGTAATCAAAAGGAGATATCATTTCTTTCTATGTGTTTACTGTTACTCTACCACGGCTCTTCAGAGGCACCAGGAGAGCCAATGGCAGATGCACGTTCCAAACGCTCAGGGAGTTAGCATTTTTTCCTGAAACACTACAATTTTCTCATGCTGCCCTAGCAAAATAGCTTTTATTTATATATCTATATGTTTGTGTGCACAAAAAATATATGCACACACATATGTACAGCTTTTAAACTCTTATTCATTAGAGTCAAACTGTTATATACTCCTAGTTTCTATATTGGATAATGTACTGAATGAAAGCTGGGATGAAATGATTTAAACTCTTTATGCTATCAGGAGGGGCATTTATTTTGGTTTTAGACTTTTCCCCCAGGGTGCAAAAGTCCCAATTCCTTTGGCAACTGTTTTTTACTCGCTCTTCCTTATGATCAGTATTATCATGAGATCTTGGGCAACCTCTGCTGGAGGCCAGGATGGTAACTCTAGCAGCATGCAAATTGTTCTGCTCTAAGACCACGCAGTGCCATCTCCGCTGTGTCGGTGTACTGGCAGCAAAGAGGTTTGAAAGGTCCCTAAAATACAGGGTTTGGGTAGAGGAGGGAAAGATTTCCTCATTCCTACCAAATTTTTCTAGTTTTCTTTCCTTTCAATTTTTTTCTGAAGACAATACCGTCTTGCCAAATTAGCATCATCCCCCATAATGTGGGTGGCAAATTTGATCATAAAGGGATACGCAATCCGGTTTCACTGCCTAGGGAAGTAAGATGGCATTAACTGAATCTGCATTTCCTTAAGTCTTCAAGATGACTATTCATTAGCCTGAGGCATGAATAAAGAGCAGATAGTATTTTGAATGTAGTTTTGACTGCCTTACTATTAAAAGGTCCTGTGGACAGGGCTGCTCAATCTCTACATTGGAAAACAATAATATACAGAGGAGGAGGGAAAGGTGTCCTTGTGTTTTTGCAGGACCTTGTAAGGAATGAGGAAACATGCTTATGGAAGATACTTTGGAGCATCAGAAATGCAGCTTTTTCTTTCACAGACCCTTCATGACAACTGTAGTGAGCAGACATGCAGGCACATAGCTCCTTTAAGCTAAGAGTATTTCTTTTCTTCTACTCAGGCTCAATTGAAAAAGGACCAGGAGTAAAACGTTTGAGTTCCCTGGATGACAAGATCCCACCCAAGTCACCCCGTCCGCGTCGGAATATCTGGTTGTCACGCAGCCAGTCGGATATCTTCTCCCGCAAGCCTTCCAGGAAGATAAACGTGCAGGACCCCTACTATACACCAAATAAAGGGTTAGGCCGGAAAGTTAATCCCTTCAGTGCCCGAGAGGACCTCAAGGGAGGGAAAATCAAATTCTTTGACATGCCAAGCAAGTCTGTGATCTCCCTTGTGTTTGATTTGCATTCTCCAGAGGCAGGTGGAGGCCTGAAAGGCAGCCAGTCCCAGTTCCGGCAGGCATACAGCACAGACTGGCAAGAATTTTCCCTTCTCCCTGGGAGGAGGTGCAGATCGCTTCCACTCTCCCCCGAATTGCTGCACAAGGAGTATGGCCTGTTTGGGGGACTGTCTTCAACTGTCAGCAGGTGCGACCCAACCCAGCTAAGCACAGAGGTTCGGCAAAAACTCCTGAGTAGCAGTAAATACGGTGTGTCAGAGATTCCCCCCTTTCAAGCCAAGCCTCACAGGTCAGAATTTCTTTCTGTACCAGGACAAGAAGAGGATATGGACTGTTCAGATGGGCCAGTGGCCCAGGAGGAAAATGGGTTTTGCCCTGTTGAGAACACGTGCAGAGATCCAGCCAGCGATCAACCGTTAGTGCTGGGCCAGCCTGAGCTGCTGTCTTACAAAAAGCTCCCAGTTGAGAATTCAGTGAACTCTGAGGGACATGGCTCCTCACAAGTGTTTGTGGGTTGTCTCCCTTCTGAGGAGATGGAGGTGGAAGATGACCACCTGAAAAATACTTCACTAGAGTCTACAAAGCCTATGTTCAGTGTTAGTCCTTGCACTGAGCTGAAGAGAGAGGCATGGCCCTTCGGGGAGCAGGATGGGGACAGTCCTGCCCCGGCATCTCAGATGTCCTCCAACATCTCAGCAAGTGGCACCATGCAGTCAACTTGTGACATATGAAGCGGGGGCTCAAACTGAATGTGTCCATGAGGGAACGCTTGTTCCCAGTTGCTTAAACTCGTGTTTTTTCTATAGTGCTGGGCTTCACATTTGAAAGAGGCTCCGCAGATGGTAGAAACTGGCTGTCAAACTGATAGCTGCAGACAGTGTCTGGAGAGACTGATTATTACAACTTTATTTCAAACTGTGCTTATTCCCTTTCCTGTTTTGCATTAGGAGGGGGAACTGCTCCAGCCAGAACGGCCTTGTGGGCCCTGCAGCCCTTCCGAGAGGCAGCAGGCAGAGCAGCCACCGTGTAAACAGTTTGACCAGGGTTCCAACATGAAGCATTTCAAGGCCTTAAGCTCCATGTTGAGTAGAAAGAGCGACCCTTAGGTTTTCCCTCTTCCTCTGACTGACCAGCTGCTCTAAACCACTGCAGATCTTGCATTAATATTCTGCAGCAGCACGTAAGTCAGAGCCTCTATTTTAGAAATGTGCACAGAGACCTTTCAGAGCTATGCTGAGCAGATAGGAATGTTCTCTGGTCCCAGAGCTGCTGTGAATGCTGTGGCAGCATTAAACAAGCTCTTCTTTCAAAAGCAGCGAAAAGAAAACCCCTCATGCTGGTTGCAATCTGCAGGCTGAATCACATGACAAATACTTTGCAATTAACAAGACAAATCTGTTCCCTGGTGTTTTGTTTTCCTGTGGGATTTGGTAATGATGTGTAATACATTAATGCAGGAAAGCAGGATGTGTTAATCGCTGCTCCCCTTCTTGCACACCTTTCATGCACCTCAACTCGGAGGAGGATTTGCCCAGGAAACAAGAGGAGAACCATATTCCAGGCATTGTCATGTCTGAGCTTCTGGAGGAACTGCCAGTGAACGCACCAGCTTTCAGGGGTGTAGGATCTTATCTCTGAAGAGCTGAATGGACATCATGATCTGTTGCTGCAGAAAAGTTAGTTAAATACCATATTTAGATCATAGTTGACTATTCCCACTAAGCTAGAAAGGTCACATTCACCTCCCTCTCTGGTGCAACATCCCATCTCACTGATATCACTGCAGTAATGATGGCTCCTTATTTGAAATCAGACTGCGTGATATAGGACAGGAATCCCCGGCTCAGGGGAAGCTGCCAGCAGCGGTGCAGCCACACAAGTGCTCTTGGAGGACAGACAGCAGACTCACGGAAGGGCTTTGCATTGTCAAACTGAAGAAAATTAGCTTCCCCAAATTAACTTTTTGTTCTTCTACAGAAGGAGGCTGTTGTCTTAATTGGCTTCTACTGGCACTGAACAGGCTGATTTTTTAAAATTATTTTTTTTCCCCCTCTATCAGCAGGAACACATGAAAGAAGCAGTTGCATGAGCTTTAATGCTGCTTGCTGGAACCAGCATCAGAGTTCCCCACTCTGGGGTATAATGTAGGGGAAAGCTTATTCTGTGATGATGACTGTGCCCCAGCCTGCCCTTTTCTGCTTCTGTCCCAACAACATGGGATTTTTTTTTTAACCTATATTATCATTCCTAAGTGAGGTATGCATTGCATGCCTGCTGAGCAGATGGTGATGCAGGGAAGACCAGAATTTCACCCAGGTAGCCTGTTACACTTTCTTCCTGCTCTCTTGTAAGGATGCAAAGTGTAAACTCTTCTCTGATGGAAGCAAGACTATTCCTACTCTTTTCCTATCAAAGAGGAGAAAGCCCTAGTCCTTTCTTGGCTGAGATGCCTGTCTTTCCGGAGGTGTAGGTGACTATTCTGCGAGTTGTAAGTATGACTTCCTCTTGTGAAATGCGTTAACCTGAGCAGCAGTTATCCCTTTGCAGTGGCTGTGAAGAACTAAATGAGAAACATAGTGTTGCAGTTCCTTTGCACAGTCCATGCCAGCTCAGTCAGCTGTTAGCCGTTCGTAAGAGAAATTGCTTATCCTCACCAAGATGGCCCCTGTTGGCCCACACAATCTTTAGAGCTGTCTGTCTTGTATAACCTGTCTGCAGGGTGCAAGAGCAGCTTCTGTGGCTGGCGCTGTGTGTGTGATTTCCTTTGAGGACAGGGAACAGTCAGTGAACTCAGTTGTGAGCAGTTGCCTGCCTAGTGCCTGCTTCCCCGCCCCTCTTCACTCTTTCTCTTTTTATCTTTTATACAATTGTAATCCTTCAGGAGGGAAACCAGCAGCACCAGCTTCTGTTGTCACAAGATGCGTTTGGGTGTGTGACTTCAGACAAACAAGCAATAATAAGGAATAGTTTACCTGTGGATCACCAGCGGTGAGGAAGTCGTCCGGCACCGCGCGGCTGCCTGCAGCCTGCGTGGGCACACGCGCCCCTGCCCGCCTGGGGGCTCGCGGTAGCCCCAGTTGCCAGCGCTGACACCTCCTCGTGAAGCCTGTTGCCCTCTCTGACACTGACTGCAAAGCCTGTGCAGTCAGGCTTGGGTACCTCTATGGCACCTATTACAGTGACCTCAGCTGTTTTCTTACACCACTGTCTTTTAAAATGTTTCCCTGCTCTGAATAGCTCTCTTACAAACCAGCATGACTGAAGTTTTATTTTCTTAAATGTCCACTCTAAGCACAGCCAGCTGACGTGCATAGGGCACACCTATCGACTTTTCTAGCTCTTTGTACTGAGGTGGAGATGTCAGAAGGAGAAATGCCAAGGAATAGCGGCTCAGGCCTTTTCTAGATTCATGGAAGAGAGGCATGTATATGGAACTGGGGCAAAAGGCCGTTCTAAAATAGCTCAGTGCTTGCTAAAACCCAGTGTTTCCAAGGGTCTGGATGCAGTTGGCACTCGCTAGGTCTCATCCTTTTGGTTGTGTGAAGCTGAATCTAGGTCGTACCTAGTAAATACTCCTAGGTTTTCTGCCTACCTGAGGGTGCTTTTCTACTGGGGCCATTTTCGGATAGCTACTGATGAACATGAACACGTGGTCAGCGAACTCTTTGTTTTATAGTGATGTGACAAAGTTTTATTGTGATTGGATTTTATCATGATTTTTGACTTTCTTATGGGAGCGGTTCTTGCTCTTTTAAAACACTTTCTACACATTGCTAGGTTCCCTGAAGAGATCAAAGGTATGTTTAATTAACTTTAAATCTATGTTGAATTCATTTAAATGTCTGTTATAAGCTATTTTTGTTGAGGTTGCAGGTTGATAAAATGCAACTAAGAGTGCGTGTGAATTGCTGCCCCTCAAAAGCAGTGCAGACAAGGGGCTATAGCAGACTTATACTTAATGGAGAGGCATTGATGTATTTTGTGTAACAGAACGTTGGTATTTTTTGCCAGTACAACTAAAGACACTTGAATAATTCCTGTTTGCACTTAATGCTATTGTTTATATTGCATGTCACTACATTTCTATGCAAAACAAATAACCTTTCTTTTGGGAGGAGGGGCAGCCAGATATTTGATTAAGTATAAAGATCTTTGCGAGATGATCTATTTTCGTATTTATGAAGGAGTTTTATGTCTTAATATTTTGCAGTCTGTAAATAGCTCAACTTGTAATTAAAGGCTTAGGAAGAAGTTTGTAGCCTGTGTATAATAGTTAAGTTAACACTGCCAGAAAAAAGAAATCTTTGCAAAACAACTTTTCTAATATTGTGGATATTTATGAATATGTAAAGAAAGCACGTCTTGTTTTTATGTTGATTGACCTTCTGACTTTTTTGAACTATAGAAATGGTGTATGTTTTATTGGAACTGCAATAAGAAGTAACCAAAGATGAATCCAGTTAAATATTTTCACAATTTTTTTCTTGGTCATGTTTTGTAAACTTTCCCAACTTGCTTTCAAAATAAAAATAAAATCAAGGCCTGAGTCTTGTGATTAAAAGGACAACTCTGCATTAAAAAGCTGGCTCAAATGCCTACTTAAGCTATGGACGACATTAATACCTGGCTTGAGATCATATTCATTGTTAGTCGGTGCTGAATTATAACTCTGAATAAGGATGTATTTCTCTCCTGCATTTTACTGCTGTGTTACACTATTAAATCCATGAGACTCAAGGACTTTTTCTGCTCTGCAGAGTGGGCAGTACCTTTGGGGCCTTTGGTAGCTTGTCCATCTGGCTGCCTTGTCCCAGCCCCACGGAACAGCTGCAGCGGCACAGGCAGCAGTGCAGTTTAACAGAACCACATCTGGCTTGAAGTCCCACTGCATCTCCACTTACTGAGAAGCCTGCAGACCTGCTGTGACTCGGTTCTGTGTGCGGTTACCCTGCACTGCAATCAGCTGGTGCGTTTGGGAGGGGCAGCTTTCTCCTTCCCCTCTCCTAGGAGCAAAGGTCTGCTGTAATCAAGATGAAGGTTCAGTACAAATATGAAGTAGGATAGCTCTCCCAGGTGTCTCTTTAAACCGCCTTCCCCCCAAAAAACCAACCAAACAAGAAAAAACACACAACTTTTTTCCTTCTTGATTTCCTTAGAAAGACAGGAAATAATTGGAGGGAATTACTGTACCAGCAGTGACAGAAAGCAGTAGCACTTGACTAAACATTCATTAAAATGTATGCTTTGCCTGCAGAGCTAGCCTGATTTCTCATCTGGTACCTGGCAGAAGCATCACATCTTCCTGCAGTGATGACAGCATTTTCTATCAAGCTGGTTTGTATGGGTCAACCGCTTACAGCTTTCAGATGTATTTTTGTAGGTAGACTTTAACCTTAGTACATGCTCCTTTGGAAAAGGTCTGTTACCCCCCCCATAAACCACGAGTTCAGTGGCAGTGTGTGGTAAGGCTGCAGTGCAGTGAGGATAAGGACAAGGTGTGGGAAGAGGCTGGGGCTCCAACATACTGAGAAGTTGAAGTGGGAAGCTCTAGGCTCTGTCTCCTTGTTACCAAGTGATTAGTCTCTTCATCTGCAGTAAGTGAAACCTGTGCTAAAGCAGCTAGCACCTGCTGTTTTATCACAACCCCCTCTGCAGAGCACTAAACTGAAGCTTGCAGCCCTGGCTGCAGCTGGAGAGGTGCATTTTTCCTGCCTTCCCAGCCTAGCGTGCCACTAAGGAACAACAGGGGGAACACCAACTGAGAGCAATTTAATCCGTCAGAAGTTAAAAACCAGAGTAAGGAACTTGTTCCCCTTCTGATTAGTTCTTGATGGAAGAACTTCAAAACTTGAGTTGGGTTAAATGAGGAGTCCTCTGCCTCTATCCGCTGCCCCAGGCCAACTTCATCTTCTGGCTGTGAGCTTTAGAAGATTTAGAGAACAAACTCTTCACTATTTGAAGCGGCACTGATTTCCCACTGAGGTACAGTTTATTGTGGCAGTCTGGCAACCAGGGCCCTGCCTCGGCATCTGGGTTTTTCTCTTTCTTGAGCATCCAGACATAAGCCATGATGTAGCCAGTCATGAACGCATCAAAGCCAGCTCGGTGCGTGCCCCCCTGTGAGGGCAGACCAGGGGCTTCCTTTTCCTTGTCTGCAGCACACGCTGCTCCAGTCTCTGGGATGTCTGGGTGATGGGCTGAGCCCACCCCAGTGGGAGCCTCTGCCTGCCCCTCCACCTGGTTGCTGTTGGAGGCATTTCCCTGGGCAGGAGGGCTCGCAGCAGCTGCTGCCCGGGCAGCAGTTCCTTCAGCGCTCCCCAGATCCTCTTCCTGTTGTGCGCTGGTGTCTGAGCTGGCCTCTGGTTCCATGTCCATGGAGTTCTCCTCCAGGGGCCCGTCCTCACGGTTGGGTGCCACCTCTGTAGCAGCTGCAGGCTCATAGCAGCTCTGTTTTGCTGGGGGTCCCTCTTCCCCGTTCTGAGCTAGATCCATTTCTTTCCCTGAGCCTTCCTGTTCAAGCGCCTTTGTAGGCTCTCCTGTGTTCTTCCGTTTCTTCCATCTGTGCTTCCGTTTCTTCCGCTTCTCCTCCCAAAGCTTGTCGTCCTCATCAATTATGAGGTCAATATTATGAGACTGTGGACACTTCACCCCTTTTGGACACCAGCCATAGGCCTAGGGAGGAAAAAAGAAGTCTGTAGCCACCAGCCTTGTGGTTAGAACATCTTATCACCCCTATGGAGGGCTTGTGGGGCTGTTCAGGAGCACCATGTCCAGTTACAGCCCCACAGCACACAAGAGAGGCATTGACCAACTGCAGCAGGGAGCTGACAAGATGCAGTAGACGATGTATTAGAGGCCAAGGAAGGTTAGAGATTTTCAAAATTCACCAAACAACACCCTGAGCAACACTGAGATGGTGCCTGGATGAGAAACTTCCAGAGTTTTCCCCAACCTATGTTGTTCTGCAACATCTGGAAGAGCTCCTTTTCTCCCCGAAGCATCTGTAACCAGTTGCAATCGGACCAGACGGGCTCTTTGTTTACTGCTGTAGCAGCATCAGGACTCAAAATGCTGCGGATCACACTATAGTACAGTCCCAGACACTCTAGACAGGTAATAATTTTTATACCTCATCAAGATATGGGGGAAGGAAGAGGTGACGTTTAATGCTCAGAGCATAAGCCAAATTAATTTAGAACTTGGAACCCTCCCAAGACAGCAACGGGTACTGCAATTCATACCATCCCACTATTTAGGGGCAGAAAATCTCTTTTTGAATCTGTGTCTAATGTAACCTTTCCTACCGCTTCCAGCTCTGGTCACATGTGGCTCTTCCCACCGAGCTAGGAAGGAAGCCGGGATCCACGTTACTTACTGAAAATTTCTCACAGACAGGTACTTTATTTCCCCCTCCCGTGTTGTGGCATTCTTCTTCCAGGGAGCAGTGGCGATAGTCGATGTAACGGGACATGTTGGCCGGGTAGTTGCAGAACTCAACAGTGAGGTGCTGGCTGCTGGAGTCCTTCAGCTTGCAGTTCTCCCGCTTGCTGGAACAAACAACACACAGAAGGTACCACAGTGTGGAGCTGCTGCAAACATGCTGCTCTCCACCAAGTCTCAGCTCGACCTGTTTTCCTGCTCTTGTGCTCTAGGCAGCTCGACAGCCTGTTGGAGAAAAACTCAGCCCCGGGAGAACAGTTTTGGTAAGGAGCTGCTCCTGTGCGGATTTGCACCAACGCAAAGGCAGGAACAGCAGTGTCTGGTGAAGCTACGGGAGAAGGAGACCCATAGCTTGTTTTTAAATATTAAGGGCACTAAGATATGTCTTAGGCATCATAATGTTAATGACAAAGAAGAAACGCCCAAAAATGAAGTATTGAGTAGAATATCCAGCAGCCACCACCCAAACAGGTCAAACCTGGGCAATGTAGACAAAGAAGAAACATTTTCCATCTCATGGAAAAAGAACTGTGTTGTCCCAACAGCTAGCTAAAAGGCCCAGAACCTTGGGAAGGCTACGTAACTAGAATTGTGAGTTAAAACATTTAACAGGTTGGTTTAAAAAAATATTTTCATCCTGTCAAAACAAAGCATTCTCATGTTTGAGAACAGCTATCCTGAATGTTTTCAGACCTGTCAAAATGGCATTTCCTGATACAAAACAGTCACTAAAAATACCATTTCTCCTCTGCACGGAGCATGACTTCAGTTTAATGGAGATTCAAGGGGCTGTATCACTGCCAGGGGCTTGTTTAGATTGTGTGTGGAGTACAGAATGACAGGCCAGACTAGACATGTGAAACAGATGGACATGTCTGCTTCTCACGTGTCTGCCTAGAGGAGGTCCATGAGGAGCTGGGGGCAGGAGACAAGACAGGACACTTAGAAGGAACATGATGGGAATTGTAGCTGCTGCACACAAGAGTCACGTGTGGGATGTGTGACACAGCCAGCTGGTGTCAGGAGGTGCAGGGACCGGACCGCTTGCCCTGTAGCTGCCCCGTCCGTTACAAAAAGCAGACCCTGCAGGCACAGTGTTTGCACCTGCTCTCTGAGTGTTAAGGGTCTTTTCTGCGTGTGTTCCTCCTGTGGCACTGCTGGCCCAGCGCCACACAGCGAATCAATTATTTTTCAGTTAGATCAGGTTACAGAGTAGTCAAAACTGCTGCCAGCAGAAGACTGAAATCCTCTTTTGGCAGCCGCCCACCAAACAGATATGGCTTATTACAAAATGCACCCAGCACCTGTCGTAGAAATAGGAGGAACCACGGGGAAGAGTCACCTGGAAAGCACCTTTCTTCACTCATAGGGATAACACAAAGACCCATCCCCCTCGCCTTGAAAAACAAACAAAACGTTGACACTCCCTTTGTCTTTCCTCCTATAAGCTTTAACTACCAGAACACCGCTCACCACTTCTTGTAAGCGTACTCCAGGTAGGACGCTACAAAGCGAGTCTCAAACTCTGAAGCATATTTGGTGTCGTATATTCCTGCTGGAAACATTTCTGAGAGGTCAGCAGTGAAGGTGCCGAGGCTGTCTGGGAGGTGCGCGTAGAAGCACTGGTACAGGAAGACCAGATCGATCAAGCCGTTGTGGAGAACCAGAGGCTTCTTTGCTCGTATGAGCTCCAGAAAGAAAGTCCGAACGCTCCGGCTCTGGTTCTCATTGCCCTGCAACAGGAAGGATTAGTCAATGAGCCTTATGTAGCACTTGTCATCAGCCTGGAAGTCCTCAGAGCCTGCTGTAGCAGCATAACACTTACAGCTGTGACTTGCTCTGAATGGAGGGTAAAATAGCTGCGAAAGGAACTGCAACAAGTGACAGACTGGATCTAAACCAGCAGAGAGATTAAAACGATAATGCTGCGCTCGAGCCCCCGGTGTGAGCCCGTCTTCACAAGACAGTTGCACAAGAGAGACACCAGCAACCCCCCCGAGGAGCGGCTCACGCTGTGGTGTCTGAAGGGGAGTCGTTCTGTACCTTGTCGTTGCCCTTGTGGTACGGAATGCCCTGGGAGTACTGCTTGTTGAAGTCGAAGCCGTGCTGCACCAGGAACTGCACCGACTGCGGTTCCACCACGTAATCCTCCATGCACAGGAGCGTCAGGTTGTAGATCTGGCAGAGGTAAGTGTTCTCGGGCTGTGCAAGGGGAGCAAGCACAGGGACACCAGTCACACGGAGCTGCCGAAAAAGCCGTCGGCAAGCCCACGGAGCACGGGTGGGCTGAACCCGGTCTCCCAGCCCCCGCTGCCCCCCCGGAAGGCGGGAACAAGGGGAAACGGCCGCTCCGGGCCCCGCACGTACCTTGTCCGGGAGCTGCTTGAAACACGCGAGGCCCAGGGACAGCACGGAGCGGGTCCGAGCCGCGCTGCACACGGCTTTGTACCGCTCCTCGATGCACCTGCGGCGAGACAACGGGGCTGACGCGCCCTGCCCCAGCCCCCCGGGGAGCTGCACCCGCAGGGCCAAGGGAACCGGGGAATCGGCAGCGGAGCGACGCGCCGCAGCCGGTAAATCCACCCCCCGCACCGCCCGGGCACTCACGGGCTCAGCAGCGACTTCCTGGCGCCGAGGCCGCTCAGCTCCTGCGGGGAGACACCCGTTAGCGGGCCCGGCCGCGCCGCCGCTCGGCGCCGCCGCCCCCGCCCCGCCTCACCGTGTCCACGGCCACGAAGGTGGCGGAGCGCAGCGCCAGCAGCATGGACGGCCACAGCTCCGGGAAGTTGTCGCTCTGCACGTCCACCACCGGCACCCGCCGCGCCATGCTTGCCGCCGCTCCCGGGGCCTCCGCCGCCGCGGCTGCCCGCCGCCTGCCCGCTGCCGCCGGCCGCCCCGCGCGCCCCCGCGCCCAGCGCTGCCTGCCCGCGCGCGCGCACCTGGCTCTTGTCCGCGCTATCGGGATTTTTTCTCTTTGCTAACACCTGTTTTCAGCTGAAATTTGTTTTTTAAGTAAACGGGCGTTTAGTGAGGGCAGCCCATTAGGGTCCTTTGGGCGCGGCCGCTGAGACCGGCGGGAGAAGGGGCGGGAACAGCCTCATTTTCTCCCGCAGAGCGCTGACTGGCTTCGGCGCGCCGGGAGGTCCCGCCCCTTCTCCGGTGGTCTGAGGGCGGGAGGGAGGGAGCCCGCACCTCGCTCCGATTGGCTGACGCGCAGAAGATGGGCGGGGCTTCCCGGTCTGGTTTGTCCCCGCGCGGGGGCGGGGCGCGGGCAGGGAAACATTTTCCCGGGAAAGCCTCACGTGGCGCCGCCGCCCCGGGTCCCAGCGCCGCCGGGAGCGGCCCGGCCATGAGCCACCTGCGGGCGGCCGCTGCCAGGGGGCTCCGGCGGAGCGGCGGGAGGGCGGCGCGGCCCGCGGGGCAGAGCAGGAAGGGCGCGTCGCCCCGCGGAGGTGCCCGGTGGCGGGAGGGCTGGGGGGAGCGTGGGGCGTTCTGTGCGAGGTGCGGGGCCGCCAGTCTGGGAAGTCGCTGCGTACTCGTAAGGCTCGATGCTTGTCCGCACGGCAGCGGCTCTGCCGGGCTTCCGCCTCTGGCCAGGCGGTGCTGCAGCCGGGCTCTGCAGCCCCTCTCCATCCCCGGCCGTGCCCTGACCCCGCGCCGCTCTCCTGGCAGGGACCTCAGCTCCGGTGCCCGCTCCGCCGCCCGCCCAGCACCTCTTCAGCGACCCGTCCGAGATCGAAGCCTTGCGCGGGAACCTGCTGGCTTGGTACGACAAGAGCAAGCGGGACCTTCCCTGGAGGACGCTGGTAAGCGGGGAGGCAGCGGGAGGTGCAGCGGGAATCGCACCGTCTGCCTTAACGGGGTGTTGCTGAGGTGGCGGCTGTCACCTGCGCGACGCATCCTTAGTGCATGGAAGTGGAAGAGGGTGTTGGAAATGGGAGTGTGCGCCCAGCTGGTCCTGGCAGTTCCATGGTATGTGGTCTGTGGCCAGTCCCTCAGTACGAAGAATAAAGCGGGACGCAGGGTGAAACTGCACTTTTCAAACACAGCATCCGAGCCTCAGCACTTTTCCCTGGTAAACTTGGTCTAGTTGTATTTCAGGCTTGTTTTATTCTGCCTTGGCGGTACCCTGCAGTGCCTGCTCCATGGAAGAGGTTTTCTGTCTATTTGCTTTAAGCCTACCAAGCACTTTTAGCAGAGCTCCCCCCTGCTGTGCGCTCGGCCTGGCAGCGGCTGGTTAGGGGTGCTGGGATGTGTGTCAGCTTTACCGCAACATCTGTCTGAGTGGTGCTGGGAGCTGCACAGCCCCTCTGTGGGATTTAAATCTACCTGCATTTGCTTCCCATGCAGAGAGGTTTGGGTCTGGGACAGCTCCTCTGGTGCGACTTTTTTGAACCTGGAGGAAATATTTTAGTGCAGATTCCTACACAGTGTTTAAAACACAGCACAAGCAATTTTGTTTTATACGCAGGTCCCCTCTACAGCGGGGTCCTGTGTCACCCTGTTTCTCACACCCCATTTTCTTCCCCTTTCAGGCAGCAACTGAGCCGGATGCCGACAGACGGGCGTACGCAGGTGAGGGGCAGGGGCTGCGCCCCGGTGTGCGGGGGGTCCCCCGCTGCGTGTTACCCCCGATTTGGATGTGCAATATGGCCACGCGAGGAAACATTGGCTTCAGTTGCCGTCCTTGGAACGAGCACCTGTGGGGCAGCACGCGGGGAAAGTGAGGGGTGGGAAGGGGTCCCGTGGGCTGGATGCTGCTGCAGTGCTTGTAGCCGGTGCTCGTGTGGCCACGGTATGGGACATGGGTGGTGTTGGTGCCCCTGCTCTGATCCCTGCCCTGCACCCGGCAGTGTGGGTGTCCGAGATCATGCTGCAGCAGACGCAGGTGGCTACAGTGATTGACTACTACAACCGCTGGATGCAGGTGATTACTCCTTACAGAGTCCTGTGTCCACAGGCGTCCCCTTTCAGAGACCTTGTGCCCTGCCTGTGGCAGATCTCCGGCTGCAGGGCACAGCTCTGCTTGTCCCTGACTTGTCCCCTTCCCTCTGTACCGCAGAAGTGGCCGACGCTGCAGGCTCTGGCTCAGGCGTCCCTGGAGGTGAGTGTTGCTGGGCTGGTGCTCTCCCTGCTCTCGTGGATCTTCATCTAACACGGCACCGTGTCTCTTGGAGCAGGAGGTGAACGAGCTGTGGGCAGGACTCGGCTACTACTCGAGGGGGAAGCGTCTGCAGGAGGCAGCGAGGAAGGTGCCCTGGTGCTGGGTTTGGGGGCATTTCTGGATCCCTCTGCAGCCTGTGGGTCGGTGCTGGCCCCGTCTGCCTTGCCTCGCTGGGGCCGTGTGCTGCTGGCACAAGGGCACAGAGGCTGCGATCCCATCTCAGCGTAGGTAAAATGGGTTGCACGCTGCATCCTGACTCCCCCCCTGATCTCAGCCCGCTCTGCCAGGTGGTGACCGAGCTGGGGGGACAGATGCCCAGGACAGCTGAGGAGCTGCAGAAGCTGCTGCCGGGAGTGGGCAGATACACAGCGGGAGCCATCGCGTCCATCTCATACGGGCAGGTGAGAGCTGGGTTTCGGTGGCTAGTGGGGACACGTCTCCCCTCTCTGCCACTGCACCCCACTCCTGGCAGGGTCCTGCTGCTGATGGCACAAGATGGGGGCTCCCCAGGGCTGTGCTTGTTCAGCCTGGAGTAGAGAAGGCTCTGGGGAGACCTTATTGTGGCCTTCCAGTACTTAAAAGGGGCCTATAAGAAAGATGGGGGCAGACTTTTTAGCAGGGCCTGTTACAACAGGAAAAGGGGTGATGGTTTTAACCTGAAAGAGGGGAGATTCAGGCTAGGCATGAGAAAGACTTTTTTTTTATGATAAGGGTGGTAAAACACTGGCCCAGGTTGCCCAGAGAGGTGGTAGATGTCCCATCCTTGGAGACATCCCAGGCCAGGCTGGAGGGGGCTCTGAGCAACCTGATCTGGGTGAAGATGTCCCTGCTCATGGCAGGGGTGGCACTGGATGAGCTTTGAAGGTCCTTTCCAACCCAAACTGTTCTATGATCCCCTGTGGTGTGTCTTGCCCACTGCCCAGCCTGGCCCGTGGATCAGCCCCATGTGTGTCCCCGTGTCCTGGGAGCGCTGCCGCTCCCTGCCCGGCTGGGGGCACGGGCACCTCCTGGTGTGGTAACTGCAGCTCCTGCTCCCAGGCTACCGGTGTCGTGGATGGGAATGTGATCCGGGTCCTGTGCCGCCTGCGGTGCATCGGTGCCGACTCCGGCAGCCCGGCCGCCATCGACCGGCTCTGGTAAGCGGAACGCCCCACCCTGCTCTGAGCTGCCTCCACCACAGCTGCGTTCAGTGGTGGCTGAGGGCAGATCACTGAGCGTGCGAAGGGAAAGGGACATGGGGTGCAGGAGCGTTTAGGAAGCTGGTGCTGCTGAGAGTGATGGATAAAGACCCCGTGCTGCCTCTGCCAGCCTGGGAGCATCCCCGCGCAGGCAGGAGGCAGGAAAAGGTGTCAGGAGCTCCCTGCACAGACACCCATGCCGCTCACTGCTGTTTTTCCCAGGGGTTTGGCCAATGCCCTGGTAGACAGGAGCCGCCCAGGGGATTTTAACCAAGCGCTGATGGAGCTGGGGGCAACGGTGTGTGTGCCCAAGGCCCCGCTGTGCGGAGAGTGCCCCGTGAGGCAGCACTGCCGAGCACGGCGCAGGGTGAGTACAGCCCCAAAATCTGCCTCCTCCCTGCCTGCTGGGGGCGGCCGGCTGTCCCAATGGGGTGGCAGAAGGTCACCCGAGGTCCCCTTTGAAGCTTCTTACAAGCCATCCCTGTCCCAGACCAGTGCTGCGAGCTGCTGGGCCGAGTGTCACATCCTTCATCCTCACCGGGCGCCGGCCCCGAGGGGTCACCGTGCATGGGGACAAGGTGGGCTGGCGGATGAACCTGTCCCCGCTCCTGTTGCAGGTGGAGAAGGAGCTGGCCTTTGCCTCTCAGAAGCTGTTTGGAAAACCTGCCCCAGTGCCTGATGTTGAGGATTGTGGTGGGTGCCCGGTGGGATCCCTGTTGTGTCTCCGGGTTTGGGCCCCGTGGTGACCGTTGCATCGGTGTTTGCAGGTTTTGGAGACTGTCCCTTGTGCCCACCAGCCACAGAGCCGTGGGACAGCAGCCTGGGGGTGACCAACTTCCCCCGCAAAGCAGTGAAGAAGCAGCCGCGGGTGGCACGAACAGCCACATGTGTGCTGGAGCGGAGAGGCTGCCACGGCGCCCTGGAATACCTCATTGTGCAGAGACCCAGCTCAGGTAATGGGGCTGGACGGGAGGGGGCGAAGGCACCGCGTGTCCCCTTCCCACCTGCACGAGGGACAGAGCAGCCGGACAGAAGGACACGCTGGCGATGCGCTTGCTGCTGGGGTGGGGAACGGAGCCTCTTGGGGCTGCGCTGTGGCTCAGTGTCCCCAGATGTGCCCCTTGCCAGCTCACACCCCCCCATATCCCCCCCGCAGGTCTCCTGGCCGGGCTCTGGGAGTTCCCCAGCCTGGCGCTGGCTCAGGGTCTGCAGGAGGAGCGGCAGCGGGAGGTGCTGGCAGGTCACCTCCAGGCCTGCACGGGGCGGCCTGTGGCAGCTGGAGACCTGCGGCTCATGGGAGAGGTGAGCCCGGAGCTGGAGGCACACGCTGTGAGCCCCCTGTGCTCGGGGACAGCGTGGGGGGAAGAGGGACCCCCTTTCCCCTGTCACCCCTCCCAAGCCCTGCCCTGCTCCTCAGAGCCGGGGCAGACGCGGTGCACTCGTGAGGCAGCTGGGCAAGCAGAGCATCCCCTGCGCCGTCCTATTCCTGTGCCTTCCCTTCCCCCCGCAGGTCATCCACGTCTTCTCTCACATCCACCAGACCTATGTGGTCTACTCCCTGCCCCTGGATGGGGATGTGACCCTGGACCCTGCCTTATCCCCATCCCGCTGGGTGACAGAGGAGGAGTTCCACACCTCAGCCGTGTCCACAGCCATGAAGAAGGTACCGAGGGGACCTGGGCCTTATTCTCCCTTCTCTCCACCTCCCTGTTGCCTCAGGCATCGCCCCGAACTCTGTGTGCTATCCTGGCTCCAGGACCCAGCAGCAGTTCAGCTCTGGGCTCTCTTGTGCTTCCTTTAGGTGCTGAAAGCGTGTGAGAAACAGCGTGGGAAGGATAGCGACCCTGGCAAGGTGGGCATTGCTGGAGGGTGCACAGCCCCACGAGCTGCCCCACGTTGCTGTGGGCCCTGCTGTGCGGTGCTGGAGCCCCATGGGCTTTGGGGTCAGGCCGTGGACCATCCCAAGCCTGGGGCAGGGCTGAGTCTGGGTGGCTTTACCCTTGGATGTCCCCAATACCAGGGTCCCCCGTTGCCTCAAAGGTGATCCCTGGAGGCTGGGGGGTCTCTGGGGTTTGGCTTGGCCCCAATGTGTCTCTCCCACAGGCCTGCAAGCGGAAGCGGGGGGCAAAGCCGCAGGGAGCAAGCAGCACCCGCCCTGGGACACAGCTGTCCCTCCGCGCCTTCCTCCAGGCACCCACGTCCCTGTGACAGCTCCTTCCACAGCCGAGACCACCGGGGACCCGTGCTGCGGTGAGTCCTGCCTGGGGCACGGGACTGGTGTCCCCTGTACTGCTGTGTCCCCAGCCACAGCCCTCTAACCGTGTCCTGCCCCTTGCAACAGTCCACTGGCTCCCTCGTGGGACAGGATCACAGAATCGACTGGGTTGGAAAAGACCTCAGAGATCATCCAGTCTAACCCCTGGTCCAGCTCTAGTCTGTTTACTAGATCATGGCACTAAGTGCCATGTCCAATCTCAGTTTAAAAACCTCCAGGGCCGGTGAGTCCAGCACCTCCCTGGGCAGCCATTCCAATGCCTGACCACTCTCTCTGCACAGAATTGCTTTCTACTATCCAGCCTAAATTTCCCCTGGCAGAGTTGAAGCCCATGGCCCCTTGTCCTATTGCTGACTGCCTGGGAGAAGAGACCAATCCCCACCTGGCTAGAACTGCCCTTCAGGTAGTTCTAGAGAGTGCTGAGCTCAGCTCTGAGCCTCCTCTTCTCCAGACTAAACAAGCCCAGCTCCCTCAGCCTCTCCCCATAGCTCTTGTGTTCAAGTCCCTTCCCCAGTCTTGTTGCTCTTCTCTGGACCCTCCAGCACTTCAATCTCTTTCCTGACCTGAGGGGCCCAGAACTGAACACAATACTCCAGGTGTGGCCTCCCCAATGCAGAGCACAGGGGAAGGATCACTGCCCTTGTCCTGCTGACCATGCTATTTTTGATACAGGATAGGATACCGTTGGCCTTAAGGTGGCCACTGCGGCTCTGGACGTGACCTGGAGCCAGGCTTGTCCTCCCTGCTCGGCTGGAGCCCTCCCGAGGTGATTTGGTTACTGTAGTCGCCGCTCTGGCACTGCAGACCTGGCAGGGGTTTCTCTCCAGCGGCTGTGGCCGCACCGATCCCGCAGCCCTGTCCCCAGCTGCCCGCACGCCTGGCCTGTGCTTGTCCCCCGGCCAGTGGCTGCGGATACTGCTGTACCCTCCTGGCCTGCAACAGCCCTTTTTATACGCTTCTTTTTACTGAACCTGAGCCACAGGCTTTCTAATAATAAATCTCCTAAAGTGTGTGGGTTTTTAAAGTGACTTTCTCTGTTACACTGTGCTAAGCTGGGGCTGTTGGGCAGCCTGTGGTTGAAGATGAGGATGGCTGTCAGGATGTGCACACCTGGGCTGAGGACAGCAGGGATTTCTTGTTTAACGCACCCATGAGCGTCAACTACTGGTGACCCCAAATAAGGCACCCATATCCTCTGGGCTTTTTGCAGGGTTTTATCCCCCTTTTTCACCATTTCCATCATGCCGTTTCCCAATGTGTTTGTGCTGTGGCTTCCCTGGCGGTGATGCACAGTAACACCCTTCAAAGGCACAAGCTCAGGAGGTTGTTCCCAGGGGCTGCCAAGGGTTTTCCTCCTTCCCAGTCTTGTGTCCATCCCTGGGGCTGGCAGGGACAGGGGACAGCCCTGGGGGGTGTGCAGAGGGGCCGGTGCCTCAGTTTAGGGACTGCAGGGCTGGGAACAGCCTGCCCTGAGGGGTGGAAATGGCTCTTTCATTCTCACCTGGCACTCGGTGGGTCTTAAATAGGAGAAAAGCAAATCAAAGCAGTGCTTGCAGGTTAATTCTTTAATTGAGATGAGCCAGAGGCCCTCACTTGCCCTGCACAGGGGCTGCCCGTGCTCTGCGTGGTAACTGTTGACAAGCTGTGGTGTCCATGGCCCCCTGGTTATCCCTCCCCTCATCCCCCTACAGCGGGGAGTGTTGCTCTGACAGCAGCGTCCTCAGCCATGCTGCAGGCATAAGTCTCATTAGATTAAGATGGAATGGTGGCAGAAAGTTCTTCACATGAGGCTGATTGATAACTCACTGGAAACCCAGGGAGGGGGAGAAATCACCCTCCATCCTGGAGCTGGCTCCAAGCAACCTGGTGTCACGCTGAACTTGGCCCTGGGTTCACCTGGGGACCTCCCATGGTCCCTGCCAACCTGTGCCACACCGCAGGCACTGGCTGGGATCTCTGCAGCAGCATGTTGCTCCAGGGTTGGTCCGGGGAGGACAGGGAGCTGAGGGGGGAGGATTGCGCTGTTGCTGCTACTGCTGCTGGTCCATATAGACCTGCACAGCTTTCCACAGCGCCCGTATATTGCCTTCCCCAAAGCCTGGTGCTCCCCGGCGGTCTATGAGCTCCAGGAAGAAGGTCTCCTCGGAGAAGATGGGGTGGGTGAAGATCTGCATCAAATACTCCTGGGAAGGGCTCTGTGCGCCATGAGCGCCAGGCTGGCCCTTGTCCCCCGGAGCCGTGGTGTCCAGCAGGATGCCCAGCTCTGCCAGTGTCTGGGGGTCCTGCCCAGCCGCCCGGATCTCCTCCGCTTTGCCCCCCTGGCTGTAATAGGTGGAGGGGGGTGTGAAGAACTGCACGCCCCCCTGCTGCAAAGCCCTGGTCGTGGTGATGATATCGGTGGTGCAGAGGCCGACATGCTGGATCCCAGCCCCACCGTGTTGCTCTAGGAAGGTGTCGACTTGGTTGGCACCATCTTCTGAGAGGGACTCGGCGAGGACGAGCTTGCAGCCACGTACTGGGGAGTCCTGCGCGTCCTGCAGTGCCAGGAGCAGCATGCTCACCCCCTGCCCGCCCAGCACGTACCCCTCGGCCGGCCTCTCCTGTGGGTTCAGCAGGAAGCGGCGGAAGCCGAAGCAGCGCTGGTACCAGTCCAGAGCGGCCCGGGTGCCGCCCCGTGGGCAGACGTATGTGATGTGGTCAAAGTGGGTGATCTCAATGTCGTCCCTTGCAGCTGAGGGGGCTTCTTGGATGGGCTGGAAGCCGGGCAGGAAGGGACCCCGGTAACGGGATCGGTCCAGAAGGGTATGGCTGACATTGCCCACAGTGGAGCTTGCCACACCATAGGTGACAGAGCCCCCATCATCCCTCACCTCGGTTGGGGGCACTGGCAGGGAGCATCCCTGGCTCTGCAGATGCTTGCAAAGCCCCGGCACATCATCCACCTCGAAGCAGACATTGGAGGCTGTCCCCAAGGTTGCCCGGGGGTCGATGTCGTAGAGGAAATCGTGGGAAGAGGTGCCGGTGGGCGCCGGAGCCAGGCGCTCGTTGATGAGGAAGACGGCGGATCCCCGTCGCAAGGCCAGCTGCCGGACCCGCGGCGTCTCCCGCACGGCCACCGGCTGGAAGCGAAAGGTGTTGGCCAGGTCCTGGGCCCAGCGCTGCCTGTAGGGCAGGTGGAGGGAGATGAAGCAGGGGCGGCTCAGCAAGGCTGCCATGGCTGGGCAGGCTGCGGGGAGGATGCACGGGGTCAGGGGGTTCAGGAGCCATTCCTCCATCTTGCACAGAGCCTGAGTGCACCTGCATGCACAGGCATGTAAATTTGCACTCCTCAAGCGCGTGTATTTTAAATGAGCGGGTCTCACAGGCCAATAGGCTCTTTGCAGGGGCACCTACATTCGGGACTGGCTGCAAAGAGGTGCCTGAGGATGCCAGGTGTCTCACCACCCCTTTGCTATGTTGCCCTGCACCTGGGGTCACAGAAGAGGAAAGGCCTGAGGCTTGGCCACAGTGGGTCCCCTCTGGAGCCATGTGTCCCTCGGGGGTGCCACGGGGAGGTCAGTGGGGAGCCCGGGTGCGGGAGGTGTGCTGTGTGCGCAAGCAAGATTGTGGGGACAAGGGTTGTAGGGGGGTTATGTCCTGTACCAGCAACCAGGAACATGGAGTTTGGACTGGTAAACACAGAACAATGTGCTGGTTACAGCTAAAAGGCTCCTGTGCAGCCCCAGTGCTTGTCAGTGGTGTCCCACAAATGGCAGGGGAGAGCAGTGGGGTCACAGCAAACCGATGTGCCCTTCGCTTCCCCAGCAAGGACAGTGTGGAGCTCAGGGCAGTGACCTTGCCCTAGAGGCACGGAGGGTGAAATAGATGGGTCACGAACATGCATTTGAGATGGGGGGAGACCTGCTTAAATACCCCCTTCCACCTGCCCCCACCAAACGGGCTGTGCACTGAGTGCTGCCTGCGTGGGCACAGGGCTCTGCCAGGCTGGGGAGCAGCCCCAGCACCCGGGCACCCCATCTGCCGGCGGGGAGCAGGGGGCCCAGCGGCACCCCGTCGGGACCCCCAGCTGCTCCACACCAGCCCAGGGAGGGGGGATCCTCACTGGGGCCGCTGCGCCGGCGAGCACATGGGCAGGGGCCGGTGCTCCCTCCCTCCGCCCGTCCCTCCCTCCGTCCGTCCCTCCTTCCCCCCCTCCTTTCCCAGCTGCACGCTGTGTGACCAGCATCGCTCCCGCCCTGCTCCCGCCGTCCCCTCTCCCAGCTGCGCCCCCGGCCCCCCCAGTCCTGCCACCCCTCGCAGGACCGGGCCCCGCCTGCGGCTCACCGGGGTCAAGGCTGCGGGCGAAGGGGATGCCGGGCGGGGGCCGGCCCTGGAGTTCGCTCCTCCCCGGCAAGCAACGGGCCGCCGCGGGACAGGGAAGCGGGCTGGCGGTGATGGGGAGGCTGCACAGCAACCTGCCCCGCACGGGGAGGAACCGGCGGGTGCTGTCCCGGGCACGCACGGGCCGGCACACGCAGCCGTGCCGGTGCGGGGCGGGGGCTGCTCCGGCACGTTCAAAGCCAGGGGCCGAAAGTTTGTGTTGACCCCGGCGGTGCCGGGCTGTGTCTGCACAACAAAAAGCTGCCCAGGCTGATAACCGCAGGCTCGGGGATGAGCAAAGCGGGGAGATGAACTGGCTGCCAGCTGGTGGCCCGTGGTCCCCTGGGACAGGTGATGAGCCGGCTCCTGTCTGTGCTGGATCGTTCCTACCAGCGCTGGCCCCGTCGGGCAGGGCATGCAGCCGGGCACACGTGTCCCTGCTCAGTGCCGGGTGCGTCACGGTGCCCAGGGAACCCGTGGGGACCCGAGGTGGAGCGGTGTGTGAATGGCAGGGGGACAGCCCTGTGGAGGGTCTAATGTGGGTCAGGGTATGCGTCTGCTCCAGGCTGACCCAGCACAACTACACCTGCTCCCCGATCCCAACCCATGTCCTTGCTGACATCCCTGAGCCCCTCCAGCCCCCCAACAATGATCCCCTCTCTCCCTGTTCCTCATGGCTGGTTTTGGATGAATCCCCCCTCTTCATGTGTCCAGGACCATGTCGCTGCCCCCGCTGTGCCTGTGTCTGCTGCTCTTCCCTGCCTTATCATGTTTTTGTACAGACTCCAGGTATGATAAACTGCTCAAATATTTGCAGAGATGTCCGTGTGAGGCTGAAGTGGTGAGCTGCGCTTGTTTGGTCGGTGTGGGGGGAGGAATTCAGCAGTGCTGTGATTTCCCAAGGGAGCGCTGATTCCCCACAGCCCCCCCAGGTGTAGGGCCAGGCAGGGGGCACAGGGCTGGGCACCAGGGACTTGCCGTGGGGCCAAGCGTAGCCCAAGAGGCACCGTGGCACTGTGTGGCAGGACAGCATGGCCGGTGGGGTGGCATCCTGTGGGGCAGGGAGCTCCGGCACCCCAGGGGTGTGGGGCAGGCACCCATCTTTTTGTCTGGGGAGTGACAGAGGCTGCACTGGTGGCTCCCCCTGGGCCTTGTGCGTGGTTGGCACTGTCCAATGTCGCTCCATGATCTTGCTGCGCTTTGGTGCAAGCAGTGCCCTTGGCAATGCTGCCGGCCCCCTTGTGCCTGTGGGGCGGTTTTGAGCAGTCATGCCCGTCTTTCCCCCGTGGCACTGCCTGGCACCCCCTGTGCCAGCCCAGCACCAGGCACGGCTTTGCCCCAGCACGGCTTGGTCTGGGCTGCGGCAGCAGGACCCTGAAGCTGCGTGGCACCAAGGAGGACAGTGCCTGCCTTGTTGCTGTCCCCAAGGCAGGCGGTGGTGGCTGGGGAGGAATCCCCGCTGCTCCAGCTGGGTTCTTCTCCTCCCTCTGGGGCGGAGAGAGTGGACAGGAGATAAAGGGAGACCAGGGCCAGCGAGGCATTGCCAAGAGCTGCTGGGGCTGGGAGCGAGGTCTGGCCGGAGGACAACAGTGAGGAGAAGTGCGGTATTGAGGGCCCGTTCTCGCGGGGGAGCGGGCTGGGGGGTTCGGGGTACATCCATCCTGACCAGACCCTGCAGCTCCCTGCTCCCTCCCCAGCTCCCGGGATCATCCCCCAGCCCCGTGTCCTCCCCCTGTCCATTGAATGTGCTGTATCCTGGAGGGACAGGGTGTATCTCGGGGTGGGCAGGGTTAGGGGGTTGTGGGAGAAGGGGCCTCTGGCAGATATTAGGGATAGGGGGGTTAAAGGCTCTGTGCACCCCTCAAGCGCTTTGTGGGCATCAAGGACTCTCAAGGTGACTTGAAGGTGAAACCATCCTTGTCCCACTGACTCCCTGTCCTCAGCCAGGATGATGGGGGTTGCATCCCTGCCCACCCCTGGGACAAAGACAGACCCCAGACCATGCCTATGTCTGGCTTTTGGGGTTAGGGAGGTGGATAATTCCCATAGGGGGAGTGGGACCTTCCCCCACAAGGCATGAGTGGGTGCCTTGCCGCTGGAGGAGACTGGGGCACCTGGCGGTGGCAGCAGGTGCCGGCAAAAGCCAGTGTCGAGGGTGCATCTCATCCTCCCACCTCATCCCCCTTTCCTCACCCATGGGTGTCCCAGCTCCCAGTGCTGTGCTGGGACCAGTATGAAACTGCCCACCAGCCTTTGCCTGCCCCAGAAGGGGATCTGGGGGAGCGATTTGGGGTTGCAGCGGGGTTAGGAGGCTCTTGTTGGGTTGAGCTCTGGGGTAGAGTGGAGACTAATGCCACGTTTCCTCCTGCCAGGGCCGGGTGTCCAGGATGGGGCTGGGGGTGCTGGCCCTGGCCGCCTGGCTGGGGCTGGGGCTGGGGCTGGCATTGGCCTCCGAGGGGGTGGCCAACAGCAGCCAGCTCTGCCGAGAGGCGCCAGTCTGGAGCGTCAACGGCTCGAGCCCCATGGCGGGGGCGGTGGGGCAGGTGACGGTGGTGGCCCTGCTGAAGGCCAGCTGACACTTCTGCCTGCAGCAGGCCCGCAGGTGAGCCCTGCTCCCCCTGCCCCCGCTCCAGCCCTGCCATGCTGGGGTCAGCACGGTGGTCCCCCCGACCTGGGCAGCCCCCTCTCAGCACCTCCTTCCCCACAGCCTCGGGGGCCTGCGGGAGAGGCTGGCCCGGCAGGGCATGGCCGACGTCCGCTACATGATTGTCAATGAGAAGGCGCCACTCTCCCGTGTCATGTTTGGGGAGCTGAAGCGCCAGGCCCCCCCGGGGGTCCCCGTCTTCCAGCCGGAGCCAGAGGAACCCGACGTCTGGCAGGTCCTGGGGGGTTACCAGGACGACTTCCTTGTCTATGACCGGTGAGCATCCCGCATCTCAGCTGAGGCTTTTCTGTGGGGTTATGGAGTGTCTGGTGGGCTTCCCAAAGCCCCCCATGGCTGGGCTGGGTGACCCCAGACCTGCCCCGAGCTGGGACATGGCTTCTCCCCGCAGGTGCGGCCGCCTGGCTTTCCACATCCAGCTGCCCTACAGCTTCCTCCACTTCCCCTATGTAGAGTCGGCCATCCGCTTCACCCACAGCAAGGACTTCTGTGGCAACTGCTCCCTCTACCCCAACACCACCCAGGAGGTAAGGAGCAGGGATGCTCTCCAGAGCCGGGTCCCTTGTCTCCTCTGGCATTGCACATTAGGGAAAAAACAACCTTATCTTCACATTGGCGATGAGCTCTGGGCTGGCAGCCACAGCTGAGAGAGAAGGTGATTAAAGGTTTGGAAGAAGAGCAGTTAAATAGGTTAGAGCTTTCAGGTGGAGAAGAAGGGGACTAAAGGGGTCAGAGCCCAGGTCTGGATAAGCTAACTAATGTTGCTGGCTGTTCTGCTATGAAAGGGGCAGGCAATGAACCCAGAGGTGGCAAGCTCACAGCAAAGACAAGGACAAAGCTCTGGACTCAGTAGGCGATTAGTCACGCCCTACGAGAAAAATCCATAATATTAAATCCATAAAATTAAATCCAAAATACTAAATGCAAAGTCCCTCCCTGGACCACAGACAGCTTGAGCCAAGGGATGTAGGTACAGAGGCTTGTGCTCTGTGTGCTCCAGCCTCTCCTGTCCTCCCTGGGTTAGGGCTGGAGAGCCTTTGCTCTGACCCACACAGCTTTCTGTAGATGGATGCTTTTCTGCTTTCATCCCAGCTCAGAGACGCGCTCACAGGCTCGCTGTGGGGCTCTGTATGTTCACATACTGCACCAGCCCTTGTGTTGCTTTCCCCAGGCTAATGCTACCATGGAAGTCCCCGTAACCCTGAGCCCACTTCCTGAACAAGGGGGGAAGGAGTCAGAGACCCCCATCCACCAGCACAACCCCCTCCATCCTCACCACCACCACAAGGTCAGCAGCGAGAGAGCCAGAGAGCTGAGTGGGGACCATGAACCTGCTGCCCATGCTCGTCGCCACCACGGAGACCGCAGCCAGCCACATCACCAAGGGGCAGGAGCAGAAGGAGGGAAATGAGCACTAAGCCAGGCTGGGCAGCCTTGCAGAAGAACCCCGTAGTGTGCAGACCATGCCAACTCACTTCCCAGAGGCACAAAAGGACTTGCTTTGGGCTGCTGGTCACCAGCAGCGTTGGCATAACAACCCCCTCCAGCATCACCCATGCAGGTCATACTCCCACGCTGTGACCAGGGAAGAAAATTCCCCTCAGACCCCCGCAAGGTGCTGCCTTTTCAGCCCCAGGGCTTGATTCTGACCCTTCCGCTGCTGCCTCCTGCCTTTCCAGGCTCAATGAAGCCCGCTGTGCAAACCGGGAGGTCCTCGGTCACTGCTGGCTGACACTGCACGGAGCGGCAGCGCAGGGGTGGAGGGGCCAGAACTGGGACAGGAGCAGCACTGCCAGCATGCTCTGCCCGCCCTGGCACCCCTGGGTGTCCTGGCACCCCTGGGTGTCCTGGCCGGGGAGCGAGGGGAGGAACAGCGTGTGCCCCGCAGGACGTGATTCCAGGGGATGGGGGCATTAGCAGTGGTAGGAGGTCGCAGCACCCCATGCTCCAAACCCTGTACCCCACAGTTGTCACACCCTGGGGACCCTGCAGGCCTTGCACACGGGTATGTGCAGTGCTGATGGGTGGCCGCAAGATGGTGGCCTTGTCCCCTTTTGGAGACCTGGAGGCTGTATCCAAGGCCCACAGCCCTGGGAGGACAGGGGTGAGGATCCTGGGCTCTCTCCTGGGGGAGAAGCAAGATGGGAGGGTGATGCGGAGGTCTGGAGTACGAATAAAACCTCTGTGAAGCGAACCCTGCTCAGCCTGGTCTCTGGTGCCTCTTCCCCAGAGGGGGTGGGGGGCTCGCTCGGCGCTGGGCTGGCCCTGGACTTTTCTCTGGACACAGGGAGGGACTTGGGGCTGCCTGTGGACCCCACAAAGCAAATGCCGGTGGTGACTTGCATTCCCTGGCGCAGAGATCTTGGAGTTGAATGGGTTGAAGACCAAAGAGACCCTTATGTCTTCATACCTTCTGGTTACCTCCTGCCAGATGGGAACCCAGGGCTTAGTCCCCTCCCAGTGCAGGACATTCCAGGAGGAAGTTTGGCTCAGCACCCCGATCTCCAGGGTGTAGGTGTAATGTTGGGGTGCCTGCCTGGAATGGCTGTTGTGGGGCTGAAGTTCCCACATGCAGTTCAAGATCATCTTGGGCATCTTGTCCTCATTGCCCAGCCTGGTCTCCATTGCATGCAGTGCTGGGGCCACCCAGCCCTCAGGCAGCTGGGTTCTGCGTCCCTGGCAGGCAGTCATGCCTGTCTGCACCCCGGGTCACCCCCATGCCTGTCTCAGCCCTGTAGCCCTTCACTCCAGCTCCATCCATCATCCCATACCTGTCCTGAATTCTCCATCTTCTGTCTGGGCCCTACAGCCTGAGTGGGGAGCAAGAGGTGCTTTTTCTGCTCAGTGTTATGTGATGCCATGCCATGGTACATGTCCTGCTGATGATGCTCTGAGCTGAATTTGTGCCCCAAGTCCTGGGGAGATGAACTCCTCCTCCCTGTCTCTGTGGGATGATGCTGTGGCCAGTAACTGGGGTAAGAGCAAGGATGAAGAACAGCTGCTCCTCATGAGGATAAGGGCAATGGGATCAGGTGGGTCTTTCTTCCCAGCCCAGGGGACCCAGCCAGGCTCTCCCACAGGGTGCTGGTTGAGACCCTCCTCCCCCTACTCCATGTCTCTTGCTTCCTCCCTCCTTCTTCTCCCCCTTCCTCCTCTACCTGCTCCCAGCAGCCCACAAGGGCACCTCTGTCTGCTGCTCCTGCCATCAATATTGAGGTTATCTTTTTCTTCTGGCAGCTGCTGTAATTGAAACAAAGCAGGCCGGGCCTCACGGGCTCCGCTCCTCTCGCTCATTTTGCTGGTGCTGCTGAGACAACTAATTCATCTTATCGATGTGCGGTTGGCCTCTTTTCCACCAGATCCAGGCAGAGCCCTGTCCCCACCACGGCTGCTGGGACCAGTTTGTGTCCCTGAGGCGCGCTGCTGGGTGCTGCTCTGACCCAGCCTCTGGTCCTCAGCTTGCAGCAGCTGGCCACAAGCAGATGCCAGAGGTGAGAGGTGCAGACTAGAAGGATGCCGATGACTTTTATCACTTTCTTTTGCCTTCTGGTGCTTCCTCAGCCCTTTCATTAAATTCTACAACCTTTCCTTGCACAGCTTCTAAAGGCGACCCTGGCAAGGAGGTGACATTGCGATGAGTGGGGCATACACCAATGTGCATTCCCTCGCTGACAACCAGACCTACGAGTAGCAATGGCAGGTAGATGGATCAGGTCTGGCGCTGGGTGGGTAGCCCTGTGGCCCTGTGCTGCACCACTGCCTCCCAGCAGATGAATTTCCAGCCCTAAAGGCTTGGGTTTGGATTTTGCTTTGGGCAGAGAAACATGTGAAAGAGCTGTGACACCGTTTGGGTGTAATCCTGCATGTCTGAGTAACGGCCAGGGTTCAGGATCAAGCTCATGCTGCTCCATGTATAGCTGTCCAAAGGCCTGAAGGGCTTGGGAGTGCTGTGTTTGGGGTCTCCATGGCATTCCTTGCCCCTGAAAGGTGCTGGAGACCTGGTGGTCTTCAAAACCCGTGTGGGTGTCTGCACTCCAGCGGTGCTGAGGGAGAGCTTTGCTCCGCGTGGGGCGGAAGAGAGGCGTTTTGGGGGAGGTCACGGGCTCTTTACATTGCTGATGTTGCAGAGAGTGATGTGGGGAGTCAGACAGCCCCAAGGAATGCTCAGCTGTTGGGGGGTGGTCAGCAGGGGAGGGTCCAAGGCAAGAAACTGGGGCTGACATCGGGTCCCGGCAGTGCCGCACCGTGGTACCCTCGTGTCTGTGGCTGTGCCACCACCCCAGAGGAGGACAGACCCTCGTCCCACATCACATGCAGCCTGCTGCCTTGGCCCTGTGTGCTGCTCCGGCCAGCGGCCAGCAGAACCTTTCAGGAGAGGGGGAACAGCCAGTCCTAATGTCAACAGAGGCCTCTTGTGCAGCGATGCTGTGTCAAGAAGAGGAATGGGTCCCTCCTCCTCCGCCCATTCATCTGGCAGCCAGGGCTGGCGTGCCGCCAAGCCAGCCTGCTTTGGAAACATTTCATTGAGGAGGCAGCTGAGCCTAGGAAAACAGAATGAAAATACACAGAGAGATCACTGTTGTTAGGCAAAATACAAGCAGGCGGCTGCATTTCTGACCCCTGAGTCCAGCCCAGCCAGGCCCCTCTCGCTCCTATGGAATGAGGATGAATGCTGCTGCCTGGGGACAGGGCTCACGTGTCTCCATCATGTGTTAGGAGCTGGGGAACGAGGGCTGCAGAGCTTGTCCCCAGTTTTGGCCAACTTGCTGATGTCCCTGGTGAGCAGGTCCAGATTCACCTTGTTGTACCATTGCTCAAGAAGATGGGACAGAGCAGAGAAACAGCCACAGAAATGAGCCAGCCCCAGTGACTCGTGTACCAGTGCATGGCCACAGTGCTGGAGGCTGGTGAAGATGGGGCTGTGGAGGCACATTAGATATTGGCCTCATTCATCCCCATCTCCATCACCAGCCCTGACTGGGCGTGAGGCCACCAGCAGGACAGACCCCAGTCCCTGGGTTTTCAAAGACCTGTTGCTTGGCATGCCCTGTCTTTGGTCTGCTGGCAGGAGGAGAGCAGAGTCACCCAAAGCAGTCCCCAGGGGCAGAGGGTGGAGGCACCTCTCTGGCTTTTGGGTGAAGGTACACTCAACATATTCGCCTCTCCTGTTGCTTCCCCCATAACTTCTCCCTCCAAAGGCCTCCAAGTCTCTCCCAGCCGTTTGCTGCCCTGCAGCAGACCCATCCCAGCTCCTTCCCTCCTTCCTGATGGGTCCAGAGGGGGAGGCAGATCCAGAGGTCCAGCCCCATGGGACATCAAGGCTCCCACCCCAGCACAGGTGCTCTCGGTGCCACCATGGCACAGCTGTGCTTGGCTTCACCTCCTCTCTCTGTCCACCCAGCATGGTCCAGCCATTGCCACGCAAGAACAAAATGGCCATTTCTCTGTGCTGCTTGTTTCCAGCCCCTGCCTTTGCTCACCATCAACAGATGATGGCACAGAGGGAACAGTTTGCTTCTACTATTTATGGTTTTGATCTGGGGGTTGAAAGGAGCCCAGTGTGAACAGGCAAAGCCCAGTCAGCACCCCAGGAGAGACACATCTCACCAGCCCAACACAGGTGGATTTGCAGCATGGAGTAGATGCCCAAGGCATCACAGCACAGCACAGCGCCGAGCCACCATGTCCTGCTCTTGTGCTGGGTGGCTTCAAGAAGAACAGGCTTGTGCCACGACTGCTGGTGCCTCTACCAAAGCTGCTACTGGCTCCTATGCATGGAATGACATGTGAGGACACTGTTGTGGAGGAGAGCTGGGATGAGTGCGCTGTTAAAGGGAAGGTCAGTGTGGGGCAACCTTCCCCTCGTCCTACTGCACCCCAACCACCCCACGCCGGGGGCAGCGCTGGGGTCCAACCGCACAAGTGGGTCCCCACGTGGGATCTCCATGCTGCTGAGAGCTGAGGTATGTGAGCATCCATCATGGGGGTTATTCCTGACCTGGTGAGGCAGCTGAGGGAAGACGACAAACACATGGAGCAGCCTTTGAGAGAGCACTGTTAACACCTACTGAAAGGCACTGATCCTGAGCTCGGGTGGGCAGCTTCCTCCTGTAAGAGCCCTGTTAAGGCCATAAAAGACAAGCTGAGTTAATGATGTTTATTGGGTTTTACTATGGAAGAGGTCCCAGGCTGGAGCCTTGTGGGGTTTTTTTTCCCCTCCCCACCACAGATGTGCCTGTGGAAATGGCTCTGGAATTGAAACGGATGGTGAGGAATGACCCAGACCAGATGCTCCATGTTCTGAGCTCCAGCTCCAGACACCTGCTGCTGAGCGTGGCCTGGCCCGGGACGTGGCAGTGGTGACAGTGACGGTCTCCGTGGCATCTGAGGGACCGCTGCTCGGTGGGGCTGGTACAACGGTGCGGGTGGCTGTAAAGACCAGCAGCACCAGGCATGAGGAGAAATACTACATTAATACTACAAATACTACATAATACATTTATCATTACTTGTTTTCTCTTTTTCCCCTAGACACCCAATCAATCAGCACGCAGTAATAAAGCCACACATCCAATTAGCATCCAATGATGTGGCCAACCAGCCAATCAGCCCTGTGGCACTGTAGTTTCCCAGCCAATCAGCCGAGCAGCATTGTAATCTCCCAGCCAATCAGCCATGTTGCATTGTAACCTCCCAGCCAATCAGCCAAGTGGCATTGTAATCTCCCAGCCAATCAGCCAAGCGGCATTGTAATCTCCCAGCCAATCAGCTGTGCCTTGTGCGCCCATTGCCAGTGGTGGGGACAGGCAGGGCTGCCCACCCCCTGGGAGCCGGTTCCCAGGTTTCGGGAGCTCCACCGCTCTCTTGTTCCAGCATTAATTATGCTCCATCACTAAGATTTTGTAGCTCCTTGTTGAGTCCGGATTTGTCCAGCTTTCAGCCTCTTCTCTGTTGTTTCTTAGCTTGCAGAATCTGTATGTTGTCTTCTCCCCACTACAGATCTTTTTCTTTTTTTTTCCCTGAAAACGTGAAGTTGGCTCAGTGTGTTGTTTCCCACTGGTTTAATTTCTCCCTCCTTCCCTAGAAGACCATTCCTCACCCAGACCTATCTGCATTTTAATTACCATTTGCTAAGTGTGTTAAATGCAGGGGGTATAAGGCTGGAAGGACGCAAAGGGGTTATTGTGTAACCTACCGTTGGTTCTCTGCTCATGGAAGAGGACCAGGGTGCTGGGTGACAGAGGGATGAGGGACGAGCCCCAGCCCTGCCCTGACTCCAGCTTCCCAGCCGCCTGGACCTGCAACCCGCTTGCATCTCCAAAGTGGGGGCAGACCTGATGCAAAAGGCTAACGGGCATGTGTTGTTTATGCCTCACTTTGCCATCATTTATTCATGCTCTTGTAGCCTGCAAAATGATTCCCCAGTTATTTTAGCATCTCTAATTAAGAGGAGGGAGGTTCAGTGCCTGAGAGGGGGCAATCGTTCTGCTGAGCTCAGCGCCGTGGCAGCCAGGCTGGCCGGGATGGATGCCGCTCTGTGGCGTGGAGCTGAGCAACTTTCTGGAGCGCTCTGTGCTTTTAGAGTCTGCGCTGGGGAGGGAAGAGACAACTGTTTCTCCTGGAAGCCAAAGGTCTTCTCTCCGTAGCTGCTCCATGCTTAATTGCTGGCCTGCACAGCAAATGCGTTTGCTGGAAGGGTGCAGAAATCCCTGCGGCAAGGCAGAGGCTCAGCACTTTGCTGATCTTACGGAGGCTGTGGGAAGGCAGCCCTGGCAAGCCAGAGATGTGACGGTGTGTGGGAGAGAGGGAACAGCAGCTCCTGACATCTGTAACTCTCTGGTTGGGTGCAATGGGGGGTCTGGGTCTGCCCGATGCCATCCTGACACCTGGTACCCAAGCACCTCGCTCCATTTTAATCCATTTCTTGCTGCTGCCCCACACCATCTCCTTGTTCCTCATGCCCCTCTGCTGCTGGGTGTCCCCTCTCCAGCTGTATGAAGGAGCTTCCCAACTTCCCACAGACCCCATTCCCACAGTGGGGTTGCCGGCTCCCCCCACCCACACCCCCCAACCTCCTGCCGGGGTCCTCCAGGACCCCCAGCCCTGCCAGGTCCGAACTCCCGCACCTGTGGTGCATGGCAGGTGTTGTGTCGGGGGTGCCCTGGGGACAGTATGGCATGGTGCTGGGTGCAGGCACCCTGGATCAAACATGGCCTGAGGTTGTTCTCAGGGATTGCTGTTCCCCGTGGCAGCAAAGGGCAGAGAAGCTGCAGCAGCCTAAGCATGCACTGCTTTAAACTTGCACATCCTTGAGCAGATATAGGGACATACGGGCAAGCAGAGCTGTTCCTATGTCAAAGTGGGGGTGAGAGAAGCCGTCCTGCACCTGATCTTTGATTTCAGCCTGTGCTTGGAGAGGGGAGGTGGTACCTTCTGTCCCTGCATTTCTCTTTTGAGTACACAGGCAATTGCAGTTACAGCTGGAGGTCTCTCAGATTGTTAGTTTGGGAAAGTTTCATAAAAAACTGTCTGGCTAGTGAAAAGTAACTTTCTTAGAGTCCCTGCTGAAAGAGGAGCACAGCAATAACTCAGCATTAATGAGTTAGTGGAGGATACATGGGGGATTTGAACAGCTTGATGGCAAAAAACTCCAGCTCAAGCTTATACAGTGTTGGAGACCTTACTATGCACTGGAGAACCTGAAAATGGGGCTCAGCTCCACAGTCAACCAAGCCAGTGTATGTTTCCCCTTGCTTGCAAGGCCGGATATTTCATTAAGCAATGCTCTCTGTGTCTTCCTGGGTGTCAGATCCACAGGAATAAATATCCCAGGCAATGGATCCCTCTGCTTCTTGGTGCACTAAGGCAGGGGAGCTGTGGACTGTATTACTCGCTGTGTCCTTTCCCTTCTGCCTCTGCTCTGGACAGCACCGGCAGCACAGGAAAGGCAGAAACCACCACACTTCCAATGGGTGCCTGGGGCTGGTGGCTGTAGCAGGGAGCTTGGCTCTGATAGACGTGGCTTTGGCTGTGTTGGAGCAGCAAATCCTCTGGGTGGCTGGAGCAGGAGCTTGGTGGTCACCTGGTTAATTTGCCATAAAGCTTCTGCTGCTCTTGTGTATATTCCTCTGTCACCAGAGGTCTTCCTCGGTGTCAATGGGTCTTGCAAAGCTCTGCTGTCATCTCTGCAGGGCTCAGCCAGCGTTACTCGTGTTAGTGAGGGCACAGGTTCAGGGTCAAAGCAATGTCAGAGGCATGAGAGCATCCAAGGGAGAGGAAGATGCCCAGGGAAAGGCAGTCTTTCTGCTGGCTGTGGGATTCGGGCATGGTGGGGAGAGGAGAGCAGCTACACGAAGGTGTGCAGGTGGGAGCAGCCAAGAAGGTGGCATCCCCTTGGGCTGAGACATAGCACCTACCCGCACTTACCCTGCCTGCCACAAAACAAAGCACAGGTGCCAGGAAACCTGCAGAGAACATCTCAGCAACATCCTTTTCCTCTTTCTTTGTTGGAGCTCTTGAATTTAGTTTCTAGCAAGAGGCAAACAGATTTCTTCCCCTACAGCACCTGCACCAGCCGGACTGCTGACTGAGCTGCCCCCCAAAGAATTTCCCACAATATTGTATCGCACTGCTGCCTATCTGCAGCGTAGAGCTGTGCAGGCTCCAGCCCTTTCGGTCAGTAAATTTTCTAGCCAAGGACTCAAAAGAAAATTCTTTTCTGGGGCCAGCATGAATAATCAGCCCTTTGTGAATAACACCAGTGCTCAGACCAGAATGGCTGGAGTCAGTGGGTCCGAACACGGACAGATCCCAACCAAACAGTCTCTAAGCCAGGAGGGGAAGCGGGGCTGCCAGTGGTAGAAGCTCAGCAAATGGCCGGGCTCAGGAAAGCGTGAGGTGAATTATTGATGTACCTGGTTCCAGGCTCTGAATGAGCAGCATCAGGGGCTGGGCGGGAGGCTGACATTTCACATCCTTCCCTGGGGAGAAGAGGTCTGTCCGCGTTCTCTGGGAGGAGAAGTGCTCCCCCCTTGTGAAATTCAAGGCGGTAATGAAAGGGACAGGGAGAAACAGGGAGCAACAAATGTTCAGATGAAGAGGGAGAAGAAAAATAGATTGATTTGTCTTTGAAATAACATGCTAAACCCCCGGAGACAGGCTGGCCAGCCACTACACCGACCTTGCTTTGATTTGAGTCTGGATTATATGTTTTATGCAATGAAAAGTCAGCTTGTTGGGAATGAATAACATCCCTGCTCAAGCTGAAGTCTAAAATCCTCTTTATTGGCACCGTCTGGGGACAATGTAAGTAAGGACACTCAAGGTTGTCACTAGGTGAGCTCTGCAGAGACTGGTGACAGAGGGACCAGGCAAGCCGAGGTGCTGTGTCCCTGTCTGAGCAGAGCCGGTGGGTGCAGGCAGACACAGGTGCCAGCAGAGACTCCTGGGCAGTTGGGCTGCTGTAACACCAGAGCCCGCAGCCTCCATCATCATCAGAGCTCAAGATGCTGCTGGACTGGTCTCTGCTGGAAGGATGTGCTCTACCTTGGGGCAGGAGGGTGCATTGGGATGGACCCTTGAGGTCCCTCTGTGCACAGGGAGGGCGAGGGCTGGACAAAGCCCTTCTCATCCCGCCAGGTCCTGTTGCAGCAACCAGGGGTGATGGGCAAAATGCTGTGCTTGCAAGTATTCCGTGTTGCAACCATCCCTTATGGAGAGCAAAATACCCTTCAGGGTTAAAGAAACGGGGATGTGATTGCTGGGGAAAACATAAACAAATCTGTGTGTAGGTGCTGTGGTGACAGGGTGGCCAAGTCCTGCCACCGGTTAGTGCTGATTGTCTTGAACAAGACCAGCAGCAGCAAGGAACACCTCAGCCTTCAAGGAAAACCTCTTCCTGACCTTCATTGATTAGCATGTGGCTTATGCTCTAAAATGGAGAGCTATCATTGCAGTAGGTCTGCCTGCTCTCATTACCTGCCTGAGATCTGATTCCTTCCCTTTGGGTCCTGAAAAGGAGACCTTAGGCTTGGAGGTACCTCATGGTATAGCCAAAGTGCATAATTTATTTCCTGTTCCCTAATTGCATCACCCTGTTATTCCAGGAAATGTACTCCTGCTCTGTCAGTAAGAGTAAATAGGAGATCTCTGCAACAAGGGAGTAACCAGTAGTGCTCTAGATGTGACTGGACTGCAGATAGGAAGGAATTGGGTTTAAATTCTCAAAGCACTGAGAAAAACAGAGTAAGAAACCCAAATTCTGAGATCAGTGAGCTCTGCTCTTCCTCAGAGGTTTGTCACTTGAAATTAGGCAGGACAAAAGAACGGGAATATATTTCTGGGGAAAATCCTGGGACAACGTCCTGCTGGACATGGCAGCAAAGTGACCGGCCCTGGCAGGGCAGCAGTGCTCTCTCCATCAGCCCCACGCTGTGCTGGTCCCAGGGGTGCTGCCATCACCCTTCACTGAAGCAGAGGCTGGTGAGGAGTCGGCTCTCTGGATTTTGGGGTGCTGACTCAGGCAATATGTGCTCAAGGACCTCACTTTAATGCAACCCCAGCTAAGAGCAGAGCGGAGCTGCCTGGCAGTCAGCACTGCTTGCATTTCTTCATCTCCTCTGCCAAAGGCCAAGTGTGACAACAGACCAGGTATTCTCTCTGCTCCCAAGGAAGCTGCAGTGACGTGTGGGCTGAGCATCTTCACTACAGAGCTTTAAAAGGAAAAGCAAACCCTGATGCCCACTGAGGGCTGTGCTACCTGGCGTAAATCCGAAGGTGATTTGTGGGTTAGAGCGTGTGTTAGGTTTGTGGGTTAGACTGGGCGTTGAGGCCGGGTGCCGCGGGTCCCAGACTTGCAGCAGGTCCCGGGGTCCCGCCGGCCGCCTCCGGGGCAGCGGTGCCATGTCCAGCCCTGCCGTGTCCCTTCGCTGTCTCTGACTCAGCACAAGCTCCTTGCACTCGGCTGTCCCGGCACTCCCTCGCCCTCCAGCGCCGTGGGGACCGGCAGCCGCGCGGCTTTCCCCCTCCGCGTCCTCCAGGCACGGGGGACACAGCGTCCCCCGTGTCCGTGTCCGCCACCCCCGCCTGGAGACACAGCCCGGAGGGCAGCGGGGCGGTGACCCGGGGCCACCCCCCCCCGCCCCGCGCAGCCGGCGCCCCGGCAGGTGCCGGTAGGAGCAGGGGTCCGGCGGCCGCCGGGGACGGGCAGGGGGCAGCGGAGCGTCCCGCCCCGGCAGGGGCCGGCTCCCGGCCGGCGGGACCACCCCCTCCAGTCTCCACCCCCGGTCCCCCCCCCCCCGCCTCTCCTCCTCCCCGACTCTCCTCCCCTCGCCCGGCTCAGTCGGTCGCAGCCATGGCGGAGGGAGGAGAAGGAGAGGAGCTGCTCCGCCCGCCGCTGCCCGCCGGCGCCCCGGGCCCCAAGCGCTTGTGCTCCCGGGCCTGCCCGGCGGGGGGCACCGGGGCCGCTCACCCCCGTTCCGGCGCCGCGGGGGCCGGCGCGGGGCCGGGCGCGGGAGCCAGCGGGGCCCCTCCGGCGCTGCCCGGCTGCTGCCCCGCGGCGGCGGCAGGGACGGCGGGGGCGGCGGGGACGGCGGCCGCGGGGCCGGGCGGCGGCGGCGGGGCGGGCAGCCTGCTGCAGCCCGAGTCGCTGCTGGACGCGGCGGCCAAGCGGGTGGCGGGGAGCTGGGCCTTCGAGCGGGTGGAGGGCCGCTTCCAGCGCATCCCCGAGCCCGTCCAGCGCCGCATCGTCTACTGGAGCTTCCCCCGCAGCGAGCGGCAGATCTGCATGTACTCCAGCTTCCAGCCCGGCCGCGCCGCCGCCGCATCCCCCGCCAGCGCCGCCGCGGGGGGACCCGCCGCCGCTGCCCCCGCCCCAGCCGGCGAGGAGAGCCCCGCCGCCGGCCCGCCGCAGCCCGCCGCCCCCGCCGCCGCCCCCGCCGCGCCGCAGGGCGAGGGGCTGCCCTTCCGCCGCGGCATCCGCCTGCTGGAGACCGGCGCGGTGGACAACGTGCTGCAAGTCGGTGAGTGCCGCGACGGGGCCCCGGGGGCTTCTGTGTCGTCCCCCCCCTCCCCGCCCCATCCGCTCCGAACACTTCAGCCTTTTGTCTGGCGCGGTTGTGGTTTGACAGGAAAATCCTGCCCCGGGGGCAAGGATCGCCTTGTGTCCCTCTGGGAAGATGCTGGCTATGGGTTTGGGGGGTGGGCGGGCTGGGGGTGCCCCCCTCCTTCGGTGAGGTGTGTGTGCCCAGTTGTCACCGGCAGCAGCCCGCGGCGTGGACGCCGTCCCTCCAGCCCGAGTGGGAAAATAAAGCCAGCCCGCCCCTAAAGCGCCCGTCGGGGATTTGTATGGAGAGCACGCAGCCCTGCCGGCCTCCCCCACTTCGCCCCCCCGCCCCGCAGAGTGAGTCCCTCTCACCCCTGAGCACCCACACCCACGCTCCCACGGGTGTCCTGGCCCTTCCACCGGGAGATGGGTTTATAAACATAATGCATCTCTCCAGCAGCTCTGAGCGTTTGCCTTTGTCTTCTCCAACAGGGTCTCTTCCCCCCTAGGGAAAGCTATGAAGGGGCATCTACTCTCTGCTTTTCCCTTCCCAGCCCCCTGCGTGGGCTCTTTTAGTGGGACTGGTGGGTGGAAAATGAAGGGCAGGTTTGGGGTGACAAGTTGGGTGGGCTGGCGGGTACCACCGGCAGCCCGGTGCGATGCGCTTTTTGGGGACGGGTGCGCGGCCTTCTCCCTCCTGTTTGGTGATGAAGGGGCCGTGGGAATGGTGGTGGGAATAATGGCATCGTGTTTTCTCTCCGTGGACAGGTGGCTTTTGTGTGCGCTGGCGGAGAGGAAATGTTCCTCTTCCCCTGTCCTTCCAGTACTTGTCCCCATCCAAAAGCCACCTTATATCTGTATATATTTAAAGAGACACAAATTGTGGTGTTTTACATAAAATAATCCGCTCCTGGTTGTTATTGGAAGTGATTGAAATGCGCGTTGCCATTAAAATGACATTAGGCTGGAATTTGTTTTGCAAATGCAAAATGTAAATTCATTTTGTGCCAGGCTATGGCGTGAATGAGCGAAGGGAGGGTGGTTTTTGTTGTAAGAAAGGGTGAGTTCAGCCGTGTTTATTTAAAGAGCCCTCCTTCCTTTTGGGGAAGAAACAGCTTTAAAAAAAATCCCATTTGGTACAGTTTACATTCAGAAGAGCCTTATCAAAACATTTTCCATTTGAGACGTAAAAATAGGAGACAGCAGAAGAATTCTCCTTCCACCTCTGAGGATACGCAGTGAAAATTCCTGAAGCACAAAAGGTTTTTTTTCTGAGCATACGATTATACCCCTTTTTTTTTTTTGGGTGAATTAATGTTTTCTAAGGGCTGCGTTAAGATGATGGATTATTTTAAGTCTGTTTAAAATACTTTGAAACTTAAAACTAAATATTTTTTTTAGAAGGAGAGGGAGTAGCTCCGCAGGAACTTTAAAATTAGGAGGAGGGGGGAATAATAGCTTACTGTGGGCAGTGCTTCACTGACCTGCCCACTGAGGTGTGGATGCAGTGGGCAGCTGGTGTGGGAGTGGGAGACGGAGGTAACGGTTGCCTAAACCCAGGGCTGGTTCTGTACAAAGGAATTTTATTTTTTAATGAGTTTTGTTAATTTATTTATCTCTGAGATGTGGCTCTGATGAGGTTTTAGCCAGTGCTGTGCAGGATCTGGGTGAGCGCTGGGGTCGGGGGCGTGCGGGATGCGCAGAGCGGTCCCATCCCAAAGCGACGTCCAGCGCTGGCATCCAGCATCACGCGCTCCCTGCGCTTCCCGCTGCTGCTTTGGGCGAGATGGAGGACAGGGAGGATGGTCGCGGCTCTTGCGTTTCATATCCCCTGACGAGTCTAAACCATCTCCCCAGCTTTGAAATCGGAGCTCACGCCCATTGTCCTCCGAACCGCCAGCTTTTTAGATGAAGCAGCATGTTCTGGAAGCGCTCGCCGCAAAGTCGGCGGGTGATTTATCGCATTTCTGCAGCTCAGAAGGGGTTTGCGGGATGCTCGCCGTGGGAGTTTGCCTTCGGGGCGGGGGGTTTGGGTCTCGGCTATAGTGTGGCTCCTCTGCGGGTGGGTGATGTGGGATCAGACACCTCTGTGTCTGTCCCCGGAGCAGCCCTGTCACAGCAGCCCCTCGCAGCGCTGAGCCAGAGGAGGAAGATTTACGTCAAACAAAAGGCTGTGAAGGGCTGCGTGTTTATCCGGGGCGGACGGGAGGCATAGCTGAGATGTCCTCCGCCAACTTTCCACATCCATCCTGCGGATGCTGCTGGAAGGTGAGGTGGAAGAGCTCCCGCCGCCGGCGACACCAACGCTTTGTGGCTGCATGTGCGTGTTTGCGGTTAAGATGGGCACTTTGTTGTTGGCTCAAATGGAAAAAACTCAACCCCCAACCCTGGCTTAGTTGATGCTCACCAGCGCTAAATCTAATCTGCTGTTCCCCTCTAAAGATCTCTTTAAAGGACACCGCCAGCTCCCAGCGTCGTGACCTGAAGTTTGCACAGTTGAGATTTACTGTTAATAAAGATCAGATGTTGGTGCAGCCGCGTCTCTGAGTCAGACCTGCGAGAAAATAAGAGTCGTACAGATGTAAAATTCCTTCTCCCTGTGGTTGGAAAAATCTCTTTGAAAAAACGAAAGCCAAAATCCAAGAGGAATGGCCTTCTGGAGATAGGAGGTGGTGTGTAAGGGTGAGGGTTGTACTCGTGGGGACAAAGTGCTTCAGGCTTCAGCTCTTGAGCTCTCCAGCTTTTTATACAGCAGGCAAGTCAAAAAAACCCCATATATGCCACATTATCAACCAATAATTCCTTCATGCTTAGTAAAACTTAAATGAGGCTTAAACCCTGATCTCACTGGAGTCATTAAATTGATTTTCTTTTTTTTTTTTCCTGCTCAAAGAAAGATCTTGGATGTTGAACACAGGCATCTTTGTCTTCTTAAAAACTGCTTTATTATTATGTGTACAGATCCTGTCTTTGTGTGTGTGTGGTGTGTGGGTTTTTTTTCTCTTTTAATTTTTAGACAAATGACAAAAGCATGCAGGAAAGGAATGCAGAAATGCCAGGCTTAATATAAAGCATGCAACTGCACTGCATGCCGGGAATCCTAAAGGATACAAAACCTTTAATGACGGCGGTTAATTTTTAACAAGTTCACTCGCATAAATATTTATGAACAGAAG
This sequence comes from Nesoenas mayeri, assembly GCF_963082525.1. Taxonomy (NCBI): domain Eukaryota; kingdom Metazoa; phylum Chordata; class Aves; order Columbiformes; family Columbidae; genus Nesoenas; species Nesoenas mayeri. The sequence continues at coordinate 32,368,438 of NC_137554.1, read as the reverse complement.
TTTTTACACCATTATCTCTTGGGTTTTTGGAGAGAGAAAAGACCTTTGGTGGATTGTGACAGTAGGCTGTGATCCGGCAGAACAAATCCATGTTTCTCGCCTTCGCTCCCCAGCGCGGTATAATATGGTTTGCCCTTGAGTCGTCGCGGCTGTCGATGGGTGGGCGAAGTGTCCATGGCAATTTTAGGTGGGAATTCTCCCTTTTTCCACCCCCCAAAGCATCGAGCTTTGTGTTGTTCTTTGTGTTGTAACCAACCACTTAGGAACCTATACGGTGTGTGCAGCCTGTGGCTCCTTACCCACAGATAAGCCTTTGTGCCCTGATGGGGAGGTATGCGGTCCAGCCATAAGTACATAGGCAGAATTTACTTTTGCTGTTAGAGTAACAATGAAGCAGGGATTTAAAACGCGTTGGCTTTGTAAACACTTTCAGGGAGCCTGTTTTTTTCAAGCCTGTAATTAATCTGGACTATTTTATCTGATGCTTTGCAGGCAGTCCTGGGGACCGTCCCATGGTTAAGCTGGATGTCCAGGGCGGGGGATATTCTGACCCTGCTTCAGCAGCCTTGCGCCTGGGCAGAGGTTAAGCTAGACCTGATACCTGTAAATAATACCTGTAAATAAATGCCTTTGGCGCTTTAATTGGAGGAGTTGTGATTTGGAAGCGTTTTGTTACGCTGTGGTTTTCAGCTCCTGTTGGTGTGTGTTTATGATGCCTGTTGAAATGCAGCTTCAGAGGTAAAAATACTGATGGGTTCCTGTGCTCTTTAATGTGGTAGAAAGTGTTTTTTTTCCTAAAACTACTTTTAGGTTTTTAACTTTCTTTTGTTTCTGAAAAGCGCTCCCTTGTAGGTGAGCGTTCCCCCGTGACGTGGTACGGGGCAGAGGCTGAATTTGTATCCAGTTGGTTTTAAAACTCTAGATGCTGCGCTGCATTATAGAGCTGTTTATTTTGGGGAAAACACTTTGATGGGCCTCTCCGAGGCTGGTTGTGGCTGCTTTTGTTTTGTGTAAAGTTCAGCCACCTCGTGGGTCTGGGTTTAAGGCTGTATCCAGTGGGAGCAGGTTTGGGAGGAACACCATAGGTCATGACACGTATGTTTTTTCATGTTGAACCCTGGTGTCCCATGTCAGGGCGCTGCCAAAGGAGTTTACGTTTCCTGTATCCTCTTAGTTTTTGGGTGGAGTTGTTGTTGTACAACATGTTTCCAATTTGCTAATTAATTTTCACTCTATTTTTCTTTAGGGGTAGATTACTTTATCCTGCCATGAATATTAAAATACTTTAAACCACATAAACGGGGCTGGCGGAGGTTCATTAGCCCTATCATGGTGGAAACTGTTGAACATTTTAAATATACATTAAGCCCTTTACATTTCTAATTATTTTTTCTGAACGTATGTAGTTAAAAGGGAGGATTATTAGGCATTAAAACTGTTTATTGCTGCACTCTCATAGGTGAGATATTTCTTGAGCGTGTTCTGGACTGTATTACAGAAACTGGGGTTGGAGATGATGGAAACCACCAGAGTTTCTTGCTGGTTGTGCTGGGAAAACTTTGACAGCTGGAATTATAACTTTCTTTATTTTTTTAGCAGATTTATTTGTTAGCCTTTGAGTCTTTTTTTTTTTTAAAGAGTATAAACAGACCATCTGAAGCTGGGATGTCTTTTTAACTGGGTGGTTAATTGCTTGAGGCAAAGTGATGCTTAAAGAGGCTGGAGACCTGAAGAATAAAGCATAAGAAATTAAATATTGAGTTTTGGCTTCAAGAATAAATAGGTTTGAAGTGTCTTTCAGGAAGTGTGACAAGTCCTGGGCGCTAGGAGTTTGTTCTCGGCTTGCTTGTGCCCTTAGGAAGCTTAGCCCAGGTGAGACACTGGCGTTCTCTGCTTCCAACCTGAGCCATTTACAGCAGATCTTAATGTTGCCCACATCTAGAGGGAATCTTTAGGAAATATTTAACTGTGCTAAAACAGCAGTAACATAAACCACATGTGTCTGCGTGCTTTGTTTCTGGAGCTTTGTGCGAGGGAATGTGCTTTGCTGTTATTCGATGCTCGCTTTGATGTTAGATGCTTTATGATTAGTCCCTCTAACCTCAGATGGGACTTTTGGAAAACTTAAATGAGCTCGTCTGTCCAATAGCTCTGTAAAGTCACATTCAGCTGTCAATCATATCTTGTGGTGTGTCAGCTTTTAATTTCATTTGGAAATATATATATATATATATATATAAAAGTAGTCTTGATAGCGTGAGGCTGGAAGAGAGAGTTCATGGGTTTGTGTATTTCCTTGGTGTATGCGTGAGCCTGGCCTTGGACATGGACCATGGGGCAGGTGCTGAGTCTGCGGTGCCTTTGGGGTTACATCCGGCTCCCCTTTCCCAGCAGGAGACCTGCTCCTGTTTGGGGTTAGTGCAGGGTGGGTGAACAGCATGGCCAACATTGTGCTCATGCTTGATTTGTAGGGGTTTTGCATTTAGGTAGCACAGTCGGTTTGTGTTTAGTAGCGTGTGAGTTTTCCCTTGAGGCTGGAGTGGGTCACGCAGGTGAGGAGCTATGCGGGAATTTGGGGAAAAGCAGCAGCTCTTTGACTTCTCAAGGCAGCTGAGCTCTGGTTTTCAGTGAGAGACCAAGGCTTGTTGCTGTATGACAATGCTTTGTGCTTAAAGCGGGACAGTATTCTTCCGGAGGTGTTTGTTTCGGGGGGCAAGGCTTTGGTTTCTGTTCCTCTGGCCATGCTCTGAGGAGCAGACCTTGCGTGAGGTCCTGGGCGAGGTGGTGGGGAAGGAGCCTTTGCTCCCCATCTCTTCACACTGCTTGCTTTTGCTGGTTGGGCTGTGGTAAGGTTTGCTGGGGACCTGGGAAGGATGGTGCTGGGGTTCTCTCCTGTCATTGTTTAGCAGGGTTTTATTTTGGCTTTATTTCGACTTCGTTTCGGAAGGAGCTGGAGGCGTGAAATAGCTGTCTTCAGGGTATTAAAAGGAATTTCTAGTATGTCTTACCTTACACTTGATGCTGTCTTGAGGAGGTTATGTCACGGGGTTGTCATATTCCTCGTCTTCTGGGGACGAGAGGAGGGGAGGAAAGCGGCTCCTCTGAATAACTGGTTCCTGCATCTGCTGAGTCTTGACTTTCTCCGGCATCAGCATCAATAGAAATCGATCTGTTTTCCAATGAAAACAAAAACCCAAAGACACCAAACCTTGGCTGTGTTAATAACTGCTGTAGGACAAGTCTACCTTTTAGATGGAGCCAGTTCTGGAGCCAGGACACGCAGTGGTGGTGGGGAGCTCTCCCTGTCCCTTGGCAAAGCTACCAAAGCCCTGACGATGCTCTTCTGCAGCCTTGGAAGAGCAGGACTGAGACTCGCTTAATTTCCGACTTGGCTTTCACAAGGGTAGGGGATGATGCCCCTGACTTCTTGTTTGCAACAGGGCTTGGAAGGGTCATGGTAACATCTCACAGAGAGACAGGGGTCCCACAAAACCACTTCTTGGGTGATATTGGGGGAAAGCGTCTTCATGGTTTTACAATGAAATATCCCAGGAGCAGAAATTCTGTTTTTTTTCAAAGGCATTTAATCCTGATGTTTAAATATGAATAAACTCCACTCGGTTGGTGTGGCGGGTGTGTTTGATTCAATGCCGGGGATTCACCTGTGCATAACACCACCACGTTTCTCTCCAAATGGATTTTCTAGCGCCGTGTTTTAAGAGCATTTGCTTTTTTGTCTCAAGCTTACTGCTTAGGATTTTGCACAGGATTGGGGTTAGTCCTTGTAAAACGGTACATTTGAAGTAATGCACAAATTAATAAAATCCTGGGCTTTTTACTTGTCACATTCTAGGTGCGCGTTGCCAGGGATTTTTTATTTTGGCATTTCTCACATCATTAAAAACAAAGCCACAAATGTGCTTAGGAGGCAGATCTGCTGGGATGCCAGCTCGGAATGGTTGCATGCGGTTACACTGGTCCAGCTTGTCATCTGCCAGTGTCCTGCTGCCGTTGCCCCTGGGTTCAGATGGGAGGGGGGGGTCTGCATCCCCTTTGCGACACCCCGCTTATCGCCGGATGCCCATAACGAGCTGTCTGCACCTCCACCACCCAGCTCGTTTGACCGGGGGCCGCTAATCGTCATTGAGGTTCGCTCAGCGGGATGCAGCGTGGTATCTGCCTGGCTGCTGTCCTTGCACCTGGACACGGTGCCCGTGTCCCGCAGCTGCCGGCGGGGAGGGATTCCCCGTGGGAACGCCGGGGACGCGGTGTCTGGGACTTCAACAAGGTCAGGACAGGCTGAGCCTCCGCTCCGGATGCCGTCCAGTAGCCCTGGCCCCCATCCTTCAGCTGATGCCGGCATGTGGGTGACCGGTTGGGATGCCAATAATAGCCATTACTCATTATTGGTGTTATGTGGGGTTTTTTAAAGCCGTGATGGCAGGAGGCGCCGCGTGCTGTGTGCCCTGGCTGTGCGGCTGCCTTGATGAAGACGAGCGCCCTGTCAAAGGGGTGGCAGAGCAACAAATGGGAGCCTGAGATAAATAAAATTTGCATTAATGAACTACAGCGGCTTTGGATGCCAAATTAAAAGGAGTGTGTCTGGAGGATGAAAAATAAATGTATTTTCTGTCTTACTCACTAGTTCTCATCTCTTTTGATTTTCTTTATCATCGGAACATTTTTAAATTTTTTTTTTAAAGCCAGTTGTGTTTATTTTGGTAACAGTTCGTTGGCTGCTTTGTGTACAGAAGCTTTCTCTTGAAAGTACTGAAACTATATTAAAAGTGCTTTTGGCTGTCATCTTTTATTTTGCTTCTCCTTCATTCTTTTCCCCAAGCTGGGTTGTTGCTGTATCAAATGCTCTGAAACTGTCTGGTAGCGTTTTCCCTGCGGTGCTCTGTATAAACTGGAAATAAAAAGGGAAGAAATTGCAGGATTTGGATTTCTGCTCCCCCCCTCCTCACTCTGTATGTGTGTGTGTGTGTGTGTGTCCCATTGAAGTCTGAGCAGCTGTCTCCATCCGCGCAGCCCGCCGGTGGCATGCACAGATCTGTTTCTTGTGATTAAAGGGAGAAATAATACCCCAGTGTTTGGAGGGGGGACGAGATGGGGAGGGGGGGCAACCGAGTGCCTGGGGAGCAGCGCTTCTCCCCTCCTGCTTGGCCCAGGGTCCTGCCTGCTCCTCCCGCATCCTTACGGCTTTATCTCCCTATGGGTGAAGCATCCCGCGCCTCCCCACGCTGTTTGTGGGGAGCTGCCCTGCTGCAGCATCTCTTTCCTGGGGTGGGCTCCTCCATCCTGCACCGGCGACCTGCAGAAGCCCCGGGGTTTTTATCCTATTCTAAGGATGTTGAATCGTTTCGGCGGCACTGGAGCCGCTCGCTACCGGCGCACTTTGAAAAATACCCAGCAAGTGTCGAGCATCTGTCTGTGAAGGGGGAGGAAATCCCCCCCCCGTTATTATTTTCTCCCGATTGTTCTCTCTTGGTGTGGCTTTGGCTATTATGGGTTTGTAAAATAGAACGATATATGACCTTTTATCTTACAAGAAATAGGTTAAGCCATTTTTAAAGAAAGTGGTGGAGTCAGCAGTGCTGCTGAAGGAGCTGCTTTCGCATGGTTGATAGGCTGTGAAGCCGTTCAATGGACTTTGGTTTCAGAGACAATATCTGTTTAAATTAATCTTTGTCAGATACATGCCACCGCAGACAATTCAAATTCCATTTGCTTTCTGATCTCATAACAAAAAAGCACCTTACACTGGTTCTTTTATCATAAAATTAACTTTTGTCTGTGTGTCCTGGAAACAGGGGTGGCATAAAATCTAGTTAAAAGGCTCTGTTATAGGAGGATTCTGTTTCTTTGTACAAGGCGGACTTTTCCCCCCCCGCCCGCCCCTTCTTTCCCCTGTGTGCATTTAAAAAGATGACGAGTGTTTGAGATGGATTAGGGAGAATGCCAGCAGATGGACCGATTCTGTTGTTGCTGCTGGCAACCATCTAAGCAGCCATTTTGAACAATGCTGATACCGGGGTACTGATAACACAAAGATGAGGATGGGATAAATATCCAGCTAGTCCCTTTCTCCCCGCCCGCTCCTCCTCCCTCCCTTTCACGCAGCCGCTGCAGCCCTGTTATTAGACAACCCGATTGTTTCCAGAGAAATGCTTCATCCTCTTAGCTCGACCGGTGGACGTCTGGCGTTGCTTATCGCCTTGATTGTCCCCATGGTTGGTGGAGACACTGGCAGATCCGCATGGGTCCTATGGGGAATGTGCTGTGGCGATGCTCTCTCCTCCCCTCGTAAAGCATGGGGTGTTTGGTCCTTCCCATGTAAATGAAGCCAATTTCCTTCCCTCCTTGTGCACGCGTTAAGTGCCTCATTACAAAGTGTGATGGCATTTGGTGGATGGATTCTCATGTTTCAGGAGGTGCACCGTGACCTAAATGTGTTTGGTATCTCCTTTATGCCGAAGCTATTAGTTATGGGGCTGTGATTGAAACTTGAGGGTATCCCCTTTGCCCGTGTACTGATCTTCCCTCCCCCTTCTCCCACTCCTGTTGTCTGCTGGCTCTGGGGTATCTGGGTCATGTTCATGTCCAGGACCTGCTGCTCTTGGAGCTTCTTAAGGTATGTACTCATATCTGGACTTCTGGATTTTTGGCACTGTAATCAGTAGCCTTCTATTTGTCTGTATCCCATCTCTAGGGAGATAATCCTTTTATGGATCAAAAAACCCTAAGCAAGCTTCATCTTTTCCTAGAAAATGACAAAAAGGCTGTTTGTGTTTTGCAGGAGGGATCAGTCCAGGATGAGGATGGGGTTGTTCTGGGAAAGGTGCTGGGCTTTGCCTGGACCTCGCTGTAGTGTGTTGTGGTCCTGAATGAGCCCGTTTACACTGCAGCATCTCTGAGACCTTTATGCCTGAGGTGATGCTGTTCCTTCTCCTGTAGTTGCTCTTTCTGCAGCTTTTTTTCAGTTAATACTTTATTTGGGGTTAAAAACTATACAGATAGTTTTCGAATGAATCTGTGTGTATACACTTATCTAATTATACAAAGTAGGTGAAACTTTACTGTAAAATAGCAGCTGTAAGAATTGTAAAAGGAGCTGGGCGAGCATTTTGCGTTCTCTTTTAATTTGTTCCCTGGGTCATTTACAGTTCGAGATAAATCTTATGTTGTCTTTTTTTTTCCTGTTGGGAAGCCTCTTTTCCCTCTTGAGTCCTCATTAAGCCATCATTTTTTTGATCCATAAGCTATGCATTAGCCATATTTGGTGTACTTGCCAAAATAAGGGGCATCTGGCCTGGAAGTTGGGTGATCAATCTGTGAACTCGAGTTCAGCGGTGTCTTTGGGGTGTGTTGGGAAGTTGTTGAGGTTGACTGAGCTCTACAAAGACTTGGGCAGAGAGGCTGGGGCTCTCAGCAGGTTGGCCGTCTCTGGGATGCTTTTAGTGCACACAGAGAGCTCTGTGGTCCCAGCCTCCTCCCCTTGTGGTGGCTGCTGCTGTGTTGCTCAACCCGTTGCATTAGGAGATAGATTCTGGAAAGAGTGAGGAGGTCCCTTCTGCTCGGGAAGGTGGTGAGTGGGATGATGAAGTGCGACTCTTCTGCCCCTTTGGCTCATGATGTGGTTGGACCTTAAAAGCTCCTGCAGGTTTGGATGGAGAGGAGCTGTGACCAACATGTGACCGAGCGTGATGGTGAGCTCGGTGGCTTCTGGCGTGCTGCTTCTATTGCTTTCCACTGTGGAAAATATTACTCACCTACAGGTGCAAAGCAGGTGCTTGCGAGAGTGACCAAGAACGTGCAGTGGATTTTGGATGGTTTTAAGCTATGCCTTCTGAAATGGTGGGGAGTGGAGCTTAGTCCCGTGGCTCTTTTCCAGAGCCTCCTAGGTGGCCTGGAAGTGTGTTGCCTCCCTTTGTTAGTGTTCTCTCCACCTCTTACTGATCTTGACTCATTCTTTAGCTCCACAGACCCTGTTGCACTACATAAAGCTCAGGTTATTTGGCTAACCCCACTCCATCAGGTGCGCTTGCTGGCAGACACTTTTAGAGGTTCAAGAGTGCGTGAGGTTGCTGCTTCCAGAGCCAGGACATGGCACCTCGCTGCTAAAACCTGCCCATGGCCCTCTGCTGTGCAAGGACAACCAGCTCACCGGGTGATGGTGAAGAGCAGCATGTGCCCTTGCTTTCTGCCGCTTTAGGGCCGAGGAGGATGAGGAGGTGATTGGTAAGGTCAAGCTGTTCACATGCAAGAGGGATGTACTGGGTGGAATTACTGGTTATTTGGGAAAACATGGTTTCTGGTGGCCTCCTGACCACATTGCTGGGGATGTGTTGAAAGAATGGGTATCTCCAGGTGCATCACTGTCTGCTTTAATCGCAGCAACATACAGTGCAAACATCCATTATCTCTAGGATTCAGCACAGTGACGTGGTTTGAAAGATTGCCTTGCTTAAGCTGGAGGTTATTTGTCAGTAATGCATGGTGGGCTGCCCTCCCTGAGGGGCACCGGGGGGAACTGGGAGTGTGTTCTAACTGGTGTTGTGCTTGCTGGGAGAGCGGGCAGAGGGAAATTGTGCTCTGTTGCTGTTCTATGTGTGTTGTGATAAAAATTTACTGTTATCTAGGCCCTGGAAAATCACAAAAACTGGGCAGGATAAAGATGAATGATTAGATGTTCCTTGCCATGGCTCAGCTCCTCAACTTTCACTATAGAAAAGAAGGTAGGTGGTGTGGGGAATGACTTCATGGGAATTGTCCAAATTTGGGGTTTTTGCTTGAAAGCACTAGTTTTTCAAGAAGAATGAGCTTCTGGATACCAAGGGCTCTTCCTAAAAACACTGATGCTTTGTTCTTTTGCAGTGGGGTAGTGCATGTGAAATAAGGCTTGGACAAAAAGGACCAAGCCAAATGAAGTCAGCAGGGGGAATCAGAGTTGTGTGACACTGGAGACCTGCTCCTGGGCAGACAGAGAGTTTGGACATCGTGTGTCCCTCTGCTGACAGCATTGTCACCCAGCACTGCTGGTGCCACCAGCACCTCTGGGGATTTGCAGAGGGGCTTAGCAAGCACGGCTGTTCCTCACGTGGGGATGCAGTTTTGGTGAGCACACTGAATGGTAGAGTGGTGCTTTCCATGAGCTTTCCCTGTGTCTGAAAGAGGCACAAGGGGTGATGAGATTTTCCCCTGCCTGCCTGGTTTTTGGCTTGTTTCTGGTGGCTCCTAGCTCAGCCCAGAGCCTGCAGCTCAAGCGCTGTGGGAAGGACTGATGCCCAAGAGGTTTGTTTTCTATCTTCCCCCACCCATCCCCATACCCACGCACTGGTCAGCCACACTAAGGTTTCCTGGACTGTGAGGTTTGATGAACCATTAACCTAAAAATGCCTTGAGTAGGAAGAAAATGTTTCCAAGGCCTAAAAATCTCGCAAAGCTTCTGAAGTGGGAATGGAAGCTGTGGTTTGCCTTCCCTTGCTCCTGGCTCTGCTGCGAACTGGCTTTGCTTTGTGGGTGCAAGAGCATGTTTGGGATGTTGCAGAGACGGGAAGGCAGCCCTCCAGGGCTGGGTCAGCCGGGGGGCCGCCTTCCCAGCAGATGTCCTCTTGGCATGGGGCTCGGCAGGTTTAAGACAGGATGTCCCTGTGCTCCAGAGAGCCGAAAGCATTGAAATAAGTCACAGACTGGGAATGTCTGAATCCAGCTACGAATTCCTGGGGAAGAGGATTTGGCAATGACAGGATCTATTGGCGGGCAGGTCCACGATACTGGTGGAGACGGCACCTCGCTGTCTCACGGGCTCTGCGGGTGCTGAGCCCAGCATTAATGGGGCAGTGTGGCTGCACCAGCATCTTCCCCTTCAGGACGGTGCTGGGTCTGCTCCAACGCTGAATGAGACCACCACCTTCCTTGTCCACTGCTTCTACTGTTGTTGAACGAGGGAAGAAGCAACTAACTGTAAAGGGCAAGGACTCTTCCTGATGTCAGCTGGACACAGCTGTGGAGGGCTGCAGTTGTTAAGCCGTGGCCGCGATATGGTGGTGGTGGCACAAAGCAGGGGTCTGGTGTCCACAGGAATGGTCCGGAGGAGGATGTGATGGATGCGGCTGTGTGTGAAACTGGGAGGTGAGGTTGCATGGGGAGGCGGGTGCCAGCACACCCAGGTGGGAGGAGGTTGTTTTTACTCCAGAGCAGGGTTAGTTGCTGTGACTTGGAGCCCGTCCATCACTGAGTCGCAGCAGTCCCGTTCCCGAGGGCTTTCCTATAGCTGACGCTGCAGCTCAGGAAGGAGCTGACAGCAGGATCCTGACCCTATTTTCATAAATAGTAACAGCATCTCTAAAAGCTTGGAGGGGCTGGTTGGGAACAGAGTGTCTGGGTTCCCTCGTGGTCAGCAGCAGATGCTTGGGGAGGAGATTAAGAAATGAGGCTGGAGCAGAGGGATGCTTCCCAGGTTGTGAGCAGCTTCTCCAGCCAAAGGGCTGCTCTGGCCGCTGGCTGCAATGTGGATGCAGAAGGAGATGGCTTGCGAGGGCAGCCCTGGCCTCACGTATCCTGCAGCACCCGGGTTATCCCCGAGTCCCTTTGGGGTGTAGCATCCCTGCTGGGCGGGTGGTGTGGGTGTCTGTCCCCTGGCAGGGACCGCCAGCACCGCTCTGGGAGGCAGCAGTGACACAGAGCTGGTGGGGACCAAGAGACTTTTGGAGAAACCAGCACTTCTCTGCCCCACTTTGATGCCATCCTTGAGCTGTAGACTGAGGTTTGGGAGGGGGGACCAAAGGTGTTAAGAGCTGTAGATTAAATGGGGTGGGAGAACTATGTAATCAAAAAGTGGGATGTAGCACCAATCCCTTTTCCTTCTTCCCCAGTGTGATCTTCTAGGCAGTTTGACTTTGCTAAATATTTTAACACTTTTCTAATTGTGGGCAGAGTTAAATTCCCCATGCTAATATTTGAACAGGGTTAGTGGTCTGGAGGAGGCATCTCTCTGAGGGGCTGTCTCATCTCAGGGTGCTCTGGTGTGTTTTCTCTCCCTCTCCGAGATGCCTGAGGTTATCTGTTGAGGAATAGCCCTTAATGTAGCGATATTTGCTGGAGATACGAAGGACTCTTTGTCCTCCTGGCTATGACGTTTTACCACTTTCCCATTGCTGTGGGTTGCAATGGAGGAGTTCATAGCCAGCAGTGAAACGTGCGCAGGGGATGCCCCATGGACCACGCTGGGTACAACCTCTGCTGCTTGGTAGCTCATGGCACTGAAGTCTGCGAGATCTCTTTGCGACGTGCGTTTTGGGCAGGGTTTTTGCATTTGGAGCATGCAGCTGTTATCAGGAGGTTGGGTGAAAGGTTTTCCTTGGAGCTCAGGAGAAAGTGTTTATTATTTAAAAGGGTAACTTGGGGTGAGAGAGAAAGAAAGCGAAGCTGCCTAATCTTGCAATTTAAATATATTTAAGATTCCCTCTGTTCGAGTTTGCTTCCTAGCCTTGATCAGAAGGAAATGCTGTTAGCTACAGAGTGGAATAAATCGAGGGCACCCTTATCTGTGCAAGATAAATTACTATTGTTTAGGAAAGACACTCCAGGGATTGAAGAATTTAATTAAATACACAGAGATTATGAATATGCATGTAAATTAGACAATCTAGATATGACATGGCTACAACTGCAGGGAATTGTTTGAACTTAAAAGTGTAATCATTCTTTTTATCGGGATGTGGGGATGGGTAACAAATGAGAAGATTCCCTCTCCCATTTGCCTCCACCTCGGCTGGTCTCAGGTCATTAAGCAGTGGGAATTACCCGTTGCGCATCAGCCCTCCGCAAGCCTGCAGAGATGATGCGCCGGAGCCTTTCTAATGAGCCGACGGAGAAATGGGGGTTGTGGCGAGGGGCTGCCATGGCCCTGACCCAGATACGGGGTTTGGGAAGGTGGGGGGATGCGTTTTGCCTTCTGCTGAGAGAGGGGAGGAGAGCGCTGCCTGGAGTGCCACCGGGAATGGAGCATCTCTCCAAAGGATCTGGAGAGATCTTTGTTGTGATTTCAGACCGTCTCCCTAAAAACCGTGGGGTTAAGGAGTGCAAATGTTGATTGATCAGGTTTTCTTCTTTCACAGAGGTTCCCCCTCCAATTTGATCAATGCTGCGATCAAAAAGCAATTTGGAAATCGCAACATCCTTTTGTAGAAACTAAGCTCTAGATCTGAACAAACAAGAGAGGCGAAACTGGGAATCTTGGCTCTTAGGAAACGTTCCCAGAAGCTCAGACTGAAACGCGGGAAGGTGCTTGTGCTGGGCTCCTTGTAGCAACCTGGGGTCTGTGTTGAGCCAAGGCAGGTTCTTCAAAGGACATTAACTGCATTATACGGTGCTGCCTTGCATGTGTTTAATTTGCAACTCTTAGAGGTGGCATTTAATAACAAGGCAGAGAAATATTTGTCTTTTTTTTTCCCCTGTGTTTCCTTTGTTTGACTTCACCTCCATCTGCTCGGTTTCATTGTTCTGCTAAAATCAGATTTCTCTGTGGTTGGGAGTCCACGACCTGCAAGTGAAGAAATGAATTGCTACAAGCCCCCCACCCTGTGAATTATTTTTAATTATTGAAATAGGCAGTGAGACATGGACATGGTCTGACTTTGAACTTGACTAGTCATTAAAAAAAAAAGCAATGGTGAGAGGCTGAATCTTGACTTGATGGTTTTCCTTTTGTTGTTGTTGTTATTTTCCCCCCCATTTTTCACTTCTCAGTGGTCAGAGCTGTATGAGCAGGAGCTGTTGTGATGGGGCTGCCCCGGGTCACCCCTCCGCAGGGCATCAGCTTCTCCCACCTCCTCCGCCCCCTCCAATTGAGGGCTTGTGGTAATTGGGAGCTCGATCCGTCCTGTTCAAGCCACGTGGGAACAATCCCTATTTATCACTTTGAAAAGTGGATGGTTTTCCAGCCCCTGGCGCATGGGTTCTGATTAAAAAACAACACGAAAACAACCCTCCCACATCTGAAAATGTGAAATATCTAAAGCCTCCATACTACGCATTTTTTCAACAACCTTGGAAGACCTGCTTTTTTTTCTGTTAAGCAAAAATATAATAGCAGGAGAATATTTGTATGGGTGCACAAGTGCACGGAGACAGGTTTGAACATTTGTAATAAAGTATTTCTAATAAAAATTTAATGTCCTCAAGACAGTGTTATGGCAGCTCATTACTATTAAAGGTCATTTGAAGAGTATTGATCCTAAATGTTACAGCTGAATGTAAACTTTGACTGTTACAGTTATTAATGTATATTTATGATCTATGGGATATGTGTAAAAGGAAAATGAGAATCTAAACGGTGTGGTGAGCTCATTTGTTTCAGGATTGCAAAAGGCTGAGTTCACACAATTCACCTCAGTTTTAAGTGTGTCTGTCTTCTTCATGTTACATAGATTGAACCTGATTTATTTTTACTTTTTAACCGGCAAAATCTTTTAGTCCTGCCATGGAAATGGAACGTGTACCTGAATTTCTGGTCATGACCCTTACACAGCCTGAGCTCTGTATCTCTTCCTAAATCTCTATCAGGGTGGAATATTTTGAATTCAGCTTTAACGCAGGCACAGAAGTACCGAGGACTGAACTTTGCGTGTCACCCAATTGCCGGCCTAAGTGGGAGCTCCAAGAAGCTCCATCTACTCCGAGTGTCATTAGAACGTTATGCTGGTGAAAAGGAATCGCAAGATTCTTTAATTGAATTAATTAAAAATGCTAAGGTTGTATACTGAGAGCGGGGGGTACTATATTTATGTTTTTGCTCTAATGCAATGCACCTATGTTTGCACATCCGAGGCAGGACTGTATTCACAGGGAATTTTAAGGTTCTTTGTATTAAAAATAAAGATGAGAAACCCGTGGTGGCAGGAGGAAGATAAACAGTGCTTGTGATATTTCAAAGTCACATTAATCTTTTTTCTTCCCTTGTTATTTTCCCTTTTTTTTTTTCCTCTTTCCTTTTAATGTATGGCTTTCTCCAGGGGAATTGTCTCCTCATTGACTGCAGCGGATTAATGCGAACAGATCGGCTCCCGCGTTATTTTTCTGTTTTGACAAGAGTGGTGATTTTTATAGGCGCATCCCTTTCTGCCAAGAGTACGGTTCATGTTCTTGGAGTTTGGAAGAGTTCCCTGCCAAGCAAGGAACAGGAAACCGCCTTCCTGGTGCGCAATGCTGGGAAGAAGCTCCCGTGGGTGCGGAGACGTGGGTTTGGTGTGAGGTTTCGTTGGGAGGCTGTGGAGGTTGGCGAGGGTGAGCGCCTGAGGCCGTGTCCACGTGTACATGCTGGGACTGGTGCCACCGGGTGCTCTGCGTGGTGCTGTGAAGGTGGTGATGTGCTGGTTTGCCTCTTAGCAAAGGTTTGGTGCTGGCGGCGAGGTGTGGGAGTGTGGTAGCGCAGATTTGGATGGGTTTGTGACTGCATTGAGAGACCTTCAAAAGATCCTGCTGTTCTCCACGTTTGTTGATGTCAGCTTATTCATTTTAAATTGCAGTTAAATATACATTTTTCTGGTGAGCTTTGGTAAAGTTCCACTTAAAGAAAAAAGGGACAACTGAGCCAGCTCTAGCCAACTTATGCGAACGGGGCCGATTTGGCGGCTGCTTCTTTCCCCGTGGCTCCCACAGTATCTCTGGGCACAAACTTGATGTTGCATTTCTGATGATCATTGCATCCTGTTTTTAATGGTTTGTCTAGACAGTGCTGACATAACTATGAAAATAGTTTGGTGACCTAGTCTAGAATTAGTGCGCATACAGAAATCAACCCTCGCTTCTGATGTTTGCAATCAGTTTGAATGACTATATTGTAGCACAACTTAAGAGGGAGGCAGATTTGGAGTTGCTCCAAAGAGCAAGTCGTGAGCAAAACATATCCAAACAAACCCATGCGGTAAATACACAATTGGTAGGGAAAATGCCTAAATACAGGTTAGCCAAGGCTTGCTTTGGAGCTGCGTGGCAGGTTTATGGGTCTGGTCAAAGGCTGGAGTTCCCCTTTGGTTGGCCCATATTTTTTCTGGGAAGCTCCTAACCCAAACTTGAAGCTTGGTCTGTGTGATGTTGTGCCCTGTTTTTGGAGAAACTTTGTCAGCACAAACATAATGTGTTCCTTGCAGACGTCAGCGGTGTTGTTGGATTAGAAGTCTGTACATTTTGGGGATGGTGGTTGGTTAGCTCAGGAATACTGGGCATGTCAGTTCTGGTGACTCTCAGCAGCATAACTGTGCTGGACTTCTATTCTGGTCATGGATTTGAGGCCAGTTCCTACAACACATCTGGAATCTTGTGTCCAGCTGTGGCCCCTCAGTTCCAGCAGGACAGGGAACTGCTGCAGAGAGTCCAGCGCAGCCACCAAGATGCTGCAGGGAGTGGAGCATCTCCCGTGTGAGGAAAGGCTGAGGGAGCTGGGGCTCTGGAGCTGGACAAGAGGACACTGAGGGGGGACTCATTCATGGGGATCAGTATGGAAAGGGGGAGGGTCAGGAGGATGGAGCCAGGCTCTTCTGGTGACAACCAATGGTAGGACAAGGGGTAATGGGTTCAAACTGGAACAACAAAAGGTTCCACTTAAATTTGAGAAGAAACTTGTTCCTGGTGAGGGTGGCAGAGCCTGGCCCAGGCTGCCCAGGGGGTTGTGGAGTCTCCTTCTGTGCAGACATTCCAACCCGCCTGGACACCTTCCTGTGTAACCTCATCTGGGTGTTCCTGCTCCATGGGGGGATTGCACTGGATGAGCTTTCCAGGTCCCTCCCAATCCCTGACATTCTGGGATTCTGTGTGACACTTAACTGCTGCCCTAAGGAGCATGTGACCTGCCACCTTAAATTACTAATCCCAGGTATTTCAAGGTAACATAAATCTCCTGAGCTGTAGGGACTGTGTGGATGTCTCTACAGACCACCTCCCTCCTGTCATGGGGTTCGTTGTTTTAGTCATGTCTTGGGCATCCTGGAAGAAGGGTGCAACTTGAAATGAGGTCCTTGGTTGTAATGTAGCACCAACAAAGCTTTGGGACAGCTTCAGTTTTGGCAAGGGTATGTGGAGAGTGGTCCCCATGCTGGGGAGAGGGCAAGGGGGTGCAGGTGGTGGGCAGCTGCCTGCAAGACCAGGTGTGTAAAGACCCGATGATGGTGCAGTGACTTTCCGTGTCCTTGAGCCTTTGCAGAAACACCGTCGTGATAACTAAAGGGAACCGGTCATGACATTTCCAGGCCGGTGGGGAGCCTGGCCCGCCTGCCTGCTGCCATTGGGGGAGGTGTTTCATGACTACCATTAGTTACGTGCTTGAAGAGGGAGGAAACAAATCTTTACTGGATTGGAAACCTTGTGAAAAGGTCACACTTCTGAAAAGCTGTGCATTTTAAGACTGCTCAGCTCTACAAAGCTGCCTTTGAACTGGAAGAGTGGGAGTTTAACACCCTTGCGACAGCTCTAGGCGTATTAAACCCACGAAGCGGGAGCTGGAACCAGCCGTGACGTTAACTCTTGCTGCCTGCGTGGCCTCGGGAGGGGAGAGAAGCCCATCCCTGGTAGATCTGCTGGGGAACGTGGCATCATTGTGAACCCAACCCTTCTACTGGGCACCAGAATATCTGCTGGGGAGGGAGATGGTGCAATTGGGGGAGACTCTTGTTGTTGTTGCTCAAATTTTGTGGACATCAAAGGGCTGTGTAAGGGAACTGTGCTACCCCAGCGCCTGCTCCTTCCCTGTCTCTCTAAATCACCAACCTCCCAGGGTACCAGCATCATCTCTGCCTGTCTTTTCTCTCTTATGCAGAGGCAAGATGAAGGTTCCCTCACTATGGTGGACATTGATAGTAAAATTGCTGTTTATCATCCACCCTGCTATTAACATAGGTAAAATCCCTTCATTACGGGCTGTTGATTTGAGATTGTAGGTGCTAATGGCCCCATTCAGGAGAGCACCAGGCACTTGCAAAATCATGCTGATGGGCAGGAATCGATTGCCATCGATCAGTCCCTCAGCACCAGCTGGATGTTTTGAAGAGGCTTTAATACTGCTTAGAGGGCAGCTGGTCCCTTGTTATCTTTTAGGACCTTTTTGAAGCTTATAGATAAGGAGGCCAGAGCCTGTCAGCCTGCGAAATCAGGACTTGGTCAGATGTGCTGGGCACGGGTCCCCTTGCCTTCTCAGCTGGAAGTTGTCCCCTGCGCTGGGAAGCACAACAGGTAGATTATCGCACCGCTCAGGGTGTCCTCACTTTGCACGGGGCTGGGGATATGTCAGCAGATACATCCTGCATCGTGGTCAAGGGAATGGGACCACCCTCAGCCACCCAAATTCCCTTGGTTGCAATTCTTTGCTTGCATTCCTAGTGCAAAGTGGGCTGGAGAGCTGTGGGGAGAGCGTTTGCTGCAGTGGATCTGGGCTGTGGTGGCATCTGGAGAACTCGGACTTCTGTGGTTTTGCTCGAGCTGAAACCGATCACCTGCTCCTCATTGCTCCAGATAGATGCTTTGGGAACGTGACATGGCTTCTCCTGATGGATGTCTCTGTGCAGCCCCTGATCTACAACTGACCTGGAGCCCGGCAACAAGCCTGTGGGTGGTTTGGGTTTTAGCAATGGTATCTGTGGACAGCGGGAGAACCTGCAAATTTTTAATTGACAGTCGGAAAAACCAAAGTGTGTCTCGTAGACTCTGGTTTGCTCAGGTACAAAGGCTGAGTGCTCTTTTGCAAATGCATAGTCTCTTCTCCACAATGTGGCTTTTCCTTCCACCGCTGGTCCAAGAGAGCTTTTGCTGGGATTCCCTGTGTGTGTAAAACATCCCCTGCAGCATGGAGAGCAGTGCGCTGTGGTTCCTTGCAGCTATTCCTTCTCATCTGGGAGATGCCTCAAAGTCCTGAGGGAGTGGGACAGGATTGAGAGGGACACTGTAAATAGCATATGCTGCTCCTGATGGCTTATGGTGCTAGTGAGAGCTCAGGGCACTGGGAAGAGCACATGTGAGGCTGTCTGGAGTGAAGATCTGCTTAACGCCAACAGGAAAGGAAAGCAGAAGCATGGGTGGATGGAGGCCAAGCAAGTTTGACCTCTGCTAGTCTCTGTTCAACATCTGAGCCACTGGGCAGCGTGTCCAGAGGGACCTCCGACTCCTGCCTTGTGAGCTGATGTCATTTTAATGAAATTGTGCCTACCTGGCTGGGTTCCTCCTGGCATAAGGAGTTTTGATATATTTTGAGGAGTCAGCTGGGCTGCACAGGCACCAGTCTTGCTCCTTCTCACATTCAGCACAGGTTTTCCCATGACACATGGGAGTCTCATCCTTGGTGGCAGCCACAGGGCTTTTTCCTGCATCCCGGTGGGTGAGGTGGGAAGCAGATCTGGGTGGTGAAATGCCGGGCTCCGGACACCCCAAGAAACACCAGACTGTGGCTGTAATGAGCTTGTGTCCCTGTGAGGCTGGGACCGCTGTGTGAGGGCCAACCCATGGTGGGCAAAAACTTCTAGCAAGTTAATAAACGAACCTGATGCCTTTCCAGGCTGTGCGGCGTGAGCCAGGGAAGAATTCTTCACAGCGATGAGTCACCTGTTCGTGGCCCGTTGGCAGACGGGCTGCCGTGCTGCCTCCAAGCTGCAGCCCTCCCCTGCTCAGACACCATGGGCTGGAGAAACTGCTGATGCAGCCTGCAGCGTCTGCAACGCGCCGGTGCCATCTGCCTCCCTGACGGAGCTGGATCGCCTGCTTTTTTTAACCTGAGTTTGCTGAGTCTTGGTTAATTAGCTGCCTTTGGAAATTGTAACGTAGAAAAATGCCTGCTAAGTTTGGGATGGAGTGGGGGTGCTGGGGCACTGTACAGTCACAGGTTTGTGTGTGTGTGTTTGGTGTTTTTATTTTTAAGTCTAATTTCAGCCAAACCAGATATGCAGTAGTCTGATTTGCTTGATTTCTAAATTTGAACTCTGATGGCTTTGCTGTTTCCAAATGCAGTGACAGCAGATGCTTCTCTTGGTTGCGACCTTACCCGGTGCAACAGTTCAGCGTTGTTTTCTTAGGGAAAGGAGCTGCAGGTCATGCCCCCTTGTTGGTTTTTGGGGTGGCTGTGAGCTGGGGAGCCCCACAATGTGCTGGTGTGGAGCAGATTGGCAGCGTGATGGGAATGGGTGGGAGGTGCGTGGGGATGTCCATGGTGGGTTCGTGGTGTGTCCCAGGTGAGACCTGGCTTGAGACTTGTCTCTGTCTTGGTTCCCTTTGCTGAGGAAGGACATGGGCACTTTGGGGGTGCTCTGACTGGAGAGGGAGGGTGGATGAGTAGGTGGGACAGAGGGCTTTACTTGAGTCTGGAGTGACACAAGATGGATCCCAACCAAAGTGGCTCAAGGTGGTTGATCTTGGAAGACTTTTTCTATCTGAATGACCCACGAGGGTTCAAGGACCCATCTTGACTCCATTTCGTGATACATCAGTCGGAATTAGTGATTTAGAGGGTGGGAGGGATGTTTCTAGGTAGGGTAAGAAGTCCACTTGCTGTGGGAAGGAACCACCATTCACCATGGTGTTGGCCCCAGGGGCAGATGAACAGTGTGCTCAAGTAGCCTTGATTGCTTTGGAAGGAAATCAGCTTGTGAAGTCAACCTGGCACTTTAAACAAGCACATTTATTCCAAAGTGGTCTGGCTTTTGTGATCTTTGGGGTTGAATCACCCACTGGGATCCCTAACGATCCTTGGCCTCTATCTTTCTCTAGACCTGCTGCTGCCCGTGGGCAGGAGGGCACTTCAGATGAGGTAGATGATTGAATTAGTTTTCTTCAGGTCTGGGCCTCCTGTCTGCTCTGGACATGCTGCCAAAAATTAATCCAGTCTTATCTTAACACAGATCATCAGCTCGTAAACTGGAGTGACAATTAGATGATGCCTGGGCAGCAAACCTGATAAGAGGCCAAGCAGAGCTGATGTTTCACCCTTGCTGACTGAATAGCTAGCTGAGACACATCCCTTCTTCAAACAGCTTTGGCATCCAGACATTTCACAGCAGCTGAAATAAATAAGCCCTTCTCCATTTTGTCCGTCAGGACAGGTCCCTGCTGTGCCGAGAAGGGCGTCCTGGAGCTTGCTTCCCTGGGAGAGCTGGCTGTGGGGTGACCAGTGCAGATCTGTGCTCCTTTTCTTGCTGCTGCAGCAGTGCAGGCAGAGGGAAGATGCTCTGCCCCACTGAAGGCTTTAGAAGGAGAGGAACACTCAGTCTTCAGAGAACTGTCCTCCTTTGCCTTTCCTGACCACATTTCCTAAGGCTTCTCTTTGACTCTTTTGTTAAAAAGCTCCTCCTGGATTTCCTTAAATAACTTGTTCTGTTTGGGCATGGGCTATTAGTGTTTGTCCTTCTGTCTGCCTTTTGGTATTGGTCTTTGGGTTCCCTGCTGAGCCTCGCTCTTGCAATCATGACTCTGTGTTGCAAGATGATCTGTTTTGATTTCCCTGCTTGCCTGGCATCTTGGGAGACTCAGGGATGGGAGAACCTGGCCATATGCTTTCCTTAGCACTTGCCTCTTTGCTCTTGTGAATCTCCTGCGAGCAGCATGATGAAGGATGAATTGGTGGGATTGGTGTAGCTCTGTGCCCTGCCGCTCTGCGAGAGTGCCCTGCTGAAAGTCATGGGGGTCATCAGGGCTTGGGGTGCTGTAAAAGCTGAGCTCCTTTCTGATTTAATGCTCATTTGGTGTTCAGATGTGTGTTATCAACTGCAGACACCAAAGAGTTGAGGGGATGGACTGGGATGGGGATGTCTGTGCTGTTGGGACTAATTTCTTCACAATGACAGAGCATTGTTTCCGTGTCTGTGTCTGAGCTCTTTCTTTCCCCATCAGGTGAGTAAATAGGATGGGAGAGACAGCCCATTCCCCACAATCCTTAATTGATGGATTTCGCCCTGGAGTTACATTCTGTGCCACTGGACGAAAAAATGGAGCCTGTACAATTGCTAAGTGGAAAAACTCATCTGGTATTTTTGAGAACTTGCCTATAATTGTGCATCCCTGCTGTGGCGTGTTAACAGAAACAAAACCTGCACCTGGCAGGAATATTAGAAGGCAAGAAGTTGCAAATACCTCCAGCATCAACCTTCTGAAGTACCTTGTAAGCTTGGCCTGTCAGCTGTTGAGTGGCAGGAGGTATCAGAGGAATGCGAACATGTTTTGCTGATGCTCATGTGGCAGGGACTCAGTCCTTCCATCTTCATTTGCATATTTGTGGTTATGTTCTGTCATCTTCTCTTCCAAATTCTTATTTGTTTTCCTCGCACCTTCCTTTTCCACCTTCTCCATCTTTGTGTCTCTTCTGCCCCAGTGGCTCTGAGGACCTGGAGGTTAGAGGATTACCCCAAAGGGTCTGCAGGAGTGGTCAGGCTAAGAAAACCCAGCATGTTTTCAGGAAGCTGATGTTGATACTGTGGGGTTGCATTTCCACTGCGAAGATGCGTGGAGATCTGCAAACAGAAAGCATTGAAGATGTGCTCTCGTCTCTTTAGCTTCCCATGGTGTCGGATCAAGCTGGGTAGTGTGGAGAAAAGCTCTGTTGTAACACTGGAAGGTCACGGGCAGTGTAGCCAGGAGGACAGGGGGTGAAGGCATGCAGCACATGTGAAGTGCAGCAAGGTGTGTTGCTCTGAAATCATTGTGCTTTAAGTAAATAGTGACTCCCAGGGCCAATATATTCTTCAGACTGGAGAAGCTCAGAAGATGACAAAGTCTCCAGTTTTAGGGGATATCTTTATGTAAGATCTCAGGGCTGCAGGGGAATCTCAGCCTTGTTTTAGCTGATGGGCTGTGGCACCTGGTTGCACCCCATGATGATAAGTGATCCGTGCCAGTTGGACATGGCCTCTCCAAGTCTGTAGCAGAGATCAAGGGCTACATGCTGTAAGGAGCTGAGTTCTCCAGGGTTGTTTGTGTAGAGCCTTTGTGTGTCACATTAGAGCTCATGGTGGCCGTTTACTGCTGGTGGCAAAGCCCATTGTGGGAATGAAGTGGAAGATACCAGCTCCTCCTTTCCAGTATCAGATTGTTCCAGTTCTCAGGGTGCCAGGAGCTTGGCTTTTTGCTTGTAATGGTTAATTCTGCCGTAAAAATTACATTCTTGGTCACTTGGGAATTGTGCTGCAGAAGCATCTCCAAAATAATAAATGGCTTTTAAACTCAGAAAGAACAAGTGTTATAGATTACGCTTCTCCCTCACTTCTTTTTGTCTAAACCAAATTCATATTGCATAACTTAAAAATATACAGTCTAATCTCTCTGAAACCTAAAACCATTGATCTTTCCTGTGGGGCTTCATGAATGTGTTTCATTTTTGCCGTGTAGCTGTCATCTTGAAAATCTGTGATTAAAGTAAGGCTTTTTTCCCTCAAAAGCCATTTTAATCTGCTGGTGAAGCTGTGGTGAAGCGTTGAATTGGTGCAGGATTCATAACAACTTTTGTATTGGAAGCAGAAATTACTAGTGCTTGTTTGCCACCAAGTACCTACCTCACCATCAGGGCCCTTGCTGGTGTTTAGGTTACGTGTCTATAATGTTCTGGGGTTGGGGTAAAAGAAACACTGTTTGGGATGAAAATAAGGCTTGGCTGCAGATTTTTTTCCTCTAAAGCCTATGCAACCAAAATCAATTTTTTTGAGCTATGAGAAAATGTACCCTTCTCCTACAAAGATATAGATCGTATATTGCAATCCTCACCTAACATCTTCTTTCCTAATGATTAGGTCCCTGTGAAGGCAAGTCCTCAAACCAAGTGGATCAAACCAAGTGGATGGTGGAATTAAAAAAACACTGGAGGGAGAAGCTTTGCCTGTGTGTGATGCTAAATTTCCACAAAACTTGTAGAGGTGCATTGGCAAACGGGGAAGGATCACACTTGAGGGCAGAGGAGCGAGTCCGCACCATTGCGTGCTGTTGGGGTATTGTCAGTCATGCACAGGTCTGCTCATATTTCAGACACTGGCCTGTTTGATCCTTTTTCTTTCCAGGAAACTAATTGGAAGTGAGCGAGGGAAGTGTGTTTTTGCAGAGTTTGTCTTCCGAGCGATGCCTTTTGGCGAGGTGCTGATCTCTGGCCACCCATCGTCTCCTGATGTAACTGGGGATGTGTTTCAGGATGGGACCACCAGGGGCTGGCCCATGGGTGCAAGGCCAGTGGAGCTGTGCAGCGTGAAGGTGGACAGCACTGTGTCCTCATAGCGGCAGCAGCAGAGGAATCTTCTAAACAAAATTGTTGCTGTGAAGTGTCATTTATACCATGGAGGTGGCACCAGTCTGCTTTAGGGGCTTTACTGGGAGGTGAGGTGGAGGCCAAAGTTTGTTGTGGGTTCTCTTTGAATTCTTCTTATTGAGCATTTCATGTGTACAATAGACGTGGTCTTGAGTTTGCATGTTTGATACTTCGCACTATCACACCGCATGGCTGTGTAAGGCTCCTGGTTAATAATCAGTGGGAAAAGTACACAGCGCTAAACTCAGCCTTCCAGTCTCTCGGGAAGGAGATGGGGCATTTTATCCCAATAAGAGGCACACACACCTGTGGCTGGTGGCTGCAGGGACTTTATTCTTGTTGGAGCCCATGCTCCTAACCTCAGGGCAGAAGTCTGTGCAACTACAAATTCAATGAAGAAGAATTTTGCTTTATTGTGCCCTCTGCTTGATCTTCAACTTGATACCCAAATTATACGGGTATGTGAGGATTTACGGTGCAGTACTACAGAAGCGCTAGGCAGGGCGAGCAGGACACTGGTTAAATGAATGCTAGTGAACCATAAACATCACCTTGCCTTCCAGGTATTTACATAACTAGAAATCAGAGTAAATATTTGTATTAGGACAGACCCTGCTATTATCCCAGCTGATATGTGGGCTTGGGAAGAGGTGATGCTGCCTGCCGGTGTCATCCTGGCAACGTAAGTGGGGGCGAATGTTCCTATTTACCCTCCAGGTCTTGGGTTGGATTTGTTTCTTTAAACTTGGTTGAATCAGTTGAATGTGGGGCGTTTTGTTTATTTTCTTTCGACTTTAAGATCAGAGTTGTTTGCCCTCCAGATTCAAACCCAGCTTTCAAAACCAAAGTGAATTTATGGAGTGTGGTTCATTTTAATTAGAACACCTAATTAGGAGAGAATTCATGAGAGCGGGTCTTGTTTTAAAACGATGAAAGATGTTAAATGAAAACAAAAGGGAAAGAAATTATGGAGGAGCATAAAAGATCATTTATTTTGGCTATCTTCTCTACGCATCAAAGGAGATCACTTTCTGTCCTGTGCTTTTTATTCCAAAAATAGTTAAGGTGCTGCCTGATTTCTGCAGGTTTATGTTGATCTGTCTTTGTAATTAACTGTGAAAACAAATTGCACAGTAGGGAGAGGAGTGTCAGCAGGCTGCTGAACATAGCTCAGGTGTGTAAAATGGCTACTCCATCTCGCCGCTGTCTGCCCTGGAAATAAAGCCGCGTATCTCTTGCTTGTGTCTAACATCTGTGTTGTCTCCTTGGCCTCTTGCTGGTGGTCATTCTGCATGTGTGGCAGATTAATCTCCTGAGACTTCTGGCCATCTCCCCTCTGAGCTGCGTTAACATCTCCTTGCTTTTGGTGTCAAAGCACGAGCAGCCAATGTGGGCATCGTATTTTTCTAAAGGGCAGTGAAGGAAGCAAGGAGGTGGTTTTCCTGACAAACTACTTCTGTACTGCTGTATCCAAGCAGCAGATCATGCCAGGTACTGATGCCTGGGTGAAAGACTAACTGGCAGGTCCATCAAAGGCTTTGCTCTTCTGATTCCTGCTTAGGTGCATGCTTTCCCAGAGATACCCATGGGAGCTTAAAACCCAGCATCTCTTTGTGGAACTGAACTGCATTTTTCATATAGAACAAGATCTGGTGTCTTCAGGAAATGAAGTCACTGAGTTGACTGCGTCACCCGTTTCTGCCATGGAAACAGTTGGTGAATTAACGCAAGTTTTGCACAGGTTTAACAGCCATCCTCCTCTTCAGAGAGAGGGGTGGGAGGAACGTTTTCTATTAAACTCAAAGTTGTTGTCTTAAGTTATTAATTCCTTGCATCCTGATGTATTTATCTCTGGTTGCAGTGAGGAGTGGAGAGCTTTGAAACCTAGCTAGCTCAAAGGATGCTTTCTGCACCGGGGAACAAAGCATTCCTTTAGTAGGACACTACATGGATTTAAAGGCTACTTTACATACAATGTGTGAGCAGCACGGGGGAGCCTTGCTGCTGGGTTTTGAGGGTGTGAAGATCGTTGTGTCCTTCAGGACATACTGTCTGTGATAATGGTTCTGTGTAAATGGAGTGTGCGGCTTCTTGTGCTTTATCCGGATGAGGTCAGGACCACCAGTGGCAGTCACCAAGCTGTCTTGGCTGCTTGAGACTAAGTGAAAGGCACTAGGATGGTGGCAGCGGAGGCTACAGACCCTCCACACCAACGTGCTCTCCTCATCTGTCTTTCCCAGGTGTTACAGCAGGAAGAAGAATGTTTTGTTCGAATAAACACAGACTTAGGAACCTGGTTTTACCAGAAGCAGGATTGGATTTGGATATTAGTGACCCTTAAGTAGTTTTTGCATTTGGTTTGGTCTCTCTGCCAGCTTTGCAGTACATCTCCCTCGGTAACCCTGGGCATGTAGAAGCACGTTGGAGGGTTCAGCGGGTGTCCCAGTGCAAAGCAGTCGCCTGCCGGCTGTCCGTGGGACGTGTGCTTGTGAGCTGCAGCGAAGGGGTGCCAGTTTAGGCACGTGGCTGTGAGCACTGGCCCCTTTGGGACCTTTTCAGACCATGTTGTACGGTTGGCCAGGCTTTCTGAAGCTGTTTCCATCTCCAGTTCCTTGGGCTTGCGCTTGGCCAAGAAAACATCAAGTTGCTGAAATTATAAGCCGTGATCGTACTATTTATGTTGGAGGAATGGCGCAGTTTACATAGACAGGCTCTTTGCAAAAATCAGCTTACGCTATTAGCAGTTGAAGTTAACAGCTGTAGCAAGTTAGATGTTGAAACGGAGTCCAGCTTGGGAGCAATGTGCTTCTCCATCACGACCATAGGTTCTCAGCAAGCATTTGATGTCTCTGACAGGGTTTTGCTGGGGTTCGAAGCAGGAGCAGTTTGGGACGGGGGGACGAGCACTGTGCTCTCCGTGAGGAACCAGGGTCTTGGGGACCTCCTGGGGTGTTTATTCCCATCTCGGCTCCAAGCCCAGCGGTGAGTAACAGGCGGGGCTGCACTGCCCCCATCCAGCTCATGTTGAGCAATGCCATGGTGCTGGCTTGATGTTTCTGGCCTTGCTGGAGACTTAATCTTCTTGCTGTGAGTTTCTGAGCTCGGCTTTTCCCCTGTCCTCCACTGCACGTGAGCCTTGGGCAGAACTCAATGCCACCCCAGCCTTGCCCCCCACTGGAAACCCCCTGAACTGGGAATAAAGATGAGTTTCAGCCTGAAAATCCATGGGAGCAAGTGGGGCCTCGGAGGCCAGTTTGGATGTGGTGGGGGACACTGGGCTCCCTTCTGGTCTCGGCTCTGGTCTGAACAGGATTTGAAGCATTGGTCTGGTCTGCCAGCAGCATTTGGAGGGCGTTTGGGGCATCTGTCAATGCATAGGAAGGTGACGGATTTCTTGGACCACAGGAGAGCTGGAAAATAAGACAACTGTTGGGCAGATGTGTCTTCTTTGAAGTGGCTTGAAGGATCTGTTGGCTCTCAAAGAGGGAAACTTAAAATGCAGCTGCCTTCTGCCTCTGGATGTGAATGGTCCTAAAACCTCAGCGAGTTCTTGCAGGGTGAGCTCAGGCTCCAGCACCCAGACCCTAAATGGGTGCTGGCACTGCTGGAGGAGCCAGCTGTCTCCCACCACCAGCACCTTCCATGGCCCAAGGGCTGGAGGAGGCTCTCGTTCTACTTTCCCTTCCATTCTCGGAGCTACTTTGGACAGGATTGACCCTCCATGTCCTGTTTTTGTGCTGGCACCTTTGTCTGGCATTGGTGGATGTGTTGAATAGGGGACTAGTTTCTTGTACCTCTTGGCATGTTTTCTCCACAGAAGCTGTTTCTTTGGGCACTGTACCTGTGCTTGTAGGAAACAGCCTGGCTGGGGTCTGTACATAGGCATTTTTAAGGCAGCAAGGGAAAGGAGGATGTTGCAAAAATGATTAATGGCAGTGGGTGTGCAACTTAAAACTTCTTTTTGTTGTTATTTGATCTTTCTCCTGCAAACTCAGCAGCTGACTTCTGCAGAAGATAAACACATGGGAGGAGAATGGAGGGGGGGCTCTTTGGTCTTCAAAAGCAATTAAATGTTCAATGTCTGACTTGAGACATCTTGAAGAGGCCCAGATTTCAGCAGGAGGGTGTACAGCCTTTTCTCTAAAGCAGACCCCATTTAAGGGCTGTCAGATGGACAGCAGCAGTTGCAAATGACTCGTGCAAAGTATGATTTCTTATGGTGGAGGGTGCATGGAGCTGTGCTGGTCAAAGGTAGCCCATATCAGGGCTACGTTCTGTCATATAATCTGTATTTAGGTTGTGTTTTGCATTCACTACTATTGCTTTAAAGTAACTTGAAATACAGCTGGATGTTGATAGAGGAGATGGGTGTGATTGGAGCTTTTGAGTCCAGGCAGCTGTGAGGAGGTGTTCTTGGTGCCATGAGGTCTTTGAGAAGATGGAAGTGCTGAGGTTAGTCAAGGGGCCATGTTTTTCTGGCCTGCAGGAAAGCAGATGGGTCTGGTCACCAGCATTTCTGTAGCACTGAGCTGGCAATGATCAGGTCGCAGAGGGCAAGACTGCTGCTAGTGAGCTGGTGCTTGAGGTGTTCATGGTAATGGCCCTGGGTGAAATTTGGCGTTCCTTTGAAACACAAAGTGGCTGACACATGCTGAGGTGGCTGGCAGGAGGTGAGGGCAGAGCACAGGCCAGAAGATCTCTGTGCTTGACTACACTTAATTTCTGATAGCCGGCATCTCTGGCCAGATTTTACTATCTATGTAGGCTTGTATGGGCTGTTTGCCCTTTCTGGAATGGGTCTCACTGTGTCCTGCACTGCCCCACTTCGCAGTGGTCCCCTATTGTTTAGCTTGATTTGAAAAGGGATCTAAAAGGACTTAGTAAAGCAGTGACCAAGTCCATCAGCTGCATCTCTGTGTGAAGGACAGGCTGAAAGTCATCTCAAGGGACATGGAAATAGTTCTTGTTTGACTGCTTCCATGTGCAAAGAAGGTGAACAAGGGCCAGGCCGCTGCATCCCCTGAAATCCTCTGCTGTCCAGTGTCCACGCAACAACAAAAAAGTCTTGAGTTCAGGCAAAGCTGAGGAACTAGGCAAAGTTTAGGGAAAGGCTCACTGTAGACTCCTGTTCCTGGTCCAAGGAGCATGGTATCTGCTTCTGAAAACAGCCAGGGGCGAATTGTCTGGGATCCAAGTCAGAGACAGAACAGCAGGGCCTCTCACCGGTGCCAGTGAACTTTTGATACGCTTACTGGCTGAATCCCACATTTAGAAGGTAAATCCTGGGGGGAAATTACATATATTAGCCAAGCAAATGCTGTTTGGGAGGGATTCGTCTTGCCTGCTGTCTGCCATTTAAAAGTTTTGTGTCTTTTTCAGTATAGTCCTCCAAGATCTGTTAGTCACTGGAGACACCGGTGCTGCCTGGAGGTGATGCTGACCCAGTCCTTGGGGTAGGTAGGGGATTGTCTTGCAGTTGATGGTAGAGGAGCCTTGTCTGCTGGTTTAGTGGGTAGGAGATGAATTCCATCATTAGCCATGCAAGTGGGAAACCGACCGTTCCATTTTGCAGGGGATGTAGCTAAATTGGCACAACATTCCCATAGACATGAGTCCTTCCTGCTGGCTTGGCACCCTGAGACTAGAGGAGATGGCCCTGCCATGTAAGGACTGTGCAGGCCACTTGAATCTATGGTCCCCGTTTGAGTGTGGGTCATACGCTCTGTAACACACATGAGCATTAGCGTGAACAAACCTCGAGAGCATACAATTTTACAAGGGTAAGGAGATGTGCTGGAAAATCTGGAGGAAGAAATAGGCGACTTATTCATCAGGAACATTTTTCTTGTCCTCACATCTGTTACTTTGCCATCTCCCCCCCCCCCCCAATTTGCACTTTGTCATTAAAACCAGGAAAGAAAAATCCCAATATGCATATGACATTTTACAAAAGTGCTCTCTGTGCTCTTAAAATCCAACCGTTTCCCTGCATGCCGTTCATCTGTAATCAATTAGAAGGTTTTCTGATCAACAGAAGCTGGAAGTTCTGCTCCCTGGAGCTTAGTACTCTGCAGGAGGAGGTGGGATTGCCTGGCACTTAGTCTCCTTTCCCCTGAAGAAGGAAATTGGAGCAACAATGAATGAAACTCGGTGAGGCAGAACGAGATCAAAAAGCTCCAAATTTGCTTGTTAGCCCTATTCCAGCCCCGATTTTTGGCATTATTAAACCATATGGTCCAGATGCAGCTTCCAGCTCAGGAAGTCCTGAAGCTGCTGCTTGCCAGAAGCAGGGGAGAAGCTCTCACTGTGTCTTCCTAGGGGTTGCCAGCCTCTGTCAGAGACCAGACAGAGGTGAGAACTGTGGTCCGGTGCAGATTGGCTCATCAATTTGGGGTCCTCTTAGATGTGCTGCCAGTGATAGGATTGGGACCTCAGGTATGTAAGTGAACGTAGCCTAATTTCCCCTCCAGAACCATCACCTGTCCCTCTTAAAACCAGCACAGTGTTTTGCACTATTATAAACCTAGAGGAGCAAAGCTTTTGGGGGACAAAACTGCTTTAGTGCTGCCTGAAGCTTGCTCTGGGTCCTGTGCAGCATGGGGACTCCACAAAGGCCTTCATTCCCAGTTGGCCCATGGGCTTTGGAGGAGGCAATGACTTGGTGAAAGCGAGGAAGGGGAAGAAAACTTAAGCTAGATAGTAGGAGGAAAAGAAATCTTTCCAAGTGGGGATAAATGATGCGAGTATTTGGCTTCTTAAAAAGAGGGACTGAAACCTGCTGTGGTGTCAGAAACCAGGTTGAACCAGAACTGGGACATGATCTTGCAAGGAGGGATTGGTTCTGGATGTTCTCAGCCACCAAAATAGGTCCCTTTCCCCCATGCTCCTAGGAGAGCTGGCTCCATAGGAAACCTGTCCAAGGCTGGCGTCAGCTTCACTGCAATCGAGAGCAGCAGCAGAAGCATCATCCCATCCAGTGGCTTGGGCATTGGGATGTTTCCCTCCTCGGAGGGGGCAGGGGCATAAAAATTACAAATAAAAGGCAGAAGGACTTTCGAGAGGCTAATAGAGTGCAAGATGGAGTATTAAGCCCATCTCCAACTATAATTAAACCTGCAGTTGGAGGGTCTGTCACATTGCTTCAGACCCTCGGAAAAAAAAATACTCAGTTGCTAGCTTCATTAGTAATTAAATGTCCAATTACTGTATGTAATGTTTCTGCTTTGCTGAACTCCACAACTGCATTCACAAACAGCCCTAAGGAAGGCCTCTAATCTGTGCCATTGTTCTTCAAGTGGTTTGCACATGCAGAAAAAGAAAAGAAAAATCAGGCAGACATTTATAATATGGAAAGGAAAGGGGGAAGGGGTGGGAAGAGGAGGAAATCAAATCAGCATCTTCCACCTCCCTCCCCCCCCCCCCCGAGGTAGGATCTTTGCCAAGCCCACAGAGAAGCCCTCAGGCCCCTTGAGCATGCAAATGTAATTTTCTATCCAGACAACACACTAGTGTTTTTTTTTTATATATAAAATGAAGTCCACCCCCCAGAAAACCTCCTCAAATCCCTGAATGCACTACAGAAGCAAGAATAAAATTACAATGAAAGGAGGAGAGACGGGAGGGGGAAAAAAAGCAGCAGCAGCTCACAAACAGAAGGAGAGATGGAGGGAGAATTGAGATGAATATGCAGTGTCCAGAGTTTAAATAGACATAAAAGATAATGAAGGTGGGGAGGGGGGGAGGAGGGAGGGGAGATTGTAATCAAACAAAATGATTTTGGTCCTCTTCAATCATCCCTGGTTTGCAGGCTGTCATTTTATACAAATTAGAGCCGGGGTAATTTTATGAATATTCACTGGGATTGAAATCACGTTCATTAAAGGGAAGGCACCCTTCTCGGGGCCCACTGTGCCGCTCGTCTTTTGTTCGCCTAGAACAACGGGAAAGCCGCTCGCGCGGTGCATGAGCACCGGATCCGCGTCCCCCTTCCCTCCTCTCCCCCGGGGGGGCTGGGGTCCTGGTGGATGCTGGGGTGCGATGGACTCCCCCAAGGGCAGGGTGGCTTTGGCTTTGGGTTGAGAAACGAGGGACTAGGTGGAAATGCCTTTCTGGGGGATGAGCGCCATAGCCTGGGAATTGGCTCTTCGCCTCATCTGGGTGGGGGGGGACCACAAGTGCTTCAGCCTTTAATTTCCAGGCAAGCCCTTATGGAACCAGTAATAGCTCGAAACCATTCGGGGTGAAATAATTGCCACATTTTTACGTTGTTATTATTATTTTTATTTTCTCCCCGTTGAGCCTGGCTGCTGAATTGAAGTCTCCTTCCTGCTCAGGAGTCCAATGCAGGTCTGTGTCGCACATGTCTGGCACCACGCTGGGGACGGTTCCTCTCATACATAACCAATCAAAGATGTATTCAGGGCCGTTGTGAGGAAACCGAGGATGATTATAAGTCAAGAGATCCAAGCCTTTTGCTGACTGCTCACCCTCGCATATTATGAAATTTCTCTTAGAAGGGCAGACAAAGCCTTTTGAGCCCGTGTGTGGTGATGGCCTCGCTTGGATGTCTGGCTTTAACTGCTTCACAATGTCGGCCTCTCATTTCCGAAAAAAAGGCAAACGTATCCTATTGTAGCATGTCAAGTGCCCAAACTCGGCCATTCAGCAGCCTGGCGATGGCTGTAACCCATCCTCGGGTTGTCAGGGTAATGCGAGGAGATTGCTCTGCCACTTGGTAGCCGCTGGCGGGAGGAAGGCAAAGCCGGCGTAGAGAAGAAACATTCATTTAAATATTTGATTGCGTCCTATACTGGCGGTGGAATGGCTCATCCCTTCCGCAGGACAGTTGGACTGTAAGCGAAATCAGGGTGACTGGGTGTCGTGTTTGGTTATCGTTGATGAAGCCGTCTGTAATAAATGGGGGTGCTGTGCTGGGGTCGCCCAGGGAAGGAGAAGCAATGGCTGGGGGGGCTTGGGACTGTTTTTCTGCTGCTGGTGGGAGCAAGTTCTCCACAGCACGGGTGATGCTGTGCATCTGCATCCAAATCCAGGTGAGAGCAAGAAATCAGCTGGTGAGGACTAAAAGCATTTTTTTTCTTTTTAGAGCTTCCATTTTATTTTTTGTCTCTTTAGATCTAAGAGAGATTAATTAAGGTCCTAGGATCCCCTCAGTTCCAGCAGGACAGGGAACTGCTGGAGGGAGTCCAGCGCAGCCACCAAGATGCTGGAGGGAGTGGAGCATCTCCCGTGTGAGGAAAGGCTGAGGGAGCTGGGGCTCTGGAGCTGGACAAGAGGAGACTGAGGGGGGACTCATTCATGGGGATCAATATGGAAAGGGGGAGTGTCAGGAGGATGGAGCCAGGCTCTGCTGGTGACAACCAATGGTAGGACAAGGGGTAATGGGTTCAAAGTGGAACACAAGAGGTTCCACTTAAATATGAGAAGAAACTTCTTCCTGGTGAGGGTGGCAGAGCCTGGCCCAGGCTGCCCAGGGGGTTGTGGAGTCTCCTTCTCTGCAGACATTCCAACCCGCCTGGACACCTTCCTGTGTAACCTCATCTGGGTGTTCCTGCTCCATGGGGGGATTGCACTGGATGAGCTTTCCAGGGCCCTTCCAATCCCGAACATTCTCTGATTCTGTGAAGCCAGTCAGGCCAATAATGAGCTTTTATGGTTACACAGGTAGTCAGAGTCTAGCTTGAATGTTACAGTAAAAACAGCTAACAACCTAACCAAAGGGAATGTTTTCTGTGTGTGGTGGTGGTGTTTTTGTCTCGTGAATGTGGGAACAGCACTGAGGCAGAGTGCAGAAAAATGGTTGCACGTGTAGTGGCAGAAGTTTCCTTCTGGAACCGGAGTGACTGTAGCATCTGCCTGCGCTGTGGAGGGTCCTGCCTTCTCCAGATGATACACCAAGCTCTTGGCCTGACAGATATTCCAGACATTTTCCCAGAGCTCAGCTGAGGCTGCAGAGGATTGGTCCGGTATCATTGGCTCTACAAGACCAGCCAGAGTAGAACAAGGTTTTGGGTTCTGTTCCCAGCACTGGTTGTATGTTGGACCGGGACATCATCTCAGGTCCTTCTGCCTCCTGTTGGGCCAAGTAAGACTTGTCTTTCCCCTCTTCTGCGTGTTCTGCCCAAACCTTCCTATTGAAGATGATGCCCAACCAGTGCAGTGGCTCTTCCCCAGCCTGGTGCTGCTGTTGGAAGCACTGCTCAGGTCATCTCCACCATGAGGGGAAGCCATGTGCACGCTCCTTGTTGGAGATACAACGCTATCTCTGGCTGCCTTAATTCAACACAGCCTTGTATGCAAACAGTTCTTCAAAGCTCTGATGTGGGAGGCAGCATGTGCTCCTTGGGGGTTGTAGGGCCATGTGGTTCCTGGCTTAGCACCCTTGTTGAGGGGCCCCATCAGTTGGGTGTTTGGTGGCATCCTCAGCTTCCTGCAGGCCTAGTGTAGAGCAGTAGAGCTGTTTGTGGTTTTGTTGTGTTTTTTTTCCAGGGTTTTCCTATTCTGGCAATGTTTTGTCTTTGAAATGCAGCCCAAATCCCTGTGGAGTGCCCTGCCGTGAGGCCCTGGGGGTGGTGCTCAGGGAGCTGGTTAAGATCAGAGGCTCCCTGCGGCGTCGAGGGCAAAGAGGAGAAGCGGGCTGATGTCTTTAAGGCATGGGGTGAAATGGTTCGCTGTGTATTGTCCTCATTTCTTGGATTGGTGTATGTGTGCTGGCCTGACCCTGCAGACCCCAAAGCCCAGGTGAACTGGAGCCAACACCCTCTGGTGTGATGGGGATCTCCAGGGACCTATGGTGGCTGTGAAGCTGAGGTTCTTGTAAGGGGGGAGGATGTAAAGGTCAACCCCGTAGGCAGCCAGGCAGCAGCAGCATCTCCTCTCTTAGATCTTGTTCTCTTTGGCGTGTGTGTTGCCTGCCTCCTGTTGGGCTTTTCCACCAAAAATAACTTTGCCAGCCTGGCTGGGCTGGTTTTCTTCTCATTTGGATCCAGGGACATTAAATCTGAAGTGTCTTTGAGCTTCTAGAGACCATGATAAACCTTTCTGACTGTCAGGATGTATCAGTGAGGAGACTGCAGCCTGAACCTGAAGGATCTCAGTTGCTCTCGGATCATCTGAATTGGAGATGTACAAGGATTTCTTGAGTTGGGGTACAGGAGAAGGGGCTGCGCGTTATATCTGTGCTGGTAAACCATGTTCTGCTCTCTGTGTAAGAAAACAGATAAGGTCTTTTTTTTTACTGTGAGCTCAGTACTTGTTTGTCATCATTCTGGCTTTTGAGCAAAGCTAAGAAGAAAAGTTCTCAGATGGTTCAATGTTTTGTCGTGATATCAGGAATGAGGAGTCTTTCCAACAGAAAAGATAATCGCTTATCTTAAGTTAATGACTTTAGAAAGCTCCTGCTGGCCATTTTCTGTGGGGACCGTTTTCCAAAGCAGCTCCTTGGGTTTTGAGTGGTTTCATCCCTCAGCGCTTCTTTTGAGTGGAAAGTTTAAAGATGCGTCATCTTGCTCGAGCAGGGCCATAAACCGTAAAGAAAATCTTAAGAGCCTTAGAAAAGGGCTCGTACAAAATGCAGATGTAGGGGATTAGAAAACAAAACTGCGCTACATCCAGCGATAAGTAAGGTTGAACTCAGCAATTTCTGAGCGGTTGCACCAGGGAGGAGCAGGGAATGATTTATTGATTTACTTATTTATTTAGGCTCCCAGCATCAGGAGCAGAGGTGGGGACGTATCCAGTGTTGGCTTGTGCCTTGGGTGCTGCACGTTGTCATGGTGGTCAGCAGCGTTATCCTGGAAGGGTTGGGGACAGCAGGGAGGGGAATTACACAGCGATGTGCTGTTGAGGGCTGGGATCTCATTAGTGGTTAACCAGACCGGGCAGAGCGATAAAAACATTCCACGGGTTTTATCAAGTGTTGTATGCCCCTAAGTGGTTGGCATTTCCATGGGTGAAATATGGCTGCTGGAAGCTATCCATTGCTTCTGTTCTGGAGATAGAAAGGGAGAGGAGGGACTTCCAAGCAATAATTATGCTTTCAGGTGAGGAAAAGCCAACAGGCAGCTAGCAGGGGACATACCCAAGCTGTTGGTCTTGGAGGTCAGGGAGCCCCAAACCAAAACTCAGAAGTATGGCTTTGGCTGGTGGCAAAGAGAACATCAGCTCCTACCTGGACACAGGATGTTCTGGAGCTGGGGAGGCAAGGGGGGAAGCCCTCGACCATGGCTCTCATCTGATTTGTCCTCTCACAATCTCTCTTGGCCTAATCAAGGCTCAAAGTTTTGCAGTTCTCCAGGGCTCAAGTTGCTCTCTGGGAGCACCACACCCGGCGTTTGTTCCTGGGGGGCCTGCATTGCTTTTGCAATGCTGATTGTCACCTGCCTGAGCAGCTTTCCAAGGTTTTTGTTTTGCTCAGAAAGTAGGCGTGCAAAAGCTCCTGTTGAATATTCAGCCTCTAGCTCAGGGTTTCCTGCACAGCCCTCTCGCAGTGAGATGACTCGTGCCTTCTCCGTTAGCTTACTCATCTTACTGGAGAAGCAAAGCCCTCAGTCCCTTGTGTGCTGGGGTAAGATCTGTTGACGTATCCTGAGGCTACAGTTACTTTCTGTTTCCGAGTAGTTCCCAGGGCACAGATTACAAATGCTATGATAAAAGCATCGAGTCGGATATCTTTATTTATTATCTCCTGTGATCAGGTCTTTCATCATTTGCCTCTCGCTAACCAGGGAGCTCTGAGTTGGGCGGATTTCAGAATTTCCATCAACCCCAAAAGCTGCATAAATGTAGCCCAATGCATCATTTACCACTGGCTCAGCCTCATTAGGCTTAAAGCTCTCCAGCTCCCTTTGACTTGGGGAGTAGCTGTATGGGCTCACCATCTCACCGGGGCTTGTTGGTGGACCAGAGCAGCTTCCAGATCTGCTTTTTGCTTGTGATGAGCCTGTGCATACATTGACCTCAAGCAATATCAAAGTCACAGCGCTCTGGTCCACTTGATGCTTTTCCCCTCCTAGCACCTCTCACCACTCATGGCTGCTGTAACATGTGATGAGGACGTGTCTCGAGCGTACGAAAGAGACAGTGTGAACAAGCCCTAGGGGCAACGCAGCTCTGTGAAATAGATTCTTTGTAGGTGTAAAGCTGACGAAAGGGCACTCTCTTGAGAAGCTGCTGTAACTTCTTCATCAAGGAAAGTATCTTCCAGGAGGTCTGAGGGAGTGGAGACCAGTCTCTTGGGTGATACATGGGACATCCTCTTGTTTGGGATGCCTAGGGTGCAAAGACCCCTGCGTGTCCATCCCTTCCTGCCAAGTGTGTCCCACCAAGATGGGAAGCTGTGAATCTCCTTTCCATTTCCAGGTTCATGTAGGAAGGCACGGGGAATACTACAGGAATGTTCTGCTGGATCTCTTTTGCCATTTCTTTCTCTGGTTGCCTTTCTGAAGACTATCCAAAGACATGAATATTTTGTGATAGACTGTGAAGGACATGAGATTGAAAGCTGTAAAATGCGGATCAGCCACTCCATAAACCTCAGAGATGCTGTGCAGAAGCACAGCTACTTGAGTTTAGCCAGTTCTGTATATCAAGTGATCCCTGCAGATTTATTAGATGTTTCAAAATGGATTTGAAATAACTGGATTTAGTGTTTCTGGCGATTCCTTGAACCGTCTTGTTTTTCAGCCAGCTTGCATAAATGTGCCAGTCATGGGCTGCGGTGTATCAGCCAACTTAGCAAATGGTTTTATTTATAGCTGAAAGAGTGAAGCCAAGGAGTATAAATCCTGAAAAAAGTATAAACTGTATCGTGGAAATAATAAACTTCAAATTCATGGAATTTCTAATGTTCCACTGATGGCTAAAAAATCTGTTTAATGGCCGCCGAGTGATATTTGGCTGCAAAGCATAAACCCCAAAGTTGTCTTAACTCAACAGTGATATTTTTTAGTGTTTCTTTATGCGCTGGCGCTGAGTCTCTGTGCTGAATGATGGAAACTTGACCTTCTCCGCTGCATTTCTGCAGTGACCAGATAAGATTTCAGATCGCAGCTTAGGTTTTCTGTTGACGATCTATGGCTGTAGCCTGAGTCTCACTGTCAGATGTTGGGCTGTTGATCTGGGGGATCGGTTGTGTGCCCAGTTGACTTTGGGGGTGTGAAAGATGTTCAGCGCTGATGATGGGAGTGGATCCTGTACTTCCATGGCACGTCTGGCCAGCTGAAGGAGGTCCAGCTATGTCTTCAGAGATGCCAGTACATGTTGGCCTCAAAGAGGTAAGAAGATCTGGACTGTTGAAGAGGCATCATTCTCTTCAATCTCCTCTCCATTCAAATTGCTAGTGATAGAGTATTTTTAAGCTGGTGACTGTTGTATTCCTTTTCGAGGTGATTCATTAAAGTTTAAAGACCTGATTGCACATCCTTTCCTCCTAGGTCAGTGTCAGGGCAAATGTGTTGCAGGGGCCTCCTTGCTATATGGATTATTTATGTGGGAATGTGTAGGACCTCTGTGTGCATTTGGCAGCTGCTGGCTGGCAAATTTGCACGTAGGTGTGTTGTCCTGGGTGGTGTTGGTCAGCGATTGCTCGCAACAGCCCGAGCTTGGGGTCCTCTTCCTAGGCTGGGGGTATGGAGGGAATGGTGACAGCAGAAACCATTGAAGCTTCACGGTGGGGTCCCTCATGTTTGAGTGCCCCTTGCCCCGGACAAAACCTCTCCCAATGCACCAAATCATTCCTCTTGGTCACTCATTTGTTCTTGTGCTTTGTCGACCTGGACCAGCCGGGTGTTTTGTGCATAAAGCTGTTACTTCCCATTTGAGAGAGAGTTTCTAAAAAAGCCACAATAGTTCTGTTTTATTTATTTAATTTTATTTAATTTCTTTTAGGGCCGAGTTCAGCAAAGCAAGTTTGCAGTTTCTCTGGGTTCTGGTGATTGACATTGTGTTTGAACACCGCATTCAAAGCTAATACTTCTTGCAGATGCTGAGATAAGTATCTGTAAATCTTTGCTTTTACCATTATCCCCAATTTTCTTGTGCAGTGCCTGCTGTCACCGTATAAGGGTATTTATCCTGCACATAATCTTATTGGAAAATAAGGCTTTGAAACAGAAAGGAAAATACACATTTCAGGTGGTGTTAGAAATGTCAGTTGCGGATGCTTAAACAGTCCTGATTGCCTCCAGGCTTTGGGGCATTTGGGTTTTCAGCCCCCTATTGTTAGATCTAAAGCTGGTTATTGGAGTCCAAACAGGTTGGAAAGACATCTCGTTCTTCAGATCTTCACAAGTCCGTCTGTCCCCCACTGCAGGGAATGGCCTTCTTACATCCCAGACAGTCAAATTTTAACCCTTGGCTTAGGCGGCGCAGGGCCGAACAAAGAACCGCTGCTTTCAGATGGAGCGGAATCAAAAGCCGTTATTTCATACTAATGCTCTGCTCTTCTCTTCCAAGGATTTCCTAAGGACTTTACAAATACGAAGGCCTGGGCAGTCACCCCTGTGACTAAAAGCCGGAGAAGTGGCTGCGTGTGGGCATCTGAAGGTTGAACATGAGGTGTAACCTCTGTGCTGGGGTGGTTTCGAGCCTAGAGGTCCCTGTGCTGTTCGTACCTATAAGAGTCCAAGGTGTGGCAGGATGACAAGGGCATTTGGGGCCAGGAGACCCTCTTGATTTGCATTGCTTTGTGCCCATTTCTTAGCCTTGTTCCAGCCCCTCTGCCCTTTACAGTCCTCGTTGGGTTGGGCTGGTGGCTGAGGGATCAAGGATGCTTGCTGAACAGTCCGTATTTGGTCTTACATTGGGCTGGTGGCTGTGAGATCAGAGCTGCTCTTTGCACAGTCCTGATGAGCTTCTTCATTCCATCCCTCAAGCAGGCAAGAGGGAAAGATTTCACAGTGCTCTTAGATACCTCTGTGGGGACGGTGGAAATCCAGCTGGTGTTTCCTGGACTGATTGTACCCAACCCTCTGCCACCATCACAGCACCAGGTGGGTGACAGGGTGGGATTGGGGTGTCTTTGTATGGAGGCAGATGCTTGAGCCCCATGTCCCAGTGGTGTGAGGAGAGATGGGGGACCAGGAGGTCTTCCCTCTAATATCTGTCCCTGTCATTTAGCAGGTTAGATCCCATCTCAAAGGTGGGAACTCCTCTTACCAGTGAGATCGTGAGTCCTTGCTCTTCTGTCCATCTGCTCCTGCCTTTGTGCTTCTGGAGGACACAAGCAGGAGCTTGTTTAGGTTTTGGGTTTTTCTTCTCCTGCCTCCTCTTCAGTTGCTTCTTAAAATTGGCACCTGCAGGGATAGTGTGGCCTCTGGGCTCAGCTTGTGACGCTCTCTGCCCAGCCGGGGTGGCTGTCGCTGGTGATGAGCAGCAGTGGGCGACGATGCTGAGGACCTGCTGTTCCTGCGGGTGCCACCGCAGAGGGGACACGTGGCACTGCCCTCATTGCCCCTCTGAAAAAGCCGCCTCTGGCCGGCATCCCAAACGGGTGGATGGATCAGATGCCCTTTTCTCCTTCAAATGGTGACAATAAATCTCCTTCCTTTGCGGGGACAATTAGTTTCTTTCCTTTGTGAGAAGTTTGGTTGGAATGGGCTGACCTCTCGTCGTGGAAGGAAAGCCCTGTCCCTTGTGTCCCTGGGAGAAGCCACAGCATGGACCGTTTATGGTTTTTTCTTTTAACACAGCGACGGCTGCTTTGTTTTCTACATTTAGTTTGCATCTAAGGCCAGGACACGGCTCACGCTGTGTCCCTGATCCAGTGTTTAAAGCTTTGCTGTGATTTAAGTTTGGCCTGGGCCCTGCAGGGTTTAGCTTAATTTTTAAAGCTCTCAATGTGAATAATTCCTCACTGAATGCAGATCGCAAGAGGGGATATTGATTTAAAGCTTTAAAGCTGGTGGTTATGGATTAAAAAAAAAAAAAAAGAGGAGGAAAGAAGGAGATTTACTGTAGTCAGAGCTGGTTGCCTAAATGTTAGTCCCTTACAGACAGGCTTCTGCTGAGCTAGGTGTGGGAGCGATGGGGGAGCCTGGTGAATTTTAGCTTTAAATTGCTGGCTGCTGAGAATCAGCCCAGGGATACACTCAATTGCAATTCCCCCTGTCAGGGGAGCGTTTGTTTTAACTCCTTGTCCTGGAGTTAGTGTGGGTACGGACATCGTGGGGCTTCAGAAGCTGATCCGAACCCTTCCCCGGGCAGGGGGGGATGAGGAGGGATGTACTGGGTTGGGGCGATGCTGCTGTATGTCCTCATGTAGGGATATAGCTGGGGCAGCAGGTGAGGAACAGCCAGAACAGGGGTGTAGGGGTTCGAAAAGAAAACGGGAGGGAAGGGAGCTTTGGTAGAGGAAGATGCTACGGAAGACGGAGAGAGTTAAAGGCAGGGAGTATGTCCAGTTAGCAGGCAGGGCTCTGAGGTCACTAATGCTGTTTATTTGGATTTCAAAGAGGATCCTATTAGCCACTGTTGCGGAGAACTATTAATCAGTGGGATGGGAGGCAGGAGCTCAGGCTGGCCGGAGAAATCAGTTTCCAATGTCCTTGATGTCCTGCCGGGCTGGCGCTGCAGAGCATCCTGCACAATGACGGGTTTGTCTCGGACAAAGCGCTTCCAGCCAGGGGCTG
Source organism: Nesoenas mayeri (assembly GCF_963082525.1). NCBI lineage: Eukaryota > Metazoa > Chordata > Aves > Columbiformes > Columbidae > Nesoenas > Nesoenas mayeri. The sequence continues at coordinate 32,327,530 of NC_137554.1, read as the reverse complement.
TGGGTGGGGTTGGGAGCGCTGAACCCCCCCGCCTGTGACCAGCAGAGGGGCACAAGGCTGTGGTGCCCATGCAGACCCCTTCGCTAAATCCCATCTTGCCTTTGCTGTCCCGGGAGGTGTTGCCGAGCTGCTCTTTTTACACAAGTGCCCTGTTAAGAGTTTTTTGCTCTTACTGTCCCACAAGCACTAAATGGGTTTTAGAAGAGGATTTGGGGGAAAAAAGCAGCATTTCCAGGTGTGACTGTTTGTCATTTTTTGGAAATGTGATCTCCGGCTTGCCTTTTTGTTCTGATCGGGAGATTTCACGTGTGCCCAGGAGCAATTTCTAAAGGAGCTTTAAGCACCAGACCTGAAGTCACACTGATTGTTTGTGGCTTGGACTTGTAGAGCAGCCTCATTCTCCAAGCCTGGTGCTAGAACCTCTTCAAAAACTTCAGAAAGAATCCTCTGACCAGTTGGAAGAGCCATTTGCTGTGGAAAGACACCATAAATAATGCAGAAACAGACTTGCGAGTTGTCAGAGACAGGGTCAGAGGAGGGTTGCTTAGATAAAATTAAGATGTGTACATGATAGTTGAATCTGGAACAAAATGGGTTTGGCAATTTTTCCCCAGGAAAAGTGGCTGAAACCTCCTCACTTGCAATATCAAGTTCTTGCCAAAAACTGTTTATCTGGGATTTGATCTAACACTTCCTTTTTATTTAAATCCTGCAAATGCCATTAGGAAGAAGATATTTACCAACAATTGTTGCACTCAAGCTCCAAAAAACCCAGTCAGTTCTTTTTCTACGTTTAGATTTAACCCCCTAGTCTGACCCATTCAGACTTTGTAGGGAGTGATAACCAGAACTTTACAAAAAAGGGCAATAAAAATGGTCTTGTGCAAAACAATGGCCATCGCTCCAAGGAGCTTGATTAAGATCAAGAAGATCAAATCTCTGGCTGGACTTAAAATCCTTAATTGTCTGGCTTTTTGTCTGCAGAATGAATTTATAAGAAAAAGGAGAACCTGAGCCTACTATTTCAACACCCCTGGAATTCATTAGTAGAGCTGGGTTTCAGATACTCCCCTGCCTTGTTTTGGCTAAGTCCTTAAAATGGAAAACTGGAGATTAACATGGTAGGCCTGGGGTCATCTCATTGCAGAATATATAGTCTCAGACACACAAGATCCTTTTCTTCAGACGTCCCTTCTGGTTGCGATGTTTGGGCCTTTGCTTTGCTCCCTGGCTAAGAGCGGCGTTAATCATAGGACTGGAATTTGTGACTTAACCGAAGAGGCGTTTTAATGCTTTTCCTGTCATTGATCAGCAGGCTGGAAGCCACTGTCTCGGTAGCGTTGTCACGTTGACCTCTGTGATGGCACTTGATGGATTCCCATCCTCCTGGGTGCCTCCCAGCCCAGGAATGCCTTTCTCCTTTGGGAGGCGATGCTCTGAACTTGAACCCTCCATAGACAGAAAAGGGGCTTTTTGTGCAGACTGCAAAGGGCTCCTCTGTCTGCAGCGGGGCACGGCGAGAGACCTTCTGCATCTTTACTGCTGGAACACAAAAAAACCCCTTGCATCAGAACTTGCTATTTATATTTCTAGCTCTGAGACTCCTCAGCTGCATTATTAATGAAGCGTTTACCAATTAAGATAGATGAGTCTGCTCTTGAGGGTGTTTGTTAAGGTAAGGTACCTTATTAGCATATCTGATAGATACGGTGCCAGGTGCTGATTAAAACCTTGTTGACTCCCCAGGGACAGAAGTCTTGAGGAAATAAGGTGGAGAAAGGTGTCCCGTTTCCTTTCCTGGCTTTGGATGTGGGGGGAGCAGGAAGAGGAGCTGTGCATCCCCTCCAAAGGCACATCCCGGACCTCGTGAGCAGCTTGAAATGGGCACGGGGAGGAAATTAATCAGCCCAGATCAGAAATTCCAATAGCTGGAGCGATATAAGTGTGATTAATGCCTCCTGAATGCAAGAGGTGGAAAGACGCTGGGTTTGCTGCTCTTGCAAGGCCAGCAGTCTGTCAGGCAAGGAATTAGTTTCCAACACTGACCCTATGGATTCTGGAGGTCTGGAATTGATGCTTGCCTACGTTACAGCAGTTTGGCAGCTCACTAAATTAGGTTTGCAGGCAAAACGATGCTGCGAGGTGCAGCCAGCCCACATATGAAACCAATTTCTCCCTTTGAAACAGTACTAAGGAGGACGACCAGAAGAGAAACGAGATCATCTTTAGGTCTCTCGTGACCTACAAGAGTTGAGAAGTGTGTATTTGCTTTCCACATTTATTATAATATGGCAAAGGAACTATGTTGTAGGCTTTAATGATCTGCATGTGAAGAGTATCTTAAAATAGACTTTAAGATCTTCTTGGAGCATACATATGTATTTATATTTTTATGGCTATAAAAATATATATTTACTGAACACACTGGCTTCGTTTCTCCATCTGCTAAATATAGTCACGTATGAAAGTTATATAGAAAATATAATTTTCCCCTAAATTATCCTGCTGTCAGTCTGCTTTGATTTCAGTGTCGGCAGAGGCGAGGAGCGAGTTGAGATGGGCTCTGTCGTGCTGCCGAGCGGGTGTCTGGAAGCACTTTGCCTGAGGATGGGGATTACTGGAGGCAGGGTTGGTGGCACCAGCCTTTATTAAGACTTGCCCAACAGTTCATGAGATAAGACCCTCTTTTCAGTTTTACTTGTAATTTTATCAGGGTTTTAACCATCCATGCTTTCAATTTCTGTGCTGGATATCAACCTCAAACTGTTGGATTTCAGGAGGAAAAAAAAGAAAGGAGGAGTGTAAAATGGTCCTGCCATTATGGAGAGCCAGCTTGGAGAAGAACGTTGTTTTTTGTCCTGTTGAAGAAGTCAAGGAGCTTTTCTTGGAGCTTGCTCTGAAGCTCAGTGCAAGAGGAAGGGGGAGGAGGTGCCCACTTTGCGAGACGTCTTTGCCATCTCTCTGCAAACGTGGCCAAACCGATGAAAAGTTGGAATTTGCATGCACTCAGCAGAGACTGCTTTGATTCCGGGGCTGGTAATTACCCGAGTCCCTTCACAATGGACAAGGCTCCTTCCCACAGGGCTCCTCGGGGCGCCAGGCTGGACGCCGGCCATCCCTGGCCACTGACTCCCTGGGGCTTGCTGCACCAGAGCAGGATTTTCCTCTAATATCTGCAAGACGGGAGCAGACAGGGAGCGAGGAGCTTGTCCCTAATCCCAGCTGGGCAGGCAGTTGTGACGGGAGCTGGCAGGGAACACAGGAAAACAGAGATGCTCCAGACAGGGGCAGAGAATTGGGATAGAGACCTGAGGAGGGAGAACTTCCAGGGCTGGGGAAAAGCATGGGGTGGCGTTGTGCAACAGGGGCACACCGGGTCAGTTTGTGTCATTCTGCTATTTCCTAATTGTGCAGCTGCAGTAATGGCCCTTCGCCGGGTGCCGTGTCTCCGGTGCGGCGCTTGCAGGGGTCTGCAGAGGTGCTTGCGCCACGTTTGGGAGATCAGCAGATGGATTCTCTAAAGCTTTTACAATAAGTGCAAGCACTTTCAAAAAACGGACTGTTCCTCTTGCAAACTCCAGCTCAAATAGTCACTTTAAAATAAATACACTTCTGTAGTGTCTGCAGTTGGGCCTGGCTGGAGAGGCTGGAGTCTGCCTTGTGGGAAGCGTCGTGATGCTGGAGTTTGTTTTTGTTCATTTTTGGAGTGTTTTGCTGAGAAGGAAGCAGCCCGTCTCTGGGTGGGATCTGGGAAGGGGGACTCCACCATTCCTGTTTCCACTCTGCTGGGCTTGGAGCAGGAATTTGGAGAGCATTGAGATAGCAGTCACAAGCAACATGTCTCCGGACAAGAGGCTGTTGAAGAAGATGCCGTCTCTTCATTGTTTATTCCTGTCTGGTCATCTGGGAGCTGATCACTGATGGATGGGAGTGCTCCTGGTTCACGTCTGCAGCAGAGTGAGTGGGTCCGTCGAGCTCTCTTGGACCTTCTGCTTCCTGACTCGCTCGTGTCCCACAATGGCAACGTGGCAGGACATCCCACAGTGTGGGAGGACACCATTGCAAATGTGCTGAAGGTCCAGAAATGACCGTGGTCACTCCAGCATATGTAGGGAGGCTTCACATCTGCACCCCTAAGTGCCAAGGAGGAACCTGCTGTTTGGATTTGAATTGATGCGTCCAGCTGCCAGAGCAGAAATTTATAGCTATGGGGAGGGCAAAGGTAGCGATGGATCAACTTTAAAAGGTGTTAGTGGTTTTGCCTTTCCCTTTGCTATCAAAGGAGCATCGTGGTAAAAGGCTGCCTCCATGCTGCTGTCTACCAGATATGAGGGGTTGGATGCTTGAGGAAGTGGGAGCGAGTGGATCCTGTGTTTGGGATGTGTTTCTTTCGTCAAGGATGTGATTTACTGAGAGGCAGCAGGAAGGAGAGTTTGTGGGGGAGAGCCTGAACAAAATGGGGCCATGGGGAGCTGGGCGGCTGGCATGCTTGTCGGTGTTTTCAAGAAGGTTTCCTTGTAAGCGTTTGACGAACATTTGCTCTAAATTCACAATCAAATTCTTTCTTCTGTTGTACAAAAAAGCTACCAATGAAAATAGACGAGCTCTCTGGGTCATTTCCAGATGCCCTTAGTGAGGCAGAAGTGTTTATTTTTTATGGGCCAATTTTTGTAGTCTACCAGAACATCTTGTACTGTCTAATGCCGCATGGAGCAATAGCTCTGCAGAGTGTGTTTAATAAGAGCAATGAGCTCTCAGGGATATTCAAATCAGAGTTAGTTTCCTCGCATGTACGCACTCGATAGTATGTGTTATAAAACATCTGGATCCGCAATTGCACTAAAGAAATCAAATGGCCAAGTCAACCTGAAAGTCGCACTAGGGCTCTGCCAGGGGAATCACCATGGGCAGCCCTTTCCTCTGCTGCAGGGACCTTGAGCAGATGGCCCTTTCCTCTTCTTTTTTCTTATTTTCCTCCTCTTCAGGATCTGCAAATCAGGAGTAAAAATCAGCTTTGAATTCTCTGTCAGCATGAGGAACCACAAGTCAAAAAGGGGCTCTCTGGCTGTGGTTCCACAGCTGCGTGGGAGGTGAAGAGCCCTTGGCTCTCCTGTCTCTGCATCCACCCTTCTCCTGCTGCAGTTCTTGGCTTCACCTCCCAGGTCTGGCCTTCTGCTGCGGGTGGTACTGGCGCGGCGCTGGATTGCGTAGGAGGATGTTGGCGGCAGCGGCTCCACCGCAGCATCCCAGCTCTCTGCCGTGCCTCCAGCCCGGTCCCTGCATGTCGAGGTGTGCAGTGCCCTGCTTTGGGGCTTCTTGTGCCTTCCACCTGGCCTGTGAGCTGCTGGGCAGGTAGCTGAGTGTCGTGCATCCAAGGTGAGTGATGGTGTCCAGAGAAGCATACGTGCAAGGAAGGCCTGCACAGGTGCTTCCCCAGAGCCCTTGGTGTGAGCTCTCTCGCTGTTAGACATGCTCCTGGCAAGGCTTTTCCATCAGCCCCACAAGGCAGGGCTTGCTCCCTTTCAGAAGGACCGCTGTCTGTCTTCCATCGTGCCCTGGGCTCTTTCTCTACACATTTACCGCAGGAAATGAGGGCGGTGTGACAGGCAGCGGCTGGAGGACTGTGCCACTGCGTTGGCTTTGGCAGTCATGGCGCCAAAGGCTGGGACATGGTTGGTTGGGTGAATTTGCTGTTTCTTTTTGACCCTAAAACCAATCTTTCCCTTTGTGGATAAGTGTGTAGGGGGATGACGATCCATTAAAACAGATTTAACCTTTCCAATAGGAAATCTGTTCAACAGTGACTTTTATCAATGGCCACTGTCCTTTGGAAATGTCCCTGACATCTCCATGTCCCTGTGTGGTGTGACTTGGTTAGAAGGCTTTGCTGTGCAGATGGAATAGAGCTGTAAGCAGCTCCATTTCACTGAAGGAGCTGGCAGAAAAAAGCAGCTCTTGGGAAGCTGTGCTGCTTTCTCTGTCTTTGCTACATCAGGGGAAGGGAGAGCAAGAGTTTTACATTAGGGGTTTCTGAAATTACTCATTGCAGACTGGGAGAACATGTCCCCCTTGGCTTGGAAAGGCAGCGGGTTGTGTTTTAGACGAAGCCTGTTCAGTGCGGGTGGCAATGCGCTACATTCGGCAGGGAAACCAGCTACCTCCTGTTTCAAATCAGGGTGGGAGATGCGGTGGGAATCGGCCCTGGAGCACGTTTGCTTGTTGTTGGCGTGGGCAGTTTGCCTGTGAAGCGTGTCAGCGTGGGTGGGGGAGCCAGGAGGGACCCAAACTCGTGTCCAACGCTCACATAGGGTTGTTCCCTTGGTGCTGCACCAGTAATTTGAGTGACATTTGAATTACTTGCTATAACCTGCTTGCAGATGCTGTGAAGTGATGCTCAGCCCTTTCCAGTGTGGCTTGCCGAAGGGACCAAGTCCCAAGGATCTGGGACCATTCTCCTGTTCACGTTTCTCTGTACACCCCCAAGCTATTTGTGCATGTGTGTGCGATGAGCTGGGTGTAAGCCTGAGCTACTCCAGTCAGTGCTGGTGCGCTGGGGACCCCCGAAGGGGTGTCTCATGCTCTCATACATGCTGTATGTGCTTCATGAGGGTGCTGAGAGAAGCAAACTGGAAATGATGGGCTGAGCAGACGAAAAATTTCCCTGGGGTGCAACATGTGGGTTCCCCCACCCCATGTGTGATGCGTTAGAAACCAACAGCCCTTTTCTGTGCCTGTACATCCCAACTGCACTCTCCTCATTCAGCGGGAAAAGGACATAAATGGGGGTCCTGCTGGGGTAAGTGGGGAAACTTGCTGCTGAAACAGGTTCCCATACCAGCATGGTACAACTCCAGATGGCACTGCCTTGGTGTAATTAGTGATATACAGGTGGCACGGTGGACCATACGCAGCACCACTCAGCCGCACAGCTGGGTCTGCAGTGCGCAGTGGTGGAGATGGGTCTTTTCTTCCCTTGCAGCTCCTAGTGGGGAGTCCTGCTAATTCCTTTGAAGATGCAAGTCTTGGTATGACTGCCCTGCTTGGGAGGCAAGCCCACCCTTTGGTCTGATCCACTTGCCCTCATGGCTGTATGGACCATCTGCAGGAGCAGAGGTTGTGCAGAGGATGGGTTGGGGCTGGTGTGCCAGCAAATGCCCCAAAAGATTTCATGCCTCATCCAGGAGGGCTTCATGCTCTCTATAGTCTGGGCAACACATCCCCTGCTTGACCTTGGGTCATCTTTTGTACAGCTCAGGTGCTGTGTGCTGAAGCTGAACAGAAATGGACAGAAATCATATAGGTTTTGGTGAGTGTGTTTTACCGTGCAGCGTAGGTACAGTCAGAAGCTGGATGGTTGAATAACATTTGAAGGAGAAAATGTTTGTCCTGAACCCTGGTGCTTGATCGTCAGTTCTGAACATGCCTTGTGATTGTCTTTATTTTTTGTGTGTCTATCTGTAGAGCGAGAGTGATAATTAATGCAGAATTGCTCTCCTGGGTTCTGGCAAAGCCAATTCTAATTTTCTGAAGTCTGGTCAGGAGTACTGAAGGTGCAGTTTTAGGCAGGGCTGCAGGTTGAACATTTCTCTATTTGGCTCTTGTTACTTTGATTGTAAAACATGACTTGGAGATATTCAGTTAGCATTAAAGTCAGAGCGTCCATCTAAACCAGGGAAGTGCTGGATTTCAGATGATTACATATTCCAAAAAATTACCTTAGCTTGACCTTGGAAGATGGGACAGCCAGCATCAGATTTATATATTTTTAATGCACCTTTTCATTTTTAACTTCTTTTAGACAGGCTTTTTTCCTTTATAGAGCTTTCTTTCTGCAGCGTTTTGTGAATGCACTGGTTGTTTTCTAACGAGCCAAATAACTTCAACCTGCTCCTTAAAATACCTCAGTGAGGCCTAGAAGGGACATTATCCCAGCTTTGCAGTCAGGGAAACCAGAGCCCAAAGAGGGCGAGAGTTTCATTTCAGAGGTCCCCGGCAGTTGCGATCCTCATTACAAGCAATGGAAACTGGGGTTGTTCTCAGCAGCGTTGGGTCTCCAGCCCCTGTGAGCCGGGCAGGAGACCATGGGTGTTCAGAGAGCTGGAGCTCCAGTCTCACCCAAGAACCATTCACCAGGAAAACGCTCATCTTGGAGAAGTGCCAGGGGGTTGGTGGAAGGGACCGTGTCTGGGAGTGACACGGGCTGGGTGCTGCCACGTCGCCTCCCCAGCGGTGCGGAGTGAAGGATGCTCGGAGGCTGCCCGCTGGGGAGAGGTGGGTGTTTGAAGTGGGGACCTGTTTCACAGAGCTGGGACCACACAATGGCTGGTGGTTTCGCCCGTGTCTCTGGAGTGGGGAGGGGGCGATGAGATACATGCTGCTCGCATGCCTGTGCTCCGGCTTGATGTGGTCTCGCCGAGCAAATCAAAGCTTTTGCTTTGAAGGCAGTGGAGGGGGAAGGGGCCATCTTTGTTCTGCTCTTTGGAGAGCACTGGAAATCCTTCAGCCTAGAAGACTACACCCTTCATTATCCTCTGTGTTATTGGCCCCAGATTGGAAGTATGGCTCTGTCATGTGAAGTATTTGGTTATTTATATGGTTAATGTCTAACAGAGTTGGAGTATTAGAATTAAAGAGGGGATGAGCTTCCAACTTTGCATGGTTAAGGGCTAATAAAATTTCTCTGATCCAGTGTTGTTCTTCCACCAGAGGGGATTTTTTACATTAGCTTTGGAGTGTTAAAAAGACATCTCCTGTATTTGAGGCAGATGGATCTGTTGGCTTCAGACAAAGTGAATGTGCAAAAGTGTCAGATTAAATATCCAGTTGGTGCAGATGCAGGTGGCTGAAAGTTTCAAGGTGAGTTTAATTGACATCTTCAATGGCAGTAGCTGGGTTCGGCAGCCTCTGCCGTGGCGACCGCGTGGTGTCCACAGCCCACCCTGGGTGCAAAGAAGCAGAACACAGGCTGGGCGAGCAGTGGACTGGAAGGTGGAGCGTGGCAGGAGGCTGGGCCACCCAGCCTTGGCTTTGCCACTCATACCAGCCTCAGCCGCACTGTTTCGGCTGTTGACTCACTGTAGGACGGCCTGCAAATGGCAACTGGTGCATCTTCCAGGGGTGTTGAGCTAGGATAGCATTTTCCAGGTGTTTGGCGTGGGGATTGCAAAGGTGTGCCTGGGGCAGCCCCTGCGGCTGGAGCGGTCCAGGGGACAGTAAGAGATGAGGACAGCAGTTGAGGCTGGCTGAGCTTAACAGAGCCTGTGATGGGATTGATGTAGCAATGGGTCTGTATTTCATTTCTTTTTTATTTAGTTTACTTAGACCTACAGGTCTGGTGTTGTCTTCCCCCAGCACACTTCATACCAATTGCCTAAATCCAGCAACTTCTCTTGGTGGCACAGAGCTCTTGAAGTTGAACTCCTTACCACTTGCATGATTGGAGATACTGAGGACAGCGTGGCTTTTCATACCTATCTTAAGGTGAAGGCTGAGGGATGAGGGCTTTGTGGCATCCTGGAGGTCCCATGGGGTAGAGTGCTTGTGACTGCCCCAGAGGCTCCTCAATGCTGTCGCTCACTTAAAAATCAGGTTGATTTCTAGTAAACCAACAGGACTGAAGGCAGCCAGGACTGCAGAGTTGCTGCTTGTATTTTAGGTGTCCTGATTATCTGCTCCAGGTTTTCTTTCCCTCTTACCTCCCACTCACTCCTGCCTGCACAGATTCTGAGTATACTGGGAATGTGATTTGCCTCTACTTTGGTCCGGTGTACCGATATGATTGATAACTCATGTTGTACTGCTGACAGCCATTTTTATCCTTTCCTTTTGGTTGGAGAAAGAAGGAGGGATGTATGAAAGCAAGGCTGTTGGAATTGCGTGGGTGGAAGATCCAGAGATTATGTTTTGCCTTTGCAGATGTGCATCATGAGCGTGATGGGATCTCTGCTCCTCCTTGTCCTTCCAACCATTTCTCCTCCGTGTCAAGGATGCAAGAAAGTGCTGATGTGTCTTGTACCTGCAAGCATCACTTGCTTGTTGGCTGGATGGAGCCAGCCTGCTTTCAGCTCTCCCGAGAAGCGCTTGTCTTTCCATCCATGATGGGTTCATCTCTAGGTTTAACAGACTGGTTTCCCTAAACAAGGAACTGAATTGATATTAGAAGAATACACCTCTTCTGTAAGATGTCGAGGTCATGATCCATGAGAGCAGCCTGTAGACTGCGTTTTCAGACCTGTTCATCGCCAAGATGCACTTAGCTTTTATTTCAAAATTTCTGGTTTTATTTACATTTCACCTGCTAGGTCCCAGATTTGGTGCATTCTCCTTCTGAAGGCGGCTGAGCCCTCAAGCTGCTGTAGAAGCTTGTGGGGTTTCCATCTCTTGTGGAGGAAACACAGTGTGGAAATTGACTCCTAAGGGCAACAGCAAGTGGAAAGCGTGATCCAGCATATACAAGTATTTATTTTTTAAAGACAAGCGGCAGTGTCCTGTCCCTCTGCCCTATGCTCTCCCTATTTCAGATTTAAAAAAAATTCTTGTTTGTCTTAAGGAAGATAATTAGTAAGGAATGGCAATTGCTCTTTAGAGAGAGAGGCTGCTGAAAGCTGTGATCATTTTAGTTTGGCACGTGTGTTATCCTCATCGCAGGGGCAGGACGGAATCTACCCACATGGACCCATTTTCAGGTGTCATCTCAATGAGGGCGACTTTCCCAGCATCGGCCCTGACCCCTCCCATTACCGCAGTTTAGTCTGCAATTACGCGCCATCCTCAGCCTGGCGGCTGCTGGATTTTACCCAAAACCTTGCAAATATTCCACATTGAGCCAAAGGATGTCACCTGGGGGGAGGGCAGGGCTGAGGTTTCCTTCCCAGCGAGGCTGCGGTGGCGCGTGGGCTCCTCGCATCCCTCGCTCGGTGCTTCACAGCCGCTGTCCCTTGGCACTCGCCTTTGCTCCCGGACCCTGCTGTGCCTCAGTTTCCCCGCTCCTGGCTCAACACGGGGTGGGGAAGGCGGTGGGGAGATCCCCAGCAGCTCTGCCTGCTGGATGGGTGAGACACCCCAAGCCAGGATGTGTCACCCACGGTGTGAGGATGCTCCCCCTTTTTTGGGGGTGTCTGTAGACCCTCTTTCAAGGGTTAGGGAAAGATTTTCTCTGCTGCTTCCCAGTCTAATACCATGTAACACTTGGGTTATGTGCTGATTAGGGTGATTCCTAAAACCCTTTGCTGAGACTGTGGGTAAAACTGCCTTCTCTCAAATTACCAGCTTCACTTTTCAAAGGGAAGAGAGGAGTCGACTCCCCAGTCGCTCATCTGGTTTTGCTTTTTACTCAGTTTCTGTCCAGTTCTGCTAAGCTCATTGTGTTTTTGGTTGCTTCCAATTTCAAGTTGAGATAAATCTGCTGATAACCCTCTGGCGCACGTGGTTTCTGCTGCCAGGGAGCCCTGCCTGGCTCTCACCACCGAGCATCGCGGCAAACCAGGGGCTGTGGGAGGCTGCCGGTTGGGGTTTCACTCTGCTGGGGCTTTCAGGTTGTATTTCAGCCAGCCAGTAGATAGTTGGCTGGGATATTGCAGCCCTTTTCCATTCTTTTTCCCCATCCTTCTTTTTCCCCATCCTTCTTTTTCCCCTTCCTTCCCCAAGGGACTTCATTACTCAAATAGGTCTGTGGTTAGAGGAGTTGGAGACTCTCCATCCACCGCCAAGTAGGACCTCATGCTCCATAATGGGAGAAAACCACCACTAAATGCCTCACGTCACGCTTTTCCCCTTTGGTCCTGTGTATTTGGCGTTAGCTGCACAATATAGGTTTCCTTTTGTTTTAACTGTGATGAATTCCAGGGAGAGAGAATGGATCGCTCCCTTGTTTTTCTTTCTACTGTAGCCCCAGCCATCCCGATGACAGATCTTGTCATTACGTGGTGTCATTTTAGATGTTTGCACTGCACCAAAAGCAAATGGAAGAGCCTGCAGTATAGGCTGTGGATTGAATAACAATGTTTTTCCAGAAAAGAAAAGAAAATCTGTGAAGTTTTTAATCAGAAACACGAGTTTCGCAGAGGCAGCCCGTACACCGCTCCCGACCCAGCGAAGCGGTGGCTCGCGTCTCCCTGGGTATCAGCCTTTGTGAGCCTTTGTGTTTCTGGAGGCTGTGAAGCTGTGGTGTCATCTGGAACTCGAGAAGCAGGAGGACTCGGGTTTTCCCGTGTGTGATGGATCCTTAAGGACAGCTTTCCAGTTGCAGGCTCTTCACTCAAGCAGAGGTTTGTGACGTGCAGCAGGGAGATGCTGGGGACAACACGTGGCCAGAGGAACTAGGGTGGGCAGTACTGAGGGGCTTAAATCACCACATGGGAATCTGCTTCTTGTGAAATGCCTACATGCTAAAACCAGTGAAAACTGCTGATGCAGGAGAGTGAAGCATCTTTGTCAGGCATCTGTCTCCCAACTGCCTTCCTTTCAAGCGAGAAGAGCTGCTGGGGATGTTTCTGCTCCACAGACCTCCCGCTGCCTTCCTGACGTCTCAGAAGGGTCATGTGAAAGCTAACGTGATCAAAAGGGGTTTTAAAGTGTTATTTAAAGCATGATGACTGTTCTGCAGAGCGTTTTTGGGCGATTTCACTGCTCGTCAGCTGTGACCCCAAACTTCACTCAGGAGTCTCACCATGGAGGAGATACTGGCCACTGAGAACTTGCATGTGGTTGCCTTGCTTGGGTTCGTCTTGTCCCTCTTTGATTTTTCTTATAGATGCCTTGATGTTACACTCTGAAGGGTGTTGATCTTCGTGGATGGCGGCAGTGGACAGCGTGTCAGGGGTCCCTTTTGTGGTACCATTTGTGGGGCTTGGCGGAATGGCCATGGCAAGGAGTCCATCTGCTCTGGCACAGCCTCTGGGCTCCATGGAATTGTCTGAGTAAGGTTGGGTGTGATGTATAGTTTGATAGGACTGGAGGATATCCAGCAAAACCCGGTTCTTGTTGAAGAGGTAGAAAACCCATCCACTCACAGGTTGCACTGTGCTTGGGAGCTGCCAGAGCGCACTTGGATGCTTTGCAGGTTTCTCCACTGTCAGAGTTGGTGATTCTCAGATACCCTCAACAGACTTCATACATATGATGGATGGAAGCCTTGTGACCCCCCAGGGATGTGCATAACCGCTGGCATCCCTCCTATGAGGGACCAACAGGGGATGGGGGACCCTGGTGTGCAGGCAGGACTATTGCAGGAAGAGTGCAGAGCCAAGATGGAGATATTGGAAGCACAACATGACAGCAAGCGTTCCCTCCTCCACACTGTGGTCCTGCTGAATGTCCCCATGTAGCTTATCCTTTCCCAGCTCTGTGCTGAGATCCCGGGGACAGGAATCATTTGCTTTCCTCAGTGATGTGGGGCAGATGTTACACCTCAGGATGCGAAGTCCTCCAACCTCTCACTAAACGTTTCCTCTCACTTTGTAACTTCTGGGTTGAAAGCAAGCTGGAAAAACGTTTTTTTCCACACAAAATCAAGGTGTGTACCCTTCCTCCTTCACTTCAGTTTTTGTTGGACATGGAAATTCAGCATCAACCTCCCCAAGCTTGACACCACCCCTCACCTCCTCTTCTGGGATTGCTCTGGTCAGGGTTGTCCCCGAGGGCTGGTGGCCAACCAGCCACTGGTGTGCAGCATTTATTTGAATGACTCCCTGTCTTGGAATTAAAGTCCCTTCCTTCAGAAATAATTAATACACTCACAAAGTTTCCTAAAATGATTCTGGAATAAAATGTCCACAGCGGAGGCTGAGCTGGAATAGAAATTGCTGAATAATTCATTCTGCAATGAGTGGTTAATTTCCCTATATGGAGGAACCCTAATAAGCTCCAAATTTCAGGCTTTGCTGATTTGGGGGTAGAAGGGGAAGGAAACCACTAAGTCTTTGTGAAGCTACTGAAGTGAGCTAAACCGTTTAAGTGTAATAATACTTTTACAATATAGAAATTGTTTGGCTGTGGTCTCCTTAGTAAAATTCAATGGCAAAAACAAAAGAAAAAGGGTGGATTTATTATCAATGGGAGCTGTAAAAGTTGGCAGGAGAGCGGTGCCGTCCTGGTGCCTGCTCTGGGGGTCTGGGCCCAGCTCCCAAGTGGAGGATGGAGAGGAGAGATACCAAAAGGTGTCATCTCGGACATCTTTTCTGCTCTTTGGGGGAGTAGTTTCAATGCAGAGCCCTTTTCTGTGCTTAAAAGCGAGGTTTTGGGAAGGAAGTTAATTGACCTTTTCAGCAAATCTATTACCAAGGCCATTACCACAAATGCTACTGAAATGTTTTGTAAATATAATGTTCATTTAACAACATCGCCAATAACTTAGAAAGTCAGACTTTATCCTCCCTTAAAAAAAACCCAGAGCTATTCTTAGTGGAAAAAATGTCTTTTTTGGGAAGAATTTGGAGCAGATTTTCATACTGAATCTAGGCTGCCTCACTCCCTCAGAAGGCTTCTGAGAGCCAGGAAAATTATCACTAATAACTTCCCTATAAATTGTAGAGCTGCTATTTTAAGGTCTGGTGTCTTGGGGAGGAGCAGGGTGGTGTCCTGCTTCCCTCCATTGCTGCGCGATGCCCTGCTTTGATTCTGGTCCTTGTTAAGCTGGCGGCTGGTCCTGCCCCATGCAAATAAACCAGGATGCTCCAAGGCTTGGTTTTGCTTTTGATTTTCCATATTGGTGGGTTGAGTTTGGGTTTTGGTTTGGAGGTGGCCCACTCCAGAGGCAGCTTTAAGTGGCAAAATGTGCACTGAGTGCAATTTATCTTTGGGTATTTGGAGGCTGCTCCCCAGCCTGAGGGTAAGACCTGGAAAAGCTGCCAATGCAGAAGGGAGGTCACATCTCAGAAAAGCGAGTTGGCAAGGAGAGCAGATACATAGGGAGGAAAGGATGTCCATGGCGCTGGAGTAACTTCGTCCCCAACCAGAGGGTGCCCAGGGATGAGCCCTTAACTTGGGGGCAACGGCTTAAGGGCTCTGGCATGGGATGCACTTTGCTTTTAGGGGTCAGGATGATGTTTTTGTGAGGCTAAGAGTTATGTGAATTGCCACATAGAAAAGAGGATGGAGGGAAGAGCACTCGCTGCTCCGCTGGCTTTCGACTGCGTTGAAGATCAGCGATCTCACCATAGTGACGCTTGCATGGAGGGATAAGAGGCATTTCCTAATTAAAACCTGCACAAGAAGCCAGCTTCTCAGCTGTTGGAAGCCTGGATGGCTCCCTTGGAGCTGGGATATGACCCCCTGCTCAGCCTCGCATGTGAATTTTGGCATCTCCCATTGGTTTCCTTGGGGCAGCCGGGGTGGTGACAGCACGAGGCTGGGTCTGCTCTGTGCAGCCTCGGCTGATGGGACGCACGAGCCCAGAAACTCCACCAAAAAGTGCATTTCCGCCCTGTGGATATTTTCTTTCATGCTTGAAAACAACCCTGCATCTTAGAAAACACCTGATCTATAACAAAGAACTGCATTGCTCCTCGTTCGGACACAGCTGCTCTTGAACGCAGAGAGAGGAGGGATGCTTTTGGGATGGTCACAGAGACATGTTGCTTTTTCTTCCTTGATGTAGAGAGGGTGCATTTACCGCTTCTGCCAAAAAATGCTCTGCACATTCTCATCCTTCTGATTTCTCATGGTTTTAAGAGAGCTCTTTGTATTCAAGCTTACCATGAGATATACTGTAGCAGTAAAGAGCAGAGACTTGACAGCATTTTGCCACCAGTTATTATGTGGGCAGCACATGTTAGCAAAGATGCAGTGAACCTTTCCTTGTCAAAGCCCTTTCTATTGCTTACGCCGCTGAAAAAATGGCATTCGGATTGGTTTGTGTTAAATCTGAACTGCTAGTGGAAGAATTCAGCTTGCAGGGGTTTACCTTAGCAGAGGAAATCAGTCTGAGCTTTAAAACTGGTTGTATTTTTTCCTTCTTCCCCCAAACCATATGTCTTTGGAGCAAGGGTTGTGCATCTGGGTAGATTAAAAACCCATTTGCTGGCAGGCGGCGGAAGGATGTGGAAGGTGATGTGGGGAGGAGTGGTCTTGGCTTTGGGGCTGGCAACAAAGATCAAATAAACCCGGGTCTTCAGGTTCGGATGGGCAACAAAGAGCACCCTGGGTTGGGGAGAAAATGGGGGAACAGTTTTGAATATTTCGGGGGAATGTCACAGATCGGGACCAGTCATCTGGAGCACAGGGTTGGTGCAGCCACCCCCGAGCTGGCGAGGGGGAGGAAGAAATACTCCATTTCAGGCTTCTAGATAAACAAACACCAGAAATCTCATAAGGGTAATAATGGAAATCACTGGGAAATTGAGTTAATACAAGGGCATCTGTGTAAGTGAATGCTTGGGACAGGGAAACGGCTTTGTCCTTTAACTCTACTAATGCTGGAGCAGATGGGAAGCGCGGAGTGCTTCACGCATTAGCTGGCTCGGATAAAGAGCAAGGCAGAGGCCGGTCCTTGTGGCTGATTAGAGGTTAACAGGGATAGAAACCAGCGGATTGACTCTTCATTTGCAGGGGGTGTTGTGGGATCAGAGCAGATGGCAGAGAGAGCGTCCCTCCAGCTTACTCAGCTGCTCAGAGGAGCTTACGGCTCCCTCCAGCACAAACAGCCCCGCTTGCATCTCCTCTGTTTACAGCTGCAGCTCCTGCTTTTTCCCCAGCCTACCCTGAGGGACAGTATTTCTCCTAAACCTGTGGTAGTTGGTGTGCGAGGCCGTAGGCGTGTGAGGGGACACTTGGCGGCACGGCGCATCCTCTCTAACTCGGCCGTATCCCTTTGTTACAGCTCCTCCAGCATCGGCTCAGCCGCGGGCACGGCTCCTTCCCGGCGGCTTCTAATGGCCTTTGTTAGCTCTGCAAAGGCCAGAGGTGCTTTTCCAGGATGGTGATGGCTGGGAAAGGACAGGAGCATGGTGGGGACTGGGGAGGAGGGCTGAATGGGGGGAAAAATGTAGAGCTGAGAAGGAGCGGCTGCCCTGTGCTGGAGCAGCATCGTCCCAGCCGGCCAGCGCCTGCGCCCTCCATCCCTGCCAAGGTCTCGCTCAAAGGCAACACCTTTGCCTGCGGTCACAAAAGGAAACTGCTCTGGGGAGGAGGGGGATGTAAACTCATACCAGCTCTGCTCATTGACTCCCTGGAAGGCTGGATTCTCTATTTTGCAAGGGAGAAATGGCAATTGATTCAGCATTACCCTCTTTCTTTTTGTCTGCCAGTGCTCTGAAAAGGCACATTTTATCTATGTGTGACAACACCTGCCTAGGGTGCCTCTCATTGAGCCGCGCTGAATCAAAAGAGCAACAAGAAAAGTGGGTTTAATTGCACACATCTTCAGCGGAGTCTTTCTTGCACTGGCAGCACAAAAGGCCAGCTCTGCGCTGGTTGAATGGAGCCCGGGAGGGCTGGGGCGCGCCGTACTCTCCGTTACTATCGGAGGCAGATGATTCACTTTGCTGGAGCACTGTCATGTGCAAATGAGTTCATGAGCCCATCTCCTTTCCAACTGCAAGGTCAGGGACTGAGCAATTGTCAGCATCAGCCGGCTGGAGGAATTGATCTAGAGGCTGGAAAGCTTTGGGAGATTTTACTAACCTCCACTTCCCACTGCGTGAGCACCGACACCTTCCTCCCACGGGTGTTGTCTATGTTACAAATATTGACCGATTTTAAGTTCACGTTTGGAAAGCTGCTGTTTTGAGGCATGGAAATGTGACCGAGAATGGCTTATAAATAACACTTGGTGCAGCAATTATTATTCATTGCTAGTTATGGCTTTCACACAGTGGAAAAACAAATGGTTTTTCCACTAGGAGCTGGAGCTGCAGTCCGTTTAATCACTAAAGAGCTTGGAATTGCTTTAGTTTAAAATACCTTTCCACTGTGGTTTGGAAATTAAAAAAATATATTTATATATATATTTGGGTCATGTTAACCTAGTGTATACGACTTGAGCTGAGGGTTCAAGTTTACCTCGGCTGCATCTGCTGAGCCCCAGAAATATCCACGTGTTTGTTCCCATTCGGTTTTGCAGAGCTCCTGCCCACAGGAAGGCAGAGCAGCCCAAACACGAATTGGAAACGGGGTTGGTATGACTAGAGATGGGGTCCTGGGAGCTCAGCATGGGGCACAAGAGCAGCGAGGAGCTGCGTTGCTGTCCCCTGCAGCCACCCCTCTCCAGGTGGGATGCAGGGGAGTGCAGCTGGTGCCTTTGGGAACCTGTGTGCATGGGCTTTCCATCACGTTGCTCCTAAAGGAACCTGCCCAAAATACCAGCCTCAGTTACTAGGAGGTTGCTTGAGGCTTTGGCAGGCAGGTGTGGGCGTGAGTTCTCCACGTACAGCCTCAGGCTGCATCCCACCAGTGGCCCTTGCCCAGGGGGATGGACGTGGTTGCGCGTTTCCTTCTGCAGAGCTTTTTCATGTCCCCCTTTGAGGTTTCCACAAAGACTGGGAAAAGCCTACACAGAAGGCAGAGGAGCCACAGTGACGTGAAGAAACACTCCCTCCATTACCCATGCATTACTGGTCCTCATCTTCTTGTGCAGCAACTTCAGATGGTCTCTGGGCTGGGATGCGGAGATGGCTGCTCTGGTGTGAAGGCGACCATCTCCAGGCTAGGGTGTAGAGATGGCTGCTCTGGTGTGAAGGCGACCATCTCCAGGCTAGGGTGTAGAGATGGCTGCTCTGGTGTGAAGGCGACCATCTCCAGGCTAGGGTGTAGAGATGGCTGCTCTGGTGTGAAGGCGGCCTCCCCGGCAGGATTGTAGTAGCGCTCCATGAAAGGCAAGCAAGTGCTGCACCTGGGAAGAGCGAGCTAATGTTTCCAAATGGCACAACTTTGCGGATGACAACTGTGACTCCTGCTGGGGCCGCGGTGTGAAATGTGGGGGACAGCCACAAGCAGCGGCTGCCGGAGGGAGCAGAGCTGAGTTCTCCAGTTCCCAGACAGTGTTGTAGTTATTGGGTACTTCTCTTCCTCCTCTTCCTCTTCATGGGTGTTGGAGGACTCCTCATGACACAGTTATAAGAAGGGAAGGGATTACGCCTGGGTTTTGCGTGTTTCCAGGCTTTAAATTTGCACCTGTGGTCTGCCTGTCTCCAAACTTTAGGTATTTTGACGTAATCAGCTTGGAAATTGGCTTTACCTTCTACGGTTCGTTGGAGGACCCAAGGCTAGAGGTCTCCAGAGCTGGCCTGGAGGTGTGTTGGAGCTGCGGGACAGGCTGGTAGTCTCTCCTGACAGGTGGCTTTGGACACCTGGGTTAAAAATGCTCAGCTGAAAGACAAGCTGCTCTTTCTTACAGAACTGGAAGGGTTTGCAAAGCTCCTTTTGCTTGAGTAGGTTTAGAGATCAATGAATTCTCCATCTTGGTTAAAGATAGTTCTGTTGAGGCTTTAGTGGTCTTGTCTTAATAGGACAATCTCCTGTGCTGGAGCTCCTGCTAAAGGCTTGATCCTTCAGAGCCCAGGGGTGTTCTGTGAATCTGTGCTCCTCTCAGCCCATGGAGTTTATTGGCTTCAAAAAGGAGAGTGTTGCCCAGCTAATGACTTTAGAAGTGCCACTGGTGTGGGGCTCACGAACTCCAAGAAGACATTTCTAGGGTCTATTTTAATTTAAATCAGAGGCACACCATCCTGCCGCACTAATGCAAGGTCCTTCCTCCAGTGTTTTGTCTCTGTTTGATGGGTAAGTGGGATTAAGAAGATGTGCTCATCATGCCATGTGTGCCTGTGATTTGTGGCACCTTTCTGTGTTCTTTCTGGGGCAGGTATGAGCACTTGGCTCCTTTTGCAACCTGGATCAGAGGCATCCACTGGAAAGCATCCCTGGTTAAAGTAGGGGAGGCTGTTCTGGGGGTGACGCTGTTCTTGGGACAAAGCTGGGCTCTGATGGGTGTAACAAGTCTGTAGTTACAAAGATGTTATTTAATTATTTTCTGTCGTTTTCAAGCCCTGGCACTGTGACTTTGCTGGCAGCAAATCAAACACCAAGTTAGCTTATATTAAGGAACAGAAGATGAAATCCTAGATAAGCACTTAGCTATAGGAATGTCTTAAATTGAAATATGCAGGGGAAACTTGGAGGAAAGTGTTTCATTTTGCTCTCAGTGCTAGCCAGACCCTGAGTCTGCAGCCAGGGCGGTGTTTCTCTCTGCTGCGGTGCTGGTATCACCTGCCCCACGTGCTTCTTGGGATATAAAGTGAACACTGAGGAGTATACGGTGACACCTGTCCTCCTTCAGAGTGACCTGTAGCCTTTTGGTAGTTGTAGCATCAGAGTTTTGTGGGGACCAGGAGTGCTTCAATGGATGATGGGGTAACCATAGCGTACCTTTTAACCACCGCTCCCATCACTGCTGAGCCGGTGAAGCCGTCTCCATCTCCCACCCATGGGTGCTGGGGTGCGGACCTGGCCACAGAGCAGGGTGCAGTGTGGTAGCTGCAGGCTCACCTCCCGTTAGTGTAAATAGCCCCAAATAATGCTGCAGTTCCTGCCAGCTTCTCTCTCTCTTCCTCTCGCCATGTTTAATTTCTGACTAAGCTTTTGATAAATGTTTTGTATAGAGTTGCGAGTTTATCTTAAACAGACCTGCTACCACCAGGGTGAAAATCTAAACCAAGGCTTGACTTAGGCCCCGAGTGCCAGATGAACTTGGCAGCTGCTAACATGCTGAATGGTCTTGTTGGACCTGCAGACCCTGGCTATGGGTTTCAAGGACCGACTCTGGGCAGGTATGGGGAGCACAGCTTTTAGGATGCCTGAGAGCAGCCTGGGAAGCATCTGGGCAAGTTCCCTCTCTCAGAGGGGCAAGTTCAGACCACCATTGATGTATTTTCAGACTTACACCTGTCCAAAACAGGCTGTTTAGTTAAATGAGTTCCGCCAGCCTTATACCAGTTAGCCCCAATTGGGGTCTGGCCCACGATCCTGCTAAAATAAGTGTTTCAAGGCAGTGTTTATGGCTAGTAATTTGTCTTAGAGGGTTTTATGTATATTTGTGTATGTGCCTATGGGTGTATGTATGTGTATATACATACATTCTTGCTTAGGAACGTGCTTTCCAATCCTTATAACTCGTTCAAAAAGTAAACTAGGGAGAAACTGGCAGCGAGTCGGAGCCGCCTGCCAAGCATTACAGACCAGAGAAGTGGTAAAACATAAACACTTTGGAGTTTATCCTCAGGATTTATGTAGTTTGGCTGCTGAGGGACAGACTTGCGTGGAGGGGGGGTGCTCGTTACCCCCTGGCCGTGCTGCTCCCACGGCGCCGAGCCCGGCACCTCGGCAGCCACATTTCCAGTCCCGGCAGCGTGCGAGCGAGAGGGCAGCGCGGGGCTGCCCGTCCCTTCCCTCCCTCTCCACTGGCCGTGCGGGGTGGGTTTTGGATGAACAGGTCCGTGTCCCCCTCCCCTGCACTAAAGTGAAAGCAGACCTCCTTGACGCTTAATCAGATTTGAATGTGGTTTTTGGCGTGGCTTTAAAGAGACTGGCAGTGAATAGCTGGTTTTGATGCCATTTATTAAAAACCTCTGGTAGAATGTGTCTCAGAAAACCTTTGTGAGAGCTGGCAAATGCACAAGGGTTTGATGTAGTTAATGTGTTTTAATCTTCACCCCCCCACCCCTTTTCCTTTTCTGTCACTAATTGTAGGGCTCTCAGCTGTCTGCTGCCTTCTCCGGGGGGATGGCAGCCTCCGCAGGGACCTCTGTACAAACATGGGCTTAATATGGTTGCAGTGGCACAGAGAAAAGTGAGCATCCTCTTTGGGAAACAGGGGAGGGGCGGGTGGCACAGGGCACCAAATCCCAGGTGCCATGCCAGGCTGTGACCTGGGGGCACTCAGTGCTCCTGAGCACCTTAATTAACCTCCTGATGTGGCCTCATTCTCCTTGAAGCCATGAGGCAGGCAAATTGAGCAAATGAAAATGCCCCTTTTCCAGGTGGCTGGGCAAGCGCAAGGTGTTGGTGTTGGACCACCTTGGCAACCAGCTCCTGGGAAGGGCTCCCTGGTCTTTCAGCTTGAGGTTGATGGGCACTCGGTCTTCTCTTGTTGACTTTATCCCTCGCTCGCCGCGTGTGGCGGGGGCTGTCAGGAGCACCGTCATGTTTGTGTGACCGGTTTGGGCCGTCCCTGCAGCTCGACACGCGGATCGTGCCGATGAGCGGCTGGCGTCTTGGCCACGGTATTTCAGGGAAAGCTCAAGAGCTTGTAGGGGAGCAGCAGATACCATGGAGCTCAGGGAAGAGTTTCCCCCCCAGCCTGCGATTCAGGCTGCACGTTGCTCCCCATTCCCGCTGCGTGGAAGAGCTCACAGCTGCCCTGGAACACTCTGCATCCTTGAGGGAATGAAGTTGGGAGTTGTGTTGCATTTAATTTGTGGGTTTTTTTGCCTGCCTCATCAAAGAAAAGAAAACCTGGCCTTTTTCTGCCAGCCCTTACTCACGTGAGTTGGAAATTCAGTGAGAGGGAGGCGTGGATGAAGATGAGTCCCAGGAGAGAAGCAGTCTGAGAGGCTTTTAAACAAGTGGGAACCGAGCGGCTTTGCTCGTCCCCTGAGGGTTTGGCTGTTAAATAAACTCACTGAAGAGTCTGGCTGTTATGTGTGTGTTGGTGCAGGAGGGTGTTTGTACATGGGCTTGGTGCTGCTGAGTGTGAACCTCCAGGATGTCACACGTTGGGTGGTGTGCTCCTTGATGTGCTGATGGCGCACATGGTCAGAGGGAAACTAACGTGTCCTTTCCCTCTTCTCCTTTCCCTCTCCAGGTTTCCACCTCAGCGGGACGGTAACGGAACCGGCGACTGCAACAGAACCAGAGATGACCTACAAGGTGGCCATCAGCTTCGACCGCTGCAAAATCACCTCAGTGACATGCGGCTGCGGGAACAAGGACATTTTTTACTGTGCCCATGTTGTGGCGCTTTCACTGTACAGGATCCGCAAGCCGGACCAGGTGAAACTCCGTCTTCCCATCTCAGAGACCCTTTTCCAGATGAACAGGGACCAGCTCCAGAAGTTTGTTCAGTATTTGATCACGGCGCACCACACCGAGGTGCTGCCCACCGCCCAGAAGTTGGCTGATGAGATCCTGTCGTCCAACTCAGAGATCAACCAAGTGCATGGTAATTCCTCCCTCTTCCCTGGGTTGCTCGGCACTGATTCACTTTCTGTTTGAGGTTGGAATGGTGGTTTCACACTGATGCGGTGACCTTCATTTTGCTGTGTTTGTTGCTGCACAGAGAGAGGTGGCAATGTCAAATAGATGTTAATCCATGGGTGTTGGGGCCACATTGATGTCCCCATTCCGCCCTCTGTTCTTTAGGTGTTTATCTGTCAAATGCTGGCTTCAACAGGCGAGAAAAGGCGGAGCAGACGGGCTGGTTGTGCATAAGCCACAGCTCAGAGGGGGATGGAGAAGCCAAGGGTGGAGGAAGGGAGCACGTTCAGTCCCCAGCACAGAAGGATGTGGTGCTGAGACCCTGGGGAGCGGGAGGTGCAGTAGGCATGTGGCTCCTGTAGTGTGTGGGGACATGGTGTCAGCCCAGCCCTGCACGTTGCTAAGTTAGATGTGGCTGAGCTGGTGGGAGATAAAGCTTTAATCTCCATGGGGGTTAATTTGCCCATAATAAATGAGCGCCGCTGTCCTGACCTACTGCACAAAGGCAGCAGAGGTGTGTCCTGGGGCTTTGTGTTTGGAAGATGCTTTTGACTTCTTTCCCTCGAAAGCACCAGCTGGGCTAGGGGACAGTGCTCATCCCTGCCCCAGTCCAGTTGCCCACTGGCTCAGAAGGTAGCCCAGGCTCCCTGGGGAGTTGTACTGAGGCTCTTGTCATCAGCCCAAGCCAAGTGCTCCCTCCATGTCTTTCCAAGGAGCCCCGGAGCTGAGGTTGCCCAGGATCTGCAACAGCGAGCCGCTCCCCACCGCGCCTGTCCCACCAGCTGTACAGCGGAGATAATAAACACTTATCTGCCACAGAAGGGCGTTGGGGGATTAACACATGCTTGTTAAATGCTCCGAAGACAAGAAGCCACATATGCAACCTAAAATAGGATCTGAACTGGTTGAATCCACATGTAGAGGTGAGGCCGGGGGTCCGTCTCCGCTGTGATGGCAGCTCTGATCTTAGACATTTTCCCCTCCCTCTTGCCAGTCGTTTTGCTTCTACCTTGGGAAGAGGCTTTTGTCTCCTTTGCTGGGCCACATCTGCTGCATGTATGGTTGTGCTCTAAATTACCGGCTGGGGGTGGGTTTCCTCATTTTTTGGCGTTAGAAAAGAATGAGGAGCTGTGGTACTGCAAGAATCTGGTGAGGTCCGCTCCTTCCCTGAGCTGATCCACTGAAGCTGAGGTTGGGCAAGATCCCTTCTTGGCCATTGTTTGAGGCTGCTTTCTCCTAAGCAGATTGAAGAAAAGCTTTTAAGGCTCTGAATATTTATTGCTCCAGAGTCAGCAAAAGGCTGGTGATTGAGAGTCTTACAAAGATACAGATGTTGGCTCCAGTTCAATATCTGCCTCTTGTTTTTACAAGTGGTTTTAAAAAACAAAGCAAAAATTCTGTGTCCATTCAGACTCGTGCAAGTTCACACACTCCAGCGTGTGATTTTTGAACTGGCAGAGATGCATTGACTTACCCAGCAGAAGGTGGCACCTACCCAACACCCATGGGGCTGCCCAGCCAGCGTCACAAGCGAGTAAATGCCTCTGTAAGCAGGAGAAGAGCCTCATCTCATCCTGGGGGAGGATGTAAGATGTTGAGATGATCAAAAGGTGATCTAAGATGATCTTTGAAGGGTGTTGCACCCTGTGAAAAGGCAGGCTCAAAAATCCTCACATTCAAGTTCAGAGTGATGTTGTCCAGGGGCTCAGCTCTCAATCGTGGATGGCGTGGCAAGCTTTTCCTTCCCCGTCCTGCCAGTGAAGTGCAGCCACAGTGCAGCTTCACCATGGAGCTGCTTGAGCGAGGAGCCCAGGGCGAGGAAGGGCTGCAGGTGTGTAGGGCTGCCGATGTGACAGCAATCCGGCTGCTCCTCGCGAGCTCTGGTTGAAATTTTCCCCCCATCTTGCCCTGCCCAGCTGTGGTTCACACATTCATAGAGGGTCCTTGATCCTGGAATTTGCTTTACATAGAGCTTCATGGCCTTACTTGTGCGTTTCTGGGCTGTATCTAGTTGAGGCCCTTGGGGTCACCACACCTTTGGTCACCTCTGGGTTGAGGCCAAGCTGGCTTTTGGCAGCCCAGCCTTGCAGCCCAAATGGTAACGCACTGTGTGCGCTGGACACCTGAGGCTCTTACACCTTGGAGCAAGAAGAGCTTCTGCAGAAATCCTTTATTTTCCCTCATTTCTTCCGAGGAGAGGTCTGTTGAGCTTCAGATTAGCGCTGGGTCTTCCCCACCTTCCTCTGGCCACGTGAAGGGCTGCTCTTTCTATGTTGATGGTGAGTGCATGGGATGGAGATGATTCTGCACCTTAGGAGCACCCCGGGCTCTGGTAATGCCCCTTGTGCTAAGGGATCATTTGGTTTTGTAAAATCAGGCTTTCAGGGCTGCTCCTTCTCCCCCTGCAGGGCCTGAATGGCAAAGAAAATTACAGGCCATTGTTTGGCGCGCTTGTCTCAGGGCTCAGAGCTTTGTTCCTTGCAGGAGTCTGTAGCCGCGGGCCGTGCGCCGCATGCCGATCTTCCCGGCTGCCTTCCTAGAAGGAAATGCAAACTCTCCAGTAATGATGGAGTCTCGGAGCGCAGCCAAGGCGCTGGCGCGTTCTCGAAGGATTCAACCGGAGCAGAGTGCTGAGGTGTGCGTGCCGCTCTGCGCTGCGCTTGACCTCTGCCTGCTCCGGCGGTCACGTTTCTGCGCTGGTCCCTGGCTGCAAGGGGCAGCGAGAGCATCTCGCGTGTCTGGCGCCTCCGCGCTCGGCATCTGAAGTGGCAGCTGGAGCGAGGAGACTGGTGCGGGTTTCAGTGCTGCTGTGTCCCCTCTCCAAGTGTGTCCCTGCTTCCTGGGGACAGAGTCAGCGGTGTGGCTGTCCATCACGGAGCAGGGCTGTAAGGCTGTCGTTGCGCCAGCAAATGTGATGGGTGGCTGCTTGGCCTTTCCTGGTGGGCTGACTGCTGGGGGCAGCCAGGACCTGCAGCTTGGATCTAACAACCAGGGCTCCAACAGAGTGAGGAGCATCTGGTGGTGGCCACCTTGTCACCCTGCTCCCTCCGTTCTTCTCAGACAGGGCTCACGTTGGTTTGCTGCAGGGCCAGTCTGGCTTGGGAGAAATACAAGCTGAGAAAGTGGCTCAGGGCCACCAGCCGTGGTGGGACGTGCCAAGCATAGGAGCAGCTTTGCCATTGGGGGGTCCATGCTCTGCCACCATGATCCATGGGAAGAATATGTCCTTCTGAGGCATGAATGAAGAACAGAGAGCGATTGCTTTTGTGCAGTAAGGTATTGCAGAGAAGCCCAGGAGGTGCTGGAGAGGGCAAGGCTGAGAAAAAGAACAGAAATGCAAATTGTAGGCAGAGGGGGAGATTCTGGGGGCAAAAGCAAGCAACACAGGGGAGGGGGGGTTAGAGGCACCAGTGAGTCCTGACGGCAGCACTGGGTTTCCTGCTCTCACAGCGTGGATCCAACATCCAGCAGCAGCGAGTGCCCAGGGTCCCAGTCAACCAGCAGACTTCGGAGGGGGCATTCATCTCCTCTTGTGTTTTGGTTCATGCTTGTTGAGAACGATTTGGATTTATTTTAAGACAGGATCAGTGTGGGGGGTACAAAAGGAAAGCTGCTGTTTCGGGTAAGTCCTTCCAGCCTGTTCGGGATGTCTGGACTTCGGAGGCAAATGCTGGATTCTTCTTAAAGGCAAAAGAAGTCTGTGGCCAAGGACGGAGAGGAGGCTGATGGAGACCACTGCAGGGCCAGAGACAGTCGTCATTAAAATCTTAAATTACAGGCTTAAAGACAAGAGACACAGCTTTGAGGACTGATAGTGCCTGTGGGCTCTGAAGACTTGGGGCTTAGAGGGGGCTTGTTCATGTGTCATCAGTGAAGTCTCCCACTTCCTTGGGTGAGGAGCAGGAGGTTTTGGCAGACCTAGTGCCAGCAGCTCGGTAACTCACCCTGCTCGAGTGGTGCTTGGGCACAGCAGGCAGAGCTGCTGCCCCTGGCCCAGGAGATGTGGTCGGGGTGGTCTGTCTGTCCTGGGGAAATGCCAGTGGGTGACAGTGTGGTGTTCAGCTGATGCCATCAAAAGGGTTGGGATGCTCCTCTCAGAAGAGGGAAAAGCCACAGAAACCTCCACTGTCTCACAGTGCAGGAGCAGCTCCCTCCAAGGACAAGCCTGTGGAGAATCACCAAAGGGCCTGCAAGGTCTCAGGAGCTTCCTTGGAGGAGAGGACCCTCAGCAAGCTCTTAGTGGGAATGGTGCCTCAAGCATTGGCATGGGAAAACCAGATCTGCTCATGCAAAACTGTAAGGAGACCTCTGCCTCATCTCACTTTTGTCTCAGATGTATTCATGACCACCTTGAGCAATTCCTTCAGTTCCTGGGCTAATACTGTTCTTCACATGTTGGCCCATCTTGTGCCTTGTGCACAGCAAGTCAGTGGCCATGTGAACCATGCAGAAGTCCCTGCTTGCTTGTCCTGTCACACAGAGCCAGGGCTGATGTTTGAGGGGTCCTCAGGCGGCCTTTAACTTTGAGGCCATCCCATGACAGCATCTGGAGAGCAGCACCGCTAAATCTATTAGAAATTCTGCCTTCCCACTGGGAAGGAGGAGAAGGTCAGGCCTGCAGGGGATTCATGTTCCTGGTTGCTGAGCTGATGTGAATTTAAGGGAAAATAACACACCTGAATGCTAGAAAGAAAGTCCCTGCCAGTGACTCTTCCCCTTTGTCTTGCAGAGCCGCTGGGCTTGCTGAATGACCCCACAGCACATGTGTGGTGCTTGACAAGGGGCTTCCAAAGGCAGCTGGACCCGATGCTGGTACCCACTGGACCAGAGAGCTCCTGGCCACCATGCTGGGAGTCAATCCGCTTTGACTTGCCCCATCACTGTCAGATGGGTTTGATTCTTCAAGCCTGGAGGCTTCATCCAACCTACCTCCCCTTGAAAATGAACCTTGGCAGAGCCTGTCTCCTTGCTTTGCTGCTATTTTTAATCCCTCGTTAGAGTTAATTTCCTTTCTGGTGCCTGGTTATTTTCTCTCCTAGGTTTTCTGCTGTTTATTTGTCCACGTTCTCCCCCCTGAGCTGTTCCTTCGTGTCTGTTTTCTGTCCGGACGCTGGCAAGGCAGCCCGGAAGCGTTCAGCCGCACCACCACGTGCAGTCATGGGATGGCCCTTGCGAACGGCCACCACCACACCAGCCCTGCTCCTGGCACCGCGGCCACCACGGCCAGACCTCAGGTTGCCAGCGGGGACTGGCCACAGTCAGCCACGGTGACCGCAAAGGAGTTGCTGGGTTGTCCACCTGCATCCTTAGGTTGCTTTTACCATGAGTTTATCAGCTCCAGGCACTGGTTAAAAATAATAATTTCACAGAATCACAGAATCGACTGGGTTGGAAAAGACCTCAGAGATCATCGAGTCCAACCCTTGGTCCAACTCCAGTCTGTTTACTAGATCATGGCACTAAGTGCCATGTCCAACCTCACTTTAAAAACCTCCAGGGACAGCGAGTCCAGCACCTCCCTGGGCAGCCATTCCAATGCCTGACCACTCTCTCTGTAAAGAATTTCTTTCTAATGTCCAGCCTAAATTTCCCCTGGCAGAGTTAAAGCCCATGGCCCCTTGTCCTATTGCTGACTGCCTGGAGAAGAGACCAATCCCCACCTGGCTAGAACTGCCCTTCAGGTAGTTCTAGAGAGTGCTGAGCTCAGCTCTAAGCCTCCTCTTCTCCAGACTAAACAAGCCCAGCTCCCTCAGCCTCTCCCCATAGGGCTTGTGTTCAAGTCCCTTCACCAGTCGTGTTGCTCTTCTCTGGACCCGCTCCAGCACTTCAATCTCTTTCCTGACCTGAGGGGCCCAGAACTGAACACAATACTCCAGGTGTGGCCTCACCAATGCAGAGCACAGGGGAAGGATCACTGCCCTTGTCCTGCTGACCACGCTGGTTTGGATACAGGACAGGACACCATTGGCCTTCTTGGCCACCTGGGCACACTGCTGGCTCATGTTGAGCTTCCTGTCCATTAGTCCCCCCAGGTCCCTTTCTGTCTGACTGCTCTCCAGCCACTCTGTGCCCAGCCTGGAGCTGCAGGGGGCTGTTGTGGCCAAAGGGCAGGACCCACCACTTGGCCTTACTGACCTTCATTTATTCCTTTTTTTTTGTGTTGCCACTCATGCTCCGGGTGAGACACTCTGGGAGTACTTCCCATGCTGCTTGACTGATTTATCTCCCCTTCTTGGGTTCATGAGTTTGGATCTGGGATGTGCTGATGCCTCGGCATGAGCCACGAGGTCCCACAGCCTCTTCAGCGCTGTAAACCTGCTGCTTTCCAATTCAGGAGCCCCTTATGGGTTTTTTTTTTGTGTTAGATCGCTCATTTCTAAGCAAGAATTTTCCATGCCTGTTTTCTGATTTGTAGATGTTTCCAGTCCTTATTTCTCAATCTTTGTATCCGCCTGGAGAAGGCTCACCTGGCTGTCAAACAGTTAAACCCCGAGCCTGCAGTGAAGGGGGGTCCTGCTTGGAGTACAATGGATTGCATTTTTATCTCCATTTCCACAGCCGGTGTAAACAGGCTAGTGAAACCCTTTTTCCTCTCAAGATGTGTGGTGACGTTTCCTTACATTTGAATGCGGCAGGACCGAGATCCAGCACATCTAAAACGGGGCTTTTTGGAGCAGGAATGCTGCTACATGAGAAACAGGCGCTGGGCTGCTTTACATGCCGTTCTCCGCTCCTTTGGAGCGGGGACATGGAATCGCTCACGGGCTGCGTCACGGCGTGCTGCTGCTGAAGCCACCACGGTGTGAATCTTGGCAAGGGGAAGTGGACAAATCCAGCCATTAATATTTAAACCCTGCACAAATCCCGTTGTTTGCTCTTAAATGTTTATCCAGCTCCCCAGCGTAATTGGGCAGCCCATTATCTGGCGGGTTGCGTTGCACGTGTAAGAATCTGCTATTACAACCCTCTCTCTGAATCTTTTATAGGAAAGTGAGATATGTTTACAAGCAAATTTGGGTTTTATTTGGAGGCGCGGGAGGTGTGTTGCTAATTTGGCTGCAGCCCGAACCCCAACGTGCGAAGTGCTCAATGTGTTGCGTGGGAGGAGGAGGTTTTATTTAGCTGCACGCTGCTTTCCTCGCCGCTTGGGCTTTCTGTCGCTAACGTTGTGTGTGAGCAGCGAGTGCTGAGGGTAGTCCCGGGAACCCCACAAAAATGCAGCCACTTCTTGTGTCTTGCTGACTCCTCCACCTTTGTCGGTCACAGCAGCCTCAGTGAGGGACCAAGGGTGGGCTGAACTTAGGTGGGATGGGACACCCAAGGTGTCTGTGCCCTCCTGGTCCCTATGGATGCAGCCAGGTGGCCCTATAGAAGCAGCTGACATGACATGACTGGTCTGGGGAGCTGTGGGTGGGATGGTGAGGAGGAGGATGAAGAGCGTGAGTGTCTGGGATACCTCAGCGGTGGGGCCGGATAAGCGCTTGTGGTAGACAGATTAGTCATCGGTTCCTGATAGGGGATAATCGCTGGCTTGTCTGCTCTTTATCTGAGATAAGGACGGGGTTGGGGGAGGGAAGGAAAAGGCACGGAAAAGCTGAGATGGCCAGGGAGGACTGTCCCCGGACTGGTGGTCCCTTGTGGCGTACGGCAGGGCTTGGCCATCAGCGCAGGGGAGCGGGATCAGGGCACGCGTGGGGCTGTAGGCGAAAGCCCTCGTGCTCATCCAGGGGCTGTGATTTCCTTTCTGCTGCTTTAGCTTCTGTCCCAATTACGTGGTTCTGTCAACTATAAATTATTCTGCAGAGGGAGCAGCAGCATCTTCTCCCTTCAGCACGGTGCAGGCTGTGCCCAGAGCTTGCTGGAACAGCTTTCGGGCAGCAACTGTTAGCAGAAATTAAAGGAATTTTGTAAAGGACATTAAATACAAATAGCTGTATCTTATCGGGTCAAGAGCATCCTCAGCCTTTGCCAGAGGAGCAAAACCCCTCGGGTTGATGTCCTCTCACTTACAAGCAGAGAAGAGACAGTCACCCCGCTGAGCAGGCATCCTGGAGCCTGATTTTTTTTTATGAATTGCATTTGAGCTCCTGGTTCAGCAACATGGAGAGCTGGGCCATGCACAGCATCCTGAGCTGTCTCTGTGTGAAAGCGATGTCTGCTCCCCAGCCAAGTGGGAAAGACATCGTTAGGATTTAACGTGGAACATCAGCTCCAGCATCCCTTAGCATCTCCACACTGAAACCCTTCCTTGCTCCGGAGGGAGATGGGATGGGAGAAGAGGACCAAAGAGGATCCTTCAGCTGTGCCAGTCCCTCCTTGCATCTGGTTTTCCGTGAGGAGTTTCTGCAGAGCAGGACTCAAAAGCGGGGAGCCGAAAAGCTGAGTTTCTGTTCCCTTTTGTACTCCTGGCTGCTTGCTGGAGCCATGCCCCTGCCTGCTTTGGGAGCTTGGGAGGCCGGGGCATTGCTGGCAGGTAGGGCAGTGCTCCGGGACAAATGGGAGCTGAAAGGGATAAGGCAAGGGGAGGAGAATCCATGCTGTTGTTTAAAGCACTTGTGTGGGGTTTTTTTGTTGTTTCCGTTTTTTTTCCTGTTCTCTGGAAGATTAAATACAGCCTGTGAACACACGTATGTGTCTGCCAAAGGCCCCGCTCTGGTTGCAGTTTGCTCTTAGATGGATTATTAATCCTTTGCTCTTTCCAGTGGAGGGTCTCCCAGGCAGATACACTGATGCACAGGGACTTTTCCCCTGT
Source organism: Nesoenas mayeri (assembly GCF_963082525.1). Lineage (NCBI taxonomy): Eukaryota > Metazoa > Chordata > Aves > Columbiformes > Columbidae > Nesoenas > Nesoenas mayeri. The sequence goes on along the minus strand of NC_137554.1, from coordinate 32,295,594 downwards.
CCTAAAGCAAATAAGGGGCAGGACCAGGCATTTAACCTGGAGCCCCTGTGCAGTGGTACCTCTGTTAGACTGTTCCTAACGTGGGGAAGGGCTTGAAAGAATTGGAGCTTACTGATGCTTAAACAGAGCAGTAGTATGGAGCTGGAGGAGGAGCACCCCAGGTGACCCTAGGAGCTGGGAGTGCTGCAGGCTCCACAGCTGCCCTGTCTGCACCCCTGAGGCTTCAAGGCAAGTCCCTGCTCTTTCTCAGCCTCCCTGCACATGGGATGCAGGGGGAGAGGGGCTGGGCGTTAGCCCTGTGGTCAGGATCCCTCCTGATGGCTGCTGCCACCACCCTGGAAGGACAGCATGATGCCATCAGCTGGGGCTCACTGCCAGGGAACTGGTTGGTTTTCCCTCACTTGAGCTGATAAAATAGAGGTGGGTCCACTTCTTGCTGCTGAGACTGCTGACCCTGCTGCTATAAACACGATTGTTTCTTTTCTCCTCCTCCCTGTCCCCCCAGGTGCTCCTGACCCCACTGCTGGGGCCAGCATTGATGATGAGAACTGCTGGCACCTGGATGAGGAGCAAGTGCGAGAGCAGGTGAAGCTGTTCCTATCTCAGGGAGGGTACTACGGCTCGGGGAAGCAGCTCAACTCCATGTTTGCCAAGGTGAGAAGGAGCCGGCTGCTCTCTCCGCTCTCTGCTCGGCGCGTCACGTAGCCGGCAGCTCGCTGGCTGCCCTGGCGGTGTGCCCGTCACAGCTGGGAATCTCTGCTCCAGTGCCTTCTCGCCTGGTTGTGGAGCAGGCGGTTGTAATCCAGGCTCTGCGTCAGGCCTGGGTTGTCTCACCCGCTCTCCTGGCAGGTCCTTTCCTCCCACACCATCGGTTTGCTGTGGTTCTGTGCAAGGGAGGGCTTTCCCCCATCTCCCTGTGAGCACGGTGTGGGTAAAGCCGACCCTGCAGAGCCTACCAAGGCCGTGCAGAGGTGGCAGCAGCATAGAGGCTCTTCAGTTTCTTTGCAGAAGGGCCTTGTTTTCATGTCCTTAATTGCTTGGTCCTCTTCACAGCCTGGGCTGTAGCCATTACTCAGCTGGACTCCAACCAACCAGATCACAGCCATTGCATGAGTGTTATATTGTATAACTATACATCATACATATATATATATATATATGTGTATCTATTTACACTTTTGACACCCAGACTAAGGCAGCTGTGGGTTGCCGGCCAGGTGACCAAGTATTAAACGCCTCCAGGAGACTGTGTTTTGTCTCACAAAGGGCCTTCTCTCTCTGCCGTTTCCAGGTTCGGGAGATGCTGCGCATGAGGGACTCCAATGGCGCCAGGATGCTGACGTTGATAACGGAGCAGTTCATGGCTGATCCTCGGCTCTCCCTCTGGAGGCAGCAGGGGACGGGCATAACTGAGAAGTGCCGGCAGCTCTGGGATGAGCTGGGTAAGGGTTACCACCTTGCAGAGAGCAGCACCAGGGTTGCCTGGGCAGCCAGGCCAGCAGACATTGTCTCAGAGGCTTTTGGGGTTCTTGTTTGGGAGCTGAGGCCATGAGAGATGTCAGGAGCTTGCTCTGTCCACTGCTGGGGAAACGCTGGATGGGTTGAAGGGACCTTCCCAGCTCTCCCAGTGCCACTTCTGCCATGAGCAGGGACATCTTCACCAGCTCAGGTTGCTCAGAGCCCCGTCCAGCCTGGCCTGGGATGTCTCCAGGGATGGTTCAGCCACCACCTCTCTGGCCAACCTGGGCCAGGCTCTCACCACCCTCAGGGGAAACACTTTCTTCCTCATGTCCAGCCTGAATCTCCCCTCCTTTAGCTGCCTTGGCAGAATGCTCCTGTGTCAAGTAGTATGGACAAGCAATTTAAATCAAGTTGTATTTAATTCTATTACTGATAGCAGACACAGTTCAGAGATGTGAAAAGTCACCTGTGTTACGTAAGTTCTCTTTAACTGGCATATACAGCAGAAATTACTGTGACAGCATGTGCAGTAGTAGCATGTACCTGCCCATCATGTACTGATGGGAGGTGGAACAAACAAACGAACAAACGCTGGTGGAACAGCTGAATGAGTCGCCAGCAGTTCAACACCTTAAACCAGCCCCTCTGCCGCGAAGGAGTCCAGGATGATGGGTGTGCAGAGTGCGGCTGGTCCCATACTTGCAGCAGCCTGGTGGCTAGTGTGCTGCCCCGCAGCCTTTGCAAGGGAGGATGCCGGCTGGTGAGCCCCAGGGGCTGCCTGCAGCCTGGAGATGTGGAAGCGCCATTCCTGGAGGAACCGTGATCCAGAGGGGAACGGCAGCTTCTCAAATCTCATCCCGTCTAACAGACTTCTGCGTGCTCTGGTGCACGTTTCCAGGGTGAGGGGGGCAGGATGGCCAGCGCAGGGCCTGGCTTTGAGGGAAATGCAGTTCTGGGTAATTCTAGCTAAGCACCTTAGACACCAGCTCAGCTGGCTGACACCATAATATCATTAGAATAAAACATTTAGATGACGTGGTCCCAGGGAGGTTGGTGGTGTGGTGGAGTTAACCCAGCAGTTCTGGCTTCTCCTGGACATCTGGGATCTTGGGTGAATAGTTTGGTTTGTACCATAGTTTCATGATGAGTGAGTTTGGGCTTCTCTGCAGCCTGCTGGTGAGAGATGCTGTGTGAGGACAAGGGCTCACAGGCTGGGACCAAAGGGATGCTGTGGACCTGGAAGAACACTGGGGGTGGTCCAGGGTCTGGAGTACCTGAAACTGCAGCTGGGGTCACAGGCTTTTGTACCTAGTGTCCAACAAACGCAAATATAGTCGTGAGACTGGAGAGCCTGGCCAAACAGCACCAACAAGGGCTGGGCAGGGGTGGGACGTCTCGCTTCTGTGTGAAGTTTCCTAGATGGAAATAATCATCTGAACAGCTCATCTGTGCTTGCTTGCCAAGAAGATATTTCCAGGATTTTGGGATGTGCAGCTGGGTGGCTGGATATGCAGGGATCCCAGAGAACTGGCCAAATCCACCAAGCCAGAATTTCCATATGGAAGAAAGCAAACACATTGGTGAAACGTGGATGGATGTGTGTCTAGGTCGGCCTGGGTGGAGGAGGAAGTTTACCCAGAATTACAGATTATTTGGCCAGACTTCAAACCTGCTGTCCAAGCCAAGAGCCCTCCCTCGCTTCCTGCACACACAAGGCAGGAGTGGTTGCATTTCAGTCCTGGCTTAACCACGCAAGGACCAGGACAGTGCCTGTAGTTTTGGTTGGCAGAGCAGGAGGAACTGACAGCACGTCCCCATCAGCAGATGGCAAGGTGGTTTGGGAACATTGGGGCCCTACCAAGGCTGGATCGGGGTGACAGCAGGTGAAACATTGGGGCCCTACCAAGGCTGGATCAGGGTGACAGCAGGTGAAACACGGTGCCAGCCAACGCACGTCAGAGCGAGCTGTTCGCCTAGCATGGGCACGTCATATGAGAGGATTTGGGCATCTCCATGATGAAGAGAAGCCTCTGCAGAGGACACAGTGGTGGTCCAAGAAGCAGGTCCAGGGCAGGGTGAGCATGGACTGTACTCAGAGCAGGGATTACTCCCCCAATTTTAGAGAAGCCTTTTGGATTTGACCTGGGCCTGGAGGGACCAGAGCTGCAGTGAGCTGGTGGTGGTCACCAGTAACAAACATCAGCAATGTGGAGAGATGTCCCAAACCATCACCGGGCAGGCAATGGTAGCCAGGGTGCGTGGGACGGTGAAGACACGTTGTCCACCCACCCATGGGCTGCGGATGCTGAAGCTGCCCAGCAATACTGCTGCTGCCAAAGGGAGGGATGTGGGACCTGGTGTGCCAACTGCTGTGGGAAGCCCCAGCGCAGACCGTGTTCCCCTGCCATGCAGAAGAGAAAAACAGACCTGGCAGGAATTATTTCGGGCACATGTTTAATAATTAATCATTGATTTTAGAAAACACTGCATCACAAACTTGCGTGGGACTGGAAGAAGATCAGCCTTAAAGAAGATTGTGGATTTGTGCTGGGGAAAATGTAAAGGATTTTGCAGGATTTAAGAGTTAAATAAAATAAATAAATTAAAAGGGCATCGTTAGCTTGTGCATGTGCTGCTAACTGAACATCTATTGCCCCGTCTGCTGGGGAGCCAAAGGAAGGACCTGCTGGATGGAGAGCTCTGCAGCGTGGGAGTATTTGCCCTGGCGCTTTAGTACTTATGATTAAAGCCTAATTACAAAAAATAGACGAAAAACCAGCTGAAGTGCAGCCTGACCTTAATCTGCCTGGAGACGGGTTTATTTATCTCGGCCACTTGTTTACAGTGGGGAATTTCAGCAGATTAAGCTGGGGAGCGACCCTGTGGGAAACAGGAGAATTTCTTTGATGGTTTGGAAACTTGGGCGCGGGATCGGAGCGCCTGTCCTCTCTGGGGCCAGCAGCCGGGACCGCTGGGCTGGGAAGGCTCTAGGCCCCCCGTCCCCTGCACCCAGCTCCGTCATCAAAAAGCATTTTTGTTTAGAGGCTTAGCTTAATCATGATCTGCTGCTTTGTTCCCCACTTAACCTCCTGCTATCAGAAAGTTCAGATGAAGGTTTCTGCAGCATGTGAGCAGACACAGTCTGACCTGGTGCGGCGTTTCGGCTCAGGACAGCAGTCGCTTGTGCTCTCAGCTGATGTCACTTGACTAAAGGGCACAGAAAAACCCCTCTTTTCCATTTCCTAGATAACTGTCGCAGGCCAGACAGATGTAAATATCTCTTCCCTCCTTGTCACCATTTCCTGGCCACATCTTCCCTTCTGCAGGAGAGCCCAGGGGCATGGTGTTTTGACAAGCAAAGGACACCTCGGAGGGCTCCCAAAAATAGGCTGCGAAGTCATGAGGCTTCTGAGGATTGTATCTTAGCCAAGCTGTGGGAGCCAAAAATCCAGCAGGCGCATCCCATCTCTGGGGATAACGGGGCACCGAGCTTTGTTACTGCCTGTTAGCCAGGCCACCCTACTTGGAGGTGTGAGCCAAAATAGACAGATGCTGCTTTTTGCCCTAGAAGCCCTGGAACGGATGAAGAGGGGCAGTAACAACAGGTGGGAGTCCTGGTGGGAAGAGGATGCCCGAACTAGTCGGACCTCCGATGTGCCCAACAGCAGGAGTGCAGGGTTTAGCTCATGCCTGCCTGAGGAGGGGTTAAGTTTTATGCCCTCAGGCTTGACATGGGCAGGCACCCGCTGCTTAGCTGAGGGGCAGTAACCGGAGCCTTAAGGAAGACTCATTTTCTGGAGCTGGGACCTGATTTTGGCAAAGATGTCGTGTCCGTGGAGCCTGTGGGAGCCTGGGAGCAAGTAGCATGGGAGGGTGGACCCCGAATGCGCCTAAGGAGTCAGCTCTTCTCTTGCACATGACATTGCAGCTCAAAAGTCTTATCCCTCCTGCTGTTCATCAGAAAGGAGAGGAGGGTCGGTGGGGTTTTCTGAGAGCAGCAGAGCTGAGATGCAGGTGGAGCTGGAGTGGGCAAGGGCTGTTTTGAATATCTGCTGATCTTCAGTGCCTGCAGTTGCTTTTCCCATGCCCGTTCCTGGAAGTGTTGCTGCTGCCACCATCAGTGTTGTGACACTGTGACATCTTTCTTGCCAAGCCACTCCGAGGAGCTGGACATGCACAGCCTCTGCACCTTATTGATGTCTGCAGGCCCGGGACTGCATCCTCAGGCCTGGATCTGCCTCTTGTGCAGCACACAGCATCATCAGGTCTATAAGATCTCCTGGTCCACTTGGAGGGTGTCAGCATTCCCAGCCTCCTGGTCTCTCTTCTCTGCTTGGGACATCTGGAGTGCTCAGGTCTTGGAGGCCTCTTGCCTGTGAGATGTGAAACCAGGCTCATGTTCCTCTGCTGGTTCCTCTGCAGTCTGGGGACTACTGGGGATTAAAAGAGAAAAAAAGAGGGAAAAAAAAAAGGCAAGAAAATACGCCCAATCTCCTTTTCTAAATAGCTGAATGCAAATGGCCTGAAGAACAATGGCAGATGAAATAGCATTCGGAGCAGGCTTTAAAGCAGTTGGAACGTGGTTAGGATCAAAATCAGGTTAGTCTTTGGAGATACAGAGTCTGCAGCTTGCCAGGATGTTTTTAAGCGTGCTTTGATGTGTAGTTCAAACACTAGATTTGTCCTGGCAGACAGAAGCACTCACAAATTCATACACAGCCGCTCTCTCCTTCCCTCCTCCCCACTGTCCCCCATCTCATGAGATTATAATTTAGCTTCATTACAGAGGAGTTTTACTTTTATTTAAAAGCTGTTTAAATCCCCCTCATGGGCCCGTGCATTGTGCTGAAATGAGTTTACGGACGCCGACGGAACCTTGCAGGCTCTCACGACAAGCGCGGCAGCAGAAGAGCTTTACCCTGTGAGTACGATGGTGGCACTTACTTGATTTCTTGGCTGTGTCTAGGGGCGCTGTGGGTGTGCGTGGTGTTAAACCCGCACTGCAAGCTGGAAGAGAAATCCTGCTGGCTCCGGCAGCTGCGCAAGTGGGGCGAGATGGACGTGTGTCCCCTGGAAGACGGCAATTACGGTAATGAGCTTCCCAACATCACCAACGCGCTTACGCAGAGCTCCAGTCACAGCCAAGGTGAGTCTGGGCAGAGGGTGCAAATGCAGCTGTTGGCCACAGGGGTTGAGTCAGGATCAGAACTCACCTCAAAGTTGAGAGACCTCAGTTCACCTGCTGCTGATATCTTGGGGATGCACGGGTGACTTTATTAATGTTTATAAATATATAAAGGGTGAGTGCCATGAGGATGGAGCCAGGCTCTTCTCGTTGGCAAACAATGATAGGACAAGGGGTAATGGGATCAAACTGGAACACAAGAGATTCCACTTAAATTTGAGAAAAAACTTCTTCTCAGTAAGGGTGGCAGAGCCTGGAACAGGCTGCCCAGGGGGGTTGTGGAGTCTCCTTCTCTGCAGACATTCAAGACCCACCTGGACATGTTCCTGTGCGACCTCACCCAGGCGTTCCTGCTCCAGCAGGGGGATTGGACTAGATGATCTTTTGAGGTCCCTTCCAATCCCAAACATACTGTGATACTGTGATACTGTGAATACAAAACGTTTCTCTCTACAGCCTTTGATTTTAGATATGCTTGGAAATGCTGGGCTCTTTGCTACATCTTGGGTGAAGTCACCAGTATTTTAAGCATCAAATGACTTTCAAAGGCTATTTTAAAGCAATTGGAGCATGGGGCAGTTTGGACCCCTGTGATGTCTGCAGGGTTAGATACGCAGTGCTACAGAAAACTGGGGCTGCCTGAACGGGAGCATCGCTGACTTCAGGAGCCCGGGCTGGGCTGTGGGAGTGAGGAGTTGGAGCCTCTCCCAGCCCATGGGCCTTGCTTCTGGTCTTCAGTTCAGGTCTTAGATAAGTCATTAGCTAAGGATGTTAAATGCAGTTCAAGTGCAGAGCACAGGTGGAGCAACGTAGTTGTGAGGTTGTTCCTTAGTGCTAAAGTATTTTCTTAACCCCTGACAAAGCATTTGATCCCTTTAAACTTAAGTGCTTTTTCCCCTTTCCTTTTGACTGAAGTAGGCATTAACTGAAAGTTACTGCTCTTACCACGCCTCCATCTGCTCTGCTGGAATTGTTCTTTGGTGTGTTACGAGCAGCCAAGGTGGGAAGAGGAAAGGGGGAAGGCAGCCATGCTGCAAAGGAAACGTCACTCTTCTGGGTGGGATTTGTCCCCCAGCAGCGGTTTGGGAGGGCAGCCGTCCTGCCCGCCCGCCCCAGCCACGGCCAGAGCCGTGCGCCCCAGCCAGCTCTCCATGTGCACCCTTGGGGAGTGACTTAATTTAAACCGGCCTTGCTCTGTGTCCTGTGCCAGCCCGGGACTCCCCTGGTGTTCCCAGCTCCGCTGAGGATTCACTCCAGCACTCAGGGCAGGTTGCCAGGGCTGAGCAGGTCACTTTCTTTAGACATACGGGGCATGTCCCCTTGTCCCCATGTTCCTTCCTCTCCAAGCAGGGGACTGAAAGCAACTCAGATCCTGGAGGTGTCCTGGGGTTAATGTTTGTGCATATGCAAATACTGCTGCAGATTGTTGCCAGTCTCTTTTATTACTGAAATGAGAACAGCTGATTCCTGAAATCCTTCCTGGTAAAGTGAGCAGGTTTGGTTGTGTACGTACAAACACCTGTTTAATTTCCCTCCACCTCGGGGTGCCTGCGGCATTCAGACTAATTGCTTGTTGCCATCGTTTCCGGAGCGCGTTTATCCAGCCTCCCTGGATCAGCTTTGAGCAGTGCCTTTTGTTTTCCCCTTTTGAATGCATTAAACTCAGCCTGTCTTGTGGGTTGCAGGACCTAACATTCAGTGTTGCATCCCATTTCGGGCTTCCTGTTTTGCAGCCCACTGGCTGCGTTTGGCTTTCATGATCTGGTGTGGCTGGAGTGAGGCAGGATTGCTCCAGACAGGCCTTCTGCTCCCAACAAACCACTTGTCTGATCTGTCTGGACAGAGCAAAATGCTTGTCTGGCATTCGATAGCTTCAAAAATGTCAGTGAAGTTACAGAGCATCTCTGAAGAGGAGCACAGACATTGCTTCCTAAGCGGAGGGGCTCCAGATGATGCCATCTCCTCCCTTCCAGCCCTCTCACACACCCTGCAGAGGTTGCTGGAAGACAGTGGTTCCCCCATTGCCCACAGGCAGATGAGACATGCTTGTGTGCTTCCCTTAGCGGTTTCAGGTGCTGCTGATTTAAGCAGCTGTGGTTCAATGAAGTACTTTGGGGTGGAATGGAGAGCTCATGGTGCTTGTGGGGCTATAATGCTGAGGAAGCCCAATCCTGACTTCTGGCAGCTGCCTGCACGCTGGCTGTCACAGGGCTGGGAATGCACTGCCATGTTTCAAGGCATCAGACCCATGTGTTACAGTGGATTATTGTCAGAAAGGTACAGGCAGGGCGGTCTCTGCCTCTTATCTCACCTCTCTGGTCAAGGTGGGTGTTCTAGCAAGTTCTTTAGCAGTGCTGTCTGAGGAGAAGGCAGTCTCCATCAGACGGGACGGGCAGCAGAGGTGTCTGAAGGCAAATCTGCTGCAGCGCAGGAGCCAGAGCCCCTGTGCTCAGAACAGAAATGGCTGGAGTGGCACCAGGTAGGGCTTTGCTCTCATTGTTAGGACATTGCTCTGCACAGGAAGGTCATGTGTGGGGGTAGGAACAGGCTGCCCATGTCCCACCAAGGCACTGATGTTTTTTCTCTTTGCAGACTCACTGGCCAGGCCCAGACGAACTGTGTTCACCCGGGCGATCGAGGGCTGTGACCTCCACTGGCAGGACAGCCACCTGCAGCGCATCATTAGCAGTGACTTCTACATGTCTCCCTCTTACCAGCGGGAGGGCGAGAGCCTCCTCTTCAACTCCCAGGGCCAGCCCCTGTGGTTAGGTGAGCATCCAAACCCGCAGCCCCGTGCGCGGCCGTGGTGGGTGGGGTTGCTGATGGAGAAGAGCCACCCAAGGCATCGAGGAAGCTTTGCTACTCTGGGTCCTTGCAGGCTTCTGCATCCTAGGTTGAAAGTGCACCCCTGGCCCTTAGCCTGAGGAGCAGCGTGAGCACAAGGACTTGATGCCCTCCCACACCCCAGCAACAGTCCTTAGAGCAAGTCCCACATCATTGCAGTCTGGGTTGCCCTTGGGCAGCTTGCAGCAGGCTTGTCATGTCTTCTTTCATCCTGCCAGTGCTTGGCGGTCCCCAGTGCAGGCTCTCACTGTTCCCAATACAGGGGGACACTTAAGGTCCCTTGAAAGTTGGATGGGGAGCACAGCCGTATCTTCTGGACTTTTTCTTCTCTGCTCTGGCCCTTAAAGGCAATTAGCAGACAGTACAATTAAGCCTTGTATGAGCATAAGGCATACTGGACCAGTCAAACCCAGTACACTGTAGCTGTTCTGTAGACCTTTAGTCCATGTATCTCAAGGCACACAACTTCTCTACTGAGAAGTCATGACCCTGGGTAGATCTGCAGACCCTTGATAACTACATGTCTGGGATGAGAACAAGCGAGGTGAAGGGCTTGGGGGTGCCTGGTGTCACTGTCAGACCTCAGGTTGTCCCCAAAAATGGGAAACACAAGCCCTCCACACAACCATGAGGATAGATGCCTTATTCTCACAGCCTAAAAGGTGAATCTGTGGACACAGAAAACATCACAACTCACCACTGCACTGTCATCCACGTCCACTCCAGGCACTGGGGTCTCCTGTCACCCAGCCAAATGGGAAGAGGATATTTAAAGTCATCCAGAGATGTGGTTTGCGGAGCAGCGGGCACTAAGTTGCTATTAAGGCCAGGAGATAAGCTAAAAAGGGCCTATGTGACGACTGCTGGTAGACCTCTGCTAGCTTAGCTGGAGCTGGAGAAGACATTTCTACTCTGGGAAGAGTTTTGTTTAGCTGCAGGCAGCAGGTCTCTTGCCCGCACAGCCATAGGCAGTGGTGGTGGGTTAATGCTGCCATGGACTCCATCTAGCAGGGACGTGGTGGCCACAGCTTCCCTGTCTCTGCCATCATGTGGGTTCTGCTGAGCCCTTTGGCCCAGCTGGTTGGTACATGTTATTTTTCTGATGTATTTGCTGTGATTTTGGGATTTTGCGCTGTCTTGGCACCCCCTCAGGGATGCAGTGCTGGGAGAGGAGTGTGATTTGTCAGCAACTTCAGTGATGAATTCAGCGAGAAGCTGAATATTTCATCCATTTAGCAAATGAATAGAGGGAGCAACAAGATGCTTTTTTACAGTTGTGTTTGTTCTGAAACCTCTTGCTTTTGTATTCCTTGCGGGTGACCTTTGGGACATGGAAACCTCATTTGCGGAGGTGGTTGTCTGCATTTCTAAAGCTTTCTGAGCTCTTCCAGGAATAGAAATTAGCCCTCTTCCATAATTTTAGATCTTCTGTGGTTGCCTTTCCCACCGCCCCCCACTGGCGTAGTAGGACATTTTGCAAGAAAATGGGATTTTCGCTGCTTGTTATGCAGTGTGTCATGTCATCTGCTCCTGCTAATTTCTCACTCAGTAATAATCCTCTCCACAGTTGCTTGTGATTTCAGGTGAGCAATGAGCAGCAGGAGCAGATGAATTCCTAAGCAACTGTGAGTTTGGCGGGGGGGCAGAGGGGGGTTCATGCAACTGTTCCTAATAATAATCACCAGAGGGAGAGCTACAGAAGAGATGGGGTGTCTGCAGAGCTCGCTCCACAGAAACATTAAGGAAGCCATTCAAAACATCACCCCCAATCTGCCAGTGCCCCCAGCACAATGCTGAATGCACAGTCTCCCCCCATGTGGCATTGCTGGTGTGATGAGAGCAGGGGGAGTTGTTGGAGGAGGTGCTAAGAAGCCGTGGAGTGCACAGCAATGAGAGAGAGAAATCACTGTAAGCCGTGCAGATCTGGGGAGAAATGAGTGGCGGGGTTGTAACAGCCTGTGCTTGGAGCTGTCATATTGCAGCAATGATGTGTTGGAAGTGCTCCCATTAGATGGAGTTTGCGAAGGTGGGGATTTAGGTACCGACGTGGCTACTGTGGGCTGAAGGTGGCAGGAGTCCCATCAGTATTCCTGGTTGGCATCCCTGCCTGCATCAGGGAGACAGGGATGAATTCAAGACAGGGAGCAGGAGTTCAGCTGGGGGTTGGGGGGATCAGTAGAAGAAAATGCTGTGAAGTTTGATGCTGTCAGGTTCTCTCCCCCCATCAGTACCATCCTGTGAGTTTCTGTGCTCCTCTGGCTCAGCCGAGCCCCCACGTCTGTCCTTGCCTTGCAGAACACGTCCCGACAGCCTGCGCTCGGGTGGACGCCCTGCGCTCCCACGGCTACCCCAGAGAAGCTCTCCGGCTGACTGTTGCCATAATCAACACCCTGCGACTGCAGCAGCAAAGGCAGCTGGAAATATATAAGCATCAGAAGAAAGGTATGAGCTATGGGAGGAGTGTCTCACAAGGCCTGCTGGGGTGTCCCAGCTGGCTGAGGAAGCCTTCTCCACCTCGCAGAGTAGTGCCGCTCCATCCAGAGCAGCGGGGGTTGGTGGTGGGCAGCACTGTATGGGGGTACTCACACCCTAGAAAGACAAATTGATGCATCTGATTGTTTGAGCCAAATGGTATTGGTACCCACATGCTAAATACAGAGGTGCCATGTGCTGCGTTCAGGCTGCTAGAGCAGGGATGTTCTTGTTCCCGCTGTCGCTGTGTCTGGTTGACTGTCAGGACTGCCCAGGCAAGCGATGTCTGCGTTAAAGAGGAGCTGGCTGTCTGCGGAGCTGCAGTAACTTGTTGTGTGTGCTACCTCCACCTTGCATTTGCTGAGTAAATTGTACCAGGAGGAAAGCCTGTTGCTTCTGCTTTGCAAATGCAGTTGGCAGGGAGCCGGGGTCAGTTACTGCAGCGCTGCTGGTGGTCGGTGACTTCTGGACCTCGCTAGCTCGAGATCCTCAAAAGATGGAGCTTTTAAGGCTTACTTGGACGTCTGTCATCTCTGGAGAGATTTCTGTCTGTGTTTCCAAAACATTCAGGCTGCTGTTGCAAATGAGTCCATAAGCTGCATGTCTGACTGTATAGACCCTGTCTTGGGACTCTGCAGTCCCACGTGTCCTCCTGGAACAGAGAATGAGCTGCTGCATCTTATGTGGCCTGAGGGACACCTTTTTTTGTTGGGTGCCTGCTCCCTCTGATGTCTGTGGCTGCTCTGAGCTGCTCCTTGCTCTCGTGAACCACTGTGCCAGAATTGGCTCTGGACGTTCCCGTGTCCACAGGGGTAAGAAAAGGCCTCTGGTCTCAGAGACCTCTCTGGGTGCAGAACCTGTCTTTAAATTCCTCACTTCATGGTTTTTCTGTTCCATTTTTGCAGAGCTGCTGCAGCGAGGAGCAACAACCATCACCAACTTGGAGGGCTGGGTGGGCCATCCTCTGAACCCCATCGGCTGCCTCTTTCTCACCCTGACCGAAGCTTGTAGATTAGAAGAGGAAAATTGCCTTGAAATTTCAGGTACCAAGCACTTCTGGCTCCCTTCCCGGTGCTGCAGCTGAACTGAGCCTGGTGGGACAACCATGGGTGCAGGTCTGGGGCTTGGGACTCCTGGGCTCCAAATCTTCCCGCTCTCCACCCTTGCAGGAGCAGCCAGGACAGCGCTGCAGTGCGGGGAGGGAGCAGTTAGTGCCCTGAGTTTTCCCAGTGAGGTTTCCCAACCCAGTTTTTCTGGTTTTCAGCCAGAGCAGCTCAGGAGAGTGACTTAGCAGAGCTGGGCTGAGGGATGCCAGCCTGCGGGAAAGGTCTGGCGTCTGCTGTGCACCATGTTGTACAGGTTTCAGGTCTCCGGCATCTCCTAGTGACAGCAGGAAGGAGGGTGAAGCCCCCGTCTCCTGCAGGGATCTTTCATCCATCTTTTCTGGGTGACTGAAGGCAGGCAGCAAGTGAAGTGTGGGTCTTGCTTCTGGAGTTAAGAGGTTTTTGTCTCTGCTGTGGTTCTGCCACCTAGGAAGACTCTTCTAACCCTTCTGCATCTCTTCCCCTTCTTCCAGACACCGGGGACTCCAAACCGCCAGTATATCAACATGTGCCCGTCGCGACTGGCAGCCAAGACAGTGGCGAGTCCTACCTGTCCTTGGCCTTAGAGGTGGCCCTGATGGGCATGGGGCAGCAGAGAGTGATGCCTGAAGGTCTCTATGCCCAGGACAAGGTGTGCCGCAATGAGGAGCAGATCATCGCCCGGCTGCAGGACCTGGAGCTGGACCCGGTGCTGGTGCAGACCCTGCGGAAGCAGTGCATCTTGCTGCTGGAAGGTTGGGGCTCGGTCCATCTAGCTGGCTTCTGTGTCTTAGCTGTGTGTTGGTGATGTCTCCAGGGTGCCCTTTCCAAGGTTGCTTCCTCTGGGGGTGTGGTGGTGCTAAGTCTGTAGGATGGCTGCTCTGCCCAAACCTCTGGCAAAGCAAGGGTTTGCTGACATCCCTGCAGCAAGACCACCTCAGAGGCATTACAGGGATGGGTGCTAAGCATGTGGCCTCAGTTTTTGAGGGATTTTGACCGGAAAAGGTTTTTAGAAAATGAAAGAAAAGCCAGTTGCCCAGGATCCAACTTGGGTAACACGCTAGGGAGCTGCTGTGAGCAGATCTTCGAAGGTTTGAGGTGGTACAAACCCCAGCTGCAGGTCCTGCTGTGCTAATGATGGCTGACAGGCTCTGCTTCTGCCTAGGTGGTCCCTTCAGCGGTTTGGGAGAAGTCATCCACCGTGAGAGTGTCCCCATGCACACCTTTGCCAAATACTTGTTCTCTGCGCTGTTGCCCCACGATGCAGACCTGGCGTACAAGCTGGCTTTGCGGGCCATGAGGTTGGTGCATGTTTTATTCTGTCTCTGCTCCTAGTTTTGCCGCTCTCCTGTGCTCTGCTGGGAAGCCGGGGTGCTTTGTAACCCAAAAGCAGGGATGGGAGTGGAGACAGGCCTGGAGTTTGTCATCCCTGAGATCATGTGAAGTGTGAAGGGCCACACAGGTACAGCAGCAGCTCACAGAATGTCAGGGATTGGAATGGACCTTGAGAGGTCATCCAGTGCAATCCCCCCATGGAGCAGGAACACCCAGATGAGGTTACACAGGAAGGTGTCCAGGCGGGTTGGAATGTCTGCAGAGAGGGAGACTCCACAACCCCCCTGGGCAGCCTGGGCCAGGCTCTGCCACCCTCACTGGGAAGAAGTTTCTTCTCATATTTAAGTGGAACCTCTTGTGTTCCAGTTTGAACCCATTACCCCTTGTCATATCTTTGGTTGTCACCGAGAATAGCCTGGCTCCATCCTCCTGACACTCACCCTTTATATATTTGTAACCATGAATGAGTCCCCCCTCAGTGTCCTCTTGTCCAGCTCCAGAGCCCCAGCTCCCTCAGCCTTTCCTCACACGGGAGATGCTCCACTCCCTGCAGCATCTTGGTGGCTGCGCTGGACTCTCTCCAGCAGTTCCCTGTCCTGCTGGAACTGAGAGGCCACAGCTGGACACAATATTCCAGGTGTGGTCTCCCCAGGGCAGAGCAGAGGGGCAGGAGAACCTCTCTGACCTACTGACCACCCCCTTCTAACCCACCCCAGGTACCATTGGCTTCCTGGCCACAAAGGCCCAGTGCTGGCTCATGGTCACCCTGCTGTCCCCAGGACCCCCAGGTCCCTTTCCCCTACACTGCTCTCCAACAGCTCATTCCCCAACTTATACTGGAACCTGGGGTTGTTCCTGCCCAGATTCAAGACTCTACACTTGCCCTTGTTATATTTCATTCAATTTTCCCTGCCCAGCTCTCCAGCCTGTCCAGGTCTCTGATGGCAGCACAGCTGCCAGTGTCAGCCACCCCTCCCAGTTTTGTATCACCAGCAAACTTGCTGACAGTGCGCTCTATTCCCTCATCCAAGTCTCTGATGAATATATTGAACAGTACTGGTCCCAGCTCAGAGAGGCTCCTGCTCTTTGTTTGGGTGATTCCTGGTTTACAAGCCCCTTTCCAAGTGATTTGCATGGGTCTGATAACGTCTGCTGGTCCGGTCCTGCACTGAACCGCTGCCTGCCTGTTGTAGTGACAGGCATCCTCTGCCGGAGCAGGTCCCAGGCTGGCACGGTGCTGTCATCTGCCTTCCATCTGCCAGGCCTCGGGCGCCCTGCCGCCCTCCCTGCCCACGAGAAGGGCTGTTTTCCCGGCACAGACAGACAGACGATTTGCTCTGGGCTTCAGGATGTTGCAGAGCTGGGCGGAGAGCACAGTCGTGTTCTGTTCTCCATTAAAGCCCAGCTCTGTCACAGGGACTGGGGACACAGCAGGTGCCCAGAGCCGCCCCATCTCCCTCCCCAGTGCGTGACACACCTCAGACATCAGCCCGTGTACCGCAGCTTTTCGGCAGGGACGGGATGGGTCTCAAAAAGGCTGGAATGTCGGCCATCAACCCCAGAGCATCCCAGTGCCCTCTCCCTCTAACACCATTAAAATCCCAGCCCAGAGCATCATCCTTCCTGCAGCATTTCCTTGGTGAAATGGGCCATTTCTTCCCAGCACTGGGGGAGATTTTGAAATCTCCTCATCCTAGGAAGAGCTTCTCAGGAGGACAGACAGACTTCATGAGCAGCCAAGGGCCTGCACAGTGTGTGGGGACACCGTGCCTCACCAGACCTAAGAATTTCAGTCACAGAACAGGAACAGGACTGAGTGTCCTAAGGGTGCCCGTTGCTCCCTCATTGTCTGTTAGTGCCTGTCCCTCAGCTGGCCTTCAGGTTGGTGACACCAGCACCAACTCAGGGGTTTAAGAGACAACGTGGTTTTGCCACCGTGGCTGGTGACCTGAGACTCCTGCTGCCTTTTCTTAGGCTTCCTTCTCCCACAGGTTTTCCAGGCTTTTAGATATCTCCACAAAAGCAGGTAACCCAACCCAGCTGTGGGGACCTGGGGGAAATCTGCCTCTGCTTCTGATCATGACCGGGCGTTTTAAGAAGAACCAGATGATAAAGCCAGGAGTTCTGCTGGGTGCTCTGACATGAAAGGGAATGGGGAGGGATTTTGCTGCTTTTTTTTTTTTTCTGAGACTTGTGCTTTTCCTTACAAGTTTATAAATCACTTCACAGATCATTCTTTTCCTTTCAAGTCAGTCTGAGATTGATCTCCCTGCTCATGTGTTGAGCACACAGCCTCGGGAGCCCCCACACGTGCACAGCAGCAGGATGCTTTCAAAGGCATTGCTGCGGGCTGCTGTCTGCTGGCAGCCCCTGCCTCGCCTCGGGGAGAGGGGACAAAGCCAGGGCTGGACTGGGGTCTGACGCTGCCTCCTCTTGTTTGTCCTTCAGGTTGCCCGTCCTGGAGACCACGGCACCATCCGGCGATGTGACTCACCCCCACCACCTGGTGTCAGTGGTCCCCAGCAGATACCCACGCTGGTTCACCCTGGGGCACCTGGAGTCGCAGCAGTGCGAGCTGGCCTCCACCATGCTCACAGCAGCCAAAGGTTGGTGTGGGGGCAGCTCTGGGACAGGGGTGATGGAACGATGCTGCACAAGCGCATCAAAGGGATTTTCTTGGAGAAAAGTGGGAGTGCTTGCTTCTGCTGCCTTGAGCCCTGGAAGAGACCGGCTGGGTGCCCCGCTGGCAGCCCGCTGCGGGCAGGGCACGGTGGGCTGGCTGTGGAGCAGCATACTGGAGTCTGGGATCTCCAGGGCTCATGTCCCACAGGGTCACAAGGCTTGTGGTTCGGCAGCATAGGACACGAGGCTCCCGGGAGGTGCCGGCAGCCCTGCAGAAATGCAAACCGCAGCGCTGCTGATCCTGGGTACTGCCCCTGGGTGACACTAGACTATGTTTGCCCTGCAGCGTGGTCAGCTGCCAGCTCAGCTCACCCTGCCAGACGTGCCGTGGGTTCATGGGTTCATGCCATGGTTTATTTTGAAGCTGCTTATCATTTTACCTCTGCTTTGTCTCTTCCTGCCCTGTAGTAATGATCTTGCAAAGGCTGTAGGAGGGAGGAGACCTCCCTGTGCACCAAACCACATGTAGCTTTTGGCAGGGCTGAACATGGGGACAGCTGTGCTGAGTGGGACACTGGGGTCCCAGCCATAGCGGGGCTTGTAAAACAATCCTCGCTGGTCTCTCAGGCCTCTTCAGTTCCTGCTCAGGCACAATGATGAAGGCGAGCATGGGCTTTTCATTAAACGTCATTCTGTCCAGAAACCAATGCCACCGGGATAGCTGGTGCCTTGTGCCCTGTGGAGGCAGGTGAGCTGAGCAGTTGGTGCTGCCGCTGCTGTCCCACCTCCAGCCCGCAGTGCTGCCAGCCTCATGGGGACAGTGTCGCTTCCCCAGTGAGGTGGAAGGTAAATGAACCATCAGAAAGCTCCAGCCTCTCTGCCTTGGCAGCCTCTTCTCTCCTTCCAGCTCCCCTCCTCTTGGCTACGTTTCCAGGACTGATGGTTTCCTGCCCCTGCCTTGCAGTGCCCTGACCCAAGAGTTGGTACATGGCTTATCCTTAGTTTCTTCTCCCTTCCAGCCTTTAATGGGAATGAGGTTTTCATGCTGAGGGTTCAGGGCTGTTGGATTATGTATGTTTTTCCCACTGTCCCCTTCACCGGGTGTTCCCCCACCGCAGCATGTCCCGATGTGATCCTGTGTCCTCACAGCCTTTCTCGCCTGCACCCCCGCGAGCTGTGTTAGGGAGGCTTGGATTTGGTGGTGGTGCCAGCAGCTGCTGTGGGTGGCAGGAGATATCTTGAGCTATTAGTCACCCGAGATGTCCCTGCATCCCCAGGTGCAGTGCCAGGCTTTCCACACTGCTGTGCATTATTGGGTTTGCTTTATGTGAGGTTAATATGCTCAGTTTACGACTATCAGAGTAGAAACATCAACCTGGAACAAGGCAGAGGGACCTGATGGGGCACATCGGCATCTCTGATCTGCACCCATGCCAACGGTCCCTCTCCCACCCTTTGTCCTACAGGGGCTGACAGGAGGATTTCCCAAGCCAGATGCAGTATCATGATGTCAAAGACCCTTGTCAAAGACTCTCTTCCAAGATCCTGCCCCATCTCCCGATGCCATCACAGCATCCTGCTAGCACCCGTGGCCTCCTGTGGCAGGAGACCCACAGCATCGCTGGGTGTTGTGCCAGGAACCCCCTTGTTTGAGGATATCTCAGCCTGAGTTGTGAGAGCTGTGTGCCTCACCTGGGGCATCCAGGACTGAGCCTTTGCAGTGAGCCTCAGTGACCCTGGCCTGGCCTTTGCCAGCCTTGTGGTGGGAAGGGATTTACTGGGCAAGACAGTATGTGTGCAGCAAACAGCTTTTCTTCTTCTTTTTGACATTACTAAATGAAGACTGAGCTTTCTGCAGTTGTTGAGCACTGAGCATCTTCCCAAACCCCTTCTTTGTCGGGAAGAGGCTGCTTTACAGCTGTCAAACTTGAGCCCAGGGTAGAACATCCAGGTGCCTGGAGATGTCTGCTAACACTCCAGGACTTGTATGAGGTCGCTCAGGGTGGTTTGTTTTCCCCCTGAGAGGATGGCGTTGAGCAAGGATGGGCGCTGTAGGATCTGTCACCTCCTGGTGAGAACACCCCATTTTTCTGTCAGTCTGTAGGGCCTGATCCGGCATCTCTGTGCATCCCTCCATGTGGATGTCAGAGGGGCTGACCATGCTGAAGTGCAGGCAGAAGTTGGGGCTCAGGGGTGAGCTGAGGGGAGGACAAACCATCTGACTGTCCTTTCCTGTACCCAGGGGACATGCTGCGCCTACGCACGGTGCTGGAGGCCATCCAGAAGAACATCCACTCCTCCTCCTTGATCTTCAAGCTGGCCCAAGACGCGTTCAAGATTGCCACACCAGCCGACAGCAACTCAGACACAACGCTGCTCAACGTGGCGCTGGAGCTGGGGCTCCAGGTACAGGATGGCATGGGGGGATGCTTGCAGCCCTTCTGCCCCTCATGCTGCAGCATGGTGGTCTTCCAAGCACGTGGTCCCTCGTGGAAGGATGGCCCTGAGCAGGGAAGCTAAGCCTTGGGAGGCTTCTGTGCTTGCTGAGGTTTGGATGGAGGCAAGGCAGTGCCAGGGAGCCTCATGGGGACCCAGTAGACAGTTGGGTCAGGGGACTTTTGGGGAGCCCCATGGTGTTGGGTGGCAGCAGTGGAGCCCTGTGGGGCGCCCGGTCACCCTAAGTTTGCCTCGCAGGTGATGCGCATGACCCTGTCCACCCTCAACTGGCGGCGGCGGGAGATGGTGAGGTGGCTGGTGACGTGCGCTACCGAAGTGGGTGAGTGCCTCATCGTGCTGGGGGATCTGGCCCCCATCTAGTGGGAGTGGGGTGGGCACAAACAGCCCAGGGTCATTCACCGCCCTGGGCATCTGAGCTCTCCTGAGTCTCCCATTTCTTCCTGAGTAACTTGGATGTAGCCACAATGCTGTCTGGGTTTGGGACTGGGACAGGTCCCCTGAACCCTCAGGCCAGGCCAACAGTGTTTGCTGTGCCCTGCAGCATGGAGAGCAGGGTGGCCTCTGCCTGTGCCCCTTTGCCCTGGCTCCAGGCACCAGGGACTCAGAGGAACCCCGTGATCCGAGCTGAGCTCCAGGGCTGTGCTATGACCCCGGTATTTTCTTGCAGGGGTGAGAGCCCTGGTGAGCATCCTGCAGAGCTGGTACTCACTGTTCACCCCCACGGAAGCCACCAGCATCGTGGCGGCTACAGTGATGTCCCACAACACCATCCTGCGCCTAAGCCTGGACTACCCACAGCGGGAAGAGCTGGCCAGCTGCGCTCGCACCCTGGCCCTGCAGTGCGCCATGAAGGACCCGCAGAACTGCGCCCTGTCTGCCCTGACCCTCTGCGAGAAGGACCACATCGCCTTCGAGACCGCCTACCAGATCGTCATTGACGCTGCCTCTACCGGCATGACCTACACGCAGCTCTTCACCATCGCCCGCTACATGGAGCACCGGGGCTACCCGCTGCGGGCCTTCAAACTGGCCTCGTTGGCCATGACGCATCTCAACTTGGCCTACAACCAGGACACGCACCCGGCCATCAACGACGTGCTCTGGGCCTGCGCCTTGAGCCACTCCCTGGGCAAAAACGAGCTGGCGGCCATCATCCCGCTGGTGGTGAAGAGCGTGCACTGTGCCACGGTGCTCTCGGACATCCTTCGCCGCTGCACCATGACGGCCCCAGGGCTGGCCGGCATCCCCGGCCGCAGGAACTCGGGGAAGCTGATGTCCACCGACAAAGCCCCTCTGCGGCAGCTGCTGGACGCGACGATAAGCGCCTACATCAACACCACCCACTCCCGGCTCACCCACATCAGCCCGCGGCACTACGGGGAGTTCATCGAGTTCCTCAGCAAGGCCAGGGAGACCTTCCTCCTGGCGCAGGACGGGCACATACAGTTTGCCCAGTTCATTGACAATCTCAAACAAATCTACAAAGGCAAGAAAAAACTGATGCTGCTGGTGCGGGAACGGTTTGGGTGAGCCCCGGCCGCGGCCACGCGCACTGGCACAGGGACTTGGGAGAGAAGAAGGAAAGCGGAGATCACCTTCCCCCCATCAGCAGAGGCTGCTCTGTTCTGGTCTTCTGTTTCTTTATTTGTTTGTTTGTTTTCTTTCTTATTTTTTTTTTCCTTTCTTGGATTTAACCGTTTCACACGCTGAGAGGATCCAGAGATTCCTTGGGCACAAACCAAAAGGCAACCACAGGGAAAAAGGATGGTTCGCTCAGCCCCCTGCCCTCCCTTGCCAATACCAAAACCTAACCTGGAAATCTAATACCTCTTTCCTGAAGGAAGCAGTCGCTGGAGGGACCCGAAGGTTGGAAAGTGCAAAAATCTTTAAAATCATAGGAGGAATTAAAAAATAAAAATAAAAAAATAAAAAAAAAATAAATAAAAAGAAAAGCAGAGCGAGCAAAGAAACCCGCAACACTAGAACCTCATGCGTCACCAAAAGCAATGGCTTTGCAGAGCGCTTCTCCCGCCCGCCCGAGACATGCAAACTCCTCTATTTGTGAAGATACTTCAATAAAAACAAGTTAAAGTAACTGTTCTCAGGGATTGCTTACTAAAAGTAACACAAAAAAAAAAAGCATTTATGATACTGTAAATACTATAGTATATGTGTCAATTATTAAATTGTAAAGTTATAATTATTTATAATTCTGTCTTTTATTTGGGGGATACTTGAAATTGTCGTGGGCTGGGGCGATTATTTTTATTATTGCTATTATTATTATTATTATTATTATAACTATTATTTAAAAAACACAAAACAAAACCACAGACAAAAGGAGGAGGAGGCACGCAAACATTTCTCAGGTTCCCATGGCATCGTTGGCAGCGAGAAGGTTGTGGGGGGAGGCGAACATCCACTCGACTCACAGCCCTGGGACGGACAGATGGATGGACGGATGGACAGAGGGAGGAGCGGCAGCCCAGCGCTTGAGGATGACGGGAGGAAGGAACTCGGGGCGACGCTCGCTCAGACACACACGGACGCTGGCGATGGAGGACATGAGCCCAGCGGGCACAGGGGTATGGGGTGCCCAGGCAGGCGGGGGGCACCGGGGCTGCTGGCTCTGGGGAGGGGGGGAAGGGGCAGGCGCAGCCCCACGACCCCCAGCACCCATCTGTGTCCTGGCTCCTGGTGCGGCCAGCGCTCGGCCCTGCCCGCTGCGCCCTGCGCTGGGGACAGACTCTGTGGCGGGGCTGGCAGCTCTGCGGTTTTGGTTCATTTCTTTGCCAGTGGGTCAGGGGGGCTGGGGGAGCCGGGGCCGGGCTGGACAATGACTTGTAGTTAGAGAATGTGGGCTAATTATCTGCTGTCTGGTTTAATTGTTTGGAAAGTGACTTGTGTCCGCGCTCCGGCCAGGAAACCAATTGTACTCGGTCTCTGTCGCCACCAAAATAGCGGTCTTCAACCAGTCTGTTTCTCTCTTTTTTTCCTTCCTTTTTTTTTTTTTTTCCCCTTTTGCGTGCGTGCGTGTATGTGTGTGTGCGACCTCTTCATCTGATGTTTAATAATAAAAGGGATGAACGTTACTACCTGTATCTCTACTGCCTTGCTTTTAGGTCAGAGGGGTTACCGTGCTTACTGGGCAGCCCAGCACCATGGGGGCAGCTCTGGAGGGAGCCGGCATTGCAGCCCCCCATGGCACCCAGCTCCTGTGCAAGGGGGACAGAACAGTGGCTGCTTCAGGGTGCGACCCCCTGCCAGGCTCAGCGCAAGCAAGTCCTGGCCCACCCTGGTGGCACTGCCCCATCTATGCTGGCTGGAGCAGCGTTGGTGTCCACGTCTTGATCCATCCTACAGCCAGCCTGACTGCAGCGAGTGGCTGTGGTACAGGATGCTGTAGCACAGTGGTGTGGTCCGGGGTTCCTGGGTGCTGCCAGCACCTCAGGTTGCTGCTTGCTGCAGGGTTTGCTGCGCCACAGGCAGACTTGGTCCCAAGGATCGATCAGAGGAGATGGTGAAGGTGTGTGTGAGGGGGAAGACCTCCAGGACCAGTGGGATGGTTCCAAAGAGGTTCTAGGAGCTGGAGGAGGGTGGTGATGCTGCTAGGGCCATGCTGTCCCTGCCACCATCCCAGCCAGTGTGGCAGAGTGCTGCTTGTGCTAGTGCCTGGATGGCTACTGCCAGTGACCCCCAGGTGAGTCCTGCTGGGTCTCCCACACACTCGGGGATGCCCTGGGTTGATGTCATGTTTTCTACTTCCATCTGAGCAGGACTGTGGCACAGCTTACGCTGAGCCTGTGGCAGTGGTGGGCTGTGACCCTGCCAGCCTCAGGCAGCACATCTCCCACAGTTTGCTGAGCACATCTGTAGCACCAGGAGACACCTGTTGTGCTCTGGGCTCGCATCCCCTCTCACAAGCCCTTGCACAATGATCTGCAGCCTGGCAGGAACAGGCATCCCCCCATGTCGCTGGCATCCCCTTTTCCCCATCCTAACCTGCAGGACAGGGCTCAGGGGCTCCCCCTGACCTCACATGCCCACTGCCAGGCTGCCACCACTGCCCACCTCCTTCAGGGCTGTCCAGTTCCCTGTCCCGCCAGCCAGAGCCACACGGCTGCTGTGGAGATGGTGCAGGTTTAATGCTGCAGTCCAGCCAGGAGCAAGCCTCTGTGACAATGTGCTACTTGGAGAGACTGTGCCCAAACCAGAGTCCTGTCCACATGTCCCCAGGCTCAGCTGTGCTTGTTGATGTGGCGGGAATGAGCATGCACGGCCTCCACGAAAGCACCCACGTGCTCAGGGTTCATGTCGGGGTAGAGGCCATGGCCCAGGTTGGCAATGTAGCGTTGGGTCCCGAAACCCTCCAACATCTTCTTCACCAGCTCACCAATCTTCTCCTGTGGGCACAGTGGAAAACCATGTGTCAATCTCATCCCACCCAGGGTACTCCAGCCCCAACACTCCACAGCCAGCCTGGCGGGGGCTGCTGGGACACAAACTGGCAGTGCAGGTAAAGAAACTGAGGCAAGAGGCCTTTAATGCAAGCTGGAACGAGTCCCCATTGCTGACAATGGCCACGACTCACCTTGGGTGCATAGAGAGCACAGGGATCCAGGTTCCCTTGCAGGGTGACATCTTTCCCTGTCTGTGCACTGCAGCAGAGAGGAAGCAGGTGAGTAGTTGTACGTGGTGCAGAGGCTGAGGACAGCCAGGTGCCTGCAGTTGCACTGCAGGGCACATGGGTCCCTCAGCGCAGCCCCTGGTTGCTGTGAGCTCCATGTAGCATGGGGGCACAACTGTTCCCATCTCTGGAGCAGAAATCTCCAGGCCTGGGATGGCTCAGGGTGGAGGAAGGGGTCAGGGTACCCGGGCTGGGGTGCTGCCCAGGCACCCAAACACTGTGCCAGACTTTTACCGAGCTTCCTGCGGCCGGATAGTCCAGTCGAGACCGACCACCTCGTAGCCGGCGTGGGCCAGGTCACGCAGCGCATAGTGTGCGTCCTTCGCAAAGATGATCTGGGGAGGGAATGGATGGGCAGTAATGCTGCTCTGGGTCAGGCCCCTCTTCGCAGGCTAGACAGGGGGAGGCAGGTACCAGGGGATGGACCTGTCTCCAGAAGCGCCCCCAGGCCAGGGTCAACCCAGGCAGCCCTGACTCACCATGGGCACCAGGGGCAGCGCCTCCTCCTTCAGCTTGCTCTTGACAGCCCGGGCGATGTTGCGGATGTATGGCAGGGCGAAGTCCTCAAACTGCTCTGGGCCCAGGTGTCCCGCATGGGACTCAAACACCTGGAGCGCCTGCCAGGGACACAGAGCAGGGAGAGCTGCACCTTGGTCCCTCCTCCTTCTCCTCCCAGAAGCTAGACCATCTCTGCACCCTGTCCCCCATCCCTGCCCTCCTGCCTGGACCTGTCCTACATCCCAGGACACACCTGCGCTCCGGCAGCCACCTGCCCCACCAGGTAGTCAGTGACAACATCAGCCAGCAGCCGCAGCAGTCGGTGGCTTGCCTCGGGGTGACGGTAGAGCCAGCTCTTGGCCTTGGCCATTGTAGTGGAGCCACCGCCTTCAATCATGTACGACATGAGTGTCCACTGTGCGAAGTAGAGAAGTGGAGTGAGGGAGGTGATGAAGACGAGAAAAGATGCGAGGGGCCAGTCACAATGCTGAAGGTAAGACTTGCGAGCATCCTAGAGCCTGGAGCACAGATGCTCCTGCACTGAATGTTTACCACCCCTGCACCCCTATGGCACCCACAGCTCTGGGGGCATCATGGTTGGTGCCACCCCAGAGGAAAGAGCAGAGAAATGCAGCTGGGAAGCCACATCACTTACAGGAGCACCAGAGAAGCCGATGAGGGGCACCTTGCCCTCCAGGCTGTGTCGTGTCAGCGTGATGGCCTGGAAGACATAACCAAGCTCCGCAGCCACATCCACCTTCTGTCGCAGTTTCAGCAGATCTTCCACCTCCTTTATGGGCTCTGTGAATGTGGGCCCTTTGCCAGGGACCATGACAACTTCCATGCCCAGCGCCTGGGGACAGGGGCAAATGGAAGAAGCAGGAATGGGGTGGCCCTGGATCCAGCCCCATTCCCAGCTGCTGCCCCCCATCGCCAGCTGTGGCTCTCACCTGGGGCACCACCAAGATGTCGGAGAAGATGATGGCAGCATCCAGGGGGAATCGTCTGAGTGGCTGCCGAAGGGAAGAAGCAATGTCAGTGAGGGGCTTGGACCTCCCCCCCATGGAGGGCTTGGAAAGCAAATGGCGTGCTGGGGGCCCCAATGCCTGCACCTGGGGCCACCCAGGGTGGCCAGACCCACCATTTCTCTCAGTCCCCACATGGGCACAGACACACAGATCCCCTCCAGGTGACACTCACCTGCAGTGTCAGCTCACAGCACAACTTGGGGCTCCGGCAAGTGGCAAAGAAATCCTGCGCTGCCCGGGTCTCCCGAAACTCTGCAAGGGACCAGTGAGAGTGTGATGGGGTGCGTGCTGAGCCCCCCTCGCTGTCCTTCCCACACACGTCCCCCTGCTCACCGGGCAGGTAGCGTCCTGCCTGCCGCATGCACCACACCGGGGTGTGCTCCGTCTCCTCCCCGCGTGCTGCTCGCAGGAATGTGTCGTTCTTCAGCTTGGGGAAGCCCTTGGGGCTGCGGACGAAGGAGCAGAGATGGGTTGTCACTCATGGGGGGCTGGGTGCCCTGACAGACCCCTGCAGCTGGGGCTGGGGGATGCCAGGGCTGGTGGCTTGTCCCCACGGCATGGCCTGTGACCACAGAAAAGGGCTCGTGTCCGGCTGCGACAAACGTGACCAACGATCCCCATCATGGTCGGTGCCTCTTCCTGCACAGGACGGCAGAGCCCACCCGGGGACAGGCGATGCCGGGCCCAGGGCCCCACGAGATTAAGTTATCAGGAGCAACAGCTGCTCCCGCCCGGAGAGATTCGGGGCCAGCGGGGTGTGGGGGTGGGCAGCCCTCCGCCGGTGTCCCCGTCCCTATCGGTGCCGTGCAGCCCCCAGAGGCCCAGGCGCTCGCCGAGGTGGCAACCACACGTCCCCAACCGCCCCGCACGGTGTGACCGCCGGGCGCTGCTGCAGCCCGGCCTGCCCGGGGCCGAACGGCGCCGTCCTGCTGCGGCGGCAGCGGCCGCAGGGACGGAGTCCCGGGAGCCGGCAGGGACTGCGCTGCCACAGCAGCGGCCCCGCCGACCCGCCCCGGTGAGCGGTCACAGTGCCACAGCAGTGCGGGATCAGCTGCCCCAGCGCCACCAGTGACCCTGGCGCCGGAACCGCATCGCCGGGCCCACACCGCTGTCCGCACTGCAGGCCCCGGTGCGTGTTCCCGCTCACCCCGCTGGGGTCACCGCGGCCCCGGTTACTCACAGGAGCCTCTCGCCGTCCTCCATCCTCCTGCGCCGCTCCCCGGCCCCTCGGCTGCCTCCCGACGCCCCGCCCCGGCCCGCCCCCGGCGCTGCCATCTTGCCGTAAGCCCCGCCTTTCCGTGCGCCTCCATCTTGCCCCACCCTCTCCGTACGCCTCCATCCCGTCCCGCTCCCCGCTGCTCCGTACGCCGCCATCTTGCTCTGCGTCCCGGTCCTCCGTACACAGCACGGGCGCCGCCATCTTGCCCTACGTCCGCCCCATTGGGCGCCGCCATCTTGCCTTGTCAGCGGGCGGGGTCTGCCGTAAACCCGCGAGTAGCGACCCCGCCGGTGTCGGGGTTCGGCCGCTGCCCGCCGTGCCCGGTGCGCGATGCGTGCGGGCGGGGAGGCGCCGCACCAGGTGCTGGGCCGGCTGCGGTTCCTGCTGCAGTGCAGCGAGTGCTTCCGCCGCGCCCAGGCGCTGCCCGCCGCGCTCTGCTACGTGCCGCGGGAGGTGCAGTACAAGATCTGCAAGGACCCCGCCGCCGCCAGCGCCGCCGCCCGCAGCCTGCTCAGCGTGTGGGACAGCCCGGGGCCGGCGCGGGGCGGCAAGCGGGCGGCCCGGGCCACCATCGAGGTGCGGAAGGGCGGCTGCCTCCGCGCCACCGGCGAGGAGTACTGCAACGGCGCCGGGCTCTGGGTCAAGCTCAGCAAGGTAACGGCGCGGGGAGAGCCGGGAGGCCGCGGCGGCCTGTGCTGCCCGGCCAGGGCCCCGGGCCGGCCGCTGAGCGGAGCCGCTGTCCCGCAGGAGCAGCTGGAGGAGTACCGGAGCGGCTGCGAGCTGGAGGAGGGCTGGGTGCTGGTCTGCAAACACGCCGACGGCGGGGACCGGCTGGTGCCGGTGGAGTCCACGGAGCGGATCCAGCGGCAGCAGCAGCTCTTCGGGGTGGACTATAAACCCGTCATCAGGTGCGGGGCCACCGCTCGCTCCCCCCCGGTCGCCCTCCCCGGCCCCCCCTTGCGCGGCAGGGAGCAGGGGGGTTCCCACCGTCCACCCCGGCCCTTCGCCCCGCCTGGGCTTTTGCTGCGCTGACCCCAGCCCACTTGGCCACTTCTTCCGTGTCAGCGGGGCAATGGGGACACCGGGTGTGGAGTTATCTGGGTTTCATTTGGTCACTGCGCTCATCGTCTGCCCAGTGGGGAGTGGGCTGGAAGAAGCAGAGATGGTCAGAACGGAAAGGGTGGTGGGTGATGCTGGAGGTGGTGGAGGATGGAGGACAGTGGGGCTTTAAACCTTAATCTTCCCCTTCCTTGACCACCATCTCCTTTTCCTGTGATTTTCTCACTCTCCCCTTCCCTGGGTTGTTTCAGATGGGAGCAGGTGGTGGATCTGACATACTCCCTGCGCCTCGGAGCGAAGCCCAAACCCCTGGAGCAGGATGAGGCTGCAGTAGAGAAGCTTCGGTACGTGCTGTTCCCCAACTTCTGCTGTGGTTGGGTGCAAGCCACTGCCTCTCCTGGGCTGCTCCTGTAGACTGAGGGGAGGAGTGGGGTGACAGGCAGCGAGGATCAGCTCTGCTCAGTGCAGACTTGTCCTAGGTAAGCCTGCAGAAAGCAGGAAACAGAGCAAGACCAAGGCAAGGTGGGCATGGACCTGCCTTCCCTGACCTGTTAACCTGGCCTGTCCCTGACTCTCCAGACCCATTAACTGTTTTCCCTTGATAGGTTTGTGCCCCCAACGTGGACTTATGAATGTGACGAAGACCTGGTGCATTTCCTATATGATCACATTGGGAAGGAGGATGAGAACTTGGGCAGTGTCAAGCAGTATGTGGACAGCATCGATGTCTCATCCTACACGGTGAGTCTCATGGGGGGTCTAAAGGGAGAAGGCTGGGCCAGTTTTGCTGTGCCACGGGACTGGGGAGTGTGGGTGGTGCTTGGTGTGATGCTCTGGGCTGGACTGTGTTTGAGGATGTGGGAGAGAAACCTGGTCTCAGCGGGGAGCATCATGCAGTGTATTGTGTAGTGTGGCCCCTGGAGCAGCTGCGGTCTGAGAAGCAAATGCTAATATTAGACACTAAGCTGATTTTAGGAAGGGTTGGGTATTCTGCACTGTGTGTATGACCTCAGAGCACCACGAAGGGTCAGCCCCAGTGTACTGTGCACTCTGTATTCCCTATGTCTACCCACAGCCCAGCAAAGGGAACGGGCCAGTTTGATGCCCTCTGGCTCTGGGATTCATTATGAGAGTAGCCACTAAGGGGAAGTTAGTCCTACCCTCATCTGATTTTCCTGTCATTCACTGCCCTCTTGCAGGAGGACTTCAATGTGTCATGCTTGACCGACAGCCACGCCGACACGTACTGGGAGAGCGATGGGTCCCAGGGCCAGCACTGGGTGCGGCTCAACATGAAGAAAGGCACCATTGTCAAGTGAGTGTCACCTCTCTGCTGTGCACTGGTTCACGGGTGGGGTGGGCCCTGCAGCCCCCACTCTCTGCATGAGTGCATTGTGGCCCAAATTTGCCCAGCCCTCCTTGCCCCTTGCTCTGGCTCTGGGCTTGAAGGGATCTTAGCCAGCATCATCACAGATACCTGGAGGTCCCAGCAATGTCTGCGTATGCGTGATACAAGCGTGGCCAGGCTGTGAGGGGGAGCAGCAGTGCGTGTTCAGATGCAGAGCTACTTTCTCCTTATTCCATACTTCCTTTTGCAGGAAGCTCCTGTTGACAGTGGATACCACCGATGAGAACTTCATGCCCAAGCGGGTCGCCGTGTACGGGGGTGAGGGGGACAATCTGAAGAAGCTGAACGATGTCAGCATTGATGAGTGAGTGGATGGAGGTGGGGAGGGCAGTAGGGCTTAAAGTAGGGCCTAGGGACGGGCATTTTCCATCTCTGAGCTGTGGGTTCACTCTGCCTACAATAGTAGATAGCACAACCATCAGGGCTCTCCTGGTGTGATTTTGGGACCTATCAGAAGCAGGTCGCCCAAACCTGAGGCACCAGCAGGTTCAGGCATTCAGCATGGGCTACATTCTAGGCAAGTGGGTCTGGCTTCTTGCTGTAGTTCTGAAGGATGCAGACCCTCTTCCCTTAAAAGTGGCCAAGTGATTTTTGGCAGGGTGGGCAAGGGAACAGTTCTGCAGCCGTTGTCTGTCCTGTTTTTGTAGGAGCTACATTGGGGATGTGTGCGTCCTTGAGGACATGACAACACACCTGCCTGTCATTGAGATCCGGATTGTGGAATGCAGAGGTAGGGCTGGGTGTTATGGCCACGTCTGTAATGCACCTGGAAGATACTGTATAAGAAGAGTTTATTCCCATGGATTATACTTGATCCCGCGGGCTGTTTTCAGACAATATGGGAACCTCCAGGGTGATGGAGGTGCTCAAGGCCACTTTCATCCCATTTTTTTCAACTTTCGACTGTTTGGGTTTTTTTTTCTCTTATAAATCTCCTGCTTCTTCTTCCCAGTGGAATTTCTGGCTCTCGGTGCCCAGCCCCAGAGTTGGTGGAGCGGGTCACATTCCTAATGCTTTCACTTACAGACTTACCACACTGGAAGGCTTACTTTCTCATGGTCCTAGCATATCATTTCTGGTCTCCCTTGACAGATGATGGGATTGACGTTCGCCTCCGAGGCATCAAAATCAAATCCTCCCGGCAGAGGGACCTGGGGCTTAGTGCTGACATGTTCCAGCTGCCCAATTTAGTGCGCTACCCTCGCCTGGAAGGGACAGACCCTGACCTGCTGTATCGACGGGCCGTGCTTATTCAAAGGTACTGTGTGGAGGTGGGGACAGACAGTGGGGTGGCATTGGCTGCAGGGATTGGTGTCATCTCCAGCATGAGTATGGCTGGAAGCTGTAAAGCTGTGTGAGTCCTCTCAGGACAGGCATCCCTGACCCTGGAGAAAATAGCAGAGTCATTTGGGAGCAAAGTGGGCTCTCTGGGGTAGCTACCCAGCACTTTAAAAGGAATCTTCCAGCTCAAGTTCCGAGTGTTTTGTGTGCACATCTGTGTGGGGCAGGTGCATGCAGAGTCCATTGCAAGGGGTGAGTGGTCACAACAGTGCCCATGGAGTGGGAATTAAGTACCAAAGACCCTGTGATGTAAAAGACCACCCTGGGTTGGGTTTGGATCAGTTGTTGCTTTTCTGCTTGTGTCCAGGGGTGCCTGGTCTGGAATATGCTCATGCAGATCCCTGTCCCTCCTGTGTTGCAATACCTTCTCCTTTGGGATTTAGGTTCATCAAGATCCTGGACAGTGTCTTGCATCACTTGGTGCCAGCCTGGGACCACACTGTGGGCACGTTCAGCAAACTGAAGGTGAGCAATTCCCTCTGTGTCTTGTGGGGGCTCAGTCTGACAGAGCGATTGCACTTGGGCTGTGGCAGAGGAGGCAGTCAGTGCTCGTTACCTTTAAAGCAGCTCAAGGAAAATACCTGGCTGAACTCAGGTCCTTAAAGCTGTGAAAGGCTATATTGTTTGGAGACTGGTTTCCTGCTAAAACACTGATGTGGAAACATGTAACTATGGGGTAGCAAGTAAAATCACACCAAAGCACTTCACCTTGAAAAGGACTTGGACCATAGCAGCCCTGGGCATGTGAGCTGGACACACATCCCCTCTGCCGAGGACACTCTGTTCCTGCACTTGCTGCCAGCAGTTTTGAAGCTGGCTGTGTCCAAATAGCAAGGCTTTTACCAGTAACTTCTTTCTGGCTTTAATAAGCTTCTGATTTTCATCTTTCGCATAAGACTGAACTTGTTCTTCCAGTTTGATTTCCTTACATCCTCTCCTGAAATGTGCTGGGCATTGCTGGCTAGACCCGTTCTGTGTTCCAGGCCTGGTGTTGAATAGCACTGTAATTCCTGTGCCAGCTCAGCATAAGACCCAAAGTGTTTGAAGATTCTTGTTTGTTTAGAAGAGCTTAGTTTGATTACAAATAGAAGGAATAGCAAGACCAATGGTCTGGTGAGAGCAAAGGAGAGTCCAAGTAACGCTGGAGTGTGCGCATCGGATGGTGGTTGATGGAGAGCACGTTTGGCTCAGTATCTTGCTTAAACCAGAAAGTGAAGTCTTTCAGAGGCAGTGCATCAGGCAGAGCAAATATTGTTGAGGCTGTGTGTGGATGGCAGTGGCTTTGGGAAGGCAGGAGACCTGGCAGTGCAGTGGCTTCAGTAGGAAGCAGGTGACATGTTTTGGACACTAGGCACTTCTGATGTTTCGAACATACCTGTTGGCAGCACATCAAGCAGTTCTTGCTGCTGTCCAAGAGGCGCACAGCTCTCATTACCCAGTGTCTGAAGGACTCGGAGACCAGCAAGCCCAACTTCATCCCGCGACTCTATATTAACCGGCGCCTGGCTATGGAGCACCGAGACAACCCTGCCCTGGACCCCAGCTGCAAGAACGCTGTCTTCACCCAGGTACTGTCCCTTCTGGAAGGGTCTCTGCTGGTTCTGCGATACCTCACTCCCCCCAGAGCAAAATTAACCACATAGAGGTGGGTGGAAGGGACAACATGGAGCTGGAGATACCTGAGTCCTCAAGGCCTCTTTGCGTGACTCATAGGCTCTACAGTTACATGTGCTGATGATCCCATATCCAGGAATAACATCTAGGGAGGGATTTGGGATCTCTGAGTTGAAGTCTCTGCTCTATCCTGGATGTTCTCTGTGGCATGTTGCTAATGCAGAGCATAACAATCTCATTACACTAAAGGGCAGCAAAGAGTTATTGTGTGACAATAATGATGCAGCTGCATATAGTCCTGTATTGTGGTTTTACGGCAATGCTGATCCTGTTGTCATTCTCCCCCCATCTCCAAAAGATCTCTTGCTCTGTATGTGCACAAACAGCCTCGACTGCTGTGAGGTTTAATATGTGTTCAGTGTACCTTTGAGGTCAGAAAGCTCCATAGTGGCTAACACTGTAATTTATGTTCCCTTTCCAAAAGCTAAGGGCTCCTAGACCGTTTAGAGATCATCTTTAGTCAGTATTTAAAGGTTTGAGGCAAAACAGATTTCTTCCATTTTCCTGCATTTACCTGGCACCGGTTCCCCTGCGGAAGGAAAACCAGCCTTGATCTTCTTTGGTTGTTGCAGGTGTATGAAGGCCTGAAACCCTCAGAAAAGTTTGAAAAGTCTCTAGATTACAGGTAAGCGGTGTCTGAGGGAGGGAGGGGATAACGCAGCCCTGGGAGCTGTGTCCTCTGTCACAGCACAGTGTTTGCGAAGCCTGTGTGTGTCCTCTGCTCTGGAGAGGGTTTACTGGGGCAGGAGCCAGCTCAGCTTTGAGACTGGGGCCTGTTCCCCAAGGTGTCACCTTCCTAGTGAGGATGCAGCTGTCTCTGGAGATTGAGATCTTGTCCCCTCCTAAGTCCAGGCTGCTCCACCCTGGTCCCCTGGTGTCCCTGCTGCCTCCCCAGCATCTCCCTGGCTTTGAGCAGTTCCTCAGGTGGTGCCTGGTTCTCTGCAGGTGGCCGTTGCGCTATGACCAGTGGTGGGAGTGCAAATTCATCGCAGAGGGCATCATCGACCAAGGTAGGGGCTGTGTGAGGCAAGGGCTGCTCTGGAGCAGAGCTGGGGGTTGATGGGATGACTGCTACAGGGGCTCTCATTTACTCCCAGTGTTACTGCCTGTGGAGTAGACAGGGGAGGCAGGTTGCCTTGTCCTACTACCCATGGCCATGTCCTGGGTAAGGAGTACTGCTTACTGGGATGGGGACCAGACCTTCATGAGTTGCTAACAGGAGCTTTGACAGTGCAAATGCTCCCTCTGACTCTGCTGCAGGCGAGGCAGGGATGTTAATTCTCCCATCTTTATTTCCTTTGGTGCCATAAGGCTCTGAGATGAGCCTTCTGCTCGGCCCTGGGCCAGGTTGGGCTGGAATTCCCCATCTTTGCTTCATAATTCTAAGGATCGGCACACAGGGAGTTCACATCACTAAAAATGCTTTTCTTTTGGGGTTGCAGGTGGCGGTTTTCGGGACAGCCTGGCGGACATGTCAGAGGAGCTGTGTCCCAGCTCGGCAGACACCCCTGTGCCTCTGCCCTTCTTTGTGCGCACGTCGAACCAGGTGCTGTGGGTTGAGGTGTTTGAGGAAGATCTTGCTGTGCCTCGCAGTGCAGTGCTCTCCCTGTCCCCCTGCATGCCAGGGACGTCCCTAGTGTCACTAGTCCAAAGCTTTTCCTCATGTAGGGTTGGGTGGATTGCTTTGTGGCATCTCGTTTTAGGATATGCTGACAAATGCCTGAAAATGTGTCTCTCACTAGGAATATTGCCAAGGAGTATGGGGGGTTTATCCCACTTTTGTTGTGAGAAGTGCCCAGAGGCACTGCAGGAACTGAGTTTGTGGTGCTTCATGCTGTGCTGAGATCATGACTTGGAGTTTTGCCTCACAGGGTAATGGTACTGGAGAAGCCAGGGACATGTACGTCCCCAATCCCTCCTGTAAAGACTTCCCGAAGTACGAGTGGATCGGGCAGATCATGGGAGCAGCTCTGAGGGGCAAGGAGTTTCTGGTGAGCTTTCAACCCCATCCCTGCATGGAGGTTTGCCTCAAGGGGAATTGTTAGACCCCTTCTGCAGCCTGTCTAACAGGAGCATGGGAGGGCTCTGTGATCACACACTGGGACAAATGTGTTTGGCAGGATTTGGGGCTGAGGGTTTAGGAGAGCTTACAGCCTGGGTTTTGAGAGATACTGCTGGGAACTTGGGAGAGCGTGTCTGGTCTCTGCTGAGCTATGATGGGCTGCATGTGGACAGGGGGAGCAAGGAAGCTCCTTTGTGTCTGCACTCTGGAGCCCTATCTTCATCTTTGGGAATGTCTCCTTTTGTGCAGGCTCAGCAAAATCTCTGTTCTCCTTCAGGTCCTGGATCTTCCTGGTTTTGTATGGAAACAATTAACAGGGGAGGAGGTCAGCTGGAGCAAAGACTTCCCTGCTGTGGACTCCATGCTGGTGAGAGGGACTGGGAGGCTGTGCCTATGCTATTCCTTGTGGCATTCAGCAAGGTGGTGATTTGTGTCCCTGTCCTCATTTGTACTTGCTTCCCCCTGTGATGTGTCAAAGAAACACACACAAAAAGGGCACTCTTAGCATTTAATGCATCCTGCAGCTAATACAGGGATGTAGCCATGCTGACTAGTGCTTCAAGCATGCAATGCCCTGAGGTCTGATAAACAGCTTTGTAGGGCAGCATATCCCATGCTGTGCTGCTGTTGCAGTCACTCCAGCCCTTGTCTGGGAAGGGAAGACATGGGGGCTTGAGCACACCACTGCCCACTGGGTATCTCTCTAACAAGTTGGGGCCTGGGGCAGGTGAAGCTACTGGACATGATGGAAGTCATGGACAAAGACACCTTTGAGTTCAAATTTGGGAATGAGCTGACCTACACGACGGTGCTGAGCGACCAGCGCATGGTGGAGCTGATCCCCAATGGCAGCAACACTGTGGTGCGCTATGAGGACCGCAAGGAGTTCATCCGCCTGGTGCAGAGGGCTCGGCTGGAGGAGAGCAAGGAGCAGGTAACGCTGTCCTGTAGCATCAGTGGTCATTGAGTTCACAGAGATGTACCCCCCCAGTCTGTTTCTGGTAAAATGCATTGTGGTCAGCGTTCCCGTGCTTATTACTGCAACAGTAGGCAGTCCTTTTTGATGAAGTCCTGGGGCCCATGGAGTTGTTGAGAAGCAAAGTGGCTTGTAGCAACATGGGAAGCATGGGGGTTTATTCCCAGCTCTGACGTTGGCTTCCTGTGTGAACTGGGGTGCATCGTTGTGGGATCCTGTTCCTCACTTTGGGTTCCTTGGAGCATTTGTTGAGCAGCCACATGGCTTGTGTCCAGTCCATAGGCTCAACCACGGCCCAAGGAAACGGACACAACGTGCTACTTCTGTGCCTTGTCTCGTTTTCAGATCATGGCCATGCAGGCTGGGCTGCTGAAGGTGGTGCCCCAAGCTGTTCTTGACCTCCTCACCTGGCAGGAGCTGGAAAAAAAAGTCTGTGGAGACCCTGAAGTCACAGTTGATGCTCTGAAGAAGCTCAGTAAGTGAAGGGCTCTACTGAAAACTCTCCCTGGAAAACAAGATGACTGTCTTCTCTCCGTGCTGGGACAAGGAGAGATGTGGGAGGCAGATATTGGCCTTCACTTGAGTTAGAATGTGGACCTGTATACTTTTTGCCTTTAGCTGGGGGCTTATTTGGGCAGGGGTGCCCCTTGTCTCCTTATCTGGCCTCAGAGTAGAGGCTGGGGCATCCCTAGGCTGCCAGTATCTGAGCCTCTGTGGAGCTGAGATGTGGATCTGGATATAAACTCCTTTTCTGTGTCCTTTCCGCCAGCTCGGTTTGAGGATTTTGAGCCATTGGACACCCGTGTTCAGTACTTCTGGGAAGCGCTCAACAACTTCACAAATGGTGAGTGATTTGCTCCGTCTCTACATATTCTGTGTCATGACAGCCCCTGCATGCTGGCTGGGAACTGGGAGGGTGAAACCACCCTCGTTGCTGCCTGGGGAACAGATGGGAGCTGAAGAAGCCAGAAGGTGTGCCAAAGGAGCTGCTCGCTAGTGCTGGGGATACCTGGAGGTGTCTGTACTGCATCTTGCATCTCTTTAGGGCCTGCTGATGTCTTTGCTTTTCCTTCACAGAGGATCGCAGCCGCTTTCTCAGATTTGTCACTGGCAGAAGTCGCCTTCCAGCACGAATCTACATCTACCCAGACAAGATGGGGTGAGTCCATTCTTCTGCAGCCTGCAAGGCAGACAGATCGCACACCAAAGGAATGTGTGGTCTGGTCTCCTCTGCCTCGCTGGCCTGCTGGTTCTGACCACTTTGTCACCTTCTCCCCAAGCTCTGAGACAACAGATGCTTTGCCAGAGTCGTCTACCTGCTCCAGCACCCTCTTCTTGCCCAACTATGCCACGTAAGTTTTGGTGCTTCCTTGCATCTCGGGGACTGTTATGTCTCTTCTTAACCTTGGTGCTGACCCATAGGGCCCCATCGTTTTGCCACATGTACGTGCCCCTAGCTGTACCTTGTGTCTGCTGTGATCCTCTCTGTGAGCAGCTGTTGAAGCACAACATCCATCTCAGAAAGCATCTTGTCCTCGCGGCTGACAAATGCAGCAATGGCAACTTCTCCTTGTCTTTTTTTCCCCCTTTCTCCTGCCATTCCTAGAGCCAAGATATGTGAAGAGAAGCTGCGCTATGCCGCCTATAACTGCGTGGCCATTGACACAGATATGAGCCCGTGGGAAGAGTGATGTTGCAGCCTGACCAAGCAGCATGGACAATCATTTGACAAAACCGTGCAGCGGGAGGAGTTCCTGTGTCCCCCCCCAGGATGTGTACATATAATAAACATACAGGTGTGAAGCCTGGTTCCCAGGAGTGGTCACCAGCACCTCTTTGGACATGGAGGTTTGGGTCTTCAGGAGGATGGGAGCTAGCTTGGAGTGTAAATGTGATTACAATAATGAAACGCTGGCTCAGCCCCAAAAATATCAGAAAGGTCTGGTAGGCTTTTGTAATGAGTTTCTTTTCCATGTGTCTCTGT
The DNA here is from genome assembly GCF_963082525.1 of Nesoenas mayeri. Lineage (NCBI taxonomy): Eukaryota > Metazoa > Chordata > Aves > Columbiformes > Columbidae > Nesoenas > Nesoenas mayeri. Next base: position 32,258,200 of record NC_137554.1, on the reverse strand, counting down.
TGCAGCTCCGCAACTCACTCTCACTTCTCCCAGGCTGTGCTCTAATCCAAACAGAAGTGCAATAGGGCTACAAAGCTGCATGGCAGGTTACAGCATGGGACAGAACTGTGAGCTGCTGCTGAAACCACAGAGATGCTCAAAGATTCTGTGTGTCCTAGCTGGAGTGTCCTGACCCCATTCTCTTGCCCTGTTTCTGCTCTCGTCTGAGGTGATGGAAATGAGATCTTTAATTTAGCCTTAAAAAGAAGTGGGGTAGTCTGCTGGCAGGTGCTGCAGGGGTGGCCTCTGGCCACCAGGTGTCACGGCAGACCTGCACAGCAGGACTGCGGGTGCTGTCAGGACAGCACTTCCATGCTTTTACATCTCCCAAAATCACAGTTCCTGTGACCACCCGTGTTTCCCTGCACCCCTTGCACAGCAGGGTCTGCTGGGGGAGCTGCCCCCCACAGGAGGTGGGAACTGTCTGCTTTCCTCCTGTTCTGAAACCTTCCAGTTCTGCATCTGGCATGCTGGTGGCCTAGCAGCTGTTCTCTCAGGCTCTTTCAGCCTTGTTTTTTTTTCCCCCTAAAAACCAGTATTACAGCTAATCTGTTATAGTTCTCATGGAGATGCACAAACAGGGCCAAGCTCGCGCCCCAGACAGGGGGGGTTAGAGCAGTAGCAGGCACGGCAGCACCAGGCTTTGCTCCCCGTTGCTGTGGGGAGGGAGGTGGAGGTCTCTGGTAGACAGGGAAAGCCTTTGCCTCAGGGCACTGGAGAGACTGTGGGTACCAAGGGTTGAAGCTCCTTGAGCACATGGACACACAGTGTGTGAGTGAGAAGCGGGCAATGAAAGCTTTACAACTTCAAGACCATTGGAACTGTTCCTTGATCGTCCCAGCCCTGGGCAGGACCAGTCATTGCTGACGACTGTGAGCAACCAGATGTCAGTGTGCTTTTACACCCCCAGCTCCCTCTTCAGTCCGTGTGGTCTGTTGGACCACCACTGCTAAGAGCCACTGTATTGGGCTTCACTGGAGTGGAGCTAATGCTGCGAGTTAAGATTTATCTTCTCTTAACGCTTCCTGCCTTTTTCTCCTCTGTTGAAGGAGTCTGTCATCCAGAAACGGCCTCCAGTTGTAAATGAAGTCCTTCCCTTCACCAGTTTCCTTTGAAACTGCTGTATTCTCAGACTTGCTGAGGGGGGTTGTACTAAAAGGGATGTAGGACCAGGAGAGAGCATCTGCTACCATCTCCAGCATCATGGTGAGTGGAAGGAGTATAGGGTGAGCAGGGAAGCTGTTTCTGGCAGCCCTTCTCTGCAGCAAAGCCTTTCATGCTCAGCTTGGTGGGTGTGAAGTCCCATCTGCTGGAGGAGGTTTTTTGTAGATCCTGGAGTTATCTCAGAATTGAGCTGTGCTGCTCTACCAGGTGTAGAGACCTGTGAAAGCCCTTCCAGTTGCAGGAAGAGTCCATTGCTGCAGTGAGGTCTCGGCTGAGATCACAGGCAGAGGGTCTGGACAAAGGTGGCTGCTGAGCAAGGAACGCCAAGATAACCCACAGATCATGCTGTTGAGTTTGCTGTGCAAAGGTGAGCCGGGAACAGAGAGCTGGTAACTTGCCTGGATCTCTCTGCTCAGTGCTCTGTCTCATCTGTGGTGTTTTAAAGCCAATCGCAAACTGAATTTCTACTGTGACAGCCCAGCAAATTGTGGAAAAAGTCGGCCTGGATCAGCGCTGGCTGATCTCGGGGCCACAAATTAGGTATTATTCCAATGCTGGGTCATGTTCTTTCTCCTTTGATCTCTAAAGCTGTGGGTAGGAGCTGTCTTCTACTATGCTTGACAAGACACAAGCCCAGTGTCCCTGCCCAGCACTCCTGCTGCACATAACCCCGGGGCAAAGGAGCCCTCCTGGGCACTGGGAACCAGAGGCTGCATGTCCCCACCCTGTCAACCATTTTCAAGTCAGTTAAGGCTGATTTTCAAGCCAGTGTCGTTCTGGGGAGGGTGCTGGTGTCTCTGTGCTGCTGAGGAGAGGAAGCATCTGTGTGTGCCAGAGCTGCAGCTTTACAGAGTGGGTAGGGAAGAGCTGGGGGAGTGGCTGGTGCCGTGATGGTTCTGTGTAACCACTCGCTCTCTCCTGACTTCAGCTTGCTGAATTGTCATAGAATAGCTTCGGGTGATTGATAAAGCATGTGTAGTGTAGCTGTTCTTGTTCTTCCCAGAAATTCTGTATCATGAAGTAAAGCAGATGACAGAAGATGGGAAGAATAAAATAGAAAACAGTGAGGAACATCTGAAAAAACAGCATGTTATTTAACTAACCGATAAAGAAAACAATTCAAGTGCATGTGCTCTTATAAAAGTGCCACAAGCATTAAAAAATTGGGTGGAACAACTGTGTTGGCTAATTTCAGATAAAGATTTTGTTATTTCACTAATATGGCAAGCTATAAATAGTTTGACAGGATCTGTCTGTCCCTACCTCAGATAGGATCTGAAATAAAGTGACTGAACTAACTACTCTTGGCCTTCCTGATGCTTTGTCTTGTCTGGCTGTGGTTCCTGCATCCTTCTGTTGGTTAACAGTGGGGGAGACGTGTTGTGAGAGGGAACTGGAGGTGACGCAGTGGCTCTGTGATACCCTTTGCACACAAAGCACTGTCATGAAGGTTGCTCACAGTATTAACTGGCTCAAACCTTTGCAGCAGCTCTGCAATCAGTTTTATAGGGTGACTTGTATTTCTCTCACACCGTGGTTCAGGGCACTTTGCTCCTGGCGAGGCTGGTGTCCCAGCCCTGTGGTGAGGCATGGGCACGCCTGGTTGGTAGATAACGCTGCTGGGTGACAGCTGTCAGACCTCACTTTGCGCTGTGCCTTTGCAGGCGGGGATGGAGCTGGACTCTGACCTGCCAGGAGGGATGTGGGGACCTTTGAGCTCTGCCAGCCTGCTTGTTTTTCTGCTTTCTTAAATGCAGCTCTTAGTGCCCAACATGGAGAAATTCAGGTAGCGTGGGGTGGAGCTGAGTTGCTCTCTGCCACCGCCTTGCCATGGTATGCGACAGGCAGGTATGATGTGGGGTGACACACTGCCAGTATTCTAGGGTGTCATGGCCTCACTCCAGCAGCCAGGATGCCATGGCTGGCTGGGATAAAGCTGCTGTTGGGCAGGGTAGCCTGTCATCCTCCCCTGTCGGTGCTCAGAGCGTTCCCATCCACTGCAAGCCTGCCTGGGACAGGAATACATCGCCCAGTGAGCCAGGAGCTGGCTTGCACCCTAGCAGGATGCCCACTCCCCTCTTCTCCCTAGCCGTGCTGGAGGTGTAGCCCTGGGTCCTGTAGCCCCTGCAGGGACCCCCCCCTTTCTGCAGGCAGGGACAAGGACATTTGAGGCCAGGAGGGAGCAGAGTCCTAAGCCGCAGGGTGAGGGGATGTAGGTGAACCGGGTCAGATACTGATGGGAACCGGGGTGGGTATAACAGATTTGCATCTTGGCCAAGGAAGGTGATGGCAGCACCGCACCCGCGCAGAGCGACGCCTGCCCGAGGAGGAAGCGGCAGCCCGGGAGCTGGGGCTGCTCTCGGCGGGGCAGCTCCGGAGGGCCGGGACGGGCGGGGCGCGGCCGGAGGCGGGTGCGGTGGCACCGCTGGAGGCGAACGGGCACCGCGGACACACCGGGGCGGGCACCGCCGGGGGTGCGCACCGGGAGCGCAGCGCCGGGACAGCCCGGGGCGCAGCGGAGCGGCACTGCCGGGGCGGCGCGGAGCCGGTGCGCGGTGCGCGATGCGTGCGGGCGGGGAGGCGCCGCACCAGGTGCTGGGCCGGCTGCGGTTCCTGCTGCAGTGCAGCGAGTGCTTCCGCCGCGCCCAGGCGCTGCCCGCCGCGCTCTGCTACGTGCCGCGGGAGGTGCAGTACAAGATCTGCAAGGACCCCGCCGCCGCCAGCGCCGCCGCCCGCAGCCTGCTCAGCGTGTGGGACAGCCCGGGGCCGGCGCGGGGCGGCAAGCGGGCGGCCCGGGCCACCATCGAGGTGCGGAAGGGCGGCTGCCTCCGCGCCACCGGCGAGGAGTACTGCAACGGCGCCGGGCTCTGGGTCAAGCTCAGCAAGGTAACGGCGGGATGTGGCTCCTCCGCGCAGCCGGGAACCGCGAGGGGACAGCGGTAGTAAAGCGAGATGTGCTTTCAGGAGCAGCTGGAGGCGTACACGAGCTGCCATGACCTGGCTGAGGGCTGGCTCCTGGCACAGAGGTTTGGAGAGGGAGGAGACAAGTTGGTCCCGGTTGAGTCCATGGAGAAGATCCAGTGGCAGCACCAGACACTCGGGGTTGATTATAAACCTGCAGTCAGGTAAAGCCCCAGCCCGCTGCACCCCAGACAGGGACTGGGCTGTGGGCACTGGAGGTGCCTGTGTTTGGAACTTACAGAAGACGTGTGACCCGACCATCCCAAATCCCTTGGGTACATCCAGCACCGTCCCCCTCACTTCCTCAGTGCAGGCGGGACACATCCCTGCCGAGCCACCTGCAGGCAGGGGGCTGCCCCCTCCTAGGCTAATCCTGCTTGCTTGTGACAACATCTGTGGAGGGTAAAGATGATGCCAAGGGGTTTCTAATGCAATTGCATCTGGGCTGAGCGATGTCATAGAGGTAATGTAGTGATGAGAGAGCTCGTATTTGATTTTCATGATGGAAGGCCATGTGCAGGGCTGGATTCCCGTGCTCTGCCCCAGCCTACACCCAGGTGCAGAGATGATCTCATCCCTCCTGCAGCTGTTTCTGCAGCTCCTGGGTGCCATCCTTGGTCCCTACTGCTGCTGCCTCCACTCCAGGCTAAGGCAGTAATGGTTGAGCATGCCGAGCACTGACCCATATTTTTCCTTATGTGTCTCCTCCACCGGTGCTGCTCCAGCTGGGAACAAGTGGTGGACCTGACATACTCCCTACGCCTGGGAGAGAAGCGCAGACTCGTAGAGCAGGATGAGGCTGCGATGCAGAAGTTACGGTATGAATGTGTCTCCTAGAGCAGTATTGCAGCACCCTGAGGGGCAGATGGACAAGGCCTGGGCCTGCCTGTGTGGTCAGGGTTGGCTTCAAGGTCAGGAGTGGGTAGAATGGGTGCCATAAGGTGCCTTTTACACTAACACCATTTGATGCTGCTCAAGCAAAGATGGCCTTTGCTCTGTGGAGCACTGGAGCAACCACATGGTGCTATTTCTACTGGGCTGGGGTGGCCATAAATACCCATTGTTGTGGTGGTGAGATACAGCTGAACCATTAGCCTGCAGCAGGGACAGCTGCCTGGTGCCATCCCAATGTGGTGACCATGAGATGCGGTGGCTGATCTGAGCTGGGGCACCTGCACAGTACTGGTGGGCAGGTTTGGGGTGCAGCTTGGTGTCCCTGTCCTGTTAACATGGACCCCCCATTCAGGTCCGTGCCCCCGTGCTGGAGCTATGAGCACGACATGGAGCTGGGGCGGTTCCTGTATGATCACAGTGAGAGGAAGCTGCAGTGTGAGGACTGCATCAAGGACCACCTCATCAGCGTCGAGGTCTCCTCACAGGTGGTGCGTAGTGGGGATCCTCCATGGCTTAAAATCAGCATGAGACACCTGAGCATCGTTGCAGCTGCAGGGAGGAGCAGCCAGCAGTGGCTGTCTGAGGGGCAGGGGACGGTGATGACATTTCACTGCTCTAGCAGCGGTCTGGGGCCACCCCTGGCGGCAACCACCATCCACCTGCAGTGAACTGAGGGACTGGCCCAGTCTTGACTTCCTCTGGTGCCATGGGACCCATCCTGGGGGTGGCCATGGTGTGCCCAAGGATGCTCAGCTCCCTCCCTCCACTCACTGCACTTTTGCAGGAGGAATTCAGTGCAGCCCATCTGACTGACAACCAGACAGAGACCTTCTGGCAGAGCCATGGCCTTCCAGGGCGGCACTGGGTGCGGCTCAACATGAAGAAAGGCACCATCATCAAGTGAGACCTTGGGGTGTCCCCTCTCATCGGCAGCTGTGCCAAGGACAGGCAGGGTGTGGGGCAAAGCACCATCTTCCTCTTGAAAGCAGCTTTTTCTGGGCTGTAGCTGAGGGCTTGGGGTCACAGTGTGGGACAGCTGCTGCCAGATGTACCCCTACAAGGGTGTAGCCCTGCCCTCAGCCATAGGACATCTTCAGGGGCATCTCCATGCCCAGGCAGCTCAGAAAGGGAAGACAACTGTCTGGTTTAACCTCAGCTTGCAACTAGGACCATGCAGCCACTTGCTCATTCCTGTGCCCAAGTGGGATGGGGAAGAAAATCAGAAAGGAAAAAAAACCCCAACACTTATGGGTCAAGATGAGAACAGTTTAATAGACAGCAAAGGAAGAGGAAAAAAGAGAAATAATATACAGAATATACAACAGAATATAGAGAATGTACGGAATATACAGAACAAGCAATGAACAATGCAATTAATTGCTCACTGCTCATGACACTGATGGCCCATTTGTTCCCGGGCGGTAGTATTTGCCCCTTGGCCAATTCCAGTTTATATACTGAGTGTGAGGTCATGGTAAGGGATACCCCTTTGGCCAGCTTGGGTCAGCTGTCCTGGTTTTCCTGCCTCCCAGCTTCTTGTGCACCTGGTAGGCCATGGGAAGCTGAAAAGTCCTTGACTACCTAACAACAACCAAAACATCAGTGTATTATCAGCATTCTTCACACAATAAATCCAAACCACAGCTACTAGAAAGAAAATTATCTCAGCTGAGAGCAGGACAAAAAGGCTCTTCTCGTCCCCAGGAAGCTGTGGCTGATGCTGGATGGGCAGTTGACCTCCTTCATGCCCAGGCAGGTTGCTGTGTATGGCGGGACACCAAACAGGCTGGAGCACCTGAGAACCGTCCATATTAGTGAGTGAGTAATGAGTGAGAAGCAGCCTGGGCCCGGCTTGAGTTAAACAGACAAGTTCTCTCTGCATCCTGACAGATGCTGAGGAAAGGGCTGGGGTCAGTCTTGAGTGACTCAGTGGTGACAGTGGCTTCCCACGGGTCACTGGATGCAGGTTACATCTGTTCCTGCAGGTATGGTGGCCCCTGCCTCCACATGCCAGCCAGGCACCTTCATCTTCACTTCTGCTCCTCACCTGTGCTGCAGCAGCTGGACTTCCTTCTGCCTGGTGACTTTTGGGGTCTTTCATCCTTCTCCTCCTCGGCTCTAGGAGCACACATTGCTGCCGTCTCCTTTCTGAGCATCTCTGCTGTGCTGTAGCTGAGAAGTCCTGGGGTGCTTCAGCTCCGTGTCTTGGCTCTGGCTCTGCAGCATCCTTCTCAAGACAGGCAGCTGTTTACAGAGGGGTGCCAAGATCTCCTCCTCCTTCCCCAAAACTTGCCTGTTTGCATTTTTTTTTGGCTGAGCAGTGAGATTTGTCTTTAAAGAAGCACCTGCAAGACCACTGAGGCCACTTTCCTGTTGGCAGGAGCCAACTCCTCTCTGCATCTGGGCAGTCGCAGTGGTTTTTCTCCATAGGTCTTCGGTGTGACCTTGCCAAAGGCTTTGGAAATACAAGTGGATCACTTACCAAATCATCTCTACAAATCTCTAAAAATCTCTACAAATTCCTGTTTCTTTCAAAACACATCAACCTTGTGTGGTCAGCTCGGCTTGAAGGATGGTTCTGCCAGTGCGAGGTGTGCCGGGACCCACCAGGAACAGTGCTGTGCTTTTGGCCATCTCGCTTTTCTGTTCTGCTTTTAATTTATGCTCTTTTCTGTCTCTTTGGATGCGGCTTCCACCTGTTTCAGGGATGTCTCTGTCCTCCTGGCAGCCTCTCCTCTCTGCTTGCTCCCCTCCTGCCACAGTCCTGGTGAGGTGGGGGGGCTTTCGCCACAGGTCATGGCTGGGGGGCCATAGTGGCCTGCACCTCGGTGGCTATCTCACTGGCGTCTGTGCCTCACGGCTCTGCCATCTCCCTCCATGCTGTGTGCAGGAACAGATTCGATGATGTCTGCATCCTCCGTGACATGACTATTCACCTCCCGGTGCTGGAGATCCGCATCCTGGAGTGCCAAGGTGAGCCGGTGCTGAGGGACCGGGACTGCCAGCTCAGCCCTAAAGCTGGAGCCGTTACCAGCACCTGTGGCTTTTCCTGATGCACTGGCTGCTTTTTGGGGTCTGTTGGAAGAAAAGCTGTCACATGAGCCTGATTCAAACATGATCTGTTTAGCTTGGAGAAAAGGAGGCTGAGGGGAGACCTTATTGCTCTCTACAGCTACCTGAAAGGAGGTTGTAGCATGGAGGGTGTTGGTCTCTTCTCCCAACAAGCAATAGGACAAGAGGAAATTGGCCTCACCTTGTGCCAGGTGAGGTTTAGATTGGATATTAGGAACATTTTTTTCCCACAAAAGGTTGTCAGGCATTGGAACGGGCTGCTCAGGGAAGTGGTTGAGTCACCATCCTGGAGGGGTTTAAAACATGTATAAATGAGATTCTTAGGGATGTGGTTTAGTGCTAGAGTTAGGTTAGTGGTTGGACTTGGTTGGAAGACATTCTCAAGACCATCAAATTGATTCTGTGATTCTATGATTCTGTTTGGGATGCTGCAGGCACTGGGTACTCCTTGTCTCCCAATTGCATCATCTGAGCTGTGCCAACCACACAGCAGCCACCATGCACGCAGCATCTCTGTCCTTTCTTGGCAGACCAAGGGTGCAACGTCCGCCTGCGAGGGATTAAAATCAAGTCCTTCTGGGAGTGGGACCTGATCCTCAATGCCGACATGTTCCAGCCAGCCCGGCTGGTGCGCTACCCGCTCCTGGAAGGGGTGGATGCCAACGTGTTGTACTGGCGGGCTGTGGTCATTCAGAGGTACAGCATGGGGGTGGCACTGTCCCTGCAGCAAGCTCAGGCCCTGGGAAGTACCGTGCCCTGGCCTCTATCAGGGGGTTGCACGTGTCTTGCCTGAAGTCTGCCAGTGCTTTTCCTGTGCACAGCAGGGACTTGGGCTTGCTGCTCCCCATCCGAACACGGCTGCTTCCAATGTCTGGGGAGCATGGGGAAAGAGTGACCTGCATGATGTGGAGTCCCCCACTGCTTGCAGCCCTGGGTGGCAATTCAGCCGCAGTGCTGTGGTGTGGGCTGAGCTGCCCTTGTTTGCAGCTTTTTCTTGGGGGTAACAAAATAAAGAGCTTGGTCAGAGGGTGCTGGTTGGGTGCTCCCCTTAGTGTGCAGGTGTCTCTCCATGGCCTGGAGGAGACCCATGAGCAGGGAACATGGTGCCCAGGCTCGATGTGTGCCTGGGGCTGTCTGCAGTGAAATGCTATGAGTGTATTGAGTTTTGCATGTCCATCAACCCCCTTGCATCCTCACTCTGCTCCTCTCCTTTCTCCAGGTTTGTCCAGCTCCTGGACAGTGTCCTGTGTTATGTGATCCCCTTCCCTGAGGAGAGCTTCAGCACCTTCAGTGCATTCAGGGTGAGTGTTTGCCAGTATCACCTGGGATGGTGTCAGTAGGAGCATCTTGTCACAGGCTAGGCTGGTTATCCCAGGGCATGTGGCATGTCCCCTTTGAACTGATGGGGACAGACCAGCCCAGGGCTCATGCTGAGAGCTGCTGAGCTGGGCATTGCCAGAGAGCTGGAGGAGCTGAGCATCCCGTGATGCCGGGGGCTGTGCTTGGGGAAGGGGAAACTGGGCACATGGTAGCAGGATCAGGCCTCTGATCATGTCTGCTTATCCCTTGCTAGAGCATGAAGCCGTTCCTGCTGCTGTCCAAGCAGAGTCCAGCCCTCATTGCCCACTGTCTCCAGTCCTCGGAGACCACCCCCCCTAACGCCCCTCCGAAGTTGTGCATCAACCGGCACCTGGCCCGGGAGCACCGCGCCAACCCGGCGCTGGACCCCAGCTGCAGGAACACCGTGTTCACCCAGGTACGGCCACACCGTGCCCCGCGCCGGGTACCTGCCAAGGCAGCATCGCTTGCCCCCGCTGCGTCTTATCCGCTTTCTGCTCTGCTCCTCTCCAGCTGTACGAAGGCCTCAGATCTTCCAAGAACAATCAGCTCCTGGACTACAGGTAGGTCTTTAGCATCACATTTGTGGGGTGTCACCTCCCTGGAGTGGGTTGCCAGGGCACGCCAGGTGCTGCTGGCTCTCTTGGAGGAAGGATGTATGTATATGGGGCTATCGCTTCCTTGCAGGTGGCCCCTGAGCTACAACCAGTGGTGGGAGTGTGATTTTGTCACCGAGGGGATCATGGACAATGGTGAGAGCGCTCCCCTTCTGCCCCAGGCTTCTCCCCTGGGCTTTCTTGTGTTGGGGTGCAGCTCACTGCCTGCTGCAGTGGGGTGCAGATGCTGTCCCAGCTGCTCTGTAGGAGGCAATCCTGCTCTGCACACTTGGGGTGATCTCTGCATCTCTTCTGTGCCTCCAGCGCTGCTCCTACCCCACAGAGTGGCTTGGCTGGATCCTGCAGCTCAGCATCTGACCCCAGACATGTCAGGTATTAACCAGCCTCTGCCACCATTGCAGGTGGTGGTTTTCGGGACAGCCTGTCAGACATATCGGAGGAGCTGTGTCCCAGCTTGGACAATGTTTCCGTGCCCCTGCCCTTCTTCGTGCGCACATCCAACCAGGTTTGGCACCCCACTGTGTGCCTGTCACAGCTCTATGGGGGCATACAGCAGAGCCTGGGGGCTTTTTGGGTGTTAGTCCTATCTTAACGCTTGCAGGACTATTGGCTGGGAAGGCTGTGCTTGTACCTAGGTGGTGAAGGTCCTCTGGAGGGGTGTAAAGGACGGGAGAGGCAGGCCGAAGGGTGATGGAGAGGAAGGCTGCATGGAGTGACCACCTGTGGCCATGAGTCCTAAGCCTCTGTCTTGCAGGGTAACAGCAGCAGTGACACCAGGGGCATGTATGTCCCCAACCCCTCCTGCAAGGACTTCCCCAAATACGAGTGGATCGGGCAGCTGATGGGAGCAGCCCTGAGGAGCAAGGAGCTTCTGGTGAGCTTGGCAGAGCCTTCCTGGCCAGTGATGGGGCTCAGCAGGAGCCACCGTGTGTCGGGCAGAGAAGCTGCTCTTGGGTGAAGGAGAGGCACGGGGAGGACACGCATCTCCGCTCCCTTCGGCAGGTCCTGTCTCTGCCAGCGCTGGTGTGGAAGCAGCTGGCAGGGGAGGAGGTCACCTGGAGCAAGGACTTTGCTGCTGTGGACTCAGAGCTGGTGAGTGTGGCCAGGGGCCGGCAGGGCTGTGCTGTGCTCTCCCGTGGCTGCTCCAGCTCCGCCGTGATGGCTTTTGCCTGTTGGGTTTACAGGTGAAGCTGCTGGAGTTGCTGGAGGGGTCGGACAGGGAAGCCTTTGAGTTCATGTTCGGCAGAGAACTGACCTACACAACGGTGCTGAGCGACCAGCGCACAGTGGAGCTGATCCCCAATGGCAGCAGCACCGTTGTGCGCTACGAGGACCGCAAGGAGTTCATCCGCCTGGTGCAGAGGGCTCGGCTGGAGGAGAGCAAGGAGCAGGTAACTGCACTGCTTCCAAGGGGACTCGGCTCCTGTGGCAAGCCCTCCTAGTATCTGTGGCATTGGTGGCTGCAAAAACGTGTCCCAAATACCAGCTCCAGCTAGGCCGTTCCTCCATGCATCCTCTGCCCAGGATGTCCATGAGCCCTAGGGATCCCCTTTAGGGTCCCGCAGTCCCTGTCCTCAGTTCCCTGGCTGGCTGCCCTGGGCTCAGAGCCACCGCAGTGATGTGGGACCCCTGCTGTCCCCTGCCCAGATTGCAGCCATACGTGCTGGGCTGCTCCAAGTGGTGCCGCAGCCTGTACTAGACCTGCTCACCTGGCAGCAGCTGGAGAAGAAGATCTGTGGGGACCCCGAGATCACAGCGGCCGAACTGCGCAAGTTCAGTAAGTGCCGGGACCAGCCCAAAGCTGCCCCCAGCCCCCGGCGTGGGCAGGAGGTGCCCTTGATGATGCTCATTCTGCGCATACATTCTGCCCCATACTGAGTCCTGGTTGTGGGGTGCCCAGGAGCCTGGGGGTGCATAAGCCAGAGGGACCCTGGATAGGGATGCTTTAGGTTCAGCTGCAAACCCCACTGGTTCCCACTCTGGTCTCTCTGGTCCTCAGCCTCTGTGGGCAGAGGTGAGTGGGCACCCTGCAAACTAGGATCCCCATTTCTCCACCCACCTTTGTGCAGGGTGCTGGCCCCTCTAGGGGTTCTGAGCATTTGCAGGAGTTCATGGAGAGTAGAGGGTCTCCTCCTCTCCTGCCTCAGCTCTGAGCTCTCACAGAAGGGCAGGAGGGATGTGTCCCATGTTAATTTGCTTTGCTGGGAAGGTCTAAGCTTTTGTGTGTTCCTCATTGCAGTCACGTTTGAGGACTTTCCCTCCAATGACACCCGTGTCCAGACCTTCTTGGAGGCACTCAACAACTTCACCAGTGGTGAGCAGCCCCAAGCCTTTCCCTACTCTTCATGTGCAGTGGGGTGGGCCAAGGGACAGGGTACCCACTGCCCTGCACCCCGGTGATGTTCACCAGTGCTTCCCTGGGATTCAGCTGGGGTCATCCTGCCTGACCCTTCCTGGGATACTGAGAGCATCCCTTAGCTTTGCCCTGTGCTCCCAGGCTGCTTCTGCAAGGGCAGACCTTGCCATGACAGCAGTGACTGGGATGGTCTTGTCCCTGTCCCTGAGCCCTGTCCTTCCCCTCAGAGGATCTCAGCTGCTTCCTCAAGTTCGTCACTGGCCGGAGCCGCCTCCCGGTTCAGATCACTGTCTTCCCTGAAAGGACAAAGTGAGTCCGTCCTGCCCGGGCTGGGGTCCCTGTGTGGTGCCGCGGTCTGACTCGCTCTCCTTTTTCCCAAGCTTGGACGCATTGGACCTGATGCCACAGGCCTCCACATGCTCCTGCACCTTCTTCTTGCCCAACTATTCCTCGTGAGTTGAGCTGGGGATGGGACAGGGATGTTCCCCCTTCGCTGGGGCCACCCTCGGGGTCCCCTCCCAGTGTCCCCAGGTCCTGCCCCAGGGGACATCCAGGTGGGCATGGGGAGGGAAGGGTGTAGCTCTCGGTGCCCGTCACACCTGTGTCCCCACACCAGGGCCAAAGTCTGCGAGGAGCTGCTGCGGTTCGCCGTGTACAACTGTGTGTCCATCGACACCGACAAGAACCCCTGGGATGAATGAGACCCCTAGGTGCCTCGTGCCACGGGAGCTGCCCACCCCAGGGACCCTGGATTCAATAAATCTGCAGGGCCGGATCCTGCCATCCTACCCCAGGTTCTGTTTGTGTCTGTGCTTCTCAAGGGCTGGGACTGGAGCATATGTGGCTAGTGCTGCAGCTGGGCGGGCCAGCACGGAGCTCTCTGCTGGGTGCCGCGGCAGCATGGGGTGCTGCAGAGTGGCAAGCAGGGCATGCGCACAGGGACTGTGGGTGCTGTGCCCTCCGTGGACATGCTGTGCATGGGAAGCATGGCTGCAAACTGCCCCCCCGCCATGCACCCCGCAAACTGCCCCAAATGCACCCCATACCCTGCACTCTGCGCCCCGCACCCCGTCTGCAGCGCCCAGCACCCCCTGCCTGCAGCGCCTCCTCCGGCCGCCTGGGGGCGCTGTGCCGCCGAGCCCCTCCCGCGGCCGGGCAGGGATCCATGACTCGGCGCTCTGCAGCCCGGGATCCTTCCCTCGGCGTTCCTCTCGCTGCACTGGCCGGGAGGAGCCGGTCGCAGCGAGGCGAAGAGGGGTATCGAGCGTATCGGCGCTCTGCCGCCGCGGTCCGCGATCGACTCACTCGGTTCTCCGCGCGCATGCGTGCTGCGCGCCGGCGCCGCCATTGCCGTCCTGTCAGTGAGGCGCTGGGAGCCGGTGGCCGCCAGAGCGGAGGTAACGGCGAGGCGGGGGGACCCGGCGCCTCCCCACGGGCTGCGCGGGGCGCGGGGGAGGCGGGGAGCCGGCTCACGCCTCTGAGAAGCGCTGGCAGCTGAAGTTGGGCCAAGCTGAGCTGAGCCGGTCTTAGCCCGGCTCGGCTCGGCCTGGCCCGGGCCTGCCCGGTTCTGCCGTGGTTGAGTGAGGCCTTGCCCCTGTGCTCCCTTTGCAGCATGGAGTTCCAGGCCGTGGTGATGGCAGCGGGAGGAGGTTCCCGTATGACGGACCTGACCTCCAGCATCCCGAAGCCGCTGCTCTCGGTGGGTAACCGGCCCCTGCTCTGGTACCCGCTGAACCTCCTGGAACGCGCCGGCTTCGAAGGTGAGGCCCGGCGGTGTCCTGGGCGGGAGTGGGGACGACACGCTCATCCTGGCCTCTGCGGGCTTCCCGTGGGCACCTGCATCACTCCTGTTTGTCGCCCCATCTTGTTCTAATGCCTTGTCGCAGGTGCCCTGTTGATGGGGGTGGACGCCTCTGAACTGGACCTGTGGCTGTTTGCCATGTCACATCTTGTCCTTAACTCTAGTCTGTGGTGCCAGCGACCCCTTCCACCTCTTCTCCCCTCATCAGTGCTTTTCCCAACTTTGATGTCTTTCCCACTGTTGTTAACTGGGAGTCCTTCATTCATTTGTTTCTCTGAATCATTAATGAGAGCAGTGTGAGAAGCGTGTCGCATCTCTTGGTTTGTTGTTTCAGGCTGGCCTGAAGTTTGGGTTACTTGCTCTGTCTGAGGCATATAGGCCTTGTCATCGCAGCGTGGAGCCAGGTGCTGGGTTTTGGACAGAACAGGGTGGGGGAAGTGGCAAACCTGTAGTGCTCACCTGTGGGCCTTGTTTCATGGGAGGGCTAAAGTGGTATTTAGTACATGGTGAGGTTCTTTAGTATTTTATGGGATTAGGTTTTTGTTTACCTTTTGAGTGGTGAACCAAACTTTTCCATAGTGTTCCACCTGCTACTTACAAAGCTTTTTTTCTGACACCTCTCTTGGCTCTGTTTTTTCATGTTTGTATTTGTCCTTTGTCTGTCGTCTTCTCTGTTTTTCTTTCTCCTGTGTGATTATTCTATACTGCATCTTAAAAATATGGCCTTTTTCCTGACTACTTATTTTTTCTGTAGAGATTAGCTCATGGTTATCCATGTCAACCTCTTACTGTTTCAGTGTGAAGGAACAAAAGAAAGAGCAAACTTATGACTTTGCCTTTATTTTGTTTAATGAAGAAATCCTTAAGAACTTTTTTTCCCTTGGAATTGCTTTTTGCCTGTTGTTAGCTGAAGTCTGCTTTCTGAATGTCTACTTTCTTTGACTGTTCTCCCATCTTTTTTTGCTAGGATCATGCTTTTATTCTGTGATGTGGATATAGGTGTAGCTAAAAGCTTGTCTATGACCAGTCTTGTGCATTGTTTGGCTCTTTATAACTATTCAGAAATAATAATTTCCACTTTATGCTCTTGACCACTAGTAGATGGTGCTATGGTCAGATCTTTATAGTTTCTCACACGCAGCTCTTCAGCTCATCTGCCCCCTATGAAAATTTGGATGTACAGGGTTGTATATGCAACTTTAGTAAGGAAGATGCCACTTTCTTGTACCCCTGTATTGCTTCTGCCCCCTGATCAATCTGTATGTTTCTGTGTTAATACTTCAGCGGCATGAATTCTCTTCCTGGATCCTAATTGTAAGTATTAGATGAGGCTTTAGTTCCTTATACTTACTCATATGAGTAAGTAGGTGTTCCACAGTCTGACTCACTGCGTTCCTTCTGTTCCAACTGCAAATGCTTCATCTCTACTAATAAATATTAAGAGGCGTTTGGCCAGCTCACCAGGTTTATGCTGAAGTGTGGGCTTATGACTTCCACCTGACACCACTTCCTTCTCCATTGGTCACTTTCCCCAATTTAAGATGTGCTTTGAATCTCTTTCTCTGGTTTCTTCAGCTTGTTTTGAATCCAAGTTGGCATCCAGTATGGGAGTGGGAGGGGAGCCCTCCCATATCTCTGGTACCAAACTGCTACATGATTCTCTTCTTTACATTTCCTTCCTCTTTTTTTGGGATGAGTTCAGTTTTGATTGATACAGGTTTATTATTAGCATGTTTTCATCTTACCACAGGAGCTTCCTAGGCTGAGGGCTGTGTTATTTCCCACACTTCTCTGTTAAAATTGCACGTGGTGAACAATGTTATGGTGTTGGGTTTTTTGCAGGGTGAGATATTTTAATTTCAGGGTTTGACTCCTGCTTTTCCTTCCAGTTCTTGTGGCCAGGGCAAAAAGGTTTCATGCTGTTTTGTTTTCTCAGTCTTGTCTTTGCAGACCTTCTGTTCTCACATTGTTAATTTTGGAAAATATGCTTTCATGCCACTGATGACTTTCTAAATAAAAAGTGAATGTATTGTGTTTGTGATTAAGATGGTGTATTTTTTTGCGTAATTTCATCCCACTTTCCTCTGTCCTAGAGGTCATTGTGATTACAAGGAAGGAAATCCAAAAGATGTTAAACTTGGACACAAAAATGAAGCTGGATTTTGTGTGCATCAGTGACAACATGGACATGGGTACAGCAGATTCACTGAGGCATATCCACCAGAAAATTAAGGTATTACTGTCTTTTATTGGAAGACACTTTTTGATTATTTTTTTTTTCCCTGTGATTTGAGACCTGTCCCATGTAATGATATTGTGGGTAACTGAATGTCCTGGTCTTCAGAAGAGTTGAATTTTGGAAAGGTCATCTCATGGGGAAACTCAAACAAAGACTCTAAGATTGACAGCTACAAAGGCTGGAGGAGATCCAGGCTGGGCACTGGCTGCTTGTTAGTCAGTGTTAGCTTTCTGGCAGATTAATTACAAGGTTGTATTTGTTCATACAATTTTTGGTACAATGTGTGATAGCTGTTGTCCACCCGGTGCTGAGGGAAGTAGTTCTGCACAAGTGTTCATTGTCATCATTGCTTAGGCAATGCACTGATACGTAAGGAAGCTTGTGTTTGGTTCTTGGCCCTGCCACGGGCTCGCCTGCACCATTAGGCAAGTGACTTGCTCTGTGCTTCAGTTTTATGCTTTTCCTGTGCTTTTGCTGACTTGGTCATGTGGTAAGCTCTTCGATAAACAGTGCCCAACTGTGATAAAGGGGGCTGCTATTCTAATAAAAATGCCAGTTTATAGAATTTTAATTTCCAGCTGCACAATTAAAACACTCCCATGTAAGGCAGAAGTGCTACTTGGAGCTCTTACCATGATCTGGGATGGAATTTTTGTTTTGTTGTTGTCTTACACTGAATTCTTATTTGTTCCCTGTCTGTTTAGGCCATCTTAGCCAAATTGGCTGTTTAAATAAAGGTTACAACAGAACGTCAATGGACCATTTAAGTCATGAGGTGTCTTTTGTCTCTTTTTGAAGGTAATAAACTGCAGTATAACAGACTGTGTGGTCCCAAGAGAAAGACTCCAGTTGAGACAGAATGAAACTTTCAGGCAAATATGGGTGTCTGGGTGGTGCAATGAGAGAGATTCTATATGGGATTAATGCACAAACTAGAATAATATAGGGGGCAAAGAGAAGATATAAAGAGGAAAAACAAATCAGCAAAATTAGGTTAACTTAACTAAGTGTTCCTGTCATGTGGAGAACTGCAATCGATCGTAACTCAGTTTGGCAGTATTTTTTAAATATGTGCATGCAAGTAAGGAAATATTTGTGCTCTGCAAATTGTGGCCCCAGCCTTAACAGTTTTATTTCCTGATCAGAGCAATTAGTCTGTCTGTCCCTCTCTTTGGTAATCCAGGCGAGTTTGCTTAGGGGGAGGCCTGAGAGACAACAGTAGAGCATGTGGGGTAAGAAAATAGACTGTCTTCAGAGGCAGCAGTTTGATCTTTGATTTATTTTCCAGAAGAAAAAGGCTTAGAAAAGTTGAAAAACACCCAGCTTCTCTTCAGTCAGCTGCTGTGTATGCATGGCAGCAATTGCTCCTGCCCTTTTTATTCCATGTCTTGCTTGCTTGGCCAGAGAGGACAAAGTGGTCTCTTATATGAAATAAACCTATACCAAGTTCTTGAGCAGATTGCCGCACTGCGTATTTTGGAGTCATTCCTGCAGTCAATGCATGCCACTGGTACACGTCTTACAGGGTATGCCCTCTCCTGTGAGAGAACTACCCTGGAGAGGTGGCTGAAAAGCTGCTGTATATTGGCTACATTGACGGTGTAGTAGGAGAGGGATCTCGCTGAAGAATGTGTTTCTCTGGTGAAAACAGCTGCTGCTTGTGGCCATAGTTTGCTGGCAGGCTTTTTGCGACCCATGCCAAAAGTCTGATGAGGAGTTTAAACTGGTTGCTGAAACTTCTGTTTGTTGCAAATGGAGTTAATTGCCCACAGACACAAGAGCAAGTATGCTCAGTAAAAATGAGGTAATGTAGCACAATATGGACACCTTGCCTGTGTACAATGCAAGTGACATGAAATAAAGCCAAGATTATAAATGCACAGTAAGAAATACAACTAAGGCTAGTTGAACTGCTGATCTCAAATTCTGGGATGTTCGTAAATATCGAACCAGTCTAAAGCATAAAATCTCGTAATTTGTTGCCTTCCCTGACATTTGATGTAGGGAGTTCCACCAGCACAGCATTGCTGCTTGCTGTGCCTTTTCGTTGTGTTGCACCTTGGTTAACGAAGCTTGATACTCTAAATATTGTTGTCAATATCAGATTTGCAGAATTGCATGCAGTAGCAGCATGAGAATACGTACTTGCAAAGCCTGTAGTACTGAGGGAAGGTAGTTTGCGTTGTTGTTTCATTGCTTTTTGGTGCTGGCTTTTTGGGGGCAGGTGAGACTGACTGTCTTGGTTCACAAGCAACTGACTCTACCAGTCTTACTCTTACCTGGTTGTTCAGAAATACATGAGAGCAAAGGAAGCCTGTTCAAGTTTTTGTTTGCTGTTCGCCCACTCTAAACACAGAGGATTTTTTTGACATCTTCAGGAGTTGATACAGTAGGTGTGTGCTCTTTGCTCTACTGGAACTGTTGTTATTTTTGGCTGTGTCAGCCTACACCTGATTGACAAGGTAGCAGCTTCATTAGGGTTTTATGTTCATTACAAGTCTGAATGTATCTTTTTCTTGGATCCTTCACTCAATAAAGTTGTTATGCTAAACTTAATTCCTAGAGACACCTGCTCGGGAAGTAATGAATAACAGAGAGCTTGGTCCCCTAACTTCCACTTTCTTGGTTCCTAGGCCTGGGTGTTGGTCTGGCCTGTTCGTTACCAGTAGTGCTTTAACTGACTTGTGTATTGGGTTGTTTGATTTGTTTTTATTTAAACTTTCGATTCTGGGTTCTGAATAGCTAACACCATTAAACGATTTGTCCTCACAACTCTACAACTGAGAACTGAGGCTTAACAAGATGAAGTAATTTACCTAGGATCATTAAAGAGATTCATGACAGTCCTGGAAACTGGACATCTGGCTCAAATCTCTCATGGCTTCGTGCATAAGATATCTTCCTATACTGTGTGCATATCGCATACTATGTTTCCTCACCTTGGAAAAGCCAGTAGGATGAGAAATTAAACATAATTTAAAGCTGTTTTAAATGGAAACTACCAAAATAGAAACTTCAGTAGAGCTGCAGTCCAATTTCTGAATTATGAATGTTGTAGTTTTTTCAGCGTGTGCTGGATGATGACATTAAAAAGGTCCTCAGTTTGGGAATGTGTTGGTCTAAATGTGAGTAACTGAAAAATCATTTTGCAGCATATGAAGTAGAAACTGATAGGGATATTTATTGCCCGTGTTCATGTTATTTTTTGTTTGGGTAATCTAACACTTATCAATGTTTTGCACTAAGTCCAGCATTTATGTTGTCAAAAAGCAAAAAGTGGGTATAGGAGTTACTCGTTTATTTCTTAAACATTTTGTTTCATACAGGGATGTGACAGCTATTGATCAGATCCTTTAATTACTCTCCAGTGGACAATCCCAGCATTTCCCTAGAATGCTGGTGATTTCAGAATCCTGCTGTAGTCTGTGTGCCTTATGGCAGTTTCCATGGCTATCATTTTAATGTCCAGTCTTCATTCCTTGATATACTTTTAATATCACTGTCAGTTTTGTTCTTTTGGCTCATTAAGTTCCCAGTTTTCTGCTCATCTTTTGCAGGACTGGTAATGAATGGCTCTTTAAAATACGAAAGTGAAGCTGCAAAGGCTTAATTCTTTTCTCATTTATGTATAGGATCGGAAATGGTAGAACACGGACTACATAGACTCAGAGTTGATGGTACAATAATGCTCTTGGTGAAACTGCAACTCTACTACCATAGGGGTGTTTACAGGTTTCTGTCACCTCGTGGTCTGTGCTGGTGAGACAGATCTCTGTCACCTCATGATCCAGCCTAAACAGAGAGACAAGCCAGCCTTCCATGCATGGAGGTTTGGATTGATGACCTTCCCTGGTCGTGAAGAGAGCTCACTTATTCCAGATGGGGTCTTGGCAAGAGCATGGCGTAGAGAGGGATTTAAGGTCTTTTGGAAAACGGTGCTCTGCGTCTGCAGCTAAGGAAACTCATTACAGGAACAGAGATTTTATGTATTTATTTTAAATGCCTTCTGACTTAAATTTTCTTTCGATTGTTCCCACTTGCAATTATAACAGTGTAATTCTCTAGTGATTTACTTAGTGAAAACTTCAGTACTTTTTGAGTTATTGCCTTACCTGCAGCGTGGAAGTGAGACAAGTCCAGCAAGACTTACAGGACACAAAAAGAGGCACTACCATGAATTTTTTTGACTGGTTGCCTGTCAGTGTTTGAAAAGCCATGCGAAGTAGTGGGAAAAACCTTTCACAAAACCTCTTGAAGACAACAAAGAGCTATGATAAACCAAGCAACTTTGATGGATTGTAACAAGCGATGAATCAAGCAGCTATATCTTTAGATTCCAAATCTATAGAACAGTACTGTCACACAATTTATTAAATCCAGTATCTTTGTGTTGAGCTTTTAAAATATTGCTGTATGCTTATGTCTGTTTTCAAGAATCATTGTTAATAATTACTTTGAAACTTCAGAAAATTATTTTTGTGGATTAAATAATAAAGTCAGCACTGTCTAGTAGGTAAATTCTACCTCATCCAATGTATGTCAGTAAACACAGACTGTAAGCTCTTCAGGACACAGTGTATGCTTTTATTTGGCTTCTGAAGGGCATGTGTTTTAGTCTTCTGCTTTGGCTGGAGCCACGTTGCTATTGTCTTAATCTATTATTCATATTTGAGAATATTCCTGACCTGTCAGGCAGTGCTTGAAATAATAATAAAAAAATCAGTTGGCATAGGTGTAAAAAACCTATTTTTGTGTGAAATGTAAATCAAACTCTCTCCATGAAATCTGATATTCTGCATCCATTTATTTTTTCCTGTTGCTTCCTAATTCTACTCTTTTAAGATATCTTTCCTACTTTAGCAATCACTTAGGCTGTTACTGGTCATGTTTCCTCCATCACAGGCATGGGAGGCACACAGCCTTTGCACACTTTACTAAGGAGCCTGTACAATTTGTAAGGGCAAAGAAATAATTAATTTTCTTAAGAGTCAGATTCTCTAAAGGGTAAACTTTCAAATGAACAAACAATTTGGATGGCAGGATGGCTTAATGTAGCATGAACAACTGAATATCTCTTCCACAGATTATGTGAAAACTAAACTTCCTCTGGATTTGTCTTTATTTTTCCTCACACATGGTCCTTCAGGATTAAGGATTTTTTAAATGAGAGCAGCGTTTGACATTTTTAGTAAAACAGTGTGTGCTAAGGTGTAATTAGGTAACTTCCATCTTCCTGTTTTTATTTACTTTTATTTAGCATTGAAAGCTTCCCAACTGCCCAGAGCAGTGTGGAACGGGCTCTCTGTAAGAGGTGTGGGTTTTCTTCTTTTAAAATCATGTATAATGGCTTTCTCCTATATCACTAGTCCTTGTTTCTGGTTGTTGTTGGTAAGCAGCACTGGCTAGAGCATTCAGACGAGTTCAATCAGAATAATAGGGAAATCAGTAAGACTCTTGACAGTTGCAGTGCTGATATGTGATTTGCTTTCTATAATAGCAAGAGAAGAGACATGAGTGCTGTCTGCTGCATGCCATGGTAGGAGGTGATGCAGTTTTATGTTATAGGCAGCTCATCTTTCAGTAGTGATTTTTATTTATGTATTTATTTTTCAGAATTGTGGGCAGTAGCCTGCCTTCTTAAAAGTAAACTTATTTTGATGTCTTTTGAAATGTTATGTTATAAAAATCCCTGACTTACTTAGGGAGGCTTTCCTTCTGTAGCTGGTGCTAGTGGACACATTTGTTTCAAGTCATAATGTAAAGTCTTCTGGTATGTCCATTGGGGCTTTTTAGTGGGGTTATTCTTTCCAACATGTTGCTCTGTGACTTCTTCAGTCCAGATTTATGTCTTCATTTATTTGACTTCTGCTACTATTCCTAAAGGCCTTCTCTTGCAGTTTAGTAGATTATTCACAGGACCAGTATGCAAAATATATGTGCCATGACCTGCCATGTTATAGCACAGTAATAGTGTCAAGACTTTGGTTGGTAACACAGAACTCAGGATTTTGGAGGTTAGTAGCAAGAAATTGTGATAGGATCTAGGAGCCTAAGAGTAAATAGCAACCTCTCGGAATGTACTAGCTGAAATAGGGTGTTGGTGAGCAGCCACTGTGACGGAGGTGGGAAAGGTAAATGCAAGACTAGAATGTATTATATCAGGTAAAATGTTTTGTTGGGGTTTTGTTTGTTGAGGTTTGTTTTTTTTGAGAGATGAGAAATTAAGACTGTTGCTTAAGGCAACGGGAAGACTTTTTGCTTGAAACACTGCACAGGTGTGGAACTCAAATGCAGAACAAACACTAGACAAGGAGATAAGGTGTTCAGAGCGGAACATGATTTGGTTTAAATTTGCTGTGGGAAAGCATAGGCTGAAACTTGTAGCATGGTTTTAATCAGAGCAGAAAAAGGTTTCGAAACAGTCTTCTAGAAGGAGTAATCAAGACAAAAATCCTCTAACTTTATACTGGAGCGAGAAGCTGCTTTTGTTGTGTGGCTTGTTTTCTTTTGTTGTTGTTGATTGTTTTGTTTGGTGCTTTTAAAAAATAAACCGAGTAATGTGATACCTAGAATGGCAGAAGGCTAAATTCTGCATTGGGAAACCTCTTGGAGAACTCTTATTTTTGTGATCTGCTGCTTGTACCAGTCATCAAACTGCTGCAGACCTTTTTGTGGGTTGTAAATTATCGATGGGGAAGGCAAGGAGTGTCACTGTATTTTACAAATGAGTTCCTCTGAAATTTAGGCATCTCTAATATGTGACCATTTTGTTGTTTGTGCCCAATTTTACCAGACCCAGGCAGCTGCTGGGTCCTCTCCTGGCAGCAGGTTAACAAACCTGGCTAAATCATGAATCTGTGTTTCGGGCTGAAGCGGGAGGTGGATTGTGGGTGCCTAGATCAAGCATTTGTCTTCACCGAGTCTATATTATTTTCATCTTCTGTTAAGCATTTCTCTCCCTTGTGTCACTCAGCAATACTCCAGCCAGTGATTAAAATGTGGTGTTCCAGCAGAGTAACAGCAATGGAACAATTTCACATTTTCCTTCCTTGATGAGCCCTTAGTTGTGTTAATGGAAGCCCTGACTAATATGGTGTGACTTAATCAGCATGTCTTCTGCTGCTATCACTGGTGAGTGCTTGCATATGAAATGTTTCGTCTCAGGTGGTCCACCTCGTTTTCTCAGTTTTAAAAAGTAAGATTTGAAAGCAACACAGCTCTTAAAAAGCAAAGCAAAACAAACCCTAAAAAGCTACCAAAAAGAAGAAGAAAAACCAACTTTCTTTGAACAAATAAACAAAGATCGAAACTCCAGGTTCTCTTGGTATGTGCATCTTTGGGAGCCATGTTGTGGAAAGTGTGATGTCACGGTGGTGGTCTGTGTGCTGCTGAGGGTCACTGATCCGTGGAGTCTTGGACGGCATGGCTAAGCGCTTCGCTTCCTCTGTTGAAAAATCTCCTCTCCAAACACATGATGTAAGTAAGCCTGCTGTAACGGCTGGAAGGTGGAATCTCAGTCTTTTTGGTGCAGCTGAGTAGAGTTTGGTGAGCACGGAAAGAAAAACTTCGGTCCTCGTAATATATAGTTTTGTATTTTTTTGTACTGACAGTGGAAATTAAAAAAAACAAGTGAAATTCATTAGTAAGAGACAACGTCTCTCTGTGAAAGACTTAAATATTCTGTTCATCTATTTGGAAACAATAAAATTAATTTCATCAGTTTTTTTCAGCAGAAGTGGTGGAAAATACTGTTTACTTGAATGTTTAAAATGCAAATAAAAGCTGCTGTCTTGCCCTTTCACAATGTTAGTAATGCATGGGGAAAGCAGATGTATCGGATGGCAGCTCACAGGGTCTGTAGCTTCTTGTTTCCTTCCCTGTCTCTGATTGAAAGCTGCCACAATTGAGGCACAATGAATTGTGGATTGCACGCCCAAGGTCCATTTGCAAGGCCCAGCTGATTGCCTGGGTAGGCAGCAGCTCTGCTGGCAGGCGCTGGGGCTGGTGATGTTGCTGGAAAGATGCAGCGCTGCCTGACTGTGTGCGTGATGAATGTGTTCAGGGCTTTGCTCTGATCTTTATTTTTCCTGGCAGGGTGAGAGTTAGAGAATTCAGCAGTTGTTGGCTGCTGGTTTTTGATATATTTTTTTTAAGTTAGTCAGCTTTAGAAGAATGTAGCTAATTAAATTAATCAGTTTGCTGCCAGGCTTTACTATGTATTGGGATTAAAACACCGGAAGTTTGAATGAGGCAATTAGCTCTGAAGCTTAGGATCAGAAGTGCTTATTAGGGCATTTGCTATTCTGCAAGTTGTTGGCTAAAGAGGATGCCTTCCATTATACATGCAGGCAGAAAACCACGTGAAGACCTCAGGTGTTCTGCAAGAGGAGTTGTTGACAGACCTGAGATACTGGTCAGTTTTAGCTGTTGCATCTCCCACTGTGTGTCCTTATCCTTTTTATGCTGGTGGCAGCTTGAGGCCTGTGCTCATTATGTTAACCAATACCTCTTGTTTCCGTGTAATAGCTGATTGTCAGCATTACTCCTGGATTACAGTATATGTTTTCATTTAGACCCTATGTGGTTTCTGAATTACACAAATTCAGCCTATTCTAGTTGCAGACATAGTAAGCTCTTTGCACATGTTTATAGTTGATATAATTTGTTTAAAAACACCCTGGTAAAAATATTTTCCTGTTTTGTGTTAGCTACTACTAATTTTCTTTTTTTTTTTTCTTTTGAATAAAATGATTTTGTAAATCATCTTTCATTTTCCTTATTTGAAGTATATACAGTCTTGTGTAAATAACTTGCTGTGCTATGTGTTGAGGGAAAATTACAAGTTTAGTGAAGGTTATCTTGGAAAACATTTTGCACTTTTTCCTTTAGCAACATTTTTATGGGCACATGAAGGCAAAGAAGAGTTAAATGTCCATTACTATCATCATCCCCTTTTTTTCAGGCATAGGAAGCCGTTTGCATTAAGTCAAACTCGAGTTGATAGTTCTCAAAATCGTTCTATGGTGAATGTTCGAAGAATTGCAGTCTGTGTGAAACGAATTTGTGCAGCTTATTTCCAAAGAGAGTGTAAAGTATTAAGAGTGTGGGGCATAAAAAGTCAGTGTCCTCCAGCTGCCACCTTTCCTTGGTGTTGTCACTGAGAGGCCAAAGGTCTGTGGTGTGTGTGAGCCTTAAAAACAAAACCGTCCCCATGCCTGGCAGAGGGTGTGAAGGGTTGTGTGAAGACATCACTGATATCAGCGTCACCCTGGGCTCCGTGGAGCAGGAGCTGGGTAGGGATCTCTTTGGTGTTCCTCAATAATGTTCTTGTTTTGAATGTTAAGTTACCATCTAGTGTGATGTTTTAACAGTTTTTGGCTTGTAGTTGGCAATGTCCTTGGCCTCTCCTCATGAGAGTCAAGGTTTCCCTGGCTTCATGTAGGATAAGACCTGCAAGGAGGTCTGATTATTTGCACATTTTTTTGGAATAACATTCATTCCCTGCTGTCTGAAGCCTTTTAGCTTTGTTTCTAACCTGCATGATTTCGACTTTTCTATTTTCTCCATATTTGGATCTTAGTAGCCCTTCCCTCGCTGGAGGCTGAGGCATTTCATGGCAATTTTGGGCTGTGCAGCTGTCATGGTTACACTGTCACAGGTGACAGTCCTTTGTGAGTATTCATCCTTTGAAACAGAAAGTGAAATTGCTTAGATCAAATGTAATTGTATGTGTTGACCTAAGTACGTAGTTCCAGGTATGGGGGAGTGTGGGAGGGAGTAGATGCCAAATGTCAGCCTGTAAAGTTACTGTCCTAGAGAGTTTTTCCCTGGTTTTGCAGCCTGGTACAGTAGTGTAACGTTAGTAATAGAAAGTGGTGCTGTGAAGAGCACAGGATGTCCCAGAGCTGATCCCTTTGCTCAGCATTATTGAAAGCCATGGTGAAGATCAGTGGACTTGTAGGATGTTGGCATTTAATTTTGCGTTTTTGGCATGTTCTGTTATGTTTTACAGGGAAAACCACTAGAACAAAGCTAATCAGATTTCACGTATGTGGACACTCGGTTCAGTGAGGCTGGTGTGAGGCAGCAGCGCCACTGAGCTGTGTTTGACAGTTCTGGTTCTGTTGAGCCTGTGCTTTGCACAGCAGATTAGCGCTTGGGTTTTCTGTTGGAGCAGAGTTGAAACTGGGGTTTGTGTAATGACTTGGCTTGACCTTGGAAAGAGTTGCATATTTGTTTGTTTGTTTTCTTTTCTTTTAAAGATCATGCTTATACTAGTGCAGGCTGATTCCTGAAGACACATGCTGTGTATGTCTTGGTTTTCATTTATAGTCTGGTTTGAGACTGCAAGGAACTATTATGATCCTCTAGGCTGTAAGGGAATTTGCACCTGGTATTTAGGGCTGTTAGCCCCCAAACTTATGGACAACTTAGTGAATGTGTTTGTGAAAGATAGTAAGTCTTTATTCATACGTTCTAGTAGGTGAAGAGTCTTTTATATCCTTTGGTATTTTATTGCAGATCATATTTATTCTCCTTAAAAACCTTCGCCTTTTGTTTCTCCATTGAACACTGATTTCTAGCCACTGAATCAAGTCATGCCTGCTTTTTGTTGTGTTGCTGAGATCTTCTGCTCTTTAGGTAATTGCAGACTGTGGGCAAAGACCTTCTTTCTCTTCAATAAGTTGAGCCGGTTGAGCTCCATTAGGACTACTTTTTATTATTATTGTTTGGATGAATACAGCACCTGACTGCCTAAGGCTCTGCTTACATTAAGTGTTAAGCCTGGACTTGAGCTCTGGGCTTTGGCAGCAAGCCTGCTGTGCTGCTGCCGTTGAGATTGGAGCCCGACTGTAGCGTTCTCCTTTCTGTTCATGTGAGGCAGAGTCCAAGATCAGCTGCACAGCAGGTCTGGTAGTGCTGCCATCCAGGTAGTCCTGGAAACCTGCCTTCCAGGAATGGGAGTGACGAGGAGAGTGCCATTTGCTTCTGGAGTTCTCCTGCCTGTGAAGAAAGGACCTGTTTGTGCAGCGCATTGAGCCAGGGGAGAATTCAGCTTGCCAGGCTCACCCTCCGTGAACTGGTGAATTCAGAGTTTGGGTTATGGGGTGCTCCCCTGAGCTCTTGCACATGTGATTCTCTTGCGTGGTGCGCACTTTCAGGATGCCTTTAGATGGGGGTGAAACAGTCTCCTCTGGGGCATGCCTGGGGTCTGGGCATAGACTCAGGAGACGATGCCTGACCCCAAACAAATGAGAGACCCTAACAAGCCAGGTTAATGTGCGTCAGTATATCAGTCTGATGCTCCAGCACACTGATAGCCTGATAATTGTCAGTTTTCTGTAAGTATAAGTCTACCAGATTGATTGATTGATTAATTAATTAATTAATTGAAAGAGCAGGGCCTAAAACTACATCCTTTGGAAGACACAAGTAGGTAATAGAGCTGGCATCTTTTATTGATGTAAGGCAGAAGCAGACTTGGTAAGTGAAGGGTGAGTTGAAGGGATAGGCTGTTAAAAGGAGGGTGAACAACTTGTGCTCGATGTGACAGAAAATGGAACCAGGGAAGCAGGGTAATGTGGTTGGAGGATGAAGCTGGGAAAATGGTCTTTGGAGTAGTGTGTGAGTAGGGCGAAATTGCATTAATCAGAACCCTAGGAGAATGTGGTTTGCGAAGCTTATGTTCCAGACCAGAAAGTTTACTGTTCAGTGTCATAAGATCAAAGTCTTGCTTTGAAAACATTCTTAATAAGCTTATGAACTTGTGTTCATCTCTAAGCTTCTGCTTTTGGTTGCTGATAACTGTAAAATTACCCTTTTCCACCCCATGTGTCAGTTTGAGCAACAGGTAATGAGACTTCCTCCTGGGAGGAGACAGGATGCCTTCCAGGCCTGAATATCTTTCTTGTTCCTAGCTTATATGTATGTAAATTAAAAAATATTGATTTTGGATGGTAGCTCTTGAGATACAAAGATAACCTAAAATGGTGTTTTCATTGTATGATCCCATCTGATACAACACGTAGGATGAGCCATATGATGCTACTAGGGTTATGTCTCCTCCCCAGCTTCTGGCACCTTTCTTCCAGCTTTCTTTGAGAAGATAAACAGTGATGCTAACAGGTTATGTATGTGAAGGTATTCACATTGCCTTAAGATATCCTCACCTGATGAATTCAGGGCCATCCAAGAAATTAGAAGAGACTCCCTTGGCTCTCGCATTAGACTTTTCTGTTTTCTTTTTTCTTTTATTTTTTTTATGTTAAGAAAGAAAGAAGCCTCTTTCACGTTACTGTCTCAAAAAAATAAGTTTATTCCATCTTTTAATGAGGAGGAGTTGCTGCTGGATTTCAGATTGAGGGGCATTCTGTGCCTCCACTGCCCTCCGTCCTTAGAAGAGTCAGGAGGGTGCTGGTCTACAGCAAACTTGCTGCTGCAGGGTGAGGGCACAGTAGGTAAATGCTTCATGTCTGCTAACTAAGTATTAAATCGTGATTTTCTTCTGAATCTTGCTATCGAGGACATTACAAAAGCAGAGTGGGAATTCCCAGCCAAAGGCAGCCATTTCAGTTGGTAGCTAACAAGATCCTACAGACATCAAAAAATAAATGAGGTTCCCTGCTCCAGTTACAACAGCAGCTATAGAGCTTCAAAGAGGTCACAGGTGTGGAAATTGGAGGACTCTTAATGGAGATGGAGATAAAAAGGGATTCTCTAAAGCTTTGGATGTGAGTTTCTAATCTGAGGAGTGATGAGTAATGCAATAGCTAGGAGGTGTCTTTGGCTTTGCTTGGAGCATGCTAACAAGCAATCAAAACGCTTGCCCACAGCCAAACTGTTCTTTCTCTTTCCACTCTTTAAAATAATAAAACCATTACACACAAACCCCACTGTTAATGCAACATGTGGGTGAATTTCCAGGCTATTGTGTATAAAACTCTTGGTCTTAATTCCAGCAGTAATTATAACTTGTTCCTCTCTCCCCTGTTGTATGGCGACACTGCAGGAAGTGATGCAGAGTTCCTTGTTTGTGCTTGTGTTAACTTAGGCTGAGTGTAGGAACAGAGTCTATCATATCTCTTGATGTTATTTTTGTTTTCTTTTCCTGTTAAAGTCTCATCTGTAATACTGCGCCATTGCAAACTTTGGGCATTTAACTTCAGTCTGTCTTCAATTCTAGGAGCTTGTTCTACTGCTGGTGGATATTTTGCTTCTTTTCTGTTTATAATGCAATCTGACATTTGTTTTCCTCTTTCTCTTGAGGCTGATTTTGTTCAAATTAGAGATTTCCTTGCAACACATGTTTTCTCATTTTCTAGTCTGCAGGTTTTGAGGCCCTCAGCAGTTTAGGCTACGAGGTCCTGCCCTTGTCTATACTTGATAGAAAAAGCACAGTGAATACCACTAAAAAAAAAATCATCATTTGCTGCCAGCTATTTGTGGTAACCTTGATATCTCCTGTTTGAACAGAAGGGATCCAGCAATAATTGCTGAATATAAAAGAGTTTTTAGCATTGCCTTTGTACGCGGGGTGTGAGAAAGTCCAAGGCTTTTTATTTATGCTGGTATATTACACCATATAATTGCATCCATCTTTTGATCTGTGGCATGAATTAGTTCCATTGAAAACATGTTTTCTATTTTTAAATTGGTTGTCTTGAACTGAGTTCTTGAAACATTCTGCTTTTTGGTCTTGTTTTTGTGTAGATTTTCCATATTGTACTGGATTTAATATAATTGTTGACATGTTGGTTTTGAGGGTTTTTTTCTTTACTGTTTTTTTTTTCCTCTATTTTGTATAAATTTCTTTGTGTTTTGTATTACACTGTTGTATTTATCCAGATTGAATATGTAAGTTATCTCATAATACCTGAGCATTTCACAGTTTGGAAATATTTGATGGTGAAGCACCGTTAGCCAGGGTTAGAAAGGGAGAGCAGAGATTTGGTGGCACCAAGTGCTGTGTTTCCATACGCGGCTGACCAGTCTGTGTTCAGCGACGGCTGCACTGGAAGCCCAGCGCTCCATCCATGGCCAGCAGGGACAGAGAAACATCTTGAAGCTCAGATCATAGGTGGGATGATCTCTGCAGGACCTCGTTTTTCTCTACTGATCAGCAGCTGAGCCTAAATTCTGAACTTGAGAGTGTGTAACTTGCAAATCTGAGGTTAAATGGAATTACTGAGGCCCAAGTGACCCTTCTAAGGAGTGTCTTATTCTCCTTTTCTGTGGCTTTTGTGATGCTCACAAAAATGTGAGCTGTTCTGCCAGGAAGCTGGGGCCGCTCTCCCTACACCCGCATAACACTGCAGTGTTTCCTTGTGTCCCCCTACTCAAAGGCATTTGCTCTTTGCTTTTTGTTCTGCTTGATGGTATTTTCACCTGGTCCGTACAGCAGCTTCTGTGGTAGAGCCCTGATCTGTGACAAGGGCTCCTCGGTGTCATAAAAGCGGTAAACAAAATGGTACACGCCAAGTTTGGCAGAGTAGGAAAATGCCAGAAATTCCAAGCATTTGTTCCATGCCCTGTCCATTAGACGGTCCTTCCTGAGTTAAGACCCTTGCTGTGTCCTTCCCGTGGTTGTAATGGGTATTGAGGGTGCGTTCGTGTGTGCATTTGCCTTCCTTTGCAGTGGTTCTGCTTGGGGTGTGTGCTTGCTGGGGGTTTTTTTAATCAGTTCATGTTGATTCTTATCGCCTGTTTGTATAATAGTTTGGGGTTGATGTAATCATTGCTACATGTATTTCATTAAGAGGTGTGTGTGTGTGTACCTGGGTGTTTGCATAATTCATGAAGTCAAGTATGTTCACATACCCCTTGTTAGCACACGAGGGCATGTAGTAAGTACATACTTCTCTTTGTATCAGTGGCTCACTGGGAAAGGTGCGCTGTATTTATTTGGCATGTATAATATATATGTAAAAAACCCCACAAGCTCTACCATTTATTTTCTTTCTTCTACACCCACCCTAAAAACGTAAAGAAAAACACACACTTCTGCTAGGGCTCTAGGATGGTTTATTTTTTCATTCAGCCAGTAGTTTATTCGTTCAGGAGTTGTACACTGGAAAAAAGTGCATCCATTAGACAGTGAGGGCTTTATTTATGAGGGGGGTGGTGTTTCAAAGGGGAGGCTGTCAGGTCCCAAAAGAGCCTTTCATGGTGTATTCTCAGCGTGCTTCTGAGGCCGCTGCTCTGCTCATCAGGAGGAGAGACAGAAATGTGGGTTTTACAGAGCAAGTGTGTGTTTCACTGGTCCCTGCGCTCACTGACGTTTATTTACATATTGCGAGAGTAAATGGGTAGAACAGATGGCAACCAGACATTTGGGGGTTCTGTTCCCGTATGCTCCTCAGGGGTCTTGCATTCAGTTTTTGCAAAAAGCTTGTCCTATAGTGAGGAGAAAAAACCCAGGAGCTTGTTCGCAACTATGAAATGCTTGTTGGGTTTTTGCTGTAGTGACAGATTAAAACTTCTAGTAAAATGTGAAATAATTAAAAGGTTTGTTTTACAAGTCAAGATACTTGTTCCTTAGGGTAAGTCCATTGCTGTGTCTGTCTCATTATTTATTTTCACCACTGGAGTGAATGCATTGAGATTTGAAGCCGGAGATCTCTTCCTTCTGCAAACTGAGTTTGAAAAGTACAGGTCTATGTATATGGGTCTTGGATGCCTTTTGGCCTTTTCTACAAATATTGTAACTCATTTGTGCTCTTGTAAAACCAGAATATCTGACAATTTTGCAGGATTTTCCAAGATAGTCAATAGGTGTTTCTTCACTATTTACAGTTATGAAGAGAGATATTTACTTCCATGCCAAGCTGAAATAGGTTTTCTAACTTTCCTTGTACACACTGGGATGTTGGAGCAGGGCTGCTGCAGTGTGCTGGGCAGCTTGCTTTAGTGGGTTTGTTTTCTTTCCTTCCTTCCAATGTGTGCTTGTCATTTGTCTTAGAGAAGTGATATTTAAATCACTTCTCCTGGGCAAAACCATAATATAAAATACATAGTTTCAAAATATGTAAAAAGGGGAATAAATCAAGTGAAAATTGGAGAGCTCGACCTTTTGCACAGCATGGCAAATCAGCAGCTCTAAGAGTTTGTGACGTGATGAATTCCAACGACTTATTGGTAAACACATGAAACTGCCCGGCATGTGTAGGAGAACCTATCATATAATGTAAATACCAGACCTCAGTTAGTTTCACCTACAATGTGGAATCTCCTAGTATTAAAGTCTGTAAATCAAACCTTTCTGTAATAAACCTTTCTGTAATAAAAGGTCAGTGCTGAACTAGTTTGCTTTGAACCGAGGTGGTTTTCAAAAGTAAAAGTAGAATTACTGATCCTCCGTGAGCTAATCAACACAGGTTTTACCAAGTATTTTCTAGTGCCATTCTCATTAAATAATGGTTTTTAAAGGCAAAACTAGGAGGCTGTGTCATGCTCTGCAGGGAAGCCTGCGGTGGTAAATGGTAGCACAGCACCTGAAAATGTTAAATGTCAAGAAAGAAACACTATCTTCTTGAGACACCTTTAGAAGGTTGATCATTAACAAAAAATAAAGTGGAAACTTGCTACTTTTCTGTAGGCCACACTGTGCAAATATTATGTTAGGATTAGTTTAAATGAAGATAATTGCTGAACTGGTAGATTTTTGGCACAACCCACGTGAAATACAGAAAATTGTTTCTAATTGAGAGTTTTTAGCTGGAGTATATTGATAGTGTGCGTGGTTAATGAAGCTGCTGTGTCTCACTCAATATGTGACAATGTTTCTGTGATATATGCAGCAGTACTGTTAAATACTTTGTAAGGCACTTTGGAATCCTTTGAGATCAAAATTAAATACAAGCCTGTTATTAAATAGAACCTAAATAGGACCTAACTTTTTGTTTTTCCTAATATTGCTGGTTTTAGGAAATGTATCTCTAAACTGAGCCCACCATCGCAGTGCAATTACTGAGCAAATCACATCCTTAAATAGTCTTTGCTTCTTTTTCCCCTGATAAAATAACATAGTTTAAATATCTTTTCCAGTGGTTTGTAGCCAGATGCAACGTCAGCTAAAAAGATTGCTTCAGAAAGATTTCCTTTCGACATCATTATGTAACTAAAAGTAGCTGTTGTAAATGCTACAGAATTCCATGGCAGTCTGGGAAGATGTGGCTTCTGTGTCCTGGTTCCTTCCCTTAGGAGCAGGTGATGGCAGTTCAGATGGTCACGTATTCTTTATGGTCCAGAGCTGGATAAACATTAACCAAATAACTAATAACAACACAACTCAAGAAAAGTGAACTAGTAAAACCCAGTAACTATATTTGTCAAAGTATGGCAGGCCCTGTGTTTTTTAAAGTAAAACAAACAAACAAAAAAGCAAACCACACAACACAACCAACAAAAAAACCCAGGTGTATTTGTTATGTCATCAAATACTAATGCGTGTGTGGTCATTTGTATCTCTGAAGGGTTTGGGTTGTTTGTTCTTCTTTGGCAGACCGATGTCTTGGTGTTGAGCTGCGATCTGATCACAGATGTTGATTTGTATGAAGTTGTGGATCTCTTTCGGACACACGATGCTACTCTCTCCATGTTGATGAAGAAAACGCATGAACCTACGGAAGTGGTACCAGGACAGAAAGGGAAAAAAAAGCCAGGTATGTAGATAGGAATACATATATTTATTTGTTAATAAATTGTAGAGAAACCACTAGGTATGTATGATATGTTTAGTTATCAGTCCCAGAGTGAAAGAAATAAAAAAGGTAAGGATACCTATTTTTCCTCGGATTCCCTGGTGGGGGTGTGACTCGCTTTTTTTCCAGCTCGGAATTAAGTATTAGACACGTGTAATCTTGCAGGCTGTGATCCAAAGCTCACAAGAGTTAAGGGAAAAGCTCCAGGTGACTTCAGTGAGTTTTGGATGAAGCCCTAAATTTTTGTTGCATATGAACATTAAAACCGTTAGGTTTTTCAAGAGCGCTAAGCATCAGCCAGATTATAGCTGGGAATTTTACCATTGACTGAGGACCAACGCTAGATGGGTAACAAATACTTCTAGAAATTCTCCCCTCTCATGTGCTGAATTACTGTTCTGAGATCACATCCAGGAGCTTTTTTGCTGGGCGAAACTCCCACTGATTTCAAGGACTTGGTTAGATGCTTATCTTGTCCCTCTTACCATAAAATCTTAGTTAGTGCCTAGTAATCTTTAATGTATCTGTTCTCACAACACTGCTGTAAGGCAGGGCAGGGCTATTATCCCCATTTTACTTATATGCTAAAAGTACTAAGTACCATATAGTTGTTCCCATACCAAACCTCTCTCTTTCTTTTAATGATACCTGTTAAATTGCTGAGGCTTGATTATTGCCAGCATAGTGGGTCCATGATTAAAGCTCAGAGGCATTACAGTAAAACGAATACGAAAGCATAGCTTCAAACTGTTTGAGAGCGGAGTGAAATACAAGCCAACAGTTGGACTACGGGTGTGTCTGAAAGTGGAGGAAATGTGCTTTTTAAAAGAAAGCTGCTTAGGCTCTGCATGAAAAGATTTTTCTGGAGCAAAATAACAGTAGTAGGGCTGAAAGCATTTAGGACTTGGGCTCTCAAACAGCTCTAAAACCCCCTGTTTTTGAAAAGGCAATCTAAGTGATAATGACACATAAAACATTGTCAAGAGCATGACTACAGCCAGAGTTGAGCATTTAGGAGTTATAAACTAATAGGTCTATGGCTAAACATCATAGAGCTGCCCAGTATGTGAGCTCTGAGCACACAGTGGGGGGCAAGGAGGTTTATGAGGATAAACAAGATTGTCTGAAGACTCTTGGCAAGTATAAACACATTAGGTTGCACATGCATTCTTAATTTGCTTAGTTTTTAATGTTTGTGAGCTTGACTTTGTAGCATTAATCTTCCTACATGTTAGGATTTGTGTATGAGTTCTCAGATCTGTAAAAGACCCAACTCAAAAACATTCAAATTCCATGACGTGGAAGTGTTTTGACACCCACAGTGTTTTTCTGTGGAGCTGGGTGCTCAGGCCTCTCACTGGCGGCTGCTTGGGCTGTCATGGGCAGCACTAGGAAGTTGTTTTCTATGACCTGCCTGGGGTCAGATATGGACCCTTCCAGACCTTTTTCAGTCATTTACTAAAAGCAGGGTAGTGCCAAGTGTGAGACATTTGGGGTTCTTCTCCAGGTGCTGGAGGGGAGCACTACATTTTAGGGAGCACGCACCCTCCTGCCTTTTTTGCCTACTTGACTGAATGCACCCTGTTGCTGTCAACTCATCCCTGTGTCTTTTTCCATGCATACTTCTTGCCACCACCAGCCTTCATTCTTGTTCTGTTTGCTTAGTCTCTTCCTTCAAGTAGCCTTGCCAAGAGTCCAGCTTCTCTTTGTTATATATTACTCTTTTCTTTTATATCAGTCCCATCCCCTGTTCTACTTCCAACTTCTTATCTTGACCTGGTTCATTTATCTGCCCATAGTCACCTGTTCTCTTCTGAGTGTCCTTTCATGCACAGTCCCAATTTCCACCAGTTTTCAGGCACTATTTTCTCTCCCTCCCTTCCAGTTTGTTTTGCAGAGTCCTTGTTGTTATCCTGTTCTTTCCCCTCACCCTTGTAAGCTTCTAAGTTTTATTTCCTTTTAAAAAACATGTTGCAAAACCACAACAAGCTCTTTCCCCTGGAGCAGTTATCACAGCATGGGGCTGTGGAGCCTCATGGCTTGTGTGCTTTGCTCCTACCACCCGATGGTACAGAAGACCTTAGCTGGCACCTGCTATTTAATCAGTTCTAGGAGCTGAGGAATTGAAACAACCTTTCCTTAAGAATAAAATATGCAGACATTTTTGCAGCAGAAATAGAAGTGTTGAAAGAGCACATGAAACTGCAGTTTTTCAAAGATTTATACTGGAGTCAGATGGTAAAAAGTACAGTCCTGATACACAGGTCAGCAGCGCTTAGTGACTGTCATGCTGCTTCTCTGAAGAACTGGAATACCAGAGCTTTTAAAGGGAAGTGCCACCTAATTGTTTCAGTTGAGGATAACCACTTTTAAAAGAAGCAGAACTGTTTTTGCTGAAGTTTTCCAAATGTTGCTCTTAAGGCAGACACCATTGGAAGTTTCATCCCAAACAGTTACAATTTGATGAAGTTTATAAGCAACCGAAGGCAAGATATTAACATGGAATGTGTCAGACAGATTTCCTTAGTGCGTGGCACTATCTGAATCATGACAGTTCCATGTTTCTGTATACTCGTACTGTATTGTTCAAGTGTTAGGATTAGGAAATGGATCCTTAGCCCTGACAAGCCACTAGAAATACTTGCAGCTTTACTTATTGTTTCACTGGTCCTACAAATTCAATAATTTGTGGAGAAGGAGCAACAAACTTTTATCTTGCATGTGCCATGGAATCCAAAACAAAATTGTTATTATTAAACATTCAAGAACTATGATATAAGGAACATTTTTAAAAATTAACATGAATTGCAGTGTTAGGCAGCTATAAATTCATACTGATGGTTTCATGAAATGCTTAATATAACTGAGCTGCAAGTTATAGGGTGAAGTTCATTAGTTTTCATACTTGGGCGATCAAATATGGATGACAATAAGCTCATTGGCTTCTTTAATTGAGGCATGGCAATAAAAAAAAGCAGTGTGTTAGTGACTGGTAGTAACCCAAATAAACAGAGTGTGTCAGGAATTCAAACAGCCAGAATGGAACCATGTGCTTAAAGATGACCTGCAAGGGATTAGATGGAAAAGAGCGTCTGAATGCTTCTGTGTATAAAGAAAGGCAGAAAAGATGGGGATGGTGACTCTTTCCTGCTTGTTTTTCTTGTCTTGAAAGCAGCAGGCATGTCATCACTGGTATTCCCTGTATTTGCCAGAAGACGTCTTGGTGGTCTTGCAGGCTGCATCGTGTGAATTCTCTCCCTTTAATTGAAAGGGTGGGGATACTGAATCTTTAACAAAGGTGTCTTTTTCCCAAATGTCAATTAATTACGTTTGATTGAAAAGCATTTTAGAAAATCTGACTGAAAACTATTTCTTCTCATCACTGAATTGCTCAACTTCCATTCTCTTGTGATGTCATGATTTCTTTAGGTCATTAAAGCTCTCAGAATTGATGGAGTCCTAACTTCTAAGGTAATAAATTGCAATAGCTGTGTCAAATCCTTATTTATCTCTTGTGAGGAGGCAAAACACATCCTGAATTCAATTTTTATAATTTAAACAATTTTTTAGTTACCATCACTGCAGCTTTAACATTTTTCTCATACTTCCCTTGCAGGGATTTTATAAACTAGTTATGTATTTGTTCTTCCATTTATTTTTCTTCACTAAGTAATGCCAGTGTGATTTGAAACAGCACGCTTGTAGCTCTGGGTAATTGATTTTAGTAATAAATTTTATCATCTCTGAATTATAAATGTAACACTACTTATTGCCAGCGTGCAGGGAAAAACCTGAGCTAGTACCCACCACAAAAATATAGCACTCTCACATGGTTTCACTGTCTGTTTCTTCTTTCATCCACACAAGCAAGAGAAACCAGTTTGGTGGCAATCATGTACTTGGTCCTATTGTCATCAAGTTGTCTTTTTCCCTTATTGCGTAGAGCTTTGCTATAGCAGTGTAATACATTATGTGTAGGAATAGGCAGGAGATGGGCAGCCATGACCTGAGCTTTGAGAGAAGTGTTGGTACCTTGACAGTGGAAAATGGGTCACTGTTGTGTTTCTAGCTGGTCAGGAGACCCCAGTGAGGTGGCCGTGGTGATGGTTGGTTACCTCCTACACTCAAACTTCATCGCTTCCCTTAGCATGAGGATCAGCGCCGCTTTCAAGACTTATTTCTGAGTTTTTCAGCAAGTGAGCTTTAGCTTAATTGTATTATACTTAATTTGTCGTAGTGTTACACATTCAGGCCTATTTTTGAACTTCTTCGCTGTATGATTGATTTCTGAGAAGGGAAAAGGGGATTTCTGAAGAGGGTATGTTGATCACTTGGATCAAAGGCTGCCAGTAGCAGAACTTTCAACAGCTGTCTAATTTTGACCGTACTTTGGTCGTGGTTATTGCTATGGTAACTCTGAAGGAACAGTAAAAGAAAAATAAGGGATGGGGCTGAACTGGGGAAAATAGGGTTAAAAATAGTTTGGCTGAGAATTAACTGCTTACAGAGCATGCTGTTACTCCAGTGTGGTTACCGGCTTAGAACTTAAGAGATTGAATATTTTCCAGTTTGGCTCAAAATACTAGTATTTAGTGGGAGAAGAGAGGTTTTTGCTAGAACTGTACCATGGCATTCCTGTACAGCCTGTGTTCCTCTAAAGATCAGTGTACGGTTGCCACCAGAGTGATGGCTCATACTACAAAGTGCAAGTTAGAAGAAGCTGCCACCACTGTATTCAGATGTTGTGGAAAACTGCTCAAAAATAAATGCTTTACATTGACCAAAGTCACTGTTAATGCACAGTTGCTGATTGCAGGAGATGGGAATTGCCACAATAATAGTGTGACTACTAGATATTCTTTTGCTTGGCAGTTTTCTAAATAGATATTTAAGCCAAATTGAGCCACCCAGAAACATCAACAGTAGGAGTCTTAGAATCTATAGTTTTATGTGTGTTTGTATATGTGATTTAGGTTTTCTATTGCTATGAGTGTTTATCTGAAATATAACAGGAGATCAGTTGCGAGATAGTTATGCCTTAACTGAAACCATAATGCTCTCCAGACCTCCAAATTCGAATGTGGAGTGATATATGATGAGGAAGAAGCAGCTGGATTTCTGAGAACTCTCTGCTTGCTTTGGGTTTGTTGTGTAAATTCAGGTAGCAGCTTTGGTTTTTTGTTTTTTAAATGAAGAGAGAGAGAGGGAAAGCATAGCTCAAGATGGAGTGTTGCATGTCAGGACCTGTAGTTGGCATCTTCATAAAAAGGAGGCAGAAAGCTTGCAGGACCAGTGTTTTGAATGTCAAGATATATATCAGCTACCCTGACTGAAAAGAAGTTAATAAATATTGTGGATAAATTTTGCAAATTCATTGATTTGCTGGATTAGTCTGAAACCCAGTACTTCATACTTTGGGGGTGGTCAGTGGTCCCATTTGTCTTTCCAGCCTGCGTTAAGACAGGGTTGTATAATGATTGTGTTTGATTTTCTACTTCAGTGGAGCAGCGCGACTTCATTGGAGTGGATGACACGGGAAAAAGATTGCTCTTCATGGCTAATGAAGCTGACTTGGATGAAGAACTTGTCATTAAAAGATCCATCCTTCAGAAGTAAGCTTACGTATGAGTCCTTGTGATAGATACTGAACTTGTAGTGGGGCAAATAACACTGGACTAGGAGTGATGGTTGAAGATAAAGTAGGATAAGAAGGGAAGAAGAAAAAGCAGCTTTTGCAATATTCAGGGAGTCATATTTTATTATCCATTACATCATTACAACCAGATGATAAGCTTGCCTGATATCTTTATTGTGAAAAATTCCAGGGAAGGAAAATGAACGGGTGAAAAGGTAACTCTCCTTGAAATGAAGCCAGTATTGCTATAGTTCAGGTACGGGTTAGATCGAGAAGTGGTAGATCTATGTCCAGCAATGGAATGCTAATCTCATTGGCCGAGTCAAAATGGGTTTACAGAGGATCTGAGAGGGGCTCTCAGATTTTCACGACACTCTTATGCATATAAGGCACAAAACCTCAGCTTTCCAGGCCCAAAAAGATTGATTGGAGAATCCATGTTATATCCACCATTAAACTGCACTGAGGACTTGGATGAATTTATTAAATACACCAGCCTACCTGGAGCTTCCTGCACAGCATAATTTGTGTCCATTAGTGGAAGAAGGAACGATGGCTTGCTGCTCCTTATGCTCTTCTGTACAGTGATTTTTTTTGTGTTCCCCAACACACCTTATCTAACATATTCTGTGTAAAGCTCTGCTGGCTCCTTGAGAGGCCACTCTTTGTCATCTGTCCCAGGCTGACAGTCTGACTTTCACTTCTGTGCGACTAGACACCTGTGGGGCAGCCACCTGAGCTGGGAAATTCATCTCTGTGGACCTTGTAAGTCAAGCGTGTGGACATCTGATGTCTGCTCCCAGATAACCTCTTCTGTGGAACTGCCTCTGGTGGTGCTGTGGCTGCAGCCAGGTGTAACCTTCCCTTGAACATCCCACTACCAAACATAGGGGAGGTGCTGTGTGCCCAGGGGAAGACGACGGCTCTTCTGCCCAAGTTTTAAGGTTACCCTAGGCAGAGGGTGGTCGTGAGTGAGCCCTGTTAACTGTTGTGATGGAAAGAGCCTGTTCCAGTGTGTTCCCACTGGCTCTCTCCTGGGATTTTCTTCACCGTAGCGGGGGCCAAGTTGCAGGAAAGCCTTCTGTACTTACACAGCAGCTGATCTGCATGCTGTAGGAAACTCAGCACCGTTGCATTCTGTGGTTTTGTGCAAACAAAGACTTAACAGGTCTGTTTTGGGCTAGGGAGGAATATTTTATCTATAGTTAGTCATGGGCTTGTCTTTATGGCTTTCTCCTGATACTAGTGGGTGGCTGTAATACAACAACTAAGGAATTGCTGTAACGTGTGATCTTAGTTGACCTCTGATTTTACAGGTTCATCTAACCAGAGGATTCTCATTCCTGTTACCCTATAGCTAAATTAATCAGGCTTTATCCCGCAGGCTAAACTTTGCCTTCAGGAACACCTGTTCGGTTACATTGTCTCCAGCAGATCTTCTTAGGTATAACTGTTTGGGATTTGGTAAATGTAGTGTTGGTGATATACAGATGGGATCAAAATCTCTATGTCTCCCTATGTTTCTTTTATTTCCATATGCACAACCATCAAAGCTAATGTAAAGTGTTAACCACCCTCCAAGTAAAGCCCACAGAAGCACAAAAAGAAGATCTGCGCTAAGTATTTAAAAAGAGGGAGGAAAAAAGCTTTGAAGCATCAGGTAGAAAGAATCATTAGGCCAATATCCACCTGGGTGAGCCTCTGACATCTGGAACTGCCTGCTGTGGGTGCTCCCGCGCTCTGTTTCACAGCTCCCACCCTGGAGAAGCTCTGAGGGAAGCAAAATAGTATATGGAAATTGTCAGATATTTTCAAATGAGGCAATTCCAGGGTAGCAACGACTGTGGGAGCTCTAGGAAGACAAAGTGCTGGCAGCTAATGATGTTTTAACCACTGTGTT
Organism: Nesoenas mayeri; assembly: GCF_963082525.1. Taxonomy (NCBI): domain Eukaryota; kingdom Metazoa; phylum Chordata; class Aves; order Columbiformes; family Columbidae; genus Nesoenas; species Nesoenas mayeri. Next base: position 32,216,485 of record NC_137554.1, on the reverse strand, counting down.
GTCTAGACCTGCTCAAGCCCTGATTTTCTTATGTGAGAAACAAAAGCGACGCTTAAAACGATCTTTGAAGTCTTTCTTTTTTTAATACATCATAGTAAAGCAAGGAGGGGAAAAAAAAAAAGAGCAAGCCCGATCTCGTTTTTCTTCATGGATCACTTGAAGTGACTGACTTTCAGCTACCATGTTCTGTTTCTTGATCTCTGGGCTTTGTTTTGATGAAATAACAGACTTTATGGCAAGATGGGAGAATTTCCAGTACACTCATTTGTTCCTCTGTGAAATACAATAGACATCTTGAGGGTGTTGCTTTTGTTTGTTTTGCTTTTAATGGTCCCTTTGAAGGGCTATGGTGGTCTTGTTACATGAACTCTAGAACTCCTTTAGTGCTTGATCCTTTTCTTTTGCTGTTTTCTTTTTTCTCTCCCTTTTTAAGGAGGGGAGTAGAAGGAGGAACAGGGAGGGAGTGGTGAAAGGAATGGGAAGAGCGAAGACGAACTTTGCTTTAAAGCTCGGAATCTCGTTACTGGTAAAATCTAGATCCCATACAGAAATTGTTCAAAGGACCTTTGGCTTCCCCTCCTCATAGGAGGGAAGTTGTGTTGACAAAACATCCAAAGCTATAGAACGCTAATTTAAGTCCCTGAAGAAAAACCTTTTTCCTGACCTTTGCCTTTTTCCTATCATTGGATTTCACGCTCTTCACTTTCCTGCCATAAAAGAGCAGCTGGTGGGGAGGGACAGGGGAAAACACACATTCTCCCGAGTACCTGTTGAGTATTAAATATTTATTCGCTCTTGACTCAGGCATTTGTTAATAATGAAAGTGTTACAGAATGAAACATTTTAATAGGATTTCTAAGTTCATGGTGTAACCTCTTGCTCTCTTCCTCAGTTTGGTTAGGATTTCTCTTCCAGATTTGCTGTTTTGATTTGTATGAGGGGGTTTGTGAGTTGTTGACAGCTATTTTGGTTTTGAGAATGCCTCTCTGTGTTACACCACAGAAAGGAGTCTGGATTTGGATCTTTTGCTTGCCAGAGCAAATGTGGCAAAGCTTTCCATTCAGCTGTTAAAATGGTCCTTTCTTTTTCCTGTGTTGTTAATCACCCTGATGACAAGTCCCACAGGTAGCATCCTCCCTGCCGTAAACAAGTGCAAAACAGCATCAAATCCACCCATCCAGCCACGTTTTGCTGTGCATCAGGATGGGCCACGAGACAAAATTTACCGGCGGTGCCTAGAGAGACTAATGCTGCTGGGGAAAGCATTTTCAGGGAAATGATTCCCTGTTCGGGTAATGAGAGCTTATAAAAACCCATGAACAGCCTGTGCATGTCATTCACTTTGGCAAATAGTTGCAAGATGAGATACTAGAATGAAAGAAATACAGTTCGGGGAAGTTTCGGAGCCAGCTTAGGGCCCTTTGAAGAGAAAAAAATCAAGTTATGTGCTCATCCCTGGAGCCTGATTTTGCCGGTGACATCTCTCTGACTTGGGTCTTGGCAGGATGAAGGAGTGAGGAAATGATGAGAATTCCATAGCTGCTGCCTTTGCTTTCAGGAGGAGCAAAGGTATTTGTTTTCAAAGCACAATTACAATGGATGGGGAGCTTTTTGCTCCACCTCTGATATTTATGGTCATGCAAAGTGAGACAGTAAAAGACACCTGTTGGAGCAGGTCTAAATTTGGAGCATTTCCTTTTAAGATCTTATGGGCTGTGTAAGGGTGAGTTCAGCCTTCGTGGGTGTTCTCTCTGCACAGACGCAGGTGCAGGGCTTCTCCTACAGAATATGTTAATAAATCACCATGACAATTCCAGCTACTTATTACCTCATGTGCTTCAGACAGAAAGGAGTACCTCATCTATAAATATATACAGAACTAACATTAGTAACCTTGAGGTAACAATACAGATCTGTTTTGAAGATATTTTAATAAAAAGAGGGGGGTAAGATGAGGGAGTTTTTTCTTCCTTTTCCCCTTGCATCATGAGAGTAAAAATGAATGGTGTAGTATAAATTTAAAAGTCAGCATTGCCAAGTGGCTGGGTAATGGGAGTTCAGGAATAACTTTGATACACTTGATTTCCTTTCAGTTGCCTAGGGATATTGCCTTTTTTTTTCACTTCTGCTGATAATTTGTTTTAAAGGAGTGGATCATATATAAACACTGTGCAACTTCCATAGTGTTTCTGTTCTCTGAAACTGCCCTCCTTGGGAAATTGGCACCTCTGAAATACTCCACCACTCCTGCGGGGAGTGGGTTTATTTGTTTCCCTTTTAAAATGTACTTGCACCAGAAAGGCTGGGAATGACACAGGTATAGGCAGATGCTCCACTGTGTGAAGCATCCTAAAGCAGATCATGGGCAGATGTTCTCTTCCAGATCCAGCTGTGCTGATGAGGGGGGCTGCCACCTCCAGCTTGCCCCTAGCTGGATATGTGACTGAATACTTCATAAGCCACCTGCGTCAAAATGAGTCGCATTACTTTTAATAGATTAAACAGCAGGACTTTTATGATTTGGTTCTTCTTAATTTGTGCTTTCGGGAGCGTTCCCCGCCAGCAGTGCCGCTGGTAGGGAAGGGAGGGATGCGATAACCCAACCCAGTCGGAAAATCTGGAGGAGCAACTCAGGGAAGACCAGGAGCAAAAACTCTCTGCTGGGCTCAGATGTTTACGAGATGAATACACATGTATTGGCTTTGGTGGTGTTCCTGTGTTGGGAAAATCAGTAGTTTTCACTATTAGCAAACTTTTGTTAGTACGTTTCCTTTTCATTTGAGTGATATTTTGAGGAATGTCATGGAAAGATGTTGGATGTTTCTTTTTTCTCCAACATGTGACTTTTCGAGAGTGCTCTGTAGATCTTCATGGCTTTCCTGTTCTTCCAGATCTGCTCTTTGCATAAATAGAAATTAAATTTTCTGACTGGCATCCAGAAAATAAGTCATGTTCGTTTTGGCTCCTCCATCACAAAAATATAAATTGTATGTGTTGATTTAGATAATAATCCTTTTGCAGATGCACAAGCCAGAAGAGAATGTGTTTCCCCTTTCCAGAACTGAATTGGTTTCACAGTAGCAGTAGGAATTTAGAAAGTTGTAAAAAGTTATTTTAGCCAGTAAAGCAAGCAGATCTGACTTTGAATCAAAACAGGGGAACCAGATCTATTGAATAAGAGGGTGTGATTTTTACACACTAACTTCTCAGACTATAACCACCCTTTTAAAGTGTTGGTGTAGCTTTAATCATATTTCTTTACAAAGGAGGATTTTGCTGAACATTGCAGAAGAAGATAGTGGCTTGTGAGTTGTTGTTTGAGTCATGAGTTGGGAGTAGATGTTCTCAACATGCCCTTGGAGGTCTTACATATCTGTTCAGAAGTTTCCTAGTTTGCTAAGAGTAGTTGCTGTAACTGAAAGGCACTAATTTTATCAGAAAGTTTGCCCTTTTTATTATACATTTAAACTTTGCTCAACTTGCTCTGCTTTTTCTGTAAATACGTTTGGGATGAGTGTAGCCTTCAACTTCAGAAATAGAGGTTGGGTGGTTGTTGTTGTTGTTGGTTTTTAAGTTATTTATTGTTTCTAAAATGAATGTAGCCAAATATAAGGAAAACATTTTAATTTGGTGCTTTTATATGTTATGCTTGAACCGGAAATGTGAACATACTATCCAAGCAGTTCATGAGACATTGACTTTATATTTTAAAGAACGTACTGCTGCTACTGATTTTAATACTGTTGCTTGTACAGGATTTTATTGTGTTTTGCTGCTGCCATGTTATTTGATTCATTTTGGGGGCTGTTGAAAGGAATGTACAACATATCCAGGTCCTGTTTATAAAAGAAAGGTCACACTGTGTTGACAGCTTGTACAGGTAAGAGGTCATGAATCTTAGACTCTGGAATATCAGCAACAACTTCTGTTGTCTGTAGCTATAGAAAGACTTATTGGCAGCGGATTTAATTTTACTGCAAGATTCTTGCCAGTGTTACAGTACACATAAGACTAAAAGCAGAGAGCGCGAGGTTCAGCATTTGGTTTCTAATTGTCAGTAAATGTACGTTGCATGGATCGTCATCAGTCATTTGTCTGTGTGTCTGGTGCGGTCTCAGAGCAGCACTCAGCCCGTGGTTCAGTTGTGCTTTTCGGGGGTTTCAAAGGAGGGAGATCTGACTGTATGGCTTGGACACCCCCGAATCCGTGTGACTTGGGAAGCGCAATGCTCTGCGTGAGTCATCAGGTTGGACAATGCTGAAGTTAAATCTCTCTCATTGTTACTCTAAGCCAGGCTTAGGTCTTGAAAAGATGACAAATGATCTGTTCGTTTTAGAAAGATGTCTTAATATTTTAATACAGCTGCCACTGTGTAGTTTTTAGCAACGCTGAGCGTTAGCTTATTCTGCAGAGTTGATGGGAAATGCAGCCATCACCAGTTGTTTTTGTGAAATATTTACCGGAGTTGATCCAGACGTAACTTATATGATCAAAAAGTTCCTCTGAATAGTCTGGTTAGGGACAAGGCATAGAATGATCAATTATTTGCTTTTAACATAAGTTTTCAGCCCTGGTGTGTATTCAGTAGAGCTACCTGTTGAAACGTTAGGGTTTTAGCTTGTGTCCAGCAATCCCGGAATGACCAGTATGTGACAGAGGGGCACAGACTCCTCATTGTGTGCTTGGGATGGCACAGAGAAAAAAAGCCAAAGGTCAGAGGAGTTATCCCTGCCTGTGTGCGCACTGTCAGGCTCTCCCCTACCACATGTCCGCCATGTGTTCCTCATCAGCGGGATGTGGAACTCCATGACGCAGAGCAGACTGGAATGCGGAGTTAGTTAACACCCGCCGTTGGGGAATTTATCAGCCAATGTGGAATATGGAGGGGGAGGAAGCAGCCTGGTTTAAAGCAAAGTAAGGGTGAAATGAGGCATGTGACTGTTCCTCTTCACTTAAAAGGTCTGATTCTGCTTGGGGCTGAGATCTTGGCTCCTGAGCCCGGCCAGAACTTGTAGTTCCCTTGCTGTTCTGTAATACTGATTTTATTTATTCTTTTTCATGCTTAGCAGAAGATTTTTGCAGTGGGCTGGAGGGAAATACCCTTGGGATTTTTGCAAGAACTATTCATCTGGTTTATTCTAGAAACCTGAAGAACCTTTCCTTCATCCTGGTCATGGAGATCCCAAATCACTTAACTTGCAGGGATACATAAAAGTGATAGCCTCTCCATTCAAATTAGCTACACTCGGGATCAGTTGGACTGTAGTTGCATAATATTTGTAGTGCTGATTTATTACACTTACTTCATGGCTACTGTGAACTCTAAGCTGAATGATGTTTAGCACTGCTAAGAGTATTGTGAAAGTCATTAATAGAAATATACAGTTAGCTGGTTGAAGGTATATGTGTGCCCATGATCCTTATTGGGTTTGTGTTCTACTTGACTCACAGCAAATATATATCTTTCAAAATGTTTCCATTCATTCTGAATACAATGCTGAATTCCCTCTTGAATAGCTGTTGTGTGGTTCTCCCCGAACAGCATTGTGCTGGCGGTTTCTGGAATTACACAGGAAATGAAGAGCATAGCAAACTTTCCTTTCTCTTGCTAAGACTTGCTCCCCGGGAGTTCTTCCAGTAGATCGAGTAAATAGCAGAGATCTGTTCCGAAGAGCAGCACGTCCTCTACGTTTCTGCTTTGAGAATTCCGAATTTTCACTGGCTTTAAGTCCTCCCTTCTCCGTCAGATTCGTTGCGCCGTTTCCCCAGCTAGAGAAGATTAGATAAGAGATTCCTTTCACACACAGTAAAACTTCTTATACACTTGTCTTAGAGATTTCTTATAGGACTTTCTGCTTCCTGAGTCACCAAATATGAAATATTCTGTTAGGAATTAAGCAAGGACCTTGGTATGTCAACTGGCAATGCAAAATGCTATACCTTGCACAATTACTCATTCTAAGTAAAACTTATATGTACCCACATACCTGTATATTGGTCGGCAATAGCTGTTGGATGATTATCTTGAATTCCTTTAACCTTTTGTAAAAACATGTGGGAGGTGGTATTCACAATTCAGGTTAGTGGAAGCTCAAGATTTGGAAAAATCTGGGTCAGTCAATACAGAGCGATTTAAAAAGGGAATAATTTAGGGCCTTCAGACAGAAAATAATTGCCTGATAGACGTTTAATTAAAACTCCAAAGCAAACCATTAGGAAAGCAAGGGAAATTCAAGTTCAACTACTAGTTTTTCTGCATATAAATCTTCTAGCGGCTGGTGGTATTTACAAGAACACAAGAGACTGTCTTTCAGCATTCCCTTTGATTTTATTCTTTCTCCTTTGCTTTATTATTCCCAAGGTGTAGTACTAAATATCATTTCAGAGGCCATGTGTCCCTAACTTCTCTGTCCCATCTCTGCGGTACATGTGTTGATACATGTATGCATATACATGTAATATATAGCTTTGTTCACTAATGTGTGGCTACAGCATTTCTAGAACTAGTGTGTTTTGTTGCTTTTTCCCCCCATAATGAGCTACAGCATTTTTGAAAATACCTCTGGAATTCCCACTCCTGCAACTTTGAGCCTTAGCCAGGTAGAATAGTAATAACAGAATCACGGCCAGCGGTGCCATAAATTTCAACTAAAGCATTGGGCAAGAAGGCTGATTTCTGTTTGTACTATTGTTAGAGGTATTTATGCAGGGCAGGTCTTTCAGCAAGTGTGATTATTTTCAGAGAGGCCCTCTCTCCATTCTTGCATTTGAATGTGCTGGGGATGTGTGTGGGGGAATGGCACCTGATGAACAGCAGCCAGGCACAAGGAGCAAAACCCCTTGGGAATGAGACTTCTGTTTATGGCTATTTTTCACTTTTAAGGCCACTTGAAAAATATTGTTCTTCAGGTCGATCTCCTTCTTAGATCCCTGGGTTAGCATTTGGGTGCCTGCCATTTTCCCAGACCAAGGAGCTACTGAAGACTTAAGCTTTTCAAGTAGGAAAGTATGCAAGCACATATTTTGCAGCACCAGACGCTATTGAAAGAATAATGGACCCTTCCCACATTCAACTCCATTCTTCTTGCACTTGCTCCCAGACCTCTGGAGCCAGTGTGCTAGCAAATGATTACATTCTGTTTCTCTTCCGTAACTCTTCCTAAACAAAATGTTAATCGAGACGTTGATTTATACAATTTAGATTCCTTTGTTAAGTCAGTATAGTTGAAAGTAGCTTCTGGCTATCGAGGGGATAGCTCAGTGAGACAAATGAGTGCTTGCTGGTATGTTTTTCCATATCTTAACCTTTGAGAAAATGGTAGATTTTCAGATTTAAGGAATACGTCTCTTGCATTGGTTTGGTTTAGATGTACCCCATGACAGGGCAGCTCTAGAATGCAGGATTCTGAGTGTTTTCTGACTTATTATATGAAGGAAGCAACCTGAAAAACAGTAGACTTCAGCATTTTTTGCTATGCCCTTGATGGTTGTCAACTGAAAAGGAGGAGTTATGATACTATGGGTGTTATATAGATTCCAGGCTTTCATATGTGACAGGGTTAACCTCGTGGCTGGCATTAAAAACTACTTCTCATGTTCTGGACAACTGTTGACTTAAAGGGTTTGCAGAAAAGTTGCCTGACCTATGTTTTACTTTCCATCTGGTGCTGGAAAGGGTAAAAGTTACCGTGTGAATTGATGTGCTATCACCTGTTTGCATTAAGAATGTCTTGTAATGAATATACTAGGAGATCTCACTTCTCTAGTTGGCTTTGTGGCCTTGAGAAGTCCACTTCATGTTTGTCTCTCGTACTTTCTTTGCTTTTTAAAATGAATGCAACATTACTCGGCTGTCTCATAGGGGCATAACTCATGAATGTTTGCGTCAGTACTGTAAATGTAAAATGCTGCTCTGAGTAGAGGGTGTTAACTGTTGGCTTTCCTGCGTTTAGAATCAGAATAGTACTTGTTAAAATGACCTGCAGGAAGCAGCTGATACAACACTGTGTATGGCATGAGCTACAGATCGTGTATATACCGACATTTTCAGTTCCAGCACTTGCATTTCTGCATGTTAGACATCAGTAGTATTTAAATGTATTATTGCGTGGTTTATTGTGTATTACGTTGTTACGTGCTGCTATTCTTATCACTCTGCTTCTCTAATTTCCCTTCAATGTGCTCATTCTCCAGTTTTTCATACAAAAGCACTGGACACACAGTGAAAAAAAAAAATACATCTTTTGCATTAACAAGCACAACCCCTGAAGGGTACACGATGAAATTTGTGGCTAGGCGGTTCCTTGCGTGCGCAGGAGCTGGTTTTCCAAATGCTGGCTCGGCTCTGGCACAGCTCAGCCGCGCACCTGAGCTAACACGGGCGGCTGAGCCGCTGCCAGCGCCGGGCTGGGGAGCAGCGCCGGGCCGGGAGCCCCGCGGGGCCCCGGGACCTGCCAGCGGCTCTCGCTACGAGCCAGGTCCGGTGTACAAACAGTACTATCTGGGCTCCATGTGACTTTGGGTAAGGGGGGGAAAACTGATGTTTATATTTCTTCATTCTTGTGTGTGTTTGCTGCTTTCCACTGCCAGTTTGGCCACCTGATGGCAGCTTTTAAATTCTGAGATAAGAGCAGTGGTTTTGTCACCCGTGTGTACAGCTTTGATCAGCAGTTTCTGGTTCCAACAAAATGCAAGTATCAAACCTGGCTTAATCTTTCATAGTTCTTCAAATAGCAAACTTTCCACAGTAGAAAAGTAATTCCCTTTAGAAAGTGATCGCGCCATGGACTAACCGCTTTCATTTTTCCCATATATTTCAAAAGCATGGCAACGATTTCCTAAAAGTGATCTGCTTTAAAAGATCAAAGTTGATTTGGGCTGCTGTGTGTGATCTGCTGCTTCACTTTTTTAATTAAAATTTTATGCATGAAGAGAAAGAGTTAATCATGAGTTCTGGTAATAAAACAAGGTGATACTGCCCTGCTAAGTAGTGGCCTCCTAAAGGTCACATGTGTAAATGAAGGCGGAATGAACGTGTAAGTCAGGAATGCCACGAACAGCAGAAATGCCAAACACGAGAGTGGAAGCACAGCTGAGTAATCGGTTGCAAAGAAATCTGTTGCTTTATCTCTTCCTTCGTTTCTGTGTTTTGAAGTCACGCCTGACTGATTTTCCATCTTGAAGGCAGCGGATGCAAGGATGCGAACTTGTGCATCTCTGAAAGAAGCATTTAGTCCTGAGCGCGAGTTTTCAAGTGGCAGAGAGCTCACAGCACACTGCAGCACAATGGTGTGAAGGCTAGTTTTGCTTGACACTCTTTCTCTCCATTGACTTCTTAATTTTCCTAAGGGAAAACATGTTGGGTTCCACGTGGAGGTGACTCACAGGTTCTGTTGAATACTTATGGAAGGCTTCAGTCTTCTACCTGCCACGTGCCTGCGTCACTATTGCTGATTTCAGCTCTTCCTACAATGACAATAAGAAAACTGGCTATAAGTGTTAATTCAAGTCTCAATGGAAGTATCTTAGATATCTTAGGATACTGCTGTTTCCTACGGTTTCTAGCTATGCTGACATGTACCCGATGAGTGTTTTTCATCATTGGTTGGTGCCTGAAAAGTTGCTGTGTGGTGAAGAAGTGAAAGCTGAACAGTTGACGTGTTGGGGATGAGCGGAAGGTGTTGTGCTGCTCTGGAGTGGTTTTAGGCCACAACCAAATGTGAGCTCTGCATGTGGGGGAAGAGTCAAGGACAACTGCAGTGCGTGCAGGTGAGAGATGTTGGGGCCATATCTTTTTAAGGGCTGATCTGATTTCAAATGCAAGTTTACTGGTCTAAATTCTTGATCCCTGCTTGCTGCAGGCTGAGTAGAGCCACGGATACGGAGAATTAGGTGGAGTTACAGGGAGGGGAGATACTGCTGAGCTTTGGAAGTATTCCTTGCAGGTAGGCACTGTCTTGAACTTGCGTGTTATCTCCACAAGTGGATAATATCTTCTTATTTACACTAACAGTTAAATTATGAGATGCTTTAGCTTTTCAATCTAACATGAGGAAGGACAACCAGAGAAAGTCTGTACTAGTGTGGATCAAAGTACAGGGAAACAACTGTATGAGAACCCATTCTCAATAGTCCTATTTGTTACCTTAAGCAAAAATGACACCCTCACTGCCACTGTTTGTGTCCTGAAGAGAATCCCAGGCTCACATCTCTGAGGAACTCATTTTCTTAGCTGGTTGAATAATAAGACCCAACACTGAGATTAACAGTTATTAAAAAGATACAAGTGCTCTGCTGTTAATTGATCATTTTGTGCTTACTTGCTTGGCTGATATTTTCACCAGTTACTTGTTTTTTATGATTTTTGAGTACTGTTCATTAATGTAGTTATTTCATTGCTGAATTAGCATATTTTTATATAGCGCTGTTGCTTATACTTTCATTTCAAAAGGAGAGGTGATTGTCCTTCCTTGCCAGAACTATTGTGCTATATGGTTCTTACTTCCAGAAATTCCTTCAGGGCTTCAGTTTGTATTTGATTTTTGGCTGGTCTGGCAATTGATCCAGTCATGTATTTAATTGAAAACATATATAGCTTGTATAGATTAAAAAAGGATCATTTGCATGTAAGGAAAAGCCCATTAAAGTATGTTTGAGAATTCTTACTTGCACCTGGACATAGAAAAAGCTTAGCAAATGATTTTGTGTGGATCTGTTGTACATTTGTTTATTTTTTATCAATGTACGTCAAAGTCCATATACAAATAAAATGTGCTATGCAGGCTAATTAAATCAGTGCCTGCGTGGAAGAACTTAGTTTCTGGAATTGGTCTCGTAAATCTGAGATGTAAACAAAAACCCAGTTATTTTTATATCGTTTCCCTTTGCCTCATGAACGTGATGCTGGAAGTTGGAAAGTTATATGTTTATGCCTCTTTTTATAGAAGAATATTTGCGTGGCTGAGTTTTTATTGAAGTATAATTCCTGGTTTCCTTAAAGCTGAGCGAGGCTACTGGAAGGTGGGAACACACCTTAATTTGAGTTGCTGTGAAAGGCTGGGCATTTTAAAGCTTTCAAAGCAGCAAAGAGTGTTTCTTCATTAACAGTTATATGCTGCTTTTGTAGAAATGGCTGCTTCAGCTATGGAAAGTAAATTGGGAGCTTTTCCTGCAAGAAGGATATGCAAAGAGCAGCATTTAGGCCACGGGATCTTAATGTCCCTCCTCCTGCCCTTACATACCTGGAGGTGATGGAGGCACCGCTGCCTTTATTCTGTTTCATTCCATCTGTGTGCTGAGATGGGCGGTCTCCAGAGGCTCCATTTATCTGTGATTGTTCTTCCTCGGTTGGTTTATAGCTTCCTCATAGACTATGAACTCATTGTACTGGTTCCTTTACAACGTAGAACGCAAAGATAGCGCCTGTCTGAAGAGTTTAGAGTCAAAATGGACTGTACAATTACGGATATGGCCCTTGCTCCCATTTAATGTGAAATTCCAGCTCTTTGGAAAAAAACCCCCTATTTTCTAGTGAATTCCGATATAATATATAAAATGTACTATTAGTGGGGACTGCAGCTTCTGTGGTGTGAATAATCAGACCCAGTTCTTCTGAAGTGCAAAACCTCCCTTTAATTTTTAATAGCAAATTATTCTGAGAGCAGGGCCCAGAAGTATGGGATTTTTAGAAGTAAACTTGTCTTTCAAGGATTCCTGTTCACTTTGGTTGTGTTCTCTGCAAAAGCAACCATTGTAGACTTAGCTCTTTTTTATTACTAATATAGTCTAGAAGGTTAGCACAAGGCTTTAAAGTTACAGATTGTTTCTAATACATTTTTTCTTTATAAACTAAGGGCAGGACTGTACACGAAATCTCTGTTATTGTATTTGTGCTTTGTACTCACGTACTTGCTGACTGTTTTACAAGCCAGTAACGTAGTAGCCACAGGCTAGGAAGCTTGCCCAGAAATCTGGCATATTTAATTAGTTCTAGTAAACAAGCAGAGTTTCAAATTTAATTTTTCCTTCTTTAATTCCTATAAACCTCAAGTCATTTAAAACTTCATTTTGACACTAGTTTCGTTTATGCAATTGGATAATACCGCAACAGTCCACAACCACAGACGAAATAGTCCCAGTCTCTTCCAAGCAAGAAGGGAATAGAAGTTATTTTGTTTAACCAGTATTTGAGGTTGCTGTAAAACTGTAAATGATAATCTCCAGGTCATCCACTATCCATTTTCTTTTTGATTTCTGGTAGGCTAAGTGTTTCAAGATGAAATTGTCCTACCATGGGTTCAGCCTTGCAAAGGAAAAGGATTGGATTTGTTGCCGTTCTGTTACAAGAGCAAATTATGGAGGCATCTGAGCTCTGTTAGTTGCCATAGCCGGTTTATTGCTTCTAGGCTCAGAGGTTTAATTCGCTGCACCAAAAAGCAACAGAGGCTGTAGTTGCTGGCTTCTCTCTTGCTTTTCAATACCAGCTTGTGATCAGTGGCAAAAATGGTTCCCTACTACTGCTTTTGCTATTGGGAACCAGTGCAGTCTAGATTAAAGACATCTCGCCTACCTGTTCCATTGCCGGAGGGAGCCGCGCTGTCTCCAGACAACTAGTGTGTTCATGTTTCCTTTTCGCAGCCATAACATACTTGCTCATTTTGACCAAAAACTGGACTTTGTAACTTCAGCTAAATATATATATATATATATTTCAATTGTGAAAATTCACAGATAAATATTGTCTTATTAGCTTTCCAGACAGCTTTTCCTTCAAACATGTGGTGTTTGTTTGGGTTTTTTTTAATGAACAGTGACTGTCTCCAACTTATGATAAAGGCAGCTCTCACCTACAGTATTGAGTTGACACATGTGCACTCGTTTGCATGAAATTTCTCGGTCAGCAATGACCATCCCAGAGAAGGAGGTTAACCTGCTACTCAAGGTGCCATCTCGCTGCATTCAATTCCCCAGGATTTTCTTCTGCAATATTCTAGTTGCTGCATTATCACTGTTGGAAAGGAGTGAAATTGCTCCAGCCCATCGTTAAGCTGTTACGCAGGTTCTAGGAGTGGGTAAAAGATGAGAAAGAGTCTTGGCAATCCAGCTCTGTCCTCAGCGCGGTTCTGTTCAGTTGGGTTTAATGCCATAGTGCTCCAACTTAGGCATCCTCCTGAAACCATTTTAGCTGTTGAGCTCAGTTCTTTACAGTAATATGAAGCAGCAACTTCTGTTATAGCTATTAACAAATCTGGAAATTTTTAATCATGAGTAATCTGGTCTAACCAGAAACTCATCCAGTGTGGTTGTAACCACTGTAATTACTTATTTTAAAAATGCAAATTTGGACTTTGGGTAGATGTTCTTCTTGTGGTAATAATAGCTCTTTTTCTGTTTCTTTTTGACTTTTTTTTCCCCTCAATACTTACATTCATCATCTCATAGTATTTCTAATGGTGTTTTGTAAAATGTCGGTTAGCTATTAAAGGAATTAATCGTAAAGTTCTTTTGAGTTGAAAAGTAGAGAGATGTCTGCAAGTGGCTTCAGTCTGACTTTAATTCTGCTCTGGATTTAAATTCTGCTTTCACTCTGCAAAAAGAATACTACATTTTTCTAACTTTAGGGCTTTGTTTTAATGAAGTTCTTATTTGATACTGTCAAAATATTAGCTGATAAATAGTATATGTCTTTTGAACTTTTTGCCCATGTTTAGTAGTCTGAAGATGTATGATTACCTTAAATCCCCAAATTTTGCAGGCCATAGTTGGAGGCGCTAGTAAAACCCACCTCACCCGGGAGGCACAGAAGGTCTTTGGAGCCTTATCGAGCAAAGCTGTGATGAGCCGGTCACTGTTTTGTTTGCCTTTGAGTCTAGGCCAGTAACATAAAGAAATTGTGGCAGCCTTGCTGCGTTTAAGCTATATATTGCTAGTGACCTACAGCTTTGACCTAGTATTCAGTTTCACTGTTTCCCATGCATTTACTGTAATTATTTGATTTAAGAAAATATATCATATGTCTGCTGCTTAGCCCTTTGGGAACTGGCGTAGGAGGGATCAGCAGGAGCTGCTGTTCTTCAGTAGCCTCTGTACAATCCTCCAGCTTCAGTTGTTTGCTTAAAACTTGTTCCTCTTATGCTCTGTCATCCTTTCAGCACCAGTGATTTTAGGGAACGATTATTTACTAAGGTGAATTTCCACAAAGCAAGAAGCGAAATGGGCTGAAAATTGGAAGTGATTAGCGTTGCCAGGTGCAGACTTTTAGTTCTTTCTCCTCCTTTACTAAAGAAAGCATTTCCCAAAGCTTGATTAAATCTCTTAGATCACAGTTTAGCCCAGCATAAGAAAAATAAGCTCAAATACCAGATCTGAACCAAGTGACTAAGCCATGTCCTGTTGTGTTGGAATTGAATTGGTTATAGTGCACAATAATCTACTTTATTGTCATCCTGGCCTTAACTGTAGCATAAGATGATTACATTGAATGTGTATAATAATAAGGCTTACACTTTGTATATACTGCTTTAAATATTTTGGCACACCACAGAAAGAACCTTTACGTGCAAGGCTTGATTAATCCTTTTCCTCTGTGTATAGAACAAGTAGCTGCCAGAGCTCAAGGGTAAAACCTATTAATAATGTCTGTGGCAGTCCCCGCCCTCCATTGCAGTGTATTCTCTTCTGTTCACACCAAACTCCAGACTTATTATCATTTCGGTCTCTCTCTTTTGCTTTCCGAGTTTCTACATAGCAATTGAGGTATTCCAGCAGACGTGAGGCTAGCATAAATGTGTCTAGTATAAAATATTTGTGTTTTCTCTGTATTTTCAGTGGATAACAGGGAAAGAGAGAAAGGGGCAGGGGGCTTGTGGGGAACCTGGCCCCTGTGTTATTTCCTAGAGCTGATAGCACTCGCTATGGCAGAGAAGACCCTTAAAACCAAGTTTAGGGAGGTGCTTTCCCCAGCAGCTGTGGCTGGTGTGCTGCGGGGGGATGCACTTGCACCCAGTAATCATCCCCAGGGAGAACTCCTGGGGCTTGGGGTGGGCAAGAAATCACTGTTGTTCTGGTGCTCGTATGGGGAAACTGAAGCAGGACTAAGGAAAACATTTTCTATAAGGTCATGGGATAAGTTGGCCGTGCAGCCATCAGCACCCTCGCTGTTCAGCATCGAAGTCAAGAGAGATGTTAATGTTAAAGCATTGTGTGGTCGCCAAGATAATGACTTTTTTACGGGAGGTTACACAGGCTTATTTAAACCATTACTGACCTTGAACTAATATTAATCCCAAGTTCTGACTGCTAACCTGTACTCTTTATACTAGAGAAAATGATTTAATCTTTGGCTTTCAATGAAAGTTGGTTCCTTTACCAAAAAGTTTTCAGCATGTTTTTGTCAAAAGTAGGCTCATAGTTTGTATTATAGTCTCATGGGTATATTAATAATACAACACAACAAAGAAAAATAGCAAGCGGTGAAGGTTTTAAATGAAAAATATTTATTATTCGGAAGGCTTACAAGCAACTTAGGTCATTAGATCAATAAAACATTCTTGCTTGGAAAGCACTTCCCATTCCTGGTGCAGTGTCTCTTTAGAAGCCGCAAGGATGGATCCACGGGTGGTTACCAGAGAAGCTGCGAATGTGGCACGTCCTCCCGCGCCAGCTCCTCAAGGGGCCAAAGCACGTCCTGCCCTCCTGTCTGTGAAAACTGGAGGAAGGGAACCAGTGCGGGGGTGGCTCTGAGTTGGGAAACGGGGGCCAGGGTCACACCTCGCTGTTTGAAATCCCTGGCGATTGCTGTTGTGTGCCCCGTTCCTCTCCGTGCTGGCTCCCTCGCACCACCGGCGCTCTCCTCACAGCCAGAACTGAACCAGCATCTTCCCCCCCCCCCTCGCAAACCCGCCGGCGGGGGCGCCGGGAGGGAGGCCCCGGAGCCGGGGGGTCCGGCCGCCGCCGCCGCGGTTCAGCCCGGAGGTGGCAGCATTTCACCAGTGGGCAGAGGGGCCGGGGATCCGGCCTGGGGGACGTTCACTTGGCCGAGTGCTTCGGGAGCTTTCTGGCCAAAAGCACGGCGTAAAAAATTAAGGTCATAAGGTGTCTGGGATTTTCAAAGAGCCAACGTAACAGTGGTCTTTTATTATGAGTAAGTTTACAGCCAAGAGCTGTCCCGTAAATGAGCGATGCGATTTAGGGAATTTTTGTAAACTTTTTTTTTTTCCTTTAAAGTAGGAATGCTGGAGACATTAAAGGTGGTCTGGCAGCTTTTTGCTGTGAGACTTCGTGTTGATCTGTACGCTGGCTTTGTATCAACATGAGAGCACCAGCTCCATGCAGACAGTCGGGGGTCAGCGCTGTGTTTGGACTGGATGGCACGATTCTGCACACGAGAATAGTCCAGCACATAGTGTGGGAGATAGGAAGAATGCAATAGACTATCTGAGCTGTATGTGATTAAATAGAAAATAAATGAGTGTGGAATGCATAGTTTACACTTGGCATACTGTTATTTGTTTACTTATTTTGGAGGGATGGAGAGGAAGATGAATTAATATCCCATAAGCCCATGGTGGATGTAATTCAGATATCGGTTCAGGAGCCAGGTTAATAGCAGGTATGATGTTTGGATTTTTGTTGTGTCGTTGCTCGGATTAGCGTTTGGGTACGGACAGCCTCCAGTCCTTGAGCTTAGTTAAAGACCTTCATATTTTCCGTCAACAGCTGCATGAAGTTAAAGGCAAAGAGGCCATGGGATTTCTCTTTCTCAGCTAGTTTATTTGTGAGGTGGTGAGGTTAATGTGGCAATATCCCATGCTTAGTAGAGAGGCTTTTTGGCTTTAAGCTTTGTGTGTGCTCCCTTCAGATTTATGATTTTGACCCCAGCCTGGCATTATCACACTGTCAGTGGGAGTGCAAGGCTGGTTTGAACCTCCAGCTCTTGGTGGTAATCTCTCTTAATTAGTTTACAGTTTAAACAATTGTCCATCTTTTTGCCTTTAAACGAGGGAAGTTTGCTCTATCAGTGGTTGATTTCCCTGAGGGAGGAAGTCCTGAGAGAGGTTATCGGGGAGAGAAAAGCTCCGGGCTCCACTTTCAAAGCAGTGCCACGTACGAAGCATGCATCAATCCTGTTAGTACTGCTTATTATTTCACAATGGCGTGTCAGGAATTACGGGCACAGACCTTTCTAAGGACTCTTGCAGACCTTTATGCACTCTCATCCCGAGTCAGGATTTTGTGGAATTATGTGCTAATAAAAGCTAATTTTACACATTAAATTGCGTTCTTTGAAATTGCTCTTTTAATTGCTGATCTTTCCCTGACTTCTCCACAGATCTCTCTGAGCCTCCTCATTGTCGACTTTCTGCCAGGGAGCCCTCGGTGCCTCATCATTAAGGCTAAAATCTGCCATCACTTAACATAACACATAGAGCTTACAACTGGGAGCAGCCCCCTCCCTTGCATGGGAGCACAGACAATAATAGACACTATAGTGGCAGCGCCAATGGGAGTTTTACCATGTATTTTAATGACTTGAGCTTGATTACATTTGCTAGATTGAACCGAAGTTCATTTAGTAATTGGTATGATTCTTAGAGGGTTCACGTTTGACATTCCTCACTCATTAAAGAGCTCTGGCAATGGCTGTTACAACTTTCATCTCAATGGTGACCCTCTCAGATATATATCCAGTCTTTTTCTTTTGATAAACCACCCAACCCGGCGCTCATTAACACTCAACCGTCTGCAGCCAGCCCCTCCTAGTACCTTCTCCCTTGCTTTGATGATATAATTAAAAGCCTTCTGTATTATCTCCCTCAGAGCGATAAGCCTAGGTGTGTCAGCTCTCGGTACTTGCATTGTTTGTTATTCGATTCTCTCTGTATCAGCTGTTCCTCACGACGGGCTCATTTTTCATATGTTGTAAAGCTTACTTGATGGACTGGGAGATCAGAGGCATGAGAAGGGAGTGTGGCTTTCAATATTAGTAACCAGATGCTCATTTGAAATGGTGATGGAGTTTGCTGTTATCTGTTAGATTATTTGGCTCCTTTGCTTTTACCTGAAGATAAACTGGTTTAAGCACTAGTCAATGAAAATTAGCATCATCTTTAGTGGCTTGTTATGATAGTGCTCTTATCAGTCTGGTTTAGTGTGGCTATTCTCTCCTTGAGCCTGGTTTACAGAAATGGCAGCTTTGTTTATGCATGTGCCCAAACTTGCCTGTTTGACCTTTGAAGCTGTGATTATAATATTAATCTATGGGACTATTCTGTTGCAAATCACTTAGGTGGTCTGTATTTCAGAGGATTTTCATTGGGAGACCTCCCTCTTGTCCAGCATGATGTTCCGTTATTGTTAGTATATTCTACATTGAAGCTAACTCAGAGTGGCGTTTCAGTACATCTTGTTGTCTGGCTGGGTTTTGTGGGGTGTTTTGTGTGTGTGTGATGGAGCTGCAGTGAGGACAGCGCCGTGCTGCTGTCTGTCCACTTGCGCTGATTTTGTATAACTTTATAGCAAAGTTGCTTAGCTATAGAAAAACTTGGTACAATGCTTGCAGGCGGATACAACCCAGCGCACAAATCCTCAGTACCCTGCGGTGGAGCTAAATAGTGTTATTCCAGTTTGCAGGTGGGGAGACTGGATGTGTGAAAGCCACACAGACACTGGCAACAGAACCAGCATCTTTTGAGTTCCCGTTTTACACTCCGATGCTTGATGTCCAGCCCGTGCAGCCTTCCCTGTCTTGTGTTTAAGGGAGGTTGTGCCAGATCTTGAATAGGAAGAGAAGAACCTGGCATTCTGGCATTAATGAAACTGCGATCTGTTTGTCATCTTCTAATTAAGACTTGGGATTTTTCCTTCTATTTTTCCCTCTTCTTCCCGTTTTGGATCCATTTCCAATTTTTTTACATGTTTCTTGCCTTGTTCCATTGTTTTGTTCATTTTCCCAGCTTTCCTCATTGCTTCATTTCTTTCCATTTGTCTCTTTCACCCATTTCAATAAACTATTATATTCATTATGTAAATACAAGGGAGCCCTTTTTCTCAGAGAAGATATGAAAATTCTCTCATAAATACACAAAATGTGGAAACCATCCTCGGGATGCAGAGCAGGAGGGAGTCTGCTGACTTCCAACTGCAAGACCTCATTAAAATGAGTGGATTCCCTATCCTCTTTGCATAGGGAACGTTGCTGTTTGGGCTGACTTCCACAGCAACATCTGGGCCACTGATAACATCAGTACTGGAGCATTGCTAGGTGAGCTCATGTTTTGTTAATGAAGCAATCTACTGAAAGTGCATATATCATTTTTTAGTACCACATACTTTACTGCAAAGACTCGTACTACTATTATAGGAGCTTTCCTTTACAAGTGCGAATTAAATACTTTTGTTATAGTTAATATGCTTAACTTGAATTGAATAGCATGCTTAAGAAATGCCACCTAGATTTAAAAACTTGAACACTTAGGTACTTTGGGAGTTCGATGCACGAGTTAAGAAATACACTGAAAAAATGCGTATTAGAACACCTGATATTCTCAGTAGCTTTGTTAGTAAATATTTGGTGTGCTGGTATTGGTTTTCTACACACATGTAGTTGCGAGTGATCCTTCTGCTGAGCTAACTAGATAATAAGTGATCACGATCACAAACATCTGACTTTAGCATCTTCTGGAATAAGCAAACAAAGGTCGGATGGAATATACTGGTAAGCTATGTTCAGTCAATCTTCACTATGAAATCCAGGCATCCAAGGAAGAAAAATTAAAGCGGATCATTTCATATATGGATTGACATTTCTCTCAACAGCCTCTGCACTGTGAGTGCAGTTACAGCCCAGTGTCATCCCCAACTGGTTTTGTGTTTTGTCATGTTTAATTTGCACGCTGAGTATTCTTGCGTCCTGAGAGCTGGTGGTGAGTGTTCAGAAAGCCAGAGTGCTTTTAAATGAGGCTACAGGTGTGTGGAAGGGAAACTAATATTGGCATAAAATATCTTGCTGTTTTGAGACAAGTTCCAAAAAGAGTTTTCACTCTCTAAGAACACAGAATGCATGAAGAGAAGTAATAGAAGCAATCGATGAGTCTTTCTCATATAAAACTTTGTTCTTAAACTATTGAAGCTTTCGGAGATTTCTAAGTCTCTGAAATATTAACCTGCCACTGGTCTGAAAGTGAAGACTTCCCTGTTTGCCATTGTTTGGCTACTGATGAGAGGGAGTTTTACTGATCTTTTCCATCTTCCTGGGCTGGATAGGCAAACACTTTGCAATTAGCTGTGGCAGTCATTTGTCATGTGTAGTGCAGGAAAGGTGAGCAGACCCCATCTCCTTTCCCTATTCCCCTGCAGGAAGTGTTGGAAAAATTACAGTAATGCTGGTGTGTTTGCGAGCAGAACATGCACAGCCTTGCATATTAAGACAGGCACTTAGCCAGGAGCTTTGAATTATTGTACCCTGACATTACCCACTGTAACTTTTAGCACTCTGGGCCCATTACTTTGGCATACTGCCCAGTAATGTGCAATTTCCACTTACATAAGGAGATGTAGCAGGAGTAATGACTCCTTGGAGAAGGTGTTTTCTTTCGCAGCAAATCAGCCCAGGGCCAGCAGGTGTAAGTTTATAGACAGTCCAGTAATGGCAGCCTGCACTGTTCTCCTCTGTTAATCCAGGGGCAGATGGAAAGGAACAGATCTGCCTTCGCACACTTTTCACTGTCCACTGATTTAATTGCAAAGTTAAGCTCTTGTAAACGGCCGTGCAAAACTCTATGATTTTCCTCTTTTTGTCTTTTCCAGGCACCCTAGAATGCACATCAGAACGGGGCTGATGGACGCTCATCTCTACTGTCTGAAGAAATATGTGGTAGATTTCCTTGTAGAAAACAGGTAAGAAACCAAGCAATACACAAGGTAGTAGCAGGTGTTTGCATTGACATGTGGTTCACACCAAAGCTTTTAAAGGAAGATTTGCTTCATTAAGTGGGCGACCATAAAATAGAAATGTGAAAGAAAAGAGTTTTCAAAATGCTTTAGCTACACGATAAAGAATGCCAGGCATTATGGCTGAGCTTCTTATTCAGATCTTTTTTAAAAAGAAATATCTAATAGCAGCATAAGTAAAAGCTAAAATTTTCGCCTCTCGTCTGCATCCCATGTTCCCCTAATGTATCTGTGATTTTTGGCTGTTCATTTCACCAGGGCTCCCCCATTGTTAGGGCTGTGAATACATTTCTGACCTTTGATTTCCCCCACCACAGTCTGTTTTGGCCTTTGCAATCACCTTTTCTCTCCCCCTTCACATCCACCACCACTGCAGGTGGGCTATCTCTGTAGCATCCTATGTTTTTAGCTTGTGATGTTCCTCTGTCAAAACTCAGAGACCACCCACTGAGACTAAGAAAAACATCCATTTATGGAAGTAGAGAAGGATCTTAGCTATAATATTTCATGAAACAGACCGAAAAAAACCCCACTGTTTATCTTTAAAAAACAAACAAATGAACAACCCCCCCTCACAGTAAGTAGCTCAGTTTTGGAATGATGTCCTGTTCCTCGACTTTTTGTAGCGCTCTCATGCCTGTTACATATATTGAATGCTCACTGGGTTCTCAAGGGTCTTCCTACCCTTTTAAATAAGATGAAAAACAAAGGGGCTGACGAAGTGTTGTGTTCATAGTGCTTTTCCTTGGCACATAAACTGACATGAAAAAGCTTGGAGAGGTGGGGGAATTTGTGCTCGCCTCGACCATCTACAATCTGGCGATGCAGTTGGATACAAGAGCGAAGCTCTTGAGTTTAAAAAGTGAATTAAAAAAGTGGAAAATATGTGATAACCCCCACGGCAATTTCTTGCCATGCGTAAGAATAAAGCTTATCCAAAGCTGTGACTGGAAGGTGGGGGAGTTTTATAAGTCATTTTAGCTCCCATTGGTGTATGGGAACATGTCAAAAAGGTGAGAAACCTTCAGGAGCAGCAGATGATTTAAATCTGGAATAAGCTGTTTATTGAGTGTACTATAGATACTTGATGACAGTTTGGACTTCTATCTCCTGTGGTAGCTTGAAGTGGTGGTTATGCCTTTCTTTTGTCATAATACAACAAGTAGAACTCATTTCTTGAAATATTCGCCATCCAGTTTTGCTGGTATTAGACATTTCACACATTTGGGGTTTTTTCCTTGATATTCCGTGCTGATTTGAATTTAGATCATTAGGTCTGTGGGACAAGGACAGGCTTTTCAGACATGCTGCGATGCCTGACACAATCAGGGCTCGAAGTATAAATACTGATAAGTTCAGATTTCAAGGCTTTATGCAACTTCTGCTGAAATCGGTGAGATGTTGGCTTTGTCAGTGATGGGATTTTACCTTATATTAACCAAAGCAAGCAGAGTGAAATCCTGCTCTGATTCTTCTTCTTCTCTTGCTCCTGTGACACATACATAGTTCCAGCAGCTAGACAGCATTTGCAAGACCTGATCCCTGCTTACTAATGGCAGGTAGCTGCTTCATTCTCTTTATTACACACATGCTGCTTATTCAGTCAACTGAGAAGAGAGACTCACTTGCAAGTTATGTGCGTAACCGGAAAATCTGGGGAATGGGACTTTTGCCATAAGGAATAGCTCGGGCTTTCAGGCTTCTGGCATTGGTGGGCATTTGCAGCTTGTTTTTCTTCTCTGAGGAAGGGGAGGACAGTGCATAGCCAAAGATCTCTCCATGTTTGGCAGCGATATGCCAGGACTTTTTAGAGACCCCGTGGAATATTTTTGCCTCAAAAGTACCGACATCCACACAATTGTTTGGGTTTAAAGATTCTTTTTAATACTTTGTTTTTTAGTCTTACCTACAGTACGATTTTTGCCTCTCTGCAATTCCACACTGGGGCTGGAGAAGCTCAGATGCCTTGTTTAAGTTGTGTGTGTTTAAAACTAACAGCAGGGACTGAAGTGAACAGTGAAGCTCTTGTGCGGTGCCAGGAAGTACTGACACAGTGTACTTCCTCAATATTACAATATTTACATTGTGTTAATATTTTAACAGCGCGGTTTGATGGCAGGCAGAACACCTTTTTTCATTGTTTGTAGCTCAGGGAACCATTTACATTTTTTTCAAATTTTATTTTGACATACAAAAGCAGAAAAGATGTTACCCAGCAGTAAAAAATTCAGATCGTGCAGCTGACTGTAGCTCACTCTTTTGCAGAGGAAAATTATTATTACTTCCAGGTCAAAGAAACGTGAAAACTAATGTGGTTATGTATGTGGGATCTGTTGCTTCAAATGGGATAAAAGCCCAGTGGAGTCACAGCTTAGCTGCAAAGATATAGCAAAACCAACTCTCTGCAAGTGAATGCAGTTTGTGTACAGCTGCACCTGTAAGGGTCAACATGCGTTGTATGTAAAGTCCAAAGTCACGAGCAACTAATATGAAAACAGGGGGAAAAAGAACATAAAATAGCCAAACCTTTGTTTTGTCTAAGTATATGAATCTTGCTCTAGGATTTGGGATAGCTTTATATGACGCCTATGGAAAAAGGCAGAATTTCTTGTTCAGCTCCAGAAGAGAGTCGTGATACCAAGGTTTTTTCATCAGCTTGGCTACAGATCCCTTAATTCTTCTGTGTACTTTCTTCCTCTTCTGGGTGGGATTGTTTGGAGAATAATCAGTGTTCGTTTGGCAGCAGGGAGATTGTACTATGGGGGATGTTAGGAGAGGTCAAAATACTGTTTGGTAGTCTGTAACTCAGTTTGTAGTCCTTTAATATATTTTTATGAACTATTTTTAAAGGTCTGAATAGTAGATTCTCCTGCCTGAAGTTTTATTTCATCATAGCAAACCAAACAAATTTGTGAGTTTTAAAAAGCAGAGATTGCTAGTGCCTTTGAATAAAAACTAGAGTAAATCTTCTGTTTATTAGAACCCCCTCAAACTTGTATTTCCAGACAAAAATATCACACCTCTAATGTTGTTTAAACTTGGGGAATGAAACTGCATTCTCTTTCCTCTCCCAGGAGGAAAAAGTGCATTTTGGCAGTTTAAATCCCCGTCTCCATCTGTCTCTCATCCACTAGTTCAATGCTGCATCGTGGTGAAATTGAGTGTTCAAGGATTTGACAGTCCCAATCTGTCCAAATTTACCAAGGGCAAGTGCTCCTGGTTCCAGTGACTTGGGGAACAGCTGAAGAAGTTCTTGCCCCTAGCAGTTAGTTATTCCCTGTGGCTGGAATTTACTCCTTCCCTTCTCTCCATGCTCCTGCATCACTGAGGCAGGTTGATTATGAGTGCTCTTTAATCAGCTCTGATGCACTGGCAGCCTCTGCCAGGGGTGCCAGCACGAGCACCCGGAGCTCTGCTCTGGCATGGATGGATGGACGGACGGATGGACGGACATCTTTATCCTCGCATCCCCAGTGGTTACCCGGTGCTGGCAACTTCTGAGTTTGTTCCCACTAGATTCACAAAAGGTCATGGGCCATACCCTGCTGCCAACTGGATTTATCCTGTCTGAACAGGGACTGTGACCTCAATGTGAAGAAGCAGCACCTTGTTTGAGCTGAATTCCTGTGTAACCTCATCTGGGTGTTCCTGCTCCGGCGGAGGGATTGCACTGGATGAGCTTTCGAAGTCCCTTCCAATCCTGAACATTCTGTGAATTTTCTGCTTATTATAACTGGTCTTGGGGTTTTTTTTCTGCAGAGACCTTTGGTTCTTCCCCAGGTTCCTCTCTGCATCAATTAAGTTAGAGTTGCTGAGGTTTGTCTTGGTTTGGCAGATGTACCGACTGGCCAAATTGTAGCACATATTTGCATGAGAGGGAGGTCAGTTAAAAATCTGATCTCTATGTATTCAGGCGAGAGTTTTTCTTTCCTAAACATTCCTTTTTTTCAGGATAAAGCTAACCTGAGGATGTTATAGGTGCTGCGGTTTGTGGCGTGGGGCAGCAGGGCTGTGCGTGTTGCAGGAGCTGCTGTGCCAGCGCAGGGCAGGCATGGCTGAAGGTGAACACCTGCACCGCGTGATGAACTGCACAATATTGCTTTTCTTAAAAGAATCCTTCCGTGAGCGGAGCCAGGAGCCGAGACAGAAGCAGAGGCTGTAGCTGGCTGGGGGCACGACTCCACCCCACAGCTGGCGGGCCTCACACCCCCGGGGCCCTGGGGTGGCAGCCAGCACAGTAGCCAGTCCCTTTTTTTGGCACTCTCCTGAGTGCTAGGTTGGAATCCAGCCTCACTGCTGCATTCAGGGCAGATGGAAGAAGAGAGTCCTTATTCCTTTTCCCCCGCGAACTTCGTCTGTAGCGAAGGGCAGGATGGAGGCCTGTGCTTTGTGAGCCTGATGTGTTGCTCAGCTGTGCACTGACCTTTCTTTACTGAGTGCTGACAGTTTGCTTGCTGACAATCTCAGCAAAGTTGCTCGCAGAACAAATGTGATTGAAGTGAAACTGCATGGTAGTTTGTGTTTTGTTTTTCCAGAATTTTTCTAAAGCTGTAGCCTGGTGAAATAAGATACCTGGTTTGGGGGAAGGTGAGGAGGGAGATAGATACAAAGCAACCCCTTCCCCGGTAAAGTTTTAACGCTGAAAATTCAAACTTGCTTTGGAAATTTAAGTGCTGAAGTTGTGTGTTTCTCTGTGTATCCTGTGTATATGCTTAAAAGCATATGTAATATGCATTTATAATATATGTATGTATTAATATCATTGTGCCCACAGTCAGTGGCGCAGGTTTAGATGACAATGTTTGTTATATGCGTAAGGATTTCACCCTGCTCACAGCTGAAACCTGTAGCTGCATGGAGGCTTCCATTTCCACCTCTCATTGAGGTAGACCAGAAAACGTGAAGCCAGATCAAGGCTGTTTAAACCAAAGCAATATGTGGTCCTACTTATTAAATTACCTCCCCAAAATAACTCTTATCAAATGCCATCAGTGCAGAGCTTGTCACGAACGTGCTAATCAAACCTTAGTTATAGGTTGGGCACATGAAAAGCTACATTTGAAAATACTAACTTTGCAAAGTTAAGCAGTTGGCAGTTAGGAAGTGCCACAGCTGAGGCTCCCTGTGCAACCTTTTCCTTCTGTACGTGCCACATGTTATGGTACAGTCTTTGTTTCCATGACTCTCTGTTTTTTTTGCTCTGTGAGCATTGCTTCATTTGTTGCCTGAGATGCTCACTGGAGGAGATACTATTCAGTATTGTATGTAACTTCTGTAGCTCAGGTGAAGGCCACCAGCCTTACTTGTTGCTTGCTGTTAAAACCCTATCCTGGAGATAAGATGAAAGGGACCTGGGGGTCCTGGTGGACAACAGGATGACCATGAGCCAGCACTGTGCCCTTGTGGCCAGGAAGGCCAATGGCATCCTGGGGTGTATTACAAGGGGGGTGGTCAGTAGATCAAGAGAGGTTCTCCTTCTCCTCTACTCCGCCCTGGTGAGACCACATCTGGAATATTGTGTCCAGTTCTGGGCCCCTCAGTTCCAGAAGGACAGGGAACTGCTGGAGAGGGTCCAGCGTAGAGCAACGAAGATGATTAAGGAAGTGGAGCATCTCCCTTATGAAGAAAGGCTGAGGGAGCTGGGTCTCTAGTTTGGAGAAGAGGAGACTGAGGAGTGACCTTATTAATGTTTATAAATATATAAAGGGTGAGTGCCATGAGGATGGAGCCAGGCTCTTCTCAGTGGCAGACAATGGTAGGACAAGGGGTAATGGGATCAAGCTGGAACACAAGAGGTTCCACTTAAATTTGAGAAGAAACTTCTTCTCAGTGAGGGTGGCAGAGCACTGGCCCAGGCTGCCCAGGGGGGTTGTGGAGTCTCCTTCTCTGCAGACATTTCAACCCGCCTGGACACCTTCCTGTGTAACCTCATCTGGGTGTTCCTGCTCCATGGGGGGATTGGACTAGATGATCTTTTGAGGTCCCTTCCAATCCCAAACATACTATGATACTGTGTGAATACTTTCCTTTTGGATTCTTGGTGTCATTACTGATACTACAATGCTCTGCACACACTTCATTAACTGTCTATCCAGCACCCTGATTAGTGAAGTAGTCATCTTTCTCATTCTGAAAGGGGGAAACTAAGGCACACAAGAGGTGGAGTTCAAAGCATCTTTGTCTTAATCATGCCAGTTTTCAGTCCTTGATGTTATACAGAGAGCTCTTAATGTTGAAAGAATCTTTTCCATTGATGATGGCTGTCACAGGGTGACACTGATCAAACCAAAGGCAATCAGTGGCAAGCTGCAGAAATCAGATTTGTGTTCTGCATTCAGCAACATCTGTAAACTCGTCTGTCGGAAGAGAATTAAAATAAATCAATTCTTCAGGCATCGTTCATTTGCCTTAAACTTTAGCAGGTTTTTTTCTCCCCTCGCAGCCCTCTGCCTTGTACATTTAACACACGTGCTCTAACAAATGAGGCGGGCATTCTTCTGCTTCATTACACAACCTTGATTCACCCCCAGGGCATAGTCCATCTTTACATTGGGTGAAGAAGAGATTGAGATTGGGGAGAGAGGAAAAGGTAGGTGTGTTTTTAAGGACTGTGTCATAACGTGCACACACAAGGTCTTAATTAAGGTTGTATATGCAATATAGTTCTAGGTTTCCTTAGTTTGAGTGCCCAAACTGTTACCCTGATATTAAGTGTGTGTATATATGTATTTATATGTGTGGCACTTTTAGAATGAATCAGTGAGGCCACTAAGACTCTTGCTAATGGAGTAGCTGTTATCAACGTAGATTTATCACCTTTCAGGTCAACCACGAGGAGGAGATGAGATGCTCTAGACTTACAAAGGCTGAGCTGGATATTCTTTGAGCCTTGGCCTGGAGCATACTCTGTTACTCTGTGGAGTAGTGCATGAGTAGCCCAGTTACCTTGCAGAAGGAGAGAGAGAATGGAGCATGCCCAATGTAGGAGGACTCAAAAAATTGAGTTGCAAAACAGGTCTCTTCCAAACATGTGCAAACAGTGGTTTTTCAGACGTTACTTGATGTAGTATGGGCACTTTTAATGTTTACAAATGTAATGCCCTGACGAAAAGACAACCTCGTGCCAAATTGCGAGCATGGAAGTGCAAGAGCTTTTCAGCGGAGCAGCTGAAATATTTTTAACATGGACAAAACAAAGTATTTTTCCATAATTTCATTCTTGGAAGTAACTGAGACATTTTCGATGAAGCTGTCCAAAAAAAATCAGCTTGAGGCAAACACCTGGCATGGATAATTTCAGCCGAAATGGTTAAGCTTCAGCAAAGTTTACAAACCGATGAAGGCAGAAACTTGCTATAGGAAATGCAGGGTAATTTATCTATACGCACCCTGGTTGCACCACCTCTGAAAGCCACTCATCTCGGTTTTTCTGAAGGCCGCTGTGTGTTTGCTCAGATGTTCTGGTTTCTCTGTTATGTAGCAGAGTGGCAATCGCGTTTTCTAACTCAAGGAGATCTTTGGACTTCATTTCAAAACACTACGTCTATCTCTAAAACAAAGTTGACAGCAAACATCTTCCTCTTCTACATCGGAACATTTTACATGCTTTTGTGGTGTCCTTCCCTCCTGCTTCCTCCCAGAAGCAAGGTAAATTTTTATTGTGTTTAGCAATGTGTTTTGCAAATCACCCTTTTGTCCTGAATCTATTACTTCTAAATTGATGGGTGTAGAAGAAGCCACCGTTTCCGTCCAACAGCCACCTGGGAGCTGGGCAGCTCTGTTTGTGGCCGGGAGGAACGATGCGCGGTGCTGGGGAGGCAAGAATGATAAACAGCAGCGCTGTGGTTGCTTGGGAAGGTCTGAGTAAGCGTTTGCAGTGCCTGGGAACACAGTGCTAATGTCTCGCTTGCCACCGGGAAAATCCACTTTCCCTGGGGAGCTGCTCTCGGGGAGCGCTGCTGAGCCGGAGCTGAGGACACAAATCAGCGCTTCTGCACTTCTTCCAGCGCTGGCTGGAGAGCTGCCTGCCAAAATTCACCAGTAGAGAAACTCTGAACTGAGCAAATTTGCAGTAAGCTTTATAGCCAAAGTCGGTATGATTTGTTTGCAAACTTAAACACTGAGGGTTTCTTTTTTTTTTTTTCTGGACTGCTGAAATAAATAAGAGCAAATCGTGTGAGGTCATAGCGCTCTGCCTTTCCAAACTGCTTCAGCTGCAATCCCAGCGCAGCTTCTCTTCTTGGCTCCCCCCGCTCTGTCCAGAAAACCTCCACTGGGCCAGCGCTCGGAGGGGAGAGGAGGATTTGCTGTCTTGGTTCTCTGTATTCTGAGGTCTGTGGCCATGAGAAGAGCTGCGGTGGAGCCACCCTTCTCCTCCCGATAACAGGCAGAGGCAGTAGGAGACCTTTGCAAACTGGAGGTGCGAGTGACTGGCTCCGAAGCTCCCGCTCGGATGGCTGTGTGCTATGCTGTACACAAAGGCCCCTGCAGGTTTATATTAAGGTGTTACCCAGACTAAACCAGTACATTTTTTTCCTTTTCCCCTCTAAATGCCTTTTTATCATTCAGGCTGTCACCTGTGTTTCCTGGCAAGGGCTGCTGGCTGGGGGAGGTCTGGCAGAGCTGAACACCCAGCTTTGGTGGTCTTTGTGTGGCTGCCTGAAAGATGGCTTAAAACAGAACCTGCTCTGTGAATACCTGCGAGTTAACATGTGTCAGCCGTGTGGCTGGAAGGTTTCTCCTTTGCTGGAAAGAGACATTTTATAATGAATGCTTTCCTTGTGATTAAAATGGGTAAATAAACAAATAGCTCCTACAGGAAGTATACTGTGTGAAGACAGGGCAAATAAATTGTAGCTTTCCAAACAAGGAAAAGAAAAAGGAGGAAAAAAAAAAAATCCAACCCAACCAACCCAAGCTCCTCCTTAGTGCATTTAATCTAGTAGAATGTGAAATGGCAATTTATCTTCCCTATTTCCTTTCCTTGTCAAACATATCCAGCTGTTGGAGCTTTCTCTGCTCCTTACTACAAGTGCCAAGACTTGAAATTTGTTGGTGTCCACCTCCTCCAGAGTATCATTACTGTTGTCATCTTTCCATGGTACCAATCAAGCTCACTCCTGAAAACCTCAGGAGAAAAAACCCCGGTGATCCAAACTGGAGTTAAACAAATTATGATTTTCAGCAAATCAATTCTGTAATAAATAAAATACCTTTTCCTGTTAGCAGATTACCTGGGAGCCAGCATATCTCTGGATGTGCTGAATTGGAGCTGATTAACTTCATGAATAACTGTAAATCTTTCTTTATGAGACCACAATATGCCATAGTGGCCACATACTTGAGATACTCGGAGGACGCTTGGTCGCAGCACAGTGCATGCACATTCTGTCCATGCAAGCTGCTCCTAGTGCAATTTTTTATAAAGTAAACGTTAGAATTTGTTAATTTTGTTCTATAACTATGGTTTACAACATCAGGTTGGAACCCTTTGGATTCCCTATGTGAAATGAATGTAGGGAGGACATAAAAAGGTCATACAAATGTCAATGCAAATATGATAGAAAAGTTTAGGTTGGGAAGGAACCTCTTGCGGTCTGTAGTCCAACTCCTGCTCAAAGTAGGGCTGATTTTGTGTTGCTCAGGGGTTCCTTTTGGATATAAAAACTCATTTTTATATCTCGAAGGATGGAGGCCGGGCCTTGTCCCAGGGCTGTACTACTTACCGAAAAGTTATTTTCTCTATGTCCCAACTGGAATTTCCCTTGTTGCAGCTTATGTCCATTGCCTCTTGCCCTTTTGCTGTGCACCTCTTGGCAAAGTCTGGCTGTCTTCTATATCACTTTACTTTTGGTTGTGGAAAACTGTAACCAGATCCCCCTGCAGCCTCCTCTTCTATGGGATGAACAAACCAGCTCCCCCAGCTTCTCCTCCTGTGCTCCTGGCCCTCGTGGTGGCCTCAGCTGGGCTTGCTCTGATCTGATAATAAACATTACAAATGGTTAACTATTCTTTCCACTGTTTCATGGAATTGCAGTTTCCTTGGGTAGCCTTCAGTCAAACTGACTTCTGTCTTCATATGAGACATGGATTTTGAACCAAAGAGGAATGATGATTCTTTTATCCATCTATACTTGTTGGTTTTGTTTTTTTCCCGTAAATCATTGCCACTTGGACAGTATCATTCTAAGCATTCTTTCATCAATGCCATGCATTTTCTTCCACACAGCACTATTTGGATGTAAGATAATACTTGGGGTGAAATTAATACCTTACCTGGCTGGACATTTTTCTGTGAGAATACAATCTTTATATGTGATAACATGGCATAATTCTCTTGCAATGCAAATCCTAATTCTCTATTTTCTCTTCTGCTTTTCCTCACAAGTTGAATTTTTGAGAATGAGAGAAAATAGTGGTTGTTTCCCTACTATTCCACTTCTCATAGTTTTTGTGGTCTAGGTGTTAGTTCAATGTCAAACTTCATCCTGCCTTAGCCAGGTAAATGAAACCTGAACAATAATAAAGATGTCTATGGCACTGTTGCTGCGTAAATTATTGCATTGAATTTCAGTGATGGGAGACTTAACTTCCTGTATATAAAAGGGAAAATAACTGCTACTAATGATGATAGGGCTAAAGTAGCTAAGAGGTATCTTCATTAAGGCAGTGGATCATCAATAGAAAACAGCATTTTAAGTTCCATTTTAAGTAGCTGGAGTATGAGGCTGATCTTAGAACACAGTCTTAAATCAAAGTGGAGGAACTACAACTTGCTTCACTTAAAATAAAGTGAAAAACAATTTTTAAAAGGGAATATAACATTTTAAAAAGACATAGAACAGTCGGTGAGAAATGCTAAGTGCTGTCTGGCTAAGTTACTGGTTTTGAAGAAGTTGAAGACCTGGATCTGGAGGAGGAGTGACAGTTCCCTAAATCAAAGGTGCAGAGATGGACCGTAGCACCCAGAGCATTTAGAAAAGACATTTCTGGATGAATATCACCTGGAAAGAACATTGTGAATACAAGTAGACTCATGAAGAGGGATGGAATTCATTGACCAAAACCATTCATCTTGAAGTTCTTCAAGAAAGGGGTAAAGTCACAAAAAAAGAAGTTTGTTTTTATCACAGGGCAGTAGAACATGTTGAAAATGCCACAGTGAGGAGAACAGAAGAGTTGTCCTACAGAGAGCAAGAATTAGTATCAACAGTGAGGACAGGAATTAAGGTAGAGGGAGAAGGATGTAGAAATGGAACTTGTAGAGGTGGAAGCAGGACTGAATTACACACCAGAGCTCCCAGTTTATCTCCCAGAAGAATGGGCGTGTTGTTAAGTCAAACTGAGAATGAGTCCATTTGTTCGCAGACCACCAAGCATGGTATCTGCTTGGAGGAACAGAGCAAAATGATGTGGACATATACGATGCCTTTAATGCAGCCTCAGTAGAGCAAGGTGACAGAGCTTATCCACATGAAGCTACAGCCACGTCTACATTTTTGGGCACATGTTTTATATAGACAAGTCTGAAGTGTTCAAATCTATCTGAACATATACTTGTGCACCTACAGTTTACACAGTTCATCAGTTTTATGGATACGCATCGACTTTATCAAGTACATCATATACATGTGTTTGTTTAGGCACATTATCAGAATTCCTCTGTTTGATGCACTTTTCAGAAAAGGAGCCTAATTTCAAAGGCATTTAGCAAAGAGTTGATAACTGAGGCGCAGATGGCTGCAACGGCGGAGGTTGGAGGGAATGGGGAAAGATGAGTCCTGGCAAGGAATCACATTTGGTGCAGGTGCGCTTGTTTTAGAAGAATGGGATGCTGTCTGGGAATGAATGAGCTCCATTCCTCAGCAGTGTGTACAACCTGCCAAACACCCTGGGTGGCCTCCGACAGCCTTGGAGAGTTTTGGTCAGAGAGAAGTTCTAAAAATGTCTAAACTTGCTGGCATTCCCATGCAAGAGCTGCACCAGTCGGGAGCTGCGAGGCGTTCCTGGCTGTTGGCGAGTGGGCAGAGTTAAGGTTGCTTAGATGACCCGAGCTGAGTGCGCACACGCTTTCAAAGGATTTGAGTATGTAATTGAGGGAGTTTTAATTTCTGTGGTCAATTTTTCAAAAAGCTGCCTTCTTTCCCAAAGGGGTTTTTGGCAGAAGTGGAAGTTAGATCCCTGCTCCTTTAAGTGCATCCAGACGTGGTGGAACATGAGAACAGCTTTTTATGTGGTTTGCATCCATACCATCCCTTCCATACTTTGATCTGGATCCTCTCTGCATTATGGTGCTTGTGACTGTCATTTGCATGTTGTCTTCTGCTCTCCCATCATCCAGATCGTGGGGATTTTGGTGGCGATTTGGCAACTTTGCGAAGTCATTCATAAAGCTGAGCCTGCGAGGCAGAGCCGTGTGGTTACACCAGCGTGCTCTGCAGTGGCTGCTCAAATATTGTCATGCTTGCTCTTATGAATGTGGGAGTTAAGATGCCATCAGACTTGAAGGTTTTGGTTAGAAAATAGTATGGAAAGACCAAGCGCAAGTGCGGTCATGTGGAACTACCTTTTGGTAGAATGTTTCTCAGTTTCCTTGCATTCTCTGTGGGCTTTTTGCTCCAAAAATAAGGCACACTGACAAATAAATTAATTAATATGAAATTGGGAGGAACAAGAACTGTGTTTACTATTTTTGTGACAGAAGCGTAGAGAGTAGAAGAGGACAAATGGAACATAGCGAGAAATAACATCTGTTTGATGTTATGATTGGTGTTGGGGGTTCTTGAATTAGGCACAAGTAATTGCCTAGTAGTTTATTGGCTTGCCTGGTTACTTTGGAGTTTTCCTTTATTATAATTAGTCATGGGTACACCAAACAAAGGCCAAAAGATCATTGCGAGATATAAGGGCAGAATTAACCTTCTACAGGGATGTGGTACACCCTATAAATTTATCATTTGATACTTTTTCCTTTTGTACACAGTCCTTGTCTCCTTTCTCCGCATTCTTAGCATGTCTCAGAAATTCCAGCATTTTTAGCAGTGAATCAGTGAGGAGAAGGGGAAAAGGCCTGTAATTGCTTTTTCCATTGTGCTTGTTAAAACCGCATTGTGGGAAAAGGACCCAAACACTGTCTTTTAAGTGGTGTTGAGTCTGAGGCAGGTGGTATTAACTCAGGACTGCATTAACTCTTTTCAAATCTCTTTCCTGTTTCCTTGAGGAAACATGCCTGGTGTATATATATGGTAAGGGCTGTTTGCCTGCCTCTCGCATTGACATTTTAATTTGGTCCATGATATAAATATCATTTCCCTAATCCCCCTTGCCCTGACCCTGTTTTGTCTTTTCTTCAAAGTGAGTTGACTTTTTTTCCCTTGAAGGAGGGGGAGGAGATGGGAATGGAGGCTGCCTGCTCTGGTTTGGAGCATTAAACGCTCGGGGAAAAAAATCTCAGAGTAACTGTTGTTTCTTTCTTTGTATTCACATGGAAATTTTTAATCTCCATCAAAGGATCAGGAGAAAATAACGTTGAGATTCAACAAGAGAGCCCCCAGCTTACATGGAATTTTTAAATGTTATTTGGCTTTATCCTTTAAGCGATGAGAACCATGAACTATATACCTACAGGGTTCAGAATTAACTTTTCTCTTTCTTCCAACACACCCTTGGTTTTTTTTTCTTTCTCCCCCCCTTTTCCTCACATCTTTATTGTTCTGCATAAACATGCAATTTCTTTTTGGCCCAAACTATAAGTGCCTTAGGATTTGTTTAGTTGTATTTATGTATACATTTTGAACGGTAATTACGAGCACCAGTCTGAAATACAGCCTCATGTTCTCCTTTTGATGTGATCTCTCGAGCCTGTGTTGATGGCCATGGAGGTAAGATCAGAGCTGAGATCAGAGCTCATGTGCTTGCGTGGTCATACAAGACCTAACATTAGCCTGGTAAAGGAAAAAAAGGGGGGCAAAAGTAGGGATAGAAGGGCTAATAATCTTATTTGTAGTGGGGAATCACAAATACTATCTGCACCTGTAGATGTAGCTGATTGTGCTAATAATGATAGCAAGGGAGACCCCCTGCAACCGGCCTGTGGAGGGTAACAGCAGATTTCACAGGTGGGTGCTGACAGCAATGGTCGATTTCATGCTTCATCACAGATTAATAAAACGGGGAGGATATTAAAATGCTAATACTCATTAATACTCTTTTATGGGGTTTAACATTAAACATGGAAAATGAAAATGAATGACAGCCGGTAAATGGAAGTGACAGTTGTGCTCAGGGTGTCTGGAGCCAGTGAGAACGAGCTGGAGGAAATAAAAGCTGTGGATGCTCCATTCCTGCTGTGGGTCAAGCCAAACAGCACCTCCTGGTACCAAGACTTTTGCAAGGTCACCTAAACATAGACTTAAAGAGACTCTTCTATTATTATAAAATATTTCATTACATTTTTTCTTTACCAGCACTGGTCAGCGCCATTATTTCTGTGTCTTATGAAAGGCAGAAACACTTATGTCTAAGAGCAGAAATCACAGCCAGTTCAGGCATAATTGTGAAATTTGTATATTTTTTAAGCTTAGGTGGTCAACATTTGTTTTTTTTTCCCCAAAACTCTTCTTGTATTTCAGTTGGCTCCATTGTTCTTCATTTCTTATTGAAGTTTCAATAAGCTTCCCTTCATCCCAGAGGCAGTTGCATTTCAGCAACAAGTGAAAGTTGGCCCTCTGTGGGCTGTAATGTAATTTAATACATTAGAATATAATATACATAGATACAAACTGAATTCTGCCATATCACAGACTGTTCTAATTCCATTTGTGGTTAAATCTCACAGAAAACTTCTGCATAGCTGTGTTTAAGTATGAAAATTAAAGATCTAGGGTATTTTCCCCTATTTTCTCTTTTGAATTCCCAGCTGTTTCTTGCACGTGCATCATGAATTTCAACTGCCCTGTTGTCTTCATG
Organism: Nesoenas mayeri; assembly: GCF_963082525.1. Lineage (NCBI taxonomy): Eukaryota > Metazoa > Chordata > Aves > Columbiformes > Columbidae > Nesoenas > Nesoenas mayeri. Next base: position 32,180,569 of record NC_137554.1, on the reverse strand, counting down.
TCCCCCACATATGCCCTGTCTGTTACCCACATCCCCTTCGTTGTGACCTGCTGTGTGAACGAAGGATTCCATCCCAGATATAACTCTAATTTTTGTATGTTTAAAACCAAAATCAACCCCTTTCAAAATTGCTGCTATCTCTTGTTGTTCTAATGGGACTGAAGCCACATAAGGTGCTCCAGGGATTACTCTCCCCTTCCCATACAAACAGCAGTTTAACAGCACTTCTCAATCTTTGGCTGATTAATTGCAAACCTTCTACATTCTGTTGAGGTAAAACCAGATATCACTTCAAAAATCAAATTTTGGGAAATGAAGGATCACGAAGAAGGTTCATTGCTTGAGCTGGAATTTATGAAAGCGTGTTTATTTTGGCAAGTGGTTCCCAAAAGCAGGTTCATATTTATCCTCTCTACTGTCTGGATTTTTCTGTGAGGTGTCATAGCGTGATTACTCTGATTTGGCTTAGAACTGGATTTCTGCCAGTATTTTGTGTGCCCTGCTCTCCTGCCCACCTTCCTTCTCCTGGTCATACCAGATTTTTCCTTACGTTGATTTCAGTGAGTATTTCATTCTTACTTCTTTGTGCTAGTGAAAATAACGAGCTTAGAAACCAGGGTGATGCCTGTTTTTAAAACCCAAAGATAATAAGAAAGAGTACTGTCTTCAGTGTATAGTCTTAAACTTATTTCTTCTTAGTATAGGCATATGTAGTTCAAGATTTGACTTTAAGAATTTTTAACACACTAGACCAGAAACCTTTTGGGTTTGTTTTCTGCTGAATCTAAATTACAGGCTGGTTGGTTCTTCCAAACGCCTGCTCGTTTTTTTCTCTCTTGATGAAGGGTCTTCAGTCCTATCCCTCCTTTGATTTAAATTCCTTTCCTACTCCCAGCCAGATGTTTGGTTTCCCCGGCTGTTGACAGTTAAATAATATTCTCACGCTATCACTTCGTATATCCACGTTTGCAAGATCCGTCACAAAAAATTCCCAGATTCTTGTCACTGAGTGCTTACTGCTGATTTTTTAACACTTTCCAAAGGCAAATTCTCTTGATGTTGTGCATGAATTCTGCTTAAATGGCAAGCAAAGGCAAACCTTCCTGTTTTGCCTTTTCCAATGTCTTTCTGAGCCACATCTTATGGATGACCCAGAGATCCACCCCACCTTTGCTGAAGGAATGTGACTAGCACCTCAGAGAACTGCAGCAAAGCTTCAGCAGTTTGGCCAAGAAAGAGTAAACCATCAAAAACCAGGCAAAACTTTGTCTTTCCCCCTTTCCACTGCTTTCATTTCCTACCGTGTTGTGTTGTCCTCTGCATCAGACTATTTAAGGCTGCCAAATACTTGGATATTTTATAGGTAATATATCTTATAAATGCCATGGCCAGCCTCTGAGGGAAACACAGGATTGTCGGTTTTGGATGGAGTATAAAACCCAAGCAGGAAATCATTGCTGAATGGCACAGCTGCAGGCAAACACTGCGAGGCAGTAAACTGCCCATCTGCACAGCCCCACGTGTGCGGAGCGCGCCCGCGAGCGCTTAGCGGGACGAGAAATTCGGTGGTTAAAGAACGAAGTGTTTAGCTCCGCTAGTTCCTGAAATACAGCTATCTGAAGGTGATTACAATCTTATTTTCAAGAAGGAGGAGAGATTGAAGAATAGATCTTTTCCCTAATAAAAAATAGAAGCAAAATTTGGGATGTGGGGTGGGTTAGATCATCCCACTGCAGGACAGAGGATGTGACACAACCTACAGCTGAGGACTGAGGGAAAAGTTTGTCAAGAAGAAGGAAAACACCGTATTTGGTCATAGGGCTGAACTGGTGGTCACATCTGAATCTTCCCATGAAAGTTAGAGAGAGGAAAGACTGGCTTGGTCCTTTTTCTGTTTCATTATCATTGACCTGAACAGGAGCCTGACCAGGTTATGAGCTTTATGTTTCTCAAAGTTTGAACTAAGATCCCCCTTTGCTAGAGATGTAGCCAACTAAAATCGCTTTCAGGAGACTCATTCTAGTACTTTCCCATTTTAATTTAACCTATAGTTAATTCCTAGTTTTACTGTCTTCCATGCTAAATAAATAACTCCTCTTTCTTTGTGGGTTATCACTTGTTGAGTTCCTCTAGCCAAGCTCTCTGTGTTAGTTGTCCCAATCCTTCCTCTGAAGTTTAGCACTTCCTCTTACATGTGCCAAGTTTGAGTTCATTTTCCGCATGATTTTCCCAAGCACTACTTTAAATAATCCACAATTCACTAGCTATATGCAGACTGTTAAAATAATGAAACAACAACAAGAAAGGTATTTTAAGACTGCATCTCGTGCATTTCAACTGTAATAGTTATTGATTTGGGGTTTTTTTGTATCACAAAGAAAAGGAGCTGCTTTGGTTTTTTCTCTGTAGACATTTTATTTTCTCTTTTCTTGTCAATTGATACAACTTTTTAAGCCACGTAAAGTGGATTTCAGTTGTCGTCATCACAATGTTGGTACTTTTTGCATTCCATCTGCGCATAAGCATGAATTGCTGATGCCGTATGAAACTATAGGCATCTCTGTTAAAATACAGGGGAATTAGTTCTGAAGATGAAGCTGTTTCCTTAGTTTGAATCTTCCTTTATATTTTAATGCATTAAGGAAGCACTTGACTAGTGGACATTGTCTCAGTGCCAGATGTCTTGGAGTACCCGGTATTTTGATTCAGCCTCATGAAAAATGGGCAAAATGTCTGATAATGGGATGCAAAGAAAACGAAGGTGTGTAAGTTTTAGGATTCATGCACTTAATGTGGACGTCTCCTTCCACAGGACAATCTCATCTCTCCGGAGTGAACTGATTCCACATCTGGTTAGGAAACAGTTCTCTTCTCCAACATCATTGCAGCAAGGAGTAGACAACAAAGAAGAGGACCAAAAGAAAAAGGAACAAGCATCCCTAGGTCAGTACAAGTATCAAAGGTTTCATCAGGCTTTATATGCTACGGCTGGGTTATTGGGTAGAGTACAGAATTAGCCTGGAACATTAGTTTGGGGATTTGTTTGTTGGCTGATTGGTTGTTTTACACTTATTTTTCAAATAATATTGTGTGTTATATAAATATTTTCGTCCTCCCTTATTTTGGTGTAAGTCAAAAGCAAATCAGCTAGAGGCTGTGTATTTTTTCTTCTGGAATACAGTGTAGGTAAATGCACTTTTGAAAATGTAATTTTAGGAGGAAGTTCCTAAAATTGCATAGGACAACGGACTAAGCCTTAACCACCCTGCACTGGGAACTGGACAGGATCTCTTTTCTGCTGTCTCCTTGTGTGACCTTGGGCAAAATATTCCATCTGTCCTGATCCCTTGATTCCCACCTGCAGAATAAAAATAAGCACTTACTCACTACATGCGATAAAATCTGCCATTCAGATGATGTGAGGCAAAGATTTCCCTTCACCAACAGTATTTTAATAGTATTCCTCTTCAGAAAGTATTTCATTAAATCCTGTCTAACTTCATGCATGTGTGTGTTCTCCAGACATTTATAGTTTCATAAAGGAAGATAATAGCTTGCTGAAACCTGCTCCAGATAACTCTTGTTGGAATGATCATAGAGGAGATATGAATGAAACTCTCCACGAAGGAAAAGTGCGCTGCTACGTCCATATAATGAAAGAGGGACTGTGCTACCGAGTGAATACTCTTGGGTTGTATATTGAAGCTAACCGACAGGTGAGAATAACACAAAACTGCCGCGTGGGAATACAGAAGCAGTTTTTGAGACACTTTACCCTCCGGGGGGGGTCCCTGCGATACAGCTGAGGGGTGTGTGGGAACTGAACCGGTGCCACGTTATCTAAGCACATCATCCTGCTGGTTGCTGGATAAGGACGTGAGGCCAGGAAACAGTTCTGTCACTAATTTACTTTTAGCTGAGAAAACCCCCATCCCACACACTCTTCTGGTTTTTGGGGGAGGCGGGACTTGCAGCCAAAGAGCCAATAAGTATGGAAAATAAGGCTGGAAGTAGCTTTGATAGCTCATCTAATCAATGTCCTCCATGTCCTAAAGGCAAGATCAGTTCTGACTGGACTCTTCCTAGCAGATGTTTATCTAAGTGATAATGACTAAGGTTATTAATGGTTTGCAGGAAGACTTAAAGTACCCAAACATTCAAATTGGCTAATGCGTTCCATTATGAAATAATTATTTTATGAGCAGGTTTCGCTGCAGTTGCACTCCAGGTAAACACAGAGGTGAAATGTTGCCCTGCTGCAACTTTCACTTCCACGCTACTGAGAATTCATAAAATGAAAGATCACAGAGGAGGATTAGAGAACTCCTGTACTAGCTAATGAGCTGATGATTAAAAGCTTTTAATATGATTTCTTTTTTAACTACGCTGGCTGATGCAATGTACAAGTTCTCACATCACTCTGATGGTGATAAACTTCCTGCTTTCAGGAGTGGACAAATTCCTCTCATTTTGAAAGTGAAGTGCAGGGGCGAAAGACTCAGCATTTCTGGAGGTGGGGTTGGGAGCGCGATAAAGTTGTATTGGGAATCCTGTATTGGGAGCCTTTGCTCTTAGGTTGCGTTGATTTCCTTTTCCAAAATGAATGGATGAATTTATGCAAATGAAAATTGCAGCGTGGCAGAGTGAGTTCACACACTGGAGCTCCTTTTCCTTGGTGCTTGTAGAGGAGCACAGCAATAAAGCGATTTGTTTTGGAGTTCGGGCATGAGGAAGAGAGGAGGGAGGCAGCACCGGTGTCAGAAAGGGAAAACTTCCCCCAAGAGTATCAGGAACAAGTGTGCCCAAAGGGTTAAAGGAGAACACCGCTTGCTAGGGGAAGTGTGCGTGTACATTTGGCAGCAGCCACTTCAGTAAAAAGTTATTGAGTTGAGCCAGTCAGGCTCCGTGTGGGTTTTCTTGTGTTGTTTTTGTTGGGGTTTTTTTTTGTTTTTTTTCTAACCTAAATATTCTACATTTTGGTCGGTTCAGGAAATGTGTTTGCTCCTGGGTGGTACATAGAATTAGTGCTTTGAAATCACATTGGGGCCTTCAACGTTGGAAAGGATTTTCTTTGAATTTTGAACTTTTCCAGAATGGTAAAATTTCTAAGGAAACTATGTGGAGGTAAAACATAAAATGGAGCTTAATGAGGGGTTGTGAGAAAGGAGTTCCTTTTTGCAGTGCCACTGCATTTTGTTTCTCTTGCTAATCCTCATAAAAGATACACATTTAATTTTATCTGCTTTTTTTTTAAAAAACTTTTTTTGTTGGTCTCTAAGGAAGACTTTTGGTGTCTTGTTTGCTCTTTTCTTGGTCTTCACAGGCCACATTCTGATTCCCTGGCTGCAAAGCCGGGACCTGTAACTTTGCTGTCCAAGAGGACAGGCTCATGGAGCAGTAGCAGTCCAGTCCAGTAGCCATGGGAAGGAATGGCATCCTAACCCATTGCCCTTCTGGCGAGGAAGCGCTTTCCTCACATCATTTCACTTCCAGCTGGGTTTATGGATGCCTGCAGCCTGTGTGTGGGCAGGTGGGTTCAGGAGAGAGTTATCTTCAATAGCAGGAAATAGTTTCTTTGTAAGATGAATTAAATCCAAACACATCTTAAATCTTCCCTTGACCCAGGCACTCCCTCTGACTCCTGCCCCCTATCTAACCTTCCTTTTTAGAGCAAACTGCTTGAGCTGGTAGCGTTCTTGGGTCACCCCTCAGGCTGCATTACCATGGGCTGATTCTAATAAGGGCTTTGCTCTGGCCAACAAAATCCTTTATTTATTTCACCACACCACCTTTCCACTGAGGAGGGCAAGAGCCTTTCCTCATTTCTTTCCCCTCCCACAGAGCAACACTGGGCAGTAGGAATCTTTCCAGCCTATGCTGTAGGTATCCTTTGGTGTGTATTCCTCTCTTGGATCTGTTGGTTGCGGCTGCCCAGCTGTGTGTAAAGTCAGGACAACGTCTCTTTACCAGCATTATGCAGATGGAGTGGCATAGTTTGTGGTGTTTTGGTAAGTGGGTAGTTTTCTGTCATGCCTGCACCTTGGACTGAAGAATCTTACCTACTCTTGTTTAAAAAACAAAGAAAACACTAGTGGGAAGGACCATCTTCAAGATGTAAAGAGCTACAGATGTGGAAATGTCTGCTGGGGATAAGAGGTGGCCTGAAGTGATAGCTCAGAGGTGTGAGCTCATCCGAGCTCATCTCACTCATCTGAATGAAGCATCAACTGTGAAAACTCTTATCATATGAAAAACAGCACTATTTATCCATTCTTGTATGCTGGAAGGGAAACGGGCTGGTCATATTATGAACATCCAAACAACTTCCTGCAGGTATCATCTCATTTGAGATCTTGAGATATATTTTTCTGATCTGATCCCAACTTCTTCAGATCTGTGGGATCTGCTTCTTGAGGTTCACTCCTCCCTAGCCATCAGCTCTTGTTATCCCAGCTTTCTAAGGAAGTCATTTTACACAATCATACTGTATGGCAACTCCTTCACAGCAGCTTTGGAAATTGCTGGCAGCTCTCAGCCAAATTTAACAGAGCAATAGAGATCTCAAAGATAAACCTTCTTAAGAGTTTTGTAAAAATAGGTGCCTGGGTAGAGAAAAGAGAGACTTAATGGGTGCCGCTTCCTCCCCTCGGGCAAACCCAGTTACGCCATCGCTGTGCTGAGGCTGCAGTTGACCTCCGAGGTGGGCAGTCAGTGCACACGTCCTGGCTGCCAGCGCCGTGTGTGCAGCTCCACAGCAGCCCTGGCACACGCTGCCTCTCACCCAGGCCTGCGATTTGTCATGACACAGACCTGTGAGCGCTCCCGCGTCACTTTGTCCCCTTCTCTATCCCCCGTGTTTCTGTGACTGCCTTCTCTGTCCTGCCACGATGCATCACACATTGCATCACCACTCAAGTAACTGCACAGCCCCATGTCCGTGTGTTGCAGTGAGACTCCCACCTCCCCTGAAATCCCCATCTGTGCTGTCATCGCCTCTTCTGTGGTGTGCGACCTTGGCCCCAGCCTGACGCCAGGAGATGCAGAATGCCTCAGGCTGCTCTTTCACCCAGAAAAGGAGGAATGATGGAGTGATAGCCCATCCTTCTACGATGCTGGCTCCCCTTTCTTTTCAGGAGCCGGTTCAGAATTGCTCTCCGTGGATTTGTTCTTGGCTACCTCATGGGCCATGTCTCTCTCTATTACCATCGCTGCTTTGTCTGCTTATCTAACACCTGCCTTCTCTCTGTCAAGTGCCTTTTCTTCTTCAGCTTTCTACCATCTGGAATAGCCACTTGATCAACTTGAGTTTCTTTTTCCTTAAACCTCTGAAATACCTTCTTGCTGCCTGTACCTTGCCTGCTACCTTATCGAGAGGGCTGATCGTAGTTATCTTTTTATCCCAATTTACTGGTTTATATTTTAGATTACTTGCTTCTCTCTCTTGCATTACTGAACGATGTAAAACACATTGAACTGCACTTTGCGATGGCAGATGCTGGACATGGTAGTAATGTGCAGGATGTCCCAGTGTTCAGCTGGAGCCACTGTGCTCGCCGATGAGGTGGGAAGCCGAGATGAGAGGAGACGTGCAGTACCCTGCAGTGGAAGTGTACCTGTCTCCTTTACAAAAGAGGAAGATGATAAATCACGCATGTATCTGGTTGCAGATACAAAATGCAGAAATGTATATTTTCCTAGAAGTTAAAATGTTTATGGTATACTCATAGCTGCAATGGAGACCAAAGCCATCTTTGAGCTGTTTATATAACATGTGGGTACAGCACTGTCACATTAACTTGTGATGTGGGTTTTTCCTTCCAGGTTCCCAAGTTATTGCTTCATCTGGGTCTGGAAGAGCCACTGGTTCATGCGTCTGCACAGATCACTGACAGAGGCATGGTAAGTGTTCCCTTTCCCTGACTCTGCTCTTTCAATACAGTCTGCATGCCCTTTTCTTCAAGAACTGCTTCCTAAAATTCAGTCTCACTGTTGGAAGTGAAACTGAGTTCTGAAGTACAGAATTAAAACATGAATGATACGGCCCAGAGCCTCCGCATAGGGTCGCTCATGGCTTCCTGCCTTTCAGTCTGTGTCTTTAAAAATGTTTGGTAAAAATTCTATCATCTTATTCCCAAGCCAGACAGCGCAGTCTCTTGTTCCCTAACGGCAGTTCGTGATAGGTGAGCAGTTTGCCTCCCAAAGGGCACCAAACTCAGAAAGCGTCAGTATTTTAGCTCTGCTTCTTTTTAAAGCATTTTGGTTGAATACCAGTTTCCAGCCTCCTTTTCAGGTCTCACTGGGCAGACCTTCATGAAACCAGTGAGTACCAGTGGGACTGTTCTTACTGTGGTTACCTCACTGCATAAGGCCTACAGAGATGGACCAGCCAATGCAGTTTTACCAAGCTAATGGACCTCAGGAAGACTGTGCAATTCTCTGCCTATGGGATGGGCCGCAGATTTTGAAGTCTTTGCTCAGCCAAGCATGCCTAAGGGTAGAGCAGGGTACACTTTACTGAAGAGTGATTGAGATGTGCTGTTTGGAACACAGGTATGGAGAACACACATCGGGGAGATCCAGGTACTTTTGTCAGTTTGTGTTCTTTCCTTCCCTAGGTTGGATCAGACAGCATCATTGGGTCATCCACACAAGTGGGAGAGAAGACATCCATTAAACACTCCATCATTGGCAGCATGTGTACCATAAAAGACAAAGTTAAGATAACAAACTGCATCATCATGAATTCTGTTACAATTGAGGAAGGGTATGTCACCTCTTTGTATCTTGGTCCCCTAAACTTGCGATTTCTTTTTCTAGGTAGATTCTGAGTCAGTAATTTTTGTCCTGTAAGCAATCCTCAGCCAGAACAGCTGGTACCGGGGGTGTGTTTCTAAAGACTGAGTCAGAAATAAGACTCTATAAACATGCTACAAATGCACAAGTGAGATGAATTAACGAGGTGTCTGCAGCCTTGGAAGATAAATGTCTTCTTTTTACAGGAAATCATATCATCTTCAGAATGTGTAAGTAGTTGAGTCTGTGCGAGCTTGTGTGTCATCCAAGTTTTATTTTAGTGGCTGGGTCTATGAATATACCTAAAATACTTGGGGCACAAAGCATATTTTGAAGTGGTACACTTACTAGCTACACATGTTATCATCTTTGAAGATTACAGCTTCACCTAAAATGTCATTTTCTTTGGTCCTTTTTTGTCATCTCACAGCTTTACCATTGTGTATGCTGAGTTATAGGACAAGTGAATAAGCTTTTCAAAGAGGAAATCTGCCAGCTAGTCAAGGTTTCCCGTGCATTAGAGACACTAACTAAATAGGTAGCCTTGAGCTGTTCATTTCCAAACGTGGGAAAAGTGGCCTATCGGTAGTTGTTGCTGTCTGCATGCCCCCATCTTCCCGTACATGCTGGCTTCCTGGGGATGTCAGTGGAGAGGAAACTGCTGATTGAGTCTGTGCAGGCCTGTATTAATTCCCTGCTCCTTCATGGCTTGAGGTTTGCTTAGGGCCTCAGGAAAAAGGCCAAACTCCTAAAAAATGCCAAGTTGGCTCTGAAAGTTGCATATCTTAAAAACAAAAAACCCCAAAGGATGTGGGGTCTATGGAGGATACTGCTGTTACATAACTAAATTACAGGTACGTATGGTACCTTACTGCTAAGTGTTTGTCTTTAATAGAAATCCACAGTAACTTGAAGCACATCATAAATCGGAATTGTGTTGAGTATAGAAAATAGCTGGTTTCCAGTTCAATCACAAATGGATCCGGTATGGCTGTATCACAGGCACTGCTGTCACAAGAAGTACCGGAACCTCTCTCATTTGATCGTGAGACCCTCTGTCATTTTGATTAATGAATTGATGCCACAGTGGTAATGGTGTGGGTTTGTGCATGAGGTGAGTGGCTCTACCATTAAATCACAGAGGCAGCCAAGTGTATAAATAGTGCTATTTTTATGAAGAGTCCCGAATCAGCTTGTGTTTGTCTGCTCTGGTATATAGTATTGTTCACTTCTAAATCAAGCTCGGAGTCAAATTCCACAAAACTTCACAAGCATCATAAAGATGGTGATTTATTATTATTTTTTAAGAGGGATAAACTAATTTTGAGGTAAAAGTTTTGTGAATTTCTGGAGAACAGTGTCATCCCTCTTGGTGAAAACAACGTAACCAGATAGAGTGAAAAACCTCATATCCCTGAGGGTTTAACCCCTTTAGGTGCTCTATGGTTACTGCACACTGAGGCACTGGACCCAAATTTGTAATTATTCCTCTCTAGCCAGAATTAATGTTTTTGACCATGGAGCTTTATTTCAAAGCATATTGTAATTCGTATTGTGTACAGATACCGAGCTGATAAAGTATTTCTTATCATATCATGGTAAGTCTTAAGCTTATGAGTATGAAGTCATGCACACACAGGTAGAAAGATACAGGAATATTCTAGCTGCCGAGTTTTGCTGAAAGAAGTCTTACCTGTCACTTAGTGAAGAATTCTATGTACTTTGACCCTCTTTGATGACTTTTATTAAATCTGATAGATTTTTGTTAAAACGCTAATGATTCTTATATGTGTCGATGGATCCATTTGCAACAGGTGGATGAATTATATGTGGTTTTGCTTTAAACTGCCCACAATGGACAACTTATCTTCACAAACATCTCTCCTCCCAAGTGTCTCTAAAATAACTCGGGGTTTATCTCATCACCAACTTCAGAAAACATCTTGGACTTTAGTTGGAAAGTCAGTATATGTTGGCTCATGAGTCAAAGTGAGTATATAAAGTGCCTTGACAGATCTAATTTTTTGTTGCATAGCAAATGCCTAACAAGCCAATTTTCACACTGTCTGAATTATTGCATATTATAAAGTTCTGGAATTGCACTGAGAAGTGGATAAAAACTGTGTCACTTAAAGAATATACATTTTCATTGTTTTATCTCTTGATGGTTCCCCTGTAATGTGATTTGAGGATTCTGTGCCATTGTTCCTGCGGCTTCAAGATCCACAAATTACATCTCCAAACCAGAAAAAGGTTTTGAATAACCTCACCGCGTTTGATACCAGCTTCTGAAACAGATAAATAGATTCTTCCTGGGCAGATGGGAACATCACAAGATGCTTATAACAAAACAAGGCTCCTGTTAGGCTGCGGTTGGCTCAGTATTGGAGAAACAGAGGTTATGACCTAGATGATGACGACCTTCCCACCTGAATGGATCCAGGTTTAGCTTGGGCAGAGCCGTTACATACTGTTTGCAAATTACAATCTGTTCTCCAGCAGTGGCTGGTGCGTTTGATACTCTGGAGGACCAGTAGCAGGGTTTTTTCTTTTCCCCGGTGTACAGGGCTTCTGTTACGTTATATTTGTCTCCTGTGAAGTGATTTGAGTAGATATGAATCCCCACCCCCTTAGAAGAGATTACAGGGGATTAAAGAAGTTAGTAACATGTGCAAAGTAATTGGTAGTCCTTTCTTAATGTGTTTCCCACTGCGCAGCTAATTCTTCCATCAATGAGACAATAAAATAGCGAAGATTACATGCGTACTGAATGATGGACGTACTTGACCAAGCTGGGAGGGACGTAATTTATACACCAGCACAAGTGCTGAGAGATGCTGCCTGCCCAGGTGACCGGCCGCAGCAGGGATCAGTTCCTGTTTCCCTCTGTATGGCTCCCCAGAGCTCAGTGACAAATGACCGCACTGAGTTACATAGTTGGAGAAAATCTACTAATCGAGCTGAAATTATAGGCCGCTTGAAAACTTTGTGTATCTGAATGCTCCTGCCGTAGCTGCACGTGTGCTCAGTCTGTGCAGCCCCTTGTGTTTGTTCTGTTTGCGTTAGAGGTGGTGCCGTACAACGCGGTCCCTGCATTGCTGTCCCCAGGAGCAAGCTGTAACACTGGCACGCTGACCGAAACTTATTATGAAGGGTGACTGTGCCATTTGCAAACGACAAGTCATGTCTCTGATAGATTATCCCCCCTGATGAGCAAAACTGGAAAACTGGTGACAACAAACAAAGAAAAGGCTGAGGTGCCCAGCAACTTTTTTGCCTGAGTCTTGACTTGAGGTTGTTGAGCGTGGAGAACAGAGGCCTCCAGGAAGAACTTATTGCAGACTTTCGAGTACTTAAAGGGGGCTTATAAGAAAGATGGGGGCCTGTTGTGGTAGAACAAGGGGCAATGGTTTTAAACTAGAAGTGGGGAGATTTAGACTAGATGTAAGGAAGAAGTTACTTACAATGAGGGTGGTGAAACACTGGCCCAGATTGCCCAGAGAGGTGGTAGATGTCCCACCCCTGGAGACATCCCAGACCAGGCTGAACGGGGCTCTGAGCAACCTGAGCTGGTGAAGATGTCCCTGCTCATGGCAGAGGGTTGGACTGGATGAGCTTTGGAGATCCCTTCCAACCCAAATGATTCTATTATTCTAACTCCACCCTGATCTCTTCATAGAACAGAAATTACTGCTGTTGGGACTTGCACGCAGGCTGGCAATGAATTATGCTGACCTGAGTGACATAACTGTGTTTCATTTGGTATATAGAAACACTTGGCTTCCTTGAAATGAGACCTACATAGGGATGGGTGAATTTACTTCCAGGGTCCTGTTTTGGCTTTTGTTATGGCAGTTGGTGGCTGGTTTGGTTGCGTTGGTGGCTAGTTGGTTTTTGTTGTTGTTGGGTTTGTTGTTTGGTTGGGTATTTTTATTATTATTTTCTAGGGTATTTTTATTATTATTTTGTTGGGTTTGGTGGTGGAGGTTTTTTTGTTTGTTTATTTGTTTGTTTTCCAAACATTTGTTTCATCTTTACCCATCTTGTAGTTTTACTTAGTTTTTTAATTTCTGGCAGAAGGAACGTCCAATTGCTCTGGTCGTACAGGACCTTGTGCTGAAGTGCTCTGAGCATTACAAATAATATTAACAGGAAAAGCCTGTTGAATCCTTTATTCCATCCCTGCAGATAAAGATTTCGAAATCTCTTGTTTGTTAGTAAAACCATCTCAGTGTATACACTTACTGAAAGGAGACTGGCCATTTTGTGATGTGTGCGGTATATCCGTCTTCCTCGGTCATGGAAAATGAATGTTTCCATGGGAAAGATTCAAGAGATGGGACTACAGTAGGGGAAAAAACCCTTCATCTTTGGACTACTTAGAGGTTAGTTGAGGAGGCAAGTACAAGACGCTTGGATAAGTATCAAGTCCACAGTAAGCCGTGCTTAGTTAAGCCGCGCTAGTCTCGGTTCAGGAACTGTAAGACTGGGATTGCAGATGTGACTGAGGTTCTTGTGGGTGTGTGTGCAGGGGCAGGAGCTGTTGAACAATAACCTTGTGTTCTTGCTGTGTTTGTAAAGTTTACAGTATGTTGTTGGAACTACCTAAAAACAAAAGAACCCAAAAGAAGTGCTGAAATTCCCCATGTGATGCTTTTGGAAGGGGAAGGGGTTAAAAAGACAGGCAGATTTGTTTTGGGTCAGGCTGCACATGATGCCAGCAAACTGCACGGCCTGTCAGCATCGGGGAACTCGGAATGCAAGGGAGGTGACACCGAGCACTGCGGGTTGTGAAAACCGCGGGGAGGTGACGTGAATATTGAGGACAGAGGGAAAGGGAGACAAGTGCCAGGGGGAGATGTGCTGAACCTTGGGGAGTTCTGCCTCCCTGGGCAGAAAGAAAAGGCTGGATTAAAAGTTTGTATGAAGGACTAAAGTATCCAGATTTGTGGAGGAAGGACTGGCACCAAAAATGTTATGTCAGCCAAAATGAACGTCCTCCTTGTTCAACCATGTGAAGATAGTAAGTTATGTGTTGGATTTTCTTAAAGGTGTTCTGGCTGCCTGTGTGAAAGTAGATGGCACAGATGCTGTAGTGTTACTCAGTAAGGGGACTAGAGACAGACCACGTGTGACTGGTTAAATGCTACTCTAGTTTACCACGTGTCTCCAATTTATTGCTACTTTCGATGAGAAAATGTGCAAAGGAAGAAAACAACAAGCAAGCCGAGCTGGATTGACTACTAACTGCAGATTGATTGTGAAGTTTATTGGTTGTTTCCTCAATAGCGCCAAATCAGCACCTGATGTAGAAACAGTCAGCGGTTTGAAGAAAGTTCTAATTAAAACCAGGATGGAATTGAGCGTTTATTGGGGTTCAGCACATAAGTGGGTTTTTTCCCCTTGGATAATGGCAGTACAAAGGAATGATCCTATTGCCAAGGCAACATTTGTTGAAATTGTAAAATATATTTTACAGTAAATTCCCTTGTGAGAAGGAATGAAGAGATGAAGTCGTTTCCAGCACCATGGCTTGCAAAGCTGCAAATAGAGATTTGCTTATGCTGGGATTCCCAAACATTTTGTATCTTGAACCGTTGTTTAAGATGCCTCTGGTCTTCTCGACACTTTGTCTCACCCCCCTGCCCTATGCTCACCCTAGAAATAAGAATTAGTGTAGAACAGATATTGCAGAAAGCACATGTAAAGTGAGAACTTGATTCAGAAAAAGCACATGCTTAGCTTAACTATATGGATCAAGTATATAATGCATGTCAATAAACATGAATGTATGAAGAGAGCTATGTGTAGTCCTTGTGTGTAAAAAGGGCTATTATTTCTCTTGATTATGTATTAATTATATTTTGTCCTTTTTGTCACGCCTCTTGCTTTTAAACTGTAAAAGTTTTTGCTCAGGAACCATTATTTTCATTCTACTATTTAATCCAATGCATGTTCTGTATAAGATACTGAATAGAGACAACCTCTGGCTGGCAGAATTTGCTTTCAGGATGATAAATTGAAGCAGAAAGGGTGAACTAGGAAAGCAGTGAGCAGGAAGCGGTTGAGCTACTTGCAGGGCTACTTTCAGTTACTTTCAACTGAAGTCAAATTCTGCTGTACCTAATGTATTTAGGATATTTCTCATCTAGTACCTATTATCTTGTGAATGTCTGGACCATTATTACTAGCAGCTCCTCCAAAAGAAAAGTTTTCTTCTGGCGAGCTTCCTGGTACATCAATCTGTCTTAAATAAATCACCTGTTCTTTAATCTCAGATGCAGATGTTTCCCTGAGAGCGCAGGGAGCTCTTCCCAGTTTTCCAAACGTCTTGTACGTCGAATGTTGAACTTAAAACACAGATCGTCTCTGAGAAGTGGCATTTTAAAACAGCTCTTCTCATTCTTCTGGTCTGCTGCTTCAGGTGGCTGGGGCTATGTCACACTTCAGAACTATAAATAAGCTTCTGCCTCCTGCTTAGACATTAGACATGGGTCTAACTGAAGAGTATGGGGATTTTTCACAAGCAACTTGTTGCTGTTGGATTGTGGTAGGAATCTGGGTGTAAATATCTCTGATGCTCTTGAAAATCTTCCCTAACCTAGGTATGGAAAAGGAAGAAGTTATCACATTGTGCCAGAATCGTGCCCGTAAGTTGCTAAGGGGTTGAACGAGTTCAGCTTGGCTCTAAGAAGGCCGACTCTGTTTGTAAGGGTGACATTTAGAGAATCCTTTTTCTCCATCAGCCTAGCCCTTATGATACAGAAGCTGATTTAACCAATAATGTCCAATGGAGGGCTACAGCTCTCAACCTAGAATTGAAAAACCCCACAGAAAGTGTCTTTCTACTGTGTGTGCCATTTTCCCTGCTCAGCCTGACTGTGCCAGCTAGAGAGAAACTAAAGCAAACCCAGAGATGAGAGTGTATATATAATTTCTCTGCTTTGTTACCTTCACATAGACATCTATAGCTTTTCCCGGGCATCAGCTGAGTGTCTGTAAAATCATGCCAGGATGTGGCCCTCCCATTCTGCAAAAGAGAATGCAGAGGGAGCTCAGCGTTCCTGCGTGTGGGGTTTCCTGGTGTAAAGCTCCTTGCAGCGCACTTTTGCTGAAGTGTGCAGAACCGAGCTCGCAGCTACATAAAAGGCCACCAATTTGTTTGTTCCAAGATCAGATGGATTTAACTGAAGTTTCAGAGGTGAGGCGCAACCTTCCAGGCGACCTCCCCCGGCAGCCTAAGTTTCACATAATAAAACACATTAAGGTAGGTTTGAGGCAATCCTTTAAGGTCAGTTGAACTTTCACTGGAAAATACGAGTGCTGGCAAGTATATACAATATGTAATGCAAAATGTTTAGGGTGTGGGGAAGAAGTGTAAAGGAGCCATACCACAGTGATGAGCTTGGCTAGAAAAGAGACATGAAACAAGTTTCTTAGTGAAAACACCCTCAGAGACGGGTGAAGAATTTAGGGGGGTTGGTAGAATGTTTTTGTTACCCCCAAGGGGAAAAACAGGAGATCAAAGCCCAAATTCACTTAAGAATGCTTGCTTTGAAATGTATCTATAAATTATAGCACGTACTGCTGGCATCTATTGTAGTCTTTGGTATTTACTTGAGTGTATAATGTGAGATTCACAGTGCCCTGAGTTCGCTTGTTAGTGTGTAAAAGTGTGTCAGCGTAAAAATGTTTTGGTGTGTAAAGCGTGTTGGTGAAGGCATTTGGGGTTCGTCGGTTGCCCGATGGTGGTTTTGCCTCTTCCCTGTTTTCCCGTGGTCTTTGTGCCTCGCTCCTGTGATCGCCTGTCCCAGCCACTGACTTTCTAGCTAATGGGGGCTTCCTTGAGGGGTTGCTGGTAGGTTTTAGAGCTCTCCCTGCCTCCGCGCCACCTCTCAGCGTTATTAAGATGCCTGTTATCATCTTGGTCAGGGCAGAATGGGATGTTGCTCCCAGGGGAATCCACAGCTGTTACCCCTCCGTCAGCAAAGTAGCTGCCGAGGCATGTCACCCTTTGCTTTTAACTCCTGAATTAGTCTCTCCATTTCGTAGCTCATCTGAAGAAGCGAGAGACCCAACTTCTTGGCATGGCGGAGCAGCACCAACAGGCTGTCCCAAGCTTTGTGCTCCGGGCTCTTTCTTCCTCGTGAGCGTATAGTTTTAAGTGTTGCATTTTAGACACCTCATTTGCTTTGCTGCCCAACAGAGATTATGTCGGGTTTTTGGCACAATTGGATTAAACTAGCAGACTTGGATAACTTCCATTGGCATTTCAGGAGATTTGCTGTAAGGCAAACCTGTGACATTCATACCTTCCTAAGCTTGCACAACTAGGGCGAGAGCTGCAGTTGAGGTCTTGACCTCAGTTACTTAAGCCCCTTTCTCCCAGGAGTGTTCATCACTTTAATCACAGAGTCCTAAATAATCAGTGGGTAGCCTGTAATTAGGGGGTTGTGTCTTGGACTCCCGCAGCCTGCTCCTGGTGTGCTGAGCGCTGCGTATTTTGATTTCCCGTTCCCCCAAAGGATGTTTGATCTCAGATTTACACTCGAGAAAATTAAGAAGGGTACGGTACCTCAGTCCCCTGGCAGCCTTCCTGCTTTCAGTGGTAGGTGCCTTGCTTTTCCCAAGTATCGCAGCGCTGCAGCGATTGACACACTTGATTTAAGAGTTTGATTTATAGACTGATACTCAGGCTGAAAGTCAGCAGTTCCAGGGCTGCGTAAATCAGCCTGTCTCTGAGACTAATACTTCCTTATTTATAATTTCGACAGGAGATTGAATTCTTTCTCAATTCTTTACATTTCTTTCAGATGTAATCGACCACCCTGTCCTCTGGTTTAAAGCTATGTGACTTTGCCACAAATAGAGGGAGGGGAAAGTGAGCCGAGTCCAGGAATTGCTGTGCTATAAAAGCTCCATATTGTATGCTCTTGGACTTTGCTTTTTCCCAGCTTCCTTCAAGCCCACACAAGAGATGGACTTGAGGTTTTTTGGCTTTCTTCCCCTCTCCCCTCCCTCCATACATAGGCTGACCTTTTAGAAAAATAAATAAAAGATAAAGAAGGACCTGGAATGTTGCAGAATGTGTGTACATTTTGCTCTCTGTTGTTTTCTGCTGGGATTAGTTGTTTACAATGGGGGAAGAGAGGGAGGGCAGAGGAAGGGAGGTCTGTGGCCTTAACTGAAATTAGTGGCATTTCAGAGTGATCTTGTTAGGTGGTCTGCAGTTTAAAGACCTAAATCCTTGTAATCCCCCCATGCCTCCTTGGCCACTACGCCTTTTGCTCTTGTTCTCTCACTTTCAAAAAAACCCACCCCAAAGTCAGCCTCTCTGTGTCTCGGATGCAGGCGCGGAACAGACCCGCATGGACGCATGCACAGGCGTCCAGCGCGCTCTCCCTCACACGCTTCCATGTGCACGTTGTACCTGTACAACAAATTAATGTCTTCGCTACATCTGTTCCCACTGCAGGACCGGGCTTGTAAAATGTTCTCTCTAGAATGCAGACGCACGCTGAATATTTGTATTTATTTTCTGACAAACACCCAGCCGCCAGACTTTCAGTTTGTGATTACACTTAAAACAAATTCAAATTGAAATTTCAGCCATAAATCAAATGCCCCAAATTAGTTCCTCTTGTGGGTTTGAACATGCTCTTTGGATTTTAAGGTCAGACGATATCCGTTTTCACCGTGCTGAAAAGTTTAAAAATATACTACGTTTTCGGGAAGAAAAATAAATATGGTTTGCATTATAAAGCAGTACATCAAATGTTCTCGTATGCGCACACACAACAGTGTCGATTAGGCTGGGTGCTGTTGGAGCACCTTTGAGGACTAATTGCTCCTAATTGTTAAGCAAGGCAGGAGCCGTGAGTACCTTGAGATGTGATATTCAGCCTGTAAGAGAATAGAAATTTATTCCTTACTCTTCAACTTAAAAAAATAGTAAAAATTAAATAAACACACAAAATACTTCTCTTGGCAGGCCTTATAGCATACTTTTTTTAAAAAAAAAATAAAAGGCATTTACAAGTGGTTTCAAAATGGCTGTGTTACATCTGTCAGCGGGTGAAGGGAACACCCACAAATTGTGTTTTTATCTCTTGAAGTTTTGTTCCACTTGAGCAATAAAAGCCGGATTCGCTGCTAGTTTGTGTGATTGGAGTAATCTGAGCGTCGAGTATGGTTTTTAAACTTCTGCAGTTGGTCGGATTTATAAGTTTTAAGAAAATCCTGGAGCGGCGGCGTTCTTGGGGTTTGTTTTCCGCTGGCACTGGGGAAGGGTTGGTTGCTTTGTGAGCACCTGGCACGGACAAGTTCATCTCGGTTCCCTGGCCTGTCCCTCCCAGCAGTTGGTTTGGCAGGACCCCCCCCACCTTTGATGTTAATGTCATCAGCAGTTTCTTGGTTACAATGCTATTCTTTCTCCTGGAGCTGAAAAGCTATCCCCAAGTAGGCTCTGAGCACACATCAGTATTCTGCAGCCCAACTTAAATCCCCTCTCTGTTGGGGAATATCCTCCTGCGTGAGGATAACGCCAAGAGGTGTCGTGTGCTCACGGCTGCTCTCGTGCTCACAAGTGATAGATGGTGGGAACCTAAAAGTTTGCAGGGGAAAGCTCTCATCTGACTGGCTCGAAGCGATGGAGGAGGAGGTATTTTGGATGGGAGCCATTTCAGTGGGAAACGAGCAACCTCTCCCATCACCTTCGCTACTCCTGCCGAAAACCGGGTCAGGATGGCAGCGGAGCCTCCTGCCACCCATTCCTCCCCTGGCCTGGCCGCAAACGCAGAGTTGCTCTCGCCCTCGGCCACCGCTGTTGTACAAGACGATGGCCTGAGCCTCTGCGCGGGCACACGAAGCTTTTGGAAAGGAAGCAGATCGTGACAGTGGGAGAGCAAAGGCAGGCGGGGGTCTGCTGTGTATCCTTGCCGCTTTTTATCTCGTTAACATGTTAGTAAAAACCTTGCCAAGGCAACCTGAGCTGGTTACTTGTAGCATAATTGCTCATATTGCCTCCTTATAGGTCAGACGAGGGGGGAGTTTAGGCGAATTAAAAGAATAATTGTTCAGAGGGGATAGGCTGTTCAAGGGGGGTCGTAACTGCTGGCCGCTGCGGCTGAGGTCCAGTTTTATTGCTTTTATTCCTGCAGAATTAATGTCGGTTTTGTGGGGCAGATGGTTTCTGCTCTAACTCACACAAGCACCAGAACCGTAATATGTTTAATAGCACATTCTGTGTACTAGATAATAGTGATGTGTGAGCAGGAAAATACTAGGAATTAATTGTAGGATTGGCGGTCTGGAGTGAGGATTGATGTTTCTCTCTTCTCCCAAGGACCACAGCTGGCTCGCTCCCCATTCCATATAGAATTTAGGCTCAGGGCTCTGACCTGATGCCAAAACTCCTCTATGCTGTTAGTTCAGGCTCCAGGGTAAGAATTCTGTCCACAAGCCACCCGGATGGTGCAGTGAAACACAGTGAGTAGTGGTGATGCCTGTGACCAAGGCGGGGAATGGCTGCAGGTCATTAAACTGTGGAACTTGCCGTGCAGAAAGTCACTGAAGCCAAAAACTTTAGACAGAGATCAGCTGTTTGGCTGAGGGCAGCAAGAATATCCACAGTTTGTGTAATTAATATTAGCAGAAATGCTGGGGAGAAGACATGAAGTTCACAGGAGGATTAATATAGGGGAGCAGATTACCTGTGTCTCTCTGGGGTTGTACATTTTGCTTATAACTTCTTCCAAATCAGCTGGTTTTGATGTGTGTTAGATTTAGTGTTTTTAGGCACTTCTTAGCTGCGTCCCTTCAAGTTTTCTATTTTTCAATGCCTTCTACCTGTGTTTGCACATGTGAATATGAAGAAACAAATCATTTGCATTGTAGCTATTTTTCTTCTCTGTAGTTTGAAAGACATTACATTTAATACCACTTAACACTACACATGATGCTCAGTCAACAGCATTTCAGGACACATCGAGGATACTAGTAAAGAGCCATAACTTCCATTTTACCGCATGGAAGGGCTCAGACCAGTGCAGTAACTCGCTTGGCATCTCCAAGCACAGAGTTACGAAGCCAGAACTTGGACTCTCAACTTCTTTCCTTTCTGGACAATCAGATCAGCAGATTTGAAAGCTGGTTATTGTGGATTCAAATAAATTTTGGAAGAAGATGACTTTAGCAAAAGTTCCAACCCATGTAGCGTTTTAGACTTCGTGGTGTCAAAGTTTATGTGAGTGTGAAGAT
The DNA here is from genome assembly GCF_963082525.1 of Nesoenas mayeri. Taxonomy (NCBI): domain Eukaryota; kingdom Metazoa; phylum Chordata; class Aves; order Columbiformes; family Columbidae; genus Nesoenas; species Nesoenas mayeri. Next base: position 32,159,518 of record NC_137554.1, on the reverse strand, counting down.
ATCCAAAGCAGGTAGAGCAGGTTCAGTGTGGGTTTCATTGGTTTAGTACTGCAGAATAATCATGTTTGGGTGCTTGAAGGTAACATGAACAAAGCCAACCAGCTGAGATATTGATCTGCCCCTTCTTGCCACTCTTTCTTGGTGCCTGGCAAGCTGGAATGTATGAAACTTCTCAGCAAAATTAGCAGGGAAGGACTGGGCTGCTGCTCTTCTCTTTGACTGGGGAGCTGAGCAGAGAAGCCACCCCAGCACTTACCCAGACTGTCTGTGGAAAATACGAGGCTTGATCCAGGTCCCACATCCCAGGCAAACGTTCTGTCAATGAAATCCTCTGGCAGTATTTATTCTGTTAAGCAAACGTAGAGAAAAGCTGTTCTAACCGGAGGTAAAACTGGAAAACTCTTCTTGCGAACCCATTCTGACAGCTGGCATTTCAGTTTTTCCAGCAGCAGGATGTGAGGAGCTGGAGAAGAACAGTGGAGGTTTTGAGAAAAGAGCAGCACTGAACCTACCTACAGGATCATGTCACGGGCTCATTAGATCTTCCAGTGAATACCTTTGTTTCCTACCTGTCATTTTAAATTAATTTCTTGCTTTATGTTGTAGGTGCTGTCTTCAGGGCAGTGTTATTTGTCATAATGCCGTGATAGAGAAAGGCGCAGATATCAAAGACTGTTTGATTGGAAGCGACCAGAGGCTGGAAACCAAAGGTAAGTAGAGGAGCTGTATTTGCAGTGTGTTTGTAATAATTTTTAGAATATCCTGCTCAAGATTTTACTCCTGCTTCTTCATAAAGTGCCCGTAAACAGTAGCAGTTCTACAGCATGGTAGCCTATAATATTAGGATTTGTTTTTTGTGGAAAGTACAGCTTCTTGGCATGAGACTAGTTCAGGGACTTGCTTCTCTGAAGTTGGCAGAAAAGCTCTGTTGTTATTGTTGTTACAAAGAACAAGATTGGGTGCTGAGACGGTCTTTTCCCAGAGACCACAATTAGATCAGCCTGAAGTTGTCCTCAGCAGGAGGAGCCATTATTTTGACTAGTAATCTTTGTCAGTGTCAGGGCGATGCAGTGAAATATTGATCAGACAGACATCCTTCCCTTGGTAGGTGCTACCAACGCGCAGTGCCAGCGTGCTCCCATTCACCTCGCTCCCAGTGGTGGAGTATCATACTGGGAGCTGCCGTGCTTGGTGCTGTGTACCAAGGCAGCCACGTTCAGATCTGCTTTACTGCTACGAAATGACATTTTGGGGCTTCATAGAGGTTACAGCTACGTGGGTCTCATTTGGGCAAAGGAAAGCCAGCCAGTGCAAGGGTGCGTGGGGAGGGCTCGGGGGGCGACCGCCTGAGTGGAACTGGTGATTTCCTGCCTGAAGAGATAATGGGCAGGAAACGGCTGTTTCAGTGACTGCACCCCAAGCAGAGGGCTTTTTAATGAATATTTATGGTTGGGGTTTGGCAGATCCCTGCTCCAGGGTGTGGACTGCAGACAAAAGTGAGTTCCTTTACAGGCTCCATGTGAGGTTATTTAATCGCATCAGGATTTGTTTGCTCACATTGTCTTTATGGGTGGATTCCCAATTGTAAGTGTCCTGACACAGAGCAGGGTTTGCATTTACCATAGTATAGCGTAACGTATCGTGAGCTACACATATGACAAATTTTCCTTTAAACTGAAACTAAAAGTAAAAAAGATCTGTGAAAACAAAGTGTCAATCTATCTTGCAGTTGCAAGTCTGGGATGCTGTAAACACCCAGTGATGTGGTCTTGGTCCCTGGGTACCAGAGTCTGTGCGTAGTCGTGGCTTTGCCCGTCACATCAGTCTGAATCAGGAGCCCTTGTGGGGTTCATTGTCCCCCTATCACTGATGATTTGCACTATTCATGATGTTCCATCTGTGTCCTCCCCTGAGCATAAAATCATGGAATTGTTTAGGTTGGAAAAGACCTTTAAGGTCATTGAGTCCAACTGTAAACTTAACACTGCCAAGTCCACCATGTCCCTGAGTGCCACATCTGCTCGTCTCTATGAATAACTGGGAGAGCTGGATCGGGTCGCGTTTGGTTGTTAACGTGCGGCATGAACTATGAGGAGATTTGGTGTAGATTTAGCAAATATTTTAGGAAATAGGAATCTATTTGATTGCTTTAGCAGGTTATATCAAACAGAAATATCATCCGTTGACCTCACATCTGCTTCAGTAGTCTCTTCCAGGGCGCAGATCCCCATCTGGTTGATTCTAGTATATAAACTCTCCTTTCTTCTTGATTGTCCTTGTCATCCATGTCTGAATATTTTTCAGGTTCTGTCCATGTATTTGCAGGGAGAGTTGTAACCCATGGTTCATTTGCCTGCTCTTGTAGAGTCTGCTGCTCACCTCTCCAAAGCTTAAAGCCACTTCTTAATGAGTCTATGGACCCTCTCATTAAACTGTTCAGAAACGTATGATTGACGTTAGCAGAGACACGTTCAGGTAGATTATGAATACACCATTATGCCGAGCAAGAAAAAATAATAAAGCCTCAGTTCATTTCCCTGCCTCAGTTTCCTAACCATTCTGGAATTTCTTTGGGCTGGGGGTCAGGTTCTCCTCGGTGGTCTGGGATCTGTCTGCGAAGTTCATGACTTATTTCCTGAACTGCGGAGTCTTTCCAGCCCAGCATGTCTCTTCTGACCTTGGCTGGTCCCACAGTAAACTGGGCCCTCTCTTTCTCGCTGTGAAAGCATGCCATGACTTCCTTTCCCCTGCCCAAGACTTCCTGTATCTTGTGCCAAGCTTTTGGTGTGGCCCTGTAAGTCTGTTTCCATATTCCCCCTTTCATCAAGACTTTAGCTGTGTTGTTCTGTTTGGTAACTTTTCCTTTTTCCAACTCGAGCCTCCACGGCCAGGTTAGAAAAAGAAAAAACCTAGTTCTCTTGGGTTGGAGCCACCTTTTGTTGCAAGCTGATCACACTTCAGCAGACGTAAGCAGTAGCAGCTGGCTGTTGACCCTAGTCTGGGAGTTCCATGTTAGAAACCTCCTCAGCGAAGCTGCGTACACCTTCCCAGAAACGTAAAAAAAAGAATACAGCAGCCGCTTATTCCAAAGCATCAGCCAGGATTCATCAAAGGTAGAAATATCCCTGCATCATCCTACACAGCCTCACAGAAACCCCACAGTTGCCTTTGGTGCAGAACCGGCTGTTGCTCCCTGCTGTGCCAGGTGAGTCCCGGCCACGCTGCCCCAGCAGCTTGGGGTACAAGAGCTCTTTGAGCCCGTGGTGCACTGACCTCCTTTCATAAAATGAACTCCAGTCCCATGCAAGGAGGATGGCAGCAGAACAGCTACCACAAATGACAGGCAAATGTAACTCAAACCAGCTCTCATCCTTTTCCTTCTGTGGAAGAATATGGGCATATTTAGGGTGGTCCAAATGGTACAGCTGGGAGTAATGGGATTGAATTAAACACAATTTAGGTTGGCTATCCGGAACGTTTTCCTAACGATGTGGTCTGGTAGGCTGTGGGATAATCTCCCTGGGGACGTGGTGGGAGCCCTCATCGCTTAATAATGGGCTTGGCAAAGCTCTGGACACCTAAATAGAGGGAATACTCCAACACTGGTTACGGGGGTAAATCAGATGCAGCTTAGTAGTTTCAAACTGAAAAGAAAGTTAGAGACACAGGAGGGGACAGGTGACTGTCAGCAATGACATTCCAGTCCTGTGTCGACTTCAGCACTGGCACAACACCCGCCAGAGATGGAACTTTTAAGTGCCTCTGTTAAAGTCAAGGTATGGAGTTTTATGAAACTTCTGGATTTGCAAGCCATGCCTCCTGAGAGCCATACTATTCTCTTCCTACTGCTTTTATTACCAAGCTTAGGAAGCATCCACTTTCCTTCCTCTTTGATACTTTAATTTAAGGAATTTGCTAGGAGAGAATTAACAGATGGGCTTTGTGAAAGCTACCTCACACAGGTAGTAGTTTGAAAAACACGTTGGTACCATTATTAATGGGATAGGAAACGGCAGGCAGCAGTTCTGAAAGAACTTAATTGCACAGGGCATTCAATCACTGTTTCAAAGACAGTTATTAGGATCATGCTCCAGCCTTTTTGATGAACCTGTTCTTAAAGAGGAGCTCAAAAGCCGCATGCGCTCATTGAAGTGGGACTCGGGAGAGGACGTGCTGGTGATGGGCCAGTCAAGGAATCAGATGAGCCCTAGAGTCAGTGAGTGCAGTTCCCAAAGGGCTTTCCAGCCCGGATTCAGCAGGGAGTATGTTCTACATCTGCTATAGGTTAGCTAGGAAGAGGTATATACAGTAAGGTGGCCTAACCTTTCTTCAGAGCAACACCAAGAACAGAGATGATGAAGACACACACATAGGAAAATCAGCAAAATTGATATAAAACTTGTTGGGGCAGGGATGTTTTATGCACATTGGGAGTTATGGAGCCAGTGTTGTTGGGGACAGCTTGAATCATTGCATACCCAAAAAGTGCATTAGAGCAGTGTTGTTGCCACAAAGCACGTGTTCAGAAAGAGAAAAAATGCCAGCATTCATGATGCTGATGTAATCTTAGCTTGGTGCCCTGGTACGTACTTAGTAGCAGCATCACCTCTGTGACCAGGCTGCAGACTAAAACTTCACTGTGCTTATTCCTGTGCAGTTTTTATGCCACCATAGAATTTTATTTTCCTTGGTGCCCTGACACAGTCAACACCCAGAATAAGTAGTGCTTGCTGAATGCAGGGATTTTCCATTTTCCTCGTTTTCCTGTATTTTTTCAGTTAGTGTCTGAAACTTTAATTACTGTGTACTACGCAAGAGACAAGATCCTTCCTTTCTGTGGCTTTTCTGCAACATTTGTCATCTTAATGCTTCACAACCATTAACAACCTCCTTTTTGCCTCCTCAGTATGAACGTAGTTGGTTTTTCCTCCTGTTTTACAGAGATCCGAGAGACAGGGGGATTCCAGTCACATGTCCATTCATTTGGACTGGCCAGCTTAAGTGCTGAAGTTGTATGTTACATGTGGCATTTTGTAGCTATTACAGATTTGACAGGATAGCCTTAGCATTTTCTTTGTAAATGTTGGGAGGGAAGGTTCAGTCCACTAAAAAAAACCAAAACAAAACAGAACAACAACAACAGAAACCCCAGTTTTATTATGCGGGATGATGGTGGCCCTTGCATGGATCATTAGCAGTGTCAAACACTTGAACTCCATTGTACAGCTTTCTGCTGTTTCAGTTGATGGCAACTGATAGCAGTGGGTCATCTTCCTTAAGGAGAGCAGAATCTGCAACGGGGCAAGAGAAACTCTTTGCCAGCAGGATTCAGGGATGCTCATGGGATCCACTCCTGGTGCTGGGAGGAGTAGTTACTGTTGGCTTTACTGCTCCTGCTCCCAGCAACAGCCATTGGGACCCAACTACATCACCTGTGTCCTACCCAATCCTGACTCCTGCTTCACAGCTCCCACTGTGGCTTTGTCCTAAGACCAGCCTCATCCCATTTCTAGCCTTCTCTTTGCTTTTTAATCTAGTCTTTCTCCCATGGAGATTCTTGTCTTTCTCTCTTCCTTGGTTATTCCCAGACACCCACCTGACTTCTCTGGTCTGACCGTAGCTGTGATTTCCAATCCTTTTGGCTAACAGTCCCATGCTCTATTTCCCATCTGGCACTTGCCCCCAGACTGCTTTGAGTCAGACCGCATCCCCCTTCTGCACCGCTCTCGTGCCCGGGCAGGATCATTCTGGGCACGGAGGGAAGCAGTTGTGCCGATGGGGTGCAGGGGAAGCCCTGCCTTCCTCCTGCGCTGCCGTGGTCGGGAGTGCTCGCTGCAGACAGTCTCTGGAGCTTGTGCCTGCCCTCCTGAGAACATGTGCAAACTAAGATTTTGGTTTTTTCCAGAGGCTTATCACATAGCCAAAACTGTGTGGTTTCTCACAAGAACAGAAAAAGGCACATATCCAGTAAGGACTGGCTCCCGTTTGCGATCATTTTCCAAGTCCTGTTCCAAGCTTGGAGTTCTAGGACTTCTCAATGAAACAGAGTAAGATTGTTTGATTTTAATGAGGGCCAAAGAGCACATTTTTCTCTAATGTCATCCTCTGAAGGCAGGTACAGTTCATGAAACCTCCTCTTATGAATGGATGACTGCTTGTGAGGACACTTTGCCCCAGCTAGGATTTAGCAGGATAGGGACAGGAAGGAACTGAGGGACTTTCTGATGCTCTCGCTGCATGAAAGTAGGGGCGAGCATCTGCTCCTGCAAGATGCTGAGTACCTCCTGGTGAAGTCTTCGGGAGCTGAAAACACCTAGCACGACACAAGGTCGGGATCAGAAAGCATGCTGCGGTGCAGATGGGAGTTATGAAAGCTCACAAAGAACAGACACAGACTAAACAGTGCACACATGTATATTGTGCATTGAGGTGCAAGATGAGCTGGAGATGATGTAGGAATGGTGTAAATTCATAGCAAAACCGAGAGGTCCATGTGATTTGTTCCCTGAAGTAGTTTTAACTACTGAGTGTCCCTGACAAATATCTTAGTTGGCAGTTAAAACAGACATCTCTTAAATAGTTATCATTTTTGTTTCAGTGACTATGCAGTGACTACATTTCTAACTGATCCTAATAAGCCTCTTTTCAAAGTTGTATAAAAATGATTTGAGTTATGGCCTTAGCAATGGCATAAAACTTCCCTTGAATATCTACCCAGTGACACTTTGTCCTCCCCTCTGCCGCTGGGGACTGTCACCCTTGTGCACACTGTCATTGCTGGCTGGGGAAGTTCAGGCTTCCTGCATGAGTGGGTTAAATGAGCTGCCACATGCGCAGCGTGTGGATTGTGAAGTCTACCCCATAAGGCAGCAGTTCGTAACCTTGTGGAAATATTTTTACATGCTCCACGCAGAGAAAATAACCACTTGTGCTCTGCTAGAGCTCAGCCACATGAAAGAGCCAGGAAGAACACCCCAATGGATGCTGAGAAAGGAAAGGGACCTCTGCTTGCATCCAGCACGGCGGGCAGCACTGTCCGGGCAGATAGGGCATCTCTGCCATCTTAGCAGGAGGCATGGACAGAGTCTTTCAGACTGACTTTTCTGAGATCCCCGCTTGCATTTGCTAAGAGGTGTTGATACCCCATGGCAGCACATCGATTGGTACAAGCCAGTCCCTTCTCAGACACTTTGCTGAGACTCTGCCCCAACACTAGGGCTCCAGGTGTGTCCCCCTCCCCAAGGAACTTGCTATCTTGGGCACATCCCCAGCTCTTTGTCTCCTTTTCCCTCGACTAACGCTTCTCCTAAGACCCTGACTGATCACTTTCCCATGCAGCTCTCTTTTCAGTTCCTTCACTCCTCTCATCCATCTGCTCCAAGCCACAGTAAATTCATCTCTCTTCAGGCACTGAATTCAGTGTTGCCTTTACCTTTACGCTCCCAAAACGTGTCTATTCTCAAGTTTGAGGGCAAAGGGGTTAATACCGTTTGAACTATAAGAACCAGCACTGGGCACTGGCAGTTGCTGGGAATGGGTGTGAGGAAGGAGTGAGATCTCTGCTGCCCGCCTGGTCCATGGGCTGGAGACCCCAGGTGCGGGCTGGAGCTGATCCACCTGAAGCCATCATCAGCGCCTTCACCCTGGGGAGAGCTGCACACCCCAGCCCTGGGCAGGGGCGCCCTGCTCACGGGGAGCATCGCTCCGGGACAGCCTCGGGCTCTGCTGCTGGCTGCGCAGCTTGGGAGAAGTCTGTGAGACGCTCCTGGCCTTCGGGGCCACAGCATGGTCTCCCCCGGTCTCCAGTAAGTAAAGCCTGGCTGGGAGAGAGCAGGCCTTAGCTGGAAAGCCCCACTGCTCTGTAAACACAAACAAATCAGCCCACATCACCTGCTTCCCTTCTTTATCTCTACATGTAATTTAAAACACCCTCCAGCCTCCCAAAGTCAGGCTTCAGCTGCTTCCCATCCCCTAAAGCCCCTTTAGTTCCTCTCCCCCCCAACCTAGCTGCTTTTCCAGGGCCAACCATCACTGCAGAGACAAGTTGCTCTTCTCTCCCACTCTCTGATCCTTTCTGTCCTGGGTGAATGTGGTAGGAACCACCCACAGCGTGTTTTCGTGCATGCGTTTCTGCAGCCACCCCTCCCCCCTGCCTAGTTTTTTAAGTTAAACTATCTCTTGCTTTAAAGAGAGCAAATACACAGCAGTGGCTTTCATCACTGCTGTATAATAGAGCAGTAATTCTGTGCCAGGGACTGTTTTCTATTTTATTTTAAAGGGTTTATAAAACAGTGTATGTAATTGAGTGAGTAAACTGAACGTTTTCTGGAGCCCCTGAGGGCTGGAACTTCGTGGTGGTCCTGGGCCTAGGCCCTAACCTTTTTTTTTTCCCTCTCTTTTTTTTCCCCTCCTTCCCCTCCTCCTTTACAACCCAGCGTTGCCACCAGCAGCAGCAGCAGCAATCTGTCTGGGGCTAATTGAGCAAACAACAAGGAGATGCTTTCACATGGCTTTTAAAGGAATGCTCCGGCATCCCCTTTCTGTGAGCAGCTTGGCAGGAACCTGCCAGGAAGGCTGGGGAGCGCTGGGTCCCCGGCTGCTGGTGGGGTTTGCGTTGGGCTGCCCAGTCATTTCCTCCCCTCTGTTTATTTGCATTACAATTTGTTTTTAGCCAAGCACCAAAAGCTGCTCTGCTCCCCAGCTCGCTCTCTAGCTCTTCTTGCCTTGTGTGTATGTTTTTAAGGGGCTAGTGTACAGTATGTGTAAACAAATGTCTTCCAAAGCAGGAATGCATATATAAAAAGTGACAGGTTTTTGATTTATACTCAGTAAAATCTCCGTGGACACGCGGTTCAAGCACCCAGGCTGACTTCAGGCTGGGCTGCGTCAGCAAGTTGAAGCAAAGTGCTAATCAGGAGGTTTGAATGTGTTGATCAGCTCTGGATTTGCTTAGTGCCAGATGCTCCCAATCTGAGAGGATCTAGTTGAACATGATTTAAGGTTGCAGAGTCCAAGTCTTAAGACTTTCTGAAAGTCCTTTCTCTGATCCCTGTTTCTCTGTGGGCTGAATGCATCTGTAACCCTGCTAGTGTCAGATAAAAGGCAGGCTGGTAAGAAATCCCTAATGGGGAGCTGGGGATGAGAAGGGAGCTGAACAGTTAAGCATGTGAGGTACTTCTCCTTCCTCCCCCAGTTTCAGGCAGAGTTTCTGCATGAACTGAGCTTGCTGGTACCAGCCAGAGCCACTGGCAACTGGCAGCCACGGCTGATAATGAGACGCTATCCGCAGCTCGGCTCTCGGGCACACACAGTGGAGTCTGAATTCCCTCCGCAAGGAGAGCTTTGGGAAGGGAAGAGGGAACTGGAGTGAATCCTTATCAGCCTATCGCATCCCCTCGGGGTGCGGAATCGGGCTTTGTTTCTAGCAAAACCATTCCCTTTATCGCTTCAAAACTTTCTCGCGAATTTGAGGCAGGCACATTCATGTGTTTTCTTTTAGCCTGTACAGGGAGAAATGAGTTTGGTGATTTCATGCGAGTCTCTGAAGTAGCTGTGACATGCGGGTCAGGTCGTGTGTGACCGCTTCAGAGAATCTGGGCCACACGGATCGAGGAGGAGACGAAACAGGCAGAGGGATGGGAAATGAGAGGATGCGTGCTCTGATTGCCCATGTGGCTTTGGCTGCTTAAACTCCCTGAACTCACTGCTGCCTCAGTTTCCCCACTCTCAAAAAACCATTTTGAACTCATCCAGTGTAAAATGCAAGATATCATAAGGTGGCTACAAGCATGTCAGTGCAAAATACAAATAGCTGGTACCACCTCTGCAACAAAGTATGTGACAGGACCTATCCCAGCTCTGCATGTTTAGGACAGTGCAGGATTCTGTCTGAAATGAAGCAAGAAGTTCCCTATTAAAAAGTATTGCTACAGATAACCTATATATAGAACCATAAATTGACATGGCTCTTTATAAGCCTAGATGAAGGCATGTTTAATCTGCAGAGGCATAACGTAATTACTCGCACTGGATGGTAGCCAGGGTCTTATTCACATCACAGAAATCAACCTGATAGGTAGTCTGCTTGGAGGAGGTTCAGGAATGGAGTCACAGGAGTTGCTACAGGGCCTGTTTGAGATATATTGGGAAAGTTGTTGGGGGTGAGGAATGTTACAGCGAGAAGTGCTGCGGGTTGGATTTGAGGTACCTTGGCAAAGCTGTGTGGGGTCCAGGACGGGAGGAGAGAGGTGCTGAAGGCTGGACTTGGGGCTATTGGCAGGGCTGTGCTGGAGAGGTTGTGTGGTGCTACCTACATCATGCTTGCACCTGGCACTGGTACAGTCAGTCCCTTATTCTCCTGAGCACTGCATCCACCTCTGCTTATCCTGCCCAAAGTGCTTGAGATTGGGCTTCACATTCCAAGCTCCAAGATGTTAGCGTGAGGCTTCAGGATTAATCATCAATTGCCTCTAAATACCCTGAGCAAAGAACGAAATGGCTTGAACTGATGCTGAAGGTGAGAAGCAGCTCCTTGATCTCCATACTTTTATTTTCACAAAGGGTCTCTGAAAGGCGCTTGTGTTTGTAACCCAACTCTGTCACCCAGGCTGAGGAGACAGCAGGATCCGTATGATTGCGGGGTTGGGGTTGTAGTGGGAAATTATCTTGCTGCGGTCCAAAACTCCTTGACATTTATAGAGCATTTTGTGATCAAACCTTTTCTGGAGCAATGGTTTGCGTGGTGCAAAGGTAATGTCTTGAATTTTAAACCAAGAGAAGCATCCTGTTAGCCCAACCAGTTTGGAGATTGCCAGGAATTTCTTCACTTAGCCAAAGGTGGCATGTTCGTTGTTGTGCCGCAGTCTTGCAAAATCCCCTCCCCTGGTGGGAGGAGTTTTAGGTGGGTAAATAAAACATAACCGATTATTTCCACCATCCTTGGCTACCCACTCGGCTGCTGTGTGAGGTGCTTCCATCGGCCCCCAGCGCCTCCCAGGCCTCCACGCTTTATCCCTGGCTCCAGAGCCCATTGTTATTCCTGGTGTGCAGAAGGGGAGACGGGAGCCTCGGGGCATGGTTCAAACCACCTGAGCCCCACCTGAATATGTGTCCAGCTCTCAGAGAGCAATTTAGATTCACCGCCTCCCCCGCGCGCTACCTGGAGGACACCCACTTTGAGCACACCAGCTTTGTGTCACGCGCTGAGGCCACATGCTTGGGGTTTTTAGGCGCTGGGCTTTCAGTTGCGTGTTTTTATTATTTTGGCTTTAGATCCTTTATTTGCAGTCCTTCCCTGACAAGCTGCTTTTGCATTTTAAAGGGAAGGCTGTTTCAGTACAGTGCATTAACAGTGCTGGGGCAGGGACTGGCCCGTTAATGTGTCCACTGGGGCTGTGCAGAGCTCCTGGGAACATGCAAAGGAGCGACCTTGTAGAAGTTGCGCCTCCAACAAATTTGCTCCATGGGAGTCAGAGGAGGACTGTCCCCTGTTACCCTCAGGGGTATCTGTGCTCAGAGACCTTTGTGTAGATACTTTTGGAGAAGCTCCATCCAGGAGGGAGAAGTCAGCTTTAAATTTTAAATCAAAGCCCTTTTTTAAGCTTCCAGGGCTGAGTTGGGATTGCTGAGAGGATCTCATGCTGCCCCAGATGCTGAACAGCCCCCGTCCTGCCCAACCTCTGTGCGGTTTGAGGGTACCTGGCACTTTTAGGGCTGGGGTGCATTACTGATCTTTAATTCTATGCGAGATCTGCACGTTGGGTGTCGGTGGTTCTTTGCCTGACCTGGGTGTACACCTGTCAGCAGCAGCTGTGACTTCCTCTTGTTTAGTAGTGACACATACATGTGAAAACTCATTAGAGAAACCTCCTAATGTTTAGTCAGTTGTTTAGGCTTTTGCCATGCTGTCTGAGAGACGCTGGAGACCAAAGAAAGGCAGCAAATCCATGTTTGAGTTCCCAAGAATCTGCTTTTCTCATTTGTTTTAAAGTTGCAGATTTGCAAAATGCAAGGTCTGAAGCACTGCCACAAAACTCAATTCCTCCTCTTTTCCTCCCTCTCTCTTTTCAGCCAAACATGTTAATGAAGTCATTGTGGGCACCGAACAGCTGATGGAGATATAACCCAAGTAGGTTTTAAAGATGAGTTTATGGAAGCCAGCAGCAGAACCAGATGTTCAAACGTAGCAAGATCATCCATACTGGCACGGTTTACCCCGTCATTGCTCCTTTCCTGTTCAGCTTTGTATTTATGTCTTAATAAAGAAGTATTTACAGAGCGGTGTGTCCGTCATCCCCTCCCCCCTCATTGGGATGCACGCGGGTTTGTGCCGGGTAATATCGGTTCCTGCGCGCCCGACAAACGCACTGTACTTTTCCAGCAGAAGGGAGAGCGGGGACCACACAGACTGTGCCCACTCCGAAGAATGACTTAGCCGCCCTGCCTGCCGTGTAAACCACGTCCCTGCCGTCCTGTGCCACTGTTCCCGAGCCTGGGAGGAACCACTTGGGATGCTGCTGGTGCGTCTCATCATCCATCGCAGCAGGCGGGCAGCGAAACGCAGCGGTAACGTGGGCTGCTCTCTGCAGCTTCGCCAGCCTCCTCCTTGGTCTCTCTCACGGTGCTGCCCCATAGCACGGAAACGTTTAAACTGTGCCTCTTCTCTTCTGTAATGCAGTTGAGGAGTTTGGTCCCCATTTCCAGTTTGGTCCCCATTTCCAGTTTGGTCCGTTACTTTGAAATCCTGCCCAAGAGCAAGTGTTTGAGGGCTGGAGGGACAAGGGGGGTGTGGAGGGAGTGGGGTGTAAGCAGTGGGTACTCTCTGCTTTCTTTTGATGGTTCTTTCGCTGTTCCTAATCCCAGACAGGAGGTCCCTCCCCACATCCAGATGACCTATGGATGACGATACCTACGTCTGTGAGATGGGTTGAGTGCACTAATGTGAAACACACAGCCTCGTGGTGAGGGGTTGTGCCAGAGTTGTAAAGCACCTGGATGGGATTGAAACACAAGCTGTTCTTTAACGTTTATAAATTGGACACAAGTTCCTACCTAAAAGCTGTTTATTAGAATGTAGTAGGATTCAATGGGGCATTTATCTGCCCCTGGCAGTTTGACATCCAGAGGTGCTTACAGCAACTGGCTAGGATGATATTTCATTAACTGAGGTGATAAATTTTAAACGTGTGCTTCATGGGCACCTGAGTAAAAATTACTGTTTCCTAGCTAATTTGCCAGGAGAGAGATTATAATCCAGACATTCCCTGAGTTTCAGAAACAAAATCCCTCCTCTAAAGGACCAGATTGGAAAGAACGGGTACGGATGGGCTTCAAGGCCCTTCACAAGCTGCGGAAAGAAGAAACGCGCTGCAGTTCAGCCCCGGCTCCGTGCTGGAGGTTTTCCCTCGCGAATGTGCGCAAACATGTTCCTAAGGTACGAAGCCTTTTTTATCCAAGGATCGCAGAGGCTTTACAAAGGTTAATTAAAGAGAGTTCTTGTCTCCGTGTGCGGCAAGGGAGCGAGGCATCCATTTTGGGTGTGGAGAAACAGAAGCAGAATGGAGCATAATTACCTGGCTTTGCATTTTAGCAGAAGGCTGTGGCGAAGCTGAGAGGTCCACAGGGACTTTGATTCCCAGTCCTTTTGCTTAAACACAAAGCCTTCTCCCTCTCTGTTTTGAGGATACATCTTAACTTCTGAAAGGTCTGCATCCCCTTACTTAGCCACAGCTTTACCTCTCTGTTCCTTAATTATATGTTAGTGTCTCAGTCCTTTTGTTTAGCTAATTTAAGAAGAGGGTGGGGGGCTCTTTACTGTGTCGGTTAGAATTTAGCATTAATTTAGTGTTCTCTGACACTTGAAAACCTGGCCGGGATTTGAGGCGTTTTCTTTTCCTTTTTGCCTTTTACGACCTCCAGGTGTTTGGTGTGAGATAAAAGTAGATCCCAAAGTGAGATTTCACAGCACAAATTATCAAAGTGAAGATTCACTCTTGATGTAGTCTACGTGTGTGGCAGTAATTATGAAAAATAACTCAGGATAATAGGGCCTTCAGGAATCCCAAGGCGGGCACTGAGAGGTTAACCCTTCCTCATCTCACCTGGTCTCCACACCACTGTCATCATCAGGTGAGCAGATGATGGGTTGAGTCAGGCACCTTCGTACACCGAGTGATAAACATTACAGTCTTCAAGAAAACGTGGGAGGCGACCAAGGAAATGAAGTTCTGTTCCCAGGTGCTTTTGGATGTGACTGTTTGGCCCTAGGTCGTACAGACCTTCAGGACGATGTTACAAGTATGGGCTGCTCACCAGCTTTAAGGATCAGGTCACCTCTCAGAGAGCAAGTCTCCTCACTTCTCTGCTCCGTCGCGCCCTGGCAGCTGAGTGTTGCAGCCCATGCCCGTCACCGCGCTGTTCACACCCGGGCGGTGCTTTGCAGGCAATGTTTCTCCTAAAAGATGGAGCTTCCCAGCTTCCTGGACAGGCTTGTCATGGACTCTTCCTTGGCAGATGCGCAGCTGGGATTGATGCGAGAAGTTTCTTGACGGCACGTTGCATGCTGCATCTGCACGCGGTGGAGCGGAGCCTGGCTGTGGTCCCAGCCAGCAGCACCCCTGGGGGGCACTGAGCGGTGTCCCGCCCGCAGCTCCTAAAAGGCTTCTGGGACCAGGGCAGCAGGTTGGTGGGTGCAGAGCCCAGCGGCAGCGTGTGTGCACACACCTGCCCATGCTTCTTCCTGTGGGTCCCTGCACCCCTAGGACACCGTGACAGTGACACCTTCACCGCTGCTCTGCCTGCAGCGGTTGGGCACAGCCTCTAGTCAGTGCCTTGTGTGTCAGCGAGCCCTTAGGAGCCCCAAGACTCCAGGAGCTCCCAAAGCTCTGCCTCCTTGCCCTGGTTTCTGTGAGAGGTGGGCGCCGCTTGCAGCAGCCCTACGGCGAGGTGCTTCCCCAGATGTTTGCAGCCAAGCTCATTTGGAAGATGCAGATTTGGGAAAAGCATTTGTTGGGCCGTTACAGATACCCAGAGCTGCAGCTCTCCTCCCTCAGCTTTGTGTTTGCTTTTGTAGGTGACCCTTGTGGTCTTTGAGGAAGGAGCAGCTCATCTAGTCCCTTCTGCGGTCCACCTGAAGTGGATGGCTCCCACGCAAAGGGGACACGAGCAGCAGCCAGCGGGCTGCCCACCACCGCGCTGATCAAAGGAGCACAAAACCTTCTTTGCACCAGGCTTTGATCTCGCTTTTGGGACAGTTTTTTGGCTCGCGGGCAGGAAGGGGAGAGGAGTGCCAGGCTGAGCGGTCGTATGGCTTCAAGTCTGCTGGTCTGGCTCCCCCTTCATCCACCAAGCTGATGCAATGTGTGCAGTCCTAGCAGCAGGCCTGTCCCCAAACACCTGGAGTCCATCATGAGGACTCACCAGTCTTCTACTGCCTCCAGTCTCCAAGGTTTATTATGCAGAGCTCTGTTGCTCTTGCTGGCTTCTTTGCTGGCTTCTCTACCCCACTTTCCCTCCTTTGGCTGCCTGGGAGGAGTGGTTTTCACCATGCCCTGCCCATCCTTTGGACTTTGCTGGTGGGACCTTCTTGTCTCAAGAGAACAGAGTTTTCCTTATGAAACCCTTCAGGTCTGGGGAACACCGGTGTGTTCAGGAGGCGCTTTGCTGCCTCCACACTGCCCCAAATCCTCAGTCAGGCCAGTGGCTGCTCTGGTCCTGCTGTGGTGCCTTATTAGGGGCAGTGTCAGATCCAGCCACAGGTGGGTCTCGCAGAGGAATCGCCTGCACTGGCAGCAATGGTGGGAGAACTGCACAGTGCACAGAGCACGGTGTCACCCGCTGCCCTGCTACTGCTGGTCCTAGGACATCACAGTGGCCATCACTGCCACCCTCCTGCCGTCCCTGTGGCCTTCGGTCACCTGTTTCAAAGGACTGAAGATTGCAGCGTGCAATCAGGGCTGGGTCCATTGGCATTACAGGTTGTCCACCGTGCCCCATCCCAGCCTCCCTGCTGCCATGAGGGGAGCACAGGGCAACCAGACAACCCACAGGATTAGTTTGGGGACATGGAAGTGTCCCCATGGTCCAGCACTCAGCAAACCCCTGAGCATCCCTGCAGCAGCCATCCCATCCCATCCCATCCCACCCCATCCCATCCCATCCCACCCCATCCCACAGAGGCTCGCTCGCTCTCAGCCGGGCAGCTGATTTCTGGATCCTGTTGGTTTTCGCTGCATCCCCCGGGAGCCAAGGTCCACAGCCGCGCCTGTGCCTCCCAGACGGGCCGGCAGACGAGAACTTCCTTCCAGGCCCTATAGACAGACATTTTATATACGTTAAAATACGTGTGTATATAAATACGGAAAGCAAGAGCTTGGGAGAGCTTGAGTCTAAATAAACTTGTATGTTTAAGGCTTTTAAAATGCTAATGTTGAATTTCAGGAGAGGGGGGACGTGAGGGGATTGTTGGACTGAGCACCAAGACAGCTGATGAGCTTGGATTGGTGCCTTTACAATTCAAGGAAAAATGGGATAGTTTGGGAAGGAAAAAGGGATTTTCTTGTTTTTGTTTTTAGTAGAAAATAAAAGAAGCTGCCTTCTTATTTGCCTCCCTCCCCCAGTGCCGGAGCAGCGAGTGACTGGTGTTGTATGCATAAGCTATTCCTTTGTGCAACATCTAAATGGTTAATTGTGTTTGAGGAAGATGTACGGGCGAATGGAGGGACCACCCAGCAAGAGACAGACAAGAAAGAGCGATCTCTGAAATGTTTAACCAGAGAGAGAGCAAAGTTGTTTAAAAATATTTAATTTACAACATTCCACACTGCTGATTATAAATTGGCCGTCCAAAAACACTGCTGCGTGCGGGGAAGGATCCAGGCAGCATGAAACAAATTCTTCTGATTGTTTTTGCTATCTTCCTCCCTCCTTTCCCTGGGGAGTTTAACCCCGCGGCGGGTCGCCCCAGGCAGGGGAGGTGGTGACCAAATGCTGTCCCCCAGGACCCTGGTCCCCGGTGCTGACACCTGTGCCGGGGCCGCGGTGCAGCCGCCTGCTGGCACTGGGAGAGCTGGAAGGGACGGTGAGGAGTAGCCAGTGGCCATGGTGGGGACATTTGAGATGGCTGATGAGTAAACGTCCTGCAGCCCCTTATGCTCTGGTTTTCACCCCAGTACCAGGATCTCCCCAAAGCAGCCAGCCCTGCTCCTGGGCAGGGAACATCGGGAATTCCCCATGAGGTGTTTGTTGGGAGACTCCAGGAGCCAAACGCGGCCAGGCTGTGCCACCGCGACAGCGCCCGCTCTTCGGGTTGCAGCACTCGGCTGCATTGCCCAGCCGTTCACAGGGAAGGAACTGAGACCTGGGCCCTCGCGAGGTCGTTGAGCAACAGCAGCGTCTCCCCCTGCTTGGGCCTTTCTGCAAAGGGGGCGGTTGGTGCCGGATGCCGGGAAGAAGGGATTTGGCCGCACTCTGCTTGTGGCCGCTGCTGATCCGCCGCTGGCTTCGGCGCACCCAGTGGTCCCAGCTCTGCTTTCTGTGCGGGGAGCTGCGGCTGCTCTGCTGGGAAGGACGGCTCCCTCTGGGTGGTGGCCGGGCGGCCTCCTGCGTCACCTGGAAATGAGTCCTGCTCCCACCATGACGTCCTTTCCAATCTTCATAGTCACCTTGTGGTGAGGGAGGTCTGGGAGAAGAGGCTTCTGGGATCCTCACTGTGCTGCTCCCCCCGAGAATGGGCAGGCAGAGGATGCATGTGGTGGGGGTCAGTCAGCCCCTTCTTCCCCAGCCGGCACCAAACCTGCCAATGTCCACCCTCACAGACATCCTCCAAGGGCTTGGGGAGCCACCATGCCGGAGGGTGCCGGAGAAGGGGGGAGATGTGCAGCCCCCTGGCTGATGAACCTGCTCTGCAGAGGGAATCTGAGCAGAGCTGAGGGATGGGGGGATGCAAGAAGAGCTGGGATCCGAAAGCAGTGGCTGCTTTTGCCGCAGATCCCTCCTTTCAGATCTTGCTTCGGAGAGAGAAAGCCCAGGTGCTTTCACAGCCTTGCTGCTACTGGACACTGGCAATGTGGCAATGCAGCCGGTGCCCGGGAACCCCGGCCAGCGGGGAGGGCGAGGAGCTCACCTGTTCCCGCTGGCTCTGCTGGCAAGAAGCGGGCACCGGGAGGGCTGCGGGGCTCTCTGCTGGGGATTGCCACGACTTTCCGAACCCCTCATCAGCCGGGAATCCTTGCCAGGCACCTGGGTGCTTCCTCGCGTGCAGTGAGGGCCCGTGACAGCCCGAGGAGCCGGGGTGGGTTTGGCTGCTTGCCCCGGTGGCGAGCTCAGCCCTCGGTGGCTGAACCGCTCTGGGCCCTGCCAGCCCCAGCCGGTGCCGGGAGCGAGAGTGGAGACAAAAGAGCTTGTGTCCGCCTGCCAGCAGCCGGCCCCGCCGAGCGGCCGCCTGCCCAATTAAACTGTGCCCGCTTCCCATGCGGCAGGGGTGCCCGGCAGGCTCGCTGGCCCCCTCCTGCCACACACCGGCCTCCGGGACCCCCACCCCGCAGGGCCTCCCCTGCCGACCTGCAGGTGCCGGTGCTTCGGTGACCCTCACCAGGCACGAATACGCTCCCTCCGTCCCCCAGCGAGGGCATCTCCGGTGGCTTGTGCTGCGGGTGGCTCTCCGCCTCCCCAAGCATCTCCTCTTGGCCCCACTTTCCTCGCACCCTGGGGCTCACAGCACCCACCAGCACAGGCAGCGAGGGGCTGAGCATCCCTCCCCAGTCCCGATCCCCCGAGAGCTGGGTCAGGAGGAGACCTGGCAACAGCAGCCACCGCCATGGCAGGAACATCCCCACAGCTGGTCCTGACTCGCGCGGCCAGTGTCACATCCACTTAGCTGGCTCCAAAAATCCCTCGCCCTGACACCTTGTTAAATACCCACCAGGGGTCACAGTTCCTGGGTTTCTTTTTCCTGCTTTTCCTTTACCCCGCTGAGACGTTTCGGTTGGCAGGAGCTCCCCCCCGCTATTAGGTATCTTTCGGGGAGCAAGAAACCTAGATCACTTACAAATTAATTTGGAGTTAAACCTACAGAAAATGAGAAACATGCTGCTTTGCAGGAGAGAGAGCGCTTGGCCAGCGATCAAGAAAAATACATCCAAACCGCCCGATGCGGTGCGCTCGGCGGCGGGCGGGGAAGGGGGCTGCACGCTCAAGGTAGCCATCGCCGGCATCCGGGCGCGCTTTAATGGGGCCATGGCCTTTCCTCTCAATTAAAACCGTAGCAAACGAACAAAAGGGAGAACCTGCTCCCCGGCGCGCGAAGGGACACAGGGAAGGCCAGAGTGGGGAGGGAGGAGGTGTGGGGTGCAACGCTGCGGCACAGGGGTCTGCCTGCCCCGGCGCCTTCGGCAACGGGGATGGGAAGCGGCCGTGGGCACCGCTCGCTCCACGGCGTACGGACACCTTTGGATCAGTGTTTCCCCATCGCCGCGTCCCCGGGGTCACAGCAGCTTGTGCCAGGGCTGGTCCCTGATCGGGCGGCCCAACCAACAAGGCACCGTGGGGTGAGGGGACGTGGGACAATGCGGGGCACCCTGAGCCCCCTGGCAGGCGGGTGGGTGGGAGCAGCCCCCCGTGCCGGGTGCTCCTGGAGGGTGGTGGGTGCAGGGCTGTCCGCCGCGCATTGTGTCTGCGGCGCGAGCGGCTGTGCCGGGAGGGGGCTGCGCAGGGGAGGCCGGGGCGGCGGAAGAGCAGTGATAAGATAAAAGGTCTGCTTTCCCATGCCGAGGAGCCGGGGGGGGCGCAGGGCGAGCGCCGAGGCCACCCAGGTTTCAAGCGCTCGGCCTCGGCGCCTGACCCCGGCACATTCAGAGAGCACTTCCTAAATTTGTCTCCTGTGTTCCTGACTCACAAGCAATTTCCTCACCCATAAAACGGCGTCGGCATGAAAGGACCGTCCGGGACACCAATTACTTGTCACCGTTTTACCACCCCACTGCTCACCGGTTCGCAGCCCCCGGCACTGCCCTGCCAGGATCTGCCCCCTCCCTGGGGAGCCCCTCTACCCTGGGGGGACGGGGCTGTCAGGGTCTCCTGTGCCCTGGGGAAGGTACCATGGGGCGGAGGGATCCCTGGTGCTGCCAGGCAGAACCATCCCGTGTCTCTGATGCTCCTGAGCATCCTGAATGCATCTGCCAGCCCAACCTGCAATCAGGGAGATGTTGACCATCTCCAGGTCCCTTGGTCCTGCGCTAGAGTTGTCCCTGTGCTGGCATTGTCCCCACAGTATTAAAGGTGCTCCTATGTGTCTATATGGGAGGGAGCAAGGCTCCCTCATCGCCGCTCTGGTGGCGCCAGGCTCGTTTCTGAGCAGAGCAAATGGCTCTGCCGTGTGGCACAGAAACCCATGTGCCACAGGACATCGCCATCCAGGTACCTCCATGTCCTGCCTCGTCCCTGCTCGCCGCCCCTCTGTGCCAGCTCTGTCCCCGCCTGGTCCTCAGTGCCATCCCCAGTGCTGGCACATCCCCAGCTGCTCCCATATCCAGGGGGTGAGGATGGGGACGGGCTGGTGCAGAGGGGTAGGGATTCGTGGGTATCTCGGGAGGGGCTGAGCACAACCAGGACCCCGGGAAGCCCGCATCCTCAGCCTCGGTGGGGAGATGCTGCACAGCTGTGGCTGCAGCCCGACCGTCCCCAGCAGCGATTACCCACCCTCCCCGCAGCGAATCGCTCCCGGCTTCGTGCTGGCAGCGGGTGAGTTTGCCCATGGCCCCGCGAGCGCCACAGCGGCTGCTAAACGGGTTTTATGGTGGGATTTAAGGACTTTTCTGCCGGGTAATCGATTTGCCCAGACAGTAAAAGATCAAGGCAGAGGCTCAGACAGTGGCTCCCAGCATCTGCCCACCGAGTGGGCCAGGGTGTGGGTGGCTTGGGGCACGGCCGGGGACCGTGGTTCCCCATGCCATGATGCACGGCATGGGGTGGCACGGCCCAGCAGCAATGGGGCGAGTGCTGTGGCTCTGTCCAGGAGCCCCCTTGCAGACCCCCCCTTCCCTGCATCCTTGCAACCCTTCTCCCCAACCCCACCACAAAACAGCCCCCAAAGGAGACAAAAGGGGCTGTTTGGGGACCTGCCACCTGCTAGTCCCCATCCTACAATACCGCAGTAAAGAGGCACCAAACAAAGGCCTTAAAATCCTAAAGGGGCCCATTCATTAGGGTGACAAAGGGGGAAAGAACTACATTATCATAATTAATCCCAGTGCTGGCGGTGGGTGGCAGGGCCCTCTGTCTTCCAAGGTGGTGTGGGGACGGCCGGTGTCACCACGTCCACACGCTATTGTGCGCCATGGCCTTGCGGGGCTTAGGCGGTTTTTAAGCTCTGTAAACACCGCGGGACCCCCCCACGGCTGCCAGGAATGCCGTCCTTCCCCCCCAGCCCCTCCCCAGCCCTGCTGCGGCCCCCCCAAAATCCCACGGCTGGGATGGATCAATCCATGCCCCCTTGGTGCACCTGCCCCCAGGACTGCCAGGGGCTGGGGAAGAGCCCAGACCCCCATGTCCTGCTGGCAGTGCTGGGCTGAGGGCTCACTGGCCACATCCCCTGTGCCGTGTCCCATGGAGAATTACCCCAGGTAGGATGTGGCAGGGACGCTTTTGCTGTCTCCCTGGGGCTTTTGCTGTCCTCAGAGATGGGGCTTTATCCCTTCTCTGATATCTCAGCCCTTTTTGGGGGGACCTGGTGGACTCTGACTTGTGGACCAGCCTCTCCCCCCACTTTCAGCCTCCTGCTGCTGGGGAGACTGGGACTGGGAAACTGGGACTGGGACTGGGAAACTGAGACACAGTGTGACACACGCGAGGGTTTGAAGGGATGTTAATACCCCATCTGTAATCCCCTCTGGTGGATGCTGCCTCCTTTCCACATTCCTTGGGACACATTGTCTCTCAGGACACAACAACATCCCTGGGGACACACCCGGGGACAGCTGGGGCTGGGAGCACCCTGACACCGTCCGTCCGTCCAGGGGCCCTCCCTGCACCTCCGTCTCTCCAGCCACCCCTCTGGGGTCCCAGCACTGGGTGCTCTGCAGCCCGGGGGTCCCTGGGAGCCCGTGCCTGGCTCGGGGCTGCAGCCAGGCGGGCTGTGCCGACGCCTGGCAGAGGCACCATCTGGTTTCCAACTAACAAACGCCCGGTACTGGCTCCCGGCAGAGGAGTTGCTTTTGCGGCGGCGGCTGTTTACAGCGTGCCGAGGTTCTGGCATGTCCCCGCCAAGTCCCCTCTGCTTTCCCCCCCGGCCGCAGGGCTCTGGGGCTGCATTGCGGCCGTGCAAAGCCTGGCTCCACACCCCAGCCCCTGCCCGGCCTCCGCTTGCCCAGAGGATGCCGCTGCCTGCTGAGGCCCTTGTCCCGGGCTGCCTGTCCCAAAGGAGTGCCCGCCGTGGCGTGGCTCCTGCCCGTGGGGATGTTCCCGTCCCCTTTGCTGGATGGGGTGGGACGTACAGTACAGGGACAGGGGACAGGGTGGGCTCCCAGGCCACACCATCCCCTCTCCGGGCGCTGGATGGGTGCGGTGCTCCGGCCTCCCTGGCTCCCACTGCATCCCGCTGGCTCGTCCCAGCATCTCCCCGCAGCAGGGGCGAGGGACGAGGGTGGGCAGGACCCCTGGGTGGGCCCCAGTGAGGGGGCAAAGCCCTGGGCTCCTGCCTCATACCCACAGCTCTCTCAGCCACCGGTGCCGCAGAGACATTGTGCAGGGTGGGGGCTGCACGGAGCCATTTGCCTTTAATTGAATTTATTTGTTACAACCCCAAACAATGTAAAGCAGGCTTCTCCCAGGCTCCAGCTGCCTGCCTGCCCATTAAAATACCATCTAGAACAGCAAATCCCCCCTCCCGCCTTGATATAAAACAGCCGGTCAGCAAGAAGCAGCAAGCAAAGTTTCCCTGCGCATGAGCTGATCCCCTGCTCCCCATCCCGCTCCCCTAAGGCTGGTGGCCTGTGGAGCTCCGAGTCCCCTCCCAGGTGGCTCTGGGGGAAATAAGGATTCTACAGGGAGACCCAAAGCCCCCGGCTCAGAGCAGACCCGCTGCAGCACCAAGACATTTCTGTGGCCCTTTGCTGTGGCGTCAGGGCAAGGACAGGCTGAGCCCTGTCCTGCCCACAGGTGTTTTCCAGTTGGGTTTTTGATCCCCATGGGCATGGCACGATCCCACCCTGTCACTGGGGTTGTCACCCAGCCTTGCAGAGTTTGGGATCCCCAAACTGGCTCTCTCCCACTGAGCCCCACACCCTCTGGCTTGGGGTGCACATCGTGCAGTGCCAGCTGCTGCTGGGGCCGTGTGGGTCCTGAAGGGGCAGCTGGTCACTGGGGCCCACAGAGGCAACGTTTGGGCAGCGGGACAGGGGTGTGTGGTGCAAAGCAGGCAGGGGTGCCGGGGGTAATCCTGCCATGGTCAGCCCTGCGTGGTGCTCATGTGGCACAAGAGCCAGTGTAGGCCAGCCAGGATGGGTCTGGGGAAGCCGGTCCTGCATCACTTGGAGCCCAGGTCCCAGGGTAACCACCAGTGCCTGAGGATGGTGCAAATCCAGCTCAGCACCGGGCCCCAGCAGACACCAAGGGGGATCTCCATTGGCTTTTCCAAGGCCATTGACATTGATGCCGTTTCCCTGTCTGCTGGGTACCAGAGCAGAAACCTCAGATGGAAACTGATGGTGACAGATAGGAAGTGGATGGCGAATGTGGGGAACCAACGGTGCCGGAGAGGAAGACAACTTAGGTTTTTAAAGTGAAGTTTGTAAAAAGCAGCAGCTCCCCAATGGTAGCGTGGGTCCAGCGAGGAAGAGGAATGGTGGAGCTGTTAACAGCAATCAGGCAGCAGAAGTGCTGAATAGCCGTTTCCCTTCTGTATTTGGGGACACGCCAGATGCTACAGGCCTATCGCCGGACGAGGGAGAAACCCTTTACGTGCTGCTAAGGCCCAGGAGAGCTCGGCGGCAGCGGGTCGGGCTCGTGGGGGATGTAGCTGAGGGGTGCAGAGGAGCTGCCCGAGGAACCTGGTTTATCTATGGGGGTTTCCCCCATCTTTTGGCCAGTAAGGAGACACCAGGATGAGCATCACCGTTGTTGCTCCAGGGGCCCAGGGTGGGCAGCGGGAATGGGGATACACGTGGGGTCGGTGCTGCTCCGTGGGGGTTTACTGACCCCTCTGAGTGCCGTCAGCAGCTCCTTGGGGCACCGTTCCCAGTGGGAGCAGCTCCAGGCCTGCCCAATGAAGACCCGAGAATGGTTTAAAAAGTGATCAGAGAAATAATCCTGATCACCCCGCAAACTATTGGTGCCATTTATGCTTTGCCCTTTTGGCAGCTTTCTGCCCCATGGATGGAAGTTCTGTGCCCCCCTGTCTCCAGCTCTGAGGTGTTGGGCTTGACTCCCCATGCCAGGGGATGGGGCAACACTTGTGGGCACACGCAAAGAGTGGGGTGTCTTCCTGCCCCAAACCATGGCCCTGGGGGAATATCTGGCCCTTGGGGAGGGCAACTGGCAGTGGGGGTGGGAGGACACCCTGCTCTTGGGGGTATGGTTTGTTCTTGGGAGGGGATACCTGTCCTTTGGGAGAGGACACCTGGCCCCTGAAGGGAGGATGCGCATCCCTTGGGGTGGCTATAGGGGAGATGTGCAGACTCTGGTAGGGGCTGCCTGTCCTTTGGGGTGGCTATGGGGAGCTGCCCAGCCCTTGCAGGGTGGGCATAGGGGGACATTCAGCCTTTGGGAGGGCTGCCGTCCCTTGAGAAGTGGTTTGGGGAGATGCCTGGCCCTTTCAGGGGCTACGGAGGAATGTCTGGATCAAGAAGAGTAGCAATGTGGGATTGCCCAGCCTCGGGGAGAGGCTATGGGCGCACACCCAGCCCTTGGGGTGCTTTTGGTGGGGATGCCCATCCCTTGGGGCAGCTCCACGGGGTAGGTATGGGAGAAGGGTGCTCATTGCTGGGGGGTACTGTGGGAGGATGCCCTGCTTTTGGGGTCCTCATCCTCAGGGGATAGCTAGGGGGGAGCTGCCCACTCTTGAGGGGTGCTTGCAGGGGGATACCCATCCTCCTTGGGGCTGGCTGTGTGGGGATGCCCTGCTGGTGGGGTTTGCTATGGGGGGTTCCCCATACTTTGGGGTTCGCTGTGGGGGATGCCCACCCCCAGGGGTGACAGTGTAGGGTGCCCACCCCTGCCGTGCGCCTGGGGGGTGTTCTGCCCGTGCCTAGGGGTGTCTGTGGTGGGGCTGCCTGTCCCGGGACGGGGCAACGGGGGATAGCCCCGGGCGCGGGGGGTGCCGTTGCCCGCGGGCGGGCCGGACCGGGCCGCCCCCCAGTGCCGCCGCCGCGCTCCCCCCCGCGGCGGGGCCGGGCCGGGCCGTGCGGTGCGGGGGGGCGGGCGGGGGGGTGCCGCCGTGTGTGGCCGCCGGCGGCGGGCGCGCCGTTGCCTAGCAGCGGCGATGGGCGCTGCCGCGGCGGCGGCGGCCAATGGGAGCGGCGGCGGCGGCGCGGCCCCGGCGCCCCCCGCCCCCGCCTCCCCTTTAGAGGCGCGGCGGGCGGCCGGCGGCACACAGCCCTCCGCACCGGCACCGCGCTGCTCCGCCACCGGCACCACCGGCCCCGCCGCGCGCATGGGGGCCGCCGCGCTCGGCCCCACATAACGGGGGGTGCCCAGCTCCGCCAGCCGCCCCGCCATGCCGGCCGAGCCCCGCCGCTCCGCGCCGCCACCGCCGCTCCGCGCCGCCCGCCGCAAGCCGCTGCCCGAGGTAAGCGGCGAACATCGCCCGCTCCCGCGGGGGGCTCCTGGCTGGGGGGGCTCGGGCTGCGCGAAGGGAGGGCGGAGGAGCGCGGGATGGGCTGGGGAAGCGCGAAGCGGGAGTGGGTACCCCGTGTCTCTCGGCTCGGAGAGCCGCTCTCTCCCCGGCCGAGGACCCTCGGCATCGCGGGTGCCGGAGGGGTCCCGGTCCCGCTCCGCAGCCCAAGGAGCGTGGCCGCTGCCGCGGGCATCCCGGGCCGCTGCAGGCTCCTTCCCAGGCCGGGGCTCCCCTTATCCGCTCCCAGCCTGATCCTCGCCCTCTCCCCAGGGTAGGGCCGTGAGCCAACGGGCCCCGCTGTGGCTGCGGGCCCGCTTTCAGGCGCTGCTCTTCGCCCTGGGCTGCCGGATCCAGCGGCACTGCGGGAAGGTCCTCTTCGTGGGGCTGCTGGTGTTCGGGGCACTGGCCGTGGGGCTGCGGGTGGCCTCCATCGAGACCGACATCGAGCACCTCTGGGTGGAAGGTAAGCGCGACTCCACGGGCTCAGCCGCCCGTGGGAACGGTCCCGCTCCTGGACCCGGCTTTGTCCCTCCCGCGGGGTGCGGAGGTGCGGGGCCGGCCCGGAGGCAGGTGACAGCGCGGGAGCAGGGCAGGAGGAGGATGATACCGCCGGGATTCCTGCGTGTGGGGCCGCGGAGGACGGGGCCGTGGATGCCCGCGAGTGGCAGTCCCATCTGCGCGGTCGCTCGAGCGACGTCTTGCGCGGGTGCGGTGTGCTCAGTCGCTTAAGGACTCTCACGCGTGTCCCCGAGGGGTCCCTTGCTCGAAGGTGCCGTCGCGTCCCCGCACGGGCGGGAACGGGGGTCGCCGCCGGCTGACTTCACCCCACGCGTGGGCACCCGCTTGCCGCGGTGCCGCTCCCCCGCCGCCGGGCCCCTTCCCCGCGGGAAGAGCCCCCGGGGCCGGTCGCAGCCGTGTGCCGGGGCAGGGCCGGTGCCGCGGGGCCGCCGGTCCCGGTTCAGGGACCCCTACCCGGCGGGGACGGAGGAGCAGGCAGGGTCAGGCAGGAGCAAATCCCCGTTTCCGAGTGGAAGCGGCTGATCCCCCTCCTTTGTTATTAATAACTCCAGCGTGGATTTTTCTCTCCCCTCTCCCTGCGGCTTCACTCCCCGGCGCTGGGATTCGCTTTCCCTGCACTTCTTTCCTGCTTTGAGGCTCCCGGGGGGCAGCACCCCGCATTGCAGCCCCTCATCCCTGCCAGGCCCTGGCTGGGGGGGGGTCTCCCAGCCTGGGGTCCCCGGCGGGGTGCTGTGCAGGGGCAGATGTTGCTCAGCGGAGGGGTGTCAGCCATCTTTGTGCGGGAGCGTTGCCTCCTCCCCCACGCCCCGCTCCCTGTGTGGTCCTCAGCTACTCTTGGATTTGGTTCAACAATAGAAGCAACTTTGCTCTCCCACCCCCTTTTTTTTTTTTTTTTTAAATTAAAAAAAAAAAGGCACTGTGCTCCCTTGCTGCTCGCACACAGATGCACGCACGCACCCCTACCCAGGAACGCCAGGCTCTCCCACCTGCTCCTCACTCCTGAGGGGTGTTTGTCCTCCCCAGGTCTTGTCTGCATCACCCCTTTCCTCTGCACCACGTAGCAGAAATCCGGTGATACCTCCCGCTCCGGCTGGCGCTGGAGTGGTGGCTGCCGGAGGAGGGACACGCTCCCTTGGTGGTTTCCTTGCTCCAGGTCGTGGCTTTGGCTCTACTGGATTTTTATTGTGCTTTGGGGGTTGCAAGGAGTTGGCGTTTCATGCAACCGGAGCCAGGGAAGTGGCTGTGGTTGTTCCTGTTGGGAGGGAACAGGACTTGTGGCACGTCGGGGTGGAGAGTGGGACGGGGAAGGGGCCAAACCTGGGGACAGCTGGAAGTGCCCGAACACCTGGCTTTTCTCGCACACATGCTCTGCATCCCACTGTGCTCCCCTGCTCGCATGAGTATGGCCAGGAGGTACTGCAGCTGCTGTTGGGGGGTATTCCGCCCCATTATGGTGTGGCTACAGCCTGGGTGCCAGGGGCCTCTTTGAGGACCTGGCTCTTTCTCGTGACTGGGACAGCTTCTTTAGTGTCAAGAGCTGGATTATTTTTTAATATTTGTTTTTTAAACCCCACAGTGAAACACCACTGACCTGGGGTGTCCTGTGCTTTCCCAGATGATGGGTACACACAGCCCCAGGAATGGTGTGCAATGCTGGGGGTGCTCTGTGGGATGCTGCTTGGGGCCATTGACCTTCCTGGGAGGGCTCTTCCCCATTTGGGGCAGACCCCTCCATGCCTTGCTCCTGGGTGGCATGACCGCAGCGTGCTCAAGGAAGCTGTCCTCAGGCATTGACACTACCTGTGGCCACCAAGGACAAGGTGGCTGGGATGGCTTTAGTCCTGCAGGTCCCTGACAGGCATGTGTGGGTCAGGATGTGGATCCCTGCAGCAGCTCTTTCGGTCTTGTGTATCGGCTGTGGGGTTGCCTCCCTTCCCCATAATTATCCATTTATCCTTGCCTCTCGGTTGGTCTCTGCTTCTGCATTTTCTAGCGAGATCAAAGCATCCCTTGGTGTCCTTGGGTGTACCCAGCCCTCCTTGATCTCTGGATCACCCATTCTGGTGTGGAGATGTGTGTTACTGGGGGCAGAAGGGCCTGGGTTCCCACTGGGGAGCAGGATGTGGTTTCCCAGACTGTGTGGTTTGATCCTGAGTGCTTTAAGCTGCTTCTGGCTTCTCTCAGCCACTACTTTCTCCCATCCCTGGATGTGGCAGGGGGGCTGGTACTGCTGTGACAAGTCGAGACGGCACAGTCCTTGCCTTCAGGCTGGCAAATCTGGGTGCCCTGATCAGCCTGGCCCCAAAGCTTTGGGATCCCCAGGATGCTGGGAGACCTTGGTTCCTTCCCAATCTGTTTATGTGTGCGGAGATGTTTGCAGGAGTGTGGTCCATCCCAGCCCTGAGGCAGTGCTGTGGCGTGTTTAAGGGGCAGGTTATGTGTGTGAGGACCTGATCCTGTTGTCCCAGCTGGTCCCCAAGCTCAGGGCCTGAGTGATTGAGGGTCCTGGGAAGCCTCTGATAACCCTGCTGAAGCTGGTCTGTACTGGCTCACATCTGCCTAGCCAGGCTGTGAGATGTGGATTGGTGATGCTGCGAGCCAAACCACCTCACCCAGGTGAGGTCCCAGCCCCGTGGGAGCCGAGCATGACACCGAGCTGGGCTGTCCCTGCTGCGGGCTGAGCTCAGCCCTCTGGGAGCTGGAGCAAGGGAAAGGAAGAGAGCTGCTTCCTATGTGGGCACCAAGCTGCTGTCTGCCACCAGGGGAACAGGGGGGCAGCGCTGCTTTGGCTCCATGGCTGGGGTCAGCATTGGGGCCGTGCTGATGGCAGATCCCCCGACAGGTCCTCCTGAGACTGAGCTCTGACCCTGGCCACCGTGGGAAAGCGCAGGGCTCCCTGTTCCATTTCAGAGGCTGTCGCATGGGCTGGATCTGGCTGGGGCTGCTGGTGGTGCCCTGGGTGTTATGCCTGACTCTCATCCCGTTTTGGGAGATGGAAGGAGCCCGTGTCACCCCATAAATTGGACTCGACTGTGGAAATGTTCAATTAGGCTCCTCCAAAGCAATTAGCCACTCAGAGGCTTTGAAATTCTGGCTAGTGGTGAGTGTTGAGTTACCTCGAGACACCTGGCAGCTGTTCCCGGCTCTCCCAGGGTGTTCGCAGGGCCAAGGGACCGGGGCGGTGAGCTCTGGGCAGGCAGAGCCCTGGGTGGTGAATGGGTCTGCCTGATTTATAGCACCGAGGGCTGGTTCAAAGGAAGGCCGGGTTAATTCCTAACCGGAACAGCCGAGTGCCCTGCGCAGCCGTCGTGCTCTCAAAGAGCTGCTGAATCTCCCCAGAGGAGACCCCATCCCTTTCCTAGAGGGGTCAGGAACACCCCAAATGTGCTGGTGGGATTAAAATGGGATGTGTGGTATGGGGGCAAGGGGAATTTGCTGCCTCGTTCCCTGT
Organism: Nesoenas mayeri; assembly: GCF_963082525.1. NCBI lineage: Eukaryota > Metazoa > Chordata > Aves > Columbiformes > Columbidae > Nesoenas > Nesoenas mayeri. The sequence goes on along the minus strand of NC_137554.1, from coordinate 32,129,723 downwards.
TTGGGACATGAAGCAGAGACACCCTCAGCCCCTGTGGCAGTAACTTTTGGCAATAGCTTTCATCCTTCCTTGGCCTCTCCAATAGGACATGGTATGGGGCATCCCCTCCCTGGCACCCAGGACTGGGGTGCAGCCCAGGGACTCCCCCTATGGCAGGTGCAAGCGAGAGAGGAGACCCTGGCTGGGATGGGAAAGCCACAACAAAAACCCAAGGATGGATATTTGGTGCCCTCTCCACCCTGCATCTGCTCTTGGGAGACTGTCCATCTGGCCCGTCTTCCTAGCCCAAGTCTCCACTGTGTGCAGTGGGACCCATGGAGGGGTGTGGGGCAGCAGCTGTGGGGGGAGCAGGATCCCGTGGCCATTCCTGGGTGGGCACGGGGAGAGGTGGGTGGTCTTGTTGCTGCCAGCGGGTGTGTTTTGTGGGGTGAGGCATCGGTGCTGCGGGCTGAGAAAGGAGCAGGCGAAGCTGATCTGGGGGTCTGCGTGGGGCTGGCACTGGCAGCGTGGGGGGCTCCCGTGGCAGCTCGTCCATGCAGTGGGAGCAGCAAGACGCCTGCCAGGATCTGGCCTGAGCCGGCTTCGCGCCCAAGGGGCGGCTCCCAGCCTGCCACGTCCCCGCTCTGTCCCCAGATGGGCGTCCTGTGGGGAACAGGGTCCCCGCTCCTCTTGGGGTGCAGTGACATAGGTGTGGGACACATGGGGAGGGACGGGGCTGGCCGGGGTCCCCAGCGTTGTCCTGATGACCCTCCTACCCATCCTGATGGTATTTTTCCTTCAGGACCCTGCAGTTCTCTCTGTTTGCAGGGTCTGGGCGTCCTCGGGGACCCTGTGCCCCCATCCTTTGGGGCTTGGAGGAGTGAGGGGCAGCCAGGACATTGCTGCATGGGGTGCCGAGGTCCCCGTTATCCCCAGATCCTGCCTGCATGGCTCTGCCCTCCGCTCCAAAGCACCTTCTCCCTCCCAGCCGCGGCTGGCTCTGAAAGGACCTTTCTTCTCAGGGGGGCTCGCCCAGCAGCCCCTGCCTGCCCAAAGATGGGGCACAGGCAGTTCGCCTTTATTTATTTATCTTCGGGAGGCGAGCGTGAAACCTCTTGCTTTTCCTTTTCCCTTCCTTGACAGCTCGGTCAGCTTTTTGGGGCTGGAAAATTTTGCTAATTAACCCAAAAAGACTGAAGGACTCTTTACAGATGGCTGTGGCTTATCTGCCCCTATCCATTTTGCTTTGCTTTTCAACTTTATATATATTTCTTGAATTCCTAGAAAGTGAGGGTTTTCTTTTTTTTTTAAACTTAGACATATCCACGGACTTAGGGAGGGGGCTTTTTTTCTTCATTTTAGATGTTATTTGGTGGCTGGGAGGGGGCAGCGCCAGGGCCCGAGAAGAGGGTTTTATTATCTGCCTCTCCCTCGGGCCTGGAAAAGTGGTCTGAGTTCAAAAAATTCATTTCTTGCCTGAATGAAGCCAGCAATGTGGAAAAATTTCACCATTCAGAGGGGGATGAATGTATGTTTCAACCACACATTAAGTGACATTAGCAAGCAGTGGAGTGCCTAATGTGGCCATTTTTCACAGCAGCCAACAGAGGGGGTGATTAGCATAATTAGTACAGGCAGCCCTATACATATGGAAATGGCAAATGCCTAAATGCCAACACCAGTGGAAATTTATGTCAATGCTGACAGGAGTCTTAGCAGTGAATAGTTCCCAACTGAATCCCCTCTCCCCCCTTTTTCTTCCCCCCCTACTTTTTTGGGTGTCGCACTGTCCCCTCATTGCTGGCTGGGGCGGTGTGAGCTCCGGCTGCCCCCCCCTCCCTGTGCTGGGAACCGTCGCCCCACGATTTGGGGTAATAAAGACATTAATTTAGCTTTGCTGGTAAACAAAAGGGTTTGGCTGGGGCCGACAGCTGGGGAGCCATCCCCAAATGGGTGCTTTCAGCCCTCCGCTGCTGGCTTTTTGAAGGCATCCCCCTCTTCTGCTGCCCCTCTTGACTTAGTTGAGCGATGGGAGCCCATTTGGTGGGTCTGGGGTTTGGTTGGAGGTGCCGGGCCAGTAGCGAGCCCTTGTTCATCTCTTGGTGGTGCTGGTGACACCCATCTGCCACCCACCTACCCCCCCGCTTCCCCGGGGCTGGCACTGTGCTGTGGGGTGAATGGGCCTGGGAGGACGTGTTTTGACAGGATGGGGCCGTGGGGCTTTTGGCGAGGCCGGCGGTAGCAGCCGGGACAGGTAAAAATGGCTCTTTCAGCGTGCCCTGGGCGAGACTTCCTCTGGAGCAGCATGGGTCCTTTCACTGCCTCCCTAATCCAGCTAATCCGCCCCACAACACTTTGAAGGTGGCCTCCAGCTTGCGCGCCGCTCGGCACGGGGAAGCGGCAGGCTGCGAGGGATGCTTGGGGCAGCGCGTCGGGACCCCCTCCCACCAGGATGTGGGATGGTGCATGGGGTGTGGGACAGCGTTGGCATCTCTTGGATGCCCCTGAGGGCTTTAATCACCCAGAGGTGGGCATATCTGCCCGTGTGATCTGCTCTGTCTGTGCTGTGGGGTGGCTTGGAGGTCTGGTGTTTGGCCCCATGGGTGCACCTTGTTGCAGTGGGGGGGGTGTTGTAGAGGGGGGTCCCCCTGCGGGTGGCTTTTCATCATAAGTCTCGGCATGACCTTGCCCTCCTCCTACATGTGGACTTGAGCGGGGGTTTCTAGTCCTGGCATTGGGATGTTGTGCTGTGGAAAAGGGGCTGCTCCCCAGGAGATGGCTCCCCTGTTACTGCTCCCAGCTCTTCCCTTGCTGGGGAGCACGGCTGGACCTGGGGTCAGGGCTGGTGTGGCCCTGGGACAGGGCTGCAGCGTCCCCCGTGCACCAGCTGAATCTAGGACTCACCATGTTTGTCACCACATCCCGTTATCCCAGGCTTGAGGCCAACGTCTGATTTTTGGAGGCCAAGCTGAGACATGTACCCAGGTGTGCTACCTCCCTGACACTTGGTCCCACCTGAGTCACCCAAGTGATGACAACTGCAGGGTCCCACCTGCGGAGCGGTGGCATTGCTGTTGACCATAGCTTCCACCTGCTCTGGGGACACAGAGTGGTCCCTGCAGCAGCCTGCATCTCCTGGGTGGACACTTGCGCCTCTCTGTGACCCCCCAGCACCTCCCATGGCCCCCCTTACCTCCAGCCCCTTTTTCCTTGCCAGGCAGGGGCGGCTCACTGTGGGGCTGGCAGCCCGCCCTGACCAACTGCCCTCCCAGCACTGTCTGGGCACGCTGCCCCTCACCCGTGGGCACTTGGGGACAGGACTCCCGTGGGGCTTGCCCACCTCCTGCCATGGATGGGCACAGCGGGTTGTCCCTTGCTGTCATGCCAGGTGGGGTGGCTGTGAGGTGTGAGCCCTGTGCTGGGGGGCTTACAGCTCTGTTGGGGGGGCAGCAGGACCCAAAATGGGCTCCTTTGCCCCCAGACCCTCTGAGCCAAGAGTGAGTGGTGCTGAAAGTCCTCGGGGGGGATGTAGAGTGACCTTGGGTGAGACCCCTTCCTGGGCAGGAGGACAATGCAGGGGCTCTCTCCTGGCTGGGAGCAGGGCAACACCTTTGCCTCCCCCTCAGCTTGGGGGTGCCCATGGCTGGAGGGTGTGGGGGTGCTGGCACAGGGCGCTGTGATCCCAGCAGCTGAGGGCGCAAGCTGGTCCCACTGGGTGACAGCGAGCGGCTGCAGCCCTAGGGCTGCGGCTGTGGGTCCTGTGCCAGGAGGGTTTGGGGAGCGGTGTCAGTGGGGGGGGCGGTGGGCAGCTCAGGCAGGGTGGCCAGGAAGGGGGCAGGGAGGCTCCCGCCCTGCTCTGTAATTTTGCGGCGGATGCTGTAATTATGGGGAGGGCTCCCCCGGTGTGGCCTGTGGACGGGAGGCAGCTGCACACACAGCCGCCCTCGCTGTTGGGGACCCTGTCCCCTCCCTGGCAACCATGCACTCCCTGCTTGGGCACGGTGGGATCTTGCTGTGCACCCTGTTTTTTTGGGGAGTGTGGGTGGATATGGAGTACTGTTCACCCTCCAGCCCAGACTGCTTTGTGCCTGGACCCCCTGACACCCCCAAGCATGAAACCCTCAGCCAGTGGTACCCAGAAGTGGTGCCCCCCTCCAGAGAGGATGCTCATGCAAGGCATGGATGCCCCTGGGGACTGTCCTCACTCCAGTCCCTGCTGTGAGGTTTTGTTGGGGCCTGGGGAGGGGTTCCCTTAGCCTGGGAAGGGGATCAGAGATGGGGGGAAAGGCAGCCCCCCACCAGAGAGTGGAGCAGGCTGTTAATAAGCAGGACTGGGTCGCCTGATTGGAACCAGAGGGCCCTTTGCATGAAAAAGCCAAGGGCTCTCTTTGTTAATTGGAATTAAAAAAAAAAAAAGAAAGAAAAAAAAATTTACATACAGTTCCTCATTAATGTGCTCATTGTTGGTATCGGGGTGCCCCCCCGTCCCTCTCCGCGGGCTGGGGGGCTGCGTGCGGCGTGGGGCGTCTCACCCTGCTCCCATCCCCGGGCCGGCCGGCGGGCGCGCGCCCGTTTGAAGTGTCCTTGGCAGCCCTGTGTGCGCTGCCTTGTCTTTTCATGTTGCTCTTTGGTTAATTAGGGTGTTGGAATTTGAGGCTTCCTCACGGCCTTTGAAGCTTGCTGACGGCTCGCAGTGCCCTGTTCCAAATTAACACTAATTACAAGGGATGGCTTTTTATTTTATCTTTTTTTTTTTCTTTAATTTTTTGGGGGGCTCCCCACCCCACTCCACCACGCTTGCAGATGTGCGGCTCCTCCCGTGGCTGTGCTGGGCGGAGATGCCCGTGGGGCGCAGCAGGATGTGTCCCCTGGGAGCAGCAGTGATGCCGGGCACCCCCCCATCGCTGTGTCCCACCACCCGCCTGGGTTCAGCGTGGGTGGCGCAGCTGAGATCAGAGCAACTCAGTGCACCTCCTGCCCGACCTCCCAGCCTGCTGGGAAGGGGATGGGTTGTCCTGTCCCTACCCCCCTGCAGGGACACCCACCCTCCCTGTGTCCTCGTCCCCTCGCCCCGGGCGCCACCATCCCCTTTGACACACACGCTAAGGCTGTGGCCATGTCCCCCACTTCCCTGGCCCTGGCACAACCTCCATCCCAACTGGCATCTGATGGACACCAGCTGCTCCACAGCCCAGCCAGGAACAATACAGACGCTTGCCCCCCCCTTCTCAAAAAGCAGGAAAAAAAACACCCAAAAAACACAAAACCATATAATAAGTCATTAAAAGGGAAGATTCTGCTCCTTATTTGTGGTCTCCCTCTGGCCTCCTCGGTGCTGGCGGGGGGCCAGGCCTGCCGGGGCCCCCGCCTTTTGCTGAGGGAGCGTCCCGGCACGGATGAATCCTGACCCGCTCCTTCTCCCAGCACCCAGGGCTGGGCAGGAGATGGCTTCAACCCCACCAGCAGCGCTGCCTTGAGATGTGCCCTGCCACTAGGCATCCTGGGGCATCTCTGGTGGGTGGCACAGGGGTGGGGGCTGCACGCAGCATCCACCCCCGGCAGGGAGCTGGCACGGTGGCAGCTGCCTGTTGTGCTTAGGGGTCTGAGGCTCAGCCTCCCACCCTCCTGCGTGCTGTGGTGTCCACTCTTTGCTGTGTCGGGAGGGATGGGTGCCCCTTGCTCGGTGGGGGTGCCTGTCCCTGGAACGGTGCTTGCCACGCAAAAGGCCACGCCGGGTTTGAGCTCAGCCCCAGCTGCACTGGTGGGGGGTGGATTTCTCTTCTGTACCGAGGCATCTGTAAATAAAGTCAGCAGCTTCTCCCAGAAACCGTGGCCCTGCCACGCTCAGAACTCTCCTGCTGCTGGTGGGGACAGATCCTCAAGCCTTGGTGAGAGGAAAGGGGTTCTGTGGATCTTCCCCAGCACTGTGTCCGTCCCCTGTCCCCAAGCCCCTCCTGGGACAGCCTGCACCTGCAGGGTTTTGGGGGTGCCCACCTATCCCTATATCCATCCCCTGACCAAAATGCTGCCTGCCTCAGGGTGCCAGGGAGCAGCTGGGCAGGAATGGGTTGGGGTGTCCTTAGTTTTGACCGCTGCATCAGGGTCCGTTTGTGCTGGGCATTTGTGGCACCTGCTGAAGGTGGGAGTGGGCAGGATGTGTCCCATCCACTTCACCAGCTTTCCATCTGTGGGGTTTTTCCAGGGAAAGCAAAGCCAAATCTAGAGCTGGATATATCCATGTCAATGGGAAGAGGGATGCCTGGGCTGGGGTGCTCCAAGCTTGGGTCCTCTCAGTGTGAGCACCCAGAGAATGCAGCAGTTGGGAGACCCTATGGCAAGAAGCCACCCGGGGGTTAAATGTGGCACCATGTGGTGCTGCGGGACTGTGCTCCTGTCTGTCCCCTTCCCTGGGCATCCTGATGGGCAGGATGGGCTGGTAGGGTGAGGTCTCTGCTAACCTTTGAGTTGACAGAGCACATTACTGTCCCCTCTGCAGCGGGCAGCCGGGTGAGCCAGGAGCTGCGCTACACCAAGGAGAAGCTGGGTGAGGAGTCCGTCTACACCTCCCAAATGTTGATCCAGACCCCGAAGCGGGATGGGGAAAACATCCTGACGCAGGAGGCCCTGCAGCTCCACCTCGAGGCGGCCCTGGCCGCCAGCAAAGTCCAAGTCTCGCTGTATGGAAAGTGAGTCCAGCTCTGCACGAGGGTGGGACAGGGACCCCCACTGTGTCCTGCGTGTCCCCCACATCCCTTGCTCTGTTCCCCATGGGATGATGCCCATCCTCAACTCCTCCTTCTGCCTTTCCAGATCTTGGGATTTGAATAAGATCTGCTACAAGTCGGGTGTCCCCATCATTGAGAACGGCATGATCGAGAGGGTGAGTGGTGGTGGGCATGGCATGACTCCCAGGGAAACCCCCCACAGGGGATTCATCCCCCAAGAAACAGGCAGCGGATGGGCTGTGGTGGGAATGGGGTTACCAGCCCCAGGTGCTGCAAAGGCACCATAAGCTCCATGTGGGAGGATGCAGGTTTGGGCAGCCTAGCAGGGCTGGGGGTGGGAGGGAGCAGGGGGAGCCTCACCCATCCCTGCTGACCTCTCACATCTGCTTCTCCCACAGATGATAGAGAAGCTGTTCCCCTGTGTGATCCTGACACCTCTGGACTGCTTTTGGGAAGGCTCCAAGCTACAGGGAGGCTCAGCCTACCTCCCGTGAGTGTGGGGAGCCATCCTGGGGTGCGGGGGGCCATGGCTGGGAGCGGGGGCTGCGGGGCCTGCCAAGGGGCTGTGCTTGTCCTCCCCGTGCAGCTGGGCGCTGCTGCCCTGAGGTTCATGGTGCTATTGCTTGTCCTGCTCAGCCAGCCCTAGGATGGTCCCACCACTGTTGCTTGTTCTGTTGGGTCAGCACCCTGGGACAGGTCCCTGTCCTTGTCCACCTGACCTCAGTGACACCAGACAAGGATGGGGACACGGGAACAGAGGCCATGCTGCAGGCAGGTCCCTGGGGGCTGCTCCCCGCCCCAGCACTTTGTGGGTGCCACGATGGCGAGGAGGCAGCCGCACTCCCGAGCTGTGCTCAGGGACACAGAGGGTGCAGAGTCCCCAGGGTGCGTGGTGGGTGACTCCCAGCCAGCTCCCTGCCACCGCAGTGGTGGGGCTGGGGACCCTGGGCTGGGTTGGGGGAGCCCCCCCCCAACATTCCTTCTGTTTACGCGTGTGTTTGTCCGGGAGAGCCGGGGCGGCTTGTGCATTGTCAGCAAACGCAGCCCCACGCTTTCTCATGCTAATGCTGCTCTGAAAGCTGCCCCTTGCCAAACAGATGAAAGAGTGGCCTTATTCAGGCTGCTGCCGGACGGAAGGAGGGGGAAGGGGCCACAACATCCCCAGCCAGGACTGGGGGACCGGCTTTGCATCCCCAAGACCTCAGGTTCTCCCCATCCCAGCTTGGGGAGCAGCCGGGAGTGGGAGTGAGCGGGGCAGGGGTGACTGTGCTGAGTGGGATGCTGGTGGCATCATCCGTTGGGGACGGCAGCATCCTGGTGCTGGGGTAGATGGCAGGCAGGATGGCACCCACAGCAGTGGTGGGACCCGTCTCTCCTTACAGCCGGGTGAGCGAGTGCCCAGGTGGGCACCCTGGCCGAGCACCAGCCGGCCCATGGGGACTCGTCCCCCTTTTTAACTCCAAGGGGTGAGCAGGGCGGGAGCTGGGAGAACAAAGAGCAGCAATCTATGGAAAGACAAAAGGATTTGCCCTGGCTCAGTGAAGCAAGCGAAAACAGATAAAAGGGGCTCTCTTTGGAAGCAGCAGCAGCTCTGGTTGGTATGTGGGAATCTGGAGCGGCCGGCTCCGGCCCAGCCAGCCTTCATGAATTATTAGGCTGCATTTCTCCCCAGAGCCCACATTCGCTTGAGGCTTTTTCTTCCCCTTTGGAGCACTGGGCTGGGTTATTGGCTTTTTTGTGTGTGTCCTTTCTGTTTTAAAAAAGAAGCCGAGACTGGGAGCTGGCCCCTGGCACGCCAGCCTGGGACGGAGGGAACAGAGCATCCACGGGCAATGGAAAAGCCGCTGTTCCTTGGTACCCAGTTCCCATGGGGTCCCACTAGACCTCCGAGGACCTGATCCATGGCCACCTCTCAGCATTGTTCTGAGCCCTCAGAACCTCTGCTGAGCCCCAAAACCTCCAATCCGGGGCGAGATGGCAGGAGAGGCTGGAGGGGCTGCCAGGTGCCCTTGCGCGCCTGCTCCCCTCTATCAAGATGTTAGCCTGCAGGCAGTAATCGGCCTGACTGCTCACACAAAGCGGGGCCAGGCGGTGGGGCGGGCTCCCCCCGCTTTGTCCCAGCCTAACAGGATCAGGCACGCTACTTGACTCAGGGCACGGCCCGCTGTGCTGTGCAGGGCATGGGGGATGCTGGAGGCAGCCCTGGGAAGGGGTAGGACTGATGCTGCTGCTCTACATCCTCATGCCCTGCCTTCCACGGCACGCCCTGAGACCCATGGGAGGGGGTGGCAGTGATGTTGGTGGTACCACATGTGGATTTCGGCATCCCACATCACCTCAGTTCTGCTTTCTCCCCAGAGGCCGCCCAGACATCCAGTGGAGCAACCTGGACCCTCTGCAGCTGATGGAGGAGCTAGGGCAATTCACATCCCTTGAAGGCTTCAAAGAGCTGCTGGATAAGGCAGAAGTGGGGCAGGCTTACATGGAGCGGCCCTGCCTGGACCCTCGAGACCCCCAGTGCCCCCCCAGTGCCCCCAACAAGCAGAGTCAGCAGGTAGGTCACAGCCCTTGGGGTCCAGGAGGGGTGTGTGGGCTTGCTGCTCTCTCTCCTACCTGCCCCATGGTCCTGCATCCCTGACGTCTCCCCTCTGCCCTCAGAGCCCCGACATCCCAGCTGAGCTCTCAGGAGGCTGCCATGGCTTCTCCAGGAAGTTCATGCGCTGGCAGGAGGAGCTGATTTTAGGCGGCACAACCAAAGACTCCCAGGGCAAGCTGTTACGGTGAGTCCGCCGCAGTGCGGGTATCCCCAGCTGCGGCACTTCCCTCCGCGATGGTTTGGGGCAGGGTTCCTTCATCCTCATCCAGTGCCCATGAGAACCCTCCCTGGCTGCAAGAGGGGCTGTGGGGCTGTTTGAGTGCATGGTGCTGGCAAGTGGGTCACTGCTTTGGAGCAAGGCGGGGACAGAGAGCAGGATGCGTGGGCCCTCTCCTGGGAGTCCAGGGTGGGGGACAGACCCATTCCCCCATCCCAGGGTACTGCAGCTGGTTCCAGCAAGATGTGTGCCTGTTCCCCAGCGCTGAGGCCCTGCAGACCATGTTCCTCCTCATGAGCCCTCGGCAGCTCTTTGAGCACTTCAAGGATGACTACGAGATCCACGACATCAGCTGGAGTGAGGAGAAGGCGGCTGCCATCCTGGAGGCCTGGCAGAGGAAATTTGTAGAGGTAAGCACTGGGGATAGACCTTGTGCGTGGCTGGGCAAGGCTGAGCGTGCACATGGCTGCACATCCCCAGCCTCCAGGTTTTTATGTGGCCACAGGTCCTGGTACCACTGCCTTGTGGTCTTGGGTCTCCAGGGACCCTCAGTGGCGATGCTGACACCCTGGGTGGCTCTGGGGAGGATGTGCTGGGAAGCTGGAGGGTCCTGACTGCTCTAACAGGGTGCATCTCTGTCAGCTGGCACAGGACTCCATCCCAGCCAACGCCACGCAGAGTGTCCACGCTTTCTCCACCACCACACTCAACGACATCATGAAGTCCTTCTCTGACGTCAGTGCCATCCGGGTGGCCGGGGGCTACCTCCTCATGGTGTGTACGTCCCCTCCCTCCATCCCCCACCATCCCTTTCTCGCCTCCCTGTCCCTGCTAACCCGCTGCACTCTTCCAGCTGGCCTACGCCTGCGTCACCATGCTGCGATGGGACTGCTCCAAGTCCCAAGGGGCTGTGGGCCTGGCCGGGGTCCTGCTTGTGGCTCTCTCCGTGGCCTCTGGCCTGGGGCTTTGCTCGCTGCTGGGCATCTCCTTCAACGCAGCCACCACCCAGGTATGTGCAGGGGAAGGAGGCAGGTACCATGGGGCTGTGGCACCCTGGGGACTGCAAGGTGGCCAGGTGGCTGGGTCCCCTCCTGGGCAGTGGCTGTGTCTCCTCACTGACACCGGCTGCTCTCTGTCAGGTCCTGCCCTTCCTGGCCCTTGGCATCGGTGTAGATGACATGTTCCTGTTGGCTCATGCTTTCACCGAGACCAGCCAGCACATCCCCTTCAAGGTGAGCACCGAGCCCTGCCCAGGGGCTGCCCAGCCCCCTCTCACCTCCCCGCAACCCCTCTTGTCACCTCCTCTGTCCCTGCAGGAGCGAACAGGCGAGTGCCTGAAGCGCACGGGGACCAGCGTGGCTCTGACCTCCATCAGCAACATGATCGCCTTCTTCATGGCAGCCCTCGTGCCCATCCCTGCCCTGCGCGCCTTCTCCCTCCAGGTTCGGCTGGGGTCCCTCTCCAAGGGGACAGTGGGAAGGGGTGACTGGACCTGGCTCTGATATATCTCCCTGCCCACAGGCTGCTGTGGTTGTCGTGTTCAACTTTGCCATGGTGCTATTCGTCTTCCCTGCCATCCTGAGCCTGGACCTGCACCGCCGGGAGAAACGCCGGCTTGATATTCTCTGCTGCTTCTACAGGTACCGGCACTGGGCTGTCCTGGGTGGGGCTGACCCCATAGGTGCCCCCTAGAAGCGTGAGGTGGCTCTGCTCCTCTCCCTCAACATCTTCTCCTTCTTTCCTCTCTCCCTGCAGCCCTTGCTCCTCACGGGTCATCCAGATCCAACCCCAGGAACTCGCTGATGCCAACGACAACCACGCCTGCCACCCATCCCCTTATGGGCACCCCGGCATGGCCACCAGCACCCAGATCACCACCACTGTGCAAGCCTTCACCCGCTGCGACCCCTCGGGCCACCATGTCGTCACCGTCCTGCCACCCACCTCCCAAGTGTGCACCTCACCCACCGTCCTCCTGCCCCCCACCGACCCCCTGGGCTCGCAGGTCTTCGCCCCATCCAGCTCTACCCGGGACCTGCTGGCCCAGCTGGACGAGACCAAGGGCGGGCGGGAGTGTGTTCCCCTGCCCTTCTGCCGCTGGAGCCTTGCTGACTTCGCCCGGGAGAAGTACGCCCCGCTGCTCCTGCGGACCCGGACCAAGGTGAGGTGGGGACAGCCCCAGCGGTGCCACCCAAGGTGGATGGGTGGCACGGGACCCTGCCTCACCCCCACTCTCCCCGCAGGCGGTGGTGGCGGTGCTGTTCCTGGCGCTGCTGGGGCTGAGCCTTTATGGCACCACCATGGTGCACGACGGGCTCTACCTGACGGACATCGTGCCGCGGGACACCAAGGCGCATGCCTTCATCTCAGCCCAGTTCAAGTACTTCTCCTTCTACAACATGTTCATCGTCACCAAGGGTGGTTTCCACTACCCGGGCGCCCAGGCTGCCCTGCTCAACCTGCACCAGGCCTTCAGCACCGTCAAGTACGTGGTGCGGGAGGGCAACCGTGACCTGCCCAAGATGTGGCTCCACTACTTCCAGGACTGGCTACGAGGTGAGGAACATCCCTCTTCTCCAGACCCTCCCCTGCCCAGGGACCTCCCCAGCTCACACTCTCCCTGCTGGCTTGGCAATTCCTTCCCTTGTGTGTGGCACCCTGGGGAGAGTGGTCCTGTTCCCAAGGTGCACAGCAATGCGAAGCTGAGCCCTGGGGTTTCATCGTGCCCATCCTGCTGTCACCGTGGTCCCTGGGGCACACGTGTTGCCATGCAGAGTGATGTGCCCCAAGGGACACTCACCCCCCATGCTGTGTCCCTAGGGCTCCAGGCCACGTTCGACAGGGACTGGCAAGCGGGGCGCATCACCCATGACAGCTACCGCAACGGCTCTGAGGATGGAGCGCTGGCCTACAAGCTCCTCATCCAGACTGGCAACAAGAAGGAGCCTTTCAACTTCAACCAGGTACAGGGGGACGGGGCTGGGATGACCGGTCTGGGGATGATGCCGTGCCTGCTGCCATGCTCATGATTGCTCCTGCTCTTCTCGCCGTAGCTGACCACGCGGCGTCTGGTGGATGAAAATGGCATCATCCCCCCCGACACCTTCTACATCTGCTTGACAGTGTGGGCCAGCAATGACCCCCTGGGCTTTGCTGCCTCCCAGGCCAACTTCTATCCCCCGCCACCTGAGTGGATCCATGACAAGTACGACACCACGGGCGAGAACCTGCGAAGTGAGTGAGCACAGTGGACTCCCTACGTCCCCTGCCTGCCCCCCAGCACCCCCCTGCAGAGGATCCTGCTCCATGCACCTTTCCTGCCCCACAAGCATCCCCCTGAAAGAGAAAACCCCCTACATCCCTCATCCTGTCAGCATCCTGCGGTACAGAAACTGCCCTTTGTTCTCCCGCATCCCACACCATGAGCATCCCACTGCACCTCCCCTTGCCCTTCACCATCCTGCTGCAGTAACATCCCTGTGCTCCAGGCTATGAGCATCTCACTGCAAAGGAGCATCTCCACCCTGTTTCCCCTCTGCCACACAAGCTCCCCTGCTCCCCAAAAGCATCCTGCTGGCAGAGAATCCCCCTCCTCCTTGCCTCCAGTCTGCTCCTTGTGTGCTCCCCATGGTACCCAGACAGGCATTGGGCTGCCTGGGCTATGCTAAGGCTGGTGTGGATGGGGTGTCCCTGTGCTGCCCACAGCCCCATACTGCCCGTACCCCCATACTACCCATACTCTCCTCCCCAGTCCCAGCAGCCCAGCCGCTGGAGTTCGCCCAGTTCCCTTTCTACCTGAGCGGGCTGCGTCGCACAGCCGACTTTGTGGAGGCGATCGAGAGCGTACGGGCAATCTGCAGAGAGGCTGCCCAGCGCCATGGGGTGCTGAGCTACCCCAGCGGCTACCCCTTCCTCTTCTGGGAGCAGTACATCGGCCTGCGCCACTGGTTCCTGCTGGCCATCAGCATCCTGCTGGCCTGCACCTTCCTTGTCTGTGCCCTGCTGCTGCTCAACCCCTGGACAGCCGGCATCATCGTGAGTATGCCTCCTGACACATGGGTATGGGGGGGACATCTGACGATGCTGCCTTCCCAAAGGGTGGGAACTGGGACATCCAGCCCTGTTTCCATCCTGCTGGGTGGTCCTAGATACTTGCTTCATGGGATCAGGGCAATGGGGTGGGCAGGGGTGCACGCTGGGTGGAAGGGACACCTGTATGGAGGTGGCAGTGGGTGGGAGACACCCATATGGAGGGATCAGGGACATAGCTTATGAAGGGAGCATATGGAGGCGTGAGGTGTTTGGGGACATCCAGGCAGAAGAGGGTGGGAGGAACACCCATATGGAGGTGGCAGTGAGTGGAGAGCCTGGATGGAGGGATCAGGGACACCCCTCATGAAGGGAACACATGTAGTGGGCAGGGATTTGGGGATATCCATGCAGAAGGAGCGTGAGGGCCACTCCCAGTGGATGGAACAGAAGGACACCCCAAATAGAGGGAAAAGGGGCAATGGTGTGAGGCTGCCCTATATGGAGGGGTAGGTTTAGGCATACCAGGCGGAGGGGACAGCCAGTCAGAGCCACCCCTCACTGATCACACTGCCCCCAGGTCTCCATCCTGGCCATGATGGCAGTGGAGCTGTTTGGCATCATGGGACTGATGGGCATCAAGCTGAGCGCCATCCCTGTGGTCATCCTCATCGCCTCGGTGGGCATCGGTGTGGAGTTCACTGTCCACGTAGCCCTGGTGAGTGCAGGCAGACCCCTGCCCAGCTGTGGGCCACCCCAGTTCCCATTCCCTAGCACCCTCACCCCCTTGGCCGTGTGCTGGTGGGTAGTCATGTCATGGGTGGCACATGGGGACAAGCCCCACGTGACATCCCTACCCCATGCAGGGCTTCCTGACGGCCGCGGGGAGCAGGAACGTGCGCTCGGCCACAGCGCTGGAGCACACCTTCGCCCCTGTGATGGACGGTGCCGTCTCCACCCTCCTGGGTGTCCTCATGTTAGCCGGCTCAGAGTTCGACTTCATCATGAGGTGAGTGCTGGAGGGGATAAACCAGCTGCTTGCTGCCCCTCAAAAGCTTTGGCAGGGGGGGCTGGTGATCATGGCAGCCTCCCTGGCTGGCAGTGGGGATGTGGAGCAGCTGACGAGGATGTGTTTTGCTGGGGACACCCACCTCGTCTTGGATGGAGGCTGCGGAGACACGGCAGGGCTGGGGTGTGTGATGTGGCAGGCCATATTTGGGGTGGGACAGGATTCATGAGGGTCATTCCCACTCACTCACCCCCTCTGCCTGCGGCCCTCTCAGGTACTTCTTTGCGGTGCTCACGATCCTGACGCTGCTGGGGCTGCTGAACGGGCTGGTGCTGCTGCCTGTCCTGCTCTCCGTCATCGGGCCACCTCCTGAGGTACGAGAGACCCCATCCTGCCTGTCCTTGCCCCTCCCCTACCCTGTACCCACCTCTCTTCAGCCCCCACTGCCCCTCACCCTATATCCATGCTCGCTTTGCCCATTCCCAACATCTCCCCGTACCATTCCCAACATCTCCCCATACCCACCTCAGCCCATCCCTTACTCTGTACCGTCCCTGCTTTACCCCATGCTTTCTTTGCTCCATACCTGCCTCACTCCTCTCCTACCTCACTCCGCACTGGACTCCCCCCATCCCTCCCTGACCCATCTGACCCCATCTCTGCCTCACCTCATATCCATCACCCCACACAACCCTCGCCCCATCCTCACATCACCCCATACTTCCTGCCATCCCCTTCTCCATCCCTGCATGTTTCTGGTCCCTCTGACACTGTCCCCTCTCTCTCCAGGCATCCCTGGTGGATAACAGCCCCCGTCTGTCCCCTCCGGAGCCGGTGCCGCCATGCCTGGGTCCTGGGGGGCTGTACATCCGGCGCACCCCAGCCTGGCCCGCCACCTTCCCCAACCCCTCGGACACGGAGCGCTATGCAGAGGCCATGGGGTCAGGCACCCCCCAGGGACCCTTCATTGTGCCCCAGACCCCAGCACACATCCTGCTGGAGGCCGGCAAGGACCCCAGCTTTCCCCACATCACCGTGAGTGTCTCTGCACGCTGTGGCATCCCCTGAGAGAGTGGTGGCAGATAGAGTCAGGAGATGGGGGCTCGTGGGTCCCCTGCAACCCTGGTGGGATGCTCAGCGTGGCTGGGGCCCCTCACATGCCATTTCTCCCCCAGGTGCTGAAGCCCTACAAGGACAGCCTGGAGGTCCAGGGGAAGAAGGAGGCTCCTGGCCCACAGCCCTCGGCCCCTCTGCCCTTTGGGGAGCCGTGCCCTGTGCCACCCCGAGACCACCCACAGCCCTGCCCGCCGGCTGCCCGGCCAGTCCCCCCTGCAGCCCTGCCTGCCTACAGCACCCACCTGCAGGGTCCTGCCGGCAGTTACACCACCGTCACGGCCACTGCTTCAGTGACAGTGGCCCTGCACCCCACACTGCCCGGCTCCTACCCCAGCTTTGGCCCCGAGGGCTTTGCCAGTGGTGAGCAGGATTGCCTGGAAGAGCCCAGCACCACCAGCACCGCCATGCCCAATGCCTTCGAGATGCAGAGCCTGGGACACCATGGGGCAGGTGCCCGGCGCTAGGTGAGCTTGGGGACACGGGCATCCTACCCTTGGGCTTCTGCATGCCGGCATGGGGGCACAGGGTGGATTTGGAGGGACCCAGCTGACCCCCCCGTTCTCTCTCCTTGCAGATTACTGGTTCCTGGGCAGAGCATCTCCCCAGTGCCCAGCGGGCACAGGAGGGTGCAGAGCGGGGTTGCCCGCATCATGCTGCTAATCGCCAGAGCGGTGATGCCCCCCAGTCTTGGCTGAGGAGGACCGGCCCCCTGTACCCCCTGTAAAGGGACTCAGCAGGGCAGGCTGGCACTTCTATGCAAGCTGTGTGCAGGCCACGCTGTGCCAATGGTGCCATGTCCACCCTCCCAGGGTTTGGGGTTACCCTGCCTCGGGCTTGTTCCACGCCCAGAAATGGAAGCACTAACTCCCCTCCGTTTCTGGAGCTGCTGGTGAGACAAACTCAGTGCCCTGCCAGCTCCCCCATGGGGTCACTGGCTGCTCCCTGTCACCTCCTCCTGGGTCCCCCCCACCCAGACCACAAACTGGGGTTCCCCAACAGGGTGCCCTGGTGCCCCCATCCCGATAAGGGGACAGCCCCAAAGCCAGCCGTGTCCTGGGGTGCCATGGGCAAGGCCTGAGGCAGGCACCCCCCACCTTTATTTATTGCAAAGGGAAACTATCTATAGAGATATATATATTTTTAAGCTTATTTTAAAAGATTTATTTCTCAGCCTGTGGCCTCGCCCAGCTACCCCGGGTGCAGGCAGCGAGGGGGTAGATCTGTTGCCGGTGCAGAGCTGCCTGCCAGAGGCAGCGGGAGCCTGGGGCCAGGTCACAGACCTGGTTCATGTCCCTGCTCCATGGGGCATTGGGTGACCATGGGCAGCTCACCCCCTTGGACATGCTACTCCATGCCTCAGTTTCCCCACCGGCAAGCACAAGGGGGCTGGAGGTAGGGGATGCACCATGGAGCCGGGGAGCCTGTTGCTCCCACTGCACAGGCAGGGTTGGGGGGGGTCTTTAGGTTGGTCCTTGCTGTGCTGAGCTCTGGAGCTGTCCCATGGCCCCTCGTGCAACGTTTATGCTCTGCCCTGGTGACAGCACATGCTGGTGCATGGCCAGGACAGGGCACGCTGACGTGGGCACCTGTGGTGCCACCAGGCACATCTCGCTGGGGCAGCAAATTTCTCCCGGTGTCCCCATGCAACAGGGTGGTCCATGAGGCCAACCTCTGTCCCCATCCCCATCCCAGGCACCGTCTGCGCCACTACCCAGCACTTTAACTCCAGCGGTGTTTGCTGTGCCTGTGGCCCCAGCTCCCACCCCTGGGCCCCCAGACACTGCCGCTGAGTTGGGGTGGCCTGGGGGCCCCGTCCCCATGCCAGGCGTGGGCATGGTGGGCAGCCCCCTCCCAACACGCCATCTAAGTTATTTATATCAAAGAGAGCAAAGGTTTATTTTTGTAGTTTGTACAGGCGGTAGTGGGGACTGAAGGTTTATTTTTAAAGAGTAAATATATATATTATATATAAATTATCTGCTGTATCCGGCCCTTTTTCTTGCGGGGGCACAGCTGAGGTGGGGGGCGGGATGCATGAGACAGACCCAGCTGTGTACACACATGCAATGAGGTGTGTGGGAAGGGACGGGGGTGCACGCGGTGGAGTGGGGTGTAAGAGTGTGTGTGGCACAGGGTGGAGGGTTGGGGGGTCATTGGCGTTGGTGCAGTGCTGCTGGGTCGGTGCACAGATGCCGAGGTGTCCCCTCCCCGAAGTCCCAGGCTCCCCATCCTGCTCAGCCCCTTCCCCACCGCTGGTGCCAGCGCCCGCTGCTGCTGCAGCACAGCCCCGCTGCCGGGCGGGGGCAGCACGGCCCCGGGGAAGGGCCCCAGCACAAGGACCGGCTCGGGGGCGCTGGGAAAGGGGGAGCTCACCCTGTGTCCCCATCGCACAAGGGACCCCTGCAATCCCGCCACCCCTGGGGGTCACTGCTGAGATGTCCTCGCAGCCACACCATGGCCCAGCTCCAACCCTCCCCAGTCCCTGCACCCCTTTTTGGGGTGACCTGGGCATCCTGCCCTGGCCCCAAAGCCGTGTCATGGGGCAAAGGGATTTACTGATGCTCTCGGTCATGATGGCATCTCCAGCAGTGCCCAGCCCTGCAGCCTGCCCCGCTGCAGAGCACTCAGCCAGGGACGCTGCTGCTGCTGAAGCCCCCAGTTCAGGCTGGGGGGACATCAGCTCCCGTCTCCTACTTGGTGTGTGGGTCCAGGTGACGGTGGTGGTCGCGGGGCTTTGTGCCACACCGGGGCCGGTAGAGGTGGGAGGGTACTCCACTGACCTTCTTCAGCGCGTGGGACCGCCAGGCTGCTGCAATGCTCTCCACCTGTGGGGATGGGGACAGGCATGTTGCCATCAGCACGGCCACCGTGATCCCCCTTAGCCCTGCAGCATCCTCCAACCCTGCAGGCCAGCCAGGGCACCCCGAGGGGCAACAGCGGCTCACCGGGATGAGCAGATCCCGCTGGTTGTGGCTCTCCAGCGTTGCCAGCTCGCTGGGTGCCAGCAAGGGCAGGCGCAGCTCCCGCACGGGCAGAGCGGCCACCTCAGGCACTGGGCGCTCCAAGACGGCCTATGGGATGTGACAGATGGGGCTGGTGATGCACCAGGGGTGCTTGGGGGAGGGGGAACCCAGATGCCCATCACACAATCTTGCGCTCAGGGACAGGGTGCCTGAGTTCCCTGCCTGGGCTGGTGGGGTCTGAGCACCCCTGGGTGGCTTTGCCTGGGGGTGTTAGCCAGGACCGATCTCCTCCACCCATCACTCACCGAGCTGACGTGCGCCCACTCCCGCACAGCCTGGACCAGGTCCAGCTCATCCACAGCCAGGCGGTCACTGCGCAGCACCTGTGCCAGCACCGTGTCGGAGAGCTCGTGGAAGCCCCGTGTCCGCACCACCTCCTGCCAACACACCGCAGCACCAGGGCGCTGGTACCAGGACCCCACACTGGCCCCCCCCACATCCATGGGCCATTAGACCCATCCTGGTGCCATCCCTGCCTGACCGTCCATCATTCCCCCACCTGGACCCTCACCTTTGGCACCCCAGTACCCCCTAGCCAGCCTTTACCTGGCATCCAGCATCTTCTCCCCAAACATTTACTCCCTTTTCTCCCCTGTCCAAGACTCCAGCCACCTCATTCTTAGTGAAGCCACTCCCCTGCCCCATGCTGTGTCCCCCAGTGCTCCCCATACCATGCTCCCCACAGCCATACCGCGGTGCAGCCCTCGATGAAAGCCAGGCAGTGCTGCTGGAGGTCTGCCAGCCCGTAGGTCACTGCAGCCTGTGGGACAACACAGACACATGCAAGGGTCTTCGGGGCAGGAGGACCCCACACCCAGAGCCCTACAGAGGCACAGGACACAGCCCCGAGGGACTCTCAGAGACACAGGTGAGCTGACAATCCCAGTGCGGGAGTGCCACAGTACAAGTGCTGTGGGGAAGGGGCACGAAGGTCGCCTCCTTTCCTGGCCTGCCCTATGGCAAAAGGTTTGGTGGCTCTACTGCCCACAATGGCAGCAGGCAGCCCCAAAATCAGCATCTGATTTTCCACTGCTGCTTGAGGATGTCACGCAGCCCCAGGTGGGCGAGGAGCCCTGGCACTGCTCTCACAAGGCCACACTGTTGTAATCTCTTAAAAGAATGAATCCTGCCTGAGGTTGCTAACCTCAGAGAGCTTTTCACCTTTCCCATAAGAAAAATGCTTGGAAGGTGCAAGTCTACTTGCTGCAGTCAGAACAGTGATATGAGCAAGACATTTCCAAGGAAATTTGGGATGCTGTATTTCCGCTAGTACGGGCAGCTGAAGTAGCTGGGAAAGCTGATAAAGGCAGAACTGAAACAGAACTTCGAGCTGGTAAGGAAAAAAAAGCAATATCTAATGAAAACGGAAGTTAGATGGGGCTAAAAGACTTTCACAAACAAGTTTATGCTCTATAGACTTTTGTGAGAATGCCGATCAGAACATGATACTCCTGCTTTGTCAGTAAAGAAGGGGCATTCAATGGAATACCGGTTGGTACGAGATTAATCAGTGTGATGAATGTGCACCTGGAAACGCCAAACCTATACACTCTTTAGCATGAAATAATGTTTATTTTATTGTTTTAGACTTGCAAGATGCTTTTTTCTTTGTCCCATCGGATTCAGAGAGCCAGAAGCTTTTCACCTTTGAAAGGGAAAGACCTACCACTGGAAGAAAGACGCAGCTTTGCTGGACCCCTTTGCCACAAGGATTTAAGAACCATCCTGCTTTGATAACATAGTGGTGAAAGAATTAGAAGCTTGGCAGGAATCTGTGACCATGTTGTTGATTCAAGAAGCAAGGAAACTAACTTTGGGACAGCAGATCACTGTATTTGTATCACAGGTGAGGGCAGGTGCTATGATAGCAAATGTTGAAGGATGTGCTCATCAAATAGTGAAAAAAAGGTGTGATATGTTGTAAAATTAATTGTAGGATAGGATGAAAGCCTCCACCTGGGGAAGTAAAAAGACGGAATTTTTCAGGATAATATTGGCAAATTGATTTTTCTGAATTAACAAAGCATAGTAATTATGAATATATTTTGATATTAGTAGACACCTTTTCTGGGTGGCCTGAAGCTTCCCCATGATGGACCAAGAAAGCTGGGAAGTAGCAAAGAACTTACTGAGTGAAATCCTACCAAAGTTTGGGGTTCCAGATGGGATCTTGTCAGATTGAGGCCCACATTTTATAGCAAAAGTACAGGCCATTTCTACTCTCCTGGGGGTAAGATGGGATTTGTATACCCCTTGGAGACCTCAATCTAGTGGGAAGGTAGAAAGAATGAACCAATCTGTATTAAGCCAATTGGCTAAATGGTGTTAGGAAACTCCTGTAAAATGGATAGATGCATTGCCAATCGCTTTACTGAGAATTTGCAGCCCCTCAAGACTAAGAGAAAAAGTCCTTTTGAAATATTGTAAGGGACACCCTACTCAGTGAACCCAACGGGAAAGCTGATCAAACATACATGGAATACACATATGGAATAGCTGTTGTCTTTGATAAATACTTTCTCATTGTTCCATAGGTATATCCAGCAGAAAGCACCTGTGGCATTGGGTGCGCCTGTACCTCCCTTCTGCGCCTTCTGTGACCTCTGTGACTGCACCTCCCTTCTGACCTGCAGATCAAGTCTCTCTTTAGACCTGGAAGGACAAACCTTTGGCCCTGTAAGGTATTGTTGGTAACTAACACAGCTGTGAAACACGAGGGAGTCAATTCTGGGATCCACTGCACCAGATTAAATGAAAGTACAGAGGCTGGATAGAAATCAGAAGAGATCACTCCTTTAGCACAAAACCAGAAGAAAACTTAACGAACCGCACTTGGACTGAACTAGAATTTAATACAGAATTTAATGGTATTCAGGATGTATTACTATTGATTGTAGCATGAGTATTAGCCTGTTTTCTTTGTAGATACCTGCTTAAACATGCATTACAGTTACTGAAGTATTTGCCTCTTATATGGTATCGTAAGTTCACAGACTGTTAAATCAGGAGAATCCAGGGACGCAAAATGTACATTTTATGATGATCCAGAACACCATGTGGGTAGATGACAGGACCAATTGCTGGGTATGCAGACATTTCCTGGAACATTCAAATAAAGGGCTTCCTATATTAGGAATACTCCTTCTCAATAATATAATTTGGGACTACTTTGGGGAAAACACTTAATCTGAATGTTGATCAATCTCAAAGAATCAGGACTGAGTTAGAGGAGATTGGGAAACATATTATAGTCTTTATGTGAGGTACAGAAAAACAATACCTCTTAGAGATTTCAAGAAATTTGGACATGATTGATGTCATAGATTCTTGACTGATGTCCTGGATTCCTGATTGATGGACGTGGATTTAGAATTTGATTGTAATGGTCATATTAGCAGTTCTTGTATTTGTATGTTATGATGCAAGTGTGATAAGTGTTGTGTTGCAATCTCTAAAAGCATTTAGAAAACAGATGTATAGATGTATACAAGTAAGTTTGAAAGGGGGGGAATTGTTGTAATCACTTGAAAGGATGAATTCTGTCTGCAATTGCAAACTTAAAGATATAGAAATCCTTTCAGTTTTAGTTTGGTCTGCTCATAGAACTAAGATGAGTGGCTTGCAAAACACCTAATCATGAACTGTGGTCGCTACTCACCTGGCAGCTTAACTTCTGAAGCCCAAACAATTAGTTGTCTGCTTTAACACGTATCTTAAGACCGACTGATAAAGTGTCCTTTAGCTGAATGTTACTCAGTATAGACTAAAAGGATGATGTAATGCAATATGCAAATGTCTAACCAATTGGCTCTTTAGGGCGTGAACACAGTGATAAGATTTTGTGTATAACGCCTTTTACTTTTCTGCCTGGCACGCTGGCTTTATTCCAGCATCCAGACTTGCGCAACTCTGTAATAAAACAGTATCTCGTCGCCGTGTGCTAAATTTGGCTCATTTGTGTGCACACTGGGTAGAGAACCACGTCTTGGGACAACAGTTGTGGCACCCCAGATGGGACGCTGATAAGAGCCTTGTTGGTCCAGCTCACTGACCCAGCCGGGAGTGGAACCAACTGGATCCCAGTGCATCCCAACCTGTTGATCGGGGACTCCAGCGGTTCCTCTCCCTGGCTGAGCGGTAAGCGGCTCAAAAGTGCAATACTAAGGTCAAGATATTGTCTTGAATAACTGTGATTGTGATTGGTTTGCATAGTTGAACTTGGTGTTGGAGGTTTTTGAACTTGGTATTTGGTTTGCCTATCTGAGATCAGTATTTGGTTTGCATCTCTGAATTTGGTTGCATGCACTTGGTATTTGGAATAAGTTTCCAGGTAAGTCGGCTCCATTGAGGACCATGTTTGGAGAGACTTGCTGCACGTAGAGGTGAAGGAGTTGGCAAACTTGAGCTGAGTGTAGGCAGGCTCAGTATTTGCATATTTGTATTTGGTACCAAAAGAAATCCGTTTGGGGAATCCGTTCTTCTACTGAAATACCATCTTGCTCCTCCTTAAGATGCATCCTTACACATTAGAGTAAATTTGGGATGAAATAAAGTTTGAAATGATATTGTACTCAATTGTGCTTTTTGTATGAATTGGATAATGAGGAAAAAAGGTCTGAATATGGGATTCTAAGTTATAGCACTATGTTACAATTAATGTTGGAAGTTTCAAAAAGTGAGATGAAGTACAGTACTATATGTTAATTTGTTCTTATTGTTATGCAATAATTTTGAGAATTAAAAAAACACAACGAAACATAAGTTGTTAAACTCTGATTCGCATGGAATTTATGCTCTAGCAGGAGATATGAAAAAGCAAACTAAATGCTCTGGTGGTTGTGAAATTGGCATGGGGTGTATTTAAAAGCTTATAGAATATGACCTGATTCAGATCCAGAAAATGAAAATAATAGATTGATGTTTATTATGTTGTTAATTGACATCCATAAGAAATTGCAAAAAGTAGATGGGGCTGAAGGAATGACTGTTGTTCAATTCATAGAGCCATTTTGGTTGGAAGAAACCCTCAGAATCATTGAGTCCCAGCATAACCTGACTCTAGTACTAAACCACGTCCCTAAGAACATTGTGTATATGTCTTTTAAACCCCTTGAGGGATGGTGACTCTGCCACTGTCCTGGGCAGCCTGTTCCAATGTCTGGCAACCCTTTCTGTGAATAATTTTTTCCTAATATCCAATCTGAACCTCCCCTGGTGCAGCTTGAGACCATTTCCTCTTGTCTACTTCAGACCAACACCCTCCAATTAATTGCAATTAACTGGAATCGCACATAAATTGTACAACAGAAGGAATGAAATGGGAAAAAAAAAAAAAGAAGAAAGAAAAAAAAATAAAGAAAATAAGAAAGAAAAGGCCAAAAAAGAAACCTGTGCTGTGCAGCCCCAACTTAAACTCGAGGCCTGCGTTGTGCTGCACGAATCCCTTGGCTGCAGGATAAACTCGGCTCCCACTCCGTACTAGTGATTACACCACCTGTGTGGTCTTGCCTGTATCTAAACTGCAGTGAGAAGCTCTCTTGTGAAGATCTTTCAAGAACAGAGTTGTTTTCTTACAAAAGAGAAAGAAATTGGAAAGCCCACTGCTAAAGGGGCAAAGAAAGGGGGACCTTCCCCCCCCCCAGCAGATGTTCTGCTGCTAAAGAGCTGAAACGCTGAATGAAGAATACTGGGGGTGAATTTAGAGGCTTCCCCACCAGATCCCTGCTTCCAATAAAGCTGGGAAATGAAACTATAGATTTTTTTAAGAGGTACAGGAGCAACTTATTCTGTAGCAAGTAATTGTAAAGGACCTCAGTTTTAGTTCGGTCTGCTTATAAAATGAAGATAAGAGTGGCTTGCAAAACACCTAATCATGAACTGTGGTCACTACTGACCTGGCAGCTTAACTTCTGAAGCCCAAACAATTAGTTGAGTCTTGCTTTAACACCTATCTGAGGACTGTTGGATAAAGTGTCCTTTAGCTGAATGTTACTCAGTATAGACTAAAAGGATGATGTAATGCAATATGCAAATGTGTAACCGGTTGGCTCCTTAGGGTGTGAACATAGTGATAAGATTTTTTTATATAATGCCTTTTACTTTTCTTGCCGGCAAGCTGGCTTTATTTCAGCATACAGGCTTGCACAGCTCTGTAATAAAAGGCTATCTGGTCTCTGTGTGCTAAATTTGACTTGTATGCATATTGGTTAAAGAGCCATGTTTTGGGACAACAACCCTGCGAGAACATGAGGACACCCACCCCATGTGCTCCTTGCCTGGACACACAGCCAGCTTAGAGCCCCCCACTACAGGAAGAATTTGGGGTGCTCCCATCCTCCCCAGCCCTAGGCAGCAATGCTCACCCCAGGGTTGGCACTGCCCATCTGGGCACCAGGAGGACATGTCCCTGTCCTCACACATTGGCAGCCCTCGGGTGCAGGGTGTTCGGGACCAGCACAGGCAGGGCGAGTATCACCTCCCCCTGCACCACAGCAGGGGACCAGCTATGACGCAAGTGGGGAGGGAAGGAGAGATGTTTTCTTCAGGCTTGTTTTGTTCTGGGGTTTTGGGGTTTTCTGTTTATTTCCTCCAGGCCAGTTTTAGCTCTGTTTACACCACAGTGGTCTGGCACCGTGTTCAGTGAGAGCTTCTCTGCTCCAGCGATGGCATCTCACCCTGAGAGCATCACTGCAGACAGTGGGAGATGGAACAACTGCCCCTTCTCTGGGGAGCATCCTTGGTCCCACCAGGCAGTGTGTCAGGACCCTTGAGACACCACCAACCCCCCAGGTATTTTTAGGTGCCCCAACTCTCAGCAGTGGTTTTGGGACTGGCCTCAAAACCGTGAGAGCTCCTAGAAACACTATGCCTCCCAGTTTCAAATGAATGATGGCAAGGTGCTGGCACTGGGAAGCTCTGGCCAGCCCTGTTTGGGGCAACACAGCACCAGGACATTTCCCTGCCAGGCTGTGGTGACCCTGGTGGCCCTTGCAGAGATGTGCCCAGGAGCCGGCAGAGGTGGGTGGAAAACCCTGTCCCATCATCCAGCCAAGAGCAGGAGGGTCGGGCTAGCTCCTGTCCCAAAATCAGATGGGTTGTTCTAACCCTCTGTGTCCGCACTGGGATCACACTCACCTGCAGGGCCTCGCAGACCTGCTCCACGCTCAGCGTGTCCTTGATGAACTTGACACAGAGCTGGAAGGCAAATGGGGAGAGAGTGAGCAGAGCAGGGACCCAGTCCTGTCATCCCCCTTCACGAAGACTCTCAGCATTCCCTGAACCCCCAGGACATGGGGTGGAGGCACCTCCAGTCCCCCAGAAATTTGTAAGACAGTTACAGTCTGTGGGTTGAGAGTTCACAGCATAGCATGTGGGCAGGAAGCCTGGGCACTGGTTCAGCCACGAAGCAAGCATGATGTGACCAAACCCCAGCTGACCTCACAGCCCCAGGAGGGCTCACATAATTCTGGCCACAGTCACCAGCCATGTCCTGTAATGGGGTCAGCCCCGGTGCCAGCTGCAGTGCACTTGGGACCCCAGTTTTGCCCAGCCCTGCCTGCCATCTGCTCTCTGCCTGTGACTGCCGGGGGACCAACGTGTCCAGCTGCAGCCCAAACGTGGGAGATGCAGGTGGGATGCAGCCCAATAGGCACATCTGTTGCGGAGCAGGACCTCTATTCTGCCCATCTCAGCTGCCTACCATGCAAAAAGGTCACAGCCCCTGGGGAAGCCCAAGGGGATGTGACATGCAGGGAGAAGCTGTCAGCTGGAGCAGAAGGGCCCTGAGTCACTGGCAGGAGGGACACGAGGTCACCCTGCAGCTGCCACAGAGCCACGGGATTCCCCCGCTGTTCTTGGACAGCCCCTTTCCCCCCGCCACCCCTCCTCTATGGTTCTCCCCACTGCAAGTCCTCCCCCGAGAATGCATTTGCTGGATGGTGGGGTGGGACTTCTGTGGCCAGAGCACTGGGTTTCCTATATGCAACACTCCTTATGTTCTTTCCATGCCCAGACAGCTGTTTGACAGCCCCGTGACACATCTGGGGTTTAGCTGAATTTGTCCTAAACGGGTGATAGGGCAGGTCCTGTCCTGCCACCCTGGTGCATGACAGCTCGTGGTTCCTCAGCTCCTCAGAGAGGTCCTTCCCTGGCACAGCGAGGAGGGAGGGGAAATCCAAGCATGAGATGACGGGTCACGCGATCAGCCGAGCTGTGATTCAGGAATCACTCTGATGACGTGGCCCAGTCACCCTCCCGAGCGCTGAGCTGCTCCAGCTCCCTGCCTCCTTCTCCTCCAGTCCTCCTTTTTCTCCCTGCTGCCTTCCCAAAACGCATCCCCTTGGCAGCACACAGCTGGGATGCTGAGTGCTCCCCAGGACCAGGGCTTTCCCTAAGGCATCATCCTGCCAGGTGACCAGAGGACACGGGTGATGGCATCGGGGCTTTCCTGCTGCTCTTTGCCTACAGGAGACATAAGACCCCATGTCCTTCCCTGGGATTCCCCAGCCCATATGGGGCTCTCAGATGGTGCTGCACCCCCTCAAGGGGGATCCCACTGGAAAGACCCTCTGGGATCAAGAAGCAGGGGCTGAGCCTGTGATGGACCTGGGTGATGCACCACGCTGCTGTCCTCAGAGCCACCTCCAACCACCAGTCATGTAGGGACCATCTTGGGGTGCTCCTCAGCATAGGGCCAGTTGGTGAGCACCCCTAATCTAAACAGGGCCATACCTTGCACAGGTCCTGCAGGCCATACTCCACTGATGAGGTCAGCACCTCCAGCACCTGCAGGCAAGCGAGACTTGTGAGCATCATGGACAAGCATGGCAGCCTGGGGGCCAAGGGCAAGTGTCCTCCTGCCTCTGTGGGAGCTCCCAAGTGGGGCATTATGGGGGGAAGGAAGGGGCTGCCGCATGAGGGTGCATGAAGGTGTCCTGCTCTGCTGTCCCCGTTCCCAGCATCCATGGTGTGCACAGCCAGCTGTCCCAAGGCTGGGGCAAATGTGTGGGACAAGGCGCTGTAGACTGTGCTGGGCTGAGACCCCACACACTCATTGCACCGTTAGCCAACCAGAAAGCATCTTGCAGAGAATCCCCTCCACCTTTGGCACCCCAGGAGCTGCAAAACACCCCCTACACCCACATCCCTACCTGGTCCCTCCCATACCCACAATCCTGTCCCCACTCACGATCTGGCTGTTGAGGTTGATACTGTTGGTGTAGAGGAACTCGATGACAGCCAGGAAGACCTCAGGCTGCACGTTGCCCAGAATGAAGGGGCCCTGGGACGGGATGTTACTGGTAGAGTCCTTGCTGCCTGTCAGCCCCTGGCTGAGCATCCCCCGAAAAGCCTGGCAGCGGCACGCCAGCACACAGCGGTGCGCAGACACCTTCTGCTGCTCCCGGCCCACCACGAACGTCACGTCACTGTGGGGGAGAGGGGACAGTGAGGGATGGTGTGCCCTGGGGCTGGGACAGGGCACACAGGCAGGGACTACTTAGGTGTCCATCACAGCAAAGCAGTGCCAGCAGTGGGTCCTCTGAAAGACACAGACAGCCATTGGTGCTGGCACAGAGCAGGGCAGGGAAAGGCCTTGGACAGCTGGAGAAAGTGGCTTTCTCTTTTGGTACAGAAAAGTCAGGGAAAGCGTGGCTGCCACCAGGTTCAGCCTCCTTGACTCACAGGCACTGACTCATAGGCTTAAGGACATGATGCGTCTGGCATCACTGCCTGCAAGGCTGGCACTGATCCTCTCTGCACCTATGGAACAGGTCAGCCTGCAATGCACACTGGAGCACTGGTCTCCCACAGCCACCCCATCACAGTTCCTCAGCCCC
This sequence comes from Nesoenas mayeri, assembly GCF_963082525.1. NCBI lineage: Eukaryota > Metazoa > Chordata > Aves > Columbiformes > Columbidae > Nesoenas > Nesoenas mayeri. The sequence continues at coordinate 32,101,193 of NC_137554.1, read as the reverse complement.
ATGGCCCCGAGAAAGGGAGGCAGGATCAGGGGAAAGGGAGCAGGCAAAGAGCAGGGACTCTCCAGCTCACGTGTGCTGTGCAGCCATGGCCCCTCCAGCCCCTCATCCCCTCCTCCTCTCTTCCCCCATCCCAGCAGGGCAGTGAGCAGAAGACATGCCACCCAAATCCTAGCTGCCACAAAGCTGTGCACAAACCCACCACTCAGCCCTCAGAGTGTCCAACAGACGATGTGCCCACCAGAGGGAAAAGCACCAAGGCCATCCCACATGTGTATCAGGATACACCCAGCTAGGCTGTGCTGGGCAGTGTGAGCAGAGTCCAATAGATTCTCCGTGACTGGTACTACAAGGAAGAATAAAATGAACTGCTCCATAGCTATGGCCCACAGGCCAAGTGGGGCAAGCAGGGTGCAGGCTGCAGTTATGGGATGCAAGGGCTGGCATGCAGTCTGCAAGGACGCAGAATGGATGTGGGATGAAGGCTGCAGGATGTGGGATGCAGAACGAAGGATGCAAGATGTGGAGGCAGATTGCAGGATGTAGAATGAAGACTTGCCAGAGGAAGAATGCAAGATGAAGCTGATGGATGCAGAGTGCACATTTCAGGTTGCAGGATGAAGGTTGCTCAATGTGGGCTGAGGGATGCAGGACAAAGGGTGTGGGACACATGCTATGAGCAGCAGGATGTGGTCTGGCGATGGCCAGGCTCTGACAGATGCTTCCTCAGTGCCTGGAGCTGTGACTGGGCAGTTTTCAGTGGGATTTCTCTTCTGAGTGGCCAAAATTTCAGCACAGTTGGGGATTTCCTCAGAGAGCATTGACATTTGTGTCAGGCCTCAGCATTAAGAGTGAGAAGAGGACCACACAGCCACCCAGCTGCCAGGTAGAAGGTGCTGTATAGGCAGAGGGTAGCTGAGGTAACAGCTCCACATGCCTCCATGAGAAGGTGTCAGGGATACTGTGCACAGCAAGCAGGGCCAGCTGGGCTGCCACCTTCCCTCCAGGGTGCAGGGATGCTGGAGATGTTGAAAGGAAGCATGGGTGAAGCTGGGGTGGAAAGGAGATGAGCACAGTTGGCTGCCCCTGGGGAGCACAGCAGCTGCAATACCCCAACTCCTTGCAAGGGCAGGAGCCCCAGCACAGGATTTAGCTTGGGACACCACCCTGCTCCAGTGGCACGACACCTGGGACAAAAAGGGTCAACGTGCACAAAGGGACCTTCCCTCCTCCAGAGAGGTGGTGGCCACCCCAGGGGGATGCACCGGTGTGGCCCTGGGCTCTCTCTGCAGTGCAGAGGTGGGGGGAGTGTTGCAGAAGCCATGCGGGGTGCCCTGGGGTGTGCGCTCACCCTGCCGGTCCTGGCAGCTGCCCAAGGCTCCCCGCATTGCCCGCTGTCCCTAAACCCTCCTGGCAGTGCTCGGGGCCATGGGAACGCAGCAGGAAGAGGGTGCTGGGGTCTTTGGCACGGTGGGGGTGCATGGCAGCCCTCTCCCGGCCCCTCACCTGAACTGGGGGTTGTTGACCAGGGTGCGGAGCGCAGCGGTGAAGGCGGCCGCTTCGCCCTGCAGCTGCGCCGAGCAGGGTTCGGCCATGGGCTGCCTCGGGGCGGGCGGTGGAGGAAGGCGGCGCAGGCAGGCGGGAGGCTGGCCGGCGTGGGGAGGCCGCGGGGAGGAGGCCGCCGCGCCGTACGACATGGCTCATTGCTAGGGAAACCTGGCAGGCAGCGCCAGGGGCTGCTGGGGAGGCAGCCGGAGGTAGAGCAGGGACGGCGATCTGGGAAGCACACCCTTGCTGCTGGGATGGCTCATTCTGGGCATTTGCTGGATAGGAACCGAACAGGGAGGCAGGCCTGCATCTCAGTTCAATTGGTATCACCCTGCCACAGCTCACAGCACACCCCCGGCACGGGAATCTGTCCCCCCACCCCGTGGCATTGCTCCAGAGGCAGATAGGGCTAAAGGGATGCAGACAGCTAGGATTTTAGAAAAAGCAGCACATGCACAGGTTAAATGCACAAAGATTACCCCCACCTCCACGTGTACAGCCCCCATAGAAAGCCATTGGGCATCGTTTGGTCCCCAGCCCCAGCAGTGGAGCAAACTCAAGCCCATCAGGGTGATCTGTCCCCTGAAATGGCAAAAGCCATCTCTCCTGCCAGTGCTCCAGGCCAGAGCCCTGCAGCTCTCACGTCTACTTAGGGCTCAAGCAATTGCAGGCAGAAAAAAACTATAACCAGCCTCTCCCAAGCCCGAATCAAATGCTGTGCCAGGAGATGCCTGGTCCCCTTTCTCCCAAGCTTGGCTGGCCCCAAGCAGGGAGGGTGCCCGTGGAGGGAACCGCCTTTGCTTGTGTCATCGTTTAACCCACACAAAACCAGCATAGCTTGTTAAAAATGGTGGGAGGGAGAGGGAGGAGCAGGACCTGCAGCCTACAGCAGCTCCCGAGGGAGCAGGGTCCAGCTGCCGGCAGGCTTGGCAGCACCAGTCAGCAGCAGGCTATAAATACCTCTGACGGGAGATAGAAACAAAAGCCGTCTCCACTTTCCTCAAATAGCTCAGCAGCCAGCCCAGACAAAGGCACATTGACAGGGTGGCCAAGGCGTACCAGCTGGGCTGGGCGCCACCAGCAGAGAGAAACCCCTTTCGGGGCTGGGATCCCCCAGCAAAGCTGCCCTTGGGTCAGGGCACTGCAGCAGGAGGGGCCCCAGCCCATAGCAAGGCTGTGCTCAATGGGTACCAGGCCTCTCACGCTCCCCCTTTGTCCTGAGAGAGGTGATGTAGGGCAATAAGCACCCAAAGGATGCAAACCTTTGGGTAAAAATCAAGCCCTTTGGGGTCCCAGCCCTACTGCAGCCCAGAGCTGGGGTGTAAAGGGGTAAGCCCAAAGGCTTTTCTCTACCCCTTGCTCTTCCTTTGCACATTTGACACTCACAAGTGCTTTTTTGGGGGCTGACAAGAGGGAGTAGCTGAACTTGGAGGGCACATGCACAGTCCTCCCATATCCCCATGCTGGCTGCAGTCCCAGTCACAGCTGGAAATGTGAACAGAGCAGGGGTGAATGGAGAACAGGGCTGTTCAGGGACCAGGAAACAAGGAGTTACAGGAGCTGCGCCCCAGAGCAGCTCTGAAGAGCTTCAGTGTCACATAGCAACATTTCAGGAGCACAACAGGCTTTGCCCTGCTCACTGAGACCTGCAGGACCAAGGCTGGTCCTGGGCAGCTGGGACACATTGGCCAGAGACAAGTCTCCTGGGTTACCCCAGCCAGGCAAGAGTGGGGCTAGGGGTAAGTGTGGGACCAGATGCAGGCAGGATGGCTGGGGAGGCTGAAGGGGAAAGAGGTGCTTGCCTGAGGGGAAAGGCTGGATGAACCACACATGGCTGTGCTGGTTCAGCCTCAGTTGGCCAAGGCTGCTGGGGAGAGGCAAAGGCAGTTGCTACAGTCCCTGCAGCACCTCTGCATCCAGCCCTGCAGGGATGCATGTGCCAGGAGGTGTGGGATTTGCAGAGGACAGAAAGGCCTCCCTGACACTCAGAGCCATATCTCCCTTCTAGGCCACCCATATGGCTGAGCAGCTGTCCCCAGAGACAGCCCAGGTGATGGCTGCAGATTGCACTGAAGCCCCTCCACTCCGGGCCACTCGCCGTGGGTCCCAGCCCACAGTCCCAGCCAGGGGCACTGAAGAAGGCAAGCCACCCTTTCTGGCCTCCCGCCGCAGCTCCATCCTCAGCACCCTCCCGGCACCCCTGGCCAGCCGCCGCAGCTCACTGGGGGCAGCCCCGGGGGGCAGGCGCCCCTCCATTGGGCCCTGGATGCTCCACAGCCGCGTGAGCTTCTCTGGGCTCCCCCTTTTCCAGCCCATCCTCAAGACCCGCCTTGAAAACACTTACAGGATGCGGCCAGATGAAGGCTGCAAGTTTGATGCCAGGCGCGTGCAGCAGGTGCTGGACACGGTCCTGGCCAGCACCCTGGGGACCACAGTCTACAGCCCCCAGGGCAGTGCCCTGCTAGCCCAGAGCCTGGCCGAGGGGCTGCGGGGCCGGGTGAAGGAGGTGGTGCCACCCCGCTACAAGCTGGTCTGCCAGGTCCTGCTGGGCCAGAGGGGCCAGCAGAGCCTGCTGGTGGCCAGCCGAGCACTGTGGGACCCCGAGACCGACAACTTTGCCTCCACCACCTTCTCCAATGCTTCCCTCTTTGCTGTGGCCACAGTGCATGGGGTCTACTTCGAGTAGCACCTGCACCTCCTTCCAGCCAGCCTTCTAGGTCTGCAGGGGGAGAGCAGCTGAAATAAAGAGGTTTGCTCCAGCTGTGGCTCATACCTGGAGTTTTCAGCCATGGTATGTGCAAGGAGCAAGACAGATGCACTTTGGTGCCCTGATGCTCACTACAGCTATAGCCTGAGTTCACACCCGCACTGGAGCTTCCACTACCATGGTTTCCAAAGAGACCCGGTCTGCAGCAGACACAACCCCAAAAGGCTGCTTTACCCTGGAGCAGGCAGCTGCCCGAGGCCAAGCTACAGGCAAGCAGCCCAGCCTGCTTCCCACAGCACAAGCTGCTCCCAGGCAGATTGATTACAGCAGCATCAAGGAAGATGACAGATCACCTTCAAAGCAAGCTCAGGGAGCAGATCAAGTCCCTCCTCTTTCCTGGCTTCATTCCCAGGTCCTATCCCATCACACCAGGTGTCATAGTGCAAGGACCCAGGCAAACCACCCAGCTCATGGGCCACAGCCCCTGCCTTCTCCCACTCAGCAGAAGCAAGAGAGCAGCTGGGTTTGGTCCAAGTGCAGAGACACTTGAGCCTGAGAGTTTGGCAGCAGTAATGAGAAGCTGAGACAGCTCCAGGGCTCCACAGGCATCAATAAGAACTAATTCTGCCCTTCCTGCCAGCCCCAGAAAGGGCAGTGGAGGAAGCACATGGGTTCTTCAGCCCCATCCTGCCTCCCTGACCTTGTCCCCCAGCAACAGCCAGCACTAAGAGGGCTCTTGCCTGACAGGCACAAGCATCCCCAGAGCAAGGATGAAGATGAAGCTGACCAATGCCCCAGTTCCAAGCAAGGTGGACAAAGTTTGCCCTTACACAAAACTTTTTTATTGAGGTGAGTCAGGGACAGGGGAGCTGCACATGAACAGACCAACAGGAAAATAAATAATTCCATATAAATAAGATACATAAATAGTCCCACATGGCAGAGATTGCCTAGAAAGAGGAAACCTCCCCAGGTCCCAGCGAGACAAGGGCTTCTCCAGGCAAGCCCTCAGGTCCCATTCCCACCCACCGCCCCATTATCAAACCTCAAGTTGTACCAGACAATTCACAATTTTGTAGCAGAAAGGTCACAGCTGGGCCCAGCACAGCCCCCTCCTTAGTGTAGCCATGGTAGAAGGGCAGTCCACAGCCCCTGGCAGGGCAGGCAGCACCCTTCACCCCGTCAACCCCTGGCAAGGGGTTTTTTCTACCCCACAGCAGCCAAACTTTGAGGTCAAGGCTGTGCTGGTCCTCACCAAGCCACAAAAAGGGTCTGTGCCACCAGTGCATCACCCTCATCAGGACAATCTGAGCCCTTGCTGCAGGCAGCTGCCAGCCAGGAGCACCAGCCCACAAATGAGGCACAGGCAGCCCCAAACCTGGCTGCAGGGTACTCACCCACCACCTCCCTGTGACCCCCCCAGTCCACCCCACCAAGACCAGCACCACCAGAGCCGGAGCTGCTAGTGGGAAGACAGCAATTGCCCAGAGCCAGGGAGCAACAAGGACATCCAGACCTGCTGCTGTAACCACATCCACATGTTTTAGTCCAGAGTCCATCCAGCTGAGCACCAGGATAAAGGGTGCCCAGGTGGGCAGCCAGCACCACAACATACCTCCCATCCTGTGGGAGGGCAGGGGAGACCTCTGCATCCAGAGAAGACCCCCTGAGGTCCCATACTAGGCCTCAGCCTGTTCCTGGAGGAGCTTGAGGATGTATCTGAGGCGGTGGTGGAGCTCTGGAGAGCAGCCTAGCTCCTGGATGCTGCACAGCTTGTAAGTGTAGGAGTTGCGTTCCCGGTTGATGTAGGTGACAAGGCAGGAGTGGTCAGGCTTGCTAATGATCACCTTTGTATGGTCATTGTAGAAGTTCACCTAGGAGACAGATTGGGCTTGGTTTAACCCACACTTCCCACCGTATGCTGGGAGCTGGGAGGGAACCATGCTTCCTGCCTCAACCCGTTCCTCCTCCCTGACCTGCCCGGGAGCATCCCTGCTCCATCCCCCTTGGCAGGAATGTGCCAGCACCAGTCTCAGCACCAGGGCACATGGAAGTGTCTGACTGAAGCATCATGGCCCCCATGGGCTAGACAAGCTGTGACCAGCAGCCCCAGGCACCGCAGCAGCATCTTACCCCCCCAACTGTTTCTACAGCTGGACCACCATAGGGGTCCGGGCATCTCCACTGTGCCCCACACATACCTGGAGGGTGCCACTGCTGAACAGCATGAGCAAGGCTTGGTCAGTCTTAAACCACTGCAGGAGGAGTAGGGCTGGCTGTCCGAGGTCATCTATGCTGGGCAAGTCACCTCCCTTGGAGAGAAAGGTCTGTGTAAGCCACTGGGGAGCACTATCACCAGCACGCACATAGCCAAATCTGGACACATCCTCACCGGGGTCCCTGCTCCCAGAACACAACTCTATGGGTGTCCACCTGGCCACAGCCTGTGAGCAGGGAGTCACACAATCCCAAGCAGTGTGGTCAAACTGTGACTCAACATCCAGCCTACCCATGATCCCAGCCCATCCCAGGGCCACACCACCCACCTTCATGAGATGCTGCTCCATGTAGGATGCAAAGTAGCGCAAGACACTCATCTGTCCCTGCAACTGCTCGGGGATGGCGGCCACAGAGAACACAAGGTGCTTGCTGTTTGTTTGGTTGTAATGCACAGTCCTGGGAGGAAAGAGACAATGAGCTTTGGGGCCATCCAGCACCAAATCTACTCCTGGTACAGCCTCCCCCCTACCCCTTCCCACCCAAGGAGCTTCCCCAGAGACACCAGCCACTTCCCCACTGCTTACCTGTGGTTGGGGGAAAGTATCATGTGTGTGCCGTTGTTGAAGAGGACACCAATGCTGCGGTTGGAGAGCTGGTAGCCAAAGCCATATTTGTTGGAGTAATCCACCCACTTGCTCACCCAAACAAAGTGTTCATGACGGGCCAGGGAAGCTGGGTTTTTCTCCGCTGATGGAGAGGAGAGAAGGTGAGCAGAGTAGGCAGCCACCCTGCCCACATCACTGCCCCAAGTGGGAGCAGACCCCCTGCCCCACAACAGGCTCTGGCAGCATTTAAGGTGTCCCAAATAGCAACTGCGCCTTCATCCCATTAGGAAGGGGGTGCGGTACACAGCATCATGTCCCATCCCAGAGCAGTCTGACCAGTTTACCTGGGGGCATGGAGGAGAGGCAGGTCTGCAGGAGCCGGACAGCCGACTCGATGATGGCAGAGGTGGTGATGCAGTCTTCAAAGGCTGTGGAGAGAAGATGAGAAGATGACAGGCTGAGTCAGGTGGACCCGCTATCAGCCAGGGCAAGACAGGAAGCTTGGGGCAGGCTGGGGTGGTCTGGCCAGGTATTGCTCACCCTCACAGCTGCTGGCCATCGTCCCCCGGATGGAGGGGGACACAGACTTGTGAGATGTCTCCTCCATCACTGTCTCCACAGGGCTGGAGCTGGCACTGTGGCACGATACACGGGTGGCCTGAAGAGAGACCTGGCTTTAGTGTCATCCCACCTGCTCCCCCAGAACAGGGTGCACATGGGCTCAGTGATGTTCTCACCTCATTCCCTTCCACGGTTTTATAACTCATCTGCCTGCAGATCGAGGTCTTCATCAGCCCAGTGACCAGCTTGGAGATGTCATCCTTGTCCTCCAAAGAGCCTTTCTTGGCTGAGAAGAGAGCAAGCGATGAACACACCACTGACCACAGGGGATGGAGACATCTGGGCCACCCCTCCCAGTAGCTCAGCTCTCCCTCATCTGCTCCCATGCCCCCAGTGAGCAGAGCAGACAGTCAGGCCCTGCCCGCGTGAGGATGGTGTCAGGCAGCTGCCTCCCACTTTCACTTCCCAGTTCTCATGTGACATTGGGCTTCCAAGAGGAACTGCCCCTGTGGGTTGCAGCACAGCATCCGCTCTCCAGGCACACACCCATGCCAGGCCACCAGCACCAGGAGGACAAATGCAAGCCCAGCTTGTGCTGGCCTTGGGTAGGGGGCTCATGGAAACCCATCAGGAGGCATCTCCAGGAGGTGAGACCCATTTCTCCCTGGAGGAAGGGTCACTTAGAGGCTCCTGGTTAAGTGCATGGACTCACCCTTAGGTTTCTTCTTCCTGAAGAGTGTCTTGGTGACTTTAGCAAACAGACTCTTTGCTGGGTTGGGGGGACTCAGCTCTGGAGCCATCACACAGCTGCTGGGAGGGAGCTTCTCAGGCGTGTAGCCCTGCAGAGAGGTCAAGGCAGAGGTTTGGTATCCATAGTCCACATGTTCCAGGCAGAGCAGCTGCCCTGGGACAACCACAGTCAGAGCCCTCCTGACAGCTGGCTTGCGTTTCCATCAAGCCTTGGTCCCACAACTGGCATCAATATGAGAAACAGCAGGACATTAGCTCCTCCCTTTGACAGACAGGACCATGCACAACCCAAAAAGCCTCATCCCACCCAGAGAAAAGTCAAGGCCAGACTCCTGCCCACTGACCTTGAAGAACTCATGGTCCAAGATCTCCTCGAGGGTGAGACGATCCTGGGGGTTGCGTCTGAGGATGCCAGCAATGAGGTGCTTGGCAGGCAAGGAGAGGAAGGCAGGGAGGGTGTACTCCACCTGCTTGATACACCTGTAGGTCTCCTTGAGGTCAGAGGTCTCGAAGGGAGGGTTCCCACACAGCAGGGTGTACCTGGGAGAGGACACACATGCCACTGTCACATGCCCACCAGGTTTGTGACTCAGCAGCACTTAGAGCAAGGAAGTTATTGGTATTTGGCCGGCCACACCTGGCTGGGAGCACCGCTTCCAGCCCGGGCAGCCGCGCTCACATCCGGCCACGCTTCCTCCTAGCAACTGTTTAGAGCAACAGGCGAGGAACCCTGGGGAAGGGCTGGCAGAAGGTCACCCTGTTGCCACCGCTCCCACCCCCCGCACGGCTGCTGGGGCACACAGCAGCACAGGAAACTTGCTGGCAGCAGCCCTGAGAGAGGCTGGACGCGCCGAAGCAGCACAGCGATTGGTCCCATGCAAAGAGAGCAGCAGCTGCCACCAGCCACCGAGATTTTCCGTTGTTTATCAGGTTCACAGGGCAGTCGAGCCTGCTTTGAACCAGAGCTGAGCGCAGCATGAGAGTGCCTGCCCTTCACAGTTTCCACTCATGCAGCCCCCAAACAGCATCCCAGGATGGCTGCAGCACCCAGCCCATGGCAGGGCTGGGCAGGATCCAGCCGCTCGCTCCCCTCCCCCAGCCTTTTGTAAACCACCGCAAAGCCACCAGGCAAAGCACAAGAGGACTTCCTCATCAGGGCTGCTCCCCCCACCCCACACAGGCAGGGCTGCCCAGACCCCTCCCCACCCAGCAGCACAGACTTACATGACACAGCCCAGAGACCACACATCCGATTCCGGCCCATGGCCCTGCCTCAGCAACACTTCTGGAGCCAAGTAGTTGGGGGTCCCACATATTGTTCTGTGGGGCAGAGTGCCAGGTCAGTGCATGCTCTGCATCCCCTTGCAGACAACCCTCCCCTGTTCAAACCCTGGGATTTAGCTTGCAGCCCATCCTCCCTCTCCCTGTTTTGCTCTTTGTAGCCCAAAGCCCCCTCAATCTACAAGAAGCCCCATAGAGACTCACCACCCCCACCTCCTCCCAGAGATCAGGAGCAGCTGCTGCTCCTGTGGAGCTGTTGGGAAGAGCTTGTCCTGGAGCTGAGGGGGAACAGAGCCTTTGTGTCCCAGTCCATGCAGCCGGCAAGGGCAGCCGGGCAGGCACAATAGCAATAGTCAGCACATTGTTCCCCCTGACGGCTGCGAATTCACTCCTGAAGGAGCCACAAAGGCCCCAGCCCACTCTCCTTGTCTGCAGCTGGGGCAAGAATCACTTCCCCCACCCCAGGAAGGTGCCCTAAGGCTTCCCCAGGACATGAGAGACCACTCATCCCTCTCACCCACCCAGGAAGCCACAGAAGGAAGAGGAAGAATGAAACCTCAGAGGCCTCTGGAATAGGGAAACCTCAGACTTACTTTTTCTTCTGGTCAGAGATATCCTGGCAAGCAGCTAGCCCAAAGTCCCCCACTTTCAGCTCCATGTTTTCATTGATGAAGAAGTTGCCTGCAAGCCAAGGGAGATGTGTCACCACAAGTCCCCCTGGGGCAGATCGCTCCCCACACAGCACCCTGCCACAACCATGGCACTCACCGAGCTTGAGGTCTCTGTGCAGGATGCCCTTGAGGTGAAGGTATTTCAATCCTGAGATGATCTGTTTGAGGTAATAGCGTACTTCTGGTTCCAGCAGAGTATGGCGGGCCTTCCAGATGTGGGCCAGGGACTGCAGAGGGAGAGAAGACAGCTTGGTGATGGCAGGCAGAGAGAACAGACAACCCTGCTGAGCAGGCAGGGGGCAGCCAGGGTCAAAGCCAGTTCTTCCAGAAGTTACACATCCACAAATAATCCTTCTTTCACAGCCATGACCTCAGCAGACTCCCCATACAAGGCCAACACTGCTCCAAAGCCAGGGGAACCACTGGATTTATGGTGGCCCCACCAGGAGCTAATCTGAGCAGGCAGCCCAAGTAGGACAGGCAATCAGCAGTGTCCACAGTGTCATGCAAAACCAAAGGGGTTATGGCTGAGCTCAGAAGGTGTGACACAGCAGGTAGCAAGGTAGCCCAGGAGAGTATGCTAAGAAAGAACCTCAGATAAGGCCAGCTCCAACCAGCCACAGCTCTGTTTGGGGCATCCTTCGGCAGGGAGGCCATACCAGCGCTCACCTTCCTACTACAGTGCTCCAGGAAGATGTAGATGCTCTCCATGTCCTCAAAGTAGTGGGAGAACTTGACAATGTGCTTGTGGTGCAAGTCCCGGTGCAGCTCGATCTCGTTGGTGATCTGAAAGGGAACAGTCGTCCCAGGTGAGCACAGGGCCCCTGCTGCACTCCTCCAGCCCAGCACCCTGTCAGCCCCAACAGCACCCACCTTCTCCCGCTGGTGGGGTTTAGCCACCCGGCTGTGAGGAATGACCTTCACAGCATAGGTTTTGTTGCTGGAGAGGTCTGTCATTTCATAGCATCGTGCAAACCCACCCTGTAAGGAAAGAGGTGGTTATGGATGAGTGAGACACAGCTCTTTGTCCCTGCCTGCTGACGAGCCTCCTCCTCCATCCCTTGCAGCACAGCTTGGTGAGCGTCACACACTCCCTCCTGCTGCGTCGCCCACTAAGATCTGAACTATGATGCTCCGAACAAGTGATTTTCTTCCCCCAGTTCCTGTAAAACCTCCAGGGCATTTTTCCTCCCACCATGGCCAGACTCTGCACCTTTCCACACAACAGTTCAGCCTGGAAAGTCCTGCACAGGGCAGGGAACCCAGCAACAGAAGGCCTCGGAAAGGCAGCCCCATGGAGACAGGTTTTTCCTGCCATGATGTCAGCTTCCAATCTGCACACTCAGCCGCCGAGCCCGCCCGGGCCGGGCTGGGAACCGGCACCCACCTCCTACACACGCCGCTGGCAGCGGGAGGAAAAGTTGCGTGCAGCGAACCGGCGCAGGCCGGCACCCCTGGGAACCGGGGCACCCGCCGGCCCACGCACACCCCGCGGGGCGCCCCGAAACCGATGCGACTCCGATAGCCGGCGAGGCACGCAGCCAGCCCGGGTGATTCACCGCTTCAAGCGCTGCTGCGGGCCCGCCAGGAGAGGCGGGGAAGGTGGGGGCGGCGTGCGGCAACCGAGGGGCCGCATCCAGCCCCAGGCATCCCAAGGGGAGGATATCGAGCAGACGCGCAGCCCCCCGCCCCTACCCGGGCCGTGGCTCCCGGCTCCCAGCCCCGCTCAACCCGGCACGTCCCGGCCAGCGCCCCCCTGACCCCCCCGTACCTTTCCCAGCAGGCGCCCCTTGCAATAGGAGCGGCCGGAGATGGGGTCGGTGATGATGCGGGTGGTCTCGGCCGCGCGGGGCGCGGGCGGCGGGGCGGGCGCGGGCTGTGCGGGGAGGCAGGCGGCGGGGAACGGGGGGAAGAGGCCGGCGGGCTCCATGGCGGGCGCGGGAGAAGGAGGCGGCTCCGCAGGGCTGCTCCGCCACCGCCGGGCCCCGCGCACGTGGCCCCGCCGCCGCGAGCTGCTGCTGCCGCCCCGGGAATCCCGCCGGCTTTATCAATGGGCGCGCTGACGTCATCCGCGGAGCCCCGCCCCCGGGCGGCCCCGCGCTGCCCTTAAAGCGGCCGCCGCACGGTGGAGAGTGAGGCGCGGTCCTATGTATCTACCGGCACCCCGCGGCCGGCGGTGACCCGGGGTCCAGCTATGGCCCTGCTGCCTCCCCTGCACAGTCCCCCCCAAGACACATACAGTCCCCCCTGGACACATGGACCCCCAAGAGATCCATGACCCCCTAGACACAGGGATCCCCATGAGGCAGGCAACTCCCCTAGACACAGTGATCCCTTATAGATACACTGAGATCCCACAGACATGCAGACACCCCTCCTCAGCTCCCTCCCGGGGCACACAGAGCCCCCTCCCCATACATATCTGTAAATACACACCCACCACAGCCACTCACAGGACACCTCCCCTCATAGGGGTGACCAGATTGTGTCACACGACCCCCTGGGGACCCGGTACTGCTTACCTACATCCCACGGCAAGGTTGTGACCAGAATGGAATTTCAAAGCCAATGTGTTTGCTGGTCCCTCCATGCCAAACCTGGATGTGGGCAGGTACCCCCCTGGGCTCCTTCTCTCTGTGCCAGGGTGCAGGAACAGGGCGCTCACAGCCCACCCAGGTGTGGTGCTGGGACGTAGGGGACAGTGGAAGATGCAGGTGGGCTCCCTGGCTGGGCTTTCCCCTGGGTGGGTGCCCCTTGGCCACCCTTTGCACCAGCTGCAGCCCAGCCCTGTGTCTCAGTGGCCCTCAAACAGCCCCAAGAGATCAGTCCCCTATGGCTGCCCACGGTGGCCAGTCCAGGACTGGGGACCTGCAGGACTGTTCCACTGGGGTGTCCATCTTTGCCCCTCAGCACCTGGGCACCCCGTCCTGGGCTCCCTGGGGGCTCTGGCGGTGCAGGGTGGGGGTGCAAGGTAGCGGTGGCTGTGCCAGCTGTGGCCTGTGGCAGTGTCTGGGCAGTGTGTCACAGTGGTGCTGCTCTCTAATGGCCAGAAGGAGCACACGGCTTTGTGTCACCCGAAACAGGTCTTGGAAGAATATGGGACATCTCTCCACAGGCACGGGAGCTGGCAGACGTGGCCACAAACCCACAGCCCCCCACAAGCCTGGAGCAGCAGCATTGCACGAGCCCCTCAAAAGCAGATCCTGCTGCCCTTCCCTTGCTCCACACTGCACACGGAGTGACTGCGTGCACGTCCCTTGCTCTGTGCCTCAGTTTCCCCACCCTGTATTACACTTACCCAGGGCAACTCAGGACTCTGATGCTCAAGCTGCTCCTGAATATGCTGAAGTTTTTGCATGAGTACTCCCAGTCAAGCAGCCCCAATCTTCACAGCACATCCCCTGTAGGGGGAATTAACCTTCTTCTGCAGGAAAGCAAACCTGCCTGTAGGGAGGGAAGAAACAACCCGGCCCTGTCTGCATTTTTCTCAGGTTTCCAGCTTTGGCAGAGGAAATGTGTGCAAACCCACCACCCAGCAGCACACAGGCTCTGGTAGCAGGCCAGGAGGCTGCTGCCCCTTGGGGAAAAACTGCCTGTTTCCACCAGGGCCCCAGGGCTCCCTGGGGTGTGGGCGACATCATGGGCAATGCTGCTTTTCTGACAGAGGCCCCAGCTTGAGGCTTCCGGGAGCTCCCCAGGCAGAGCTGAGTCAGCGTCTGGAGGTAGCCTGTGGGTGGAGGCACCCAGGGGTGCAGGGAGGTCCCAGGGGACCCGCCTGGGGGTGGCGGGACAATCTGCACAGGGCTTGCCCCAGGGTCCCCTACAGAGGCACAGCAGGGAGCAGAGAGGATCGAGCTGCCGGTGGCTCTGCTTCCGCTCCCCGCTGGCTCCAGGTAAGCCCTCAGGGTGGGTTTGGAGGTGCAGACAGACCCCACAGCCAACACCCCACCAGGACTGGGACACTTCCAAGAGGGATGGAGCCCGGGCGCAAGCCCAGTTCCACCTGCAGCTTGGGTCTGTGTTGATGCAAAGCATTGGAGTTGGGGGTTTTCCCATCACTGAGCTGGGGCAGTGGGAGGAAATGTGGTTTAACATCAACAATGTGCTCAGCCTGGGGAAGGGGCAGCTCTGGGGTGATCTCCCGGCTGCCTACAGCTATTTAGATGGAGTTACAGGAAAAGTGAGCTAGGCACTTTGGGGACGTGTACAGCGAAACGGGGACAGTCAACTGGTGCAAGTTACATCGAGGGAAATTCCATCTAGATACTAGGAAACTTTTTTCCCCTGTGAGCATGGTAAAATACTACACGAGCCCAGAGAGGCTGGGGGATCTCCATCCCCCATCATACTCAGACCTGGCCTGGCCCCAGAACGATCCCCCACCCTCACAGCCTGGGATGCAGGGCAGCTCGTCAGGGTGGGGGTGACAGCCCTGAGCCCCTTGGGAGCAGGGTTTCCCCTCCACAGGCACTCTCACCCAGTGAGATCCTGCAAAGCACAAGGGTGCAGCTGCCAAGGAGGAGGAGGGAGAAGGCGGCTGGTCCCTCAGCTGGGCCAGGGAAGGGAGCACCAGCACCAGGTCCAGCACCAGAGATGCCAACCCACCCCAGGGGCTGTCTGGGGATGTGCAGAGGGGAAGCTGCAAATCTGGGCAGAGCTGCCCAGAGGAAGAGATAAAAGGACCTGGATCCTAAGGGTCTACTAAGGAAGCGCTTGAATCTGGGATGGTATATAAAATGCCAGTGCTGGAAGATCCCCTCTAGGAGGCCAGATCCAGCCCAAAAAGCCCAAGGGACCCTCTGAGATCTCCTGTGATGGGGCTCTTGGATCAGCTGCTGCCATGGAGAGGGGAGAGCGGGGGAGGCTTGACCCTAAGCAGGGTGTTAGCAGGCTCAAGCCCTGGGTGTCAGCCCGGGGCTGTGTGACTGTGTTCAGGGCATCTCTGGGAGGCAAATGTCAGCCCTCCAGGCCAGTGCATTGCTGGCACCTCCCTTTCCGCAAGGGCCTGATCGGCCATTTCCTGCGTTCCACTCCAGCAGCCAGGATTCAGCGGGCCCTGCTGCCATCCCCTCTTCATCCCATCTCATCCCATCTCTGCTCCCCAGCAGAAATTCCTGGTGCAAGGTTTGTTGCTGCAGCATTTGGTGCACAGTGCAAGCTGCCGGCACCCGAAACCCACTGCTCACGAGGTAATGCCCACAGCAGGACGGGGCAGAAATCCACCCTCTGCCAGGGTTTGAGCATCTGGGAGAGACTGAAGCAGGACACACAGGACATGAGCAATGAGTCTGTGGCAAGGGAAGCTGCTGCTCTCCCACTGGGGGCTGGATCATCCCTTAGCTGAGGTGTGAGAGCAGTAGCCGAGGTGCCAGTTTTAAACCATGAGCAAGGGGTGAAATCAAGGGAAGAAACTCTTGAAGCCTTCTCAAACACTGCTGCATCCCTCAGGATAGCATGGGTTGCCCAAGGAAGCCTGAAACAATCCGGAGCTTTTATTATTGTTGTGTTGAGCTTTCCAGGCCTCTGAGGCACCCCAGATATGCAGCAAGTAGGGTGTCCTGGCACTCTGCACCCCAAACCAGGCTGAAGAATAGCCACCAGAGCTGTGCCCCACTGTGATCATCCCACTGGGCTTCAACACCACAGAATCACACTGGCACTTGGGTCAGGTCCCATCTAAGGCAAAGTGCTGTCGGTACCATGCCACATGCCTTGGTTTAGACATTTCACACTATGGTGAGCACACATGCACTTTCAGGGTGTGGAAACACAAGTCCCCTCTCCAGCACTGTTTCTCCTGTGGGCTGTACTGCTTCTGCCTGACTCTGCCCCTCCTTCCTAGCCCAGGACTTGTGCGGGATGGAAGCAAGTCATAAAGGGTACAGTGATGGAAAGAGAAGCATCTTGCAAGTATGTTCACTCTGGATCCTCTCCCCAGTGGGGCTGGGAGTCACAACATGCATGGAGGTGGGAACCAGAGCTCTCCCCACATCCCAGGCTGGGGGGCAATTCAGCCCAGGCCAGCCTGGTGCCTCTCCAGGGGCTTGGGGGGCTGATGCTGGAGTATGGAGGGGGCTGGAGGGAGATACGTCTTGAGGGGGGCAGAGGGAGGTGGAGATTTGGGCTGGGAAGTGACATGGCTTCTGGGGGATGGAGAGGGGAGGAATGAGGAGGGGATGGGTTTTTATGGGGGGGTGGTGCAGAGGAAGGTGGACCAGAGGGCGGATATAATGTAGGGGCTGGGGACAAGCATATTTTAGGGGATGTCGCCTCACAGTGCAGCTGGAGGGTCCGTGGCTGGCGGGAGCCCAGCGAGGGGACGAGGCACCGGGGGCTGAAGGGAGCCCACGACCCACGGGGGTGCAGCGGGCGCGGGGCAAGGCGGGCCCGGCCGGGGCGGGCGGCGGCGGCGGGGCCGCCCCGCAGCGAGGCGGAGCCGGCGGCCGCGCCCGACGGGGAGCGCGGCGGGGCGCGGAGCGGCCCCGGAGGATGGGGCGGGCGGCGGCAGGTGAGGCCGGGCAGGGCACCCCGGGGGGGTACGAGCGCAGCCCCGGGGCTCGATCGCTGCCCGCGGGCACCCGGCCGTAGCGGCGGGACGTTCGGTGTGAGACGGCCCCGGGCTGGCGGGGGCGGTAGCCCTGGGAGGCGGGGGCTGGGTGGACCCAGGGCTCTTCCAGAGGTGGGGGTGAAGCGGGGTTCACCCCCGCCGTGGTGGGCTGGA
The DNA here is from genome assembly GCF_963082525.1 of Nesoenas mayeri. Lineage (NCBI taxonomy): Eukaryota > Metazoa > Chordata > Aves > Columbiformes > Columbidae > Nesoenas > Nesoenas mayeri. Next base: position 32,084,132 of record NC_137554.1, on the reverse strand, counting down.
GCAAGCGGAGACCTGGTCCCATAGGGGTGTCACCTGTCCCTTCTACTCTTTCCGCAGGAGCTGGGCTGGGGACTGTGTCTATGTGGGGAAGCCTCCTGCTTGCTGTCAGCTTTGCCCTCGACCCAGCAGTGCAAAGCTGCAACTGCACGGAGCCCATGGACTTCCAGGCTTTTCGGGAGGCTCCGCTTCCCGAGAGCTGCTGCCTCAACTTCACCGGCTCCAATATCACCCACCTGGACTGGGAAGTACTGGTAGGGGTGCGGGGGCTGCGGGAGCTTTACCTCTCACACTGCAGCATCACAGCCATCAGAAACGCACAGGGAATCCCCCCTGCCTTGGAGATATTGGACTTAAGTCACAATCTGCTAGAAGGTCTTCCAGGAAGCTTTCTGGAAGATGCCCCTAGTTTGAGGGTCCTTTATCTGGACAGCAACCAGCTCCAGGAGCTGCCCAGGTCCTTCCTGAAAGCATCGACCCAGATCCAGGAGGTCTACCTGGGCTTCAATGCCCTGACCTTTCTTCCCGCCAGCCTCCTGAAGCCATCTCTGCTCCAACTCCAGCTCTCCAACAACAGCTGGGACTGCACCTGTGCTTTGCTCAGCAACCTGGAGGGTTGGCCCAGCCTGGCCACTGAGGTTATCTGCCACGCACCAGAGTGGTATCATGGTGTGGATCTCCAGAGCATACCCCGGGATGAGCTGTGCCACTCGCACAGCCTCATTGCCCTCTTCATCTGCCTGCCCCCTCTCCTCATCCTTGCTATTGTCACCTGCTGCTTCTGCAGGCAGAAGAGAAAGACCAACTACAGCATCCAGAGCAGGTCCCAAAGCCACCCAGCCATGGCAGAGAGGGGCAATGCACCGGTGCCTGCAGAGCCACACCACTATGTCCCCTATGAGCTGCCTGCTGCTCCATCTGAGATCGAGAAGAAGGTCCTGCTCCAGCCCTCCATGGACCTGCTGGAAAGCAGCAGGGACCTCTACGAGGAGGTGGAGATCCAAGCGGGGTCCCCTAGCAGTTCCCAAGTGCCGGTCCATGAAAGGCAGCAGGGCACAGGGCTGAGCAGGCAGCAGGACACCCCAACACCAAGGGCAGAGGAGCTGGGGGGCAGCGAGCCAGAGGTGGACACTGTCAGCGTGAGCGAAGTGCTGAAGGACTCTGCTGACCGGGAGAAGATGTATATGAGTCAGTCAACCAACTATTACAACTTGGTACCCGGCATTGAGCTGGAGGACTCAGACAACCTGGAGTATGAGAACATCGACCTGCACTGACGCCAGGACTCAGGCTGTATCGGGGGCACTCCAGGAGGATGGCAGAAGCCAGGCGGCAGCCAGAGCTGGCAGAGCAGGAGAGGCACGAGCTGTCGTGCTGCGGCTTGCAGTGGCTGTTTGCAAAGCTGCACCCCCAAATTCCCATCCTTTCCCCTGCGCTACCACATGCATCCCTCACTTGCCACATGCTGCAGCTGGACAAGGGGTGTAAGGGTCCTTTGGGCACTGGGGACCATGCTGCAGCCTGGCAGTGTTTGGGGACACATGGGTTGGCAGTGTCTGAAGAAGGATGTGGAGAGGAGGTGGGAGCTGGTTTTGGGGACCTGGTGACAATACTGTGTGTGCCAGACCCACTGACCTGGGCGTCCATCCTCTCCTGCTGGAGCCAGATGGCATCTGGCACAGATCTGCTGCTCCCCAGCCCCCAGAGAACAGGGTCTGGGCACATGAAACGGGGCTGGCTCTGGCTGTGTGGTCTTCAGGGGGTTGCATGTGGATGGGGTGCCCTGGGCTTGGCAGTGGGAGGCTGAGTTGGCCCTGCCTTCTCCCCACCACACATTCCATTGTGTTCCACCACATGGCATGGGGAACTGAAAGAGCAAGTGCATGTGTGCTGCTGCACACATACATGATCGTGCATACACACGTGTGTGCACGGGTGGGTGTGAGCAGGTGTGCAAGGCACAGACACGCATGGGGAGGCACTGGATGGCATCCCTTGCAGCCTCCCCTACCCAATGTGCTGCAAAACCCTGTAAGATCAAGCTCTCAATAAGAAATAAATCATTTTACTTCTGGTAGTGCGACTCCACCCCTGTGTGTGCATGGTTTGGGGTGGTGGGGAGCCAACTGATGGGACAGCACAGGGTGCGGGGATGGGGGCTTCACTCCTAGCACATCTCCCCTCCTGTGCCCTGGTTGATGCCCCAGTGTGGGTCTCATCCATCAGGCCTGGGACCACTTTACCAGCCAGATAGAGCAGAGCTGGGCACTGGTGGGTGGTGAATGGAGCCTCTGCCTTGCATTGTGATTTACAGCCTGCCTGGGAAAGATATGAGCCTGCTATAAACACTGCGGTTCCCAGCCAGGGCAGGGGCCTGTGGGGCTCCTGGAAACAGGGCAAAGGTTTGGGGTGCTGTAAATCACCCCGCTGTACAGGCACTCCCCTGGTGAATCTCACCCACAGATGCTCCAGCCCTTCTCCAGGGATGGGGGAATGCAGGAGCCCTTGAGTCCTGACCCCCCTGCCCAGGGGGACGTTTCCCAGGCTGGAAACCCCAGCAGCCACCCCACTCTGCACTGGAGCCGTCCTGGGCCTGGGCTGGGCGCTGTGCCCGGGCAGGAAGGGAGGGAGCCGGGCAGGGCAGGACGCGGCGCTCCGGCCGGCGAAGGAAGCGGCGTTTCCTGCAAAGCACGGCGTGGGCTCCGGCAGCCCACAGCAGGACAAGCTACGGGCCCCAGCAGTGCTCTGCCCCAGCCCCAGCACGGGTCAGGAACAAGGACAAGATGGTTTCCCTGCACTGTCGCTCACTGGTGTTTCCCACTGCTTTATGTCCCACTGGAATTTTCCCTTTCCTGCTCCCTCCTGGGCCCTGGGAAAGTGGCCCGGTGCCAGGCTTTAATACACCTCCATCACCCCCTGCCAGGTCGTGCAGCCAGGGCATCCCTGTGTGCCCCAGCTCATACTGTCCCCAAGTCTCCCCTAGGGATGTGGAGGGACCAGGAGCTGCCACAGTGCAGAGGCAGGACAGGCAGGGGTCAGCAGCTGTCCCCAGGGGCTGCAGCCTGACCCATGGCCGCAGGCGCTGCCTGTTGCTGGCAGCGAGGACGCAGGCAGCGATGGGAATGTTTTGCAGCGATGCTCCAGAAATATCCCGCAGCCCTCCCTGAGTGCCAGCTCTGCCTGCACACCCTGGGATCCTGTTCCCAGGGCTGGCAGGGATGCAACCCTCCATCCTTTCCCCTTCTTCTCACAGAGCCTCAGTTCAGCCACCATGGCTGCAAAGAACAACCCAAACCACCCCTCTGTGTCCTGCCCAACCCCCGCTTCGACACCCACAGCCCCCACCAAAACCTCCGGCTGTGGCCGGTGGCAGGGAGGTGTGACCAACTCCGAGTTCCCTGTTCCCTGCCCCTAACAGCCCCAATCCATCATGGGGAGGGCTTGGCCACATGGGCCCACGCTGGGGTATTTAGGGGGAAGAGGCGCTGGTGGGACAGGTGGGAGCAGGCAGTGGCTGCGGCTGGTGTGGGGAGGGCAGGGCGGTGCTGTGGGGGATCCTGCTGATGGGCCACAGTGTTTGGTGTGGGACTGAGCGTGTATCCCCAGGTCTTGCAGCCTGGACGGTGGCGGGAACCCCAGTTCTCCCCAGTTAAGCCAGCAGCCAGCGAGAGAAGGATTTTCCATTGAGGTTTGAGGCTGAGCTGCGATGACGATCTCCTACACGCTGAAAGTTGCCAACTCCCGTTTTGGGGGTTTCTCCAAGCTGCTCTTCCGCTGGAAAGGCAGCATCTACAAGCTGCTGTACAAGGAGTTCATCGTCTTCATGGTGCTGTATGCTGTGCTCAGCCTTGTTTACCGGTGAGTGGGGTCAGCATGTCACTGCCAGTTGTGTCCCTCCCTGCTGACCCTCTGGGACGTGTGGAGATGCCCCAGTAGTCATGGACTGGGGTTCCTGCAGGGAGAGGAGAAGCCAAGGGGACTCCCCCAGAGAGGGTGGCTGTGGGCAGGGGGGGGTGAGGAGAAGGGGAACCAGGAGATGTTTTTTTGTGGAGGTGCAAGGCAGTGCCCCAGCACTACTGCTTGCTCCTGACCCTGCTGCACTTTCCTGACCCCACTGCATGTCCCTGACACTGCTGCGTGTCCACTGCAGGCGGCTGCTGACCGAGGAGCAGAAGCGTCTCTATACCAAAGTGGCTCAATACTGCAACCGCTCCACAGACCTCATCCCCTTGTCCTTCGTCCTAGGTACATGTCCCTTCCCTGAACCCTGGAGTCTGAGTCCTCTGCTCCCCCACGCACCAACTGCTTGGGGTTGTCCCTCTGCCCATCCTGACCCCATGCCAAAACATCCATCAGACACTGATGGATGGGGGATGGAGGGGTCTGGTACCCCAGGGATGGCACTTGGCTCCCAAACCAGCTGAGTGCAGCTCCCTGGCCGTGGGGATGCCAGTGGGAGGCTGTGATTTCCTGTGGCTCACTCTGCACCCTCCCCATGCCCTGGAAAGGGGCACCTTATCTACAAGAGGTGGCTGTGCGGTCCTGTGCCAGCTACGCCCAGGGCAGGGAAGAACCGGGGACATCCCCACCTCCATCCCTGGGGAGCGCAGCCCAAGGGGAAGGACAACTTGTGCTTTATCTCCCAGCCATAGAGAAATCTGTCACCCCTGGAAATGTGACAGCTCTGCTGGCATGTGCTCATCCTCACCTCAACCCACTGCCCAGCCACTCCGAGCCCCCCACGTGCTCTCTCTTGGTGCAGGTTTTTATGTCACCCTGATTGTGAACCGATGGTGGGCCCAGTACACCAGCATCCCCCTGCCCGACCAGCTCATGTGCGTCATCTCCAGCAACGTCCACGGCAAGGATGAGATGGGCCGGATCCTGCGGCGCACGCTCATCCGCTACGCCAACCTGTCAGCGGTCCTCATCCTGCGCTCTGTCAGCACCAGGGTGCTCAAGCGCTTCCCCACCATGGATCATGTGGTGGAAGCAGGTGAGGAGCTAAACCCTGAGGGTGATGGCTTGCAATGTGGGGTGAGAGCTGGGGGCCATGGATGTGTCCCTGTCACTAGGAAGGTGTGCTGGGGGCTGGGATCCTTCCAGGCATCCCTGCCCCAAACTGCCCTGCACACAGGGTAGCCTCCTTGCATGGATGTTCACCCCCAAAGAGCCCCATGTCCCCTCTGCCCACAGCTCACCTCCTGGGGCTGTAGTGTCACCTAGAAAACCCTGCGTGTCCCCAAATGAGCTCTCTAGCACCGACGTGAGCCATGGTGCTGAGCCTCTGCCCCACCACAGGCTTCATGACGCAGGATGAGCGCAAGAAGTTTGAGAGCCTCCACTCTGACTTCAACAAGTACTGGATCCCCTGCGTGTGGTTCACTAACCTGGCAGCCCAGGCCAGGCGGGACGGCCGCATCCGCGACGACGTGGCCCTTCGCCTGCTCATGGACGTGAGTTGGCGCTGGCTGCTCAGAGACCGGGTGCTGCGGGGTGTGTTGTGCAAAGCTGGGGTCACCTGCCCCTGTCCCCTCTGCCCAGGAGCTGAACCTCTACCGGGCCAAGTGCAGCATGTTGTTCCATTACGACTGGATCAGCATCCCCCTGGTGTACACACAGGTGGGTACCCACGAACCCCGTGGGCTCCCTAAGCCCAGATCCCAGTTACTTCCACCCCACAATGGCAGAGAAGCCCCATAGCCTCTTCCCTGCACCACAACGGGGAGCACTTTACCCATTTTCCTAAAAACACTTTAGTCCCCCATTGAATCTGGTGCTGCATCCAGCACGGCTGCTGGTTGACAGCCCCACAGGGATGTGCAGGAGCCTGGGCAGGGCAGTGGAGTTTAACTTAAAGCCCACAAGAGCATCAGTGACTGGCCAAGCCTCTCACATCCTTGCTGCCTCCTGGCAGGTGGTCACCATCGCTGTCTATTCCTTCTTTGCCTTCTGCCTCATCGGGCGGCAGTTCCTGGAGCCGCTGGAGCCAGGGCAGGAGGGGGACCTGGACATGTATATCCCTCTCTCGACCCTCCTCCAGTTCTTCTTCTATGCCGGCTGGCTGAAGGTGAGACACGGTCGGGCAGATGGCCTTTTTGGGCTGGGGGTGGCCCTGAGCACCCACTGGGCCAGGGGTGGCTGGCCCAGGGCATGGTACCAGCCATGACACTGCTGACTGCCCTTGGGGACACGTCCTCTGGGCCCAGCCATCACAACAGGGCACCATAAAGCTCCAAGTCTGCATGTTTCATGTGCCTCATGGGTGGACTTAGGGATGGAGAGCCCTGCGGAAAGGTGTTCCTGTCCTGTTTCACCTGGCGCCCTCCCTCTCCAGGTTGCAGAGCAGATCATTAATCCTTTTGGAGAAGATGATGATGACTTTGAGACCAACAAGCTGATAGACAGGAACCTGCAGGTGGGTCCTGCCCCAGACTGATGCTGTGTGGGGCTGCTGCAATGGGAACACAGGGACATCTCTACCCCCTGCCAGCTCCCAGCCCTGCTCCTGGCCACACAAGTCCTTGTCCAAAATAGATTCCCATGCAAGGAAGCAGGACTGCACCTTGTCCCTCCATCCCTGTCCTTCCATGAGTTTGCCCCCCACCGCAGGGTCAGCACCCCTTAAGGGACACTCAGCAGCCTGGCAGCACTGCTCAGCCTGTCACCTCTGAGAAAAGCGTCCAAAAGGGGAAAACCCCAAATGCAGCCAGGGGATGTGCCCAGAGCCTCCCTGTCCCCTTGCAGAGCCCAGGTCCACCCCTGCCAGGTTGGCATTGGAAATGGCGTCTGCAAACATGAGTCCTGCTCATGTCCCCGCAAAGCCACCCCTTGTCCCCTGCCTCTGCCGTGCCCAGGTGTCTCTGCTCTCCGTGGATGACATGTACCAGAACCTGCCCCCCGCTGTGAAGGACAAATACTGGAATGAGGCCACGGCTCAGCCCCCCTACACCACGGCCACGGCCGCAGAGACCTTGAAGCCCTCGTTCCTGGGCTCCACCTTCGACATGCGGTGAGTGCACGGCACAGCTCTGGGGATGGAGAGGGCGAATGCTTCGGGGTGGCAATAGCACAACCAGGCTCATCCCCCTCAGGCCCAATTAAAGCGAGCAAACAGCAAACCCCCCCGGGAGCACACTGCCCAGCCCCTGTGCGGCTCAGGGGCTGTGCTGGGCAATGGATGAGCTGCTGGGACAGTGATGTGGCCTCTTAGAGCTGCTCCCTGCTTGCAAACGCATTGGGATGGTGGTGGTGAGTGGTGCTGGGCATCCCTGCAGAGGATGGCAGCCCATCCTCATCAACCCACTGTGCTCCCCCAGCATGTGCGAGGACACAGAGCAGATGCAGCCAGCAGAGGCCTCACCGAGCATGCCGCGCATCCACACACCTTTGCTCAGCCGCTTCTTTGCTGCCGCATCCCCCGCCATCAGCATCAAAAACCTTGGCCAGGGCAGCCGAGCCCACTCCCACTTGCGGCATCCCCGGGTGGATGGCAGCTTCCCCTCCCCTTACCCCAACCGCTCTGAGAACCCCAAGTCAGTGTCCTGCATCGAGGAGGAGATGGAGGATGAGGAGAGCCGGGCTGGTGAGTCCACCACACCCGGTTGCACCCTGGGGGGCACCCAGCCACCGGAGCCCTCCAAAACATGGAGGAAGGAGCTGCCGCTGATCCAGGTGAAGGCACCATCCAGCGAGAGCATCACGGCTGACCAGCCAGAGGACTGGGAGCCCTGAGGCTGCCCCAAAATAATAGTTGGGAATAAATGCCCCCACCTCAAGGAACCACCACCAGCAGCCACGAAGCTCCCTGTCCCTGCACACTGACTCTTGGACCCCTGTCCAGAACCAAGACCTGGAACAGCACCAAGCCGCGTCCCCAGGTTGATGGGAAGACCCTGGTTGGTTTGGGATTGGGCAGATAGCCCTCAACACTAGCTGCCAGCCTCAAACCTGCAGGATTCAACCCATCTGTGCAATGATGCCACTGACTTGCACCTTGGAGGGCTCACTCCCTGCTCCCATTGCCCAGACTCCAAGCAAGGGACAGGACGAGCATTAGTCTTGCAGAAAAACAAGACCTTGATGGAGATGTCCCCTCAATATTAATAAAGTTATTGCCAACCTCAGCGTTGAGGTTCTTTCTTGTCAGTGCAAATCATCCCCAGCAGTAAGACAGCAGGGACATCACATTTATCCAAAAGGTGAGTGAATTTGGATTCTGTCAAGGAGTGTGCATGTTCTCCTGGGGGAAAAAGGGCACAGCCCCAAGGACTGACACCAGTGATGGTTGCGGGGTATTAGACCAAGTGATACAGACAGAAAATAAACAAAAGAGAAAGATGCTTTAAGCCCTGTCGGACTGCCACACTCAGGCGTGTTTCCCCTGAGAATATTAGCAGAGCTGTTAAAAAATTCCCTTTCCTGCAAGCTGCCCTTCCCCAAAGCCACTTTTCCTTTAAAGTTCCTGTCTCCTCACAACAAGCCAGCCCTGCTCCTTGTCCACTGTGCTCCAGGCCACTGCTGGACCCATTAAAGTGTAACCACAAGGTCACTTTCTGGGCTGGACCATGTCCTCTGAAAATATCTTGAAGTTAATACTGTGTGGAGCTGAGAAAGCCACTCAACAGCAAGGAGCAGCGCTCAGGTGACGAGTGACCTCACCTTGGTTACACTCCTGACTGTTCATCGAATGAAAAGTAGCTTTTTTAAAATTCAGCCCTTGGCACATACCTGCAGAAGCTGGTAAGGTCCTTAGATCAGGCTTTGGCATCTCATAAATCTACCCAAACTAAAGCTGTGCTTCACCACAGTGCCTGCCCATCTCTCTGTGGCTCAGTGTGTGGCAAGCTTGCCTATACCCAGGCAGGTAAATCCCCACGCACATCCACGGGGCTACGCCGAGGCCAGACCAGACACTACACATCCTATGGCCAAGCTGCACAAGGTCCCAAGCCCATGTCACCGTGGGAGCCAGGTGCCACACGTCCTTGGCCAGCTGCCACCGTCCCGTTCCCATGTCACACCTCCAGCACAGCGCTGCTGGGCAATAGGTGCTGCTTTCATTCCCATGGGCCGTTGCCCTTGGGAGCTGCATTTTTTAGAGCAATAACTCAATAAGCAGCGTGCATTGATGAATTAGCCATAAGCCTGCTCATCAAGGGCCAGGTTTATAGCTCCTGCTCTGACAAGTTGGCACTTGCTCCATAAGCCTCAGTTTCTCCATCTGGACTAAGTCCCTCAGAAACACCCTGGATACTGTTTGCACTCTGTGGAGGGTGAGGGGGAAGAAACACTCAGAGGAAGCAGCCGTGACGTAACCCTATCAAGCGTCCTTTATTGCGTCTGCCTCACCTCTCTGGAAAGCAGGCGTTGCTGGAGAGCAGGGAAAGTTTACCCCAGATCACTATGGAGAAGGAATGTGCTTATGCAAACATCCCACCCAGCCCAGGTCCCACTGCTGGGGACTCCGGAAGCGCAGCCCATGTGCACCCGCCTGGGCTCAGCTCTGACCACAGTGCCCGTGTGAGCACAGACCCCCTGCACACCCACCACAGCACAACTATAAGCGCCCTGTTGGGGCCACCTGGGTAACAGGGACTGATTTCTGATGCGGTTGGTGTGTGTCTTCTTCCATGGCACAGACCCATCCTTGGCTCCCTCCCAGCCAGGCAGGATGAACCTGTACTGCCCAGGGCACCCGGGGCTGCCAGCACCTCCTGCTGCCACACACGGCAGCCAAGGCACATCACAGGAAAACTTTAATAAGTGTTCAGGAACAATCTCCTTCAGTCCTGAGCTAAAAGTTGTGAAGCTGTGGCTGTTGGCAGTCTGCCTTGCACCCGGGTATTCCTGTGCATAAATGAAGCTTTTTAAAAAATATATATGGGGTAAAGTGTGCAGTGTGTCCACTTGGGAGGCATGAGGTGGGTGAGTCTGGCTGCCCCACGGCCCTGGGACCAGCCCTTAGGTGGGCTCCTAACTTCCCCCTAATACCTGCACAAAGCATCTGGCAGCTACTAATAGATGCCAAGATCCAAGGAATGACATCTCATGCACCACATCCAGAAAAAAAGCTCTTTTTGTTCACCACAGCTTTCCAATCCCACCACAAGTGACAGGGCAGAAAGCTGGAGCTTGTACCCAGCTTTCGAAAGGGACAGACCATGACAAGAGCCTGGCCCTTCTGCTAGAAGGAATTTCTCTTGCACTGCTACAAGACCAAGGAGGCCAGGGGAAGACCAGCTGGTCACTGAAGCAGTGCAGCCAAGTTGGTTAAAAGAAGATACCAGACTCTGAGGACAATCATACAACCAGGTGAGAAATGTCAAGCAACAGCAAAAGGGGCTGCTGGCCTGAACCAGAGGGTGTGAGCACATGTGATCTGGAAAACACAGGCAGCAGAGGCTGGAGGTGTAGGAGACACTTTTTCAGCTAGATTTAGCACAAATGCAGTCTAGGAAAAGCAGCGCTGCTCCCTGGACAGCCCTCTCCTGGGGCAGCACAGCACCATCCATCACAGGAAAATGGGATACGTGCCCAGCCAGACCCCAGCAGCTCCCAGGAAGTCAGAATTCCAGGGGACACGGACATTTCCACCTTCCCCCAGCAAGCAGGTTACCAGTACTGGAAATTTTCCGCTTGAGCCAAGTCTGACATCTCTTTTCCAGACCCACTTGGTGCATTGAATTACTGTCCTAGAAGCCAGGGAGATGTTTTAGTCAAGGGCACACAGGGTCAGACCTTACCTGAAGACACAAAACTGCTCAGGGATTCCAGGAGAGATCCTTCCTCTCACACTTTACAAGCAGGAGGAGCTACATGAGCATCCCCCTCACACACACACATACACACACACAAACAAGCACACAACCCCTTTACTGTAGTAGAATCTTGGTTTTATTAGTTCTCTCAGCAGAGTAGTTTTTATTCATTTGCCTTTTCTGGCCTTGATCTTCCTCAAGTAGAACTCCAATTCCTTGCCTTCCAACACGTAGCCATCAGCTCGGCCACACTGTCCAGGTCTGGAGGCAATGCAGGCTGCAAGGAGAAGTCATCCAGTTAAAGTTTAATAACTCGCTACCCCAGTATATACACAAAGTGAAAGAAAACACTCCATGCAGCCTCCCTGCAAAAGCCTGGATGAGCAAGTTATCAGGAACAGATACACCAGTTTACTGCTGGTTTCAGTACCTCCCCAACAGGTACTGTGCTCTTGGACCTGCTCTGCTGGACTGAGTCCCTGATGAAGTCCTCTTCAGATCTCCAAACTGTCATCGCTCAGATTCAGTAGCAGAACTGGACAAAGGTCTCATCATCAGAAGACTTCAGAAAACGGAACTATTTCAGAACTGGTCAAAGCTCTTACATGTTTGCAGGACATTTTTCTGACACACAGTGCGGCCCATGGGCCTTTACTCATTTTGCAAGTCTCAAGCCCCATAATTTCTCTCAAAGGCCAACCAGGAATGACCAGGTCCAGGAGCCTGGCTGGGACATGTAGCAATTCAAGCTCCAGAAACAGGTTTCCCCTTCCTGTCAGAATTGGGGTATCTCCAAAGATAAAACAACAAGCTACTTTAAGACCCAGAAGATATGCCCGCAGGTATGCAGAACACCCCACCGCTTTCATCCTGCAGTTGGATTTATCTGAGCAGGTAGAACTTTAAATGATCCCAAGAGCAAGCTCTGGCACCTCATTTGTGCCCTGACTCCTTATCTCCACCCACATTAATGCTGCCAAGGACTCACCAAGTAACTTTCCTTGCTGGAACTGCTCCTCAAGAATACTTGCTATCTTGGCATGCTTCTTCCGCTCATCATATTTTTTCTGGATCTTCTTTGAACGCTTCTTGTTCAAGATTTCCTCCTCTTCAGGAGTCTAAAAAAGACCACAAGCAAAGACAAGCTCAAGCATATGGCCACCTTCTGCTAGAGCAGGTGGTCTCCACTAATCATGAGACACTTGTATTCTCAGCACTGTACTGTGTTTCCCAAGTAAAACCTTCCAAAGGTACAAATACTTTAGCTGCACAGAGTCAGGTGCTGCGTTTTACTTTTGAGGCCAAGAAATGCAACGTTGCTAACTAGAGTCACCACTGACAACAAAGCAGGGTGCCCTAGGGAAGGGCGTTCGCAAGACAAATGAAACTGCAAAGGTTTCCTTGATGAATTAATTCTCCTCCAAAAAGTGAATATTCTTTCTCTCTCCAGACATCATGAAGCACTTGGGTGTGGTGCAAGTCCTGGCAGACAGGTCAGAAGCTCTCCCTGTGCTTCAGACCTGCATAGTGCTCAGCTATAACTGCTTTGGGTTTAATGCAATGAGACAATGTTAAGCCGAGTGCTATACAGAGGGATTTAAATACCTTCTAGCAGCCTGGGGTTTGCATTTTGAGCAAAATTAAAGGCAATGGGTCTTGATAGTTTAAAAACACTTAAAAGTAAGCTGAAATTTAATTAGCAATTCACAAGCTTCTCAGCAATCATTCCCCAGCACAAGGACCTGACCTGCAAAGTCTTCCTCAGCATCATAAAATGTCATCGCTCTCCCTTCAGTAGCAGAACTGGACAAAGGTATCATCATTAGAAGACCAAAGAGATTGACCTGCAGGTCCTTGTGCACAAACGGGTGCAATGCCTCAGAGAGAGCTCCGTGGTACTGAACTCTCCATTAACAGAGCCAGACTTGTCTCAGGAACCGACAGGAACGCAGCCCAGACAACCACCGCGATCACTGACGGGTACCCAGTGCTATTCTGGCAGGCACTGCGCACTCCCGATGGTTAAGTGCCTCTAGCAGGGCAGACTCCACTCTCTGCAAGGAATCAAAATGACAATGACAACACCAGACATACCAGTTTGGCACCCTTCTTGCGTCCAAGGGGCAAGGCATAGTGGGCTTCATACCACTGCCGGTACGGGGTGCTGTCAACGAGAACGATGCAATTCTTCACCAGGGTCTTTGTCCTCACCAGTTCATTGTTAGAAGCATTGTAGACAACATCGATGATTCTGGTCTTGCGAGTGCAGCCTTTCAAAGGAAGAGTATGATTTCAAACCTACAGGGACCAGACATCTGAATATACAGTCCACAGCACCTCACACATACACCAAAACCACCTCATGCTTATCGCACAACCAAGTATCCTCCATCTTCCGTGCATTGACTTAAATGGAACTAAAAAATGCATCTGTTTTTCATCAGTCCAACTTTCTGCTGCTAGGACAGAAGCCTTCACCCGGAAAATGATTCATCCCATATGAAAGACTGGAATCTGTGGCCTCACCGGAACTAATCTCAGATCAGACTGAGTAATGTTAAAAAGTAAATTTTTACTGAAGATGCCTCGGCAGATGCCAACTAAACTGCATGCAGGGCTCAATCCTGTTACACGCTTCCCAGAGTTACTGAATTAAGCTGTGTCGAGCAGGACAGCTCTGCAGTACGTACTAGAAATCTTTTTTATAGGATGAGAGCTGATGACTAAATCAAGAGGAGAATCTGGTGTTTTCAGCCTTCAAGACTCACTTGAAGCATTCAGGATTAGCTAATAGATTTGACTGTTAGGTACCAGCCCTCCGCGTATGCAAAGGCCAGGCACAAGACAGGTTTTTTCTCTTTGCTCACATACCTCATCCTTGTTCTGCAAGGTTCGCACAGTCCTTTCACTTCTGTCACACTGCTTATGAATGACAGCACTTACCACAGTACATACAATGCTCTGCGATGACCGAGAAGACAAATCCTTTCTCCCACATACCACACTGGTCACTGAACTAACTGCTAGTTTTAACATCATACTGAGTAACACTGACTAGGCTCAAGTTATATGGTTTTCAACTTGTAATTCAAAAAAAACCCACCTTGCTCAAGGGTTCTCCTCTTGCTTCTGTGCTTCTTGCTTTTGCTTAGCAAAGCAGGCGCAGGAAGTAAACTGCGCTTGTTAGTGTCACACTGCCCTAGGGCTGCCCCTTCTCAGAAAAATCCTCAAGACCTTCCTCTGTTGTACAGGATCATTTAACTTTTAGTTAAGTGCTCATCAATAAACAAAAAAAGGTCGCTTTTATGAAGAATAACCCACATTTACGGCTTTTTTGTGCCTCTGTAGTTCCCCCACCCCAGTCAAAGGTAACGTGAGCATGTCACTCAGTGTAACTATGACACTCCAATCACTGTGAACTTAGCAGACATTCAAGTCTCCTAAGACCACATAAGGTCAAAGTTATCATCACTATGCGTGCTCCTTCAGACCCAGCACAGCAAATTCAAACCCAGCCTACACATCTAAGCTTGTATCACCACTCCTCTACTCTGTAGCAGCACTGGAGATCAGCACAGCTATAAAATACTTTTCCTTTCATACACTTCAGGCTTACAATGCACTTACATTCCGAACCCCAGGAGAAGTTGCCAACATCCAAGCGAAGAGCACGGTACTTCTTGTTTCCACCACGAACTCTCACTGTATGAATTCGGCGTGGGCCAATCTGCGGTCAGACACAAACACCAGGGTGCTGTTGGTGCTGGAACTCTGCACAGCGCATGCAGGAGCCCAGCCAAGTCCTAAGCTCAAAGGCAACATGGTCAGTGTAACTATGACAAACCCCAGCACTGGCAGATGCAGTAAGTGACCAAAACAGTCTGTTGCATCTACCTAAGGTGAAAGTTTCATCACTCCAATTGCCTCTTATTGCAAAAATTATCACTCCTTCCCATAGGCACAGGTGAAAATGCCACCTTTTAAAGTAGTGACAGATATTTAACCACTCACAAAACACAGCGTATATTCAAGTCTCTGAAAGCACAAGACCAGCAACCCAAGTCTGAAAACACAACCACAGACCACCCTCCCCGAATCACCCACCTTCGTGTTGGCAGGAGGCCGCCCCAGCTCATACTTCCTCTTCTTATGGTAGGGCTTCCTCTTGCCCCCAGTCTTGCGACGCTTATGCCAGTTGTCCCTGGAGATACCTGAATGGAGATCAGGGTGGTCAGAGGATGGCACAGAGCCCACCTGACCAGAACAGATCACGGTTCTGAGTCCTCAGCTCTCCAAGGTTGGTATCCGCACAGTGCACTCAGCCTTATGCAGCAGTCAGAGAAGCTTCATCATTGATACTCAGATCCACCTCCTTCCTTCCAGAACCGTACGAGGCAGACAGGCCACCTCCACCCTGTCTGATGGCTGTCTCTTTGGGAGCAGCATCCCGAATTACCTCATGTGCTAGGGAATCAATAGGAAGTGTCCCATCCTAAGCTGCCAGTCACCCTATAGCAGACACCCTACACGATCAGCTGGGTCTGGTAGGTCCTCTAGAGAAAAGACCCCACCCCACCTGCACATTGAGACATTATGAGACACCCCAAACAAACCCTGCTTCTACCCAGCCTGCTGGGTCCCCTGTAGAGACCACCTCCCCAGCACATCCCACCTCCCCTACACGCTCCTGATGACCAGCTAAATCTTTCACAAGACCACCCCCCACCCCTGCCGGGTCCCCTACGAAGGCGGCCCACCTCATCCGCAGGGGTCTCTGCGGAAGATGCCGAGAGCGAGCTCAGCGCTCGGGGCCTGCAGGAAGGCGAGGTAACCCGCCCCCCCACCCCCCCAACCCGGTCGCCATGTTGGGCCTGGACACCCTCCCCCCGCCAGCAGCTCGGTGCCGTCGCGGCTGCCCCCAATGGCGGGCGGTGCAGGCTGGCGGCACCCCCCGCTGCCACCTGGTAAGCGGCAGGAGTAGACAGCGGCGGCGCGGCGAGCGGATGGCGGCGGATAGTGGCCAGGCCCGGCGGCGGCCCCACTCACCCATGGTGCTGCACTGGCACAAAGAGGCGTGGCCAAGGCTCACGGGGCGGTTTGGCGCGACGAGCTCTCGCGAAGAAGTGACGTCACCGCACCGCCAGCGCGGGGCGTGCGCCGTTGCCTGGCGACGCGGCGGCGGCGGGGGGACGCGGAGGGTGATGGCGGCGGCCGGGGCCGAGTCTGAGCGTGTGTCAGCGCTGCGGCTGCTCTGCCGGGGCACCGACGGCCCTCGACTCCAGCCCGCGGAGGGAGGGGAGCGTTGTCGGGGGGTTACCTGGCCCAGATCCGTCCTAATGAAATATAACAAGGGCAAGTGTAGAGTCTTGAATCTGGGTAGGAAAGACCCCAGGTCCCAGTATAATGACCTATTAGAGACCAGCGTAGGAGAAGGGGACCTGGGGGTGCTGGGGACAACAGGATGAGCATGAGCCAGCACTGTGCCCTTGTGGCCAGGAAGCCAATGATACCTGGGGTGGGTTAGAAGGGGGTGGTCAGTAGGTCAGAGAGGTTCTCCTGCCCCTCTGCTCTGCCCTGGGGAGACCACACCTGGAATATTGTGTCCAGCTGTGGCCCCTCAGTTCCAGCAGGACAGGGAGCTGCTGGAGAGAGTCCAGCGCAGGACAACAAAGATGCTGAAGGGAGTGGAGCATCTCCCGTGTGAGGAAAGGCTGAGGGAGCTGGGGCTCTGGAGCTTGGAGGAAACAGAGGGGTGACCTCATTAATGTTTATAATTATATAAGGTGTGAGTGTCAGGAGGATGGAGCCAGGCTCTTCTCGGTGACAACCAACGGTAGGACAAGGGGTAATGGGTTCAAACTGAAACACGGGAGGTTCCACTTAAACTTGAGAAGACACTTCTTCCCAGTGAGGGTGGCAGAGCCTGGCCCAGGCTGCCCAGGGGGTTGTGGAGTCTCCTTCTCTGCAGACATTCCAACCCGCCTGGACACCTTCCTGTGTAACCTCATCTGGGTGTTCCTGCTCCATGGGGGGATTGCACTGGATGAGCTTTCCAGGGCCCTTCCAATCCCCAATATTCTGTGATTCTGTGAATCCTGCCCCGGGGGTCTCCTCACCAGCGGCTCTGGGCAGGGCCCAGGGCCCGCAACCCGGGCGGTGTCCCGTGCTCGGCGGGACGGGCCGTAGGAGCCGCATCAGCGTGCGACTTCCTAGTGTTTTGGCTGATTTGCATACCCAGGGTGCACCGCGGCCGGCGCCTCTGCCCCCGTAGAGGTTCCCGCCGCTCCGGCGGGGCATCTTGGCTCCGGTGAGGGGTCGTGCCCGTGTGCGCTACCGGGGAGCGGGGCCGGGGCTGCAGAGGATCGAGCGGGCGGGGAGAATGGGGGTCGCCGTGTGCTACGTGGGGACAATAGGGGGGCGGTGTGTCCGCGGGGAGAGGAGCCGTTATACTCTGGTTTCTCTTCAGATCGTATAAATCTTTCGCCTTTTACTAAAGATTTCCGTGGAGAGGAACAAGTACGAGTGTCGATCAATTTTTTGAGGCTCCATTTCGGTGGAGCTATCCCTTCAGTGGTTAAAAACAGATCTAAAAAAGGCAAAAGATGCTGGGAGGTATGGGAAGTAGCAGCGTGACAATGCTGTAGCGATAACAGTGGAAATGGGGACAGCTGCCCCCGGGGGTCTCCCATGCCATATGACGTCATGCCCAGCAATAAAACCCGGGGGGGGCGCTGCTGAGGGGTGGCTTGGCATCGGTCGGTGCTGAGCAATTGTTTCCATTTGTGTCACATTGCCTTCGGTTCTATTTCCTTTTCGCTTTTGTATCTCTTTTTGTTACAATTTTGTAGCAGATTGTTACTGTTTCGGTGCAATTATTAAACACTTTATATCTCGACCTACAAGTGTCTCACTTTTACGGTTCCGATTCTCCGCCCGTCCCACGGGGGGTGGGCGATGGGGGAGCAGCCGTGTGGTGCTCGGTTGGGGTTAAACCCCGACAGGGAGCCGGAGGGAGGCGATCCACTGCGGGACCGCCCCCGGGACCGGCGGCAGCGCTGACGCGCTCCGCTCTCCGGTGCCGCCGCCTCATTAGCGTGCGTTCATTAGCGTGCGGCTGTTTTGCATACCCAGGGTGCACCGCGGCAGCACCGGCACCGTCACGGCTCCGCTCTCCGCCGCCGGTCCGAGCTGTTGCGATTTGCGCGGCTGTTTCCCCACGGTGGGGTCGGGCCGGGGGCGGCGGTGCCCGGAGCGGTGGGGCCGGGGTCTGTCGCCGTGACTGGTGGGGCGTGGGACAGGCGGCGGGTGTGGCGGGCGTAGGAGCCGCAGTATACTCTGGTTTCTCTTCAGATCGTATAAATCTTTCGCCTTTTACTAAAGATTTCCGTGGAGAGGAACAAGTACGAGTGTCGATTAATTTTTTGAGGCTCCATTTCGGTGGAGCTATCCCTTCATTGGTTAAAAAATAGACTATACTATCTAAATAACAGCTGTGGAAGCGCATCGGTGCGATGGTTAGCAATGATGCACACCAAGATATAAAGATGCTCGCACAGGCAGAGCACCAGGAAAGAGTGCGGACCAGATGATGGGTGGAGGTGAAGGGATGGGTAGACAGGCTGATGTTGGCTAGAGAGCAAGTCTGGGGCATGTTTCTTCTAGGTGATAACCAGTCTCCCTCCCACCTCTCTTGCATTCCCTCTCCCCCTTCACCTTGCAGGGCTGAGCAGACCACAGGTGACAAACAGGTCCCCCAGCTCTGGGCAGCGGGAGGAGGACGCGTTTTCCTGTGGTTGCTACGTGGACCGTGTTCCCTCCCTGTCTGCTGCTTCTCTCAGGAACAAAAGTTAGTGAAGATTTATCATAGCACTAAACCTCAAATTGAGCACATTTGAACCATTTTTTATTTGAACAATTATTTATTTGATAAATAAATTGAACAATTTATTTATCAAAAATATATCTTCATTTTATCTGCGATTATTCTCAAGTTAAGCTGTGCCAGGCTGCTGCCTTCTTTATTAGCTATTGTCAATGTATACGGTTTACAGATAGGGGCCTAGAATAAGATGTTACGTGAGATGTTTTTCCAATAATTGTTATTAAAAACACACCACGCTTATGTTATGTTTGTTTTGGTTACATTCCCGCTCATTCACAGACGGGGCCCAAGGACATTGGCACATCCCATGCACTTGGGGCGGTCATCCAGCCCCAGATACCATTCTCATGAATCTGGGCTATAACTCTTTACCGTTACAAGAAACGTACTTCAGCACAACCTATCCAAGGCCCTTTATATTTTGCTGTGATCTAGTCATGTTAGCATTATTTCTTTGACCGTCCAGATTGCCCTGTTAGTGTTGATCCTCCTTTATCATCCTGGTGGCTGGAACCGCGCATCTTGTTTCCCCACACATCAGCGCATTTTGTTGCCGCTGTGCACCCATGCCAGCTTCCCCGTAACTCAGCCGCACGGCAGCGGTGGATATTCCGGCATTCCCTCACCTAGCCGCGGTCCCGCCAGTCCCGCCCTGCCCAAGCACCGTCACTTGGCACCGAACTACAACTCCCGGCATGCCCCGGGCCGCAGCGCGCCTTCCCCGCCTCCTGGGAGCCGTAGGGCACGCCGGGAGCTGTAGGCGCAGAGCACGCTGGGAGTTGTAGTCCCCCAAGCCGGTGTTTCCCGGGAGGCCCCGCGGCACGCCGGCGCGCGGGGTTTAAATTGGTGGCGGTTGGCCGGGCCTGCGGTTCGCTGCCGGGCCGGGTTGTGCGGCCGCCGCTGCGGAGCCGCCTGCGCCCCTCGCACCCGGGCCATGGACTCCCGCGTCTACCGCCTCGTCTGTCCCGGCAGCGTCATCAAGATCCAGCGGAGTAACGGTGAGGAGTCGGGGGAGGAGCGGGATGTCTGCGGGGGTCCCGGCCGCCGCCTCCCGTGGCGCCACTCGGTAGCGGCGGGGCGGTATCGGTGGCCGGGCCGGGGTTCAACGCCGGCCTCTTCTAGGCTTGATCCAGAAGGCGACGGTGAAGACGGTGAACGTGGAGCGGTGCTCCGTGTCTGTGGAGTGGTGCGATGGCGGCGACGTCAAGGGCAAGGAGGTGAGCCCCGAAGCCCCAGTTTTCCCAGCTCTGGGGAGTGTCTGTTGGCTTTTTGTGTCTTTAACCGTGGTCTTCAGGCTGTCCTGAGAGTCAACGTGCCACTTCCAAGGTGTCATGTTAACAGGGCTGAGTTTGATTTCTGGACTCTCTACACTAGTATAAAATACATATGGTGTGAGATTTTTGGGGGAAGGGGCAAGGAAATGGAACCTGGGCCACTTCAGGTTGATGTGGCTGAAATTCTGACACTTAACAAAATCTCCTTTGGTAACCGAGCAAACACACTGGTCTATCTGCTTCTCTGGAAACCTATACTCTAGAATTTAGTTAAAGTTACTGTTGACTGGTGCTTTGAAACTGGATCTTAAATCTCTGGCCGGATTATGATTATGACTTCACTGGAGTGTCAGGCAGGAGCTGGCCCTAGGTGAAATACAATAACTTGCAATAGCAAGTGGAAATGCAGGTGAACTGACTTGTGGATTAAACACTGAATCCTTCATTTCCCAAAGCCTAAGCAGCTCGTTCAAGTTTATTTCAGTAAACTCAATCACAAGGTAACTGCTTAATGCTCTCCTAGCACAGAAGCCACAGAGCAGCTGAGATTTACTAAGATTAGCAGTCAGAGATTAAAGCAGTTGATGCCAAATGTGCTTTGCCTATCTCTTCAGAAGTGTTCTATGGCACCCGCAGAGCTGTGTGGTGTTTGGCAGGTGAGGGTAAATGGCTTAACTAGCACATTTCTTGTATCATATTTGGACATATGAGACTACCAAAATGGAATAGAAACTACCATCTTGCCCTTCCAGGAGATTTTAACTTAACATCTGGCAGGCAGTGGGTGAGGTTTGTTTGCTTGTACTGGAAGTCAAGGTTAAAAAAAAAGCTGTGAAGTGGTAGCAGCAATATTGCACTCTGCAAAATCCTTTTGCTCTTGTAGGTTGAAATTGATGATGTGATAACAATAAATCCTGAGTTATTAGAAGAAATACCTGCTGCAGATGTGAAAGAGAACCTTCCTTTGCAGGAGAATATAACAGTTCAGGTAAGTGCTTTAAAGTGATTTAGTCTTTCCTATGGTACTAAAGGGTCAACAGCATAGATCTTGCTATAAATAATACATCCAGTCTTAAAGTTTGGGGTCTCTAACTTGTCTTTTCAGTCTCATAGTTAGACTGTGATCAGAAATCCTTGTTGTATCAGTGTTGTCTTGAGGTGCTGTGCTAACTGTTCGCAGCTTATTCCTGATCATTTACAGCATTCACTGTTTTTCAGAAACAGAAGCGTAGAACAACCCTTTCAAAAATTCCTGCTCCACGGGGAGGTGAGAAAACGTTCTTTTCTCTGCTATATCCCTGTGAAACAGTCGTGGTCCTTTGTTGCAGCCATAATATTATAGCTGAATAAGCATCATAAGACTGCTTATTCAGGCAATGCCAATAAAGACCACACTGATTCATACCAACAGTTTGGACTCCTGAGTGCAGAAACTTTGCTAACACATCGCTATCCTTTTCCTTCAAGCTGAGGTTTGTTATGTGTTGCCCTTTTCTACAGCTTTGCTGTAGCTGTTCCTTCATACTGCTTTAAATGTCCCTAGGCAGTTAATGTTGCAGTGAATTTTAAAGTTCGTATGGAGCTTCACAACTGCTGCAAATAACAAAAGGCAAGTGGCAGTTATTAAGACTAGAAGTGTCAAAATGAGAGTGGAAAGGGCAAGAAATAGTGGTGACAAATGCATGTCTCCTCCTCAAACAGTCCCCCTAGGCAACATGTCCTTGGAGATATTTCAGAGCAGGCAGCCAAGGTGCCAGCTGGTGTGGTGCCCAGTGACTATATGTCAGTATCGTGTTTTGAACAAAGCCAGAAGAGAAGATAGAGATGTCATTGTGGGATTGCTAACGAATTGTTTTTCTTGAGGTATCAGGAGTTAGAAGACTCCCATGTCTTCTGCCTCCTTTTAGTTTTAGTTGATTCTTTCGGATTTTAGAATTGCAAGTGGCACCACAACTTGCATGATGCTGAGGCTGCTAATTAAATGATTCTCTTAAAGCACATAGTTAACCAGAACTTGTGCTTTTCCATAAAACCAAGCCGTAAATAAAACAGCTGGGCTTGTCTGACCTCTCTTGCTGTATATAATGCAAGACAGGGAAGCTGGTACCAGAAGACAACAGTACAAATCCCTTCGTATCAAAGAGTCAGGAGCAATCAAAGAAGCTTAATATGTCAGAAGTTGTTCTGTACTAGATCATGCCAGCCTTCCTCAAATCCAGAGAAATCTCCATAAATTTTGTGAACTGGCAAGTGAAAAGATGTGTAAAGTTATAACTGTCTCTAGACAAGTCAGTTAATGGACCTGGAGAGCCAGTGGGAAAAATAAAGGTATTTTAATCCAGTCACTGATTGATTGGAAAAAATGCCCTCACAAAGGTCATGGCTTTCCTGAAGTATAAAATCTAATTGCAAATCTGAAATATCTGTTGCCTTTCCTGCTGGCACAATCTTGTCCCTGAAGACCTGCTCAGAGTACAGGAGAGAAGCAGTGTTTTCAGTGTTCCTCAAATATTATCTGGTTTAGCTAGCTAAACCCCATGAGTGTCAGTATCGGTCCTGTTGCAAACTCTGCACTGCGCTGATTAGGAGGGTAACATTGGCTTCAGGTTCTTGTTTTTAGACTAAACAAATTAAAGAAGATCGGGAGGTGTCTGTCTCTACCTCATTCAGGGAAGTGAGAGAAGCAGAAGCAGTTCTTTCAGAATTAATTAAGAAACAGATCGTGTCTCCATCCTCTGACTCAGAATTTTAGAGGATGCTGAATATTCTAATGTACAAGAATCACTTGAATCAAAACCATTTAGATGCAGCAAATTCTTCAGTTGGTGTCCATGTCCAGGAGCACTATAATTTATAGAACAAGTGCTGCTGAGTTTGTGATGAGATCAGGTTTGGACATGTGTGACAAAAGCAAATGGAATAAAATACCATATCTAAGTATAATTAAACTGATTCTTTTTATTCCTAAAGTTGCAGCAGTGAAACCTAATGTCTCTGCACCTGAGCAGAAGACTCCAGGTAAAGAGCTAACAGATATGATCGCTGAATGTCACGGGTGTGCTTCTAAGGCATTTGATCTGGAGTTGAAATTTGTCCTTGGTCTGAAACAGATCTGATGTCTTCTGAAATCATAGCGATTAATTCTGGATAAATTATCATGAATGCTAGAGGTAATGGTAGTTCTAGCTTTCAAGTCAGATTCCTATGTTTTTTCATATCAGATTTGCTTTCTTTACGAATCTAGTGAGGTGTATGTTTCAGTCCCTTCCTCAGGCAGCTTTGTGAGGGACTTGGTCTCAATGAATGAAAGAAATAACTTGGCATGTGACAATGGAGACTGCCTACAAAAGGCCCCTTTCCAAACATTTCCTGTTGTGATTATGTGGAGTCTCTTAGCTGAATTTAGTGTTATCAAGTGTGTGCCACACACACTGTGCACAGGTGCTGTGATAGTGGGCGTGACACTACCCATGACCAGTTGCTCAACTGCAGTTCTGCTGTCACCATAGAACAGTAATTCACACAGTGCTGCAAGTGTGAAGCTTCAGAGGATCTCAGAGTTCCCTGACTTGTTAACTTCCTCTCACCTATGTATTAATGTTCTGGAAATGCCACGTTAGTGAATCCTTAGTGGTATCTGAAATTTACTGGAACTGCAAATCTGGAATGAACTGTTTGCTATTTTTGTAGTGGTTTAGTTCATGATCACTTTTCACCCACCTGCGTTGCTTCGTCCTGCACTTTGCTAATGCATTAGCGAGCTGGAAATGGTTCTTTGAACCACACTTGGCTCCCCACTGTTCTGTATTTTGTAAGCACTTGATTTACTTGCAAATATCTTGAGTGTCTGAGGCATGATGCTGACCTTGAATTTGTGTTTCCAAAGCTGTGCGTGGCCGTACCAGGATGTGTGTTATCGCAGAATCACAGTGCAGCCTCCAGGAAAATGAGATGAGGGTGGATCCCTGCACTTCTATACAAACCAGAAGCAATTCATCAGTTCCTGGTGAGCTGAGAAAGAGCCCAGTGACTTCTTGCTATGAAGCAAGATGCTTTGCATGCATTTCACTAGCTAAACTGCAAACCCCAGGGGAGGAGCAATCTCTACCCCTTCATATATAAAATAAGAGAGACCTAGAGGTCTGCCACTAGGTAGATATTGAGGGCTCCTACCTGAAGGGGTTCTCAAAGGACCCTGGAAACTATGTTGTTGAACAATGATGTGCTTTGTTAACCGGAGCTGTGGTTCTGTGGGTGGATGTGGTATCTACTTAAAGGCACAAAGCGGTATTCACAGGGCTAGAGTAGGAAGAGAAGTGCCTTAATACTGCTGACGATGTGCTTTGTAACTAGTAGTACTTTTAGCTATGCGGGTTGAGTAAAACAAGAACTTGAGCTTACTTGAATTATGAAATTGTAGTTATTTTTCTTTACCAGACTTACTCTATGAATAGTTGAGGACATGCTAGGTGTATTAAATTCTGCAAAGACATCGAAACCAGATGCTTGATTCTTAATTCTTGTCTAGTTGGTGTGGCCTTGATTTGCAGCTTTGAATAAAATGTAGTGATTGGCGAAGAATTTAAAAAATTGTTTGCACGCTTACCAGAGTTTTTAGCCAGTTCTGTCTCCTGAGCCAGAATCAGAGTTGAGGAATGTGGTCTGTGGGGCTTTACAAATGACATAATTAATCTTGATCTTTGGGATCTAATTATTGGTTTCGGTCTGGTTTCTTCCTGCAGCTGGCCGAGCAAAGGCTAACAGGCTGAGCTGTGCTCCAGAAGCCTTATTGCCAAATGTAAATGGAAATACAGAGGATCATCTTCCTGCTGCTACAGTGAGCCCAGGTACCTGGGAGCAGTGGATAAGAACTGACTCAACCAGTCAGCAATGCATCACTCCGAGACAAAAGCTTTGAAACGGTGGCTTTGGCAGTGAGACTGAATATCTTGAGTATTTTTTATTACAAATGCATAATTCTGTTATAGCAGTATCTCCTCAGAAATGGCGCCTTTATTTTAGAGTGGTAATGAGGCTTGCGAGGCAGTTTCTGTGCTAGGTAGATCTGGTTTGGGAAAGAAGCACTGCAAAATTAATGACCATCTTTCTGAAGACTTTCCTGTATATGTTATTCTGGAAAAGCTGATATATTTGTATTTGCTTAAAACACAGTGTGAAAAATCTAATAAAAGGAAATGTTTGTTTTATCTAGTTCGAAGAAGAACTAACACAGTGAAAGAGATGGAGAAAATTAAAAACAAGAGAGAAGAAAAGAGAGCCCAAAATAGTGAAAACAGGACAAAACGTGCACAGGTGGAGTACTCTGCAGTACACCAGTAAGGGGAAATTCTATAGGATAGTGAATCACAATAGTTGAAACTAAAACATCTTGGACAGGCTTTGTTCTTACAAAGCTGTACATAAGGATGGGTTGAGTCTAGTTTCAGCAAGTTCTGAATCTTGTAGCTTTTAAGTGAAATATTCATTTGTAATTATGTACAACTGATTGTTTAGTGTGCTCTGGAGTTTTTTTGCTCTAATATATTAATTACCTTCATATCCATGGTTTTTCCATGCAGGAATTTGACAGCAGCTGTCCTAACTGGGAGTTTGCACGAATGATCAAGGAATTCAGAGAAACTTTAAACTACCAGCCAATGTCTATAACTGACCCAGTAAGTAGATACTGAGGCTACTAACTGCAGCCTGTAGACAGATCTTTCTGTTGTACTGAAGATTTTAGCATATGAGTGATTTAGTGCATCAGTGCACCTTGGAAATCCTCTGAGCACATTGTGGTCTTGAGGCACCTGGTTATTTGTGAGGTCATTTACCTCCCCTATTTAGGGCTGAGATGCCTTGCATTACTTTGCATGTGTCACTAGTAAAAAGCTTGTGCTTTGACAATTATCATGCAATGATTTGTGTGGCAACATCTATTTTTCAGAGCTTCTGAATGGAAGCCTATTACATAGCTGCCTAGCCTGTTGTAGGTACAGGTATAAGTTAAAGCAGAATATCGTCCTGTGACAGAAAGTGTTATTTTATGTAAGCCATGCATTAAGTAATTTTAAACTATGTCAAAAAGTGGAGGACCAAATGTAGATGTCAAAAACTAGAATAAACAGGCTTGGTTGAGAACTTCAGCAATTATGGAGGAAGCATTGATTAATACCTGAGAACACGCAAAAGCCTTGTTATGGTCAGTGAAAAATGACAGCATTTAAGTTCAAACTAGGAACTAGGTTAGAACACAAGGTGGTTTGTGTGCCTGCATCCCATGGGGGTGAGGACCAGCTGTTTGTCTGTATTGCTGCGTGACAGAAGAGGTTGTCATCTGATTTCTGCCTCAACTGATGGAATATGTGCTTTCCCAAACTCAACTGATATGTAGCTGTGCTGCATAAACACTAAACTCACTGCAGAAGTAAAGAACTGTAGGTCAAAAAATACATATAGGATAAATTAAAAGAATAATTTACCTGGATGTGATTGTAGCTGCAAAACTGGTATTGCAGATTTTGCTGGAAACCTGGCCAAGGACTGAACTTATCACTAATTTTGACACAAAATATTTGGGACACTTTTCCTACAGCACAGCAGCATTTCCATCTGATATGTTGGAGCGTACTTTGTAAAGGTTGATTGTTTGTAGCATTTATTTTGCACTGAATAGACATTAAGGTTTACATCCCTGTGTGAGTTGGGTCTGATCAGTATCAGAGGCAACTCTGATCAGCATATAGAAAAGATGTGAGGGAGCATTGGGTCTTTGTTACACTAAGAAGGTGTGGGTGTAATTGAGAAACAATTATTACTTGTTACTTTTCTTTTAGACAGAAGAACATAGGATTTGTGTCTGTGTGAGGAAGCGCCCTCTCAATAAACAAGGTGAGTGTACCGACAAAGCACGTCTGTCTTGGAGCAGTTTGACATTGCTTACTCTTGTTAAAACTGAGGGTCTTTTCTGTCAACAGAACTTCTGAGAAAGGAATGTGATGTGATTACTATTCCGAGCAAGTGTGTGCTGCTGATGCATGAGCCAAAGCAGAAAGTGGACCTCACAAAATACCTTGACACCCAAGCATTTAGATTTGACTTTTCATTTGATGAATTCTCTTCTAATGAGATGGTGTACAGGTAATGCTTGCTTCTCTTTGGGAGTGACTTTCAAGATAAAGAAGCTATAGCTAGATGGCATCCTGGCTTAAAGAAACTGCTACCTGAAATAAATATTAAGATCCTTTTTGAAGAAAACCAAAGAACTGAAAAGTCTAAAGCTTAATTCTGGTAGAACCTTGCTGGTTTCTGAAGGATTTGCTTTTATTTGTGCCCCCCATTTTTTTTTTAAGAAAAATTGATGAAGCAGGGTGTAAAATCCTTGCCTTAACTGTCTTTACTTTCTGAATATCCAGGTTCACTGCTAGACCTCTTGTAGAGACCATCTTTGAGGGTGGCAAGGCAACATGCTTTGCATATGGCCAGACAGGCAGTGGCAAGACACATGTAAGTTTCTCCAAGGCTTCAAATTTTCTGGCTTTATCTACAGTACTTAACGTTCCTTGATCTTGATAATGTGTAGTTTGGATCTTGGTTTTACTGTCTTAAAGCTAATACTTTGTTAGTTGTTAATCCTGTTTTTCTATAGTGTTTACCTATTATTTTTCTGTAGTTTTACCTATTTGGGGGCTGTGAAGAAAATTGTAGTAAGACCCCCCACCCCACAGCTGCCTGTTTGAAGACTTGTGATGCCCTGACATGATAGTGTTAGTCAGGGCTATTCCTTGCCCCAAATGGCTGTTGCTGCCAACTCAGTCTGCAAAGTGGGGCTGTTAGTCTACATCTGATGGAAAGGCTATTGTATGTGCTGTGTTTTGAGCTTGGATGCATTCCAAAGACTTCAGATTATATAAGAATAAGCCTCTTGTTGCACATAAACATTCAAGTGATCTGGTATTGTTTGTGAAGTGGGCAAATTAGTGTGTTCACTTTCTAACCAATCCTTACAGTCTACAGTTACAGTTTTAAGAGATATGAAGGCTGTTTTCTGCCTCAAAGGTGATCTGCTCTAGATTTTTTTCTTAACTTTCTTCTTCTGGAAACTATAGGGAAAGAAAGTGGGAAAATCTGTTCCCTCACAGCATGATAGTGGAGTTGAATCTGCTGTCTTGCTCTGCAGGAAGCCTTTTCCTCAAACCACAGTGATCCAGACTGGACTAGGCTAGGCTCCCAGTTTGAGTAATCAGACAGTTGCTCTAACTTCAGTGTCAGAGGCAAGTTTTAGGCTAGGATCTCCTATCATTAGTGCTATATAGTGAGCTGTAGATCTCTCCAGTAATCCAGAAGGAAGTTTGGAACTTCACAGAAGTTCTGATGTAGGCTTCATCCACTGGAATGGGCAGACGAAACTGCTCATCCAAGTGTCGTGGCAGGAACACAACTGTGAGGCACTAAAATCGTAGGCAATGAAGTTATTTTACCTCCTTGATCCTAGGGTGCAGAACTAGTGCAAGGCCAGTAGCTCTACCCTGAGACTGGAGTGCTGCATATTAAACTCTGGTACACTGAGAATGTGTCATGGGCTTGAATTGTGTTTTAAATAATTGACTCTTTTTCATCTAAAAGTGGTAGAGCAAGTCACCGGAATAATACCAACTGAAAACTTTGAGATTAAAGGCATCTTGGTCAAAGGAGTTAAAGGTATTCTTAACTAGAGGTTTGATGCATTTTGATATCACACATGAGCTTTTGGAAGTTGCAGTGAAAACGTTACTCAACTGATGTCCTAAAAAATGAGTCTGTTTCTTCTGACCAGGGGCGATTTGGTTGCTCTGTCAAGACTGTGTGTTTTCCCTTGGAGGAACAGCTGCTTTGACTCTGCACTGCAGAGCCTTGCAGGCATTCAGCTGTTGCTTTGCAAAGTCCAGATTCTTAACTGATAGGGAAGCAGAAACTAATTTTATCCTGTATTGCACTCTGTTCTAATCATCTTGCTGACATTGGAGTACATATATGTATACATAGTAATTTCCTAGTATGTTCTTAGGACTAAAATCAGGTAGCCTGACTTGTTTGTACCACACCTTACCTCTTTTCTTTTCACAGACTATGGGTGGAGACTTCTCTGGGAGAGCACAGAATGCCTCAAAGGGCATATATGCTTTTGCATGTAAGTTGATTCTTCTTTAGATAGGAAAATCAAAGTAATGCTTGTTTTTCTTAAATAGATAAGATCTGGTTTTGTATGGTTATTTAAAATGTTTCCAATGAAAGTTATGTAAGGTATTTGTGTTTTCAATAATAAATACTGGTGTTTGCAGGAGGTATGTTTTTTTTAATCAGTTTCACAAAATATTTTATTTCCAGTCTATAAATTTCTAGATCCACACTTAACTCACTAGAATTCACTTGGTTTTGAGGCAAAGAGATGATGTATTTACTAATTTGGCATTTGCTGGGCTGAACCATTTAACTGTGATTCTTCTGATTTGCTTTTGTCTCAAACTAAGGATGGTGCTTGGAAATACCTCACTTGAATGCAACACAACCTTACCTATTTCTAATATAAAGCTTGTATACAGAAAGCATATGAATGTTATTTCTTCCTGTACGCATTAGATGCAAAAAACCCTGGTGCATATAAAATGACTTCAGCAAACAGGTGTTTAGAAGCCCCTCATTGATATAATGCCCACAAAGCCCTGTGAACTCTATACCTTTCTAAAGGGAAGGTAGAAGAGGCCATTGTGAAATTAACCTGTGTAGCACAGCAATTGAAACTAGAAGCAACTGTTTGCTAGTCTCTGAAAATTAGTAATGACTGGCCCTGAAGCAAAGTCTTTGCTTTCCAGCTCAATTTCAGTGTGTGAAAGCTAATTGTGAGGTGCTGCACTGAATCTAGCCTAAGGGTCAACTGATCTGGTATATGGTCTCCAAAGAGCAGCAATGCAGATGCTCAGGGATGTGTGTTTTACAGGCTTTCTGCAAGAAGTGCTTGAAACACAAACATGAATTTTTCAGGCCTGTCCAAAACAGCAGCAGATCCCAGTGTTCCCTCAGATCAGGCGGGATTGCTGTCTGCAGGTGACATCAGTGCTAGAAACTTCTGAATCCCCATGTTTCCAGTCCCTGGATGAGAATGCTGCTGAAACTGTTTTCCAGACGGTAGCACAGCACTAATTGTTCCACTAGCATTTGTTTAGGCTGACTGTCAGCCAGCTGCTAGATGCTGCCTTATGGCTAAGCAATATTTGAAAGTAGATCAAGCAGCAACTAAAACTGAACTCCTGCCTTTCTTCACTAGCACAAGATGTCTTCCTGCTTCTAAACCAACCCAAGTACAGGAATCAGAACCTAGAAGTCTATGTGACTTTCTTTGAAATATACAATGGAAAGGTAAGACCGTTTTTTAAATATTGACCTGACCTCTTTGGCTGAATGTTTCACAAGTACCTGTGTAAAACCTACTGGTTTTTGTAGTTCTAAATAGTCTTTTGTTCTTGGTGTGTTTGCAATTGAATTGGAAGGGTATGTTAAAGGTGCTGTTTCTGTCTATACCTTTCTATAAGGACAGTGCCAAATACAAGTAGATTTTGTTCAGATTTACCTCAGTCTTGTTGCCTGAATATAGGTGTTTGACCTCTTGAATAAGAAGGCAAAGCTTCGAGTCCTGGAGGATGGCAAGCAGCAGGTCCAGGTGGTTGGTCTCCAAGAGAAAAAAGTCAGCTGTGCTGAGGATGTCATCAGGATGATCGAGATGGGCAGTGCCTGCAGGTTTGGTGCCTTAAACCCAATACAAAGAGCCATATCCTCTTGTACCTCTCTGTCTACAAAAGATATATAGTGTCTGTAGCTGGTGCTTTGAGACTTAAATGGGAGCTGCTTGTTCCCAGTAATAGGCAGGCACTGAGCAGAACCTCTGCATGAAAACAAGAGGGTGGTTATGGAATAAAGGGCTGGTGGGGATGGGTTTAGCCTGCCTTCCATAGAGGAGGTCAGGATTCATAGTTCACATGTCCTTATGTAATTTGAGAATAGGGCAAGTATTCACATGAAGAGATGGCTGCCCTGGTGCCACAGCTAAACTGAACAGTCTAGCTGCTTTCTAGAAGGATTCGATAGTTTACAGGAGCACAAGTAGCTCCCTGTGGGCTTGTAAGATCAATGAAGAGCAGCTGGCATCAACCTACAGTTTGCAAAAATTCCTTGTTTTAACTGCAGGCCAGATGAGCTATTCCAATGGCAACACAAATGCTGCATGTCTTTTGGGGATCTTATTTGAAGAGCCCTTGAGAGCAGGTGCCAAGGGACAGCCGTAGGCTTGGCTCATCATGCTAACAGGAAGGCTGTGGTCAGGGCAACTCCACCACTGTACTGGTGTGTTTGATTAGGAGCCAAAATCTGTATTACCAAGTCTTACCTGTCTCAGTTAAGTTGCAGCTGCTGTGAAAACATTTGTAGGCAAATAAGAACTCCTTGGCTTCTGTATTATACTGTATATGCGCATCCTGAAAGCTCAGTCAGCACTCTGCTGTGCATGCTTTTTGGTTGACAATTCAACCAAAAACTGTTTAACATTTCAGAATTCTGCCTCACTTCAGGACAACCTCCTTCCCTTTCACCCAGCAGAAGGGACACAGGTGGGACAGTGAACCTGCCAGCCTTCTCAGGGAATCAATGATGGTGAAGGTCACAGGGAGGTTTTTACAAGACTCCAATCTGTTTTGCAGTGATGGGGCAGGTGCAGTTGCACAGCAGAGATAAAGCGCTAAGACAGCTTGGCTGGAGAAGAGGATTTACTACAATTGTAACGTGATAGCAGAGCTACTCCTGTTTAGTGGGAGCTTGGCTGAGCTTACTGTGTAATGGCAGATTCATTAGGAGAATGACATGTGGCCTGCTATGAGGTAGGGAGTTGCAATGCTGAAGGTGTGTCTTCTGGCTCCAAATACACGTGTAAGGCATTAGCCATTGGAAAGGTGCTCCAGCATAGGCTGAGTTGAGCCAGGCAGCTTAAATAGTCTTAAGTCTCAACAACTCACAGTTGTCCCAGGTTCAGATTCTCACAGCAGTCCTTCTGTGCTCGTATATCAGAGGTAATTCTATAATTCATGCGGACTTGAGGTACTGATGTGTGGGATAAAACCCGGGAGGTTAAGCAACTTAATTGAATGGCTTCAGGTCTTGCCCGGCACTGTTGGTACCTGTTGCATCTTCTGTGATCACAGTTCTAACTCCTGTTTGCATCTTTGCTGTAGGACATCTGGGCAGACTTTTGCAAATGCTTGTTCTTCTCGGTCACATGCCTGCTTCCAAATCCTACTACGCCGAAGAGGAAAACAGCTTGGCAAATTTTCCTTTGTGGATCTGGCAGGAAATGAGAGGGGTGCAGACACATCTAGTGCTGATCGGCAGACACGAATGGAAGGTGCAGAAATCAATAAGAGCTTGCTAGCTTTGAAGGTGAGCTATAGCCCCAGGAGCAAACAGTGTTCATAAACACATGGATTCTGTTCAGCTTCAGGGTTATCTCTTTTGTTTATTTCCAGTATAAGGAAAAAGAACAGCCAAACAGATCCTAGTTTACTATGATAACAACCCTGCAAATTGTGTATGCATCCACTTAGAATGTTTCCAGGAAAGCAGTGCTGTCTTGTGAGGCCAGGCACTGGTAGAGCCATTTCAAGTGTCATTCAAGTTGGTTTTTTTGTTTTCACATGTGATGGATATAGCAGCTGTCCTGTAACATCAAATAACTGGAGTATATTTAAAAGGCTATGAGGCTTTTGCAGAGCAATAGAGATTACCATTCTCTATCCTCTTCAGTTACCAGCAATTGCTGGTTGATACCTTGCAGAGCTGTTTGAAAAAAATGCAGATATTACATTCACAGGACTTGTCTTTCCTCAGGAATGTATTCGGGCTTTAGGGCAGAACAAATCCCATACCCCTTTCCGGGAGAGCAAGCTGACCCAGGTGTTAAGAGACTCATTCATAGGAATAAACTCAAGAACTTGTATGGTGAGTATACACATGGCACAAGCACACGCTGGTTATGTGCTCTGCAATTTGACTAAATAGCTGCACGTTCTTCCTCTAGAGTGAGGGAACTTTGAAGTCAGAAAGCTTCAGTTCTCTGCAAAATAGTTATACAGCTTTCCTCCTCTGCTCACTCCTGGTGACAGAGGTCAGAACCTGGTGATCTTTGCCCAATCCCTGCAGAAGCAGGGCTGGTGAAGTCACTTTAATACAGTGAACCTGCAGTAGAGCCTGGGGTGCTCCCAAAGGACTTTGCTTCCTCAGGAGGGTGCAGCACAGTGGGTGTAAAGCTGGATATATGGCCACTGGCCTGTCCAACAGAAGCTATAGAGAAAAATGGACTTGACAGAATGTCTCAACTCTGACCCTTTGCCATAGCTGCCTGGTGAGATCTGTAGGACCATTAACATGAGCAAAAGTCAGATGTGGGAGTCACTGAGGTCTTCTGTTCTGTTTGCAGATAGCAATGATTTCTCCGGGCATGAGTTCATGCGAGTACACCTTAAACACACTGAGATACGCTGACAGGTAATGGCCTTTCTGACCTGGGCATTCTACTCATGTTGCAGAAGGTGTTTTGGCTGCCTTTATTCTGACCAAAAGTTCTCCTGTTGTCATTGTCTGTAATGGCAATTTGGAGGTTGATTTTTAGGAGCAAATTATTTTTAGAGCTCTTATGAAACTAACTTAGGTGTTCTCTCTGTCAGACATAGAGATTGTATTAAAGCATGACTGTCTCCTCCTCAGGGGAGTCTCCCATGCCAGACTACAGACTGCCCTGTTTTTTATAGGCATTAACCCTGTCCTGAATTATCTCCATGCCCTTTACTTTTTGTAGTACTTTGGGTCATATCTGTAAGTGGTGTGCTGAGTGTATCCCTGACATGGCCCCGCAATGGCACAAAACACTCGTTCTTGATGGAGTCTGATATGAACTAAAAGTGTGTGGCACCTGGGAGACTTTGGGTGAAATCTGAAGGACCTGGAGAACTCAAATGCCACTAAGCAGATCGTGGGAGTGTTTTGAGTGGCCTGTGGTTGACCTTGGGTACCTGCAAGGTAAATTTGCAGGGACTGAGCTCCATGTTTCCCTGGGGTCTTGCTGTACCCTGGAAGCCCTCTGAGAGAGCAGTGAGTCCCTCCCAGTCCCTGCTTTGTGTGTCTGTACTGGTCCAGTGAGGTGACAAGTAAAAAGAAAACTAACAATTTTGTCCTGTGTTAACAAGATGACACTTGCATATTTCAGGCTTGGTAGCTTTCCTTCTTTAGCTCACAAAAGGCTGCTTGGTTCCTTCCTGGAAAGCATTCCATTCTTTGAAAGGATGTATGATAACTCTTGTTGTAAGCATTCAGGAACACTGAATCTTGACAGATTCCCAGATTTGGTTCTAGATTGAAGTTGCATTTTTTTTAGTTCTGGTGGAAGGTCACTCCTGCTCACCTGAAAGTACAGGACAAAGCACAACATCTGACTTAGTGTGCTTCAGTAAGATTCTAGTCTTGAGTTGGGCCCACCGGGTTCTTAGCCAGCGCACAATGCAAGTTCAAGCTATAAGAAAGGGGGTATTAGGCTGAAACACTGTAAATATGAAGCTGATACTGGTAACACGAATTAAATGCCCAGCTGGTGTCTGACATCTAACTCTAGTGCCATGTCATCAGCCATGACTTTTATCCTTATTATAGACCTGTTTTGGCACAATGGGTTTCTGGGGAAAAAAAAATCAAGCTTATTCCTTTTCTTTCTATACTAATTTCTTAGTTGGTCATGACAGACCAAGCTGAAATGTGGAAGATATCTTCTGTGAAAGGTGTTGCTGGCAATTAGCATTGTGTACTTGAACTTACCTCTCCAGAGAGGTCCTAGATTGGGCATGGAGACAAATACCTCTCAGCTTTCCCACCCACAGCCCTCTAGGGTGATAATGTGCAACTTTTTGAAGTGCAACCAAATGTTTCTTGTGGAGCACTGATTGCCATAGCTGCTTTGTGATGCTATGGTCCAGAAAGTACTAGAAGAAGAGTCTGAATAACAAATCTTCTTGTTGCAGAGTGAAAGAGCTCAGCCCCCATAATGGAGGTGGAGAAACACAGAATCAGATGGAGATCGAGGAAACAGGGATGAGTGGAGAAGGCTCAGGTCTTCAATACAATGTATGTGTGTGCAGTGGGCTGAACAGATCTCAAAGCTGGGAATGAGTTGCTGTTCTTACTTGGGCTATTTCTTGCAGCTCTCCAAGGATGAGGAGGAAGATATCTCTCCCCACTTGTTCAATTATCGTGAGGCTATGACTCAAATTAGTGAACGGGAGGAGAAGATTGTGGAACAGCTTAGAGAAATGAAACAGGTATGTGGAAGAGGCAAGCCCAGCACAAGCTGCCTTCTACATGTTGATAGCAGCTTGTTTGTCTGAGCCAAGTGCTGCTGGGTAGGCTGTGGGCTGGAATGCAAGATGTTCTACAGTGGTGTTACTACTTCCTCACTGCTTTTTCCTGTGGTTCCAGCCCAACTGGTTGAACTGGGGCATTTAAGTGCTTGTGGCAAGCTGGTCCCCCTTCCCCTTGAGCCAGCAACCTCTACTTGCTGCTAATGAGCACTGGCTGGTACTGGTCTGTAGAAGCTCAGCTATCTTGATTGGTGTGACAGCTTTGAAGAAAGACATTTATTTTCCAGAAAGGAATTTCTCACTACTGTTACCCTTCTAACTATAGAGAACAGTGACTGAACTTGACTACCTCTTGGGAATCACGGAGCAACCAGACTACGATCTTGAGACCTTTGTGAGCAGAACTAAGTACTTTTTAGAGGAGGGTTCAAGAAACTTCCTCAGTGTCAAAGGTAGGTTAGTGCCTGTCTGACTAACACTGTCACTATGTTTTCTCTAAGACCTGACAGTAATATCAGCATACATGTGGGGGTTTGAGCACCCAGTCCTTCTGTATAGCTTACAATTCAGATCACTTTCCTAAGTGATCATAGGGACAGATCTGAAATGTCCTATTGTCTGCACTTTCCAAAGTAAAATTTTGGCTAGTAACTTCCACTTGCTTTTCACTGCTATAAAAAACTGCCTTCCCTTGAGCAGAATGTAGTATCCACTGAGAACAGATGAGCTGAAATCTGTTTGGCTACTTTGTTATATTGCTTACCTTTTGCCTTGGCTAAAAAACAGAATTTGAGAAATACATCCCAATGCCATGTTGTAGGGATTCCTAGGGGTATGTCTGCTGTTTCCACTCCTGTTTTTCATGGATATCCATACCCATCTACTTTATAAAAAGCATCTGCCAGGCATAGACTGAGATGCTGTGTCTGCCAGCACCTGCCTTTGGTGTGCCTTTGCCTTAGCATAGGGCATTACAAAACATGCAACAAATTCCCTCCAGCTGTTCAGTTCTGACCCAGTTTGGAGACTTCCCAGCTCTTTGCAGGAGGATGTCAGCTGCCTATTTCCTGAGCACTGCCTGCCTTTGTTGGGCCATGCTGGTTGAAGCAGTGGTAGAGAGGCAGCAAGGCAGATACATGAACTTGGCTGAGACATGGGAACAGACTGTTGGGTACACAGACTGCCTGACTAGGACAGGTGAAGCTACACTGCTGACTGCTACCTTTCAGCACTGCTTCAATGCCACTTGAGCCATTACAGTTAGCATGGTCTTTGCCTCAAAAACAGGGCTGTGAGAAGTGTGTGTTATGCATTTTTTTAAAAAAAATATATTTTAATTTTTTTTTCAAAGTGAGGCTGAAAATTGTGGCATCAAAGTGAACTGTTAACCTGAAGAAGTAGTGAAACTTTTAAAAATACCCCTGACTGTCCTATCTCAAATGCAGCCCAAGAGCTTTTTCCCCTCTGTTCACCATGGGGGAAGTGGTGACAAGGCAACAAGAGTAAATGTCCCACTACCCTCTCTGCCTTACAGGCTGGGGAAACCTGGCCCTGTGGGGTGCTTGGATGAGTGGCATCTAGTTTGAACTGCAAACTGCAGGCTTGAAACTGTGAAGCAAAAATGAACAGGTACAGCTGAAGAACTTTGTGGGACCAGGCAGAATTTGATGTTGGCTGAACAGTTCTTGCTTAGTTCACTTCCACCTGTGGCCCCTGCTGAGAGAACAGCTGGGCTGGGGAATTCTATTCCAGGTCAGTCCCTATCACTCCTGTCTTGCTTTACAGAAACTTTTGATGCCCTGGTGGCTGCCATGCAACTGGAGGAGCAAGCCAGCAAGCAGATGAGCCGGCAGAGGCCTTAGTAAATACAGCAAAACCTGGTTCACAAACAGACTTCTGTATGTCTTGCATGTTTGGTGGTTTGTGTAAATTCTGTTTTAAATGTTGGTGTGTCATGTGTGCCTGAGGGCAGTGAACAGAGCAGCCTGCCTCTCTTCATGGCCTGGTACCAGGGAACTCAGAGTGCTAGAAACATCCCCTGCAAGGCTTGGGGAGCGGGGTGCAGAGAGTCTGCCAGATGTGTCTAGCATCTGGACCTTTGCTAGTGGCAATGGTCTCTTCTACTAGAACTACTTATTTGTATAGTTTTTCTAGTGTATATATAACTTTTCAAGATGTGCTTGAAGTATTGCAAAACTGTTCCAAGTCTGGCTTTTCCAGAAAGAAAATGGGCTATATGTACTTGGAAAAGAATCAGTATTTTAAGAAGTTTGCTTGATAAATAAATGTTCCTGGATTTAATTATCTTCTATCTTATAAAATATATTTCTTGTTGATTTTTGGACTGACTGGTGTTATAGAGAAAGGCTGATTTCTTGGATGAAGTTTATTGTAATGTTTAAAATAATTCAATAAATTTTCTCTTAATTTTGAGATCCTGCTGGGTAGAACTTGCCTAGCAAAGGGGAAGCTAGTTTTGAGGGTACCTGTCCTGCAGCTGAGCATGTAGTGA
Source organism: Nesoenas mayeri (assembly GCF_963082525.1). Taxonomy (NCBI): domain Eukaryota; kingdom Metazoa; phylum Chordata; class Aves; order Columbiformes; family Columbidae; genus Nesoenas; species Nesoenas mayeri. The sequence goes on along the minus strand of NC_137554.1, from coordinate 32,046,282 downwards.
ATGGCCCAGCTCTTATGGCATCATGTGAGCCTCCCTTGTACCACTGGAGAAGACAGCCCCAGGATCTTACTTTGCTTCCTTTTCCACATATTTTCCATAGCTAACATGCCATATAAAATACACATGTTCAGAGACAACAGAAATCTATATTTGAGGGCAGAAGGGCAGAGCTGACACTAGCTTAGATGCAGCAAGGTGCTGCCATGGCTGCTGTGTGCAGTCTGGGTCTAAGTGGCCCCACACAACCTGTCCTCTGGGAAGAGGCATGTGCTGCTGCCCTCTGTTTCCTGTTTATTCAGCTTACCCCAAGGTTTATCTCTGAAAGGATAAAACAACCCTGCAAGCTCTGGGTCCAGCAGCACAGGATGCAGCTATATAAACACCAGATTACAAAGGGATCTTTCTAACATTACTCCCTCTTTCCCTACCCAACCCCCCTGCCTTGCTCTCCTGCCTTCTGAACTGCCTTTTACCCCTGAAAGTAAAGGATGAAAGGGTGTAACTTAAGTGACTGCACCCTTGGGTCTGCACCCACCTGTGGGCTGCATCCTTGCCATGTCTCCAGGGATGTCTACTGTATTGCAGGCTAGTTCCTTAGCCTGGAGTGGATTTATTTTTGTGTACCAGGTCTCAGCACTGTCCTGAAAAGGCAATAAAGGAGTTATGGTTTTAGTGGGATGTGGAAAAGCATCACTGACAAGCAGCTTCAACCCAGACAGGATCCTCCCCCTGAGCAGTTTAGATACTGGAAGCAGTGTAGGGCTGAGCATTTTAAGGGCCTCTGAACTGTTAAAGCTGACTTGTACCTGAGCTCTGCCTCTGTTGCATTAAGATGGCACATGTAAATAAAAGGGCTGTTAAGCCTTATTGAGTTTGGACTAAAGCAAGGCACTCCTGCTCCACTTCAGATGGGAATCCACTTGGATTATCGAGCCTTGCCCAATGGTGTCTTGCGGTGAGTAAGGGTGGGCCTGGGTACAAAGAATGAAATGTTACCCCTTGGTTGTTCTACCTCCTCTTCCTGGACTTAACATTGCTCACTATGCTGTATGTCCACCCCAGGAGCTAGAGTAAGGAGGGACTGGGTTTGGAGGAGCTCAAGTCACCTCTTGCCTCACTGGCCCTTGAGGTCACACTTCTGACAGCAAGTTCCTTCTGTCTCAGAAGCAGCAGTAGTCTGAGGTCCATCCTTGTGCTGTCTCAGGGTCAAGCCAGGGCAATTATATTCCTGAACACTGAGGCCGAAGGTGAACACTTCCCAAAGGGTGGCTTCGTTTATTTCTGGGCTCTCACCCAAGACTGGATTTCTTGTGAAGAGAAATCCTGTGCCTACAGCCCTGCAAAACAGACCAAGGTCCTAGGGCCACTTAAACCCCGTAAGGGAGGCATGTTTACCATAAATTGCTGGAACAGTGTGTGTCCTAGTGCCTTCTTCACACCCTCCTCCACAAAGGGAAATGTGTGGACAAAATACTGCAACAGAACAGAGAGTTGGTGTCAAGTGAGGTGTGTGACTGTGCACCTATAGGGTAGAGCTGCATGGATGGTGTGGCTCCAGATAACCTTTGTCACTTACCAGTAAGTTGCTGGGCCACCTCTTTGCACACTGGTGCTACTGGTGGCACTTCATGAACATAGCAAAGGAACTTGTGGGTCTCTGCTCCAGCCTTACCTTGCTCCTCCCTGCCCTCCTGCAGCACCAGTTCCCACTTTCATTGACAAGAGGGGGGAGGGTGTTTCAGTGAAACAGCTGCAGTGCAATAGTTGCCAGTCAGTTCACCTGCTCTGTGGTTGGTGCCCACTCTCAGAAAGTGGGCCCTGACCCTCTGCATTACTAGGTACATTTGTAAACCATTTTTGCTCCTGAGCAGCCTGGTTCTTGGACATCACTCTACTGACAGCATGGTACTTCCCTATGGCTGTTACATAGGCAGAGCTGTGCTGACACAGGTCAAAATGCTTTACCCAGCACCAGCAGGACAAATAGCCTGTTTATAATTCTGTGCTAGTGTCTTGCTCCACGCAAATTGTCTTGGTTAGCCCCTTAGCTCTGTCCGTGCTTGCTGCTCACAGCAAGTCTGGGGGTAGAATAGAGGTGTGAGGGCCAACATTGGCTTTCCAGGAATGTATTTGTGGTGGGTGGCAGGAGGGAGGCAGACAGGGGAAAAAGGCAGATCTTTCCAGAAGGAAGTGTCGCTCCTGCTCTTGTGAATAAGCCTGTGTGTGCTGTGTTTAGCAAAATCCCCACAGTGTAGGGAGACTTTCTGCTCAGGTGCTCTGGGAGCAGACCCTGTGCTACAATGTCCACCTCCATGTACCACCATGCTCACCTGTAGGGAGATGCTGGCATGTCTCTGGCTGGCCATATGGTCCAGGTTTCCTGCAGCAACCATCAGGCCATGTACCACTCGCAGCTGGATCAGCTCATTAGCAACTTCTGCTGACTCCTTGGCTAATTCACTGCAATGAGATAGGGGATCAGTCCCTACTCTGCATGGGGAAAGAAGCTCAAATCAAATTGAGGATGGGCCTCTTGGTGCGGCCCCAGTAGAAAATGATGTGTTCCTGCCCTAGTGGCACCAACGGACAGGAGAATCTTAAACAATAAATGTTTGGTTGTGTATGGATTAGCAATTATTTAACAAGTGGGCTTGCTGATAAACAATTGATTAATGATTACCAGGACCTTCCTGGTGTGTGTTGAAGTCTAGCAAGTTTCTTGTATGATCATAAAGAACCAGGACTTCACCACCATTACTTCCGTGAGGAAGACACTCCAGTATGGCTCCTTACCCGCCAAGGGTGTTCTGTCGGCTGCTTTTGCAGGAAAAGTGTTCTCATAGCACTATCTTGTGGACACTGCAGGAAATTCATACTGAATGAACAAACTAGCACAAATGGCTGAATTTCATTAAGGATTCTGCAGTCAATTGTAGCCACTAGACTCTTCTGTTGGGTGGCTTATGTTAAACAAGGGTGTTTCACTGCTTGCTGTGGCTCCTTGTGTAGAGAACACAGTGGCCTTGAACAACACAGCGCCCTTCAGCCCTGCGCCATGGCAGGTCACACACATTGCTCCCAGGCCCAGCCATAAAGGGGACACTGTGACAGCACGCAGGGCCAGAGCAGACAGGATTCCACAGCTCCCTGTAAATAAAACTTCAAGCCAGCTCCAGTGTCAGTTGTCTGAGGGTCTGAGCACTGTGATCTGCAAGGCAGAGACCCTGCCTCATTCTTGAACACATCCCATCTCTGCACAGCCGAGTACTGGAGACTCACCAGAGCTGGAGTGCCCAGCCAGAGAGCAGTGCCAGAGTGAGTGGGTGAACAGTCCCTGGGAGGAACACATCCCAGTCATTTCCTACCCAAAAGAAGCCACTGAACTCTAAGGCCTCTTTTATGCTCCTGTGCATTTCGCTCCAGAGTTTCTTACCCAATGGCTTTTGCAGCAGCTGCCTGCTGAATATACACCAGCATGGGTTTCCTCAGGGTTTCCTCAGAGGTGGGGTCTGCATTCGGAAAATGAGGAAAGTGAGAATGATGCTTTGAAACACTTCTAAGATGTAAGAAGGGAGTGGAGGTGGAGTTACACTGTTAGCATAAAAGGAGGATGTTGGTTTTTTTCGGAAAATACATCTTAGGGAAATCCTGTGGCTACGTATTGTACATAGTACACTGCAACAACCTGTATGAGTGATGCTCACAGCAGCACAGGCACAGCTCACAGAGCACGGGCCACTGCAGCCTGCTGTGCTAAGTCAGCGAGGAAACACGTGGGGCTGGGACTGTTCATCGTCACCACACAGCAGACAGATCTTGGCGGGTCTCTGGAGACGTGCACACCAGCATTAGTGCTGCAAGTAAGCACTGCCTTGACCTGGGCAGCTCTTGCTGCTGTGCCCCTCGCCTCAAGGGGCAGCCCCCTGCACCTCCTCCCCTGCAAATCAGCACAATGGCTGAGCCCTGCAGATGAGGGACCTTGGGAGAAACACCCCTGGTTGCCCTTGCAGGCCTGCTGTGTATTCTTGGTCAACTCTTTTACCTTTGTCAGCGTCAATGCAGCCGGCAAATGCTTCCTTCCTGGGTGGCGTCAGCAATGCAACCAGGCCCTCTAGCAGGGCGGTCCGGACCTTGTGGGCCATGAGGATCTTCAGCAGCTGGATGGCTGGAGGAGAAGAGAGCTGCTGTCAGCACCGGGGATCACATTTTGGATGTGTGCGTGGAGAAAAGCAGGGACTTAAGTACACACCTGTCACCATGAGAACCCCGCAGGCAAGAGATACCAGCAGTCATCCCAAAGTGTGACCACTGTGCAAGCAGCAGTGCTATCAGCCATGGGAACACCATTCTATTTTTGACAAATGAAAAAGTAGCTCCACCGAAATGGAGCCTCAAAAAATTAATCTACACTCGTGCTCGTTTCTCTCCACGGAAATCTTTAGTAAAAGGCGAAAGATTTAAACGATCTGAAGAGAAACAGGAGTACACGTGTGTCTTCACTCCCGTCACACCGCCCGCCCGCCCCACGCCCCGCACTCACGGCGACAGACCTCAGCCCCCCCGCTCCCGGCCACGCCGTCCCCAGCCCAGCCCCGCCGCGGGGAACAAGCTCCACAGAGCCCAATAGCTCGGACCCGCAGCCGGTTGCGGCCGCAGTGGCGGAAAGCGGAGCCGTGACGGTGCCGTGCTGCCGCGGTGCACCCTGGGTATGCAAAACAGCCGGCCGGTAATGAACGCACGCTAATGAACGCACGCACGCTAATGAACGCACGCTAATGCGGCGGCAGCACCGGAGAGCGGGTCTCCGCTGCCATTGCTAAGCCCAGACCTTATCTCCCAAGGGATCGCCTCTGCCCCCAAACCTGCAGTGCGGGTTACCCTTGGCTTTTCCTTTTGAACACTACACCGTGATCATGGACGCAACTCCACACTCACTACAGTTCTCTATTTTTCGAGGCTATTTTTTAACCACTGAAGGGACAGCTCCACCGAAATGGAGCCTCAAAAAATTAATCGACACTCGTACTTGTTCCTCTCCACGGAAATCTTTAGTAAAAGGCGAAAGATTTATACGATCTGAAGAGAAACCAGAGTATGCCCCCCGCTCCTCCCCGCGCAGCTACCCACCCTCGGCTGCTGCTTCATAGGACACGGCGACCCGCAGCCGTACCCGTGCCAGCCCAGCCCGACACCGGCTTGTCCCGGCTACCGACGCCCGCGGTTCGACCCGAGCCCAGCGGGCACGCCGGCCCGGGGCGGCTGTGTTTACCGGGGCCAGTGCCCCGCTCTCCCGCACTGCATCCTGGGTATGCTGATGAGAACCCTGCTGATAGGATAAGTTATGGAGACGGCCTGGCCCGCCCCGCCCCCGGCGGGAGGGGACGCAGCGCCGGGCGGGGCTGCATGGGCCGGGGCGAGAGGCGGGGACGGCGGCGGCTGGGGGTGGCCTGGGGCAGCGAGCGGAAACGTGCAAGGACCGCAAGGCGCTCGGCTCAGGTTGTCACCCCAGCGCCGCGCAGAAGCGAAAGATCGCCTTCGGGAGAGACCGCGGTACGCCTCCGCCGCCGCTGCGAACGGACGGAGGCGGGAGGCAGCCGGGCCCCGCGCATGGCGCTGAGCCCTGCGCGGTAACGAATGGGCCCGCCCATGAGCCCTGCGGCGACACCACCACCGGAGCGGCGGCCCGGACGGGACTGGAGCGCCGGGGCCAGCGCTGCGGTGGCGGGCTTGTCGTTCCCGGGGTAGGTCCCCGGCTAATGGCTTCTTCCGGAGCGCGAAGCGCTGGCGGGGCAGGCAGCGGCCGCGCTGCATCGCCTGGGCGGGGTGAAGAGGCTGTAGGAAGCCTCGCTCACCTCTTGAGCAGACAATGGTAATGCAGCCGCCGTCCCCAGCGGGGTTGGACGGTCCGGAGACGCCCGAGCGCCGGGTCGGAGATGCGGAAAGCGGGGCCGGGCTCACGAGAGTCGGAGACTGTTTGTCCCCTGACTCCCTACCACTCCTTTAAACAGTACTCCTAATGCTCTGTGTGCTTCTTATAGCAAGAACGCACCGAAATATTTTATATATTTTAACTAGATTGTATTCAGTTCTATTTTTAACGAATAAAGGGATAGCTCCACCGAAGTGGAGCCTCAAAAAATTAATCGACACTCGTACTTGTTCCTCTCCACGGAAATCTTTAGTAAAAGGCGAAAGATTTATACGATCTGAAGAGAAACCAGAGTATGACTTCCACCCCTCCCCGCACAGTTACCCACCCCCGGCTGACCCCCCTTAGCGCACGGCGACCCCCGCCGCTCCCGCCCGGTACCCGCCACCCGGACCGGCGTCCCCGGCAGCGCACACGGGCACGGCGCCGCGGCCGAACCGAGCGGCCCTGCGACAGCTGCGGCGGCGGACACCGCCATTGGGGCTGGCCGCCGGTTCGCAGTGCACTCTGGGTATGCAAATAAGATGAATGCTAATGACCTCATGCTAATGACGCTCCCAGTCCCCAGCATTCAGTCCCCAAGGCTCTTCCACACGTTCCTGCCACACTTGCCCAGGTTTGCCGGCGGCCACCCCCTGCTACGGCCGCCCGCGGAGCCCTTCGGCCACTGCCCAGGGTTGCAAGCCGAATCCTACCTGCGCACTGGACCTCTGGGTGCACCGAGCGCAGCACTCCCAGCACGGGCTCCACGAGGACTGTGGGCGCCTCTCCCACCACATCCTGGGGGGAAAAGAGCAGAGTGATGGGGACAGCCTTCACACTGTATTCCAGGCACCCAACACCAAGGAGACTGTCCCCTCTCCTGCCAGGGCAGAAAGGACAGAAACAGAAGCTGTCTTTCACTCCTGGCGAGGCCCACTACCCACCTGCATGTTCCCAAGTGTCTGCAGAGCCAGTTGCTGGGCTCCAGGGGAGGCACACGGCAGCACAGCAATGAGGCCTTTGTAGACTTGGTTCTGGTACTTGGGATTCTCGTGCCCCAAACAGTTCAGCAGAACCTGCACTTCTTTTTGAGCCTCTGCTGAGTTGGAAGTAGCTAAGAACTTGGCAAGGGATTGCACCCCTGTGCAAAGAAAGAGATGCCAAGTCACTCACATGGACGAGTCTGGGTCACTCATCTCAGCACTTTCACTGACACCCTGAGAGAATCCAGCAACATGTACCCCTTGAAGCACGGTTTGAAGAACAGAAGCCAGGAAAAACATTATTTGTCCTTGTCAGGAGCCACAAGACTAACTGGAAACCAGTTGGCAAAATTCTCAGCTGCAGTAGGTGGCCAAGGCCCTTCTTTGGGCTTCTACACAAGCAGAGGATCTGGCACTGGGATGCCGACCGTGCTGCTAAGGATCCCTCTGCTGATCCTGCCGCTTCATCTCCCTTGGAGGAGCTGTGAGGCAGGTGTCACCCTGTAGCTTCTCACAACATAACCTGAACTACAGAACAGCAGGGTTTGGTTTCCACTGCACAGGAGAAAAACCAAACCAAACCAACAAACCAATGAAACCAAACCTACCAACCGACCAAAACCAACCAAACAAAAAACTCCCAATGAACAAGAAAAAAGAAGTTGTAATGCTCTTTAAAAACACACAAGCCACAAAACCTGCCCACTGCCAGAGGGGAAGTCTGGGAAAGTTTGCAGCAGGTGAATGCTGCAGGGAAGAATGGAAACTGTTTTGTGGTTTAACTGGAGCAGTTGCAACCAGCAGGACAGCAATATTGCATCAAAAGAAATAACTGTAAAGAAAGTGAGCTCATTAAAAACTGAGGAGATGAAATGCAACCGCTCAACAATAGCAGAGACTCTGAACTCCTTCCATCCAGCAAGTGGAGTGACTCAGTGTGGCAAGAAACCCAGAGGTCAGGGAGAACATTCTCACCTGAACTAGGAAAAAGCACGGATAGACACGCTGCCTACCATAGTTTTCGCAAATGAGCTCCTTGTACATCCTGCCAGGGTCCGCTATCAGCTGCAGCAGCTTTACAGACTCTCTTTTGTCCTCTTCACTTGGGTGGTTCAGCCCTAGTATTTCCAGGAGAACCAAGAGACCGCCCATCTGCAGAAATTCCATAAGGTATCTGCCTCTGCAAGGATAGGGGGAACAAAGCCAAAAGTGTCACCTGCCTTGGAGACCATCTTCCTTTGTCAGCATGCCGTGCTCCCAGGAACTGTCACCTCCTACCTTGTGGCAGTGGGTGGCTGGAGCCCAGGTAGTGAAGACAAAGCAGCGCAGCCTGGGGCAGAGAGGCAGATGCCCCCCAGCAGCCCAATTTGTTGCCAGTAGATGACCAGCTCCTGTGCTCATTTCAGATATTGATCCACAGGCACAGAAAGCCCCGTCTGCGCACTCGGGCTCTCACCACACTCCTTCCACATTGTGCCAGTGACACAGTGGCTATGGAGACATGCACAAGCAGTGGATTTGGTTTTGAGAGCTATCACAGGCCTCACTGGGGTCTGCCTTGCCCGGAGTGCTTACACAGCCCTCCCAAAAGATAGCCAAGGACCTGTTATTTTCTTCGTGTCTTCACCCCCCCACCCTCATGTGCCTTCCCCACAGCACCTCTCACACAGTGTCATTGGATACTCACCCGCCTGCAGCAGATAGGAAGATGCCAATGGACCTGAGCAGCTTGCTGAGGCATGTGCTGTATGTGTAGCTGTTTGACAAGGCTAAGGAGAGATTTACTGACCACTGTTGTGTCCCCCAGGCTGCCTTTGGCAACGTGGCGGTCTGAAGTAGGTACTTGCTCTGTGAGAGAGCATGGACCTTCCTCTCACAGGCATGCAGAGACAGCACGTTTGTCCCAATATGAGAAAAAACACTAATTCTGGGTCCCTGAAAGGTTACATGACACTCCCTTCAGTTCTATCTTTAGATAGCCATTTAAAAACAAAACAAAAAACCTTGAAGAACACAGCTGGATATAGATGTTTCCATACAGAAGCTTATTCTTTAAGCAAATTTTTGGTAGAGAACTTTGCCTTCCTCTCCATCCCACTACCACAGGCCCCCTCCAGCTGTCCAAGGAAATAGATACGTCATCCTGAGCCACACTGTTAGGCGAGCCAGAAACAAGCTGGCTCCCTGGGAGAACTCCAGCTCCAGGCCTGGTTCCGTCTTCTTGTCATTGCTTTTAATGAAGTTGTCCAGGATTTGGCTTCGAGCAACTTTGTGGGCACTATCCCATTCCTGCAAGAAAACCATGAGCTTCCTGATGGCTTCCTGCTCATTGACAGATGTCATGGTGTATTCAGCCTAGAAAACAGTGAGAAAGAAGTTAAAAAAGGGTTTTGAAGATAGAAAAAGTTTTTACTAAGGAATTACCACCAAAATCACATTTTAAATCTTTGGCAAATAATACTAAACCACTTACTAGCCATTCATTTAATCTAATTTTCCTTTATATTTATTTCATAGATAGGAGAACTAATGCAAAAGGAGAGTTCCTGGTATGTCTGAAGCTGCACAATGAATCTGCAACAGACTTGATATTATTTTCCAGAGCAGGTGGCTTCACCACAGGAGCTCTCTTCTCTGGTCTGTTAATAAAGTCATTTTGATGTTACCCATTTCCCCAGTCTTGGTTTCTCACTAGTCTCATGATATGAACACTGCATCTCATATCTGACCTGCCAGAGAATAAATAGGGTAAAATGAGAGCACAAATTGGTATGGATTTATGTGGAGTGACAGGGTCAAGGGGACTGTAAGTGCCTGTTAACACAGCAGTGCAGCCTGCCCTGCCTCACATGATGCAGTGACAAGCATTTGGATTGGGCCCACATCCACTCCAGGATGATGTGCTTGGCCTCGGCAGTGGGAAAGCGCTTTGGGACCCTTTGGCATGATGGACATTTGCTCTGTTTTTTTCTTATGTAATTTCTATGGCATGTTTTTAGACAATCTAAGAAAACCTGAAATGATAGGAAATGTAGGCAAGAAGACAGAAGCTCCAGAAACATCCCCTGCCTGCACCTCCTCCCATCCCTTCACACAGGTGTTAAATAAAGCAATATTTTGCCAAATATCTCTGGCACACTTTTGGCTCAGTATGATATCCCCTATTCCAGCTTTACAAATCTGAAGGTGCACTTAGCAGGGGAACGAAATGTCGGAGGCTTAAGCTCTCCATTCAGGTAGATGAGAATTCCACTGAAATGTGTGAGTTTGGTTTTAAGATACTGACCAATCTTGAGGAGCGTGGCAGTTAAATGTCAGTGTCTGCGCACATACACAGGCGCAGAAAGAGGGACCAGGTCACAGACAGCTGCATTAACACAGCTGCGTTGTCTTCCCTCAACTTGTATCAACATGCCTGAGGATAAGAAAGGAATTCACGCCTTGTCTAGTATAGCTCTTGGACTTCTTACATAAGAAAACCACCATTTTGGAGTTTATTTAAAGTGCAGTTTAAGAGAATTTAAAAAAAAAAACAGTTAAAATCATACAAAATCTTTGGGTTTCAGAATAAGAAGTTTCTTTCAATGCAATACAAGTTGCCAAAATTACCAATTTCCTATCTAGAAAGTTCTTAAGCGTTTTCTCCAAGAATCTGGAGCAAATTTCCAAATCAGGTACAGAGTATCCCCAAGATACATGCTCAAATGTAACTTTCTGTTGCTAGTATCTGAACTAGACTGAAAACAATGACCAACAGGTGTACCTCAGTGCCTGAAAACAAAGAAAGTATTCAAAAAACAGGCTAAGAAACAATGTTTGAGAATTGAGATGAAATTTCATTTGGGAATTAACGGTCTGTGCTCTGTAAGGAGTCTGTGTCCTTGGCAGGGCGTTTTCAGGATCTCCTTAGCAGGGAAGCAGGTTTAAAATAAATCCATTTTCCCAAAATAGTTGTGATTGAAAATGTTATTAACCATAACAAATGTTAGTGCTGACAGGAGAATGGCCTGTTAGGGGCCTCTGGTGAAACAGTCAAGTGAAAGTCATATTTCACATTATTGCGAGCATTTTCCTGTGATTTACAGAATATTTGTGAAACATTACTTGCAAGGCATATGATTGATATTGAGAGAACAGCTAGTGTGTAGGGGGAATCTGTATTTCACAGAGACTGTTTGCATGAAATTTACAGTCCCATAAAGTGCTCCTCTGTCCTCAGCAGAGATCTAGTTAAAAGAACTTTACAGTCTGAAACATCCCAAAATTGATTCTAAATTAATGTTTCCATATTTATGTTTGAGATGCTGCTGGTGTAATGCTATCTATTTTTATTATAAAGCTGCAGTAACACTCCACGGTTCAGAAATACTAGCACCAGCCTCTGGACGTGAGGATTTTAGTGATACAAAGGGCTTGCCTATGAATCAATGGCAAAAAAAAAAAAAAGAGAAGGCTTTGAAACAATGATCACATGAGGCTTCTGAGGATACAGTGATGTCTGTCCCTACTGCTATAATAACAGCATCTGCTGACATAGTAGTCTTTAAACTGACATTGCAAAGTACACGAAAATGTACATGAATATTTTTATTATGACCATTTTACATATGGGAACATACAGACACAGGGAAGTTAAATTACTTGCCTGAGTCGTTTGTCACTGCTAACATCAGCACATAACTCCTGTTTGTTGGCTTCAAACTCTGCTCTCAACAGCACTGGGCTGCCACGCCAGTCCACTGGACCTAATAATCGAAACAAGACTGGGTCAGGGCAGTGCTTTTTTCCTGCCAATAGAAACAGAAGTAATTTAGGAACTGGCTCTGGCAATTCAGCGGTCCTTTACATCCAGAGTGCTGCTAAGTCATCAGATGGAGACCAAAAGGCAGGCTGGTGCTGGGTCAGCCCGAATGTGAGGTGCCAGGGACTGATGGCCTTGAGCTCATGGAAGGACAGTGTGACGGTGATTTGGCGTTACCTTTGCATCTTGCAACACCAAGGCCGTGCCCAGCCTCAGGGAAAACTTCAGAGCTTCTGTTTACCCAGCAGGTTTCACCCTTTCCTGGCATACCCCAAGTCTCCCACAACCCTCCTCACACCCCAGTGTACTCCACGTCTTCTACCCAGCCCCTACCAACCCCCAGTTCCACTGGCCCCTCTCTCACCTAACACGCTCTACCTCCCAACCCCAGCACCACCGTTAACCGCAGCCACAACCCCAAACCCTGTGCCTGACTCGCCCCCAGCTGGGCCCTGCGCTAACCCCTACAACCACCCTAACCCCCCACAGCCCCCTGCAGCCTCAAAGTTCCCTGCCCAAGGCCCAACCATCCCACCAGACCTGATCCAGTCCAGCCACAGGCCCTGTGCCCTCCCACCCCCCAAAACCCACCCCAGGCCACACAGTCCTTCACACAGTCTCTGATCCCCATGCCCTCCCTAGCCCCCATGTCTGCACCCCCTGACCCAAACACCCACCTCGGGACCAACAAGCCCCCTCAGCCCCTCTGACTGCGACCCCCACTCCAGGCCCTACAATTCTCCTCGCTCGGACGCCCGCAGGCCCTACAATCCCCAACAGCAGCGCCCGCCTCAGCCCCACTCCCTCTCACCTCTCCCCGAGGGGGAGGATACCCCGCAGATTGAGTGACACCGCAGAAGAACCAATCGCGGCCCGTCTTTACACCCCTGGTCCAATGGGCCAGTTCCCACCACCAGTGGGCGGGGCGAACAGCCCGGCACGGGTGCTCCGGGCTCGTTGCTAAGGAAGCGGGAGGCGGGGCGGGGAGGGGACGGAGAGCGAGGCGGGTGCGCGCTTTTCCTTCTCATTGGCTGTGAGAGGTGCAGCGGGGCGGAGCTTCCGGTGGGGAGAGCGGAAGCGCCGGTGGGGTGTGAGGCGGGAGTGCGCGGCGATGGGGGCCCGGGGGCTGGAGGCGGCGGTGGAGCTGGCGCCGGGGGAGGCCTGTGGTGCGGGGCCGGCGGATCTGGGCGGCCCGAGGGTGGTGGGGAGGAACTGGGTTTGGGGGATCCCAGTGACAGGAGGGACTGAGGGAGCGCTGAGGGTGGAGAGGGAGAGAGAGAGACCGGGCCTGGGGGACCCCGGAGGGTGGGGGACAGGGGCTTGGCCTCGGGACCGGGGGCAGGGAGCCGTGCAGACACTTGTGCCGTACCAGGAGGCCAGGGCAGGACACTTCCCTTTCCCTCCGTCCTGGAGGGGGGCAGGAGTCCCCGATGCCTCCCCAGCGCCCGGGAGGGGTGAGGAGGGGCCGGTGTCCCCGGGTAACCCACACACCGCTGGCTGCCCGTCCGCGGAGAGCTGGGCAGCTGTGGGAGCTGAACCTGCTGTCCTACTGAGCACACCCACACAGCGAAACTGGGACCGGGCGGTGCTCAGAGCTCACTGGGATATTAAGCTGCTACATGCCTCATCATTGCCCTTAATCTTTATTAACCAGGCAAGTTGCCATGTGTTCTGATTCTGGTAGACTGGAGGACAATTATTTTAAAACTTGTGATTTGTTTCAGAAAGCAGTACAGAGAGAGAGCCTGTGGTGATCCTTCTAGGTTGGGCAGGCTGCAAGGACAAATACCTGGCCAAATACAGTGCAATCTACAGTCAGAAGGTGAGTAGCTTATTTATATTTCAATGACGCTGTCATGGAATGCTCTGAGAATCTGCCTCCTTTTTGCATGTTGGTGAAATCGTTCTAAAGCATCTTTTGGTCCAAGGAATCATTGGGAGTGAGTGGCAAGATCTCTTGTCATTGAAGGCTCCTTGTCCCTTGGAGCCCAGCCAGCGTTATCTAACAGTTGCTGATGTCATCTTTGTGCGTGCAGCTGAGACAAAAATACTTTGAAGAAACTCTCTACCATTGTGTGAGTCTCAGGAGTATTTTAAGGCTTTTAAAGCTGTGAGATTATTCATGAATGACATGAACTGTCTTAGGTTGCCAGACAGGTAAACCTGTGAGGAAAGATTATGTGTTTACTGTTCTCTAAGAGGCCATAGCACAGGCTTGGCAAGGCCAGGCTGGGAATGACAGAGCGCATCAGCATCTGTTGTTCGTTTGGCTTTTCCCTCCTGTGAACAGGACTCATCTGAATGTTGTAATCCAAATTCATTTTATTATGTCCATGGAACAGGCATCCTATGGTAGTCACACCTCCTCGTTAACTCCTTGTCTTTGAACTCTAGAAAGGCCTGTCCAATTCCTACTTCTCTAAGTTACGATATCTGGTTTTTCACTTGAATGACCCCAGCTTGCGGTATTGCGACCCAGTGAAACATGAGACTTTTTTTTGGTCAGCATACAAGGATCTTGTATTTATCCAAATCTGTTTCATCTATAGGTAGCAAAATCTGTACATTAACAAGTCTATTCTTAATGTGTAATCCAGTGCAAGAGTCATGAATTGGCTTGTTCTAAGGAAGAATTGTTACATGACTGTTGTGACTAAGAGATGCTGCTGGTCAGATGAGGAGCACATTACATGGCAGCGTGCCAGCTTTCGTGAAAAATACTTTTCTATCAGAAAGATGATCGGAACGGGGAAGGAGAGAAAGGGGTTTGTTAGCTCCCTAATGAGGAAGTGGCTACAGCCACATTTATAAATGTAGTTCCATCTGCTCTATTTAGAAGGCAGATCTCATCTGAGATCCTGTTTTCCAATTTACACATAAATGTGAGGCCTTAACTGTAAAGGCAGTTGTTCAGGTGTTCTGAATTTCTAAACCAGTACTCTTCATTGATGTGGCTTGAGAGGTTCAGAAACACGTGTGAAAATCATGTCAGTGGTGTTTGTGGGTGAGTCTTGGAGACAGCTGCAAACGAGCATGGGCCAGGAATACAGAGAAGTTCCTCCTCCTTCTTACCTTTGTTTCGATGGCATGGACCAGATGTGTACCAGAGCAGGACTGTCTTACCAAAGTGACTGGTACTGAAGGTTCATGAATCAGGGACGATGGTTTTATCTTCCTGGGAGAAGATTAACGCTCATAAAAGTGTGGGTGGCAATGTCCCCTGGGGATGTGCCACTTAGTACAGGATTTGAAAGGATCTCAAGCGTCATCAAATCCAGGCCCTCCACTGCTGCAGAAACTTTTCATAATACCATGTATTGTTATGATTAACATAATCCTATTCATACCAATATCTTGCTACCGACACTAAAGAGTTTCTCCTGGCCCTGTGGTTTCTGTTGAAAGCCTGTCCCAAATTTTCATGTTCTCTGTACTGATACTTGCCCACTCTGTGTAGTTTACAGCACAGCCTAAATGTGTGTGGGGTCTCTTTCTGTTCGTAGGGGTACACCATCATCCGCTACACGGCTCCATGGAGGATGATATTCTTCTCTGAGACCTTTGGCATCAGATCCCTCCAGACGCAAGCCAAGCGGCTCCTGGAGCTGGTCTTTGACTACAAGATTGAAAACAGACCGGTTCTTTTTCACGTTTTTAGCAATGGTGGCTTCATGCTGTACCGTTACATCGCTGAGATGCTCCACACTGACAAGCCTTTCAAGAACCTCAAAGTAGTGGGCGCCATTTTTGATAGTGCCCCTGGCAGAAGAAACTTGATAGGAGCCCTTCGTGCTTTGGCAACTGTCTTGGTGTCCACAAATGTGTTCCTCAAGTATTTCCTCTTATTTGCTTTTGCTACTACAGCTGTGCTGCTGCGGATCCTGCTGTACCCGTTGACCAGCTTCATCCACGAGAGCCACTACGATGCCCTGCTGAATGCGCCCTCGCGGTGGCCCGAGCTTTACCTCTATTCCCAAGCTGACGCCATCATCAAGGCCAGCGATGTGAAGCACGTGGCAGACACACGGCAGCAGCTCGGGGTCTCTGTGAAAGCCGTAGACTTCTTGGATTCAGCTCACGTCAGCCACATGCGGGCATATCCCACCTATTACCGCAACCTCTGTATAGCCTTCCTCTCTGACTGTCTCAGGGCCTCACCTCATTAGCGGTGTAATGACCTCCAGTGTTTGCATCTGCTTTGCTCAGCTCGTATGGGAAACGTCACCCCCTTTGTGTCTTTGAAAGGAGGAAAGTGGAGACCTCTTAGCTTTTTTAAAGTGTTTTTTTATGTCGCCATCTGCAAGTCTGAAATCCTCCAGGCTGGCCTTTGGGCCAGCCGTGTCATAGCAGAAAGTAGATACGGATTAATTATTAATTTAAAGTACTGAAGGTGAAATGTGGCATGCTTGAAGTTGATGATGTGCTGTACCAAGGTGTCACAGACCAGAATTTCACCTGGAGTGTTGTTTCTTCCTGTCTTGTGGTGTTCTCTGTTTTTCATGTTGTCTCCTTGTCCCTGATGTCCAATGTGTGTGTTCTGTTGCCGTGTACTGATTTTACAATACAGCTCTTCGATGTCTTTGTTGTTTTCCTCTCTGCCATTTCTTTTATCTTGCAGTGAGCAAACAGAAGTAGCTCTGCAGGACTTCTCTCTTCTCTCGGTGCCTGCCAGCTCTTATTCTCCTTGTTTGGAGATCAGGTCCAGAAGCTGGATGTAAGACCGGGAAAAGGCTTGTGCCAGGCAGTATGACCAGGTTGTCATCTGGTTCCGTTAAAGAGCTGAGACTGAGCAGTCGAAGCTGTGATCCTTTGTTTGTAGTAACTTTTGTGCTCTTCAACCGGAAGATTTAACTTAACCTTTTTGAATGTGTCTTGTGTTTTGTTTCTCTTCCTTCCAGTCTTTTGTGTGTTCTCCCAAGTAGTTTTGTTTTCTTGGAGAACTGCTCTTTTATTATCGTGTGTCTTTGAGCAGCTGATATTGTGCTTCTGGAAATGCAGCTGGCACAGCTGTAACCTGAAAGACCCCAGAAATAGCAAGGTGGACCTGCAGAGAAAAATGAAACTGTCTCTTGGAGCTATGATTTATACTGGGTGTTTCTTAAATCACTTCCAACCCACAAATGGCTATGAAATTCAACATTTTTCCCCATAATATTCTCTTTAGATGATTGGTCTCTGCTGTCCGTGCAGCATGTACTAGTAATACAAGAAATTAATTCCCTCCACCTAGAGACAAAGTAGCTTGTTGCACTGCACTTCAGCTATGTTTGGTCTTGTTTACTTGGGGAGAAGTGTGGATCAAGACAAAGGAGAGCGTGCTAATGACATGTTTATGCCATGCCACAGCATTGCAAGCTAATTAATAATGTGATGGATAGGATTAGCCAACTACATTCCCAGTCCTAGATTCCCAGGAACCGGCTCTGGAGACCTGTGGGCTTGTTGGAACCTGGGGGTGCCCTTGAGAGATAGGAACACAAGTCAGATTTTGACAGATGTTTTGTGGGCTGCTGTGCTTGCCTTGCCCACCCTTGGGGTGCTGTCACCCACAATTACAAAGCACTTGCTGTTCTGATTTGAAATGCAGAGAGAGAGAGAGGGGTCTCTTGGGAAGCACTACAATAATTCGTGAGTTTAAAATGAGAACCAGAAATGGCAGCACAAGGTGAGTTGTGGTCAGTGGCTGGAACAACTGTTTTTAGCAGGCTGGTGTGGCAACGCTTATTTAAAGCAAAGAGTTACCCAACATCGGGCGTGGTTTTAAAGGGTGGACTGAGGTGTATGGGATAGGTGAGAATGAACTGAAAAGGGGCTGATGGCCTTGTTTGTGTTCATTTTTAAAGTGAAACCTGGTTCCAGGCACAGGAGGCCTTATTGCTCGGGGTCCAGTCTTCTGTAGGTGTGATCTCAGTTTCAGTTCTGCTGTGCAGATGAGCTGTGAGGGTTCCCTGCGGTAAGATACCCACCAGCCTGCTGCTGTTTGTGGAGAAACTCTTGTTCCTAGGGAATCAACCTGTGAAATCTGGGCACATTCCCCTGTCCCCAGCAATCCCATCAGAGATCTGCCAGCTTTTGAAAGCAGGTTCCTGTTTTGTGCTGCGTCTCCTGACCTGTGATCTGTTCGCCTGCCTGGGGAGCTGGGCTGTGTCTTCTGAGCATCCAGCCTGTTTGTGGCACTGCAAAAACTCACAGGCAGCAGAGGTGATAAAGGTTGTTTAACTAGCACTTGCCTTCACACTGGTGTCTGTGGGTTCGGTGTTTACAGAACAGTTAAACACTCCATAATGCTCACCTCTGAATTAATACAGTTCTGCTGGGCTGGGAATCTGCTGTTCCTGTTTATTGCCCTGGGTGCTGGACTTGTGTTTAAGGACTCGGGCTGTTGTGAAGTGTTGCTGGCAGGAGCTGGAGCTAAACTGATGTCCCTGTGCAGTGGGACAGCAAAGCTCCCTCTGCGAAGAACCTCACAGGTGTCACTACACTCTCAATCCCCATCCACCTCCTCACCGCGGGATTGCTGCTGCCCCAGCGCAGTCCCCATGGCTGCTGGGGCTCCGCGTTGCCCTGGGCTTTGCAATCAGGAACCAGCTCATGGGCATTTCCACTGCTGTAAAACTGACTTGAAATTCAGGGCTGATTGGTGTACATGCTGCTCTAAGAGCGGTGAGGACCTTGAGAAAGCCAGTGATTTACAGCCATCAGCACCCATCTTCTGGGTAAGTTTTGTTTTCCATGTCACAGCAAGTTTTAATGATGATTATTATATCACGCGATACATTGCCCTCTTTTTTTCCTATACAGCATGTATGCTTACCCTTCCTCCTGCCCCTTTCTGCCCTCTTTATTTCTAGTGCTTGTTATTTGAAACAGAAGGTTAATAACTTGGAGCCTGAAGGCACACAGCCAAGAACTGATCCAAGCACTACTGGATTTAAAAAAAACCCTGCCTCAAACCCTTAATCCTTGCTAAACTGTCACAGTTTGGTGCAGCCTGTGTTCCTAAAGAGCTTCAGCCTGAACACCGAAAGCCAAAGGTTGGGATATCGTGGCAAATCCAAGTAAATCTCTGAGGCGGGCTGCAGGAGGGGTATTGCAGATCCAGTCTTTGAGAGGAAAAATGCAGCATCTCTGCTCATCTCATGGGCAGGGAGTGGGATGTGGCACCGGCGATCTCTGCCGGGGGAGCCCGGAGCTCGTTTTCCTACAGTCCAGCCCCTGTGGGTGAATCCCCACCGGCCGTGGGAGAGGAGGGTGCCCAGGGACCAGCTGCTGCCAGTGCGTGCTCATTTTGCAAGAGCACAAATTAACCCTCCCTCAGCAACAAGAACTGTTTGGGAGTGTTTCCTGCGGGGGAGCTGGCGACTGCTGTGCCGCCCTGTGCTGCCTTCACAGAACCACAGTGTCAGGGGTTGGAAGGGACCTGGAAAGCTCATCCAGTGCAATCCCCCCATGGAGCAGGAACACCCAGATGAGGTTGCACAGGAAGGTGTCCAGGCGGGTTGGAATGTCTGCACAGAAGGAGACTCCACAACCCCCTGGGCAGCCTGGGCCAGGCTCTGCCACCCTCACTGAAGAGAAGTTTCTTCTCAAGTTTAAGTGGAACCTCTTGTGTTCCAGTTTGAACCCATTACCCCTTGTCCTGTCATTGGTTGTCACCATGAAGAGCCTGGCTCCATCCTCCTGACACTCACCCTTTATATATCTGTAAACATTAATGAGTCACCCCTCAGTCTCCTCTTATCCAGCTCCAGAGCCCCAGCTCCCTCAGCCTTTCCTCACACGGGAGATGCTCCACTCCCTTAATCACTCCCTTCTCTGCCCAGGCAGCAGTGCTGTTGCAGGAAGGGTTTGGTTGGTGGTCAGGGTGGTCGTGTGCTGCACTGGGGGTGCTGGGCTGCTGCTGGCGGGCGGTGGGACGGTGCCCATGCAGTCCTGCAGCACTGCGAGACACCGCGGTGGGGACCTGGGCAGCCCAAGAGCGCGATCCAGCCCAGGCAGGGGTTACGTTTTGGAGCATAAGTAAGTGAAACAAAGCCCTTGGGTGAAGCCTGAACCGTGTCTGCACCTAGTGTTTTAAACCAAGTCTGCCATTGCCTTTTGTGCGTTGGGACAGCAAATTGTGTCGCATCTTTGTGCGCGGTGGGAAGTCACAGGCATACGCGCGAGGCTCTGCCACTGATGGAAAAGTGCGGATGGCTTGAAATGGAAACGAGCAACCCAGGCCCATGTCCTGCTTCCTAGAAATAGAAGCGGGGAGGCGTAAGGCTGGTATCCGTCACCCTGCGGAGAGGGCGGAGGTGGAAGCGGCAGCGGGCGGCTGTGCCAGGCGCCGCGGGGCAGCGGTGGCCGGGCGGCTGGGACGCTGAGCCGGGAGGGAGCGGCGTTCCACGAGGTGGCAGCAGGTCCCCGCTTTCCTGCGTGGAGAGAGCGGCGGCGGATGCTGGAGGAGATCCCAGCAGCGCAGCTCAGCGCTTCTGCATGTCTCAGAGCATCTGCAAAAAGCCCCTTCTTGAGGAGAGGAAGAAGACCGGCAAGAAGAAACTCCAGGGCCAAGAAAAAGAAATGGTGAGTTAATATGAAACAATGTCTAGCCTTAGGGCTGCCTGCCCCTAGAAGTCATACTAGATCCTATTTCTCAGCTTTGGATGCTGAAACTGAAAATCTAACGGCAGGAATAGCTTTACTGCCCGCCCTGCATTGGCAGGGCAGGTCGTACCACTTCCCCTCCATCACCCAGAGAGGGCTGTTGATTTTTTTAAGTGACTCTGTGCAATATTGTAGTTGGACAGACCATGGTCAAAGTGCTGGAAACCCTGGTGAATTAGGTCTGTGGAGCTCTCTTGGGTTCTTTTGTAGCTCCCCAGCCCTGGGGAGGGAGCTGAACTTGGTGCTGCTCTCCGGAAAGGCTGGCAGCACCACCTGGCACACAGGGCTGGGGCTTGAGGGGGCAGTTAGGAAAGGGGATAGATAGCACAGCCAGCGGCCACAGCCACTATTTGGGCTCCCCAATGTACCTGCTTTCCTCGGGCACCCCTCAACAGCCATACGCACAGCTCCACCCAGCCCTGGGCACGGGAGGCAGGGGCTCAGTGGGCAGCTGCTGGCTCTGCCTGCCCAGCATCCCACCACCCCCTTCCCTTTGAACTTGGGTCCCCATCCTCCCATGGCTGCACACCATCCCATCTCCTGGCTGGGGAGAGGCCGCCTGGAGAGGGCTGGGGTGGGCAGAGGGGTGCACAGCATCCTTCGGTCACCCTCCCAAACTCATGGTGGGCTGGGGCAGGGAGAGCTTGGGCAGCCCTTGCCCTCCCTGGGTGATGAATGAGCTGACAATAGGGTATTGATAAGGAATTAACCTTGAGCCCTTCTTGCTTCAGTGTCAATAGAGCAGGAGCCAAGTACACGCATTTGATTGGAAATCTGTGTTTGGCCTCTGCCGCTTTGCACCCATCGATGTGCTGGAGGGACGAGACGGGGATGAGAACTGCTCTGCTGCCCCCTCCCCAGCCCAGACCCCCCCAGGGGTCCCTCTCGGCTCCCCCAGCTGGAGTTGACCACGGGTTCCTGGCTCTGTGGGGCTGCAGCAGCCCCTGTGCCCCCCACCTGGCATGTGGGCAGACGGGTATCAGGGGCCCTAGTACCCCAAAGGGCCTGGGCCCATCTTGCTTCAGCCTCCACTCCGAGCAGTTTGTTTAATTAAGTGTTTTGCCTAATGGGATTGCCTCATTTCCATAACAAACTGGCGGGCTGTCATTAGGTGGGCTCCCTCATTCATTACTGTTAATTAGATATGGATCCCCCAGAAGGCGGCGCGGGGTGATGAACGAGGCCCCTGACACACGCTATTACACATTAGCATTTTCTCAATACATCCGATACATCACAGCCCTCCGCTTCCTAAAGATATTTTAAATAAAATATTAGCAGCCTGCTGCAGGGCGGGTGGAGGGGGAGAGCGGGAGGGTTCTTGCCCCTCACCCTGGCCTCAGGCCTCCTTTGGGCTGAAAGCAGACTGGCAAGTGCCTGAGATGCCCTATAGCTCCCTGCCAGCCAAAGAAGGGCCCAAATCCAGCCCTTTTCCCATCCTTACCACCACAGATGGAAACAGGTCCCTGGCACCCCAGTGCCCCCCTTCTCCATCAGCCCAGGGGGGCCTCCAGCACCCCATCCCCAGGGGACGCAGCATGGGGAGGGGTTTGAATACACCCCATCAACTCGTCTGCAAAATATTTGTAAACCAAAAGCGTCGGCGCCAGCCCCATGCTGGGGGGAACCCGACCTCCACCCCCCCTGCCCCAGCGGCCTCCTGGTCCCTGCTGTCGGGGGTAACCCTATACTGTGCTGGTTGTCCCTAATGCAGGACGTATAGATCTGTTGGGGCTGGGCGCCTCCTGCCCCAACTAATGCAGCTGATGAGACTTCATTATCGGGGGGGGACACCCCTGAGATGTGCCCTTTGCCCTGCCCTCCTGGCTCTAAGTGCGGGGGACAAGTCGGGGGACCCCATCCACGGTGGGGCAGAGATGCATTATTGCATCCCTGCATCTGTCCCTGCAGCCCAAACAGGACCAGGGCTCCCCTTTGGGACTTTACCGACATCCAGGCTTATTGTGGGGGGGGGTTGTCTCTCTGCTGCCTCTTGCCTGCGAAGGAAAACACAGAAAGGCAGGAAGCACCCAAGAAGATTTATACTTGTTTAATTAATGTCAAATGTAGTTTACAAACGGGAGTGACAAGTACCTCTTTGTATAATATACACCGACACACAATCATTGACACACCGGAATATCGCTTTGTGCAACTGGGATTCTTTGGGCAAAGATAGGTAACTTCAAGAGTTCTATTTTTTTTCCTTTTTTTTTTCCTTTTTTTTTTTTTCCTTTTTTTTTTCTTTTTTAAATCATTTAAACTCGTTACAGAGGAGGGGAAGCGCCAGATGTGTGTTACAGCCCAAGATGCCTCTCTCCCCAGCCTTCCCCCTTCAGCCTCCACCTTGAAAACAGAGGATGGCTTTACAATTAAACTAAATGCAACATAAACCCCAAAACAAAGAACCCGTGAGTAGTTACATATCGTTTTACACACAGGTAAACAGAGCACACGGCTGGTCCAAAACACCCCCCCAGAAACCCAGCTCCCTCCTGGGCCTATTTCCAAGGAAGGGCTGGGGTGGGGGGTCCTGCCCGCTCCCCCTCCTGCCTGCGTCTCAGAGCCACCCGCTGCACCCTCTCCAAATCCACTGAGATCCAGCGCTGACACCCAGGCAGCCCAGCCATGTCCCCCCCACCGCCCCCCAGTTCTCCCCCTTTCCAAACCCAGCCCCAAGCTCTACGTGCCCGCCCTTCGCCTGCCCCGGTGCTGCCCGGCCACAGGGAGACCCAGCGCTGACAGCCCATTGATGCAGCCCCTTCCCATCCCTGGGGACACAGGACCCTCCTGGGGCGCCTCTGGTCCCCAGGAGCAATGCAGGGATGTGCCCCGAGTAGGGGGGTGCAGCTTTCCCCTATCAGAGCCCACCGTGCTGCCAAGAACTTGGAGACCCAGGAAACTCACAGTTAAGAACTGCTGCCTTTTTCTGACATGTTTATGAAACACAGCTCCTTCAATTTTTGTTTAGGTGCAGTGGGATCCTTCTGAAATCACTTCTGAGATGCCAAGGCAGCAGCTGCTTGCTGCAAAAAAGCATCAAGCTCAGGGCAAAGAGGTGGTGGTGGGACTGTCACTCCCGAGGCATCCTGCCGCCCCAGCCCTGCCCTCTCCAGCGATGCCCCAGCAACCCAGGGTTGCTGGAGTCCCAGCTCCAAACCCCTCATCCACTGCTGGTTCCAGATTGTCTTAAAATGCCCCAGCCACGTTGTGCTGTGAGGTGGGATCTGCTTGGAATGACCCTGCGGGAACAGGAGGAGATGAGCTTCCCCATCTCCATGTTCTCTGGTTTCGGGGCGCTGGGGCAGGGCTGCACAGTTTGGGGCTTGGAGAACTCAGGACACGGGGTGCGCGCTCACCTTGGGAAATGGATCAGCATCTGTTTCTTGGGTCCTGAAAATAAACAAACAATAAAAAAACCAGGCCAGATGGCAGCTTTGGTTAAGACTGAGGATATAGAAGACAGAGACAAGCATGAGGGACTGTGTGGAAGAAGCTGGGGCAGCGAGGACCCTCTGGCTCTGGATAGAAGCATCTCCGCTCACTGCATCCTGCGGGCATCCCTGGGGGTGGCTGTGGGGACGACACAGGGCTGGCTGGCTCTGCCCTAGCGCCAAAACCCCTTTTGCAAAGCGCGGGCTCCGGGAAGCCAGCGCAGGGCAGGGCTGGCACAGGGAACCATCCGAGCCCAGCCGGGCAAAGCCACCAGCAGGGACGCACCGTCCCCTGCCACCGCTCCCTGTGCCGCTGCTTCCTTCCGCAGTGGGAGCAGCTCGGGCGTCCCCAGCTGCTGCCTGGAGGGAGGAAAGCAAAGAAATGCAAAGCAAAGCAAAGCAACGCAACGCAAGGCAGGGGCTGCGGCTCTGGAGGAAGCAGGAGGGGCTCAGCCGGTCCCTGGAGCTGGGGTGACAGCAACTCCGACCGGCTGCCGCCCTCCAGCTCCGCACCGATTGCCCCTTCCCCGGCTGGGAAAGGCAAAGGGGGCTGCGGCAGATCCCCCCGCCCCGCCTGGTCCCCCTGGTGAGGAGTTAAAAGCCGTGTCTTTCCAGGGATAACGATTCTATTATAAATAGCCCCATTAGCTACAACTAATGACAAAAATCCACCTCCTCTACTCCCCATAAGTTCTGTAAGTTATGGGCAATGCTACAGCCATTACTAAAAGCTGTTAACTTCATATCTGAATGAGGAAATATACACCACAGAACATTAAACCATTTATATTATATATATGTATATATATACTTTTTTTAAACTAATGACTTTAATGCCAAAACTTTGCTGAACCAAGAAAAATATGGGTTTAATGTTCTCTGCTCATTTTTTTTTCTTCTTTAAAAAAAATACAACCCAAAAAAAAGAAAGGGAAACTTATTAGTATGTAATGTTTGAGTCTATCCCATTTATACACAACATTGTAAACATATATAATCTATATTACATGTGCTTCATTTCTGCCTGGGTATGGTTTTTTTTTCAGTTTAAACCTTTTTCTTTTTTCTCACTAGAACACCACAAAAAACCAAAACAGAACCAACCCGAAAACCAAACCGAAACAAATCAAAACAAACCCAAAAAAGCTGAACAAAGAACACAAGTTACAGGTTATTTAACATCTTCCTGTCAAGGGTCCCTTCCCCAGTCTCCTGGGAGCAGAGTGGTCAACAACACAGTCCAAAGGAGGGCTCGCGAGCCATCGCGATGCAAAGCCAGCTCCAGGGAATGGCTGCATGGGGAATACTGGTTTTAAAAAAGGGGGCTTCACAACAAAGGGTTTGGTTTTGCCCGCTGCAGCTGCTGAACGAGGTCTCAACGCGCGGGACCCGGGAGCCGCGGCTCCCCCACCGCTCCTGTATCCTCGAGTCCGTATCTGGAGTCTCTGCTTTGTTGGTTTTTCCTTTACGTTTTAAAACGTCTTTGTTTGTTTGCTTTTCGTTGCTGTCGTTCTTCTCCCCCTTGGTGTGATGAGCTGAGCCGAGTACCCGGGTCCTGCCCTCCTGCTGGGTCCTTCATAAGTAGATGCGCCGAAGGTCTCCGGGAGATGTGATGGTGTTACACTGAGGACAGAGCTTCTTGGCACCCTGCAAACAGCAGATGAGACGGACAGCGTGAGAGAGCGAGGAAGGTATTAAAGAAAGGGGGTTGAGAGGAGAAACGGGCTTAAATACTTTGGAAAAAAAATATATCAGCGTGTATTTGTGTATTTTTCAAGATACAAGGGCTGCTTCAGCAATTACTGTCACTGCACTGGAAAGGCAGCATGAGCTAAAGGCCCTTCATACCCACACGCTGTAACATCTCCAAGCAGCGGTGACAGGCTGTCTCTAGCCCTACGTCTCTCCTTTAAAGGACCCTAATAAAAGATCAGTGCCTCATAGCTGCCTGCAAGGACGCAGGTCAGGTCACCGCGCAGGCAGAACAGCGGCACCACCAGAACCAGCGCAGTTTTCAGCTGACTGAACTGGTTCATGGTGGGCTGGACCGTCCCTTTCAGGGCAGCAGGATGCGGGACGGCCTCGGACATCCCATGAAAGCGCCAGGGCTGCTGGAATGAAGGAACGAACCCCCGTCCTGAGCTCCCGAAGATGCAGAGCCGAGTCTGTTCTGCCAAGGTGAGCAGAAACTGGTAAACTGTGAACTGGGGAGAGGTAAAGGGCAGCCAACATGAACAGAACATGAAATAAAACAAGGGCTGATGTGCCATCTGTCACCGAGCCTGACAGCAAGAGGGTGTTAATAAGCCTCAGAATCGGGGTCAGCCTAAGCCGGTCATCATTAGATTGGCAGATGTGACAGTCAGTTGATGGGAAAAATGACAGAAAGATGTCTGTGCTGCGAGGCAGCCTCCTGTCTAACAGCAGCAGCAGCAGCGTAGGAAATTGGGATGCCCTGGCTTTCGACACCAACCGCAGACTCAACACGAGCTCCCGCTGCACAGAACTGCGCACAGGCTCTGTCTGAGCATTCCAAGGTTTGCTCGCTGCTGTCAGAGATGCTGCCGGCTGGCGTGGGGCTGGCTGGCAGGACCGACGCCGCTTGGCTCAGTGACGCTGCCGCTCTCCGTCCGCAGGGCTTGTTTCGGTACCTGCAGCACCAGCAGGGCAGCTGGCAGGACGTGGACTGAGCGACGGGGCAGGACAGTGACCTGCCACATTGCTACCTGCACCTGGGGACATCCCTAGCAGAGGAGCGGGCACCGCTGCTTACAAAAGGCACGTGTGCTTAGGAAAGGTCCTTCCTGCTCTGTGACAACACCTGTGAAGGGAGGACAAGGGCTTTCTCCCCTGGAAGCTCCTGGACTAAGGAGAATCTGGAGCAGAGAGTCTCAGGTACAGAAAATGTAATTCACAGGGGTGTCACTCCAAAGAGCCGCAGGTCACGTCTGCTCTGCAGTCTTGCGTACTACTGAAAAGCCCTGCAGATCAGCTTCAAACCAGCCCCCTCCCTGCTCCCCGTGCACATTATTGCTGGCAGACATGGACTCCGCACATTCGCTGCTCCCTGAGCTTTGGACTTGTGAGCAACCAGGCTCCCATTTGATACCCCGTGCTGCGAGTGGCTGAGAAACCACAGGAACTTGCACCTGAGATCTAAACCAGCCACACAGAAAGTCCCACTGAACTAGAGCTGAATGAAACACATCACACACACCCAAGACACCTTGGGCATCACTCTCAGGGTGAGTGACACACTGGCAGTGGGACAGACCACTGGTGGTCTGGATGGTGGCTCTAGTTCTGGTACCAATGCCTGTGGGCACGTCCTTCTAGCTGCTCAGGACCCTTTTTATCCCCACACTAACTACTGTGCCTGTTTAGGTTTTGGGGGCAGGGATCATCTCTCTGTGCCTGTGCACTGCATCGGGCAGCCCCGTGCACCCATCTTCACAGAGTGGACTTGGCATACTGGATTCTGGGAAGAGCAACCACAAACCACAACCGGAAAGAAATGCATAAAACCCTGATGAAATCGAAAACTGACTGCAGTGGACTTCAGCAGAGCCTGTTCATATAACACGCCTCTTCTCTGGTGCTCAAGATCAGAGCTTTGGGTCTACAGCAATAGAAAAGCTCAAGCTCTAACTCTGTATGTCCCAGTAAAAGCTTCCTGCAGCACCTACAACCCGTAGGAGAGAAAAGTCTAAATATCTGTCCTTTCTGCCACCTTTAAAGCCATTGTGGGCTGGGCTACATAGCAGCGCTGCCAAGGAGAGGCTTGCTAATCTGGATGCAAATGCCACGCAACAGTCTGTTTCAGCTGAGCCCCGGCTCAGTCCTGCATCTCCACAGTCCTAAGAGGCACCTGTTGCATCTGGTTGGCCTCTTGGCATCGTCTTTGTAGCTGGAGGGTCCCAGGGGGGCGGCAGGGAGGTGCTGAGGAATTAATTCGCAGTATGTTGTTAAAGGAGCAGCAGCTGGCAGCTGCCCCTTGGAGCTCTCCTGTGTGCCCTGACAAGCAGAAGTGTGCCTGGGGACTTCAGGCATTCCAGATGTGACTGCTGTACACATCTGTGCCCATGCTCTCCTTCCCAAGCCAGGCACAGCAAGTGGCAGGAAGGCATCCAAACAAGCAGCTGGAGCTTCTGCCTCTCTGGACAAGGGATCAGGGAGAACTACCTTCTGCAAGACCAGTCCCCTGACCCATCAAATGCCTCAGTCTGCAGTGAAAGATGAAGTAAAATGCTTGCTGCCACCTAAACCCATGTCCCCCTGTTCCTCAGTGCTCCTGTGCGATGCCAAACAGCATTTCAGTAGCTCCTTTCCTTTACCTCTGCTGAGGTTGGACACATTTGGCTGTATGTGGGTGGGGAGGAGCACTGAACTCCCCCGAGTTCATTTTTGCTAAAAGCAAACCTCAGCTGCTGCCATCTTACTCTCTTGCATCTCGTGCTCCGTTCTGGGATTTGGAGGCAGACTGAGACAGCTGTGGGCAGATGTGCGAGACCCTCAGCAAGGGCAACTTTGCTAACCAAGACTGGGCAGCTCACAGTATCACAGTATCACAGTATGTTTGGGATTGGAAGGGATCTCAAAAGATCACCTAGTCCAATCCCCCTGCTGGTGCAGGAACACCCAGGTGAAGTCGCACAGGAACATGTCCAGGCGGGTTGGAATGTCTGCAGAGAAGGAGACTCCACAACCCCCCTGGGCAGCCTGGGCCAGGCTCCGTCACCCTTACTGAGAAGAAGTTCTTCCTCAAATTTAAGTGGAACCTCTTGTGTTCCAGCTTGATCCCATTACCCCTTGTCCTATCATTGTTTGCCACTGAGAAGAACCTGGCTCCATCCTCATGGCACTCACCCTTTATATATTTATAAACATTAATAAGGTCACTCCTCAGTCTCCTCTTCTCCAAACTAAAGAGCCCCAGCTCCCTCAGCCTTTCTTCATAGCTCAACCTGGTTAATTTTGGAAGGACACGTTCCCGGGAAGCCACTCTGCCCTGGTTTCTCCAAAGGCTATGTAGGTGCTCACTGTAAGCACGAGTCCCCTGCGCTCAGCCCACAGGATGGCAGAACAAGCCTGATTAAACCCACTGCAGCTTTGTTCCCTTCTTCAGTGGCAAAGCAAGGTTGGGTTCGCAATTCCTTCACACCACAGGGAAAGGGAAGACGGGTGGATTTATCCTGCCAGACCCCAGATCTCCGTCCCAGAGATCTGCTTTCTGTACCACACAATGGTGGCTTTTGGGGGAATCACTCTCCCCACCTAAGGCTGAGAGCTGCACATGGGCAGCCGGGGCCAAGTTTTCTAGAAGGCAGAACCCAATCACGTGAAGCTTGACCCATTTTGTGCCAAAAAGATGGACTGAGGGCAGTGGTGGATGTTGCTTCAGCTGCAGGTGGGAAGGGCAGCTCATCTAGAGCTCTGCAGGGAGGGACCAACAGCATCCTGGCACGTGGCACACCGGGCCAAGGTCTCTGGGTCTCCCTATTACCTGTTCTTGGTATTAAACAGTTCAAGCAAAAATAACGATTTTGGACCCTTGGGGAAGCCTCTTTAAAAAATTATTTATTTTTATTTTTTAATAAAACTGTCATCCTCCACAGTCCTGATTTTTTTCTTTTCAGACTGAAATTCCCTAGCGTCTTGTTCCTTACATCTGACTTTTCGGTGTAGGTGTGCAACATTTATTGGCACTAGCATTTAAGCTCGCCTCTCTTGTCGAGAGGCGCATAAGCTTGTACACACACACATGCTGGCACAGGCACAATGAAAAAGCATCTGCTCCCCCACTGCTCACCTGCCAGCTGGGGTTACTAAACTTTTCCCTTGAAATAAAAATGCTGTGGAATAATAAGTCCCACCTGTCGGCCATTTCTTTCTTTCTTGTTTTTTCCAGGTCCTTCTGCTCCTTTCATCATAGCTTCATGGAAAAGCCTTGATGTGTTATAGCCGCGTGTGCTAGAGTAAAGGCCACCTCAGCTTTTCCATCATAAACCCCAGTTTTGAGGGGTTTATAAAACTCTGCTGCAAGAAGTTTGCTCTGGGGCTGTTAGAAAGCAAAAAAAAGAAGGGGCTGGAACCAGGATGGAGTTTATTTTTTCTCCTCCTTTCTTAATTAAAATTTGGCAAGTGATTGATCCACAATACAGGCTAATCACTCGGAGTAGTAGTTTGAAAAAGACATTAACAAGAGCTGAGATGTTGAGCAGTCGTTAGGGCTCACATGGTGCCAGGAAGGATTGGGGTATTTTGTCTTAAAGTTTCCTCTTAAAAAAAAATAGCGTGACGTCTGCTATAAATTGGCTAAAGCAAGAAAACTCAAAAGGGAGGATTTAGGCACTTCCTGCTGTCCCGTGGGTCTAAAACTGGGTAATTTTCAAGCAGAATATGCCACCAGGGACAGAGAATAAAGAGACGCACACACAGAACTTTGCCTACACGGAGACACTGTCAAACCTGGGCTCAAAGCCTCCCTGTTTTATAGGAAGGAAAGCCAAGGCAGAGAGGTGACAGGAGGGACCCAAACCAAGAACCAGCTTCTCTCCAAGATCCAATTCTCAAACCAGATGAGAGCCCCTTTTCCTCACGCCTGCACACGAAGCGGCAACTCGGGAGAACTCGGGACAACTCTGCCAACGCTGATTCCCAGAGCAGCAGCCGCTCACCACTGCAGTTGTGGGGAACCTCCAGGTAATGGGGTTAAAGCAATGGGGAGAGCATCCTTTCCCACAGCACCTCCTCAGAGGGTGGAGCTCACCACCACAGGCTGTTGGAGGCTGAACATGAAATACGGCAATAACACAACTGGACAACTTCATGGCAGATTGGAAGGACAAAGTTCAGCATCCTCCATGCAGCTGCTGACTCAGGAGGTTCCTACCAGAAGGACTGCCCTGTATCTGCACTGTTTCTTACCAAAATGTTCCAGTCCGCATGGGATATACAGTATTATAGCCTAGAAAAAGTGACGCCACAGATATAAATGTGTCAATTGCAGAACATACATATCTATCAATGTATTCCCTTGAAGCATATTCTGTGATGAAGAAGGCTTTTTAAAAGTGACTTTTTCCCTGCTCTTGCAATTGTCATTTTTAAATGAGGCCAAGACAGGCAAATACAAGCCTGGGGTCAGCAAATACACATAGGAAATGCTGGATCTTGCCGTACAGGTGATGGGGGACACTCAGCAAACTGCACCTGCTCAAATAAACCTGTCCTGTTTCAGCCCCTGCATTCCTGCACCACCAACAGCTCCATTCACTGGCAAACACACACCTGACTTGGCTTTTAACGTCATTTACTTTGTAAGGATGGATCCCAAGGTTTGGGAGATCACGGCACCGCAGCTCTGAGGGATGTCAAGAACTCATCAACCCATTCCCCCAACAAGACCACCTCAATATGAATTCCTGCTGATGGACACGCATCAAACCTGCTCTCACAAACCTACAAGAGTGGTGAAGGACCACCAGGGATGGTAAAAGACCATCTAAGCAAGCAGCTTCTGTTGGAGCTGAAGCACTGGCTAACTCAGTGAGCACCACGATCTCGGTTCTCTTAAACCATCTCCAGTGTCCCCTTTTGTGACCCCAGTCTTTCCTTCACGTTAGTCCAACACAGCGACAGCAGAAAGAGGTGGAATCTGCTCTGGTGGATGTTTCATCCCCAGAACCTGGAGCTAGCTCAATGCTCTGAGCTCTAGTACAGCAATACCTAAGCCAGAGAGTCCAGCAGCCATTGTAGAATTGGTGGTTAAAAATGTCTTCTCTCTCTTAGCAACACAACAGTCATAGTTTGTAATTGCACATCAAGAGCCAAAAGTCCAAAAATTATATTTTCAGAAAGCCTGAGCACTTTAAAGATCCAAACCCCATCAGTGCCCTAGAAAACACTAAGTCACAGGATACTAGTGACGCTCAGATAATTGTAGCATATGCTAGAAAATGTCTAAACCTTAAACCTTTTAAGAAATACTTCACCTCCTCTGGTCCATAGACGTGAGCATCCAATTTCACCCCATCTTCAACACCCTGCAGAGGTTTAGAACCGCACAGTTCCAGAGCCCTGCTCAATGCACGGTCTCCCCTCTCTCTCTCACAGACTCTAATTCAATATTAGATCTGGGCTGAGCATATAAACCACAGACACACGGGAGAAAGGAGACTTGTCACCAGCAGGGATGGCAGATCTCCAGAACGTTCAAAAGGGGCCGGAAGCCCAACACAACCCATCCATCCCAACTCCTATTAACTCCAACAAATTGTTTATTGCACAACAGAAGAAAAATGTTGCCCCTCTCCCCAAACCGAGTCTTTCCATGTGTGCTACACGCGCGGGTTCCCTCCGCCTGCCCCGCCGGGAGCCAGCTCCGCACCGGGGAAAGGTAACGGCGGCGATTATTACACACACTATCCCACAGCTCCTCGCTTGTTAAAAAAAAACAAGAGTCTCTTTTGTGCGCGAAATAAAAGGAGATACCTTAATTAGAACAATGCAGGTTGGTGAGCATTAAACACTGAGCCCAGCTGCTGTATGCCATTAAATTCATAAAAAAGGAGGGGGGAAGGAGGGCAGTCTTAACGAGATTACACACATTGACTTTGATCAAGACACAAAAGCACCAAGGCGTTCCAGGGTTTTTATTGCTGTCTTCGGGCTACATTTTAATGGTTACATTAGAAACATGCGAACGCAGGCTGGGAGATTTTTTTTGAGACGGGAGAGGGAGTGCAAGCATGCCTTGTGAAAAGGCCTGGTTTAATAAATTGGGGGCTGCAGGGAGAGGCTAGGACTGGGGAACACATGAGTAGCCATTTATTAATTGCTTCCCCTGTGCAAGTGCCAAGTCCTAACATGATGTCTTGCTGGATCACTCGCACCCCGCCTGCCTGGTCGGCAGAAGAGCCGTGTGCCAGCACATGGGCAGCTCCATCCCCAGTTCCTCGTGGATATTGAGTGGGGAGAAGCCTCCTGCTCTGCAAGGGTAAACACCAACCCCATAGCACCTGGAGTGGGGTTTCCCACTTCTCCTGAGCAGCCGTGACCGCTGTACATGAAACAAAGGGGCCTGACCGAAGTCAAACCAAGTTGCTGCTGAGCCTAAGAAGAGTCTGAAATCAATGCCACAGGTTTACAAGACAACTTGAGGCTGCTGAGAAGAAGCCAAAGACTTCGGATTAAAAATAATGATAAAGAAATTAGTGTTCCATCCTCTGCCTGCAGCACCGCTGAAGGACAAAATTACTCTTCACTTAGCAAAGGTGGCAGAGCACACATTCATCCAAACGCCTCACAGCTACGTACCCACATATGTGTCTTTTATAACACGCTGCTAAAATGTTTACAAAAGCTTGTATAACCTAAAGAGTGACGGGGTGTAGCTGAAGAGCTATAAAATACAGCCCAAGGGATAGTCAAGTTATTGAGTTGCTATTAGTACTCAAGCCCACAGGCACTTCGCCGTCCTGGTAACTTTTCTTGGACAAGACTTTTAAAAGGCGGGATTTAAAGGAGCACGACTGGCTTAATCGTAATTCCAAGCACACAACGTGTTCTATAAAGTAGATTTTGTAATGCCTTACAGGAACAGATTTTAGGAGTGGCATTCCCTTACAGTTTTTGCAGCCCAACACGGTATCATCTTGCTAACAGGAGAACTAGAAAGCACAACTGACTATTTTTCACTCTCCAAAGTGAGCAAAATGAAAGCTTGAAAATCAGCTGCACAGGGGACATTAAAGGCTGATTATAAAGCCCACAGTTTTAACAAAGGAAAGGAAAACAGTTCATTTAATAATACATTAAATTTTAACCCGATGTCCTTTAATACATGTATAAATTACTACTGCACTGGGTTCACCTATTCAATATTCAAGGTAGTCCCCAATCTTCCGAACAGAATGGCATACGCTTGAAAACTGCTCAGTGCTATTTCAAATAATCTGAAAAATATAGATTCATATTCATAAAAGCTCCTTTCCATATCATCTATCCTGGAGATGATTCCCTTTGCTTCAGGGCAATATTAGGTTTCTCAGAAGCCACTCATTCCATGAAAACTCAGGGGATTTGGCCTCCATTCTCACAGCTTTACCTCTCTGCATGGATGCCCCACAGGAAATTACTGCAAGGCAAGGTTGTCCCTGGCTCTTACACGAGCAACGTCTGTCCCCCTAGTAGCAGCAGAGCAAGCAAGGGACAACACCGCACTTGAGTCACTCAAATGAAACTCACTCAAGTCAATGTTGGAGCGGGGTGTTAAACAGCAAGGCTTGGGAAGTCTGAACGCACAGCACTCAGATTGTTTAAAATAAAGCAAAAAGCGCGTTTCCCCGTGGTGATTTAAATCAAGTATCCCAGAAGAGAGGAAATAAGTTTGTTAAGTCAAGAAGAAAGTAGGCAAGAGCCTCACCAGAGTCCGCAGCCAGCATTCTTCACAGTGCACGTGCCAGCACTGAATGGAAGTCAGGGGCATTGTGTAGGAGTCCTGAGGAGAAGAAGCACACAGGTTATTTCCACAGCAGGGATCTACGGATCATTTGCTCCCAAACCCTATCACAATGCCTTTCTTTGTAACATTGTCTTGTATTTTGTATTGCAAAAAATAAGTTTGTATGATATTTAAGTTTGTATTTTTGTAATGTTAGCGCAGTAGAGGCAGAAAGCCTCCTGCAGTCCATTTTTCTGGCTTCCCAGGGTTCCTGTTGGAAGCCCATAATCCACTCAAGTGGTGACCTGGCTCAGCACAGCTATCGCAAGAGCATCTGAAGTTGCTGTGGCCACCTGCCATTATTCCCATCAGAAAGGTCACCGCATCATACAAAAACCAGTGAGAGGGTAAGATTAACCCTTATCACAACTCTTAGCTCTGCAGGAACAGCTTAACTACAGACCAAGAATGCTGCTGCTATTTCAGCAGACGTGCCTTCTCTTGAGTATTTTCTATCATTGCGAATAAACCTCTGGAAATCAGCAGCAAGCTGTCGGCCCTTCTGTGAGATGAGAGACGGGGACTGCAATCCCACACCTCCAAGTGGTGAGAGCATCGTGCACCAGCTGAAGTTGCAGAAGCAGCCTCTGCTAAGCAGAGTTTTCTCCTGCTATCAGTAGAATAAAAACCTAACTGGAGATGCAACACTTTGCAGGCTCAGACCATCAGAGGGAGCTGCTGCCCTTCCTTACGGAGGCCACAGCATCACCACTGAGCAAGCAGGACATCCACAACTTTTAAATGCTCAGGCAACATTCCTGTTCCCAAACCATACAGTGGGTCAAAGAGCCTTCTCCTTCCTATGTACATAAATCCACAGATGCAAGAAAAGGATGCTGGTATCTGGGAGTTTTCTATAGGAAGGCAGAAAATCTTCCAAAATTGGGGCTTTCTTGCCTGATACAGTCGAACAGCTACAAATATCAGTGCAACGATGTAATGCATACAGAAATTTCAATTGCTAAAAAACCTAGTAGGTTTTTGGAAGGCTAATTGGTGTATAGGGACAAAGAAGAGTTCCCCGACTCCAGCCCCAAAAGAAGAAAAGCTTCCCCCCTCCTTAGCAAAGACACCAAGGCATTTCTGATTCATTACCACAAGTGGAATGCTACTCACCATGCAAATGAGACATTTATAGCGGTCCCCACGGGAAAGCTGCCTTTCTAACTCACGGACACGAGCCTTTAATGCTTCAAATGTTGTCACTGCAGAGTCTTCTGTAATTCTGCAAAAGATGATGGAGAGTGAGCATCACTGAGCACACAAGATTGCTAAGACTTCAGGGAAAAAACGATCCCGCAACAGGTGCCACACGGGAAATGGCAGCATTCAAACTAAAAGAAGAGGAGTTCCCGAAAAGCCCAGCATTTAGTATCCTACTAAACACATCACGACAGAATACAACGGGACTGGAGTTGCCAACTTAATACAGAGCAGGTTTCTGCAAGACACGGGCATTTAAATAACAGATTTGTTTGGTTTTTGCTTTCTCTCTCTTTCCTTATTTCCCTTAAGAGGTTCCTTAGGACCAACTGCTTCGGAAAAAGTTCTGCACGTTGCTCTAAAGCCGGCGAGATAACTTTCTGTGGGCAACAGGAGCTGCTCTTCCCCTTGGAGAATGGCCTTTGCTGGCCATTAACCTTGTGAAACACAAAATCAGCTCATTACACAGGATCAACACAATGCTTTTACATTAAAGAAACCCTTGGCTTGTTGGCTTCTATCACTGAAAGCAAGGAGAAACCAAAAGCAACAGACACTGTGCCAAGAGGGTGGCTATAAAAGCAGCTTTACAATCTCTGCTTTCCCATTTCCTAGGGTCATTTTTGATGGGCAGCATTATCTCTTTTGTCACAGAGGCGCTGTGCTGAGGGCAGGCAAGTGTATTTTCATGGTTCTGTGAGGCTCGTGAAACGAGCAACTTGCCAACCCAAAAGCAAGGGCAGACAGCAACGCTTCGCCAATGAGATGCAGGGAGCATTATAGACAAGGATATGTCACTCCAGCATGTTGCAAAATCCAATTTCTACACAGTGCAGACACAGGGAGGGGCCCTCAAGCATCCCCCAGAAAAGGTTTAAGAGTATTGCATTAAGGCTTTCATTCTTGCCAAAAAAACCCCAAACAAGCCAGCAGTTTTCATGTATGTCAGTGAATTTCAGGCCTGTCTAAGCAGACTCCAGCTCAGAACCTGAAGAGCACCTCGTCACCAGAAGCTGCATCAATCACAACATAACCCACCGCGGCACCTACGTGTTCTACCTTTTTAGAGGACGATTTATCAACAGGTGGCTAAACCGTGGGCCTGGTGGAAATTACCACAAGCCATAAAGTGAGCAGCAATCTCAGCACTCCCGCTGCACGTGCACACTCGCTCTTTTGTTCATTAGTCACTTGTCACCAGCACGCAGGGAGGGACCTGCGGTATCTCCCACGAGGTGATTCTGCTGCCTTTCCTCAAGGCTCCAGAAACAGAGCCAGTCAAAAAGATCTTGAGTGATTATGACACTTCAGAAGAAACTGGAGCTGCAGGAGTGCATATGGTTAAGTACCAGTGTTATAAAGCTCCTCCAACTTCACTCCTACCTTTGTGCAGATCAGACACTCTCTGCACGAGCTAACGGCGGAGAGACCTTCATCAGAGGGGATTCATTGCAAATGACAGTTACTAGGAAGTGCTAACAACTTTAAAAATGAAAAAAAAGGCAAAGAAATACACATGTCCCATGTTAGCTTAGTGGGTGAGGACTGCCTGGGGCCAGGGACACTGTGGATTCAAGACTTGGCATCAATAAAGATTCTTTGGAGCAAAATGAAAGAGCTTCAGTAGGAGACGGTGCTCCCCACTGTGAAACACCCACTTGTTCCTACTCACTGGTATAAATTATTACCGTATCCCAGCTTGGGTTCTTACCCTCAAGGAAGAGTTGCCACTGTTTTCAAAGATAGTGTTAGTTTTGTCCAAGGAAGAAACAGAATTATTTATTTATAGCTTGAAGATTATTATGGGATGAGAAAATTGTTTCCCTTCCAGTCTGGCCCATCAAGGAGCTAACGCTGGACCTTGACTTTCTGGAATCTGTTTCTCCTTCCTGCACACATAAGGGCACTAGAGGCAGCGAGTATGGCTCCTGCCCAAAGCCAGTGGCAAGCAGAACCCCAACTCTTGCTAAATTCTTCCATTACTATTCATGGAGCTACCGGTCCTCCTCTGAAGGGCAAGCGACTCAGCAAGGAAAAGTGAAATCCTTGAGTAGATCCAAGCAAAGGCAAATTCATCCCCAGTCTCAGCCCAATAACAGTCAAAGCTTGAGAAGGAAAAATTTGCCACTACAACAAGCAGAGGAGATAGAAAATGGCTTGTTTATAGAAGTCTAAATAGCTGACCCCCATCGGCCAATTTCGGAAAGTCTCTGAGATAATCGCACCTGTCCAGTAATAAACGAATGAATCAGAAAAGGAGGCTGAATAGAGGTATAAGCAATAACGCTCAGAGGCTGCCTGATACAATGGCCAATCAATAGGAGGGCTGTAGATCAGGGTGCTAGTTAGCTGGAAAATTACCGCACCGCTGCGTGCGTCACGCTGTAGGGATCCTGGACAATCAATGTGGGAGGTATTGATTTAGTTATTATCACTTCATATGCTCCAGACATTGTTAAATATACATTTATTAACAAGACTGGGGTGCATTGGTAAGAGAGGGAGCTTTAGCCACTGCAGCATCTCCCAGCGCTGATCAAAGATCAGCTGAGACAGACTTTAAATTCCACGTTCTCCTCGCCAAACGTGCTCTCAGGACAAATCCTGACACACGGTACAGTGCCAAGGACACAGCTTCCATCTCACATGAGAGCAATTCTGGCCACAAGTGAGTATTTTGCACTTGAGAGTTCAGGAAAGCCTCCCGGAGCAGCAGCAACCAGGGACGTGGTGGCCAAGGGTCAACCCAAAGTGAGCGATAATTGCATGGTTGCTTCCGAAAAGCCGAAGGAAATGAAGTCAAGGGAAATAGGGAGAACATTAGTAAATAAAGGAAGCTGGAACTACCTCCAGGGATGGAATAAAGACGAGAGTCACTTCCCATGTGTCTGGCTCCCGTGGTGGCCAGCACACTTGGGACACATGTCATTCCATTTAGTGACATTTTACCGTCAACCTACTGCTTGTATCCTAAAGATAAGCATCACTTAGCAGCGACTCTTCCTGCAGCAGCAATCTTGGGAACTCCCTCAGGCTTCCCTCTTGCGTGCACACCCCGTGTGCGCCTGCCCGGACACAGCTGGAGCCGCCTGGGACGTGTTTTTACAGGGGAGCGCTGGGGTGGAGCGGGGGTCGGAAAGCCAAACTCCACGGACACAGTGAGGCTGTGCAAGGCTGCCCTGCCAAGGGAGGCAGAGGGAATTACAGGGAAGAAGGAATTGGTTTCCATAGCCTTGCTCGCCCTTGACCTCATGCTGGATAGTGAGGGGCTCTTTTAGCACTTTTGCACCTCAGCGCTTGGGTTTGACGTGTCCGGATAATAATTTATCAGCCTTCAGAGGGATCTGCTGAGCACATCACGAGCAATGCCTTGAGCTCCAGAGCTTCTCCGGCCACATGGGTATGAGCGGCCTCACTAACACCTAAACGGTCCTCCCAAGAGGGCACATCCATGCTCTGCTCGCTGTGGACCTACATCACCCCAAACAGCAAAGCCTGAGCAAGAAGGTTTTTATAAGAGCAAAGGGAGGGCTCCTCGTGGAGGATGGCGGGTCCTGCGCTTCTCTCTGGGCTTTGTAGTTAACTCATCAACAACTGGGCAGTCGCGGCTGAGGATGCTGGTACCAGGGCGCAGGTCCATGAGACCGGGAAGACATCGCGGGAAGGTTTTCAGCCCTGGTGCTTAACGCACGTTTTTCTACTGTTCATAGCGTTTTCTTCTGAGAATAAGAACAAACTTTCTATCCCTGAGCAAATCCTTGCTTTGTTCAGATAAAAGGCTAGAGGAAAGGCATAAAAACACCATGGAAGAGGAAAAAGGACCTATCTTTAGCTTTGAGCTGTTACTCTGCAATCACCTCCTGGGAAATCTCCCCTGGGAACCGGCTGCCCCCCTCTTTGCAAAAAAACTTTAACCCAAACACTGGTTATTTGTCAAACATTAGCATGCGTGTGATCTTTGTTTCTCCAAATTAAATCGAGCAATTCCTACCCGCTGTCCCAGTGGGCAATCACAAGCAATTCTGTTAATTAAATTATCTCTGATTCTGCAGCTCTGGAATCTCTCAATTGACTAAGTCTGTGCTTTATCATCAACAAAATACTGGACCAAAAAGGAAACAAAAAAAACCCGCTGATGTCAAAGCAATTGGCTTCAGTTAACCCTTCCCAGCTGGATATTAAGGGCTGCTCGAGAAACTGTTGGAACAGAACAAGCCCAAGAGCAAGAGCCGCGTACCAGAGACACCAGTAGCAGCTGTTCGCTTGTGTTTCTTTCCCGTTGTACAGAAAAAAACAAAGCAGCACAGCATCACTGCATCCAGTATCCTGCCTGCTTGAGAGCCACAGGAAGACGCAAAGCGTTGGCTGCTGAAGAAGCAGAAAAACACGTCAAAGATCAGTGAGTCCCTGCGAATGCTCCACCCTCCCCTTTACCCAGATCTCACTTGATGTACCCCGCTGTTGAGGAGTCTCCATAAAACATTTCCCTTCGGTTTATTTCAACTGGATATAAATTTTCCTTTCTTCATAAATGGCCACACTGTACACAGCATTCCATAAATCTTTACAATTCTGCTGTTTGTGTGTACCTTGTAAAAAACGCTTAGCACTGATTAAATGCACCGCCAATAAAATTTCATGGGCTACTTTTAACACTTGATATTCTGACCTTCTCTCTTCCTCATACATTTATTTTTGGTTTTGTATGCCTGTAAACACCGAGTGGCAAAGGGGAAAACGTACAGTACCACTGACAAACCCAAGAGTGATGTCTTTATTTTTAAACAAAGCTTTTATCTTCCCTTGTCCGAGGCGGAGAACCCGATCCCAGCAGAACATACATGCCATTTCCCTGCAGCGGGGCAGAGGTCAGGTCACCAGCAGCTTACATATCATAAATATTAGAAACAGACTGGTCGATGTTTTGAAGGCAGAGTCAAGCTAAAGTAAGATTCCAGGAGCAGAGAAATTGCTCCTGGCTATACCCAACCATGGCCGCAAACGACAATCATCATAACCACGACCACGCTGAAGAGAAAGCCTCCTGCGGTCCTCGCTTTGTGGGACGCGAATCTTTAAGACTTGAGAAAACGATCCCAAAATCAGTGCACAATCATTTAATTGCGAGCCACCTCTCATAGCCAATTTACGTTTGGCTGAGAGGGCAACTTTTTCAGAGCAGAGATCGTGTTTTATTAGCCCGTAATGCACCGTGTGTAGCTGCTGCAACGCCGGCAGCGCTGCGGAATGGAACAACACGATGGGGCTGTCTCGGCTCTCGTTGTCTCCAACACAACTCCCTTGCTATCCGAGTTTCAGACACTAAAACCAACCCTAAGTCTTCTGGGACGAGAACAGCTTTTGTTTTCAATCTGGTGAAAGAATCCGCCTCCTCATTCAATTTAGCCGAGCATCACCTGCACCAAGGGCTATAGCTAATAATACTTTGGCAGATGAGCAGCACTGAAGTTAGTAGGAGATATACAGATACAA
The DNA here is from genome assembly GCF_963082525.1 of Nesoenas mayeri. Taxonomy (NCBI): domain Eukaryota; kingdom Metazoa; phylum Chordata; class Aves; order Columbiformes; family Columbidae; genus Nesoenas; species Nesoenas mayeri. The sequence continues at coordinate 32,005,307 of NC_137554.1, read as the reverse complement.
ATGCCTTTTGTGCTCACTGGAGTGCAAGAATATAACATAAAGCTGAAAAAAAGCCTGCTACTAACAAGCAAAACACTTAAATTGATAAGTAAGATTTCAACCACCAGCAGAAACTGCCCAGCAAAGCCGTGTCAAAATGCACCAAGTGAAGCTTAGACCCTCGGTCTGTGAGAACACCAGTGCTAAGAGCAGATCTTCTGGCCAGACGTCAGTGTTTTAGGAGCTGGCTTCCCCTTTATTTAGCTAAAAATCTCATTTATTGGGTTTATTTGTTTTTAGACTAACCTCCTTTAGAAAGGCTGCCTTATAATCCTGTAAAACGTTGTCACATGTATTGAGGAAATTGGCAAGGATGCTAATTTATTGTCCTCTAGGAAAAAAAAAAAAGCCCTCTTTCCTTGATTAATGTATGTTTTTGTATTGTAAGATATTAAAGAATGTTGCTTCACCTGTAATTGTAGAGAATAGTTTATTTTGGCAAAGTGCCCTGGCTTCTGGTTGCCAAGTTATGAATAATGCAATGTTCCTCATTCTAATTTCCGTGTTCTAAGTTGTGAATTTGGAGCGGGGTGCATGCAAGGGCACACACACCCGACGCCGCGGCTCTCTCAGTCATGAGCGCCTCTATTTTATACTTGCTTGCACAACTTGTTAATACCAGCATCTGCTTGCCAAATTCAGAGTTTGCTGCTGACTAATTTCATCTTGATGCAAACCAAAAATGTTGTCTCTTTCTTTTTTTGCCCACAGAGGAATTATTTCTCTTACACTTGCATGCACCGTTGCAATACCACTGAGGGGAGCTTACCGCTGCAAGAAAGCATTTTAAGCCGCATTTAGTAGGGACTTGGGTAGAGATTCCCCGAAGAATTTAATGACAGAAGAATTCATTATGCTTTCATATCTCCTCCGCCTCTATAACACAGAACCCAACAATGTCTTTACAGAAGCGGGAAGTAAATTCAGGCACTGGTTCTTTCTCTCTCTCTTTTTTTTGGCCCACGTTTCGCTGGGACACATGTGCCCAGCCCCAATCAAAACAGAGACAGATGGCACCGCTGATCGTTCAGAATGGAAGGAGCCTCGGAGTCAGCGTGTTTAGATGCATTTGTAGGGCGACGCAGCATCCGCTTGCCACTGGGACTGATTTAAAAAGGCGGCGAGTGAATGTCTGAGCTTGCGCCAAAATTCTAAATGTGCCATTTGAGCAATTATGGTTCGACATGAAAGCTGGGAGAAAGAATGTGTGGGTCATTCTGATTTCGATTTAGAGACTATGTCCCCTGTACCAAAGAGAATATAAATGCAATCCCCCTGCTTTACTGGAGGAGCAGCTTTGGTGATGAAGTAAAAAGTCACGCCATGGAAGAGTGTTTTGCTGCATCAAGGATTTGTTGAGGCAGCAATGAGTTAGAAAATTATTCTCTAAACAAAGTTCCTAAATAGAAATAACTGCACATCTAATGTGTTAATATCTCAGGCCACTTTTCAAATGTGTGGTGAGCCCAGTTGTATTCCTAACAGATCTGTGAAGGTACATCATGGTCTCTACCTTAATACAAGCCGGGGTCACAAAAGGCAGGCAGTGTAAATGGAAAATGCTCCTCTCTTTGCTGAGGCACACGGCTCAGAGGTTCCAGCCCACCAAAACGTGCCTCCATCCACGAGTAAACACGTTTGGATTATGACCAAGCTCCACGTATAGCTGGGCAGGTATATTTTTCTACTGGAAGACTTATGGCAGCTGTAACGCGTCATCTTAACTGTGGCCTGAAGGTGGTCTGGGATTATTGGTGGCTTTGGCTGGATGAGCAGGGCACGAAATTATAAAATATCCCTGAAGTGAAAAAGGAATAGCAAATTCCTAGGGTTGAAAGGCGTTCAGAAGATTGGACACGCAGCCTCTGTGCACAATGAAATACCTCCTACTCCCATGGCCCGCATCCAAACGGCCGAAATAAACAGGAAATATCTATGTTACTACAGCAGCATTTGGATTCATCTGCAGCCTTTTAAGGGCTTTACCATGGAGGTGATCTGCTTTCCAGATCTTCCATTCATGACCGCTGATTGGAGGCACCCAAGGGCAGCAGGATAACACATCCTCCAGATAGCTTCCTACAACTGCTGCTGCGCCCTAGAACTTTTACAGAGTCGCTGTTTCCTTTACGGGGAAAGAAAGGATCAGAATTAGCATCATTTAAGGTAATCATGCCTTCAAAAAGAAACATGAGGCTATTAAAGGAGGCCACGGCACTTTTGTATCACATAACCAACTGTGGCCCCAGAGCTGGAAGAGGAAACCAGCAATGCCGAGGTCATGAGCCGGCTATCCGAGGGAAAAGCGGGAACGCTTATGCAACTCAGTGGGGAACAGAAGCTTTTTGAGGATGGGAACCATCAAAAAGGACGAAAGGAGAAGTTAATGGAGAAATGGGATGAAGGGCTTGCAGTGGTGGAGAGCAAGTAAGGTTAGGACCAGCATTGTTGCTGAAGTGAGGGCAAAAAATCAACATGGATATTAAGCTACATTAATTACATTACTTGCTATTGCACCACTGCTGTAAAGGCAGCACTGGGTTCTGTGTCACAGAGGCAGAGAAGATATGAGAGCACAACAAATCCTTCTGTCATTAAGTTCTTTGGGAAATCTCTACCAAGCTCCAAATAGATGCGGCTTAAAACTCCTCCTTGCAGCAGGAAGCTCCCCTCAGCGGTATTGCAACTGTGCACGCAAGTGTAAGAGAAATAATTACAGACTCTACAGTTGTCTCAGGCACGAGTTAATGAGAAGTAGCACCAACTGGGTCTTCTTTTTGATAATACTTCATATTTATACTTACTAACTACAGCCTAAGAAATGCACAAACTACCAAGAGCTGTAATTACAGTAATCCTGTTGTCACAGAGCAGCTGGCACAGCACAAACACTTGGTGAGTCCTGCCACAGATGTCAAAAAGTACCAAAGGAAGCAGTAGCTCCTTCCCAGCAGCGTGTGCAGCCAGGGCTGCGCTTCCACAGACACACGATGGGGCACAACATGAGCCCTCTTCTGCTCTTCAAAGGCACATTTCCATCCAAGCAGGGAACACAGCCTACGTAAAAATAATTGTTACTTTGCTCTTTAGAGTATCTGGGCACTGTAACAAACATTTCATATAAAAAATATATATATATAAATCAGTCCCTGCCTCTTAATTCTTGCAGCATGTGAATAAACAGTCACATCCTCAAAATACTTTCAGAAGGAACACAGCAGGATCTACAATGCTCCACCAGAGACATTGTTAAACACAACAGGCTAATTTCAGGGACGAGCCCTCACTCTGACAAGCCGCTCACAAATCTAAGGGCAGAATTCGTCTGCTAGAAGGCAGCTATTGGTGTTTTACAAGCTAAAGTTTCTTTTACCTATGGAATAACTCCAATATTTCACAGGGAATCATCATCCATCTAACTGAAGTACCCTCTAACGGACCATCAGCCTCATATCCCCTTTGAAATAGCACAGCTGAGCACTTGCTGGGCCACGATTTATTTTTTACCTTCTAAGACATCTTGCTAACTCTATAGCTCAATAGTGACAGTCGAATTTCACACTGCGATAGCCCCCCATCGATTTTTCACTCCCAGGAAGCAACTCTACAAATTAAAGTTAACAGCATTTCTGAAACTAAGAAAAAAAAAGAAAAGAAAAAAAAAAAGGAAAGAAAAGAAGGGGCAGGCGAAGAGACACAAAGGGTAAGATGCCTAAACTGTGCCCCTAACACAGGAATAAAAGTCCTTCCTGAGATTTTCACCAGTTACGGGACAGGGATGCTACTGTCCCCGAAGCTGGCAGCCCCGTCAGCTCTAAAACATCACAGGTTCGACAGACAAAAGAGTTCCTTCCCATATGAAGATGTCAAATATATATCCACAGAAAACTGCCCCAAGGCATGAGAATTAGACCAAACCTCTGGACACAGCTGCAGGGATTCCGCCTCCCGCGGGTCGGAGCCCGTACAGCCCGCCCGCCTTGCCGAGCTGCGTTAAGTGCCAGCCTGGGATGAACCACGACGCTGATACGATTTCAGCTGGCGCGGTGATAACAACGTCTGAGACCATCGCTGGCACGCGCAATTTCTACAGTACAGTTGCATGGGGGAGCAGAATAAAGAACCGCAGCCCAGCAGGCTGCTCTGCGCCGCCACAACGCGGAGGATCGAACAATGCCAAAGTCTCACTTCATAAAGAAATGGAGCCTCTACCCATGTACCCTTCCAACACCGAACTACAATATACCTAACAAGCACATATTACATACTACTGAATTACTGAAAGGAAGGACTAAAACCTAATAAAGACAAGAGATCTGGACACAAGCAGCATTCAGCCCAGCAGCACTTTCTCAGCCTGGCTTTGACAATCCCACACTTCAGTTAAGCTTCCTTCTCAAGTTTCCACGGGCTGATCTAGGACCGGACCCACCAGCCACATCATACTCCCTTGGCAGAGCACAAAGGGTTAGTTCATTTATGACTCAAGATAATTTTTTAATTCTGTCTTTGCGATAGGACATTCACGTCTCCCACCAAAGCCTGTTAATGATGTGATGCTCTGGAGAAGGGCTGGGGAGCGCTTATCCTCTGGTGTGAATTCACAACGGCTTCTGCTTCCCTCCAACACACCAGCTTAAGTGCGGCTCCTTCCCTTTCAGGCCTCTGCTAATCCTCTGGCTTCACACTCGCTCTGCTCCTGTCTCGACCTGTCTGCCCGGGAGGAGGGTCCCTGCGACAGACACCGACACCTCCCCAGCCGCTCTCATACACTTGACTCTGCACAAGGACCCCAACCTAAACTTTATTTCATTTTAACTGATGCTCCCTCCTGTGCTGCCGCGCCAGAGCCCCTCTGGAGCTGATGCTTTCGGAACAACTGGATTGGAAAGAGGTGAGGTGGGAGGGAAGGGGAGGAAAGAGGAGAAAAATAAGACAAATACAATTGCTTTTTGTCTCTAAAACCCTCTTTTTAACCCAACAAGCATCTCATCCAATGAAGCATGATGAGCATGAAGTGTTATATAAAGAAGATAATTATAAAGGGATTTAATGCTTGGCAGGCTTGTATCGCAAGGTTTATAGCAGAGGTAGCATACTCACTTGTCCGGGTTTGCTATTATGCGGGCAGCGCGGCAGGGGCCAAGCGGAATCAGAAACAAGATTTGTTTTACGAAGAAAAAGAGCACAGCCCCCTTCCCACCGAGGATGGCAGCTCCGGTCCCACCTCCTTCCACTTCTGTCCCATCCCTGATTAATGATGTTGTCTGCCTGATTTATGACCCACCCCAACAGATTAGAGTTTCCCTCTTCAACCTCCCCCCGCCTTTCGCCCCCCCAAAAGGCACAGCCACACTCCGCTGGAAATATTAGAGAATTATTAAATAAACATTCATACGTCATGTCTCTTCCCATACTGAGCTCATCGTAGTCAACGCTCAGCGGCCGGGTCCTGTTTGCTTTGGGGCTGACACCAAACAGCTGGAGTGATTCATGGAGAGGCTGGCTACAATGCTCTGTGCCATATATCATGCTCGCAGCGCTCCCTGCCCCGGCGGAGATAAACTGATCAACCACAACGGGCTGGAATGAATTTATGACAACACAAAATTGAGGAAAACAAATGGGAGGTGACCCAGTGGGCCACTAACCCAGACTCTCTCGCTGGCCTGCAATCTAGTCTGGTGGCAGAAAGCAAAATTGAACATTGGCACTCTGAATTAAGATGCTGGCTTTTAACCCCGGGGAACCTCAGTTTCAAAATGGCACCAGACCCTCGCAGGCAGCATCTTGGGAGGGAGCGGGGAGGAAGACTTTTTGCGGAGAAGACGCTTTCTGACATTTTCTGTGTGTGACGGTGCTTTGGCTGAGAGCACCACGTTGACAGAGGAGTTGGGGAAGATGCCTGGGCAATCACGGACTGGCTGCTCTCTCCAAGCAAAGCTGCACCTGGAGTCAAGGTAAAGCAGCATCCGCTGGTTGAGCTGTTTTCGTGGTGGCTGGGGTCTCCAACAGCTCAGCCAGTGCAACGCTCCTTTACCTCTCCTCATGAGCACCCCAGGGTGTCACCCAGACACCTCGTGTTGGTGAGATTAGACAAGCTCAGCAGGGCTGAGACACCCGCAGTGCTGGGAAGGAGAGGTGGGACCAGCACCATGTCTCTCATTACCTGTGGCTCCCATCTGAAGTTCCAACACAGCATAAGGAGCTGGCGACACAGACTCACCCCAAACCCCACCCAGTCGTTCTACACGCAAGAGACTCTTCCACAAAACCCTATGTTAGATTAAATTAACCCGCTCAAGCAAACACCTTCAGCTGTGTGCCAAAAAGAGGACCGCTTGCTGTACTGCATTAACGGATTAAAAAACAAACAAAACCACACCGCTCTCCTTGCCTAGGCTTATTTTTGGACAAGGGGAGAGTGAAGGAACGTCATTCTTAGGAGAGAAGGATCAATACGCGGATCACTGCTAACTCTATTAGCTGCTGCTCTAAACGGAGAGCGCGGCTGACACAGGTGGTAAACCATGTGCTTCTGGACACTTTAAAAAATGCTAATCAGATGCTACACAAGGTTTAACATGTCAATCAATAGCGCTCAGATTTAAAGGTAAAAATTAAAGTTACAAACAATGGAGTAAAGTGATGCTGCCAAAAACTTCCTATAAGCGCCGCCCAAACCAAGAAAAATGAAACCAATTTAGCTCCAGATTAAGAAACAGGAACTAGAGATGAATCAATTTAGCCTGTTGGGCTGGGTCGCCATATATCATGGCTCAGCGGTGGAGTGGGAAGCAGCCAGACAGTGTGAAACCCTTCCCCCTCCTTTCCTGTAGGCTTCTAGCTCTGATCCCTGTTATCAATTAATTTAACAGAATCCCTCTACACAGACAAGCACACAGAGCATTCAGGCTCCTTAAATGGCAGGACAGAAACTATTTATCACACACAAATCTCAAATGAAAGGAGATGAAAAAAAAAAAGCAGCAAGGAATTCTCCACTTGAAACCATCTTGCTTTCTGAACCTTGGTGAAATAAAGCACCTGAAATAAAACCTCTCCCTGCTACTTTCAAAAAATCAGCATTATTGGAAAGACTCAGCAAGACACTTAAGGCTTTTCCCATAATTTCTATTAGGTTTTGTTGACTTTTCACGCCTTTTGTAGAATGGAAGTTTAAGTGCAGCAGAGCAAGGTGTGTGTGCATATACACACACATATACACACACAAATGCACGCTCCCCCCACTTCATAGCGGCGTTAGCATGAGCGTTGTTTGGAAAGGATTCTGGGATCCTTCAAAAGGTGCTACCTAAAGCCTCTTTGATCAGATTATTAAAAGCTATGTCAATTTTATCACTTGAGCTCAAGTGTTCTGGAAAATGTCAAATCCTTTCAGCTCCTGCAGTTTAAAGATTTTCAATAGGAGTGGATCTGGGAGGGCGAGGGCTGCTTGGCTGACAGGCAGGAGGCCCAAAGGGAAACCAAGCAGTGGCTGAGACGGAGGCTGACAGATTAGGGCAGAAGGGACGAGTCCTTGCTACCAAGACAGCATGTAACAGTTGGCTCACTCTACAGACAAAGCTACTCCTGCACTGCCATGTGAGCTCCCAAACTCAGTGGTCCTTGGCCAAATTCTGCTCACTGAGAAGCACTGAAGAGCAGACAGCGCACGTTTGGGACGGGCCAATAAAAAGCCTTGTAAAAAGGAAAGTACCGAGACTGAAAATTGTTGTTAAAGTTTCCTCTGCAGTCACGAGTTTCCTCAGTTAACCCTGACTGCAAACATATGCTTTGCCAGTCAGTCCAATGTGTCAGGAGATCCGAAAATGTGCCTGGGACACCACCTCTCAGGCCAGGACCAGGGGCAGGAAGACAACAAACTATGCTAAAAATAACTTTCCGTAAAGTCAGCTTAACGCTACCACCAGATTTTTTTCTCCATCCCCAACTATCAAGGGACCTAATTCCCAAAATGTAAATTCCATTTGTTTAAAACCTAGAATACAGTGGAAAGTATAGATATATCTATTTATGTATTTTAAAATACGGTAATTTGGAGTGGAGAGGCCACCTGGAGGATGCTCTTAGTTCATTGTCACAGAGTACCTGCCCATACAGATACCTGCGGGAGAACTCCGCACAGGCCCTCTGTGGACACAGCGAGTCAGGACATCATTAGGGCCAAGCCCAGGCTTCACGTTGCAGCACAGCTTCCTTTCTTAGTGGTAAAAGCTTCAAATATGCCTACCCTAAGACTAACACTGCTCCTGGGAAGGCCAGACGGGACACTACAGTTCCAAAACCAAGAAAAACAAAAGCTATCCACTTAACACTCACTTTTCAATGTCACTGTTCTTGCAGGTCTTCTGCATGGTCTCCTGTTTACTGCTTTCACCGTTACTTGTTGAGGGCATTTCTGTTGAGGGAAGAACAAATTAGTAAGAGAACATTTGATCGCTGCAATGAAATGATCTGAGCGAGTTACAGTTAGTGAAGCAGAGGACCCCGATGAGTCATTTTCATGTCATTTCTCGGAAAGAGAGAAAAGGGATCAATGCTATTAATACATGTCCCTGTCTGGCAGGGAGGCCCTCTCTCTGTACAGCACGCTTCTATTATTTGGGGCTAAAGATACTGACTGACCTTTGCAGATGTTCCCGTTGTTTAATTCAGAAAGGTTTGATGCAGCTGCCTTGCCATAGTGTACTTCTAGAAAGGTGGATCTGGAGCAAACCCACTGAGCTCAGACCCTGCTCTCAGTTTCTCCCTTTTTCTGAGACCCCTCAGACACAGACAGGGAGAAAAATATAAGGCAGTAACTAGGTACGACAGAACCGTCTGCTCATAGCTCTCCCATGGCTCCTCCTGTGAGGTACCAGTCAGAGATGAGCCAGATGAACTGTCCTAGGGCCACTCCTGGGCTGTAGGTTCAGCATCATGGCTGAGGTATGAATGAAACAGCTCCCAGCAAGTGCCACCAGGGCTGCTTCCTTGTCCCCTCTGTGGCTGTAGGTACTGAACCTGAACACACCTACAAGCAAGTGCTCTGACATCACAGGAAATAAATGTGATTGCCTATCCCACAGAAGAAAACGCATGCGATAGATATCCTATGTTCTCCATTTTATCATCATGCCCTTGGCAAAACTGGTTCTGCCCACCCCCCCTCCCACTGGCAGGCAGTAATGTCTTGTAGGTGCTTTCAAATGCCCAAAGCATTACAGTAACAGAACAGGGAACAAAATCATTGGGACACATCTCTTCAGGTCGCTGAGCTTCAGTTCCCTTCCTAAGGGAGCCGCGGCAGCACTGCCCAGCTATGGAAACGGATTTGGCATGTACAGCTGGAAAGCGTCAGGTTCTATTATTCTCATATTTCCACTAGGTTGTTGCTTACACTTCCAGTGCTGCTGGCATTAAATAAAAACAACAGCAGTCGAATGGGTTTAACAGTCCCCCACCCCCATTATTGCTATGAGCTTTCAAATAATGCTTGAAAAGGTGTGATTTCACATTCACTTGTTTGCTCTAGAGTCTCAGCTGCAGGTCATGAAGTAGGACAGATCCTAGAGTTCCCATTCAAAAGGTGCAGGTTTCAGAGCTGCAGGATTTTCTTGCCATGCAGAGACCAAAAAAGACAAGACCTACCAAGCAGACCACGGTAAAAGTCTCTAGCACACCCTTTTAAAGAAGGGAAAATTGTATCAGCTGGGGGGAAAACAAAACCAAACGCAAGAGGTGCCTACGTAGTTTAAACCACCAGCAGGTCAAACCCACCATTGCATAGTCAAGCTCTGATGGCTCCCCCTGTGATATAGCACTTTGTCTTTTAGTGGCATGACAGCAAGTCAATCCAATCCCTCTCTCTTCTCACCACACCAGTTAAGGTTGCATTTTTGGAAACTCCCCCAGATACCACTGACTACAGTGAACTGTGCTGTAAAGTTTCAAAAGATAGTGCGATACTATGTGCATGTGTATCTGCTGGTACTGTGCAAGAGCACTTGTAACAATCATTTGCCTCATTACTGGCAATTAGAAAATATGGAATCTATCTATCTGCCCTCCTGTCGCAAACAAATTAATAATTTACATGTTTGACACTCACCATCACTTGCCCATTTGGAAAACTCCGGTGTTATTCGAGTGCTGGGTGTGCCACCACTAGAAGAGAAGAAAGCAGAATGCTAAAGGTTCAATGTGGAAAGTTTTGCTGCTCAGCAGAAGCTCTTCCTCCCACCAATCCACCCACCTTTCTCAATAATTCTATACATCAGTCTAGGCACCAAATGTGAGCAGTTGGCCTGCTGCAGGAGGTGTTGTTGAGCCAGTCCACATCTGCACCAGTGTTCTGCCAACCTGCTCTTCTAGCTGTGAGCTCTGCTGGACCACATGGTGGCTGCAATACCGAGTGAAGGCTTGGGATTCAAACAGCACCTGTGACCTAAGGCTCATTTTGGAATACACAGTTTCAAAGACTGAAACCTTGCTGGTGAACAGAAATCCTCACTGTTGCAACAGCTTCTGCTTTTAAGAGTAACTTTACACCTTCCTAAGCCACATCTTTTCCATCTTGCCATTTGAAGAACAGCAGCATTGAAATACAGACAACCCCCTAACCTTGTCCATTCACTTGCAAGCCAGTAACAGAGACTGTGAGAGAAAGGAACCTTCTGAGCAGGCTGCACACCTCTGACTGTAGAACATTTTAGCTCTATGTGTTAAGACAGTTGTACTGAAAAAGTAACGGAAGCTCACAGCATCAGCTACCCTACTGCATTTCTACAGCAACTTGCCAGAATTTCGGATTGCTTCTACAAGCAACATTACCTCTCCTGTTTGAGATATGGTTAAACTAGTCCAGGAGACAGGCAAGGACCTCACCCAAAAAGCAAAACAGTGTGTTAGGTGCAGCCACACGAAGGAATTGGGTCTCCTGGCCTCAGGTCCTCAGTTGTCTCACCAAGCAGCACCAAGTATCCACAGCCACTGATAAAGGAGATCCCGATATCTTCCTGTTACAGCACTGCTCTCCTGGCTGTGAAGGAGCTTCAGCATCTTTGAGGCCTTGCCTATGGACTAGCACGGCTAGCAAAATACTGAACAGACCAATGGTTTGGATCCAGTGTGGCAAATGCCACTTTTCTATGGAGTGGAACCTAATTTTGAACTAGTGTTTGTGACAGGCTAAGCAGTAAGAAAACTTCATTTCAGTGCTCTATCAATCATTTCAACCTTGACCTCACAGGATCACCCAGTGAAAGAGATAGAGGGGTAATTTAAGCCCTGTTTTATGCAGGGCAGAGGGCTTAGAAAGCAATCCTAGTTTCCTGTTAAGACTCATTTTATTTGCCTGAAATGCTTCCCCAAGTGCCCTGAACGCTGTCTGCCTGCATTCTCCACACATACATGTGGGCAGAGCACGCATCCTGCCCTGACCTGCGCCAGCCCCAGAGCCAAAGGCAGAAGGATTAGTTTGTGTACCCCACAACATGTATCGGCATGCAATGAAATCATATCGCAGGTGTCAGAATCCTAGTGTGCTGAGCAAGATTCGGATGGCATCATGTTATACTGCTATTAAGAGGCCACGTTTCATCATGAAGCAAGATGATGCATAAGGCCTTAGTATAGCACAGTTTCCCCATCACCAGAATTCACCTTCTGCCCAGCGCTGTTCAGGGAAAGGTCGGCACTGGCTGGGTGGTGGGGCGGTGAGGGGAAGGAGAGTGCGCAGGGAGGTTTTATGAGGCTGGATGGGTAGAAATGGAGACCCACCCATCACACTCCACTTCTTTGTAAGTCTCTCTCATTGTGACCCTTGCGCTGAAGTGAACAGGTGTCTTCCACAAATTGAGATTCCCCAGAAGTAATGAAAGCAAATCAGAAAAGCACGGTACTTACTTTAAAACAGCACCTCGGAGCGCCTCCCTCTCTTTGGCTTCACCTGGCTCTTCCCCAGTGCAAGGGATAACGTCTGCCTCTGTGTACCTGAGCACACGGGGTTAAGGAACGTACAGCCTTGCTGCAGACAGTGGAAAGGCTTTTGAGATGGCTGGGACACAGAACAAATTCATTCTACCCGGAAACACCTCAAAAGAGGGGCTGGTATCCATGGAGGGCCTCACTTTTAAATCCTAGACTTGAGTTTTGTTTTAGATGGAAAGAAACAGAAAAGTCTTCTGATAGCAACATGATGCCACAGCCTCTTAGAAGAGGAAAACCAGCTCCTCAAGCTCTGCAAGCCTTACCTGCACAACTCTGGTGTTTCTGTTTGAGATACAGAGATCTTTTTCCAACTAACGGCTGGGCTTTCAGTCTTAAAGGCTGCTACAGATTTCAATAAAATCTAATTCTATAGCTATACATTCCCCCTCATTGTACCCAAGTCAATGTCTGCCTAATACCCTGGCAGGAATTCCTCTCTGACAGCTGCACAGCTGCTGCAGGGCAGCAGTCTGCCCACAGCTGTGTCCAAAGAGCCTGGCTCCCAGACCCAGATGTTCTCAACAACTGCCCTTAACGATAGTTCTGCCCATTAACTGTCTAATGAAAGGAAAAAAATTCAGTCTCTCAGAGCGGCAGGTGGATAGTGCTTGAAATGTTTGCTGCCTGAAAACAAAGGAGTGTCTTGCAGAAAATAAACTCAATTCCTACCCATGAAACAGGAAAAGCCATCCATATGGAAGAAACCTGGATAGAGACAGGAGATTGCTTTGGAAACAGAGTAAATAAACACTAACTTTGCTCTCCTGCAATGTCTCCTACAGACTTCACCCACCGGGTCTGAATTAGTGCTGCATCAACAGAAGGATCTCAAAGGTAGCAACTGAAAATCCCTCCTAGTTCATGTAACATGGGAACTGGAGAAACGGTGCCATTTCCAGTAGGGCTGGACACAGATTATCCACCACCGCCCAGGACAGTGCTATAAGAAAGCCAGCTGAAGATGTAACTCCAACGCTCCCTCTCAGTCACAGCCTTTCAAAAACGATACTGTGGTTTCCCGTATTCAAGTGTGTCGTCCCCATCCACATCCAGGTCAGCGTCACTGTCTGGATTCTCCTTGCCGCTGCACATGATAAACCCAGAACCTGGAAGAAAATAAAACATGTGGATAAGTGTCTGAATAGGAGACAAAGTGCCGGAGATTTCTTAAGGATGGTGGGACAGCACCAGTCTACAGCCCCATAAAAGGTACCATCTCTAAAGACTACACAAGGGCAATTTTCTGCAGACTGCACAGGAAACACTCACACAAATGGATGCTGGATTTTATGCTCTAAAATGCCCCTCAACACTAAAAATGAAACATTCTTGAACTTTTTGCTCTCCACACCAGTTATTTGAAACTTGAAAGCACTTCAAGCATCTCTCAAAGACAGCAAAAAAAACTGAGGCAAAATAGAGAGGACTTATTTTTCACAGAAGTGGTTAACACCCTTAAACTACATTAGTAGCAGGCAAGGGAAGGCCCTGGGAACATTCGGAATTAGTCCTTACTTCAGGCACACAGGGCAGGCAAAGGCTGAAATACAATTAGAAATGTCCTTTGTTTTTTCCCTAAATGCATTTAGTCATGGCTTAGCTTTTTACAATACAAAATGTGCAAGAAAAGCAAACCTCTTTCTAGGAAAAGATCAGGCTCCACAGTCACTAATAGCCATAGACAAGCATTACTTCTCTAAGCAAACTCCAGTACAAGCCAACAAGAGTCATGTGCTTCCAACAAAGGTGGATCAGGCACAAGCCCAGTCCCAATTCCAGCAGGAAGAGACAGTGAACAGTTATAGCCGAGACCGAACCACTTTCTAATAATACATACATTTATTTTGGTTCTTAAGCATTTTGTTGACTGTGTTACTGCTGAACGTAACCAAATCTGCATGCAGGCAAAGATGAACCTTAGCATGGTATTTGCTGCCTAAGATTTATTACTGGAAACTAGGGAAGACATATGTTTACTCTTTACGTGATCTAACACTGGACACGCTCTCTCTTAATTTCCTAGACTGGAAATTAAGCAAAGATCTCTTGAATCTTAGGGTGGTGCAAGATCGTTTGCGTTCAATTCTGCAGCAGATCTAAGCTGTTTGGAGACATAGGCCACATAGATACAAATCAGCTCACTCTGGCTGCCTCCAGTAGGTGTTTTCACTTGGCATCATCCCACTCTCCAGACAGCAGACATGGGCACCTGGCTCACAGAGGGTACCTGCTGCTGCAGCCCAACGGACCTGGCACATCCAGGTGGCTGGTGACCTAAGTGGCCACACCAGGGAGTGCATCCCACTGGCAAACACTGACCGAGTCAGGTAGAGGTAGCCTTGACTTTGCACAAATGCCCCCAAAGTGGGACATTTCTGCACTGTGAACGCGGTTCTACGCGCAGAGGATGAGTTAATGTAGAAGCAGTGAATAGGAGGTGCATGTCTGAAGAACGAGGACATTCCCAAGCGTGAGGGTAGCCCTTTAGTGCTGCAGATGCCTCAGTCTGCTCATCCCACTGGGCTCTCACAAGCTTGTGCTGTCAGCAGCAAACTTGCCCTTTCCCAGACCAGAGGAGTGAGCTGTATTTCTAACACTCTGCATCCATGCAGAGACTGGGGCAAGGTGGTCTCATTTCCAAGGACACCATGCAGACACAGTTCTTTACTGTCGCTCTCTAGAAACTGATGGTCTCGCTGATTCATTAAGCCCCTAATAAAATTTGTTTATATGGATTTGATATTTCTCTTCCCTGAATATAAAGAAGGTCCTTAACGAGTGATAACCGTAGCATGACAACGATTTTAAGACTAACCTTTCCCTACAAGCGTAAACTACCTTTTACTTCAAAGTAATTGCCAGCCTTAATTTTCAGCAGAGGTAACAAAACCAGCATCGACAATGCAGCACACACTGCCTGCGGCAGGTACTGCAGGAGCCATCCTTGCTTGCGAGTCAGCTCTGGGGTGTCACCGGGGTGACCCTCTTCCAGCAGACCCCTTAAAAAGTGTCCCATGTACTGGCTGTACACGTGTCACGAGCTGCCTTCTCTTGCTGCAATGGCTCACCTAGTAAATCTTGAAACCTTCAGTTCATCACAACGTTTGGGAGAAGATTTAGAGGGGTAAGAGAGACCTGTCAAAGAAGCTGGATAGTCTTTCAAAGCTGCCTTAGAAGTCACAGTGGGCAACAGGGCGAGTAATTTACAAGTTTGGCATTTAACCTGCAGTAACACCATCCCCTGCACCTGGCATTGCTTTAGCCCATCACGTCTCAAAGGCCATAAACTTTGGACACACAGGTCTTCATTTTTCTTGTAGCTGTGGGAAACACAAATCATGCAAAGCTGGAACTGTGACTTGGGCAGTCCCAGAGGTGATGTGAACGTTAGCCAGACAATGAATACTGGGAGCAAGTGCCTGGGGGGGGCTGAAAGTGTCCGAAAGAGTCAATGCAAGTGGGACTGCTCCCTGCGTCCCTCTCTCTGCAGGGATGCCAAGCACACATCAAACATGCACCTTTCCATCAATTTTGTTTCCAGGTTTATGGTTAGAGCTTAAGGAAAGAAGATCTGCTTACTGTGATACAATTTACAAATATTGTCACCTTGACTTCAGAATCCTGCTGTCCTTGCTCTCAAAACCTTTGTACTTAAGAAAATCCCTTCTAAGTCTGTAAGGAAAATACTCCACAGATGTTTTGCTGAATCCTGCTCTATAACAGGAACCAGTGCATTCCCAACAGAGTACTACCCCCCTACACAGGGAGGGTACAGAGGAAGTGTTTGGACACTGTGTATTAGGATGATGGATACACACTGGGATGATCTGATACAGCATTTCAGTCAGAGGGGAGGGCACAGCAGAGAAGTTCATAGGTTAAGATGTGGGGCAGGAGAAGGGCAAATGTTCTTTTCTGATCAAACAAGGACTCCCAGGCCAGGGCCTAAAGGACATTGTAACAAGGTGATCCAGCTCTCAGATTTTCACCAAATATGGATTTCAGTGGTTTTTTTTTGTTTGTTTTTGGAACATGACCAAGCGCAATCCATTGCAAAATGGTAAAAAAATAGAAGGATTCAGAAACTGTATGCTAAAGTAACCTCTGTGTACCCAGGAAAGATGCTGAATATAAGCTGCGCTATCAGTTTTAGGACTTCAGAGGCTGCTTTAAAGAAAAAAAAAAAAAAAGAGAAAAATAAAAACCACAAAATATGTTGTGAATGAATGTGAATGAAAAGGTCTGTAGATCCCACTGTACTGCCACTGCATGCAAGAGAACACAGAAGAACAGGACACAAAGCTTGGCCCAGCAAAGCTTGGCCCAGCATCACCTGTGGAGGCACCAGCATCCCAACGTCCTTTCATCTGCAGCAGGGCTGGATTTTGAGGCCGTGGTTTGGAGCCACAATTTCGACCTGACCTTCCTTGTCTAACTTCCTGAGGTTGCTTCTGTGCACAAAGCCAGTGAAAACACCCACGCAGCTGTTCAAATATTTGACGTCTGAACTGCTTGACATTATTCATTCATCTCAGGCTCATTCAAACCAGATTTCTGGACAAGTGCTGTTATAAATGGATTAAGAGGACCACTAAATGCAAGGAAGGCCTGATAGGATCACACCTGCTTCTCACTAACTCAGCCCAAGTGTGAAGAGGGCTCACAACTTCCAGCTCCTGCCAGCAGCGTCTGCTGCCATCCAGGAGCAAGGAAAATATGAAATGGAGCGCAGAGGGCATTGAGTAGAATAAAATGACCTTTGTGATGATGTTGATTTGGACATGCTAGAGGAGAATGGGAGTTTCCAGAAGACCACCTACACTACACTTGGACGATGTGCAATGCAATAGCAGGCGCTGGGAATGGGGAAGAGTTCCTCCAGCACGGTTTGGCTTCTGAAGGTCGCGCAGTAATTCACGGCCATCAGCAACGCTGCCTGGAGTGGAGCTCTAGTGCCAGTGCCACCACCCAGAGGTCAATGCTCAGGACCAGAACTTCATCCCAATGTGTTAATAAAGGGAAATATGACAAGTGAGTGTTAAGTTGTGACTCTGACCTAGGAATTCACAATCCTTGAGACTGGTATTCATTCACAGGAGCAGCTGTGAGTCTTACAAGGAGAGTCACCTAAGGCCTGAAGAACATAATACCACATGTGAATTTGAAAATGCTGCTTTCAGATGAAAAAACAACAAACCAAAATGTAGACTCTTCTATATCTTTCCTCTTCACTGTTGAAGAATTTTTTGCTCTCACTGTGCATTTGGTAGGAGGCAACTACTTGTCATACACTGCCAGTCCTGATATAATTAGCCTCTCGATGCTAAAGCAGAACAATTCTCTGACAGTCTTAATCCCAGCTGCCTCCTTAAGGTCCAGACAAATAGGAGCGAGCAGGCAGGTCAGGTGCTGGGGCCATTAAGCAGAGAAAAAACAAAGTTACAGCTCTGTCTCCAATCCCCATTGCTCTTGTAGCCAGGTGCTCTGACAAGCAATTCCAGCACTGGTATTGAGTGGCACCTCTATAAACCCTGTGACAGTTTGGGAGACAAACTCCCCCATCAATCAGAGTGTACCTATCAAGATCACTTACCCAGAGCGCCCGCCACCCTCCAGCACTCTGGACGCAGCTTTCCTTGGGCTGGCCTCGGAGCAGCCTGCATGAGCACCAATTCAAGCTAGTTTCTGAAAAATTTAGGTACTCTACAGAGACAGCAATGTTTCTGAAGCAAAGCAGAGCTCTGAAAAGCAGGAAAAAATCATGCCTCCTGGCCACTGCCAGGCTGCAGGAATCAGCTGAGCTTGAAGGAGACTGGAAAACACCTCCCACTTTCTTCCGTGTGCCTGTTGGTAATGGCTGGAGACAAATTTAATCTGAAACATTCTTCACCTTCATTCTATAACTTGGGTTTCTCCTAAGCTGACCCCTATGCCTAAGCATCCTCTCTGACCTCTGTGCTGCTTCTTAAATCTCACTTGCTTTGTGCAATCCCCTGGTGACCGGTCATCTCAACACCTCTCAAGTGAACAGTGGCTCAAGCTAAGATCGAGAGTCATTAACAGGATATATCAGCAGATTCACAGAACAGATAAAAGGGCCTCGCATCTAAGTCCCTCCTTTCCTCCATCACACTCAGTGGCAGATGGTCAAAGTCACAACATATGCTGGTTCAGGTGCTGCAGCAGAGCTGGCTCCGGCTCACACACACACCAGTCTCAGGAACAGGCAGGTCAGACAAGTGAACCAGGGCAGACCCAACCAACCACAGCCAAATTTCACCAGCACAGGCAGGAAAACACAGACCCACTGTGCCCCATCTCTCCTCCTCAGCTACTATATAGGCAGATAACTCAGTTTTTGGGGGTAGCTGTTCTGTATACATTTAATTATCACTCCAAGTAAGACCGAAGAACAAAACTAAGATGTTAGTACTATTATATATGTTAATTACATTTTATGTGTTAAATATTGGTATGTATTTATTATATGTCAGTATTATTAGCATACTTATTATGAATGCAGCTACTAGATGCTGCTCATGCAGAGGATAAAACTGATCTGTATAACTAGTGTTTCTGCTGCTTGACCCCCAAGGAAGGTGGGGGTACGTCAAATCTATATCAGAAATAGTCTAGAAATCCAGAATTTTGTGCAAGTTTGGTACGTGGGTCTAAATCTAAATCTAAATGCAAATCCATCTCTGGGGCACGCAGCTCTACTGGGGTCTGTTTTGGCTGGGAAGAGCCATTCATTCTGCTTGCAGGTAATCTACACGCATTCAGGAAAGAAGAAGAAAAGCCTCCTGTAAATCTCCAAAACTGTAGCCTTTGCTAATTACACTCCTTGCAGTAACCCCCTTCTGCACAACCTCCCTTTCCAGCACGTTCACTCTATTTTCTTAACGAAATGTCACTCGTTGGCTTCTCGGAGAGTAAAAACAATGAAGGCAATAAAAGTAGTTTATGCAGACACACGGCCAGGCCTCACACACACTTCCCGAGAATGGCTCTAAACTGGGTTCATTTCATCAGCTGCCGAAGTATCCCAAACTAGTACTAAGGGGACAAGATGGCACAGATACCATTTGATTTTAAAAGGCAGTTGGAAAGAGAGAGAAAGCCATTAGAGCTTCTTGAGAACAGGAGGAAGGCAGAGATGAAGCCATCCTGAACAGCGGTCTTTCCGCAGATCCGTAACACTTCCCCAGCCATATTTTTGGATAGCGGAATTGTACCATTTCTTCCTAGCACAAACGGATATAGTTATTCTGGTTACAGTTATTCTGGTTACAGTTATTCTGGTTACAGTTATTCTGGTGACTTTCCCAGCCTGTTGCAGGAAAAATGACGTTCAGAGGCCATGAAAAGCTGCTTGCAGGATGAGGTTTTCATTTCTCTGGAGCCAGATCCATTTCAAGAAAAACAGTGATTTACCTGGAAAACTGACACCCAACTGTGTCATTACAGCGCACACCTGAAATAGCAGACGCATCCATCTGATGCTGCCTATTAGCTCCCATGGAGGCACAAACGGGCTGCCAGAGAGCTGACTGCTTACCAGCGTCTCGGACGCTTACTGTGATCTTTGCTAACAGATCAGAGGAACAGCTGCCTTTAAAGAAAGGGTCATATAATTTTACGACCATTAACATCATTTCACAGCAGCGTGCTGAACAAAGGGCAGGAGAGCTCCGCTGTACAGGATAAGAGCCAGCTGCCGCAAGGCTCGGGGAAGATGCTTCCCCACCCCTCGTGGCAACGAAGAGTATTCCAGAGACTTCTTTTACGCCTCCCCGTTACACATCAGCTGCAGATTGTGGCTGCAAAGGGAAAATAAACCACGCTCAGACTAAAGGTCTGATGTGCTGTGGCTGTTTGCACATTCCAGAACCTCACGCCGGTGTGGTGCACTAAGGGGAAAACAGTCTCACGTCTGTCTCAAAGGCTGCTCTTCAAAACCCAGAGCTGAAGTACAAAAGCAGCAGCAACAGCCACGGTCTTTGCAGCTACGGCTCGTTTTCCACAGTCAGGGAAACGTGGATCTGAAAGCTTTTGTTCCCCTGGGGAGAGGGTGGAAACAAACAAAAAAAGGAAGAGGGAGAATTAAAGTAATCTTGAATCACTAAGCAGATTCACATCACTGGATCAATAAGCACCACTGACAGGGATCACAGGAATGTCGCAACTTTGCCAATAATAAAGCAGCACAGCAGAGCTTGGAGGATGACTTTTCTAAGGCAGCCGAGCATGAAGCAGCAAGGCTGGGGAACAGCTGAGAGCGACACCGCAGCGTACAGCCGGCCACCGCCAGCAGTTTGCTTTAAATAATGATGAACACAGAGATTGTATTCGTGGGAGGAAGGCAGCCAAGGACTGGAAAAATCAAGGGCTACATTTCATGGGCCAAACCCATATGTTCTTCCCCCCCAAACTAATTCTTTTCTAGGCTGCAAAGAAGAAAGAAAAATCAGTGCTAATTTAATCAATTGATCAGCCTATTGATTGAAAAACTGGAGCTGCTAGTTAGCCATGTGCTGTAATGCCCTCAACTCTGAAACCACAAAACACATCATTGATTTCTTCACTTCCAGCTCCAAAACAAGAAATAAAGCTGGGCTTTCAGCAGGAAAGCAACTTCCTCGTCCGGGGAAAAGATGCAAGCAAAGAAGAAGAGAGCCCAGGCAACAGGGACAGCCGCATCTTGCGAGGTTCAAACTGAAATTAGTTACAGATGCAGTCACGGTGTCTTGTGTAAACTCTATCGATTGGGTGGCTGACAGTCCTGGGAGCCTCCATACGAGGACAATCAATCCGGCTGCAGTGTCACCTGCCACTTTGCTGAACAGTTGACAATGCAATTATCCAGTGTGGAGGCAGGGAGTTGGCGTGTGTCAAACGCAGTTAGCCACTTTCCGGGCACTACTCGATAACGCGTTTCACCGCTGAGTGTAAGAGACGACACGCGGAGACAGGAGCTGTTTAGAGCCATTGAGACCCGCGTTCCCTTTTCCTTTAGAAAAAAATCTCACTGCCCCTGACTTAACAACTGTATTCTAAAATGCTATTAAAATCACGTCACTCAACTATCAGGTGCTTAAGGCTGGAGTTTGACCTGAGTGGCCAAGTAGTATGTTGCAGTTCTAGCAAAACTGAAGATATTTGAAGAATTAAAATGACTGGCTTAAAGCGTGGGACTTTCAAACCCAAAGCAGACAGGCTACTAGAAGAATACATTGCAGAGAGCAGCTAAGCAAGTGCAGCAGATGGGAGTGGAAGATCTTACGCTGCATGTCTGAGATGTAGGAAAATTGAAGTTTAAAGGGATGCTGTCAACTTGAAACCCAGTCAATTTTAAAAAATTGAGCAGTTTCAGGTGCTCTACCTGCTCCCGTACTCCCCCTGCCAATTTTCACGCTGTTACAACTGCTTTTTCTGTTTGCTTTTTAATTACTTTCTTTTCCTCCTTCCTCTGTTGCTGGGTGACAGAGATCCCTTCTCCTCCTCCAAGTACGACCCACGATACTGTCAAATGGAGAGAATTCCCCTTCTTCCCACAGAAAATCTTTTCCTGGTTAGAGTAACTGTCGGCATTAAGTAAATCAAACAGCAAGGTTTAGTTGATTGTGCTCCTTTCAGCTAATGCGTTCTGGCAGTTTGAGCACAAAAATTAGCTTCTTACATTTTTGCATGTGTTCAAGTTAACAAAAATGTACGTACCAACAATCATGACTTTTCACAGCTATAAGCACCAATTTATTTTTTTTCAGTTAAAGTGATTTTGACTTTGCGGAGTCCCATTGATTGCTTTGTGTTCCAAAATGAAGAAAACCCTGTTTCCTGAAGCATTATATGACTTTAAACACAGATGATATAGAGCATCAGTTACATGGTGGGTCATGCTGGCTTTTGTATGTAAGGCAGGAATTCTGAATTGTTTTCCTTTTAGATCGCATACTATTCTCATCTGCTTTTCCTGCTCGCTAAAGTCAAATTCTGATATTAATACACAGCACAATACCCAAGAGACATTTTTTAGCCACACAATCCCTCAAACTCTACAAGTGGACACAAACTCTGGAGAAATCGTCAGGTACAGCCCATCTGATTATTGTATACACCACTATGTAAGCAGATCTGCTGGCATTTTTAGGTCAAGTATTACCTTACGGACAAGGACTTGCTCTCAAAGGAGAGAGGTGTGAGCATTAAGGAGCGGCTGGGCTACTCCACCAGACCAGTACAAAGCATCATCCTTCAGCGACGGAGGAATTACCAGGATTACCACCGTTTTACACAAGAGCTGAGGTAAGGCATACGAGTGCTCTGGGACTCAGCAGCCCTCTAAAGGGGGAATAAGGCACAGAACAAGCACTTGAGAAACATGAGATGTATGCATCTCGCCCACTTGGAAGCTTACAGCAGGTATGAGTGACCAGATGAAGGTAGCAAACCAAATACAGGAAGGCTAAAATACCACAATGGAGAGGCTGAGAAGGATGCTCAGAGGTATAGACGCACTCACCCTAGAGACTCGGCAACGAGGGACGCTGACACGGGATGTGACAGAGAAAGGCACTGAACTGAGCTCTTGCTAAGTGGGAGGAAGATTAAGAATTTCATTATGGCAAAGATTCCCTATACTCTTACCACAGACAGCTCTTGCATCCAAGCTGAAGTTTGCTTTAGCCTGCCAGGGTAAGAC
Source organism: Nesoenas mayeri (assembly GCF_963082525.1). Lineage (NCBI taxonomy): Eukaryota > Metazoa > Chordata > Aves > Columbiformes > Columbidae > Nesoenas > Nesoenas mayeri. Next base: position 31,982,572 of record NC_137554.1, on the reverse strand, counting down.
GAATGAATGAATTCTGACTCTTCTACGCAGAAATGGGGAAGATGATTCTAGTTACTAGACCATTCTTCCAAAAGGCCTGAATATGCCAGCAACATCATCTATTTCCCACACGGTCTCTTAGAAGAAGTCACACTTTTACTGTTCAGGTCAAATTCTTTTGCTAAATTTGAGTAGGTCATTTTATACCCTCTTACTAGTCTGATCTTAAATGCAGCCCAGCCTGAACAACCTGGTGTGGAAAAATGGAAAGTCTCCTTGCCTCTTGAAGCTTTCCTGTATGTCTCAGTATATTTTATCTGAAAGAGGCCACAAATGGCTTCTGGGTGAGATTCTAGAGCAAGACTTTTAAGCTCTGTCACCAGCTTTCCTAACATCCTTGTGACATTAGAGAAGATGCTTCTTCGTGCTTCAGTTTGCACATACATGTCAAATGCAGATTTTGCAGAGTTCTGTTGTAGACTTTGATTGTAAAATTGCACTGAGAAGCACAACTGAGTTTTCCTCCTCTGTTTGGAGCTTTAAGCCAGGCAGTTACCAGGCACGAGCAAAGTCACTGTGCACACAAACACCTGCTGCTGAGGCAGGAGAACTGAAAAGGATCTACATAGATTTTGAGGACAGGACTTCACGTTTGACAGCATGTTTCTAATGTTTTATGTATTGAGAAGCGGAACAAATTGGAGGAGCACACAGCTACTGCCCCAATGCTTCAGTTCTGGGCCCTCAGTTCCAGCAGGACAGGGAACTGCTGGAGAGAGTCCAGTGCAGGGCAACAAAGATGCTGAAGGGAGTGAAGCATCTCCCGTGTGAGGAAAGGCTGAGGGAGCTGGGGCTCTGGAGCTGGACAAGAGGAGACTGAGGGGTGACCATATTAATGTTTACAAATATATAAAGGGTGAGTGTCAGGAGGATGGAGCCAGGCTCTTCTCGGTGACAATCAATGGTAGGACAAAGGGTAATGGGTTCAAACTGGAACACAAGAGGTTTCACTTAAATTTGAGAAGAAACTTGTTCCTGGTGAGGGTGGCAGAGCCTGGCCCAGGCTGCCCAGGGGGGTTGTGGAGTCTCCTTCTGTGCAGACATTCCAACCCGCCTGGACACCTTCCTGTGTAACCTCATCTGGGTGTTCCTGCTCCATGGGGGGATTGCACTGGATGAGCTTTCCAGGTCCCTTCCAACCCCTGACATTCTGGGATTCTGTGTGTGATTCTTTCTTGGGCAACTGACCCATGCTAGACAAAGGCTGGCCTACAAGATCTGCTCCAACCGAAGCATATCTTGATTCTGCAGGGACAGAAAGCCAACAGTGGGACTGCAGCCAGCTGCTGGAAACTTTCAGTCATTTGAATATAGTCTCACTTTCCAGGCAGCTGCCTTAATTGTACATGACATGAGATCCAATGCAAATGGGCACCCAAGGATAACTGTAGTTTGTTACAGCTCATAAGGCTTTACCAAGTCTCCCTATGCACATGCTAAGTTGTACTGTTCTTTTCCCTTGACTAACAAACGGATACAGGCCCTTTGCTGGCCTGGGAGGAGGGCAGCATGGAGAAATAAAGAGAAACTTCGGAGTTCAGTGATCTCGTTCTTCGAGAGTATTGCAATCTATCAGACAGATCCTTGTCATGTCGATCTTTCTCAGAAAGTATCTTTTCCTGAAAATGCCCTGCTTACCATTTTACCATTTTCAAAGTCTTTCTCTCTTCTGTGTTATTTTTGATGCAACTGATCTGCTGAAGTAAAAGAAGCCCAGAAGAGCACTGGTGACCAGCTTGCTACTGTGCCTGGAGGAAGCGTTTTGGTGGGGGAGCCGGAGGGGAGAAGAAGACGGGGTGGGTGGAAGAACTAAACTACAATTCTTCAATTCTTTCATATCTAAAGAGGACAGCAATCTCTGTTCTATCAGATCGCGCGGTTCATGCTTTAAATGGTACTTGCTGCTAGCTTGCTTTCCCTGTCTCCGTCTCTCTCCCTTTGAAGCAGACTGGACAGCTTCCTCAAGCTGGCGTTATCACTCCCTCTAACCACTCTTGGCAGGCAATCTAATTCCCCCTGAAAAGGTCACCGCCATTTTAACTGCCTTTCAATCACATTAAGCACGCTGCCGCTCGTGCTCAGAGCACTGCGCCTGCAGCTCTCCTGACCGAGGCGCGATCGATAAACTGACATCCCGTCCCCGCGCCCCATCTCCCCAACCGCCCCATCCGCTGCTCGCCCCCTTCCCCTCTCCTGGACAAGCCACCTTCCCAAAACAGACTGCGAGAGATGAAGTGACAAAAACCTCTCCTCAAATGTGAGGCAGCAGAAGGGAGCCGCCAACCTGGCATTTACTAATCTTTGTCCCATCTGCTAAGAAACAGAAGGGTGCGAGCGGCACCCCCCCTGCCTTCGCTAGACCTACAGAGGCAGCGACTTCACAGGACAGTTTGCTTAGGCACCGGTCCAGACACCTTTGAAGCTGTGTTACAAAGAACAAGCCTCCCTCAAGCTTCCCTCAATGCAATCATTACCGTTATCTCTCCCCCTATGCTGCTTTTTTTTTTGCAGTTACGAGTTATGTGTTCCACCCATCGATCCCTGTGTAAGACACTGTTTTAAGTCCTCTTGCCTTTTGACTGTGCTAAGCCGTTTAAGAGATGACAGCGGCTTCTATCAGTGCGAAGCTGATGTGATTCTTTTCAGATAAAGCACTTTTTTTCACTCTCCCCCTCCCTTTCCCTTCTTTCAAGTAAGAGACACACACACAAAAAGAGTCACTGAATCTTTCAAAGAAAAAAAACCCTTTTGAACTTCCCTCAGGAATTCTTTAAAGGGATAACCTTACAGTGTAAACACCGAGGGTAACGCGCATCCATTCTGGAGAGGGAACAGAAGAATTGCTACAGATACGCTGAGTGGTGAAAAACACAAAACAAAACCATCAGACAGGGAGCCACTTGATGCTTTCACTGGTGAAGCCTTGTTGGCTTCCTAAACACAGAAACTCATTAGACAAAGACGGCACGAAATAAGCCCCTGCAACAAAGAACTTCAGAAAGGGATGATGCAGAGATGTGGGGATAGAAGGTTACTGAATGTTCAGGTATTTCTAGAGAAATTAGAGTCTTGTGACACTGTTCTGAGATAGGGGAATATTTGATTATTACATCTGTACAGCTTTTCACTTGGAAGCACAAGCTTGATTTAAACAGTGCTTGGTATTTCATGTTGGTAACCTTCTGCACCCATCCCAAAGAAAAGCAAGATCTCTCCTGCTAAAAACCCCTACTTCAAGCAGGACCTCTGCTGAAACAAAGTTATTCCAAATCCTATATATTAATAACTGCTGATAATCTTCATTTACACCCTGCATTCCTCCAGTTTTGGAAAAGCAAATTACATGATAGCAAATGATGCTTTAAGAAGCTAGGAGGACATTTGGAAGTACCAAATAACTCCCAACTGAATGCCTTCAGCAGACCAAATAGCTTCAGAGACAACATACTGATGCCAGCACGTCTCAGTGATGTCACACTCCTACCTGCTGCCATCTCCTGTTCTTTCCACCTGCTGCATCAAGTATGCCAAGCTGTGCTGGCCAAGGTGTGTTCTGGCTCTGCCGCACTAGACCCGAATAGGGATTTGCAGCTGCAGCACCAACACAAAAGACAAGAACTTCCACCTTCTAAGACAGATGAGAGGAACAAGTCATTCCCACAGCACTGTGGATGCAAGAAAGCTTCATCCTAGGAACGACACAGGTGAGTGTTTCAGCCTGTGACAGCTCCCAAGTATTAGACCACCTTCCAGAAAACCTGAGCTGGGCTGTTCATTTCTCTGACCTTTCTGTTTTCAAGAAGAAAAAGCCCAAGATCTCCCAGCCTCCTCCCACCTGAGAACCTGGCAGGATCTGCCATAGAATTAGCAAACAATTTCCTCAGCTTGAGAGTGATATGAACTTGGTCCATTAACCCAAAATGATAAAAAGAAGCAGTCAGGACCTGCGTTAAGTTTGAGCCACTTCTGTAATGCTGCCCAATGGTCTGATGGACTCATGCAATACACGCTGGCCACAGCGTCCTGCTCCCCCTTCACCTGCCTGTGACATCTCCTCAAAGCAACACACCATTAAAACCAAAATTAATGAGACATACAGACATCTATTTTCCCCTCCGGTTTTATGTATCTCCCCATGTCATCTCTTTAGACACTGGTGACATCCCTGTAGCCTGGCAAAGGCTGTCTGGCATTATAAAAGGCCTTCGATTTCCACATCGCTGCTACTTCTCAGCAAAGGGAACAGAGCCAAACACAAAGCCTCGGGTGACGGGGGTTAATTAGGGCCTTGCCAACTCCAGACAAAGCAGCTTTAAGCATTAGAAAGCATCTCCACAACGTTGTGCTGTGCTTCAGGGCTGTAAATTAAGAATTCTGTCCCTAAAACAAGGCAAGAGCCAACACTGGCAGAAAAAGGGAAAAGACAGTCACCATGAGGTTACCTGAGAGTGCACAGAGCAGGTCTGACTGATGGAGACCTCTGAGTGCCAGCAGTCAGAGACAAGAATCACAAAAGGGAGCATGAAAAAGCCTAACTTGCTTAAAAAGAGATAAACTCAGCCAACTATGGGATATCATTCCACCTTTGCTCTGGCTTCCCAAATTCCACAGAAACTTCTTGCACAGAGCAGGTAGATTTATCTGGTCATCTCAAAACAGAAGGTATAAAGTTGGTGGCAAAAAGTTTATCTGTTTAGGGAAGGGGACACCTCTCCACAGGAGCGTGGCAGCTGCTGAATCCAGCTGCCAGCAGATGTGTGCTCCAGGGAGAAACGCATGTGCCAGGTGGAGTCACTTCAGCAGTGGCTCTGTCACCAAAAGCTGCACAGAGGATGCTCCTCACTAGAGATGCTACAGGGAGGTTCCTGTGCTTGTGAGCACAGACACCTTTCATGCAGCACCACACGGGGTGCAGCCTAATTCAAAAGCCTTCCCATCAGGGTAATTATGGCAAGTTTTAGAACTGCATCTGGTTGTGCTCTACTGTTCTCCTAGTCTTGTGTTCCTTTGCTGGATCCGTTCATGCAACTGAGCACTCCTGAAGGTGTCAGGAAGGTCTCAAAAAGGAAAGAAGGACCCTGAAATATGGAAGCATAGCTATTTCTAAGTAAGAAACACAGAAGTAACTGTCCATGCCTGTGCAGCCTAATATCAGATGTTACAGCCCTGACTGTTGCTAGAATCTGTCTAACCTCTGATGAAGGAAAGCAGTTCATTTATATAACACAAACTAACACATTTGAGAATTTCTTAAGAAAAAAAATGTGACAAGGAGTACTTTGCATTTACACAACCTTATCAGATCAATTACACACATTTTGCCCCCTGAAGCCTCATTCAAAATACAGTCTCCACAAGACTAAAGCAGCATGAGAGGCTCAGACCACACATCAGTGAGTTAACTCAAAACCAACCAGGAATGTCAGCCAGGTGGAGACAGCACAATGTCCACACCAAAGGAAGCAGAAGGTTGTGCTGTCCTCAAACTCAGGTGTTTGGTGGGCCCCTCAGTTCAGGAAAGATACTGAAGTGCTGGAGCGGGTCCAGAGAAGAGCAACAAGACTGGGGAAGGGACTTGAACACAAGCCCTATGGGGAGAGGCTGAGGGAGCTGGGCTTGTTTAGTCTAGAGAAGAGGAGGCTTAGAGGTGAGCTCAGCACTCTCTAGAACTACCTGAAGGGCAGTTCTAGCCAGGTGGGGATTGGGCTCTTCTCCCAGGCATCAGCAATAGGACAAGGGGCCATGGGCTTCAACTCTGCCAGGGGAAATTTAGGCTGGATATTAGAAAGCAATTCTGTGCAGAGAGAGTGGTCAGGCATTGGAATGGCTGCCCAGGGAGGTGCTGGACTCACCGGCCCTGAAGGTTTTTAAACTGAGACTGGACATGGCACTTAGTGCCATGATCTAGTCAATGGACTGGAGTTGGACCAAGGGTTGGACTTGATGATCTCTGAGGGCTTTTCCAACCCAGTCGATTCTGTGATTCTGTGAAATTATGCATGCACAAAAAAAAATGGGCAGAAATCAGCTGAGCAGCTTTTTCTCATCAGGACTAGCAGTGACAACAACAGAGGCACACAGACATCTCAGGCTTCCCCACTATGGATTGTAGTAACTACAGCACATAAACAATAGCCTAAGGCCCTGCATGGTCTCATCAGACCTCTACCTGGAATCACGTACAGACTCAATTTGCACGTGGGTACAAGAAGAGTTAAGGTAGGCAAGGCTGCAGACACAGGAGATAACAGCATCAGCTTCACTAGGTGGTCTTTAAAACCCAAAGAAGTTGCTCCTTCACCTCTTTGCTCGTGATCACCTGCTCTGCTACAACCCAGCTGCAATTTAATTTCAGAGGAAGGTAAGAGCGGATCAGGAAGGCCAGGCTGTCAGTGAGCACATGGCTGGCTTTTAAGTCCAACTCCCTTACATAGTAGCCTTTCCCCTTGAGATATTTTAAATTAAAATCCAAGCTGATATAGGAAGAGATCGCATCCCATCCTCTTTATTGAACAGAGGGAGCCAGCATTCCTCCTCTGATTAGGCATGCGCTACGTGGATTGCTTGTGAGAGACTCTCCTTAGTGCCAGAGGTTCATGCCAACGAACAGTTTAGTAAATCCTCCTCTTCGAGGCCAAAGGGCTGAGTGTGAGAAAGGGGCCAGCTTTCTAGCTAAAATTACATTCACCAATAAAGCTCACGAGAGGTCAAATTTTGCCATAATTCACTCTCTCCTCAGTAACCGATTTCCCCGTCACTGAGGAAGGAGCGAAAGAAGGAGGAAAAATAAAATGTGTTTGTCTGGAAGCCCTAAGGGCTTGCAGTGCTGGAGGTGCAGAGCAGGTTCCTGGATTCTCATTTATCAACCTTAAAAGGGATGGAGTGATAAATGCACAACCGGCCCTTTAATATTTTATGCAGGTGCTAAAGCGACTTGGCTGTCACCTTCAATACATCACCAGAGGCTGATATACCAGCTTTCGTCACTCCAGGCTGGTAATTTTTACAATTTCATTTCTATTTCCCTCTCTTCGCATATTTTCATGTATTTCTTACTATGTGTAACGTATAAGCAGCTATTTTCCCCAAATGATCTCCCCATTGTGACTCACTCCCTCTTCAGCCACGTTTCTCGAGCGAGAAATAACGCTACACTTTCGTTCAAGATTTGCACAAATTCTGACTCTCATCATTCAAGAGACAGAATCTGAAATCACTTTACATTCTAGCAAAGGCTGAAAGTCCATCCCAGCCTTCGTGAAAGACAAATCTCTAGGTCCCTCCCTTTAAAGATAGACTATGATCAACTTCCACTGCAGAATGATTTACAAGGGTACCCAAATCACTGGCGCACCTCGAAATCCTCCCTCCAGGAGAGTAGTAGCCCGTATCCTCTTCTGCCCGCACCATTCGTACTCTTCAAAGCGGTTGCCATTCTCGTTCTCGATGTCCACAGAGTCATCCTCAGTCATGCATGAACCTTCTCTCTGCACAGGGTAAAGCAGGGGCAGAGTGTTGAGTTGCATGAAATAGCTCTTTGAGGCTAATAACTCGGGGGAGGATAGAGAGGAAAAGCTGGACCGTTCCCAGGACAGCTAAGTACAGAGAGGACAGCAGCATCTACCCCCACCCCGGTTCCCAGGGATCTAAATCTAGAAGTAAATGGGTGCTGGAAAAACTTGACAACCTTAAGATCAAAACAAGTTGCAAGGCTCATTATTATTATTATTACACATGGAAATCTAAGTTCTGCTTCCTGTAGCAATGCTGGTCTGCACTTCAACGTGCAATTCCCCTATCATGTAAACCAGAGATGCCTTGTATCCCTGTCAGGAATGTTCTCCTAGAGCATACTTTTTTTTAGGGAGCACTGATCAAAAGACACCTCTCTTTACACCATGCACTTCTTGAGGCAACAAGATTTGTTATCATCACCTCTACTGTGGGGTTTTCCTGAGAAACAAACACGGAAAGCCCTATGACACAACTCTCTCCCTCCTCTAGGGCTTGTTCCTCCTTCCTCTTTGCTGTCTTTGGGATGAACAGCAAGAGAATGGTTCTGCTCAAATGCGCTTCCTGGAGTAAGATGCTCATGCAACATTTACAAATACCAGTCTGTTACAAAAGAACCCAACAAAAATAATTCTAATGTCAAAAGCAGAGATCAGAAAGAATTCTTCTTGCTGTGCTACATAGGAAGCATGAAGTCTTACACAAGGCTTCCTAATCTCCAACAGCTCTATGTTTACAGCCTGCAACTTAGACTTCAGTAACAGCAAAAGAGTGCGTGAAGTAAAAAAGTTACTAATGGAACACAGGAGAAAAACCCAGAGGAATCCACCTTCCAAGACAAAGAGAAGTGACTACAGATCATAGGGAGACAGTTAGCGTTGCCTACAAGCTCAGCAGTGTTAGTTTTTGCCCCATGTTAGGTCAACTGCAGACAAAGCTGGGAAGAGGGAGAAGGGAATGGCAGCTGGTGATCCTGCTGCGCCTCTACCTTTGCAAGGCATTGTTCCACATGCCTACTCATCTCCTCCTCGGATCCTGACAGAGGTCGGCTGCAGAGGGGACATACCTGCCCTTCGTCTTGCTTCCTCCGTTTCATTTTTCCAATCCGAGCTGCATGGAGAAACCGGGGAAAGAAAAGAAAAGGAAGACATGTCAAGTTTGTAGACCCACTCTTTTCTCTATTTGCTCAGCTCCAAATAATAAACCCTCGACAAAACTGGTAAGATTTCGCACCGGAAAATCCTGTTACAAGTCCCTGTTCTTACCTCTGTGAGCAGTACAGACACTGTAACTTTCCAGATTAAATGTGTAACCTGTGGCTAAGTACACCCTGATTTCAGAAAGGCAATTACTCACAATTTAATAACTAGGGGAAGGAATATCTGCTGCGCATCCTCAGGCAAGTTATTCAAATGGTTAAATACTTTCTCTTGGAAGCCTGAAATTGTTTTCAAAGTTGAGTGACAAAGCCACTGAATCCAGTTCTGGATTTTGCCTTCTAAGTCCAAGACCTATTCACTAACACATCTATTTCTTCTACAGGAACTTTGAGTGTAGAAGGACGATGTAGCGCCTGAAAAGCCTTGGACAAGGTATGTAACAGTCACTTCCAGGACCACAGTGTCTTCTGTACACACTGAATAATTCCTTCCCAGGACATCATGAACCAGTTAGAGCAGCATCTGAGTAGCAGGTAACATTTGTGGAGAGGAAAGATGTTTGCTGTGAAAAATGCAGCACTTATGCTAGAGAGCTTCAGGCTTGCTCCGTTAGTTTTATTTCACTATTTTAACGTAAGGAAAATGGGGGGCACACAGCGTTCTTGAAGGCACGCTCCAGGGAACAAACATGTTGGGAATCATCATGATTAGAAAAAGCAGCCAACGTATCCTGTTGCTTAATCCAATCTCTGGTTAATTTGAGCCATCGTTTAATGTGATCAAAACATCTGGAACCAAATGATTTGCATTAAAAAGAATTTCTGTCCTTTATTATGATGGCTTTAGGCAGGTATTACTGAATAACTCAATCACTGGCTGCAGGATAGTTGCTGTTTAATTAATAAGGAAGGTCAAAATTCTGAATGAGAGACAAGGAAGAGCCCAAGGAAAGCCTATGTGATAATGAGAGATGACACCACCAAAAAGCTGCGTTAGCCAGAAATCGTTACTGACATTGTGAGCGCTGCAGCACATTCCGAAAGCCTTCGTGCCTGAATCCTGTGGGATCAAGAGCTCCCCGCAGCCAAGGAGCCAGAGGAAGCTGCTGGAATGCCACAAAGAGAAGGACCAGGGTATGGGAAAGTTGCTGTCAATTGTTTCCTACAGTGCACAATTTAGTGCACACATATCACCAAGTGAATTATAAAGTTTCAGCTGAACACACCAACATAGACCTGAAAGACCCTTTCTTGTTGGCTTCTCCAGACTCAGGACTCTCTGGGTTAAGATATACGTTCCCATAATCCAGAATTAGGGGTATGTGTCATTCCCTACACTATATGATACTCCAGGATTAAGAAGGCTTCAAATTATTCTCTGGGCATTGCTTTTCCTCACTGAATGAGACAGATTCGTGGGAAAATTCCCTGCAAAATCAATCTTCACTCCTACATGATGAAAAGGATCCTGCAAATGTGACATTCCTAGAGCAAGAGACAGCAACCTGCGACTAAAATAAGAGTGTTTTCGATACCTGGCCCTACGAACAGCAGAGACTCTCGAGTAAACACACAGCACTTTCATCATTTGTCAGGATTTCATCTGGTGAAGCTCCACAATCTCTCATGTTGGGTACACCACACTGACAGCTCCACAGCACACCTGCCTCTCCGTACTCTTCAGGTACTTCAGTATTGCTGGTGGTCTATTTTAATAGTTTCCTTTCTAATTTGTCTGCTTAAATCTGTTATTTTTACCCACACTTCAGGCTTCTACTCCAGACGGTAAACCACTTGACTTACAGTCAACACAGAAGCAAACATCATGAAGTGTTATTGCTAATGTCACTGCGCCCAGATTAATTATGTTCCACTTGTAAATAAAACAGTGACCCCCCAAAATGTCCTCTATGTTTCCTCTCCCCTTCCTGAACCCCAAATGTTATCTCTCCTGCCTCTTCAACATCATCCAGCCCTGTTACCAGAAGCGGTCAGGAGTTAAGCCATGCTCTTTCTGGTTTGTACTTCAGTGCATGAGATTCTTCTGAAGTTCAGGTTTAGTGAACATCTATATCCCTCAGTATGGCTCTTTCGCATAAGTTCAGGATGCTCTTTCCGTGCCTCAGTAGCTCTGCAGAGCCAGCACAAAGTACGGGGGAAGGCTGGAATCAGACATGACTTGAGCATTCTCCAGCAAACACTTATCTGACCAGAGAAACACACAGGAACAAGGCTTTCTCTATCCTGATTGCAGACACATCTTTCTCTCCCCTCATCTTGTTTTTAAACAGGGAAATGTAGAGAAGGAGCAGTTTAACTATTCTGGCAGGACTCCCTGTGGCAAATCAATTCAGCTAAGTCAGCCTGCTTGGCAAGTTTATTAGTATTTTTAACTTTTTTACTGCTATCCCCCAGTCCACGCACTGTAATACGTATAAAAATAAGACAGCTTGTTTTAGGTCTTGCACTGATAAATTCTTGGACTCTTTTGCCAGAACAAGCACCCGCTCTGCTGTTGAAACGTTATTGCAGAGCTGGGAACAGAACTTTGCTCTGCTCCAGCTCCACACAAGGCTCAGCAAACAGGCCCCATCTCGGCTCACTCAGCTCCGCCGAGACGCAGCCCTTGAACTTCCAGTGCCACAAGTGAAAAAGCCACTGGAGGAAAGAGGTGTTGAAAACAAATCCCCCTGCCGTTTTCATTCCGTGGTCATTAGCAGTGGCAGTGTTGTGCCCACGGAGGCCTAAGGTGCTCCTGGTGACAGCAGGAACAGAAAGGGAACGTTGCAGCCTGGAAAGCCCATCCCGAGCAGCGCTGTCCCCACACGACAGGACACGCAGCCCGGCCATCACTTCCAATCAGCGCGGAAGGGACGGAGCGGCCCCAAAGGCAGGGGGTGATTGCGGAGCTGTCCCGAAGGGGAGCAGCTCAAAAGAACAGGCGAGTGAGACCACAGGATTGTTAATTAGTGTTGATAGATGCGATCATTTCTAATTAGCTCACTAATCCCTCTCTTCCCTTTGCTCCTGTCGCAGGAAAACGCAGCCATTCCCTCTTGTAATTCAGGAAAATAAAACCGCAGTCAGCAGAGGACTGGATGCAAGAAGAGGATGGAGCTTGGGGAAGGAGGTTTCTGCACAAGACTGACCCATTCTTATATATGATTGAACAAAGACTCTGTAGTTATTATTCCAGCCTTCAGCCAGGAGGTGAGGAGGTTACTAATTTTTATTAGCATTAATAATTATTATTAGGCCATCAGAGGGCTTCCAGCACCCTTGAGGCCTCACTTTTAACAGATGTACATTACCCTACATACTGTTCCTGCTACATATGCATGTTTTCCCTCGGGCTACACGAAACCATCGGGCACCCTGGGAGTTTCAGTGGCCACAGCACACAAATGAGAAAGCAGCACGTGGACATGAGCAAGAACTGGGACCCTCCACAAGGGCCATGGTCTCAGTTATGGTCTCTGACTTAACTTAGGAGCCGTGCTGGCTAAGAGAGCTGCTCTTTGCTTTCCCAATATCGGGTCTTTTGGGACTATGCAAGGTGAGAAGCTGCTTGCACTAGAGGAGAAGCCAAGCTGCACTTGACAAAGCCTCTGCTGCTGAGGGTGCACTGGCCCCTGCCTCTCCACGGGCACAGAGAGAAGGAGCCAGCCCACCCCTGTCCACAGACACTGCTGCCTTACAGGCAGAAGGGATTGACGATTTTTCTCACAAAGGGCCCTTCCCATCAAGGCTAAGCCATATTAATGCCTAAAGATCATATTATTCTCTAGCCCAGCAAAACTTCCTGAGAGAAAAGCTAATGGGTTTTAGTTTTCACTGGTACTCCCCTCCCCAAGCAAAAATTCACCTTCAGGACAGGGCGCTAATTACCTCAGAAGTGCTCTTACATAGCATCTAGCACTGGACACTACACAAGCCTCTACCACAGCATCAAAGGAGATGATTAAGTTACTAGCAATATCTCTTATGATTCCCTCCACCAGTTTGAGTGGTCCCCAGAGTCCCATGCAGACATCATTAGCAGCTCCTGCAATGGCAGGCCAATCAAATTAAGTGGAAGCGTTTTTGTCTTCTTTCCAGTGAAATTCATCCAGCTTTATTCCTCCCCCACCCATCAGCTACAAAAGCACACAACATACTGGTGGTGGTTCAACAACAAACTGCACAGGCACCACCTCTGCCCAGAGAGGAGGTTTATAGTCACCAGCGATACAGGAATCAGCTTCTCAGGCAGGTGCACAGGAGCTTTGTAAGGACCTGCTTTACAGCTCTACGGAGAATGCCAACTTTTATTCAAATTTAGAGGTATTTGCAAAGATATTCATGCACAAGAGTCAACACCTGCTCTCTGCCAACCTACTAGAGGAGTCTTGAGGAGTGGTTATGCTTTGTCAGACCTACCACAAAAAGCTTCTTATCCAAGAGCATCTGATCCAAGGGAACAAAGAATGGCAGAGCACAAACAGCCATCTTAAGAACAAGATAAAGCAAGAAAACAGATGGTCAAGAATGAATCTGTTTCAGACCTTACGTACAATTTGCTGCTCATCTGCCTGAGGGAGAACATTAAGGGCCAAATTCACAGAAGGGTCTCAGTGGGGCTTTCACATTTGCGTGGCCAAACTTCCACACTGATGATTTCCAACAACCTTCAATCTGACGCTGCTCTCCAAGGCTGGCACATAGTTAACCTGCTAAATCCATGTTCTGATACACTAACCTGTAACTTTGTGCCTCTAATTCTGAATGACTACCTAACCTGCTCTGCGCTGCTAAACTCCATAAGCATCAATTTAGAGGGTGGCTTAAAGTTTCCAGTTTGGCAACACTCAAGATAAAGCAAATGGAAGAAATGCCTTATTTATCACATGGATTCAATAGGAATCGGCACCTCATACTCCGGGGTTCACAAGGACACAACCTCCACAAAGTGGATTTAGCACAGGTGAGAGGTGTGGGATTAACTCGCTGAGGCTAACAGGGAAGTTCTGATACAAACACCCAACCGAGAGTCTAATAGGCAGAACATTAATCTCCTGCTCCAGAGCTTGCAAACGCATTCACCTTACTTACAGCTCAATTTAAGTCAAAGGTTTGACTTAAGGAATTAAAATTCTGGACTGTCAGGTATCCGTGAACTGTGTAACTATCAGGACCTAATCATGCTGCAGCCAGGCCAACAGCAGCTCTCAGAATACATCTCCCTCTCTATGTTCTCTTTCCTTGGCTCTTGTTGCACCTTCCCAAGTGACCACAACAGGGTGGAACACATCAAGGAGATCTGACAGGACTCGGGCACAAAAAATCTGGGCAGCTGAGATCTGAGTCAGGGGCTGTGAGGGAAAAGCACAAACATCATGGGCCTCTTTTTATGGGAGGAGTTTTCAGATGTGATTCTGGAACTTGGCTGGTAAGAAGCTTGATGGAGATACCAAGATAAACTGGTTACAATGATATGGAGAAGTACACTTAAAATATAATAAAAACAAATGAAATAGATTTTTCTTTGACAGACAGACTGCATTTTCTACATCTTAATTTTGTTCAGTGTGTGAATAAGAGTATGAAGCAAAAAGCCAGATGAATTTGGACAAGTCCTACATATTGTAATTTCTGTCAATTTAAACTAAAGGCAATAAGGAAACCATTCTCACAGAGCAAGGTATAAAGTTGTGTGATTGATTAGAAGCTCATTAAAACAAAAGATATAGACAAATAAGCATTTTTTCCCCAAAGCACGCAAGTGTTCTCCATCTGGAACAATACTGCTTAAATAACCGTTTAATAATAATGTGGCAAAGCTTACAAATACCACAAAGTTATTTTACTGCAAACAAATGTGGAGAAGGAAATAAGAAAGCAGGCTGAGTTCAGTGGTCACAAATATAAAGTCACATGCATAGAAAGGAGTAATATATAACCTACCCAACCATCCGTCTGGACACTAATCTAACAGCGTAGGACTGAACAGGCATCACTACAGGTTTGTTCTGGGAACAGCAGGAATCAGAGTCATAACAGCTAAGGTCAGGAGGAACCAGTTCTGATCTGTTTTGACCTTGTGAGGCAAAGCCAAAGCATTTCAGCTGGTGTTTCTGCATCCAGCTCCCCAACGTCTGGACCTACTATTGTTAGGGTGTACAGCAGAATGGACAGGAAATACCAGCTTTATAAGGGCATTACATAAATTAACCAAAAATCCTCATTTGGAATATGGCTGTTAGTTCTGCTCTACTGTACCCCAAAAGGTATATACAAAATGAGTAGAAGGTTCAGCAAAAACAATGCAAACGCTGTACAAAACTAGCAGCCGTCCTTTAGATAATGAGCCTAGGTTCACAAAAACATCCAAAAACAGGGGTCAAGAGGAGTTCCTAGATCACAGCCTACACAGACTGTGCTGCAGCCCCACGTCGGGCTCAAGTCAAACGCATAACGCACTAGTGAGCCAGTTCAGCAGAGCACGCTGCCATCCAGAACTTCCATTCATACCGAAGGAGCCCAAGAACCCCACAAGACTGGCTCAAACCTCTTAAAAATTGTTTATTTAAAATAACTGCACGTTGTTGGCCTGAAAAAAGAGAGAAGGTGGGAGCTTAGCCCCAGCTATTAAAAAATGATAAAGAAACAGTTTGACATCACTGACTCCAGAGACCTCTGTCACACACACACACACACAAAGTCACTGCAGAGCAACATCTCAGAGCATTTCAGCCACCTGAAGCTTGTGTGTCAGGAAAAGGGCTCATCTGCCAGCGCTGGCAGCTCCCTGCACTCGTACTAGAGCACAGATGTGAGCGCAAGCACACCTGCCAGCAGTTACCTGGAACTGATGCGAAGCAACTCATCTCTTTGTTGTGTGAATTAACAGACTTCCAAGAGGTCACCACAGGTTTTTGGGCCTTGGGGGTGATATTTAAAAATCTCCAAGCTAGCTCTGAATTCAGTTATGTACAACTTAAAGTTACTGGGTCAGAAACTTAGTAATGCTTCCATTTGCTTAAGGCTATGCTAAACATGTAGCACTTCAATTAAACTATTTTGCTATCAGTACACGCTAAAGCCTTCGCTATTTTGTTATAGTATCTTTATCTTCTTCTAAACAAATTGCATCAGCACAATGTCACTGGTGTTATCTTCAACTATCGCAGCAGGAAACTCAAAATTAACAAGTCTGATAGCCTGAACAACTAAATTTTGACTAAATGGCACATACTAGACGAGCTCTAAGCAATACAAAACCAGATACCAGAATACTGTTACTACTTAAATAGCAAGTTCTGACTTTTCTGAAGTTTGGGAAAAGAGTTTCAACTTCTTCAGTGAAAGCTAAAAAAAAAAAGCGTACTTTCAGGTTTTTTTTTCTGATTTACAAAGAGAGATGGGACTTTCTGAAATAAAGCGGCCTCTGATTTATTTGCTTTTTAAATACCTTGGTATTTCATTTCACTAGAAACACTTGTTTAGGTGTTGTTAGAAATACAAGAATAAAAGCGACACAGCAGCGTCTGTGGGACTGAGAGGAAAACAAACCAAACCAAACCCAAACAACACGTGACGTCAGATGTGCGATCGCTCAGACCGCTGGTTTAAAAGTTACTGCAAGATCGTGCCATGTGAGACTCTGGAAGCGCAGCAGCCCGGGCCCAGGTTGAAAACACGGGATTCGGGGCCTGCTGGGGGGAGCCCAGGGGTGACAACCCCCCCCCGGGCAGCGGGGGGGAGCGCGGGGGGTTCACCCCGCACTACGGACGAGGCCCCGGCGGGGTTGGCCGCGGGTCCCGGCCTGTGGGCGTGGGGGGGGCGGTTCGCAGAACTCGGCCCAACTCCGGGAAGTTTCCCGGGCGCAGGAAGCGAGGCCCGGCGGGGCGGGGCTGCCCGGGGCCGCACTCACCGTTCAGCCGTGTCTGCCGGTTCGCTCGCACCCGCAGGAAGGTCTGCAGAGGGGAGACAAGAGCAGAGAAGGGTCAGGGCCTGCAGGTGCGCGATGGAAACAACTCGCCCTCTTCCCCAGTAAACAAGGCCCCGCTCGGCCCGCCCCGCGCATCACCGGGACAACGCACCGGCCGCCCCCCCCCAGCACCCACCTCTTCCCGGCCCCCGCCGCCGGGCCCCCTCCTGCCGCTCTGCATAGCCGCGGGCGCGGGGGGCAGCGGGGCGGCGGGTCCCGGGGCGGCCCCCCCCGCGCGGCCCGGGATGCGGGCGGATACGGCGCGGCCCGGCAGGCGCCGCCGATCAGCCCCCAGCGGCCGCCGCCATGTTGGCCCCGGTCATGTGACCCGCCGCCGAGCGGGGTGAAAGTTCACCAGGAAACCGGCGGGGAAAGGCGCGCGAGGAGGAAGTTCCCATGGCAACCGACAGGCGGCAGCAGGGCCCAGCGAGTCCCGGCCAATCAGAGCCCAGGAGCGGCGGGAGCCCTGAGCCACCTGGCCAATCAGAGAGCAGGGGGAACAGAAGCGCCAATGAGAAAACAGAAACCCGACGGCCCAGGACCAATCAGAGCCCAGGGAAAACTGGACACCAAGGGCAGGTGGCCAATCATTACCCAGAAGCCACCAGAATCCAAGTTACCCTGCCCAATAGGGATTTGGCATCCTTTAGGCCTGACAGCACTAGCCAATCAGCGCCCTGGGCCCAACTGTAACTCAGAGATGCTGGCCAATCACAAATCGGGGGCACCCGCTCCCCAACTTTCCTTGCCCAATCAGCATTATTCAATATATCCATCAATGATTTGCACAGGGAACAGAGTGACTGTCAGCAAGTTTGCTGGTGACACTGAGCTGGGAGCAGTGGTGACACTGGCAGCTGTGCTGCCATCAGAGACCTGGACAGGATGGAGAGCTGGGCGGGGAGAATTGAATGAAATAGAACAAGGGCAAGTGTAGAGTCTTGAATCTGGGCAGGAACAACCCCAGGTTCAGTGTAAGTTGGGGAATGAGCTGTTGGAGAGCAGTGTAGGGGAAAGGGACCTGGGGGTCCTGGGGACAGCAGGGTGACCATGAGCCAGCACTGGGCCCTTGTGGCCAGGAAGCCAATGGCACCTGGGGTGGGTTAGAAGGGGGTGGTCAGTAGGTCAGAGAGGTTCTCCTGCCCCTCTGCTCTGCCCTGGGGAGACCACACCTGGAATCTTGTGTCCAGCTTTGGCCCCTCAGTTCCAGCAGGACAGGGAACTGCTGGAGAGAGTCCAGCGCAGCCACCAAGATGCTGAAGGGAGTGGAGCATCTCCCGTGTGAGGAAAGGCTGAGGGAGCTGGGGCTCTGGAGCTGGACAAGAGGAGACTGAGGGGTGACCTCATTCATGTTTACAGATATATAAAGGGTGAGTGTCAGGAGGATGGAGCCAGGCTCTTCTCAGTGACAACCAATGATAGGACAAGGGGTAATGGGCTCAAACTGGAACACGGGAGGTTCCACTCAAATTTGAGAAGAAACTTGTTCCCGGTGAGGGTGGCAGAGCCTGGCCCAGGCTGCCCAGGGGGTTGTGGAATCTCCTTCTCTGCAGACATTCCAACCCGCCTGGACACCTTCCTGTGTAACCTCATCTGGGTGTTCCTGCTCCATGGGGGGATTGCACTGGATGAGCTTTCCAGGTCCCTTCCAACCCCTGACGTTCTGGGGGCCTCTAGCGCCCTAGGACACTTGGCAAATCAGGATCCCAAAGGCACGTGTCCAACGGGGGCCCAGAGGCCCCAGCCCCACTGTGGAGCCCCCCAAGCTGCCTCTAGCCCCCTGTCCAGCCCCTTCCTCCTCTTCTCCTTCCTGTGCTCCAAAAAACCCGAGTGCTCAGGCTGAAATGCAGCTGTATTTTCATACATGTGCTGACTTACACAATCAAAGCTGCTGATTGTTGGTTTTACCCTTTTAATTAATTAAGCTGCCCTCCAGGAGGCCTGTTCAGCGCCAAGCTCAGGGCAGGGAGCTGAGCCTTGCCAGGACGAGGATTTTAGGCTCTCACCTACACTGACTCCACATGTTATTTGGTCGCAAATGTTCTGTGGGCTCAGTTGAGCCACGCAAGGTGGTCTCCCTCTAAGCCTGAGATGTTATCTTTGCAGTACAGTGAATGACTTATAATTTGCTGTTGATTTTTCCTTTGGGCATTCAGGGTTGTATCTAAATCTAACTAAAAGGGTTTTATTTTTACTCAGAGCGCAGGAAAAGCGGCAGCTGACAGAACACACCGTATCTAAGAGGAGCACCCACCGCTGACCAGATCACAAGTTCCTGCACTACACCAGCTGCCACTGACATGAGATAAATGCTTTCTGACCACCTGCAAAACGAGGGGATATTTTTCAAGTCTTAGATCCTTCTGCATGACAAGAGGGACACAGAAGATTGAGTAATAACATTGTTTAGAAGCAGAGTGCTTAGTTTATATTTAACTAATAATTAATAGGTGTATTGCAAGAAATTAAACAATTACAGCTAACGCCATGAATTATTTCTTAGTATAGATGCATGTGGGAAACTGCAGCGGGTCTGCGGAATCCTTGACAGAAAATATGGGAGTAGAGATCAGCCTTGAGATATTAAGATTTGCCCTTGAGAAGGATGGGAGTAAAGGAGTATCCGGAGAGAGGAGAGATGGACCCGTGAGAGAGAAGGGGATAGAAGAATAACATGGATGATAGAAAAATTAGCCAATGAGATGTTAGTGCTGTAACTTGTAACTGATAGTGAAAAGACACATGAACTGGTAGAACTGTATAAAAATGCACTTGTAGCAATAAATGGCACCTATTACTTTTATCTTTAAAGAATTTGGTCCATGTCGTTTGTCCGTCTCAACCGCGACAGATGTATGTCAAAATTTTCAAAAATTGTAATGCATATGTAATAATTATGTGAATATAAGCAACGCAAGAGCATCCAGTCTTTGGAGCACTTATGGAGGATGATCCCCAGTGTTCCCCAGTGCTGATAAAATAAAGAATGGTGCTTAACACCACCGCCTCAGTCTGATCAGTGTCCACGTAGGAAGCTCCATCAACCGGGCTTGGCAGAGGGGAGGCAAAGGGATCCCCCTCCCCACGTTCCGGAGCTACCCTGTCGCCTCTGCTGCGGGTCCCTCTCAGCATGGGGAGCAATGCAAACAGCCCCAGCGCTCTGCCAGGCTGCAGCCCTCCGATTTGTAAATCTCCTTCTTCCCTAAAGATCCCCATGGTAAATAAGCGTGAGGACTAAGAAAACCAAGCCACAGAATTCTGCCAATAACTCACGTTCTAGCATGTTACCAACACAGTGTATACTCACGATTAGATCACAAATAACACAAGGGACATGAATAATTCCAGCACGCCTCTGCATATGGAAAGCTAAATTTTGCAGCCCTTAAAGTCACCTCCATGAGAGTTTCTGCTCTGCTTCCTGAGCATTTCACTTGGTGAGCCAGGAAGACTGAATTTTCCCTCATATTGTGGCTTTATTAAGGATACACTGAGGCTTTACACAACGCTGGCACCCACTCTGAGGTCTCTTTACGCTGCTAGAGCAGCATAACGCAGCCAGCACAAGCGTAAATGAAAATCAGGCCCCAAAGGTCTTTTCTCCCTGCAGTGCAGACTTACAACTCCCATTACACATTTGCATTAAGGGCTGCAACCCTCCATAAAATACACTCACAAACTTAAAACACATTAGACACTAGCTGGACTCAGCACATAGAGGGGGCTTCTGCTGAGAATATTTGTCCTCAAGTATGACATAATAAAAATGTATAAGAAAGAAGGACTGCAAGGGACTTCCAATTTCACAGAGACCGAAGTCTGGAGGAGTGGGAAGGGAGGGGTGTTCTCCAACAAAGGGGGCCATGGCAAAAGTCTTCTGCATTCCCTTTCAGAAAGAACATGATTTATTTATTAGCCTTAATAAACAGGCAGGAAAGACAGCGGGATTACCTGAATCGGGCATTTCTGTATCTTCTGCAGGGTTTTGCTTCGCTTACTTTGCACCAGGTCTCATCGTTCATACAAGAGTAAAGTGACTGTGATGTGACACCACGTTATAACTGAAGGCTACATGGGAATATGTAGCAAACAACGGAGGATCCGGCCCGTATTTGATAATATAACGAATAAATAGGGCAAAACAGAGAATAATGGGCAACAAACACACAAATTTGCTACAAATTGGACCACTAACACATGATTTATTTGAGGCTGCTTGGTCAGATCCCAGTGCTGGTCACCAGCCTCTCCCTCTGTGCATCCAACCACAGACCTGGCACACACAAGTGGCCAGTGCAGACCTGACCCCAGGCATGGGCTATCGCTGCAGAGCACTGCAGGATACGGGGTGATGGGCACATGCCACGCTGGTACAGCCAGAGGGTGTTTTATAAAACAGGCTGGCATGGCTGTGGATGGTCCAAAGCCATTTCTGTTTTGGGTTCGAGTCACAAGTCAGTTTGCTGGGCAGCAGCACACCAGTGAAATTGAGAATTTTGGCCTGCTGCAGGCTGACATCATTCACTGGTTTTCAAAAAAAATCGCTTTGAAAGTTTGCCGGTGGCATGGGGTAAGTAATGACAAACATAACTATGGCAACGGCTGAGAATATGAATATAACACAACAGAAACCTCTACAAAGATTTAAAGCAGCTTTGCACGGCTGTTGTTTAAAGCAAGAGCTGGGAGGACTCTGCAGACAAAAAGACGGCTTTGTAGCTGTCTGAGGGACCAAGTGCTTGTGTCCCCATGCTGTGGAAAGAGGAGCTGGGGCCGTGGGGTGCAGCCCGGAGCTGGGCTCTCACACACTGAGAGCTGTGGGCACCGGGGTGAGCTGGCCGCCTGCCTGAGGCTGAGACCAGCAGCGGCATCCACCTGCTTACCTGATATCTGTCCGAGTGATGGATGTCATCTGAGGAGTGGGGTGATGCTGTCGGAGAATCTCCTTCCCGCTTGATCGAGGCAGACAACAAAATTGACTGCAAGAGAAAGGAGAAATTCATGCTGTGAGCGTTGTCGAGCTCTCTGCCCCCTTGCTCAGCGGTGCTCAGAGCCACAGAGAGTGTCTGCCGGGTGGTGGGGCTAGCTCTGCACTTCCCATGGGATCCCGCCCCACAATGGGACTGGGTTGGAGGGTCTAGTAAAGTGCAAATGCATCAGGCAACAAAGGGATGGTCATTTAATCCCCAGGTCTGGTGGCTGGGGACAGAATCGGTCCTTGCTAGAAATGATGCGTGAGGATCACAGCAGGAATTCACACGGTGAAGCGAAGGTGTCCTGATGTGCAGCAGTGCTACCGTGTCCTCATCCACCCTCCTATGTGCCACTAAATCTCTCAAAGAGCTTTGTAAGCTGCACTAGAGCTCTCAGCACCTTTGCATCGCAACTGCCTCTTCCTTCTGTAATGATGCTATTTATTTTAATAAGCAGCGCAGAAAAAAAAAAAGGGCCTTTTAGAAGGTTAAAAAGATCAGTGATATTTGAGACCTAAGAAATCACTGATAAACTTCAAGTCAATAGTAGGTAAGTCTAAATTCTACACAGAGTGAACTCTAGCGGGAAAATTACTGTGGGAGTTCGACAGCATCTAAAAAATGCCCACTGAGTTACAAGTGAACTTTATTATTAGAAGAGTTTAAGGGAAAAATGCAATTTTAAATTCTAATTTAAAATATAAATTAGCTAAACTAGGCTAAATATAGCCCAATACATTGTAAAAAATGTACGCTGGAAAGGCAGCTCTCCAGATGTTTGTTTCTGAGAATCAGCTGGCAAGATTTGACAATAAACGAGTGCTTGGAGATGTGTATGTTTGCGAAGGGAAGTGTAGATATCATCTGAATTGGACAGGTCAAGTGTGGTGACAACATTATTAAAAAGCGTAATACCTTGGAGAAAGGCAAGTATTCCAGAAACATTTGCCTCTGGGCTGAAATGAAACGTGAAAAAATGTGCATTTTTTGGAAAGATATGAGCAAGTGGAAAAATGACTCAGCATACAAATCGGGTCAGTCAGCAGGATGCGATCCCCCGGGCTCGGACAGCTCTCCCAGTGAGAACAGCACAGCAGACGGTGGGTGTGCGCACAGAGGGAGGAGGATTTGGGATGCTGGGTTCGACCCCACAGGCATGAGCTGCCAGCCCTGCTGTGAAGGCAAGACCCACATCCTTGTCTGCACTGCAGGTCTCTACCTTAAGCACAGCTGTACTGGCCAGGCAGAGGTGTGATGTCCCGAAAGGGCTCACGGGGAGTTACCTGCTGGAGTGCTCAGTTATCTCCCCAGGCACGGTCCCGTCTGCCTATGCCAGGGGCTGTGCTGGCCGCGTCTCGGGGTTGGCAGGCTCGTCAGCTCAGCCCGATGGGGATGCCGGGTGCTGGGTGGGCCGGTGGGAGCCCATGGGGCTGGGGTACCCAGCAAGGGCTGCCCCAAGAAACTGGTCTCTGCTTCCCAGAGGGGCTCTCCTGCCTCACGTGTTGGCTGAACTCAACTGGTGATGGGCTTTGTTGAGCAGCCCATTTATTTCCAGACAAGCCCTCTGATAACAAGGTGAAGCACAGTGCAGGCTGAGCTACTGTTGTTTAGGTAATTTTTTAAAGGCAGAACAAGGACCATTTTTGAAGAAGTGAGATCGCACGTGTCCTGTAAAACATAAGGGTGGGGGCTCAAAGCCTTTAGGTGACTCAGAACAACAGCCCTGACTGCAGCAGTGGTAATAGCCCTCTCCTCCTCTAACAAGCCAAGCACCCTGGAGCTGGGAGAGTTAAATCCGTTTTGTCTTCCAATGTATTCTAGAGAAGGGGAAAAAATACCCATCTCCCCATTCCTTGGCGACAGACAGACAAACCCTCCCCGCCTCCAGCTCCCCCCTCAGCTTCTGGTAGCTCTAATCCAATATTATTATGTGAAAAATGGTTGGGCTAGCTATGGAGACAGTAAATTAAATGTTATGTATTAGTTTTTAGCGTGTGGTCCCGGGAAGAACGCCGGCCCCATTTATTCCACAAACCTCCTGAGCACCATGGCGATGACCTCTGGAAAAACGCAGGGCTAAACTAATCCCAAAGATGTCAATCTCGAGGCCTCTTCTACATACACTTGCAGTTTAGATTAATAAACTGTCTATTTTTAAATTGTGTGCAAGCACTTCAATTCTAAATACCTTGCCGGCATGTTAAACACAGCGTTAGAGATGCCAAGTCACACTTCCCCTTCACTCTTAGGAAACTTGACTTCATTTGTTTTTCTCATTTCCGTGCGCCGTGCCACACTTTGCCGGCCAGGCAGGCGTGGGGGCAGCCGGGGGTGCGGGCTCAGGGGCTGCGGGATTAGGAAAAGCACTTGCCATCGGGGTGACTTCCATTTCTACATTAGGCCAGCCTCTCTGCTGTCCTGATTTTGGCCTCTTTTTCTTAAATCATTGTGTTGGGGCTGCTTTCCAATGGCTAAATGGTGAGGATGCCTGGCCACAGCATGCCAAGCTGAGGTGCTGCTGCCCCCTGCACCCATACCACGCACTCCCACCTGGGTCCCGCCAAGTGGGGAAGGGACAGCAGTGGGATCCACATCCCTCTCCCAACATGGCTGTGAAGGGAAAAGGCAGCTTCACGCATGCCCTCCCAGCCCTCCTGCATGCCCACACTGCAGGGCAGACCCAAATTTTGGCTTCCCACCCCCAAAAAATGGCACTGGGTGCTCTGTGTGCAGACAGGTGTGATGTATGGCTATGTGGAGATGCTCCATAACTTGTGAGTCAGCCGCTTTGGCATGGTGGGAACAAGCCTTTGTGCTGAGATGTCCCTTTTCCTCCTGGGGAAAGGCCACCAGCCAGCTCATCCCTGCCTGGGTGCCAGTTCAGCCCAGTTTCCTTTCAGGGTGCATCTGACTCGGGCTATCAGGGTAAAACCACCCTCCTCCTTCCCTGGTGCCCCCATCCCTGGCAAACCACAGCTCCCAGCATTAAAGACGGAGCAAGGGCCTTGTGTGAGCAGCCATGCAGCCTCATATTTCTCCCTCCCCTTTAAATCATCTCTCCATTGGGTAAAGGCACTCTCTGCGGAGGTTATAAACCCTGAGAGGATCAGCCTGAGCATTACACCTGGGGCAAGCTAAATAAAAAAAGGTCACCGGCGCTTTTTAAACATGGACAAAAAAGCAGTAAAATGTGTTTGGAAAAAAAAAATCTGGCATTAAATCATGACTTTTTGCCTGGCTTGCCTCATTAAAAGTGGCCTTTTGGAAGGTAAAATTATCATTGTAAGTGATAAGATCTTTAAGAAAATAATTCACGGCTTCTTCACCCTTTAATATGATAGCCGCCACCGGCTAATTTTTTTCTTAATGGCAACGAGGCCATCAATCTTGCCCGAGCCCTGTACTCTCTCCTTCCTCCTGCCCCTCCTGCCGTGTCGGGCAGCCATGGCCCCGCTTGGTGTTTCCTTCCCACCCCTTATAGCGCAGGGGAAAAGGCATGTCTGGGTGTATGGCTTCTCCCTCCTGTGTCCGTGGATCTGGGCTCTCCCTGGGGATGCAGCACCAGAGGAAGGAGAGGCCACGCAACCCTTGCTCACGCTGCGAGGTTCACACCTCGGGAGCTCCCGACACCCTCCACGGAGTGTGCAATTCCGCAGTGCTGGGTTGCAGCATCTGCAAATGTTTCAGCAGTCTTGTTGCAATTAGGAACAACATACAGTTTATGTATATAAATACACAGGCAGGTTTGGCATGAATGAAATGCGCATCGCGCAGCCGGTGTGCCAGCAACTGCCATCCCCATCCATCGCGCTCTGGACCTGCTCCTCCCTGCTGGGGCAGAGGGGCCGCGGGCAGCTCTGAGGCAATGCCGCAAGGGCACACATACGAAAACACCGCTGGCTCCCGACCCACAGGGCGCTCCAGCAGGACCTGGGGCAGAGCGAGCGGAGGGGACGGTGGTCAGGGTGCAGCTGCCGGCCCGAGGAAATGGATGGAAATTGCCGGCACATGCCGCCCCTGGCCCCGAGCGCTGCCGCTTGCCAGCAGCCAGGGCAGGTGTCAGCGTGGGGACTGCCCAGCCGCTGCTGCTGACATGCTGCTGCCTCTCAAGGCCAGTCATTTGACAGTATTAAAGTGCTGGGCTCCTGCTTTCTGATAGCCCTGGAAAAACACAGGGAGTCTATTTTTCTTAAACAATCCATCACAGCTGCTGTCAGCAGAACAAATACCCTAACCCTGCTTTTTATGTATCTATATAGCCTTTTAATTTTTTTTTTTTTTTTTTTTTTTATTTTGGCACAAAGTGTTCCCTGCTTGATGCATTCAGCTTTAACTCTGCCGTCTAAATAGGTACTTATCACTTAACATGGAGGTGATGGCTTGACATGTTTTCTGTCTCCTGCCCTCCCCTCCACGGTAGGGAAGCCGTCAAAGTGTTGCTAATAGCTGTTATCACTTGGGAACTGTAACCCGAAAGCAATGAGTGATACCAGGCCTTGCTGTGATTTCCCCCCTTACCTCTACTAGCCATTTTTTATGTTCTTGATGGAGGATCCCTGACACAAAGATGCTACTATTAGAGCTGAGTTTCCTAGAAGCTTTTGGTGGGTCCACATTTGCTCCTGGGAAAGTTAGAGGTAAAATTATCTGGTGGCTTTTAGCTGGCAGAGATAAAGGTGGGATGGAGCTGGGGATGAAAAGCTTAAATGTGAGAAGGGTGTGAATGGTGAACAGAAATAATGGTATCGGCAGCTTCTGGCCTTTGCTGAAAGATTCCAGTGGTCCGCAAGCAGAATAAGCTTACAGAAATGTGAGCTAGTGATTTATTTCTGTGCATGTTACGGTCACACCTGGGATTGCAATCAAGCTCTGGGTCCTCTTGAGTGAGACAATAGCTACGCAATGGGGAAAGAGCCCCCTTCCAGAACTGCCCATTGGCACACTGGGGATGGAGGAGGAAAGAGGTCTGGCCAAGGTCTGCTGGGCTCTGCCAGCCTGCCTGGCTCCCCTCTGGGACCACGTCCCTCTCCCCTCCGCCTGCCGAACACAGTGGTTTCCCCCGAACTAATGGGAGGGCACAGCTGTTTGGCCCAAGGGGAGTGAGGGGCTTTGTTTGTTCATGGGGTAATTTATTTTATAGAATAAAACTTGGCAGAGATTTTCTTGGAGGGGTTCTGGTATTCATCATCCCAAACTGGTGGGAAACATGGGCAGCCAATACTCATCCTAGGTGATTTCCCCTCCTTCACATATCTGTGGGCTGTTCTCATGTCCCCAGCTTGGCCATAGCTTTGCCACAATGCTCAGATTTAGCTTTTTAAATCTTTCCTTGTAAATCAGAGCTACAGAGGGAGGGGGCACAGATACGGTGAGTGACTTCTCCAAGCCTTGCAGTGAGTCAGTGACACAGGAGAAGGAGATACAACCCCAGGGCCCTAACACCCATCCCCTGTTCCTACCGCCAGGCACGATATGGAGACGTTAAATGATTGCGCTAGAAATTTCATCTCGAGCCAGGCAGCTGGAAAGGGCTTAATACAGACATTCTGTCAAGGTTTAAGGCTCCAAAGCTTGCTTGCTTCAAAGCTCTTTTTCCTTGGAGGGTTTTAGTGGTCAAATTTCCCTCTAGGTGCTGTAATTCTCTCCTAAACTGCTCGGTGAAGCTGTAAAAGCATGGGAGTGGGTGGGGGAATTGAAGGGCTCCAGCACTGTGGCTCGGTTCCCAGCTCCACTGGAGGTCTCGGAGCAGTGTGCTGGCCATCTGCCCGTGGACACCCTCCGAGGAGCTGGGTGCACCCCTAAACAAACCTGCCACGAGCATCTGCTGGGCGTGGGAGATGGATTTTGTTCCTGGCCATTCACTTCAAGGGTTTGTCTGCACTCACATGGCAATTTTCAGTCATGTGTCAGGAAGCAGCAGTGGAAAAGGGATGTCAAACCCAGCGCAAGAGCTGGGATGCTGCACAGAGCCCAACCTCTTCCCTTCAGCGGTCAGTACCAGCACTTTCAGAAAGGATATAAGAAAATTCAGCAGATGCCATTAGGTGACAGGTAACAGTCTGAAGCTAATATCCTGAAAGTTAGGGGCTGAGATCTCTCTGGGCAGAGATGATATCCCACCTAGATGATAGCTCATGGAAGAATAGCCACGGGCCAGACAGGCTGTGGCAAAGAAGTGCTCTTAGGTAGCTGGGAGGACTGGGGGACGCCAGCTCTCAGAATTACTGCTGGCTGTTTAAGGAAGAACAGGAACGGTCAGACTAAGGCTTCTCATGCACCTCAACAATATGAGTTCAACTCAACATGTGCTCTGTTCCTGCACAACCCCTCGCAAGAGGCAGTCGAGGCAAGGGGAGAAAGGTAAGGGGAGAGCATGAAACATGGAATGATGCCAGAATGGCCAGAGGCTGCCTGAGCCCAGCTTGCTGTCGCCAGCTTTCCTAAGTAAGTGTCAGTTAGGGTTGGATAGAAATCTCATCCTGAGGCTCACCATGCAGGTTTGTCAGCTGCTTTTCCAAGTGGCTTGTCTGCACTGGCATGGCAGGATAGATCTGGCTTGGTCTCTCATGGAAAGCAGATGAGGATCTGGAATGCTGCGGGGCTGTTTGGGGCTCAGTGCTGCCCCCCAAGCTGCCTTTGCAGGGAGGGTCTCCAGGCACCCAGAAGACATGTTGACCTGAGCCCCCCAGCTCACAGACCTTGCTTGGCCATCATTGCCTACATCGGCTCCAATAACAGAAGAACCTGATACAATAATCCTGCATTCATCACATCCCATGTTGAGTGATTGGATTTTCTTTGACATATCGCCATGAAAATTGACCCAGTGCAGTGAGTGACAGCTCTTCAGGGGCAGGAAAGCGGCAAGCATGGAACATGCGTTTACATCTGGGCTTTTATTGCCAGGAGAGATGTTTGCCAGGGTAACAGTGGGGAAGGGATGGGAGCAGAGCCAGGAGACAGTGCATGGGTGGGTTAAATCCCCTGTCCCAGCTGCACCCCAGGAGGCGTCTCAGGCCAGCACAGAAGCAGAAATGGTAATGATACTATATGCAAGGGTCCTAAGTGAGTCCTAAAGTTGTATTAAAGTCACTGGTAACCACAAAAGTAACATGTCCAGCCTGCACACCACCACAGTTCCCATGTCTCTGGGTGGAACCAGCCATTGCCTGTGCTGCCAGGGGATGGGGAGGTGCAGCCCCTTTCTCCCACCGCTGAGCTGCTGGAACTTTTGTTGGCACCAAGAGAAGAACCAGCCAGGAAATGCTGTTGTTCCCACCCCACGTTGCAAACACTCTGTGGACACAAAGGGAAAAAGCAACCTTCATCTCCCTGCCACTCTCTTCCTCAATCCCACCTGGTTAAAAAGGGGCCTTTAATACCAAGCTCAAGTGAAGGTGACAGTGCTGTGCCTTCCCGTGCCACACGGGACTTGTCTCCCAGCAAAAGCCACCTAGAAATAACAAATCCTCCTGGGCTGAGAGGCTTTCAAGCTCTCTGAGAAGGGAATGAAAGATTTCCTGATTTCACCCTCTCCCTCCCTGCTCTCCCGGCTTCTTGAAGTTAATGTTCTTAGCCCCAGATGTGACGGGCAAAGGGAAAAGATCCATGTGGTGACAGGGGACGATTGATCTCTTTTACATAGAATGACGCTCCAGTCCCAGTTTAATCCCCTCGCTAAAGGCAAATGGGATTCTTTGTCAATGGAAACTTCAAAAGCCCGGCCCTGCCGTGAGATGGACCTTCTTCTTTATCTGGTCTCTGTCAGTCACTTGCGGCGTTTCCCTCCAAAGAGCTAATCTGTCTTCCTAGCCATCCTTCTCCCTCACAGGCGACGTGTTTGGGACCGTTGAGTTATCTACACTCAGACCTGATGAGGAGGGAAGAGGAAGCTTGCAGAGTTCAGCTGCTTTCATTTTGTGAGTGCCCTTTCCAGCTCCTTCTAGATATACCATGGCAGCTGTGGATTTTCAGTGGTGGGTGGGTGGGTTTGGAGACTGCTTTCTGCTCTGCTTGTTTTTCATAGCCAGGTCTCCCCTTTCCTCCCAGGGCAGCGCACAGGAGACAGAGGTAGTAACACAGACGATGGGAATGCCAAAGGTGTGGTGCACTACAGAGTACCGCTGCAATCTTTATCTTCCCTTGGAGGGTTTGGGAAAATTTGGGGTTTATTTAGGAGGTGCAATGGCCAGCTGTGCAGCTGGGTGCTCCCTGCCACCCACTTACCTGCCCAAGCTCTGGTCCTTCTGTCCAGCTAACAGTAATACTAATGAGTAAATTATGACCCGCGCAGTGATGCCGTGATGGATTTTTGCATTCTGAGTCAAGGGGACGGGAGGTGGGTCCTGGGAAGGGGGGTGTGACTGAGGTGGGGTCTTTTAGTGATTTGGGCTCCTCCTTGGGTGTGCTTCACTCCCCCTGAGACAGTTCCATCCCCCTCTTCCAAAAGTGGCATATGGCTCTGGCTCCAGGAACTCCCTCACCTGGTTTCCCAGACTGAGCTCAGCCTGCATGTGCTCAGCTCTCATTAGCTGTCATTAGACACAATCTGGAGTCCCAGAGCCCGCCAGGTCCCTCAGCTCTGCCATCCTTTGGCTGCACAGGGAAGGAGAGAGCTCTGTGTGGGGACTTGATCGCTCCAGCTCCGCAGGTGCATGGGAGCAGCAGCTTCCCCCAAAGCACCGTCACCTTCCTGGGGGACACTGAGTAGCAGGACAGAGAGTGGGCTGGGAAGGCGAGGGGGTGTAAGTAGCATCCTTTTTGCGGGGAGATAGTGTGCCGAGTTGTGCCCACTTACCTTGGGGGTGCCTGCTGCCATGGCATCCTTCAGGATGGAGCTCTTGCTGCCAAGAGAGAAGAGAATGGGGTCAGAGTCACAAAACCTCAGTGGTGGGCAAGAGGGGGATTGCTTTGAGGGATCTCACCGAGGTCAAATAGCAAAGTGCATGGCTTCCCCTTCCCCAGCTAACAAGAACCTCCTCACCCTGACTGGAGGGGCATAGAAAGCAGGGCAGTGCCAGCGGTTTCTCCAGTTGGAATAGAATGGTCTTAAGAGTGGAAGCCCCCAAATCCAGACACACAATGCAGAGTCAAATCCCAAATCTCCCCCTGCTCAGGAGCCTGCACAGCTCTGCTCTCAGCCCTGTGAAAAGCAGGGACCAAGGGTGCAGGGACACGGGGAAAAAGGCCAGGGACAGGGGAGCGGAGGTGGCGAGCCCTGCATAGGGTCAGGCACAATAGAAAAAGAAAGGAGGTAAGGAAAAAGAAGGAGATTAAATCGGTGTAAGAGCAAGGGGAAGAAGATCCCCTCACTCAGCTCCAGCCACGCTGTGGAGGCAGCAGCTCTGCCGGAGGCTGGAGTGATTTGTTAATTCAGCTTGTTCCCCATTTAGCAGGGAAAGAGGTCCCTGCCACGGCGCTCCTCCTCGCCTGCCCTCGCCAGCGGGAGATGCTATAGATTTAATAACACCTTCCCCCCTCCAGACAGGTTAAACTTGAAACAATTACATATCAAAGCCGACATGGCGGGGAGGCCTGCACTGTAATTTTTTGGTTATTAAAGTAATCTCTCTCATGTAAATTCTCCTGCTAACATGCTGCAAACAGCATTAGGAAATAAATTATTTCCCCATGATTCGATTTGTCAATGCAAAGCACCTGCAGCAGGCAAAAGGCTCTTGAAATATGTTGCCAAGCCCAGTGCCTGTGCTTGTAAGTGCATGGCGGTGGGGCGGCTGGCTCCCGGCTCCCCATCGCCCCGGGGAGATGATGGATGGGTGGGTGGAGGGGGGAGGTTAGCGGGGGGAGGCGGAGGTTGGGGAAGGGCGGGGGGAATGGAATTGTGTTTAATAACAAAATTTGTATGCAAGCCTGCATCCCAGGCTAAGGATGAGTGATCGGCAGCCAGAAAGTATTAAAAAGCCTCGCTAAACAGATGCTGACAATAGAACAAGACATATCAAATCAGATCTACTTCAGAAACATTAATATACACACGCACACCCGCCCGCGCGCGCGCGCCCGGCTCCGCACACCCGCGCTCCTTTCTTCTCAATCACAGCAATATGGGAGACATCAATAAATTTTTATGAGACTTTTAGAAGATCAACACGGTACTAGATGTGACAAAAAAGCAATGTGCCTGTCATGTTCGCTTTGTCGGGGACACTTTAGCCCCAGATGCCGAGCTGCAGTGGCAGCGGGGAGAAATTGAATTTGGCTGGCTTTAATCTGCCTTGATTTGGCAGATGGCTGGGTGTTATGAAATGAGCAGGGATGAAGGAAGGTGTTTTCTCCCGGGGCTATGGCCTCCCTCCTCTTCTAGTGCCACCACCCTTGCCTCGCACCCCAAAATGGGGGCCAACATGCAGATGTCCATCGCCATCATGTCACCCTGAATGCCACAGCTCTGCTCCTGGAGCAAGCGGCTGCAGTTACTGGGGAATCACGGGTCAAGGGGCTGGGACATCGCCTCCCTCGCAGCCCCCGTCCCCGCGGGGCTGCACTGCTGGGTGCTTCCCTGGGGGTGCGGGATGCCCACACGCCCCATTGCCTGGCTCTGCACCCCCCGCTCTCGGGAGATGGAGGGGAGCAGAGTCAGTCCCTGCTCCCCAGAGATGCAGCCCTGGCACCAGCTCCTGTCTGAGCCCGAACACACGCGATGGAAGGATTTCCACCCCCTCCCCACCTCCAGCACTACCTTGAATTTCTCAGTCTCCCAAAGGGCGAAACAATGTGGTTTTTTTCCTTTATAATCCACACACCAGGTTAAAAAACCCAAACAATCATATAAACAAACTCATTTCCTCCCTTTTCTTGTTAAAGGTGTTTAAAATTATTCCTTTTTGAGGGAAAGAGGAAGAATCTCATTAATTCCTCCCAAAAATGGTGTTAGCACCAGGAAACTGCATTTTTCAGGATGAGAGTCTCTGGTCAACCAAAAGGCCAAGCCCTCTGCTATTGGGACTGATGGGGAAGGGAACTGCATTAGACAAACTCTGCCAAGTTATTTTATTCTTCATTTGCAGGATTATTAAGAACCACCCCCCTCCTTGCAATTTAACCCCAATCTATTGCTAATAAGAGTTTGCAATTTGGTTTTATTTATTTCCAAAGATGGGTCAGGAATGGGCACAAGCCCTTGTTGCCCGTGTCCCAAGACTCTGCCATTTAAGGGTGCTTTCCTCCACCCCACTAAACAACCCCCCGAATTGCAGCGGCTGCAGCCCCCCACGGCTCTTAAGGATGCTGGAATCAGGCTGAGAATTGAAAGGCCGTCAGCAAAGAGAAACCTTCCCCTCCATAAACACTGCAGACAAATTAAAAATGGTAAAAGGGAAATCAAGACCTTTAAAGTTCAAACACTTTTCGGTGCCTTTTAAAGTTTTTCGCTCTAGGCCCTTGCGGAGAGCACAATCTTTGGAGACCTTGGGATTCTCTTTAATCACCCAGCCAGGCTGTAGTGGTCTGAAATGATTACACATTTACATAGTAATAACCCCAACACTCCCCACATTATTTCATGGCTAGCATATTTCCACTCCGCGAGTGATCCATGTGTTTTAAATTATAACCTGTACATAGGAAATTAGTTACTAAGTACAATATTCACGGGCTCGTCTGACACTTCTAATTAAGGTGATTTACACAGAATTATCCTACGAAATAAAAAAATGGTGTTTTGCTAGCTAATAAAATATAATTACTACCCGCTTTTATAAGTTACAGTTAGTTTTAATCTATTTGGGGAATTGTTTATCTAGTTCATTACAGCAAAATAACTTCTTTCCCTTTTAGGCAACCTCCCCAAAAGTACCAAATGAGACAAGAAACGCCCTGGAAAGACCCAGCAATTTGGGCAGCCTCCTTCTCTCTCTCCCAAGGGGTTTGCATTTCCAAGTGATACAAGGCTGTTTCCATGCTGGTTCCCTTTCTCAGGGCTGTGGCACCAGTTCTGGCTGTGCATTCGTGCATCCCCACGTGCTCGAGTGCCCTGCACATCTGCAGGCACAAAATACGGTCCCAGCCCTGGTGCTGCTGGAGGGCTCTGCAGCCATGTCACCTGTTAACACTAATGGGAGCTGCATGGCCAGGTCCCCATGCACCCCAGGGCGCTTGCTGGGGACCCAGCGCTCCTCTATATTAGGGCACATCAGCTTTAAGAGGAACATTTACTCTCAGCCACAATGAAAGCAAGACTCAGACTACGCCACAGATATGCAGGTGTGTATTAAGGCTAGGCAGGGATTTGGTTAGGAGCATCCCCAGGTCTAACAGGGAATCCCCTTGTTATCCCCAAGCGAGCCTCGAGGGGCTGTTCAGACCCAGTGCTTGGGCTGTGATATCCCAAAGGGCAGCTCAGCACATGGAATGTGTGCCCCCCTTACCCACAGCCTTGCGGTTTCTCTACCTCTGCCATGTTGCTGTCACACACAATAACCTTCAGATTTTGTTGTTTTGTTATGATCCTGCCTTTTGGGGTGTTCTTGTCATACAAAGGAAAGAAAAAGCAATATGCAGAGAATGGTCCCTTATCATCCTCATGGACAGAAGCTGCTGCCTCCGACGTGGAGAACCCAAGGCATGAGATGTGGGACAAGTGATCTGATTGTGTTTTACCACGAGCAAGGTGGTACTTCTCCCTTTCCTTTAAGCCTTTGCTCTTGCAAGCCACTGCAGGAATCTCAGCTTTCCTCCAAAAGAAAAGAGACGTTTTCTGGGTGCCAAAGCCACGCACAAGCCCTGCCCAGAGCCCAGCAGAAGCAGGCAGGGCTCTTGCTGCCAGGCAGCTGCCCCGGGGAAGCAAGGCAGGAATTCTCCTCCTCCACGTTTACCATGGCACATGCACTGACCCTGCCAGCATCAGGGCATTGCCACAGCACCCTGGAGCAAGGCTTAGGAAGCTACAGTTTGAGTGTTTGCCAGCACGAAGAGACCGAAGGAGAGAAATGTGCTCAGAGGGGAAATTTGGCCACAGAGCAGTGATGGGATTTACCTGAAGTCTCAGTGCAGCAACAGTAGGGCCAGAAACAGCCCCAATGATGTGCTTCAGCCCACGACAGCCACCAGATCTCACAGCCACGTGGGCTCCTCAAGCATGTTCAAACCAGATTTCTGCAGATTCCCCCACTCAGAGCAAGGCAGGGCTTATGAAGAGCATCCATCAAGGAAAGGCTGAGCTCAGTAGCTGGCATGGCTTCTGGCCCCAGCCACACTCCCCTCACCTAATTAATAACAACTGCAAGAGAAGTAGTTCCTTGAGCTTGGGCAGATACAGTTGTTTGTGCTCATCCCTTAACGACATTGCAGTCAGAAGAGGCTTAAGGAGGTGGTAAGAGGTGCTGTCCTCCAGCTTAGCAGCTCTCTGGATTTAACAGGCACCAGCCAGAGCACACGCAGTTCCCGCATGAGATCCCACAAAGCCAAAAGGTTTCTACAGGCTGGGGCCAACTGATGTATTTCTTATAAAAAATACCAGTGGAAACAATTTATTTTCAGCTGCAGGACTTGCAGCTCAAACACACAAACGCACAGCCCTGGGATGGGAGTCCCGGCAGAAGCCGCCCACAGGGCTGTGCGGATGGGAACACCAGCCGTAAATAAGCAGTCGCTGGGTAGAGAGAGAATTGGATTTTTGTGAACGCTGGTTTAAATAAGTGGAAGTGTCACTTAAAGCCTAAATAAGGAAATGGGAGTTTGATTTCTGTTTTTTTCTTAAGCTACATGAAGCCAAATCCTCACCTAGCTGAGGTGACAGCCCCTGGTGTGGACGAGCATGATCCGTGTCAGCAGGGGATGCACCCTGGGGTTTTTAACCTGCCCTGGTTCCACTAGCAGCACCTGCTCCAAGTGCTGCTTAGAAGACCTCCTGCATCCCATGAAGGGGAAAAAGGCTCAGTGGTGCTAAAAATTGACAAAGATGCTGGAATCAGGACTAGAAATGCTCTGCACCTACAGTCTATTTGCTCTGTCCCATGTGCACCCCTGGCTCTTTCTCCCCAATGGATTTTTCTTTATCAGCTCTGGTGCCCCAAGTCCCTGCCAGGAGCCCCACTCAGAGCAGGTGACAGATGTCTGGATGAGGATGCGATGGTCCACATGTTCAGGGAGAAGCAGGAGGCTGGGGTGGATGAGTTGTTTAATTTCTCTCTCACTATTTGAGAAAGAGGTGGCTGGAAAAATAAAGAGGAAAGTCGGAGGGAAAGGTCATGCATGAGATTGATCTGGGGGGCTCTTTGCTACAGTGGCTGTAATGACTGTTTAATTATTCCCAGCTCACGTGGCAGTTCAGAAGAGGTTCTGTAGAAGGCATGCATGGCTTAAGGGCAAATAACTGACCGAAGATTTATTTCTCACCCTTGGGTTTCCATGCATCCCTTCCCAGGGCTCCCGCAGTTGTGGCAGAGGAGGGTTTTGCCTTCTGAGGTCCCAAACCCCAGCCCTGGAGTCAGGGAATGGGCTGCTGGCTACCACTGGTGCAAAGGCACTTCAAGGAGCATTCACAGCGCTTTCAAGGCATTGCATGAGTGAGGGGATACACGACCCACAACTTTTCTCACCCGCTGTGCTACCCTGGAAGTCTGACCCCTGAGAAGAGCTCTCATTCACGGATTACAGGCAGCACCCAGCTGCTCTGCCTGCCCTGGGCTCTGCCACAGGAGGAGAGGAACCGGGCGTCTCTAAGCAGGATAGGTGCAGGATAGGTGCAGGATAGGTGCACAGCTGGTGCTATCTCTGCTGGAGAAGCCATGGATGAAGGGTCCAGGCTGCTGCCGTTCCCATCATCTGAGTGCATGGGAGGAAGCTGGAGGGTCTCTCTTCCCTTTCTGTCCATGATTAATCTGCCACAGCAAGGGGCAGGGACACAAATCAGAGGGGGGATGAAAGAGGATAAATCCACGGTATCAGCAGCACCACATTTGCTAGATAATAAACAGACTCCTCTCCTCATAAATTTCCCTCTGTCCCCCATGGTTCCCTGCCATTGACAGTCATGGAGCTGGGCTGCTCCTGGCCTTTCTGGTGTCCTGGCCAGTGGAGACATCCACGGCTCTGCTGAGGAAGCCTGGGACCCTTCTCCCAGGCTGGCATCCTTCATCCCCTGCACACACTGAGGTGTAGCAGGGGCTGCAGAATGCACAGCAAAGCCCCTCCAGGCTCATGGGCTTTAGACGGTCCATGGGACACCCCAACTGGCTGCCATGAGGTGGCCCACATAAGCATGTGAACTGAGTGGGAGAAGCACTAGAGACACCAGGAACTCTTTAATTTACTCGGTATTTCCACTCTCCAATCCAGCCCTCCCAGGTGTGGCTTGTTTTTTCTCCCTGCCCCAGCACAATGTGGTTTCCTCACTCCTCATTTTGGCAGCAGCCATCTCTCCTGCTTCTCCACACCCCATGTGAGAATGTGACCCTATTAGCTGCCCCAGGGTGGCAGGTGGCCCTGTTCAGGTCTCACCGAAAAGCTGACACTTACAGGTGGATTTCTCTGGTGATGGAGTGTGTTTAATTTAAATCTGCCAGAAATCACACTGCTGGAATAAGCTTCAGGTGATGCCGCTTCCCACACACCTGGAGATGTGTCTGTGCCTTGAATCCCTGACCACAGAGTCATGCAGAACCCCTCTGCCACGGGGTGGCATAGGATGCCCTGCTGCTGCTGTGGGGCAGGACCCACTGCCCAGAGGGCTCAGGGTAGAGCAGAGCAAGATGTGAATGACCCCCCCATGGTGCTCCAGCCCCCAGAGCAAAGCAGCAGCTCTCAAGAACCAGCCATGCCCCAGCAGCCTGGTTTTGCTGGAGGACATTGGCTGTGGCGCAGACCCTGGGTGTTTGGGATTAGGACCTCAGTGCTGGGGTTGGGTCTCCCCTTGGAGCATCTGGGCTTGGAGGCTCATGCATGTCAGGACTTGCACCTGGAGAGAGCATTGGGGAGACATCACAGGTGATGAACTGCTCTGTTGAACACCTTAGGGGTGCCAGCACTCTCTGGGAGAGCCCCCAGGACCCTGAGTGGGTTGGCTGCCCTCCCCATGGCCCTGGGAGATGGTGCTGCAGGGCACGTACCCAGTCCCACCTCGCAAAGCACCATCAGGCACTTAGGATTACCTGTCCCCACCATCTCCCCAGCCTGGATTTATGCCTTGAGGGGTCACCTCTGGCAAGACTCTAATAACACGACTTTATTAGCTTTCTTGTTCCTTCTTTAAGATACAGTGGCAAGGGGGGAGGAGGGCAGCGGCACCTCGGGAAGGAGCAGGGGCCGTACGGGTAGGAAGCAGCTGCCCTCGCGATTCCCCTTCTCAGTGACAAGGAGGAGAGGGAGAAAAATGATGCTCCCTCGAAATTTATCATGCACCCAATTACAATGTTAATTGGCAAGTCCCAGAAATCAATTAATTCGCAAATTTTTTTCAATTAAAAATTAAGATAAATCATAAAATGTTATTAAGCAAAGGCCAAACTCCGTGAACTTCTTTTCTTTTTTTTTTTTTTGTAGGCATCTGGGGTTTTTTTTTGAATTTAAATAAAAAAAGAGCTGTGTTGCCAAAGCCCGATGCCCTTGAGTGCCTTTGCTGAAGCGCAGGGGGCTGTCATCAGCAGGACTGGGCTGAAGACAGATAAAAAAATATCGACCAGTCGGACACACTGCTTCTGCTTTATTGATCAGGCCGGAATTTAACTTGCTGTGCATATCCACCGTGTCAGCAAGGGCCACGGGCGAAATTAAAAGTACTTGGCTTGGAGATGTCGCCTTGATACCGGGGGGTGGGGAGAGAGGGAGGGAGGGAGGGGGAAGGAGAGGGGGAGAAAGGGAAGAAAGGAAAAGAAGGTGGAAAAAGAAGAAGGAAAAAGAAGGAAGAAAAAGGAGAGAAGTTGAGGAGCAGGAGGTTGCAATGCCTGCTCTTCCCCAGCTGCAAGCTCACTTGTTGGCCTGTGCTCCTTGCCCTCTCTGGAGCGCTCTCAGATGTCTACTGCATGCAAGGAAAGGAATCAGCATGTATTTTGATGGATCTTTGAAAAAGAAACCCTCCTTGCTCAGAAACATCTCTAATCTCACCCATTCAGAGGCTGGGGGACCTGCAGTGTTTGCTGCACAAGAAGTCTGGGGAAGTACCTGGCCGTCAAGTTAAGGTCCTCAGGCATAAATCGAGGAGACCTGAGGCGAGAGCCGTGACCCTGATGTGACACATGACAACAGAGCTAATTTGGGGTTTACACACTCTATTTATCCTGCTGGGCCTGGCAGTGCGGCTGCTCGCCCTTCCCAGAGCAGCTGCCCGTGCTGGGAAGGTCTTCTCCAAGGGCTCCTTGGGACAACACAATGCTCAGCAGATCCCACTGAAATGAAGCAAACCCTTGCCTGGGGCGGTATGAGGAGCAGCCGTATTTAAACACAGGGCTCCCTGAGCAGGAGAGGGGTCTGAGCCATGTCTCATACCTTGCTCTGGGTCCTTATCCTGACCAGGAGTAACACAGAAATCACCTATAATTTGGGTGTGCAGGGACCACAGGATGGTGGCTTCTCTCCTCATCCATCAGCAGGAGTCTCTGTTGCAGACTCCGAGGGGTTAGCATGGGATGACTTTATCAGAAAGACCACAAAACATGGGGAAAACAACCTGTGACAGGACGTGAAATCCAGAATGTGTCTCCAGATGGCTGGAGACTTCCCTCAAGGACAGTGACCCTGGCTGGAATGACCAGGTCATCTCCCATGGTCCCAAAACCTTCATGTTTTAGCTATTCTGCCAACTTCCTCCTTATTTCTTATCCCACCAGGCCCAGAGCTGCCTCTGTCCCCCAAGGAGAGCTACCACCGTGACTCTCTGCATAAAGAAACCTCGAGCTGAAGCCCCCCCAGCAGGGTGAAGATGCTCAATGTGGTGCCAAGAACTGAGGCAGCACTTTCTGCTTCCACCTCAGCTGCCAAGGGAGCGAGGATTAAAAAGAGTGAGAGGAAAAGAGCACATGGGCAAATGAGGGAGAGGAAGGTTCAGAGGGATGCTGGAGGAAGATTTAAGCCTGGGCAGAGGTGCACTGGGAGCTGCTACAGTCCCATGATTTGCTCTTTTACTCTGACATGAAACTAAGCTAGTTCCAAGAGTCAGGCTAAATACCCCATCTGGGTATTTAACCTGCTTTGAAACAGGCCTTCACACTGCATCTTGCTCTGCCCTGACACTATTTGGTTCCCTCTTTGTGACAGCATCTCTGAGGTCACCGGAAAACAGCCTGCAGCACTCTGCATTTGCACCAAGGTGAGAGACCCCCAGTGCCCTCTGTGTTCCGGGAAATGCTTTGTGCTCAGAGAACTTATTCCCAGACACACCAGAAAGGTCAGGAGCTCCTGAGATACTGTGTGTGCAGGTATGGCTCCCTGTGCCCCTGGCATGGTGGTAAGGAGCAATGAGAGCTGCTATCCCAGGCTGGGAACAGCCGACAGGTGGGCATGAGCTTTAAGACACAAGTATTCAATGCAGAATAAAGAAAGGAAGAGAAATCAAAAAGGGAAGGGTTTGCACAGCCATGGGGCACTGTGAGAGCAGCATTACCCCCATCCACCCACCCAAACGCATCCATTCCCGAGCACCCCAGGCAGCGGTTGCACCACTGTGCCCAGCCCCGTAGCAAGGGCAGTATCACAACATGGCACAAGGGTACTGCTGGCTACATCTGCTAAGCTTAGAAACCCATTTAAATAAGGGGAAAAAGCTGAGATAGTCCTATCTGAGCTCGCACTGTCCTTTAGCTGCAAAAGGGCATGGTCCAATTCACTTCTCCACCCTCTGGACCATTCCCCAGCTCTAATGATACACCTCATCCTTTTGGGGAGGTGAAATCACAGCTGTGAAGCATAGGTTTGTGCTGGTAAAGCAGGGAAGAATCTGCTCGCTGTCACACAGGGAAATAAAAACGCCCTCTGCCAAATAAAGTTTTTAAAAAGAGCACTGCATTTTCAAGAACAGAGCATCTTAAAAGGCACATTTCCCAACCTTCAAGTGCTTGACTCAGCAACTGTGATCTTTGTAATGTGACTTCCTAAGGTTTTTTAAATGGCCAATAAATACCTCTTCCCCAAACACCAGCCAAGGGCTCAGAAAGCACCACGAACCCGTGGGGGACCATCAGCTGAGGTGCGTTCCACAGCTCCCACTGCATCCTTTCCCCCTCTTTTGTCCCTAAATTCATCTTTCCTCCCACATCAAACTGAAACTACAGCCCCCAACTCACCCCTTCTCCACCAGCCTCCCCTGTTATCCCCTTTCAGCAGGTTGTCCTCTTCGATCACTGCCTGGGGAGCAGCAGACAGGGTTTAATGGTCCCCACGGTGCGCCACCACCTCCGCTTATAATATCTACCTGCAGTGACATATGCAGCGATGCACTCATATGCCCATGGGGATGTGTGTGTGCCTGTCCTGAGGGGCACCCATGGGTGCTGCTCTCGAATGTTGTGCCTGCCTGCACTCCCCGAAATGTGCCTGCAGCCGAAGCACCAGCTGAAGCTTGGAGCTGGGGCCGTTGATAACTCCAGAAAGAGCCTCACATTTCAATGTGCTTTATTGCAAGTGTTTAACACGGATGAGGTGTAAAACAGGTGAATATAAATCGAGTGAGGATGGAAGACTTGCATCTAGCGCATGGATTAGCTTCATGCACACAAGCCAAGAATATTCATGTATTCTGCAGGGACCAGCCTGGCTAGGGGCACAGGGCATTGGTGTACATAGAGAGTCGCTGTTATTATTTGTCATTTTTACCTTGGTGGCACTTTGCTGCTCATCTGGGGCTCGGCACCTTTTGCTCCCTGAGCTGTACATGCAGCACAGGGAGAGAATCCCTGTGTACCGCACCGCGGGGCTGCCGCTCGCCCACCTCCTGCTCTCTGCTGCTTTGTGCTTGTGCTCTGCCAAGGGGAGCTCCTAGGTAATTTCTCTTTGGAGGAGGAATACCAACAGTCTTGCCTGGCAAGAGTTAAACCCCATAAAGCCAAAGCTTGTAGTTTTGTTTTCTTTCAATTTATACCCTTCACTTAAAGAGGTGGGGGAAAAAAAAGAAAGGACAGGGAGAAAAAAGAAAGCCAGGTGACATATTCTAAAAGGGAGCACCGAAAACGTGTTAAGCACTTCAAAATCTCATATATTCAATCGGCCTCTGGCAAGACATCTGCCTAATGTTAGCGCTTAAATATCCTTTTCCATTTTACATGCATTCAAGTCTCATTTGAGCGAAATGAAACGGTATTATTAAAGGGAGATTTTGCACAAATGGCCTGAATTTGACATGTCAAGTTCAATGAGGCTGTTACATATGTAACACCGAGAAGGGCTCGGAGGCTGCCGGCTCTTGAAACAGCGCCAGTGGCTCAGAAATGAAATTTGCATTCAGAGAGCCTTGTCCTGCCGTGCAGAGCTGTGCACAGGGCTCAGCCGGACCCGAGCGGGGTGGAGGAGCCATGGGACGCACACGGGCCGGTCTCTCCCTGCGCTTTGGGAGACTGGAGGCACCAAGAAGGCAGCAGAACTAGAAACTCAGGTCCTGCATTCCCACTCGAATCTGCTTTTTCAAGGGAAAGCTTGACCCTGCACTAGGGTTGGATCCTCCTGAGTGATGTTCTTCACCAGTCCAGTGGCTGGTGTCCATCCCTTAGACACGCACAGCCCCTTGGCATGGGTGGGTGCTGCCCCGCAGCTCAGCACGGCTCCTCCTGCCCTCGCTCTGTGATGCTGCGGCTGCGTAGACCTTGAGATGTCCTTGCCCTGAGGCCAGAACGGTCACACTGGCACTGGCCATGGGGGAGAAGAGCTATCACTGCGGGACAGCAAACCCCATCCACACCAGCTGAGTGAGGGGATGCACTGGTGTGGGTGGGATGCAACCCCAGGTTCCTGAAGAGCAGGGATCATGTGCAGCAGCCTCCAGCTGGCTCCTACAGCTCCCTTATATCTCAGCCTCAAAAAGCTCCTGCGGTCACCTGGAGGAATCTGTTTTCCTCCTTCCCTTCCCCTGCCCTACTTCCAAGCACTGCCGAGCTCTGGTGATGCCCAAAAGCCCATGTGAGCACTCAACACCCATCAGAGGAGATGGTGCGAGGCAACCCCTCTACCTTGCTTCTCCACCAGCCTCTCCCCTCCTCTGGATCTGACCCTACGGCAGCATCTGGGCAGCTCACCCCACCACGTGGCCCTGCAGCTGTGGTGCCGTGGGGGATATCCCGGCACACGGGGAGCCCAGTGCTGCGGTGGGAGCTGATGCAGTGCCCACCAAGTCTCCGGTGCTGCAGGCTCAGCGGGAAGGAGGGGATCTGCCTTCCTAACCCCGAGCGCTGGAAATTTATGCTTTTGTTGCAAATCATTAAGGTTTATTAAAACTTAACAGCACAAGCCGTGATTGGCTGCATCCTCTTTAAATTAAAAAAAAAAAAAGGCCCCTGGAAAGCAGCCCCCTGCTTCGCTTCTCCCCATCAGACTGATAAGTAACAGCTGCTCAGCCATTTCAGTAACGAGTCAGTATTGGCAGGGAGAGGCCAGGGCGGCCGGTGCCCGTCACGTTTATAGGCCTACATTTTATTTTTATGTTTATTGGGTTATTTGAGATCATTATTAGTTTCTCTCTCCTCTTGTTGATGTGTTCTTGCTCCCGGCTCCTCCAGGCGGGAAAGGTGGGGGAATGGGAGAAAGGGCCACCCGCTAGACTGAGCCACCCCGCTGGAGCTGGGCAGTGCACAGGAGCTCAACACGCTCACATCCCGCTGCCTGCCATTGCTGCCTGCCATTGCTGCTTGCCATTGCTGCCTGCTATTGCTGCCTGCCATTGCTGCCTGCTATTGCTGCCTGCCCTGCCTGCCATTGCTGCCTGCCATTGCTGCCTGCCATTGCTGCCTGCTATTGCTGCCTGCTATTGCTGCCTGCCATTGCTGCCTGCTATTGCTGCCTGCTATTGCTGCTTGCCATTGCTCCTTGCCATTGCTGCCTGCCATTGCTGCCTGCCATTGCTGCCTGCCATTGCTGCCTGCCCTGCCTGCTGCTGCCTGCTGGCCCCAGTGTCGCTCCCCTCCAAGGCTGGGAGAGACCATCCCCGTGCAGAGCTGCTGTGTTACAGATTATCCTCCATCGCCTGAATCCATCGACTAGATTGAACGTTATCTATCACGCTACGGAGGGAGTCGTTATTTAATAATTAATAAAGACCTCTGATTCTTCTTCGCCGTCTGCGTGGCCGAGCGGAGCGGGCCAGGGAAGCGAGGGCAAGCCAGGGAGAGCTGTCTCCTCTCTAACTGCTGCTGTTATTTAAAGGAATAATGCCATTCTTTTTCATTTGTCAGCTGGCCCACAATGGCCCTTGTCACACTTTATGATTTAGGGTTTCCTTTCCTTTCCCATTAAACGCCACCTTCCCATCACCACCTCGCGCCAGCCAGCCACCGCTCCTGGCTTGCGGTTTCAGTTTCGCTCTGATATTGGCCCAACTTCTTTGATGGGCTCCTCCGAGCACTAATTGCTTCTGTTCATTTAAACCTGTTCACTAATTTGCAGTGGCCCTTTATTAAGTTGGATGCAGCCCAAATTACACCATAAATTACACTCGCAAGGGGACTGGGTGTCGCGGGGGATAAATGGGCTGCCTGTTCCCTGCTCGCCCCCCCTTCTCCATCTTCCTC
Source organism: Nesoenas mayeri (assembly GCF_963082525.1). Classification (NCBI taxonomy): domain Eukaryota; kingdom Metazoa; phylum Chordata; class Aves; order Columbiformes; family Columbidae; genus Nesoenas; species Nesoenas mayeri. Next base: position 31,938,256 of record NC_137554.1, on the reverse strand, counting down.
TGCAACGCGAGGGGGATGTGGGTCTCAGCCTGAGGCTGCAGGTGCCAAAATTGGGAGATCTCAGCCCACTGGGACCCATCTGGGAGGTCTGTTTCTTTAGTTAAAGCTCTCTCCCTCCATCTGCATCAGCTATTGCTCAGTTGCAAAGCAGATCTACACTGGACAGGGATGGATTCTGCATCCTCTGCACTATGCACAGCCCTGGTCACCCCTTGCCCTGGCACACACACCCACACCGACACACGCGCTCTCCCTCCTCTCCTACCACCTGGTGACGTAACTTTGCTTCTAGTCGGCAGCGTGATTCCTTTCCTCACCTTTTAATGACCGGGGAATTCATTAATAATTGAAATAAACACGCTCTTTTCCAAGGCTGCTGAGTTTTATTAAGGCAGGGGCAGGGATCTGCCAACTCTTGGCTGCAGCCATTTCCTAAATAACTGCTAGCAGTTAAAATGCAATTATTATTAATTTTTTTTTAAACAGGTGACTTTCCTGTGCTGGGGAAAGCAGAAGGGAGCTGAAGGCAACCGAGGGGCAGTGCACACCGTTGCTGCTCCATCATGAGACACGAGCAATGGGAGAGTTGCTCATCCAAACACATGTCCCCATGGAAAGGAGTGTCTGTGCCTGCTGGGTGGCATCTCTGCCTGGCTTTACCATTACGGTGATCCCCAGGGAAACATTTCTGCCTTGCTTACAAGTACTAGATCTCTCATATCTGGTAGCTGTGGGTACCAGCATCTCCTCTGCCGTCTGCAGGTGCCTCGGCTGGCTAACTGGGGATGCTGGTGGACTCCAGGGAGCTGCTTACCTGATGTTCAGCTGGGTGAGCTTCTCCAGCTCCTGCTCCATGTGCTCCTGCAACTCCCCAGGGCGAAGGAGAACCTGACAGATGGGGCAGATTGGAGCCTGGCTGTCAAACAAAGTCGCTTTCTTTTTGCCTGTGGGAGGAAAAGAGGGGAGAAAGCTTTAGCTTTGATCAGCTGCCACCAGCATCTCCTGTACTCTGCCCTGCTCCCTGTCCTAGCTGAGGTTTGAAACCAGGGCATTTTCTCCTAGTATAGACCCTTTTCTCTCCCCATCCCATGTTCCTTGGGGCAGGGACTGCTCTGTTCTGCAGTGGGTCAGCAACTATCACGACAGCATCCCAGCCCTGGCCAGGGGACCTCCCATCGTACAGGGAGAGCAGCAACAGCCACATGAGCAGTGACCCTGTGCAACCCTGGCTTCCCCAGTTTGTAGTGCAGGCGCTGTGACTCAGGGCAGACGGATGACACAGCACTACCTGTTCCTATTAATTAAAACCAGTAAATTAAGAGCTTTCTTCATCCTTCTTGGCACTCCTGAAGTTAGATGGGTCAGGATGGCCCTCCCCAAAGGGCAGAGAGATTCTCCATGCGCACACAATGGTTGGTAGGAGAGGAGACACCGCAGTGCCGGGATGAGGAGGGCAGGGAGCAGCTCTGGATGCTTGGCAGAGCCACCCTGCTGGTGACCGGGGACCGCTCATCCTGTCCCCATCCTGTCCCCTCGCACTCTCCGCACCACCGACAGCTCCAGACCCCACATTTTCCTCACCACGAGTCTTCTGGGACTGCATCACCCCTGGGCGAGATTTGGGGGTGCCTGCAGTCCCCCGATCCCCAGCTGGGCTGAGCCCCTGGGGCCACCCTGGAAGTGGGGCTCTGCCTCACACCCTCCTCACCCCAAATCTTCCCCGCTGTTCCACTACCCAACCACATCTCCCTGGTTCGCTCCCTGCTCCAAAGCCAATTTCCTCCAGCCTGGAAACTTTATTGCCCCCTCTGTAAGGAATATACAGCGTCTATTTAACATAAAATAAAACTCTAAAGCAAACAATGAAGTTTCAATAAAACAGAGGAGCGCACGGGTCTCCAGGCCCCCCTCTCCCAGCTGTATTAGCAGCTCTGCTCATGAGAGGGCGTGCGGAGCCCGGCTCAGATGGCTGTGGCGGGGAGAAACATGCTTTATAGCTGCCCGTTGTCATCTAACGTGAACCCTCCTGCTGGATTATTTATTTATGTATTAGACATGGATCAAATTGGTTAAATTTGAGTGGGAGGCAGTAATGCACAATAAAGCAGCCAGTGCTGGATACAAGGGGGCTGCGTGTGCTGTGGCCTTCCAATTGGGAGCCAAAAGGTGCCATTTTATGACTCCTAATGACGGCAGAGCCCAGTTAAATGAATACCCATTAAAGGAATAGACCTTCTCAAAGTATCAAACACTGGTGTGAGTGGCTTTACTGGGTCCCTGCTGTTCACTGTATAACCGCCTGGCACAGGCATTTAATGAGAGGAAAGGTCTGAAATAAGTTTAAGAGTCACCTTGGCTCATCGTTGCCTTCCAGCAGGACACAGTGTATGTGCCTGGCATGAGCAGGGCTGTCCCCAGGTCACTGCCTGCCTTTTTCTTCAGCCTCCCTATAGGAGATTGGGGAAACTGAGGCATGAGGGTCAAGTCAGAGCAGGCCAGTGCTATGGGGCATCTCCTGTCTCCCCAGCTTCTCCATCCACTGGGAATTCTTCCATTTGCAGAGCCAGAAGGAAAACCCAGCCAGTCTCTCCTCTGGACTTGAGCTGCTCCCAACAGCCCCCCAGGCACCTCGGCTCCCCATCCCTGCTGCCCAGTCTTTCCTGGCAGAGAGGAGGATACAGCAAGCAGCTCATGCAACTGGGAACATCCTCCTCTCTCCTCCTTACCTCATGTTTAAATAATGCCCAGAACCCAACCCAAACCCAAACAACCAGCTCCTACTGACCCTTACGGGAAAGGTCGGAATTTCAGTAATTCCACCTTCCTCTTGGAGCTTTTCCACTTTTGTGTAGCGGGGGCCCAAAATAGCCCAGGAGCGTCCCCGACCACCTGCTATTTATAACCCCAACTTCGCAGCAAAACAATGGAGCTGTCTGCGTCTCCCTCCCAAAATAAACAGGCAGCCTTTGAGTGGACGGGAAATCCTGCTGGATCCCTGCTGTGGGGTGTGCAGATGGACGGGTAAACAGGCTGCCCTCCGCCCTACCACGCCGCTTCCCTGCTCCCAGCACAGGCCACCGCTGTGGAGCCCGCGAGTCCCCCCTGCCTGCCACCCACGGCTTGGGCTGGTGGGACAGGGATGCTCTCGGCAGCACCGGAGGGTGAACTGGAGGTTGAGCATCCCTGGGGTGATACTCTCCAGGGAGGCCAGGGGTGTCTGTTTGCAGGGGGAGGTGATGGAGAATGCTGGACCGCAGCAGCCTCGGACCAGGAGGTGCAGTTGCCATCCTTCCTGGGGACCAGCTCTGTTGCACTCAGCTGATGTTTTTTTAAGCTCCTGCATGCCCAGGTCCTTGCTCCCTGCATGCTCTTCAGGGTTATTCCATGGGGTGCTTGTCCTTAAGCAGAAGTGACTTTGGATTTCAACAGCTGGAGCAATAGAGAGGGATCTTGGGCTGTGGGAAGGAGCCTTCCATGGCCACTCCCGACCACATCCCAAGCCAGCAGCAGAAATGAGCAGCAGTGGCCTTACCCAGCAGCTACACCAATGATGAAGTCATGCCAAGGAAGGATGTGACAGCTGTCACCCCACATTCCTGTGACGGCAGGGGAAGATCCCCTTGTTCCAGTAAGTGTGGGAGGTTGGTGCTCACACCAAAGCAAGGGCTTCCAGAGGGGCAGGAGAACAGAGACCCAGACATGCAGCCAAGTCCCCAGTGTACAGATTGCAAAGCTGGAGACAGAAGGAACCCCAGCTCCTGGCCCAAGGGGGTGACAACTGCACTTTTGCAGAAGTGGGGCTAAGCACGAATGACAAGCAGAAAGGAAGGATCATCTCCTGTGCCAGCAGGACACCTACGCAAACCTCCCCAGGTCTGCAAACCCCGCTGCATGCCTGCAGTGCCACCGAGGCTGCTGGAGGGGTATGTCTCCCCAAATCAGAGGTGGGCGCATCCGCAGCGAGCCCCAGAGCCCCGCACACACCCACGCTGTGGTGTCTCACGCTGGGCAGTGGTACCCAGCTCTGTGGTGTGGGATGCTGGGTCACAGGGAAGTAGAGGACGGGCATCGCGAGTCGTCAGGTTCTAGTTGTGAATGCAAAGGTGCAGGGAGCTGCGTACATCCCGCCTCTCCCCTCTGGAGCAGAGGCATCCTGGTACCCATGAAAAAGCAAAGGATGGCACATTGTGTGTGTGGCTGGACTGCAGCAGGGTGCAGCCGGACTGCATTGGGGTGTATGTGCTTACCCAGCTTGAGGGAGCAGAGGGTATTGATTTGCCCAGGGTAAAACAAAGGGTCCAAACTCCAAGCAGGCTGGACCTGTGCCTGCCCCAGCAGCGACTGCTCCCTGCTCTTCCATCCCTGCCCTGCGCCAAACCTGCTCCTGGGAGACCCTGAATAGCTCTTTTCAGGCTTTTGTTTTTTTGGCAGCTGTGTTTTTGTTTTCTTTGCCCCTCTCTCTCCCCTTCACTCTCTGGTTACTCGGTAGGCTCAGCTCCAGTGTTTACCCTCCTCAGCTCTGCCGTGCTTTCACCGCTGCCGACCCCCTGCTCGCCAGTGCCAGAGAGATGAAAAGGCAGAGCCTCTGTGCTCCCGCTGTTTGCATGGTCTCCTGGGCTCTGTGGAAATGTTTAATTCCAAGTGTTGAAACCGAATATTTCCTGCTCTGAAAGCAGAGGGCTCGATGCGCAGACACACTCCTGCGTGGAGGAATGTGTCCACAGGCTCCATCGGAGGGTGTTTGCAAACAGATCCCAGCCCAGGCGGGGATCAAACTGAAACCTGGTCCTGCTGGGGATTGAGGGGCCAGATCCTGCCCTCAGTTACACAGATACGGATCCAACATAATTCTCCTGAGTCTGGCCTAATTTGCCAAGAAGCAGTTGCTATAGGGAGCTACGCTCTGGGCTCAGGTACCAGGGATGTGAATGTGGCACTGAACAGATGTGAGGGGATGAAGCATCCCCGCTCCCACCCCACCTCTGTGCCCTGGCACGGGGGGCTGACAGCACTGCGAGGTGTTTGCAGGTCAGGACTGGGTCACTTGGAAGGGAAAGTTTTCCCCTCACAAGGAGAATATGAAATGCTGTTTTGGACAGTATTTAAGTGGGAAAAAAGGGACCCAACCTGCCAGCAGCCATGACGTATACAGCGCCTTGTCACTACACAGCACAGAGTAAACGATGCTCCCAAGTCACTCTGAAAGAGTGAAGTTTACAAGGTGTGAGGGCTTGCTCTGCCCAGGAGCTCAGTAAGCTGCCAAATGTATAGAATAAATTGTTCATAATTCAATTGCTGAGCTCCACTGATAGCTTACTGCACAGCCAAGTGCCTCCTGTGGGTGGCACAGGCGGTGGCAGTGGGCAGGGAGCACTGATGGGGACATGTTCCCCACTGGGGCTGCGCTCATTCTTGCCGAACAGCCCTTTGCCGGGCAGACCTGGGGGCATCCGCCTGGGTTTTGGGGCATCTTCTCTCCATGCCATCCTTCCTCGTGTCCATCTGAAACTTGCCACCGGAGGACCAGCTCTTCTCTCCCAACTCCTGATTTCTTCTATCTCAAACTGTTTTCCACTTGTCTGAGTACCAAACTCCCCCTCCTCTGAGATGCCTCCTTCCATCTCACCCTCCTATTTCCTCTCTCTCCCTCTTAAACACTCCATCATTTAAACCCTATCAAAGCCAGTTGATCTGAAACTCTTCTGAATAGAAATGACCCCATGCTGGGGCCCCGCGGCCCCGCGCGCCGCTTCGGGGGCTGCGCTGAAACCAGGTGGGTGGTAATGGAAGTGCTGACACAGGCTCCTTGACAGCATCGCCAGTGCCAGCGCCTGTAATAATCCCTCCCGGCTCCCTCGCAACTCAGTTTCCGCGGCGATTATTTTCCATTCAATGATGGGCTTGCTGTTATTTGTGTACTGATAGCAGATATCTCGTGTGACAAGCCTCCGCTCCTTCCAGCTCAAAAAACAATAATTCAAAGAAAGCCTCATATTAGCTTGGAAATAGCCAAATGCTCGCTCTTTTCCCGGAGAGCCCGCGCCGCAGCCGATGAGGCTCGCAGAGCCTGACAGTAAGTGGCAGCCAAGGGGATGCTGGGGGAGGATGACAACAGTGGGGAGAGGAAGGCAGAGATGGTGCATATATCAGTGCAGAGCACCCCAGAATAACAGCAGGGGCAAAAAAGTATTTGGTAATAAAGTGGTGGAACAGAAATAACATTGCTCATTGCTCTCCCATCTCCTGGGGTGCTCCCAGTGGATTTGCATCCTGCCTGCTGGGCACTGCCTTGGATCTTGCTGGTTTTATCTGGGGCCAAAAGGTATGTGGCCCCCAAAAACCTGCATGGGGTGATGTCCTGAGATTGGGGCATGTCCCACTCCTTCCAGCAGGCCCTTCCCCTCCCTCGGGCTCCTGCCTGGCTGTGCGAGATGCAGACCTGGGCTATGCGGGATGCAGTTCTGTCTGTGCGGGATGCAGACCTCGGCTTGCTTATCTGGGGCTGTGCACCCTGGATTTTGGCCCCTCCTGCACTTGCGCTGTACAGGCTGTTGGAGAGCCAGATGCCAGCTGGGTTCAACATCTGACCGAAAACACATCCATAGCACAACCTAACTCTGCAAACACCCCACAGCGCAGCGAGCACATCCAGATCACTGAGGAATCACGCTGTGTCAAGCAGACCTGTCCTTCACTGGAACATATGCGTTTTGGAGGTCTATGCAAGCAGTGAGGTAACAGAGGTCTTGGAAAGGGGCTTTTCATGTAGGAAAAGGCTTTGGAGTCACTTCTCCCCTCCTGTGTCACAGCACAAAGCTGTCGTGAGGCACCAGCAAAAACTGGACTCAAATTGTGCTGAACACAACATGGGGCCACTCCTGCCTTGAACCCAACAGAATGGAGCACGGGGGTGGGTGACAGCTGGTTTTATACAGCTGAGGTTTATAAAACACACAGAGGCACAGATGGACCAAAGGACCTTTACAACCTCATGACCAAACTGGGATAAAGTGAAGAGCCAAACTCAGCCCCCCACATCCCTACCAAGGGCCTGATCCTCAGCACTGCTCCCTGGTTGGGTGCCCAGCTGCCAAGCAGCTTAGCAAATACACCTGCTTCTCCTGAGGCTGTAAACTACGGCGGGATCTGAGGTGGGAAAGCTTGCTAAAATATTAATTTCTATCCAAATAAAAGAGTTGTTCTTGTGGCTGCCTACCTGGGCAAGCTGGGTACTTGAGAACTGGTGTAAACCGACATAGGGCTGCTGTCATGCAGCTAGCGGCAGCTGGGGTGATCTGATGGGTTTCTCGGTAAAAATACGTGTTCAAGCAGCACCCTGGGCTTTTCAAAAGCTGTCACACATCCCGTTGGGCCCGGCACCACGTTCCTGATGGGAGCTGGCAGCCCAGCAGCCCCTCTGAGCATCCAACCCCACCGCTCGCGATCCTGGCCCCAGGTCTCCATCTGTGGGGATCATGGCTGCCCGGCGTGGGGCAGAGGAAGATGGATTGAGCTGGGCAATAATTTAAGAAACTGAGTGAGTCTGTACATCCAATCACTTTACAAATCAGGGGAAAAGGAGAGAGGAGGAAAGGCAGGAGAGGGGGGGAGAAGTGAAAAGGCCGCGCAGGGAAATGCATCACAATTACTGTCTCGGCTCTAATGAGGAGCCTGTCATGAGGCTGTCATCCTGCGGAAAGCCACCTACTCAGAAAGATTCAATAAAAAAGTAGCAGAGAGATAAAAAAGAGATATATTTCAGCCCTTGCTAATATTCTTTTCATTTGTCCCAGCACAAAATAAGATACTGCACTTAACCGGCTCGGTTAAAATGAAAAGCGGGGGGGGCGGGAAGGGAGTAGCATTGATCAATACCACTAAAAGCCGGGAGACACGGTGATGGAGTGCAATTTTTTTGTCTGTGCTGAAGCATAGCAGAGGCCCGGGTGGGGTAATTTATGATTCGCACGCATGCCGGCTAACTAGAGGCTGACAAGACAATGAATCCTCGATGAGAGGGACATGGGCCAGCAGGAGAGCTGGAAAGGGAGACTGTGACAGGGACCTGGAAAGGAGAGGGGACGAGGAGCGCTGGGACGGGCTGCAGTCCCGTCTCCCCACAGTGCTGCTCTTGGGCTCAACGTGGCTCCACAAAGCGGAGCAGAAACGCCTCCCTGGGCTTCACAAGAGAAAAATGGAGAAATGCTGGGAGCAAGCCAAGGGGCTGCGCTGCCCCCGTCCCTGTCCCTATCCTCCTCCCTGGTGGCCCCTGGCCTGGCAGGCTGTCCGTGCCAGCTTCCCCTGGGATAGCACATCAGTGCCCGGCTGTGACCTGCCCTGCACTGGAGATGGATCAAACCTGGATAGTGGGGACCATGGACAGAGACAGATGGTCCCTTCTCTGCTCCCGCTTCTCTGACGTGTGCTGGTGTAAGTCTGGGCAAGCTCAGGACCGCAGAGCTGGACCTTTCTGCTGCCATCCATCCTCTGCCCTGGCAGGGAAAGTGGAGCCTCCTCCAACCCACCACCTCATCTCCAAAACACACAAGTCCTGGTGAGCAGGTGGGTCTGCCAAGCATCAGTGGGGTCCCTGGCTTCAGTGAACATAGCACAGCAGAAACGCTCCTGCGCTCTCTTGCTGCTGACACCGTGTGTGTAGCCACGGCTGGACTGAGTGCAGGGAGCAGCTCTGCCTCATCACCATCCCTCCTCTTCCTCAGCCACCCAGCATGCCTGGGGCTATGCACCCAGGTGTGGCAGTTGAGTGACATTCTCTGACAAGCTTCTGGCCATTTGCTGTTACAAGGGTCAGGTTCTGACCTTGCTGTACCAGTCCCACCAGCTGGGGTTCCTGCTGGCTGGATGGGAGAGGGTGGAGAGGAGGAGCTGTACAGCTGCATTGCCAAAGTGTGCCTTGATTATCCATGCTCTGCATCAGCTCTTGGGATGGAAAGACCTGGAGTAAAATACCTTCTTTAGCTGCCAAAAAATAAAGGCAGTGGGAACTGGAGAAGGTAAGAGTTTCACAGTAACTGTGTGGCTGGGAGCTCATACGAGAGCTGGGGTCCGATGTCCCAGGCACTTTTGGGATCTGAGCCCCACCCTTCTGCTCCTCCGGGTCCTTGGTGAAGGATCTGGATGTATCCTGAGAGATAAGATCAGCCTGGAAACGGGTTTCTGCCTTCACCAGTGGCAGTGAAACAAGATCCTGGGGACCACCCCACTGCCAGCAGGCTGGGGTCTTGCTGTGGGTCCCCCCTCAGCCCAGCGAGGCACCCCGAAAGCGGCTCCAGCCCCATCCTGCCCCCACAGCAGCTGCTCGCAGGCAGCCACGCTGCTCCATGCCCTTGACTTGGAGGGCAGCCTGTTAAGTTGGTGATATACTGATACGCCTATAATTTGAAGGGGTGATGGGGTAGAGTCTTTCCCTGCCTCCCACCCACTCCCTCCCCCCACTTTGCGGCTCCTCTGCTCTCCTCCCTTGGGGGTGTGTGGGGCACATATCGAAAACACAGATATTGAACTGTCAAAACTATTTCCTACAAGAAAATAGATTCATCAGCTTGCAGCACGCAGGGTCATTGCCACATTTTCCCCTCGCGCCAGCACCTGCACATGCCGGCGCATACCCAATGCCTCTTCGCAGCACCGGCACTTTAGCTTGTAGCTCAGGGCCCTTAAGTGACTTTGAGAAATGGATAATCGATTATAATTCCACGGGCCTCTCTGCAGATTTATCCGGAGAATGTATAAAAGCCAGGGCTTGGGAGAAGCGGGTCCTTCTGGCCAACACGTCGATTGCCTGCGCTCTCCGTGCCCAGCTCGGAAAATCGCATCCCGAGCACGACTCTGTTTAATCCATCAGTACACAATCAATGCACTCTGTAATCAACTCTTGATCACTTAATTTTACACATGTTGGCTGAATCCCTTTGTTTAATCACTAGATCAGGCCGCCTTGTTGCACTGCCCCCTCCCTGCTTAACCCCCCCTGACCCTCACCCCCCCCGCCAGCACCACCAAACGCAGCCTGGAGCCTTCATTTCACCTTGAGGAAGAGCTCCCGTGAATTTAGAGAGCCATGAGATGGCGAAGGAAGGGCAGAATGGAAAACAGAGAGAGTGAAAGAAAACATTTTCCCTTCTCTGTTTTCCTAGAGCTTGTCCTGGCTGTTTCCACCCACAGAACAGAAGTCTCTGCTGGGATTTAAAAGGGGGCTGGATGCTTGGATATGCACACTGACGGCCTGTGGCATCCCAGGGAGAATGGGCACAGCAGCGTGTCACCGGGCAGGCACACCGGCACATGACGGGCACCCATCACACGTCTCCCTGGGCTGCATCTGGTCCCTCCAGCATCCTCCCCACTCCATTATTATTTTGACTGTTTTAGCAGCCAAGGCCATTACAAGCATCACTTCTTGATCTTTCCCTCCCAGAGGCATCCTCGGGAACATCGCTCCCATCTCGCTGGGGTTCATCTTCCTTTTTATGGCAAGAGCACGACCCTTGGGTTGCGAATGCATGTAAACGCAGCTATTTGGCATTTTTAGCGTGATTTGTGTCGCTAGCCTGATGCCACCTCACCCTTCACACGTGCTCCGCTGGCACACCAGGGTCAGCGTCCAAGGGACGCTCATAGGTGGAGATGTCTGACCGCATGACATTGAAATGCACTGGGATTTCGCATGTGTGCGCCTCATCCTGCCGTCAAATAACCTTTTCCAAGAAGAGTTTGTGGCATTTTAACTGTGTGATGAGAACCTGAAGGCTCAGAGATAAGGGGGGCCAAGTACTTGCAGTCCACACACCGACCATTCTGATCAGCCACCCAGGTCACGCAGCACATTCCTCCTACCCGAGCAGCACAGTGGTAATTCATAACCTGGCCAAATCTTCCTTTTTAAAGAGGCCTTGATGCCGTCTTTAATTTGGCACATGGAGTAACTGCTGCTCACGCTTGCAAGAATAAACGATGGGATATGCTTGAACAAGAGGAATCTGGAAGCGCAATTGCCAGGGGAGCGTGCAAATGTTAGCTTTGCACAGGAAACTTGCACAAAACTGCGTGTTGACACCAAGGGGCCAGCTGTAGGACAAAGCAGGCGCGGATGTTTAAAGAGAATTCCAGTTGCTATCCTATAGCAAATAGTCTTCAAAGAGCCCCTGGAGCTCTCAGCTTCTCAGCATGGAAAGAGGAGCTTGTACAAGATGAAACGCAAATAAATAGTTCACCATAGAAAAGATATCCAAGGCAAAGAGTGAGATACAAGTTTTAGATCTCACATTAGCCAGCTGGGGTTTTATTGGTCCCTAAGTAAAAGCTGTAAATAAAATACAAACCTAACCTGCATACGGTCAAACTACATTTAAGAAAATCAAAACAACTTAATTGCACTCAAGAGCACCCAGGGGCGAACTGGTGCATGGTGCATCACAAGGCAGCCCGCAGAGCTGTTAGTAAAGTATAAATCCAAGAGCTAAACAAGTTGAGCCTTTTACCTTGGGATCTGCTGACAGGCACAGATTACTCTGGCTTTGCTAACGTAGCTCATTCCTGCCCTAGATACTCTTGGTAACAGGTTAGCAAGAACAGAGAGCATAGAAGGCTCTCTCCTCTCTCACACCAACATCAGTGCAAGGGAGGAAGGATGGGTGGTGGGTGAGATGCTGAGACTCCCATCTCCTTGTTTCCAGGCTTGTGCGTGGCTGTACGGAGCAAAGGTGATGCTGCACGCCAGGAAGGCAAAGCCCAGGTGATGAGGACACCAGCTCCAACCAGAATTAGCTGGCAGAATGGGTCAGCAACCAGAGCATCTTCCCCTTCTGCCCTGACTGCCGAGGGCTCCCAGGGGCTCCCGTGCCAGGCTCTGCGGTGCTCCTGGGGAGCTCCAGAGCAAGGACAGGTGTTCCCTCCACATCAGGCTCTCATCCCTCCCACACAGAGCTTAGCTGCTCTTTTCATCCACTTTTCCTTTCCACTGTGTTCATTCTTTAAACCTGAATATATGCTAATATGTCAGCAACATCAAAACTAGCCCACCTTGCTTAGCTTGAGGAACTGCACTTCCCAGATGATCCTCACTGGGGATCTGGTCTCGACTTCACCTGAACACCATTTGCATGGCTTTTTCCCCAGGGTCTGCGCTTGTTCAAGGTGGTGTGACTTCCATGGGACCAGGCAAAGCCAGACCAGGTCACTCTGTCCGTGGAGTCCTTGGCCAGAGGACCCTGCCTGGAGTCTGCCACTGATGAACCAGAAAAGGGTAAAGAAGGAGGTAACGTCAATGCTGGGGATGGGTTCACAAATCCTGGCCCGGCAGCACCAAACACTCTAGGAAGAGCAGGGAAGACCTCGCTATAAGCCACCGTGAAGGAGATGGAGCACAAGGCCGGAGAAGAGCCTCCCCGCTGTCACCCACGTGCCAACACAGGTGATGACAGTGTCACATCCCTTTTGCCATTTTCAGGTGGAGGGAGAGAAGTAAGAAATAGAAAAGAAAAAACCAAAACAATCTGCCAAGGTCTAATTAATATTTAATTTACTGCAAAATGTACTTATTATTCCCAAGTAATTGGCCAACTGCACAGCTGTGACCACTAATGAATAGAGGGGGGACAAGATGCAGGGATAGGAGGCGGGCGGGGTGGTGCTGTCTGTGATCAGACCCTGCTGCCTGCCTTTAATGTGCGTAATAAGTAAACTTAAACAGCTTTGATATATTTTTTTTAGATCTAAAACCGGCCGTGATGCCCACTAATGGATTGCATTTAGCTTATTGCACTGTAATCGCCCTATTATCACTGCAACTTTAACGAGGGGGAAAGAAGGACTTTGGAAGATGGCATTTGCAAATAGGTTGTTGAATAACACTGCTCCTAAACACGGCAAACAGGCGAGTCCTGCTTATTGTAATTCCTTGCATAGATTGCCAATACCTGAGCACTCAGCATCCCCGTCTCTATTGCCACTTTTCACTCCGTGATTGAACTATTGGCTCATTTAACTCTAAGGATGGGAAATATTTTTTTACTTGCTAATAGAAGTGTGGCTCGGCTGTGGCCCAGCGTAGATTTTTACATCAGTTTTTCTTGATGGCTTATTCTGTGGAGAGAGTTAATTTCCCCCCAGTGCAGAGTGCTTAAGTGGGATTTAAGTGGCACACGAGTCTTTCGCTGACCCCTTCGCACAAGGTGAAATCTGCCCTGAGAGCCTCCCCTCCCCAGAGAAGGATGCTCAGCACACCGCGGGGACACATCCTGATGCTTCAGCCTATTCATCTGCTGCCGGGATCTGGTATTTCACACATGGTCCTGACATGCGCGGGCATAGCTTCTGGGTACAGGGACACCCTCGTCCCCATGCCCCAGGGTGCCTCGGCTGATGCACAAGGAAATGCGCCCTTGCTACATGAAGGGGATGCGGAGGAGTGTGGGGAAGGGATTGAAAGTCCTGGTTTCTTGCTCTTTCTGAGTCCTGATGTGCCCAGACCCTCACTGTCCCCTCCCATGATGGCCACAGTTGCTGCAGCCATCGCATTTTCTCCAGAAGGCCAAGAAGACCAGGGCTGCCTTCCCCTTACCCCAAGCCTCACCCCTCCTCTCCTCCACCACATCCCCCACCCCAATTAAAGGCCTGGTGGTGGGTCTGAAGGCTCCTTCAGCTTTACAACAGCATTGAGACCTCAGGCCAAGTTCCCATCCCGCCTCCACGGGTGTAAATCCAAACTTCACGGACTTCAACGGCGCTAAAGCCAGATCAGCACTTGGCACCTCCACGCCTCTCGGCATCCAAGTCTGTCGCACGGCGGGCCGGGAGACGTGCCGTCACGGCCGCCCGCGGCTCCGCACCGCGGCTGCTCTTCCCTCCTGCTAAAGCAAACAGCTCATCAGACACCGTCCTGGGGCGGCTGTCCCGTGGCAGGTGGCCATGGCACACAGCTGAGGGAGGGGGAACGGCCCTGCCTGGGGACGGGTGTATGAAAGCAACAAGGAGAAATAGCACACGCGCCCCACGGAGCCATCGAGCGGCTGGAGGGAGTTCAAGGAAGGGAGGCAGGAAGGACCTGGGGCTTGGCAGAGCTACACCTGCAGCTCAGCAGAGCGAGGAGTGATGTCCTCGACCTGCTGTGGGTCCCATGCGTCTCTGTGCAGGGACTTTGTGCTGAAACGGTGGCCTGACACCTCTCCATCCCTCTGCGAGGGACCAGTGCTGGTGGCTTTCCTAGCCGGTGGAGACAGAGGCAGAGCAGGCTGGTCTCTTGCAGCTTTTGGCGGGGGTGACCTGCTCTGCGCAGTTGAATGTGCCGATGCACAGAGAAGAGGCAGGACTGAGATTGGGAAATGCATCCCCATGGGTCATGCAGCCCCTCTGATGGACACACGTGGGCATCTAGCAGCTCGGACGTGCCGAAAAAAAGGTTGAGCAGGGCAAAAAGAAACACAGCTGGGAGCTCATTCCTGTACATTGGTTTCCCCATCTGGAATAAAAATACGTGTATCCCCTGTAAGGGGTGCAGCTATGCCAGACATGGTGCTGGTGGAGCTGGGATGAACTGGCACCATCACCCCAGCATGGGCAGCACCGGTGGGAGATGCTGATGGTGCAGCCGCAGCCAAGATTAAAGGGTAGCTCTTGCTTCACCTTCCTTTCTTTTTGGTTTACAAATTGTCCCCTTTGAATCTACTTCAGTCTGGAGTTTGTCTTGGAAGTTTTCTTTGAAATGGGAAGAGAGTTTTTCTTTGAAATGTCACATGGCTTATTAATTTTAATAAATGGATATATATATTTTTTTAAAGAAACAGCACAATAATAAACTCCAGTCTGCTCGTAGGGCCGTGGATGGGCAGGAAGCTGCGCAACCCTGCCTGCACGAGGGCGTGAAACTCCCCGGGAGCTGCGGACCAGAGGTCCTCCAGCCCATCCCCATCACCCCTGTGTGAGCACCACAGGCAGACCTGGCTGAGAATGGCTCCCCCCTGCAATGCAGCCCCAGTTGTTATCTAAACTGGCTGTGCTTGGCTTGAAAACTACTCCAGCTCTACTTTTTGACTACATGTTGAGCGTTACCCCCATAGTAAAACCATAACGGCAGCAGGAAACTAAACGCTAACCCAATAAACAGGAACAGGTCCCATCAGGGGCGTTAGAGGGGAACGTGTCAGCACACAGCCGGCCATCTCAGCCCCGAGGAGCCGCACAGCCAGAGGACACCAGGACCAAGTCAAGAGCATCAGTGCTGCACCAGACCCATCTCAGCTCTGTGAGCCATATAGAGGGTGCTGAGCTGCAGGCAGATGTACCCCCCCTTCCCAAACTTTCATGCCTCCCTCTCAGTCTGCCCCACTCCTTCCCTCTCCCCTCCAGCCTCTAGGGCTGGCTGGACTAAGAAGTAGGCACTGCTAGAAAAATCCTCCCCAAAACCACATTTCTGCTTCACTCCTGACCAGCAGATCTCGCAAAAGAAAAATCGCCACCAGATACTAAAGGGAAAAAGCAATTTTGGTTGGGCTCTTGGCAAGTGTTGGCTTCACACTGCTTGATTTTCCTTGCTGGGCGCTGCCTCTCCAGCATCAGGAAGGAGCTGGCTGTCAACCCATGGAGTTGTAGTTTGGATTTTATTAAACCTGATCAGAAAGGCGCTGGTTTTTTGGTCCTACCTCAAGGCGGCACTCAGCCAGCGCTCAGCATCTGCCAAAATAATGAATAACATGTATTTGATTAATGCCTTGTGCGTGGGGAGGCTGATGCTTCGTAACCATGAGTGGGCGCTGGAAAGTGGGTCAGCACTATCCCTGCTTCCCAAAATACTGCTGCAAAGAGGAGAGTATGGTCTTGTGGCCATGACATGACACACGGACTTTGGGCCAGAGACTGCCTGTTCGGTCCCACTCACTTTCCCATGCTTCGAGCCCTCATTTCTAGCAAGAGGATCAAAATTCATTGCCTGCCCTGTATTTTGGGTCCCTTCTCTGCTCAGCCCTCAAGCTCAATGGGACTGGGACTGTGCTTTGCTGCTATAGGGGCCCCATCTAAGCACAGCCTCAAGAAAAACATAAATATCATAAATAATACGACAAAATAATAATATAAATACTAAATAGAGTACAAATAATACAAAATTCAGTCTCTGGCTCCCCATGTCCTTGCCCGACTCAACTTCTGTCCCTCCCGCTCGCTCCTCCCTGCAGTATCAGAGCTGATGATAAGCAGCAGATTTCAGGTCAACCCCCCCCCAGATATCCCAATATTGCAGCAAAAATCCAGCACAGGGAAAAAAAGTCAGCATAACACCCCAGGGAATTTAAAAATCTGACAAGATAGGCACTATTGATGGAGAAATATAAATGCCACTATTTCAGTGGCGGCTTCGCAAGCCCTAAACCTGAGCTGCAAAGTGGATTGTTGGGTTCGATTTGTCAAACTGGGAGGCTGGCAAGTTTGGGCAGCTTCACAGACTGTGTTTTATGGAACCTTTCAGGAACCCTCAATAAAAAATGTATTAGATTAGTAATTTGAGTCCCAAATGACCAATTTGAAACGATTGCTTTCTTATGATTTTTCTGAAAGTGCCTGTTTCATGAGAAATTGCTTGAAAAATCAGACAGAGTTTTTAGAGACAATTGTAACAGCACACATGAGGGCTGGGCACAATGGGTTAGGAGAACATTAATTTAATTGAGAAAGGGAAAAAAATCCTGTGTAATGCCTCCTCTGTCTTTCCCCAGCTTCTGTATTATCATAACAAGGTCTAATTCTTAAATACTTCTCTGGAAATGAAAGTATCACATTCACCCCTATATTGGGGTGGGAAGAAGGGAGGTGTGGGAGGTAGACACGACTTGCTGAGGTCGTGCATTCCAAGTGGAGCTGGAACAGGAGCCCCGTGCTGGCTTCCCAGTGGATCCCAGTTCAGGCACTTACGGCTCCTTCCCAGTGAACTGGTTTTCCTCCCCTCTTCTCGGCTGGGAGATGCTGGTGTGGGACATCTGCCACATCTCTGGGTGTGCCCAAGGTGCAAGAGGCTGCCGGGCTTTCGACAGAGATTTATCCTTCACAATATGGAGATGTATAGTATACATAGCTCACACAAAACTATGAGCTACATTTTATTAACTTTATTACTAAAAATTCTGATGAAAACTGCCATTTAACCATAAGATGCATCAGAAATTAAGTGTAGGATGACCAGCGTTTCAACCTAAATGATCCTGCAACTCCACAACCCTGTGATCATCATCTTCTCTGCCTTCTGGTCTCTAGACTTTAAGGACCCTGTTCACAGCATATATTCAAGCATTTTGCCCTGACCGCAGGGACTGAAACATGCCTTTGCTATTTATTTAAAAGAAAACTGAGATTCTTGTATCACCACTTGATTGCAGAGACTGAAGCTTTAAGGAGGAAAGAAAAAGATCCTGAGAGTCTTATGATAAACTTGTGAAAACTGGCAGTTCTGAGACTGAATTACCTGGGGATACTGCTATCTGGAAGGTATTAAGGAATTACAGTATACAGCCTATTTAGGACTATTAATCACAGAATGTCAGGGATTGGAAGGGACCTGGAAAGCTCATCCAGTGCAATCCCCCCATGGAGCAGCAACACCCAGATGAGGTTACACAGGAAGGTGTCCAGGCGGGTTGGAATGTCTGCAGAGAAGGAGACTCCACAACCCCCCTGGGCAGCCTGGGCCAGGCTCTGCCACCCTCACCAGGAACAAGTTTCTTCTCAAATTTAAGTGGAACCTCTTGTGTTCCAGTTTGAACCCATTACCCCTTGTCCTACCATTGTTTGTCACTGAGAAGAGCCTGGCTCCATCCTCCTGACACTCACCCTTTATATATCTGTAAACATTAATGAGGTCACAGGGATGGGCTGGTTAGAAAATACACAGAATTTGGAGGAGAAACAGGAGAAGACCAACTAATCTACCCTCCATACTGTTTTCTTTATCCTATCTGGTAAATCCTGCCTTCATACTCCCTACCTTTCTCCTCCTCCCGTGGTGCCACCTATGTCACTCAGTTTCCCACTCGTGTTCTGAAGAGAGAGGATGACAGAGCCTGGCCCAGGCTGCCCAGGGGGTTGTGGAGTCTCCTTCTCTGCAGACATTCCAACCCGCCTGGACACCTTCCTGTGCAACCTCATCTGGGTGTTCCTGCTCCATGGGGGGATTGCACTGGATGAGCTTTCCAGGTCCCTTCCAACCCCTGACACTCTGGGATTCTGTGTGAAGGAGACCTCACTTATTTTCATGGAAAATACAGAAAGAAAGAGGGGAGTCACTGGGCGCTTGGTGCCCAGCAAACTGCATGTTTTCAGAGGTTAACCCCCAGGCAGCAGGATTGGGCACATTTTAGGGTTCCTCCACGGGTGAAGTGATGGAAAACCCCCTCCAGTATTTGTGCTTACCAACTTGATCACTAATGAAAATTAAAAAAGCCCACATCACTGAAATATCTTTAACTCTGATTCTCCCTAATTGCTCCTCTTGAAGCAATATTTTTAAACAGGCCATTTTTTAAGACAGGAAAATACCAAGTCAGTAGGTTTTGCATAAATGGCAATTTGCAAAACTGCAAAGGTGACATTTTTGACATGAACATTTAACAAAAAATTAATATTTTGTCTCTGTAATAAATGGGTATTTGCAAGACAGAACCCATTATAAAAAGGGAGCTAACACAAGGTTCTTGAAGTCGTTTCCATCAATTGCTATAAGATTTATATGTAAATATGTTAATGGTACTATTAATAATTTAATGGGGGCATGGCAAGCTGTGTTTACATAATAAATATGATTAAGTGTTTCCCTCGAATGAAGTTGCTGAACTGTCACGCTACCCCAGGTTATTATCAACATGGCTTTAAATGTTAATCAGACAATCAGAAGGAAATAGTCTCCATCTCCGTTGGACCATCCAAGTTGTTTTAGACACAGCTCCTGTCACTGCACCAGCAGTTCCCAAAAACTTCCCTCAACCACTGCAGAGTCACTGGGAGAGATGTGGGAATTTGCTAAAATGCATGGATGATATTTTGTCCAACTTTATTTTTTACAAGGGTGGACTAACACCATCCACTTGAATGGAATTGCTTCAGATTTACGTGAGTGTAATCGAGAAGAAAATCTGGTCTGAGACAATTAAGTCACTGAATATGCTTCTGGCTCCTTAAATCCACTGCACACAAAGCCGGGAGAAGTGCGCAATCCTTGGATAGTGGGAACAAAGCAATTTCTGGGGTGACAAAGGAGGCTGCAAACTCCATCAAACTCCTACTTCCTTGCTGGACTTTATCTACCTGCAGGATCCTTCCTTGCTTGAGCATCACTGCTTCTCCAAATGCTTGCTGGAGGGAAGTAAAAGCCTTTATTCTGACTAGGCAAGGGACAGAAAGGGTTAATTTAACCGCAGTGCAAGGCCAATCACGCTGAGGTGTCAAACTATAATTTTATATTAGGGCCTGTAATAGTTACTAGAGTTTTACTACAATAACTACATGTCCAAGCAGAGTTTAATGAGAAAATCTATAGTTTTGCTATGGTATTTTCTCTTAGTTTGCATAATTCCCTGAATGCAACCCAGTAAAGCTTTTGACCCGAGATAATAAAAAGGTGATAAAAACGGGCTGTAAAACCCAGCATATACATACGTGTGTATATATATATATATATATATATATATATATATATATATATATTAAACAGCCACTACAAAATTATGGGTAATTTCCACAAGATAAAATGAAACAAAAAAACCCTCTTAAGACACAACTAAATCAGCGGAGAACAAAACTAAACTAAACTGATAAATTTAAACCTCAAGCAACCGCGAAATTGTGGGTCATGGACCTGGCTGAGCTCAGCCTGGGTGCTGGAGGGACAGGATCTGCCCCAAGGAGGGTGAAGGGCTGGGGGTGCCGGGTGTGCGGGGGCCAGTGATGCTGCACAGCACAGAGATGGGCCAGGGGGTTTCCTGGGGATGGGAGCAACCCCCAGCTGCAGTGCTAATTCTCAAGTGTTTAATTCATACTCTATGAATTAGCAACAAGAGCAGTCTGAAGCACTACACTGATAGTTGGCCAGATGGACAGACAGAGGACAAGATGTAGCTTTTCTCCCAAGCACCTGTGAACAGGAGGGCAACTAATGGACAGTCTGTTTGGATGCTCAAATCACGCCTGCACCACCACAGGTTTCATTTAAGGCAGATTACATCTGTCTCGTGCATTTCTGGCTTACAAAGCACTGTCCAGTGCTCCATGGGTGGTGGATCTCCCTGTGTTAGTGTCCCTTCGTCCCAGGTGGAAACACTGGGGTGCAGGTAAAGCAAACCCCACACAGGGAGGCAGTGAAAAAGCTGTTAGACCAGCTTTTAAACCCAGCCTTGGATGTGTTAAGAAATATATATGTGGAAATGGGCTCATCTCGCACAACCCTCACACTGAGCTACGCCTATCAGCTAGGTTATTCCCTATAAATATCAGGTGTAGGTGTCCCTGCTGGTGGCAGTGAGGTCTCACAAGCCCCCACCTCCCCTTCCAAACACCATCACCTCTCCAAAGGCTAGTGGGAAACCTTGTGCTTGGCTCAGCAAGGTCATTTATTTCCATGAAGACTTTACCAAAGAAGATGCAGGTCTGGGATAGGTCCCCAGGTTCCTGCTCCCTTGTTTTGACCTATGTTAAAGCTCTCCTACTGCTCCCCTTGTCCATGTGGGTGCTATCATTGAGCCAGAGCACAGCCGAGTGAGGGTTGAAGGAGGGGGGAGACTCCTTAGCTGAAAGGCACGCGAGAAGGACACATTAAATCATCACACACTCTCTCCGCATTTCCTTCTCCACCCTGTGGCTGGTTACGAGGAGGTTTGGATTGTAAATACAGCAGTAACTTTCTCCATAAAAGTCAGCCTCTTCTCTCCACCAGAGCCATCAAGGGATGGCACAACCCAGTGCTTGGGATCTAATAATAACAGCATCTTTCATTGCTACGGCGTGTCCTTCCTCGAAGGCTACCGCAGGGCTTCACAAGCACGTTCCGCACATTTGGATCTCATCCTGAAACACACCCACTTCCAGGGACAGGCAGCAAGAGTTATTTAAGGAGGATTTGAGGGAAGGCAAGGCAGAGCAAGCTGCACTGCCAAACATTTAGGATGGACAAGTTGGCAAACATGAAATATGCCTTGGAAATTTTTATGTGCAAAAGCAGTTTTGCTTTGGATTCTGCATCACCCTGAGGATGCGACATTTCTTACATCCATACCCTGAAGCTCCTGCCTTGCACAACTGGCAGCTCCCCTTCGAACCTCCCTTCCCACCCAGGGGGTCGCGGTGCAAGGGAAGGTGCTGGGACCAGGCTGACACCTTGGGGACAGCACCGGGAGAGAAGCACAGGGCAGGCTGGACGTGCCAGGTGCCACCTGCCCTGACTGGTGGCCCCTGAGGTTCATCTCCATTGGGTCCGTCTCTCTGGCAAGCTCCTGGCTCTCTGTCACCCTGCCAGCTGCGGGCTGTCCCTCTCCTGTTCCCCCATCAATCACCCACAACGGGGATGATGTGTTAATGTTTTTCCTATAGACAGACACATTATGTTTCCACACTGCCTCTGCACATGCCGTGTTTACGCCCCTTCTCCCTCCGGGGAGTAAATCAAGCAAATTGATGCGAGCCATGATTAATTGTGTATCTCGGACCAATCTTTTACCGAGTCCCTCACACGGGCAGGTTGTTCCCCCCCTCTCCCTCCCCGACAAACAGGAGAGAGGAGACGGTGCTCCGCTCGCTCTTCTCACGCAGTTTGACGGATAGAGCCTGCCCGGGACGCGGCGAGATAAATTTGAAAGGCCTGTGCCGGGCTGTCAGCGTTAAAGATGATGAATGTGGGAGGTGAGGCGGGAGGGACCCACCGAGCTCGGCGTAATGGATAGGGCTCCTCGGGAATGGATGCTCGCCCGGCGATTCTGCGTTAATCTCCGGGCTCCGCCGGGGTGCCGCCGACTGATAACAAGGAAATAGGAATGACAACAATTTTTAGCCGAGAGATTCTTCACAAAAATGCCAGCCTGCTGGAGGTCTGACAGGCCCTGATTGAATGGGAGCGGGGAGGGGGGAGCCTGCGAGCACCTCTTGACTAACATGCAAAAGATGGATCATTTCATTCCTCCGCCTGACCATCTACATTTATTATCATTTCCCTTAATTCTGCCTCGCTTAGATACCTGTCAGCACCGTTTCTCTTCCAAGGGCCGGCTGATGGGATCTGAACGGGGCCGGAGCCCCCGTTCCCCCTCCGGCGTGGGAAGCCCGAGCAGCACTGCCACAGCAGGCAGCATCACAGACACCGCTGCCCCTGGCTCACCTGGACGGACAGACAGATCACCAGGACAGGCTTTGCTGCCTGAGATGGGCTCATGGCACGGCCCCGCTGCTGCTGCCACCAGCACCTGCATTCCTGGGCTTTCCCTGCCCTGTGGGATCCCTGCTCTCTCCTCCTCGGCCAGCAGAGTGTTTTCTGTCTCATCTGGCCAAGCCTTTTCCAGCCACATCATGGTGATCGCAAGGTTGGTCTCAAGTGCCAGGAGTGCTTTGCTGGGGCTCAATCTTTGCTCACCCACCATGGGCTGCCCCAGGCTGCAAAAGCTCTGGCTCCCCCACAAATGCCACATTTAAGCTGGTAGCTTTGCCCGAGCTCAGCAAAATACCTCTGTGCATGTCACTTTGCTGAAGTAGCAGGAAAACACAGCTGGAGGAAAGAGAGTAAGATCTCACCCGGCCTGAACACAGGGAATGGGATGTTGATACAAAAGCTTCAAGCCTTAGAGGTGATCTTTGCTGCTGGCAGGAGACATCCCACCTCACTTTTTTAAGCTTTCTGCCAGAACCTGTCATGGCCACAACATCAGCATTGCTTGCTCCGGGGTGGTGCCACATCCCAGCTGTGTGCCAGTGACCCCCTGTTGGTTTCAGACAGGAGCTGGCAGGCACATCCCTGCTTCTGTGTTGGGGATGCACAGGAGGAGGGAACAGCCTGAGATGGCAGCGGAATGGGAAGAGACTGATGCGCCCCTGCAACTTCTCCTGGGACAAATCCCTGGATCTAGTGTGGTCCTTCTTGGCCAGGAAGGTGGTGTCTGGCCCACCAGTTATCATCTGGGTCCCCAGCCACCCCAGGGACTGCCTCACAGTGTGCCCATTCAGGTGAAACTCCTGGGAAGGGATTCTTTGACCACTTGAGAGATGCTGAGGTCCAAGAAGAGCTGGCAGGAGCATGGCGCGGAGAGGACAAGGCTGCGAGGTGGCACACCATCACACCTCCAGCCCTTCTGGCCACGTGGAGAGGACCAGGCTCGCTGAGCCTCGGCACTGCAGCAGCAGGTACTGATAGAAGCCCCTCACCCACCCTCTGCAGCCCAGAGGCCATGGCAGAGGGGCACAGCAGTGATGCTAAGGGAAGGGTGACAGCCTCTTTGGATCCAGGAGCACCTCAGCAGGAGGAGAAAGAGAATCCCTGGAGAGCTTCCAGAGCTTCAAAGGCTGCACAGAGGAACCTGGAGGTGACAGCACAAGCTATGGCACTGACCACAGGAAAGCCAGGTGGGATAGGCACAGGAATGGGGGAACTGGAAGGCAGTGGCACAGCTAATGTGCAGAGAGCTGTGACAGATGGGACCTTCCTGGCACAACACACAGCACCCTGAGGTCCACTTCCTATGTGCCTGGGCCATCTCCAGAGCACCTGCAGCAGGATCTTAGTACTTCTAAGGCCCTTCATAGCCACGTGAGAGTGACCAGATGGGGAAATCACCACGTTCACCAGCAAACACCCAGGAGCATCGGGCTGGGCAGCCACAGCAGGAATTCCTTCCTTAGGGTTAAGTGGGATGCAGACACCAGTCTGTCCTCAAATCTTACCCCTTCTGGAGTGCTCCTGGGTTGACCTGCACCCTCTTCCTCTCCCCACAGCCTCCCCTTCCCCTCCTCATGTCTCTCCGTCTGTAGACAGCGCTGGTTCCTTAATGACCCTGATCATACAACTATTTTCTGGCCACACATAAACGCTTTCATTCCACCCCCGCCTCCTCACCCCTGACTGCCATCGCCATATTAAAAAGCAACCCGCTGCTGGGAATACATTAGTGACTTGCAGCAGATCCTTCTTTGCAAGGATAATTACAAAAAATAGAGGGACAATAACTATTAATATTTTATTGCAGTATTTAATGAGCTAAAGCAAATCGTCTTGCACTCCACTGGAACGACATGCTTTGTCATTCTTACGTTCCCTCCATCATTTTCTCTGGCTCCCCATCTGAGGAGCCCTCCCTGCTTTCAAGTCCTGCTCACTCAGTGCAATTTATATTTCCTCTAAGCTGCTTTTCTCCAACTAGAAAAACGACCTTGCTACTTTCCAGGGCTGGTGTGCTCTCCCTGCCAGCAGTCTGGCCTCCAGACCCGTCCACTTGTACCAAACGAGTCCCAGGTAAAGAGCAAACCCCTTTATCTTAGCAGAGAAAAGCTGCCCTTTCATCTCAGCTGTTTATTGTCTCCATTTCACATGCAAGGAGCAAACTTCCAGAGGTTAAAAAAGGAGTTTTAAAAGCACTTTGGGACTCTGAGGAACTTGTGGCCTCACCTTTGAAAGCCCTGCGTGGCACAGGTCACCCACAGCTCGAGAGGGAGCTGGTGGCCAAGCAAGGGACAGAGTCTCCCCCCGGCCACCAGCCCCGTGCCCTGGCCATGCCCAAGGGCAGCAGCACTGCTGTGAACGCTCAAAGCTGGGGCTGGACAGGTCTTGCTCACCCTTGGGATGGCGAGTAGGACTGCGGCCATCAATGGGCAGCGCTGGCTCCCCATTCAATCACATCTCTTGTGAGACTGCAGACCTGCAGTGGGACAGCGATGCTGCCCTGGCCCCAGAGCATAAGGCAGGATTGCTCCCACTTGGCAAACTCACTGTGTGCTAATCCCTGCCCCTCTGCCAGCCAGTTGGGGATGCTCAGGATGTATTCTGGAAGGCTCAGTGAGGCTAATCGCTCAGCACAGTTCCAGTTTGGGCCACCCTCCCTAAGAGCAGAGGATTTCAGGAGTGCTCTGCAGCAGACGCAGGATGTTAGGGTGGCCTCATTAATGTTCCTAAATATATAAAGGGTGATTGTCACAAGGATGAAGCCAGGCTCTTCTCGGTGACAACCAATGGTAGGACAAGGGGTAATGGGTTCAAACTGTAACACAAGAGGTTCCACTTAAATTTGAGAAGAAACTTGTTCCCAGTGAGGGTGTCAGAACCTGGCCCAGGCTGCCCAGGGGGTTGTGGAGTCTCCTTCTCTGCAGACATTCCAACCCGCCTGGACACCTTCCTGTGTAACCTCATCTGGGTGTTCCTGCTCCATGGGGGGATTGCACTGGATGAGCTTTCCAGGTCCCTTCCAAACCCTGACATTCTGTGATCTGCACATCTATCCACCAAAGACCTCTCAGCAACCCCCTCCACTGGGCACAGACCCATGGCACACACCCACTGGGGAAACACCAAGATGTCACTGTCTGCTTTTATATTTCCCTAAATTCCTGCTTTTTGGTCTGTTCTGATAGAAGGAAAAAATGACATACAAACAGGTCTATAGGCTCCTATATATTAGTTCTATATAATAGGTCTATGTTATATAGAGTTATATGCATGTGTCTTGTTCTATAGTTCCTATAGAGAGGGTTTTTTTTCTCTCTGTCTGAGCATGTAGTTATACAGGCTCCTATATATAAGTCTCAGTGGTCTGAATCCAAGGAAACTGTGCCTTGACCATTTAAACTCTTCCTAGTGCTCAAACATTCCTTCCTCTCTGCAGAAATCCCACATCACTCCTTTGAGCTGCCCTGGCCTCCCAGGCAACGACCACCTGTGTCCCAACCACCTCCTGGTCCCTCTCCTCTACAGGTAACGCAAGATTGCAGGGGCAGGGCCCAAAAATACAGAGCACAACACCTTCTCCAGGATGGCAATAACCCTGGAAAAGGTGTTAGCATAAAACTCTATCATCTTCTCAGTGTCACATCATCTCACTGTGCACTGAGCAGTAGGTTAAACCCACTGTAACAAGAAGATGCTCAAGGGAAAGGCGAGTAGCACAATGCCAAACCAGTATGTTCATATTTGTGTACCCTTGTTGCATGCCCAAGAAATAATGTTAGCGTGTGAGAAGTGCCTTGTCACACACAAGCCAAAGTCAATCAGGCTTCAAGAATGCAAGCAGCCCTTAAAAAGCATTCAATCCAAACAGACCAGAAAAAAGAGGCTTTCATTTTAAAAGGACCTGGTAAGGTAAAATAACAGTTGAAGTTGCTATTGGCCCTTACCCGTGAAAGCATGAGTAACCAAATCTTTTTTGCTGAAAAATACTAAAAATATGTTACGGATACATATTCATATAAGTATATATATAACATTCCCGTTTACCTGCAGCATTCACACAAACCGCTGATGACTGGTGCAGAAGGAGACAGAGCTGAGCTGCATTACTGTCCAAAAGGAGCTAACAGAGAAAGCAGCAGCATCCATGGTAAAGCCAAAGGAATTGCTTTAACTGCTTCACTGGCTAAAAAACAGAGGCCAGGTGCTCAATGGGGATCACTTTGATGCTGATTTACATCAGCTGAGGGGCTGAGCCCAGGATTTCAAGCTGATGGGACCCTATTAACATGTGCTCCAGCTGATCATTGTAGTTGATCGGCAACCAAATAGCAGGAGGGTTCAAACCTCTTTCTCTGACCCTCCCTTGCAGGTGGGATGATGGGATGGGAGACCATGGGAGCAGCTTCCTCATCCTCTAGAAATAAATAATCACCCCCCCACCGCCTCCATGAGCGGAGCAGAGATTTAATGTGCTGACAGCCTGCATTTTTTACCTTTAGTCAATACAAGAAAGGCCCCAAGACTATGATTCCCAACATCTGGATTCCATCAATATGTGATCTGTCATGATGTATCGGCATCCCCCCCCCTCTCCAGATTGAGCAATGCGGCTGGTTTTATTAATACGTCAAATACATTATCCGTGTAATACACTTGTCTGCCTCTGCCCTCCCGCTGCTCCCGCACAGCAGATTTGAATGTATGATGAATCAGTTTGCATTACACGTCTGTACGTCATAATTTGTCAGGATTAATAGAACTGTGAGTGTGGTGGGGGGGGGGAAGAGAGAGGGAGCGCGTCATGTGTGTTTAGCGCGGAGATGTCTGTATCACTTATTTATCTCTGCTCAGGCCGCTGGGTTCCCGGAAAACAGCGAGCGCAGCGCGTATGGGAATCGCCAAGCAACCCAGAGCAACCCTGCAGGCGCAGCTCTGCCCACCGGCTGCTCCAGCGGTGGAGTCCTGGGCTAAGGGGTGAGGGGGGCATTTTGGGGGCCTCTGACACACGAGGGTTCCCATGGCTCTGTGCACAGGGTCGAGCCCCTGCACGCCGTGTCAGGCATCAACAGCAGAGACATAAGGAAGGTGACACAGGGCTCCCAGTCTTCCTCCTGGCTCAGGCAGAGCCTTGTTACATGATGCTGAAGCATGTACCTTCTTGCCTCAGTTTCCCCATGTGTGACAACTACCTCTGCCTTCACCACTGGTTCCCTGTGTGACTTGAGGAAAGCAATTTATTTTCACTTTGCAATTGACTTTGAGTCTCAATTGCTTACAGGGAGGAGATGCTGGGAGCTAAGCACCATGTGCGGGTGATGAGCATGTCCAGAGCCAGCTGGTGTAAGCTATGCTATCCCTAAGACCCAGCAAAACACGCCCAAGAAATGGGTTGGGGCTCAGCAGGAGGGACCGGTGCCATCTCCCCTTTGCATATAGTGCATTTCTTTGTAGCTCTGCAGCTGGACTTTGCTTTGCCCCTGTAAACCACCGATTTCAGCTATAAATTTTATTTACAGTATATTACACAGGATTTAGTGGGACCCATAAAGGCCAGAGAACAGAACTAACCGTGCTGTTGCTTCCCAGCGATGACCCAGCAAGATGGGTGAAAGCAGCGTGCCACAAGCGCCCGGCCGACACTGAGACCTGCTGCCTACGTCCCTGGGGACGCCGGGGGCTGCCTGTCCCTGGGTCTGACACCCCGTCACAGCATCCTGCTGGATGTCTCTCAGCAAGCTCCAAATGAGGTGGGACATCCACTCAGGACAGCCCAGTGCTGCACGGAGCTCACATCTCCTGTCCTGGAAGCACGACAGCCCCATTAGCGCAATGCTATGCTCCGTCTCATTAGCACTGCTTCTCACCGGGGCTAATTACCCGAGCTGATAGTTTGTCTCTCTCTGCCCAGCACGGCATGGCCAAGAGGAGGAGACATGAGGTCTCCTCGCTATCTTCATGCCGGGTCCTTCCCCAGTGTTCATGGTAACATCACATCCCATCCCAGACGGGTCCCAACTGGCTGCCCGTCTCAATGCACTGAAATCAGGGATTTAGGGATATGGAGCAGGGACCACTTGCTTCAGTGTCTGTAGGAGCTGAAGTTGGATGGGATGGGAGAGGTCAGTGAGCAGACCTCAGCTTACCAACACAGCTCCCATGCTTCTCCAACCCATTTCAGTTCCACTGCATGAATGAAAAGGTGGTAAGTGACCACCTTAAAGACCTGCACAGTCTAAATATAATGTTAGATATCAGAATTACAGACAAATATAAACTGAGTGAGGAATGGTGGTGATACTTCACAGTGTTGTCATTGCTGTTATTTGCTTGCAGTGAAGCTCAGCAGCAATGTGCATTTAAAACACTCATCACAGTGCTAATGGCAGCATCTCTTCTCAGTAAGACCCTTGCATGAGTCCCTGCAGAGCATACCCCCACAGCAGAGCACCCCAAATCCTGCTGCTGCATGAGAGGGCTTCAGTAACCCCTAGGGACAAGGCTTGTCCTCCCTACTATGAACTGAAAAAGAGCGCTGGCTTCCCAAAGTGACCGATGCTGTCCCACACCTTGCAGGGTCTCTGCAGGGCACCTCTCAGCTGGCCCCACCACACCGTTAAAAGGGTTTTGCTTGGGCAAGAAATGGGCTTCTTAACCAAAGCAAACATGGATTTTTTCATCAGAAAACCGAAAAAAACCTCAAACAACAAACCCACAACCAACATTATTTCCTCCTTTTGCTTCTCCAGAAGGGCCAGGGAAGTCCTGGCTGAGCAGCCTCTCCAAACCCCAAACGCAACTGCAAGCCCCAAACTCACCGCCTCAGGTGTGTCTCAACCTGCCCTTCTGTGCAGAAATACAAGCCATGTCCCCATGAGTCCTCGGGGGTCCCCAAGAGTCCCCAGGGCTTCCTTCACTGGGGCCACCATGCAGCCCATCAGCACCAGAGCTGGTGTCACCCTCCCTCCACTATGGCCCAGGGGACACCGTTGGGTCTGTCCCCTCCCCGTGGCTGAGCAGCGTCCCCCTCCTCTTGGTGCTGCTCCCCGAGCGCGGCGGGAGGACGTGACGTCAGGGTCCCTTAATGGGCAGCAGTCACCTCACTTTAATAACAGCTCCCAGAAACAATTGTACATTTACAACCCAGCGAGTGAGCTTGGCACGCTGAGCCCGCTCCCCTTCCAAGGCTTAATTTGATTTTGACATATTGGCTTGAGATTAAAGGGCTCTCATAAAAAAAGAAAAGGAAAAAAAAAAGGCAAAAAGAAAAGAAACACCACCAAAAAACCCCTCCAAACATATACACGCATCCAGCCCCCCCACCGCCTCCTTTTCAGGGCTCAAGCAAAAGTGCTAACATTGTAATATTTTAAGTAGAGAAAATCCAAGTGTGCTTTACCCCCTGCTGGCTCTTATGCTAGGCTTATAAAAATTAAGTGGAAACCTACACAGCTGTAGGCTATAAATCCTTTGTCGCTAACACAGCCAGGCCTGGTACCTGCCTCCAAAAAACCAAGAAATGCAAACTACAAGAAGATCTGTGGGGCTGGTGGGGCCGGGCAGGCTCGGGGGACATCGGGGCCCTGGGGACAACCCTGTGACCAGGGGGCTGTGGGGAAGAGGAGTGGGAAAGGGGAGGAAGCACCGGAGCGTCGGGGAGAGCGCGGCAAAGCAGTAAGAGCCCTCTCGGCTGAAGATCAATTAGCATCAATTACTGACTTCATTTAATTGTCGTAGAAGATGAATTTGTCATTTTTAGTCTGGAATTAATGGGAGACCTTCAACTTTCCCTTGGCAGCCCCAGCAGGTCACTGTGTTTTTTGGTTTTTGTTGGGTTTTTTTTTTCCTACTTTTGCACAGAGAGAGAAACGTGGCATTGGGCAGGAGAGGTCAGAGCCGTCGATGCCACCTGGTTACCCATCCCCGCCTGTCCCCACACGTCCCCATCCAGTGCTGTCCCATGCACAGCACCAGCCTGGGCAGGTGAGCAGCACAAGCAGCGCGGCTGGTGCCCTGGTCCTGGTGCCGTGGTCCTGGCCGGCCCAGCAGTGCTCTTGCCATCACCTTGTTTCCTCTCCTTATTTCTTTTTGGCACCCTCCACTTTTTTCCCCCCTTTCCCTTTTTCTGCCAGAAATTAATTTTACAGCTGAGGGCTGTGAAGTGTTTACATTTTCCCCGGCAAACAGGCGACAGTAAACAATGAACGCTCACAGATGAAATTGAATTTATAACTGCATTATGGGGCCAGATAACGCCCTAAAATAATACAACGATAAGGAAATTCGATTTGATTGCCGCCGCGAATCAGCTTGGGCCCATCTGCAGCCGGGGCCTCCCGTAATAATTTTAAATTGGGTTTGTAAACCTTATTTGTCCTTAAATATTTCTGTCATTTTTCATTGCCAGAGACAGATCCTTGGGCAAGAGGCAGAGGATTGGCCCCACCGGAGCCGCGCCGACGTGCAGGCAGAGGCCCGGCACGGGTGCCCGGTGTGCCGAGAGGGCGCTGGGGACGGCGGTGACAGCCGCTCGTCCTATCCATCACTGTGTCGACAGCCAGGGAGGAATCTCGGGCAGAAATTGAGTTTGCCTCACAGGGGACAACTGAACAAATTAATAGACCATTAGCCAAGCGGTGACCTGAGAAATGAGGGTGCTGAGGCTCTCCCCAGGTTTGGGGGGGAGGAAGGGGAAAGGTGATGGAAATCCCACAGTTGTCCCCAGGGGGATGGTCCCAATGGTCCAGGATGGGATGGGAGATGCGGGACGGTGCCTGTGCCGGGCATCCATCCTTGCTCACTTGCAGCCTGGCACTGCATCACCCGAAAATGGCTGTGCCAGTGTGCTGGCACGCACATGGTGCGGTGGTAGGGATGCAGGGCTCTGGGGGTGAGAAATGGCAAGAGGGGCTGCGAGGGTGATCTGTGGTCACATAGAGGGACAGTTAGGCAGCTGTTAAGGGAAAGGTAGGGAAAGAGGGCATAAAAAAAATCCCAATTTCATTTCTGAGCAATCTCCTGCAGGAAGCCGTCGCGCAGAAGTGCTGCGACATGCCTGGGACACTCCCAGGTCCCCAGGGTACAGGGACACGGGCCAAACCCTGGTCCTGACAGGTAACACGCTCGTGGTCACCACCGGGCAGGACACTAGGGGTCTGCCTGGATCCCCACCAGAGACTTGTCTCAGCCCTCTTAACACAACAAAGGATGCTGAACCGGGACAGAGCCGGGCAGTCCCTGTGTCCCAGCCACAGCCGGGGCTGCGGGACCTTGCGGAGGGACGATTGCAGGCAGGGCATGAGCCTCCTGCCTCCCAACAGCAGCCAGGTGCCTGTGCAGCATCTCTCCTCTGCAACCTCCCTCAAGCTCGCCTGTATCATCACCATTCATTATCCAAATGACTATATTTATTAAGTCCCCTGCCAAAGCATTACAGAGTGGTCTGTAACAGAGATTAAAAGCAGAATAAAACACGAACGTGAGCTTTTTGCAAGTAAACAATGCGATAAACAGCCTCAGCACTGGCTACCAGAAGCACACAAGCTGTGGGAAGGATGCTGACTCCTTCACTGCCACAACACAAACATACTTGTTCCTGCAAACGCCTGCCCTGGGAGGTGGGGACCAGCCCCACACGCAAGCTTCTGCTTGTCCAGCTGCACCCTGCACTGAAGACACGGTTGGTGGGGAAACACCTTCCCCTGTCCTACATCACCCCACATCAGCTGGGATGCTGAACCCCATGGGCACATCCTGCCCATCCTCTGCCCCTGCCACTCATAGGGCAGAGACAGCTCAGGGATGCTCCTTTGCTGTCATTAATACTCTGCTGCAAAGGCACACATGAGCCAGGCCAGGCTGGTACCCAAGTGTGCCAGACTGCCACCCCCATGGCAGCAGCTGGATGGACCAACATGGCCCTGGTGGCATTTGCCCACGGCTGGGGCAGCAGTGGGATGCAGCCAGGGGCTGAGGCTCCTCGCCCCTGCCCACTCAGGTGTGCAGAGCACAGCATCAGCCCCGCAGCACAGGGGTGCTTGGGTCTTGTTTGCAAAGCTATTATATAAAGTCTGTGGAACGAGGTGCTTTATGAGGAGGCACCAGATTTCCTTTGTCTCCGCTGGAGATAATCAGGTGCGGATAGGATATATATTCTGTAAAAACATACACTCACTTCCACTCACTGGATACCTTTTTTTCTGAGAGCTGCAAGGGTTTCAATTACCGGATTCTGGGATTTAGTGCCCAGGGCTTTTTGGTGTGCGTTAGATTTATTAGAAGGTTTAGTACCAGCGGAGGATTCACGCATTTACTCCCAGGAGCCCAGCTTCCGTTCACAGACCCTAAATCACGAGCTGAGATGGGCTATTGTCACTTACGACATTAGCATGGTTAACGTACGCAGGGATGATTAATAGTGATATACATGCAGCATCCCCTGCCTCCCCAACGCCACCTCTCTGCCACCTCTGCCGGAGCCCAGGGCTGTGCCTTTATGGGGAGAGACATCCTGTGTCTCATCACTGGGAGCCTGGGCTGCTCAGAGCCACCCCAGCACCAACAGTATCACTGCTTTACACTGTATTTTATTATTATTTTGAAGGAGAAGTGTGCAGTGCACTCAGTGGGCTTTCTGCTGAGGCAGGGCTATGGGAACACTCTGCAGCTGCTGGCGGGGAGAAGGTGCATGGAAAGAAAGAAGGCGGCTGGAAGAAGGGGAAGGATGCAGGTTGGCAAAACCTGCAGAAAAACTGTTATTCTAAGAGTAAGCCCACCCTTCCCCAGCACTACCCACCCACCACTTTCCCACTCCTTCTTTCCAAAGGACACCTCAGGTCAAGCTTGCCACTGGAGAAGAGAGGAGAGGATGGTGCCTGTATTAAGCAGGGAGCAGCCGAATGAGGCAGCCCCTTCCATCTGAGCAGATCAACACCGAGAAATCCCATGGGATTATCCCACCCATCTGCCCATCTCACCTCACATCTGCAGCAGCAGATCCACGTGTTGCAGTCTTCCCTGTCACCCTAGGACACTAGGGACAAGGGTAAATCTCATCACATCAGTGGTGTCCCAGCACCTGGGGGATGCAGCAGCCTCTGCATCTCACCGTGGCATGTACCTGAGGCTCCAGGCGAGCCCTGGACCCTGCTGTGCTCCAGGGGAGACACGACTGCACTCCTAACAAGCAAGATCCTGATGGCTTTTGTCCTTTTTCCAATACTGTGTTACTTACATTCCTTCTTTTTTAATTAAAGCAGCCCCAGCTGATTTTACAAGCTTACCACTGCTTCTCTCCCAGTCTCTGTGTCTCTCATATGCTTGAGTGCTAGTATTAATTATTAGAGCCAATTTACTGTTTATACTCTGATGTTTTAACTAATTACCACTAATGGCAGACACCAGTGGGCAATCAACTTCATTTAGTTCCCAGTGCAAACCACTCATTACCATATGAGAGAGGGAAAGGGAGTGCACGGAGGGATAAATAAAGACTGAGCTTGCCTGGGTGGGTGTCTGAGGTTGAGCTGCAGTGCTGGGGATGCTTCTGCTTCCCAGTGCAGCCTCTTTGATGGGGCTCTGGGGAGGATTTAAAGCTCCTGCATGTGTGGATGGGCAGCAGGTGAAAGTCCCTGCACACAACTGCTCTGCAGGGGCTGTTAAGATTGTGAGCACTTCATGTTGTGTGCTAAGCCTTGCCTTGTCGCCACAGAAAGGCTCTAAGCCTGGGACAGTTACATTGAGCAATGTGCCTCTTCCTTTGCTTGGCAAACAGCTCTTTTTCCCTGCTGGGTTCCACCCTGGGGTTCATCTCGGGGGAAGGGCAGCCCCTGATGGGTTTCCTGTGTCCCATATGTCTCTGGTGTTAATTCTGCCACAGTGGTTGATGTGAAGTCAAGATGAGCTGGGGCTAAAAAGCCCTTGGGCCAGGTTTCCTTGAGGCTGGAGCTGAGCTTTAAGCCTGGGCTAACAGGACTTGGTCATGAAGCTAATTTAGCTGTTTCTGTGTGTAGTGATACTGTTGACACTAATAATTTCTTAAAATGAGTGCATCTCTCAGCCTAGCTGGTGTCTCTGTCTACTCGTTCTCTCTGGAGACACAGGAAAACCACCAAGGCACACATTTATTCCCCCGCACCTCAGAACTGGTGCAGGAGCACATGGTGTTAAAAGCACATAACATTCAGGTGGCACAACTGTCCTGGCTATGCTTGCTCTTCTCTGTTTAGGACCACAGTGCAGAGAAGGGACTGCAAGGAGGGATGATTAAGTGATATAGCTCCAGCGGACACCAGAGTAGAGCACAGGGGACTGAGCTCCCAGCTGTCCACAGATGTGGCTGAGAAATGCCTCTAGAAAAAGTGATGTTCAGATCCATTTCCCTCCTGACCTGGGCCAAACCTCCAGCCAAGTGCATTTGTGGTTCTGGGGATCTGATCTTCTCAAGTGTGAACTGCTGAGGAAAGAAGATCCTTTCCAGGGGACAGACAGAGCTCTAATGACCTGCCAGCTCATTACCAGTAGTGGGAGTCCTGCCCTAACAAAAGATACCACAGTGGTTTTAGAGTTTAGATTCCACCAGTGATTTTAGCTCAGTGATGCTATAACAGCTCAGCTGGGAATCCCAAAAAAGGGGCGCAAGCCCAGCTGCAGGGATGGGGCTGGGCACCACCTCTCCAAAGGGATCACCAGCCTCTCTCTTTCCCCCTTTCTCTCATGCCTGCATTCCCTATTGAAATCTTGCTTTTGAAAAGCAGGCAGGGGGGTTGCAGACCTGCTCTGCAGTAGTGGGGACGTGGTCGCCTGTCTTGCGGAGGTGAGGGTTATAACTATGCACACATCTGAAATGTAATTGCTGTCAGCTCTCTCCATTCTTGCAGCACGAGGCCTTTAATCTCTCCCACCAGACCCATCGGCCCTGATATTGCAGCTCCAGAAAGGCTGGTTTTATGTACTTTAACCCTGCGACCTTTACAAATCCCATCATTCCAATCAATACGTCTCATTAGCGTTAGGTAAATGTATGGGATGGATGGGGAGCTGTGCTGGGAGGAGCCCGCAGAGGATGGGGTGGAAAGTGCTCCTGCCTGCCTGCTCTTGGGGGGCAGCACAGCCCCACCATGCTCCCCAAGCTGCTGGGGGCATCCTTCCCCCCATAGGCACACCTTGGGCCAGCTAGAAAAGGGGTCTGGCTAACACAGAACATGGAACAAAGTCCCTGCAAAGCCAACAGTGGAGTCAAGAGCTCAAACCATTAACTGGACCAAACTGCTGGAGTCATTTTTCTTTTCTCTCTCCTTGAGAAGCAGACATATGTTTTACAGCTTTCCCCTATGTTGACTAAATGAAAGCATATGGGGCTTGTGGCAGGTGATGGGAAAACAATGTGAGGTTGTGCGCAGGGCTGCCTGCCATCCCTGCCCGGCGGGCAGAGGAGCTGCCAAGAAAGGTAGTTAGTGCAGATAGCAGGACAATGCCAAGGAGTAGGGTGAAGAAAGGCCATTTCTGGCACTTCTCGTGAAAAAGAAGGGCTTAATCCAAGGAGAAGTGTGAGTTTGCACCAGGTGAGGACATCACCAGCACAGGAACGCCGGCTGTGCCATGGGACTGACCCATGGTTTCAAGGGGCATTGCTCAACCAAGGATGCTTCAAAAAAAGGATGGGGCCAGTCTCGCCCTTGGGAAAGCTGGAGACGGGCTAGTGTTGCAATCCAGTTTTACTGAGGAGGGGGCTCCTTTCCCTCTGGATCAGTGCCCCAGCCAGCAGGGCTGTAAATACTATTACTGCCCATAAAACTACCCAGCTCTCCTCTGAATTCTGCTCAAACACTTGACTCGGGTGACCCACCGGCAGCAGCAGATCCCACGGGAGCAGGTGTCTTGGGGGCTGCTATTGCTGCAGCACGCCCAGGGTGGGGCAGCATCCCCTGTCATGCGTGCCTCCTGCCTCCCCACGCTGCCACGCAGGTGTGGGGTGGCTTCTCGGGGGACCACAGCATGAGTGACCTCCAGACCTCAGCGCTGCTGGCTCATCCTTGCAGCGTGTCTTGCGGCTCCACACTGTGCCAGATCTGTGTCCCAGAGCCTGAGCTGAACTATTCCAGCAAATTAAATCCCTGGTAAACTCAGCTCCTCAAAAGTAAAGAAGAGGAGTTTAAGGTCTCATGAGGGCAGGCTAGCGTGGAGGAGAAGGCGAGGGTGCCTTCCTCAACCTCCCCAGGCAGGGCAGGCTTTTGAAGTGGCATCTGGAGCTGGGTTGGGTTTCTGAGCTCTGCTATCCCCATCTGCAGAGCCAGCACGTTACTGCAACAGCACTCAGCCCCACCAGCTTCGGGCTCAACCCAGCAGTAAAAACAGCCTGATGAATATGGAGCACAAAATACATTTGCAGCATATGTGTATTTCTGCAAGAGCCTACAAAAGCTTAAAAAACATGGGTGAGCTCTACTTTTTCACATTAGTGAGGCTTAATGAAGGTATTTCCGTGAGGTTTAAACTTAGGTTTTGGCCAAATATACCTCTTGCTGGAGTGTGGGACAGCCAAATTTGTCTCTCTACTGGAGGGGATACACAGAGCTGGGTATGAGATGTTTCCATGTGCGCAGTGCTGTTTGGAGCCCTGGTGTATGTGCTCCCCCTTTCCCAGCACTGACACCCGCTGCTCTGTTTTTCAAGGCTCTTCGGCAAGACCTCGGACTTGTTGACAAGCACTAAACTCCACAGCGGCGTGAAAACCATTTAAGCGCTAAGCCCCCCTTGGCTTTAGTGAGATGACTGTGTGGCGCGGGATCTTCGCGCAGCCCCCGGCAGGAGGCAGAGGGAAGGAGAAATTAATAAATCCTCCAACGGGGCCAATTTCTCTCAACCTGACAGTGCTGCTCCTGGAATTAAACAGGTGAGTCCCAAGGTGCCTCTCTGGAGCGGGGGCTGCGTGGCACCGCACCAGTACCCACTGGCTCCCTGGCCACCGAGCTGGGAGTAGCGATGAAACCCAGGTCTGGTCCATAATGAGGAAAAAACATCCTTCAGAGTCATCCTCTCCAGGAGAACAACTGTTGGCCCCATAAAGCCCTTGCTGTGCAAGACCCCAGCTCTGTGGTGCACTGGGGCCATAAGGCAGCAGGACATCCCACGCAGCTGCAGCAAAGGGGAATGGGGGAGAGGGCAGAAAGCTAACACATCCCCCAGCCACACGGTTATTGAAGCAGTGGCCTTGCTACAGGACCCTGTTTAACCTTCTTGGGCTTGTCTGCCACAGGAAAGCTTAGCAGAAGAGAGATTGTAGATAGAGAGATTGGTGGGTCCAGAGATGCAGGAGACTGCAGCAACCTTAAGATTTTATCTGTGTCTCTGCACGGCCAGACGATCTTGGAATCCCGATCAACAGTTGTTAATAAAACATAGGGGAGAAGAATGAGGGGTTAAAGGCAGAGGATGCTGCAGGGCTCTGGAGGAGCTGTTACAGATGAGGGCACTCAATGCTGCCACTGTCCAGTCTAATACTGCCCAGAACATGTAAGCTTACTGGATCCCTTTTCCTTACCCATTGGAAAAGCTGCTTTTGGACAGTAATGGAAACAGAGGGAATTCCCAAACGCCTGGAACCCTCCTCGGATCCCTATCTGCTCTGTTGGCTCCTGTGTGCCTGTCCTGTCCCTGTGCTGCACTCCTGCAAAGTGCTGGGACTGAGCTGGCCCAGGGGGCGGTGGGAAGTGGCTGAAGATACCTGCAGAGGTGGGATCAGGAGCTCCCCAGTTTTTCCTCTCACTCCTGGACCCTCTTGGCAATGCCCAGCCCTCTGGGCTGCTCTTCTGTGTGTGCCCATCACCCCCAGGCATGGTCTGGGTCTGCAGGACCCATTCCTTCACTGCATTTCTCTCCTGCCTCCGGGACCTCCTCTTCCTCGTCAGGAGCTGGGGAAGGAGATGCAGCAGCCCCAAGGCTGGGAAGGGAAGGGAGAGCTGGTTCTGATCATCACTGGAGAGAGCAAGCAGGTGCTGGAAGCGCTGGGACATCATCTCAGAGCCACTGCTGCCTCCCTGCTGTGCCCCGTCTCCTCCTCACCTCCGGCTATGCAGAAATCTGGCCCTTATTCAGCCCAGCATGTCAGTCCCAGCCATTACAATGACAAGGGTGATAAGAGATTCTTATCACAGTGCTCAGCATCGATCTGAAGCTGAGCCCCTTCCCCGCACTTCTCCTCACAGCTGCTGGAGCAGCAGCCAGCGCTGCAGTGGGACTCGGCAGCAGGGCTTGTAGAACAAAGACAACAGTTTGGGGTTCAGATCCCTCTGGAGATACATCCCTCCAGCCTAGAAGCTTCAGGAGTATCCTCCCACTGCAGATGGAGTACAGACGGGAGCAAGGACATCTGGGCTCCTTCCTACCATGTGCTCCGTGTCCCCAGGCTGCTGATCCCACAAGAGAGACAGGGAGCAGCCTGCAGTCCTGGATCTGGTGGTTGTTGCACCCTTGTTTTACTCCAGGCCTCCAAAAAGCTGCCACTGCCTACAGCTCAGGACAGCCTGCCTCTGCTCCAATCACTTCCCCACAGATCCAACCCTCCCAGCCATGGCTGATGGGGACAGCTCCTGCCCTCCTGCGTGTGCCTGCTGGGGACAGTGACTTGGGAAGGAGACACTTCCTGCAGGCAGAGCCTGAGGTTCCCAGGCTGCAATGGGTGTCTGTGAGCCCCGCTCACACCACAACAGCCAGCATCCCCCTGGTGTCACCGCAAGCTGCTGTCACCTCTCTGCCAGGAGGCTGTCTGGGCGTCTTTCATGAGGAAGCAGTCTGCACACAAGTTTCGGTGAGGTTAGGGCTGCTTTTGCACAGCTGCCCAGTCTCTCCCTGCAGCCACTGCCTCCACCATTTACAAATATCCAGTTCCCCCCACCAGTCTCAAAACACAGCCAGATCCCTACTTGGAGCAGTCCTCAGAGACCCACACTAGCCCAGGCTTCCCCCTTTCAGTTTTGCCCCTCTCAGCTCCAGGACAGACAGCAGGATGCTGTGCAGAGGAGCTGACAGCACAACCGCCTGCACTGGGGCTGCCCTGTGCAGCTGGAACCGCAGTTCCCCAGATCTCGGGGTGCCTTGGCTCAAAGGCACACACCCACGCTTTGCAGCACCCCTGCAAAGGCAGAGCCGGACCTCTGCTGCCGGTGGGGAAACTGAGGCACAAGCAGGTTGTGGGCTCGCACAGCAGAGCTGCTGAGAGGACTCAGATGTCCTGGCCTGGAGATGCCTAAGGAGCCTCAGCCCCTTCAGAAACCTTGAAGACCCAGCAGCTCTGGCTGTGCAGACGTTGCAAGTCCTCCCTTTCCTCCCAGAACTGTCTCTGGACAGAGCAGAAGCACAAGGCAGTGGCAAGGAAAGCATCTGAACAATCAGGGCTTGTGCAGAGATGAAGAAAGGACCTTCTTGTTGGTGGATGCAGTTGGAGTGCTCCCGGGGGCATCGCAGGATGGCACCCCAGGTACCCCAGCTGTGCCGACTCTCCAGCCCAACAGAGAGGAGGCTGTTGTGGGCTCAGCCCTGGCACAGGGTGTCACCGCCTGCCTTGGTTAGCAGGGATGCTCTCTCTTTGTGCCTGCTGGTTTCTGCTCTGCTGACCCGCTTCGCTCCCTCCTCCAGCACCATCCATCAGCTCTGGCAGGCCCGTCAATTCCAGGGCTCTGCAATGTCGTTCCCCAGGGGGAAAAAGCACTTTTTTTTAGGGCAAGGAGAAGTATTTTCCCTCCTGGCAAGCTGATGGTCTCCCTCCCTCTCTCCCCTTCTCAGAGACATATAACGCTCAACCCAGCCCAGGGACAGGGGCACAGCATATGCTTGGGCTTTTCATTCAGCCCAGCCCCAGCCTCCCAGCTGCCTGCCAGGGGCCTGGAGGGCTGCAGTACCTGGACAGATGTGCAGCGTCCCCAGGGCAGATGTGCTCCAGCTCCCGGCCTGCCCCCGGACTCCTGCTATTGCAGGTACCAGGCAGGTGGTGGCAGCCTGACCTGCAGCCCCCAGGTCCAGCGGGCAGGTCCGGAGGGTGACCCGGGGGGGAATCAGCCTGGCAATGGCCAAACGCGCCCAGCCCTTCACATAGCACCTGGTCAGGGCCGGCGGCAGCAGCAGCAGCTCCAGCTCGGGGAAGCTGTTATCGCACATGTCCCATGTCCTGGTCACCAGCCTGGCAGGCGGCAGGAGGGACAAACCAGGGATTCCAAGGCAGCTGCGGGCTGAGTCAGGATCAGGAGGATGACACTGCAGCCAGGCTGGGTACATTCCCACCTCCATCCCTGAAAGTCCTTCTTCAGGAGGTGGTGGGTTTGAAGCACACACTGGTGGGGATGAAACCTTCAGCAATGCCCCACAAATTGAGTGCTTGCCCTGAAGCTGCTGTGCTGGAGACTACCTATAGCTGAGCAGTAGGAAAAAGCAGGATCCTGTAAGCAGCCTCCCTGCCATGGCAGAGCTGGGCCAGGGTCAGCCCCGCAGTGCTGGACGTCACCCCAGCTCTCCCCAGCCCCAGCTCCCTGTCCTTAGGTCCAAATGTGGGGCAGGGACCAGATCCCTATTGGAGCGTTCTGCCTCTGCCCCAGCCCTCCAACCTCGACAGCAGAAACAGAATCACAGAATCACAGAATCGACTGGGTTGGAAAAGACCTCAGAGATCATCGAGTTCAACCCTTGGTCCAACTCTAGTCTGTTTACTAGATCATGGCACTAAGTGCCATGTCCAATCTCAGTTTAAAAACCTCCAGGGACGGCAAGTCCACCACCTCCCTGGGCAGCCATTCCAATGCCTGACCACTCCCTCTGTAAAGAATTTCTTTCTAATATCCAGCCTAAATTTCCCCTGGCAGAATCTGCTTCACCTCTTCAATCAAGACTCAGCTCTTAATAGTCCTGACAATTCACAAGGAAACAGGGGCATTAGACGCCAATTATATATATTTGGATCAAAAAAATTATATTACTTGAGTTAATTATAGCTGGAGTTGTAAAAAGGTGCAGAGCAAGAGGTGCTGCTGCTCCATGGGGCAAGAGGGGCCAAGCACCTCTGGCTGTCCCGAACTGTGAGCCAAGCAAGGATGGAGGGATGTGCCCGCTATGAGTGCAGCCACTGCCTGGCACACGGCTGGACCTGCCCCTCGGGAAGGGGCTGCTGTGGGAAGGGTCTGCGTAGGGGCCGTGCTGGTGGAGTGCAGAGCCGGTGAGGGGGTGCAGAACGGGTAGGGGGATGCAGAACGGGCAGGGGGGTGCAGAGCCAGCAAGTGGGGTCTCAGGGCGCACGGCAGGTACTTGTGTAGCTGTTGTGCTGGTGGGACCTGGCCTGCCCCAGCCTGTGGGCTTCTAATTTACTGCTTTCCTTTTACCGTAAAACTGAAAGGGGAAGGTGCACCCTTTAATCACTGCCTCCGGGGCCCCGCCTGAAACCACACAGAGACCAAGCGAAGGCTAGAAGTTAATGCTCCTTCCGACACCTTTTTATGATTCATGGGCCTGACCTTGAGCCATAAACCGCTCAACCTCCCCGCCACACTGGCAGTATTTACAGCCTGCAGGGGCCACTGCACGCAGCCACCGATGCGGATCCGCAGCCGGGGCTGCGCACACTGGCACAGGTACGCAGCCGGGGATGCAACAGGTACGCAGCCAGAGATGTGCAGGGACTGCAACGCGGCTGGGGATGCCCGCACGGGTGGGCAGTTGTGGACGGATCCTAACGCAGCACACTGAAGTGCACACAGTGCACTAATGATTCTGTGTTTGTGCACACCCGTGTGTGCACAGTGGGGTGTGCACAGGTAAATGCACTGAGATGCGCTCCCTGGGGAGCACCCATGGATGCACATAACACAACAAGTTGCATGCAAGGGAGGTGTGCGCCCACACACCCGCTGGCTGGGCACTCACCCTCCAGGACCAAACCACAGATGGAGGCTTTCTGCTTATTGCAGCAAGACGGAGGACATGGACCCACGGGGAAGGGACCAGGCTGAGCTGGCACATCGCAGCACCCCATCAGCATCCTGCAGCATGGGTACTAATCTTTAGCAGGAGCAAAGGCTGGTCCCACATGAACCTCCTTGAGGACACTGAGGAGGCAGGTCTCAGCATCAGGGTCTGCCCTGCTGCTCAGAATCATAGAACAGTTTGGGTTGGAAGGAACCTCCAAAGCTCATCTAGGCCAACCCTTTGCAATGAGCAGGGACATCTTCAAGCAGCTCAGGTTGCTCAGAGCCCCGTCCAGCCTGGCTTGGGATGTCTCCAGGGATGGGACATCTACCACCTCTCTGGGCAACCTGGGCCAGTGTTTCACCACCCTCTTTGCAAAAACGTCTTCCTCATGTCTGGCCTGAATCTCCCTCCTTTAGTTTAAAACCATCACCCCTTGTCCTATCATAACAGGCCCTGCTAAAAAGTCTGCCCCCATCTTTCTTAGAGGTGTCCCACCAGGCAGTCGGCCCCAGGTCTTGCTTCACAAGTGAGACCTAAGAAAGCCTACACTGGTCCAAACTGGAACTGGATGAGGTCTAATGGTTAAAGCAAAGAATGCCACTCTGGATAGGCTCAGACCAACCAGCTCGTTGCTCTATGCCTCAGTTTCCCCACCACCGCAGCAGGAAAAATAATCCTGACCCATTGTGTTTGCACGGAGTCGGGAGGCTGAGCTTGTTCATGTTTGCAAAGTGGGCTTGGCTGCTGTGATAGAGCAAGCCAGAAATGTGAAGGTCATTATTATTAGCAGGATTAAAGCAATTTAACCCAGCAGTGAGAGGGTACAGGTGAAGGCAGCAGCTGCGCTGCACTCAGGAACAAATCACGCACACACACTATATCGAAACAGTAAGAAATGATACTATTATGGCTCATTTTAGAAATGCGGGACAGAACTAGAGGGTTGCCAGAGTGCCTTCTAACACTTCTACCCAAAAAATACCCTCCCTGAAAGCAGTTGAGGCTGAGGTACATTATTCCTGGGGACATCCAGAGCTGTCAGTGCCCAATCAGCACATGCACAGGTCTCCCATTACGGGCCCACAGGCATCACTTGCCAGTACAGAGGTGCTCACACACAGCCCGCCTGGTCCTCACCAGGACCTTCTCCTCTGTCCCCAGTGGGGACTGTGGCTTCAGGCAACTTACCCAGAAAAAAAACCTCCCTCTTTTTTTTTTAAATGTTTACAGGTTGTCAATTTTTTTTCTTTCCTCCTTACAAAACAAAAGAGGGAAAAAACATCCTTATCTCAGAAAGCAGAGTTCAGGAAAAAGCTACTGGTCTTTTGGACTCCGTGAGTCCCCATTGGTAGCCTCGCTTGTCACGGAGAATTTATCAGCCAAACACACCGCTGGTATAATGCGCCATATAACTAGTGCATAAACAAACTTCAGCATGATAAATGCCCTGCTTTGAAGCCATAAAGTTATTAGCTAGTGGCTGTTAGGTACTGCTCAGTATGGACACACTCCTTCCGTTAACCCCTGGATGCCCTGTCCGTGATCAGAAGCCCGGGGAGATCTCCAGAGGGCACCTCTGCACAGCGGGAATCACGGAGGGATCTGGTGGGCAGGGATGCTTCTGCTGGCACTTACGCGTGCACTGTGTGCTCACCGCAAGGAAAATGGTGAAGCTTTCAGGAGGGAAATATTTGTTGGGAATGGGGCTCTGGAGGCTGGCACCCTATTGCGGTCCTATTTGAGACCTTCAGCAGCTCCCCCCTCTCCCTCTGCCCCCCCAAAAGCAGAGGGGAGCAGGGGCAGGGTGACACATACGTACCCACAGCTCAGCCTCTCCTGGGCTGTGCCCATTTCAGAGATGGGCTCAGATGAGGCTGCAGGAGGGCAGTCACCCCTCCAGCGCCCAGGCCACCTCCTTTAGATGAAGTGCTGCTGAGGACTCTGAAGGAAAAGCCCTAAATTTTTCTGGCAGAAGCCAGCGAGTGAGCTTCCAGAGAGGTGTTTAGAGTTCCCTCTGCTGCCTGCAGCGCATGCTGCCTGCAGCTCCTGATGAGCACAGCCTCATCGGAGGCTGGGAGATGCTGGAGGAGCACAGCCGTGCCCCAGGGCCAGCATCCCTGGGCCAGCACTGCTGACCATGGACCACTCAGCTGGAGATGGCTCCCCAGCATCCGCAATGTCAGGGCTCCTGC
This sequence comes from Nesoenas mayeri, assembly GCF_963082525.1. Lineage (NCBI taxonomy): Eukaryota > Metazoa > Chordata > Aves > Columbiformes > Columbidae > Nesoenas > Nesoenas mayeri. Next base: position 31,893,706 of record NC_137554.1, on the reverse strand, counting down.
CAACGCTGGACCTGGGGAAAACACTACACAGAGGCAAGCTTTGATACCCATCAAGGTCGTCTGGTCCCCCAAGCCACCTCCTGTCCCTGTCCCATGCTGGACTGAAGCGTGTGCTGAGGTTGGCAGCAGGTCTCTGGTGCTCAGCCCAAGGCACGGACGGGGTTACACAGCAGCATGGAAACTTCCTGGCCACACAGCTCAGAGCTGCAGGAGATACTGGTGGCTGGGGGCTAATTTCCATCCCTCTCCCAGTAAAACCACCCCTGCAAGGAGGCAGGAGATGTCTCAGCAGGGCCAGCTGAGGGGCAGCGAGACTCAGGGCTGCCTCAGCACCTGTTCCTCATTAGAAGCCCAGTGTTGAAGAAACTCGTAATTAGAGCCCTGAGTATTAATTAATCTCCCTGACCCTCCTCTCATTTTCCTTCCCCTGCTCCAGCAGCTCGGGAGGTCAGCCTGCATTATTAACACATGCAAGTAGCGGATGGCAAGCTTGCTGAGCGGGTTGGCAGACTCTGGGCTATGTCACCATGTTCAGAGCAGCTGAAGGTGCCCTGTCCCTCCCTGCCAGCGCAGCATCCCTTCTCTGCCTCCTCTCCCTTGTGGCCTAGCTTGGCTGGGGACACGTCCTGCTCTCTTGGGCACAGTCAGCACCTCGAGGACAGCACTTCAGTGGGCTGAAACATCCCAGAATGAGCAGAGCTGCTTTTATGTGGACTCCTCCTGCACAACCCCTTGCAGCACGGCTGAGAGCAGACCCCTGCATCCCATGGGCTGGATTGAGCCTTGCTGGAGACAATCTACCCTTGGAGACCTCCCAGCATAATGGAGTGCAGTCAGCCCAGCCCAAAACCACCACCGAGAGGTCTTTGAGCACCTCATCTCTGCTCACCCAGACCTTGCTTGGGTCTTTAAGAGCCTCAGCACTAAGAAGGCAGCCTTGGGCCAAGGAAAGGGCATGGAGACCTTTTGTGCAGCATGGCCCCTCCATCCCAGGGCTGTACATGAAGACTCAGCCACCTGGGGCATGGATACAGCTCTTGGACATGCCACGTTCCTTGGCAAGATGCTGCCCAGGCACAACCTGAGGAGTGATGTACTATAGAGCGCTGCCAAGGAGCAAGAAAATCGTATATGAAATAAACTTTTCTGACTCCCTAGTAACCACCAACTGCTTCCCTCATCTGATTTTTTCCCTTTTTCTGCTGCAGCAATAAAAAGGGGAAAATCAACATCCAAATGATCTTGTTTATGGTGACTAAATAAGCTGCATGTGCTTAATCCGTTAGAGTTTAATGAATTTATGACTTGCTTTGGAATTTGACAAGGGCTGTAAAAGAGTAATTAACATTTATCAGTGTGTTTTTTACACACACCCCGCCCTCCTCCTGTCTCCCTTCCGTCCTCCTGCCGCCTGGCGCGAAGCAGCACTGGGTATCGGGGGGAATATAAAAGTGATCAATTAATTCTTAATAATCTCAGGAAAAGATTGTAGAGCTGCAGTATGAACTCAGGGAGTGTCAATAAACGTGCCAAAGGTTGGTCCCCCCTTCCTGGCGCTGCTGCAGAGGAATGTGGGTGGCCAGGGAGGGGACGGGGCTGAGGGGCGGCGCTTTGGTGGAGCAGCCCTGCACCCCTTTCCTTCTCTATCACACGCCACTGGCCTCCAGAGCAGCTTTTTGTCACTGACATGGTGGCTTCTGAGACAGGAGGAGAGTGAGCAGGGGGCTGGTGACAAGTGGGGCGGCCATCTGATGCAGCAGCAATGGCTATTTGGAAATGCAACCCCAGCTGCAATGCCAACCAAGAGCTCTGTCCTGATAGACCTGAACCTGTTGAGAGTGACCCCAAATTCTCACCACCACAACCACAGGGCAGCTGAACATCTGCTTAAATGGCGTGCAGCCAGCAGCGCTGGCACCCGTGCCGCCTCTGATGTCACCCCGCTGTCACTCAGCACAGGCAGCCACTGCTGTTTCGGCTTTATTTAGTCACAGGGGGACATCGGTGATGACCTTCAAGACAAGCCAGGGGCTCACACCATGTTTCTGCCTGACCCTCCCAACTGCTCAGCTGCCACGGAGCAGGGCTGGAAGCAGGGATGCAATGTGAGGGCTGAAAGGGGGCAAGCTCAGGCTCCCCTGCCACCAGTTCTGGGACAGACTGAATGTTACCAAAGGATCCCAGGGGATTTTTGTGCTGGTAGCCCAGCATGCCCTGCACTGGGCCACCTCCCTGGGCAGCCCTGGGGAGGAAAGCCAGAAGCAGCCACAGTTATCACGTTCCCAGTAGGTGGGACACGTCCCCCGACACTGTGACCACAGCATCCTGCCCTCAACAGTGGCCTTTGCAGCATGTGTGTGACCGGGAAGTCTGCACTGCTGGGCATCCACTGCAGGGAGAGAGGAGTCAGTGCTCCTGGGGGGCAGCAGGCTCTGTGGAGGAGACAGAGAAGCATCGGGGTTCGGCTGTGGGGCAGGGGGTCCTGGAGACCCACAAACAAAAGCTCAGGATGATAAATCCTTAGAGGCTTGAGACTGTCCGGGGATCTGCTCTGGACAAAAACAAATTCTCCCTGTCGAACATAATGGCCCAAAAATATGCAATGAGGCAAGGGTGGAGAGAGCTGGACCCAGGGAGTCTGGAAAATCTCCTCCCAGCCCCACGCTGAGCTCTGGTAGGGGTGGGAGGTGAAGGCAGTGATACCTTCCTGGCAGGTTGGGACCCCCACACAGGGCACGTATCCACCGCCTGGATGGGGCAGAGTTGGGACTTCTCGTCAGGCAGGAGTTACTCCAGCCAGCCTCCAGGCAAGTGTCTCCAGCCTTGGGTGGGCTTGTGGTGCTGGGGGCTGCACAAAAGTCTGCCCGTTCCACACACATGTGTCTCTGGGAGGGAGAAATGAAGGCACAGGGACAGGCTTCAGGTGAGCAGGACTGGTTCCAGCACATCAACATCTGCTCCACTCACCGAGCAGCAGGTCTGGGTCTCCATCGTGTGGATGGCCCAGCAAGGTCCACAGCCAAACTCGCTCAGGGATTACTCACCGGTGCCAGGCTCTACCACAGACCCCTTCATGACCTCAGGATCTGTGGAGGAGAGGATGCTGCAGGGTGGTTGGGGCAGAGAGGGGCTGCGCTCCCCTCGCCTGTGCTGGCTCAGCCGCTCCCATGTCAGCCTGTCTAAACAGCACCTCCTCCTGTAGAGACCTTGTGCCGGGGGTCGGCAGTTCAGTGTCTCTGTGATTTGTCACGGTATCACCAGAGTTATCGAAAAGTAGCTTGGACCAGGCACCCCAAAGGGTTGGGTCAACCAGACCCAACGTCAGACAGCTGCCAGGAAAGCAGCCTCTGGGGCTGAGGACACAGATGTGACTCAGGTGATGTGGGATGGTCCTCCCTGGCCACTGACACCCTGCCCCACACCAGGCACACGGCTTCAGCCCTGATGCTTGGCCAACACTCGCTGCTTCGTGACGGCACTAGCGGCTCGGAGACAGCCCAGCCGTGCCCCCGCCTCGCTCCGCTCGGGCACTGCCGACGGTCGTAACAAAGAGCATTTATCCAGCTGCATTCCCAGTTTCTCCCTCTTTCCATTTCCCTTTTCTGTCGCTCAGGTGTGACAATTTTAATACCCATAAATAACAAGGCGGATGGCAAGCGTAACATTACATGCAGCCCTGCGTTGGATTTTCTCCGGCTGCGGGAGACCTTGGGTCACACTTCAGATGGCAGAAGGCTTAGAAGGAGTTAACGGGAGACTCCCAAGTCCCCTAAGCATCTTGCCTGGGGTCTTAAGCCCGTAAGCAGTGGTGCTAAAGACGATTTTAAGCTATGATTATAAGAAATCTATTGATCTTTTGGACTCTGTAATGACAGATTAACCATTTTAATAAAACACCTATTAATCATGCATTAACCCCTCTCAGCTATTTGTACATTGACTACCAAATTGACAAGGGCATTGGGATTTCTAGGAGGCTTTTTGAAGGGAGAGAAAGGAGAGGTTTCTTTAGATAACAACAACAACAAGAAGAAAATAATGCAAACTTACAGAGGGGGAGAGTTAAAATCATACGATGAGTGGCAGTTGCAGACGCCTGGGGCCCTCTTTGGTTGTCGCTTCTATCTGGCAATCAATTGACAAGAAATTGAGATTATGAAACATTGCGCCTGTGATCAAAGGAGGCGGGCATCCTTCCCCCAGCCGAGGCCAAATCTCCACTCCCCCACGAGAACCAAAGGCAGCGAACATCAGCAATTTGGCCTTTGGCATGTACTGGCCAAAGTAACACCAGCATGACTTTTAGCGTGAACATGTGCACCAACCCCATGGGTCTTTATGGAAAACTCTGAGCAAGGATGCAACATCCTAAAGGTGGATCCTATCGGAGCATCTAGATACCTGTGATTCTTTTTTTTTTTCAGGGAGACTTGCCTCTGAGAGTGAACCATATGGAGAGGCAGAGGAAAAAGAAGGGGAAATGGGGACAGCAAACAGCTCACCAGCTCAGGACAGCCGGGAATGGGCACAGGCTCCTCACCCCCTTTCCCTGCCCACTCTTGAAACCCACAGCATTGGTGTGGGATGGTCTGGGTTGCAGACCCGAAGGGGCACAGCCCTGGGGCCTCTTGTGCGAGCGCTGGGGAGGGGGTGGGCAGCGCTTCCTCCTGCCCCGGCCGTTGCAGCCTCAGAAACCACCGAGTCCCCGGTGCGTTAGGAACTGCCTGGAGGCCGGAGCTTCCTGCAGGTGCCCCGCGCTCATGAATCACACCTTGTCAGGACTCGGGGTGCCCAACGGCTGGGACCCCACCAAGATGCTGCCCCAGGATGCACCCGCCTCTCCCCTGCTCCCGCCATCCCGGCCAGGCGAGGGTTAAGCGGGCATTAATCACACTGTTTGAGAGACATTTCAAAGCCTCTTCCAAATATTATAAAAAATGTCTTTAATCATCTAATAGCGCGAACTCCGCTCATGATGGATGGAGAGAAGTCGCTTCTCTCCTCCTGATCCTAACAGATGAGGCTGAAGAGCTGCTGCTCCAGGGGGGGGAAAGTTGGGGAGGGAACTGGGGGACAAGAAGGACATTTCTCAACCTCCAACCAGAGCAGTTATAAATATGAGGTCATACAGCAAGAGATGATAACGCATTAAGGGCTCTTGAGATATTAGTCTGTCAGCCTCGTTAGACACAGCCTATTTGGGGCTGACTGCATAATTAGAGGCTGGGGTACCCATAACTCATGGGTGTTTATATGGTAGGAAGGGCCTACGCTCACCATCACCCTCAGCACTCTGAGAAGTCATCTTCAGTAGGCATCAAATCCCACTCCCTGCTGAAAAATAATCCTCCTCTCCCCAGGAACAACTGTTCCTGTTTCTGTTCCTGCCCCCCACCTCCTGCCCTTCCCACAGCCCCGAGCCCCCCGCCTGCCCCGTGCACCCACTTTCACCTCCCCATACCCTGCGGGTGGGGAACCGGGTTATGTTTTGCCCAAGGTGCCCCAAGGTAGTTTGTGGCCAAGCAGTCCTGGCTCCCAGTCCCCTGACCATGGGACAACTGGGTGGGGGACAGCCCATGCTCTACCCCATGAGAGACTGTGTCCGCTGAGAACCTCTGAGCAGCCTCACAGCAGGTTTGTCCTTCCTGCGCCCTCCTGCCCTTCCAGAGAATAGCTCCATGTTGGGCTGGAAACACCGTGGGGAGGTGGACATACTTGGACAAAGATGGTTCTGGGGAAGCCTGAGCAGAAACAAGTCCAAGGAAAGGAAAAAGCATGCACGTGCCCCAGGACAGCTTGTCACTCCTGCCCTGCTGTGAGCATCCCCTGCTCCTGACCTGCTGTCCCTTACCGGCAACATGCACCAGGGACCCTTTTCTAGCCCAGGATGCTGCCCTGCGTGGGCAGAAACAGGGCAGAGCCCCCCCAGTGCTTCTGCACCCAGCCTTCTGGGGGCTGCTGCTGTGCTCCAGGGCACCGAGTGTGGGGCAGTCAGAGAGCCCAGGCCTGGTGGGGAAGCTTGCAAGGAGCTGGGCTTTGCATGTCCTCTGCACTTTCTTTTCTCAGTTCTGTCTAGGTGGTGGTGAGCACTAACACAGAAGGGCACTTCCCAACCAACCCAGCCAAAAAACTGAACAAGTGAAACAGGGAAGGGGAGTGTTTCCCTTCTGCAACAGTCAGACCGAGGGCACCACAAGAGCCAGCTCCTGCTTGAAAGGGAACAGAGAGGGAGCAGGAGCAGGGGGAGGCAGGGAAAACCATCCAAGCCCTCTGCACCCAGCAGAGCCGGCTTTGCAGCCCGAGTCTGCCCAGCAGCACATCCCTGGAACTCCTCTTGCCCTACAGCAAGTGGGATAATAAAGGCACCGGGAAGGGCAGGGACATCAATGTGAGAAACAAGAACCCTCACTGTAGGGACTGCCCTGACGCTGCCCAAGTCCCCAACACAGCCACCCAGTGCCTCATCCCCTTGCCCTGCTCACCCGCCACAGCTGGGGAGGGGGCAAGGGGTTTGTGGAGGTGGGGTCAACCCTGTGGCTTCCCATGCTGAGGTAGGATAATGAATCCTGATGCGGGAAGTGACCTTTTCCAAATGCCACATGTCATTGGATTTTATATCACACCAGGACAATGTGCCATGGGTATTAAAATCGTTTTTCCAATAGAAGTGTGTGTATGTGTGTGTCAGAGAGAGATGTGAGAAAAATAAAATTGAGACATGAAAATTAGACTGCTTCTAAACACGGCCTTTAGGAAAGACTTAGGTCCTCGCAGAGCAGGACTGACAGAGATGAACCATGCCCTTTGCTCCCAAGATCATGGATGATTTTGTCAGGGAATTAGGACTTGTCCAAACTCCATGACAGAACTAGGGAAAAATAGCATCAGAGTCCTGATCCCCATTTCTAACGTCCTGCAAAGACTTTCACCTCTACAGTGTCCCCTCTGCCGTGAGGGACAGCTCCAGGGCTGTGCCTGCCCATGGAGGCAGGTGCATGCAGAGCACAGATCACCTTGCACATGTGCTCCTGGATGCCCACTCATGTTATTCCAGGCTGTGCATGTGGAGAAAGCAAAGTCCTACATGACAGCCAGCGCCAAGTTACTCAGCCTCACCCGGCCTCCACAGCATCCTGTATCCCTGTGGGCCAGCCTGGAGATGTGTGTGGAGCATCCATGGGTATAGACATGCCCCCCTATATGCCAGCATACATTCCCATGTGAAAACACAATGTAGAAAGGGCTGAGCTGGAAGCCAAATTCACTTGAACTCCAGCCTGTTCCCTCAATCTGCAGGGCAATTGTCCGGCTGAAATAACAATGCTGGGACACAAAAAAAAAAAGGACAAGCTGTGTTTGTTTGTTCAGCTTCTTTCTCTCTGTCTCCTCCCGACAATGCCCTGACACAGTGTCCCGCCGCACTGGGGCTGCAACCCCAACGAGCTAAATTTATCCCAGCTGGAGCCCTGTTTACAATGTGGTCCCTCCTGCCCAGGACCAGGCAGTGGCCATCCCCAGGGTGGACAGTCCATGCCTCACCTTCCTTGGCCTCTGCTGTGCCCAGGCCACCTGTGTGGTCCCTGGAAAGATGCCCAATACCTTGCACTCCTCATGTATTTACACTAAGGGCAGCTTGTGGCCTCCTGTCCATCTGGGAGGCTACGGGGAGATGTGGGTTTGCCTGGGCTGCTGCTTGCTCAGCATGGCTTGGAAGTGGTGGACAAAGCATCAGCTGTGAGGGTGTAATGCACTCCATGAGAAACCAGCCAGGGACACCCACACTCGAAGGCATGAATGGAGCTGTACGTCTCATGCAACCACATGTGGTGCTTTTGCTCCCTGCACCTCGCACTGCAGTGGAGGGCCATGGGATCAGGTTGTCACGTACCTCCCCTTGTCCTCCTGATGGGCTCACAGAGGCTGGGAGGACAGAGCCGTCAGGAGCTCAGTGACACAACTGGATGTCACACCAGGGCTCTTGAGGCTCGTTAGGCCCAGTGGTGGTGTGAATATACTTTAAAAGGCTGGGGATGTGGCAGCACTGCCAGCACCCCCCTTGCACTCTTCCTGCACTGATTCCCAGCCATGCGGTCTCACCTGGCCACCCCACAACACAAGTGTCTCCTGTGGTCCCAGACTGGCTCACTCACAGGAGCTGCACTCAGCAGAACTCAGTTTGCAATATCCAGGCTCTTGTTTGCTGCTTAATGAGTCCCAGCTAATGAATCCCAACACATGAAAGCTTTCCATTCACCCTCTGGCTTGCTGTCAGCATTGGCCACCAGTTTGCAGAGGCTGGCAATCACAAAAGTGGTTTCAGAGGTGCCTGCAGGTCACCACCCATGAGCCTGAGTCCTACCTTGTGCCCGGCCTCAGTGGCTGCAGAGGGGACACCAGTACCCTGTGGATATGAAACAAAGCAGCTGGTCCTGTGTTCCCTCAGTCTCCAGCAGCAGCTCACAGAGATTCACCATCATCTCCAGTAGCAGGCCATTGCTCAGCAGTGATGGATCCCTCTTTGCACCTGCTCACAGCTGCACATACTTAGGCTTAATGAATGAGCAACCTCCTGGCACGCTGATGATGCAGCCCTCTTCCACATGGTCCTGGCCCAAAACACTGCCTGCCACCTCGAGAAGCCTCCTGCTTGAAACCAAGAGCTCTGGATCACATCCCATGGTAAGGGACATTTTGTGTACACATGGAGAGGGGAGGAGGATCTCACAGACAGACCCTGGTCTGGGTTCAGATCCCAAACCTGATGAGGGGTTCAGCACTGCCTCTGTAAAAGGAAAGATCCAAGACTGAGTTTGGACCAAGGCCCCAGTTGCTGTGAGATGTCCCTGGCTGTGGGTGAAGGAGCAGGACAGAGCTACCAAGGCTTTCCTGTTGCTCAAGTTTTTTGGAGACGAGCAAACTGTCCAGAGTGATGCCCTTGGTGTCACCTCCATGGTGCACCAGAACAGTGTCCCTCTTCCAAAAAGCCTCCTCATGCTTCACTGCTCACACCTACCACATTTTGAGCCTCTGGCCTGATTTCAGGTTTGTTTGCACATTGAGGGGGGAGGAAATCTTTCTGCACCACTTGCCCCTGATTGCTCTACCTGGTGAAGCAGAAGTTCCAGGCAGAGCAGAAGAGGGGTTGTCCACCCCAGCCCAGCTCCCTCTCCACAGTTTTGGAGATGGTCTGTGCATGATTGTGGGTGGGGGGTGAATTTGAGCCTAAAAGCTCAAAATACAAAGTACTGCCCCTGAGAACCCCCTGTGCTGGGCATTTCTTATTCCTGAAATAACAGCTTGCTTGTGTTCACCAGATCCTTTTTCACTCTGAAATATAAATGGAGCTATTGGGGAATATTTCGTCAGTCCAAAAATCCCCTCCAGCCTTCATTCAGGTTCACTCCCAAGTGCAGCAGCACGTTCAGGGAAGGGCGAATGGAGAGGCACATCTGCGCACAACCACGTACGTGTGCGCTCCTCACACGTGCGGCTCCTCATCTCCGGAAGAAGATCTTCTCGTCAGGAAGTCACAGCCCTGATTACTTTGTCTTCCACGTTTAAGAACATCCCTAACTGCTCCTTGGATAGCTCAATTAGTAAAGTGAATATATTATATAAAGTCTAAAAGATTAAACTATCATAGGCAGCCCATAATTTCATGAAGAAGTCAGGGGAGCATATCCCTCTTATTAACTCTATAACAAATGTGATGAAAATGTTCAAATAGAATGTTAATGCAATGTTACGTGTAATTTTCCCAGGCGATTTTCTGCTGAAATATTTCTTTATTAATAGTAATTGAGGGTATAAATTATGAATGAGGCGATTTTCTCCTTTCACTGGGAAAGACGTACTAATGGCAATAATTCTTTATAATAATTTTTTGGGGGGAGAATAGGGAGGGAGCTGGGGTGAGGGGTTTAAAGGGAAAAAAAAATCTCTAAAGGGATTGCAAAATATATGGACTAGCAGTGCATGTTTTATTGCAGGGCGCTGTATTTTATATCGGTGTGCTGGGCATCCGTCCTGTGCAGGTCTGTGCTGCGTGTGCACGGCGAGGCTCAGGGCCCTGGAGAAGGTGGATTCCTCGCACCCTCTCTATTCCTCACGTGTGTAAAGCCTTGCATCGTGCAAGGCGAGTACGACAGCAGTGATGCTGTCGGTCTGCAAATTCAGGACTCCTGATTTCACTCTCTAAAGCTGGGGGGTCGAACTCATTTTCACATCAGACTCGCGATTGCCTTCAAAGAGCCAAGTGTAATTTTAAGACTGTATAAATGCGAGAGTAGTCACATTTACATTGGACACTCCTGCTCTAAGGGAAAGCAGGGACAGTACCCACACTACAAGCACTTTTGGTTGGTAGGAGGGTACTCAGGGATGAGCAGGTTAGTAGTACAGGCTCTTGCCAGTTTAATGCAGACTCTGACACCTTTCCCTGGCCTCACCACAACCAAAACCACTTCTTTGCGCTTGTGTTGGGTTTTGGGGGTCTTTTGTACCAGCTTGCTGACCCTGACCCCAAGCACCTCCATCCAGGAAAACGCAAGGCTTGGTTCTACAGCCCCCGAACCTCACACACCAAAGGGAGCGCGTCTAGGGGCTACACTGGGTCCCAAATGCCACCCCTTTGTGGGACACAGCTCGAGACCACGCGTTTGCACACCACAGACAGGCAGCACCGAGCAGCACAGCTGCTAGTGGGGAAACAAAAAGTCCTTTTTGTGACGCCAGAATGAAAGAGGCGTTTTACAAGGATTTCAGAGCTTGCCCTCCTTCAGGTTTTCATGTTTGTTTCTTTTCAACAGACCAAATGGCTTCAAAATTTTTCCACTCAATTAAAAAGAATTCTGGTTTGAGTGCAGTTCTGGGCCCCTCCTTCTTGCACACATCTCTCTTCTTAAAGAAAGATAAAGGGGAAAGAAAATACGGTATCCCTTAAATTTTCATTATCCTTCAGTCAGCTGAAAAAAACCTCCAAATGGTTTAAAACTTTTATACCAAAGAATCCACTTCCTCCTCCTATTTTATTTAAAACTTTTTCCAAGAAAGGAAACTTTTTTGAATGAGCTCTAGTCTACAACAAGTGTAGGAAGAAAAGCCTCCTTATGCCAGGCCTTTGCTGTACAAACCAAAGAGCATCCTGAGAGATGCTTAAACAAGGTAAAAGGCACCTCTGGTGATGACTTGCACCAAGGGTGGGCAGCACATGCTGGTACCCAGCACAGAGTGAAGCTCTCAGACACCCGTGCACACGGGTGCAGATGTGTTGGGGAGCGGGTGGCTTTGAGCTTCCCCAGGGGCAGCTCCTACATCCCCCATTTCCACTGGAGGATCCCCCCTGCTCGGGCTCTCACTGAGTTGGAAGAGGAGGCAGAAATGGTCCTTTTTGCTGGCAGAAAGGCTGTGCTGCCCCATCTCTCTCCTTCTCTGGAGGCACTGACCCCCAGGCTCTCCCCATGGCTCACCCCGCACCGTCAGGCTGCGCGAGAGGCTGCAGAAAAGCCGACAAAATCAGTGCGATCCGTCACCGACCCTCCTCAAAATTAGGTTAATAATTTATGATGTTAAATGGGACAGTTAATAGCTGGGCCAGATGATTCCTCAGCTAATCTAGAGCACGGGCTGAGCTGCAACGAGTCCTCTGAGAGTTCATTACACTCCCCAGCCCTCGGTGCTAGTGCTTTTGGCTCCACCGATACCTACAGGAGGCTGTGGCTGGTGCCGCTGGCAACATGCCGAAGACTTGCCCCTCATCAATTAAGAGAAATAAGGAAATCGACAGGAAAATTAATTTCCAAAGAGACAATGTCTCTGACACCTGCACTGCCCTCGGAAAGCCGGGGGGGGTTATCTGGGAAGCCTGGGGAGGAGGCTGCGTCTGCCTTCTTGCTGAGCAAGGTCAGGCTGTTTTCCTGGGGCTGGGAGAGCACGGAGGGGTGTAAGGACTGAACAGAAGATGCTTTTGCTCTTGAGTCAGCCCCAAGCAGGCTTCTTACAGGGGATGTGTGCTCACTGGGAGGAGACATAACACCAATGCCTGCTGGTTAAAGCCCCCCCAGCATCCCCTCCCCAGCACAGGGCAGTTCACTAGCAGCAAGGATTTACAGCCTGACCATGCACATTCCCAAAGAAACCTCAGAGGCAAAGAGTCAGGGCGAGAAGGTCTGGCAGGTCTTTTCCATCAAGGGGACAGAGCAGGGTTGGCTGCCCCAGGGACGCGGCGCTGCCAGAGTGCTCCCTGGGGCCAGCCCTCACCCCAGAGCTCGGCAGAGGCTGGATCTTCAACCACTTGCCTGTCTGTTTGTCTAACATCCCTGATTCTTGTCCCACCCTCTTGCTGGCAAATGAGATCGAGCCCAGCCACAGAAAACATGTATTGGACTGAACAGCCTCCCCTCACCAAAACCTCAACCCCTCTCCATGATCTGAGCTCTCCCATCTCCCCAGCTCTTTCTTCTGCCTCCTGGGTCTCAGAAGCCTCCCCGGATGCAGGACCGGCTTGCCAGCCACAGCAGGGAAATGCAAGGAATTACCAAGAGTACATCTTGTCTGTGTGATGGAGACTTTCCATCCCTATCCAGTGCAAGCAGATTGACCAAGGTTCACGACACCAGAAGGCAACAAAGACCCTGTGGTGCTGACAGCACATGAGTCTCTCTTTGCCCGTCCTGCCTTGCTTCTCTCTGCAAAGACCTGATTCTGCAAATTTGAAATCCTTTGCTTTGCATGGGGGGCTCTGAACAGAGAAGTGCTCAGCCTTGCAGGTCTGAACCTTAAGGCAGGATATCTGCAGAGTTTGGTGGCTCTGGGACCATGCTTGGTGAAACAAAAAGTAGGCAGGGACCAAACTCACCAATCCAAACTGCACATGGAAGCAGAAATCAGCTCCTTTGCTCCGGCATCTCACTGGGGGATGCTGCAAAGCAGTGTCAGCCTCAGGCAAACCTGGAAGAGGGTGCCACACACACACTCCTCTCCAGAGGAGCTAGTGATACATACCTTAGAATGTGCTCCTGACAGCCCCAATCTATTTTACAAATGGAAAAACTAAAGCACAGCAAGTCTGTCTGACCACCCCAATGTGAGCAACAATATCAGGTGAAGGGAGTTAATTTCTCTCTCAGCATAATGTTCCTAGTGTCAGGATGTCCATGCCCTGCCCTTAGTGGGAGCATGAGGCAGACCCAATGGGCTAAAAAGTGACTGGCAGGGCTAAAAACACAGGCTGCTGTGGCCAGATGTGCACTGATGACTCGTGCAGATGTTGGCCCTGCAGCGCGTCTGGGCAGTAATTCCCCTTCTCCCTTCCACATTCCTGCCCTGCCAAATTCAAACCACGCGCAGTGCGGGGGGATTACCTGCAATTACAGCTTTCACACATCGGGGCCTAATTCGTGCAGCTGGGGAAGGGAGGGAGAGCGGCGAGAAGTAAGGGCATCCATATGGTGGGCTTCTGCGGCTATTCCTCCTGCCTGCATTACAGGCAGCTAGTGCCGTGTCCCCCCGCCCCCAGCCATCTCCCCTCCTGTGAAGCCCCTTCCCAGGTGGAAAGACCAGGGAGGACCCATGGGGCAGAGAGGAGCCCCAGCCTGGGGCCGGTGGCAGGGCCAGTTTTCTTTCCAGCTTCTGCCCCAGTGTGCACAGGAGAAATGACAATTAGGGGGACAACAAATGAGGCTGCTGGCCCCTGGAGGGGGGACATGTGCAGTAACTTGAGGCTGAAGCGGAAATAGCTCTAGTCGACCCACTTAGAAAATCATCATTACTGTAGAATTTATGGCTGACATGAGCTTGTCTGATAGATATGACTATTTAAAGGCAGCCAAAGCCTCCATTTATAACATGTGAGGAAAGCGGGGCTGGGGGAGGAGGGAGATGGGACAGGTTTGAAGATCAAAGGGGCACCTGGGAAAGGAAAGGGAACTGCATCAGCCCTGAAGCGAAGGGACGGTGGCTTCAGCCGGGGAAAGGGCTGTTGTGGCAGGGCGAGGCGGGCTGTGCCCCACAGAAGGGAGCAGCCTGTACTGTGGGTCTGCCCCCCGGGCCCAAGAGACCAGAGCATCCTCTGTGGGCCCTGCAGCCACTCCTGCCCTTGGGTCTGACAAAGTGCCACCACCCGGGTACGGGCTGTCCTGGGCCCTGGCACAGAGATGAGCCCATCTGGATTTGGCACCATCCAGGCAGCGGTGGGCATGGATGCAGTTGTCCACTCAGGATGTGCTGCATCATTCACCAGGAGTGTACTTTTAATTAGATGTGAAGGACACAGCAATTGCTGAGGCTGGGAAAGAAAAAAAGCAGTGGCAGGTTTGGAAGACAACAAGCAAACATCTGCAAGGTTCCGATTTTTGTTTTCCCTTAACTGAAAGGACAGAAAATAGCTCCTGGGAGTGGTGAGCCATTCCTGTACCCAGACCCCTAGCTGCCTTCCTTGCCTGCTCATCCCTCAGGGCTTTACAAAGGGGACAGTGCAATCACTTGGTGACTTGTTAAGGGAGCAGCTCATCCCAACAGCAAAGCCAGGAAAAAGACCCACTTGCCAATTCCTTGGGACAGGCTGTGTCTTGCTGGCAAAAAATAATCTCCAATCAATCAGAAATGCTGCAAGTGAGTTGGAGGCTGGACCCTGGTGACACACAGCTCCGCTGGAGACACATTGCATGTCCCAGCCTGTCCCTGTGCTGTGATTCCCTATGGCTGTGTGAGGGAACATCGCACCCAGCAGTGAGCAAGCTGGAAATGAGCACGGAGGTACAGATGGGCTCTCCACGCATGCAATGCCGGAGCACTGATGGATGCAGAGCTGCAGGCTGCAGGGCAGCACTTGGTGCCATGCAGAGCAAGGAGCAGTCCCCGGAGGGCACCCTGCCCAGGGACAGCACGGAGCCAGTCACCGGCATCCCCGTCCCGGGCTCTCCTCCCCAACCCGGCTGCTCCCTGTCCTTTGGGGATGGCGGCAGCTCCTCACCTGATTGAATTTTCAGGCCATCACTTGCTCTCCCTGCAGCTGCGAGGCACGATCGCCCTCCCGGCAACCCCACGCTCACCCCGCGGAAGGAGGGGCTAATTCAGTTAGCCCAGTGGCATTAGCTGCCGTGAAGAATAACCCGCCAACAAGGGCCTGCGAGCCTGACACAATATTAAAGACCCCACTGCCCTCACTTGGGGCAGATTAAGCTGGGCTCATTGCTTTAATGCTGTGCTCCTCGGCCGGGCTCCCTCCAAGGCTTTGCACCTTAACTGTATTACCCCAGCACCGATGTGCTTGACCTGCCGATATTGCTCCCACTGATAATTCACCTCCCAAGAAACTTTGCCTTTTTGACCTCCTGCCGGAGCAGGCTCTAACCCCACATAGCAGGGCTCCCCCTATATTCCACTGCCACGGGGACTGCCAGCGCCTGCCCTCTGCTCCACGGTTGCTTTCCCTCAGCACCGTCCCCTGCATCCCATCCTTCCAGCAGCCTCCAGTTGCCTTCTTCTGCAAGGTCAGGCAACTCACCTCTGCAAGCAGGTCACTTTGGTGATCCCAGGATCCCAATCATTATCAATGGCTGCATTGACATGCACAGTGAACATGTGGCCATGGAACAGCAGCAAGTATGTGTGTGGAGGATCGAGAATGTCATTTACAGCACCAGGGATGTGTGGGACATCCCTGCTCACTGACCTCATCTGGGGTACCAAGGTTCCCTCAGCAGTAACATGAAGCGATGCAGAGAGTGCATCCCTCCTGCTCCCAGGGATACAGATGTCTCATCTGACCCGGGGAAACCATCAGGAAAAACACCCAAATACCAGCTGAGAGGCAGCCTGGGCTCCAAGTGAAACTCAACAGAGCGGCGTGGGAGCAAGAGGGTCATCCCTCTGCTGCCAACAAGCACAGGCCGTGCCAGCATCATCTTGGCTCGGCAGCAGCCACCACCTCTTGTCACTCACAGCTGTCAGCAGCTGTCCTGGGCTCTGCCACTGCTTCATCCCACAGCCTGAGAGTGACACAGGGAGCAGTCCTTGAGACGCTGCTTGGGCTGCTGACTCACACAGCCTTGCTTTTCATAGGAAACAGCAACAATGCAGGATCACTTTCCTGCTTAGACAAAACCAGAGAGCTGGCGTATCCTAAAAGACTTGAGAACTGAATTTTCAAAATCACCTTTTCTGAGCAAAACCAGACTCAGCCAACCACTTCTGCTCTCCTCACCGGAAAATCAAAATCATCTATACCAATATTTCCCTCTTTTATCGTTGGCCAGACTAGACAGTTTTACTGAAAGGAGTTTGAGCACCCCTGCTGCCCACTCTGCCAGGTTGCTGGATGCTGACAGCTCTGTCTTGCCTCCTCAAAAGGAGCAGGTTTGCAACAGTGATTACAGTTCCAGCTCTAGACCTAGAGCAAGGAGTCTGCTCCCTGCCACATGTGCTCCCTTGCCTTCGCATGGGTGATATTTATACCTGCCTTGCACAGTTAGTGCTTGAGTAGTGTATATGAGGTTAGAAAACTAGTTATGTATGTTTACATAACTATTTTATATTAGTTATATATCAGTTATGTAAAAGTAACTCTGCAAAGCTTGTATTGGTTATGTAGAGGCAGCACATTTCTCTTCTAGGGACCAGGCAGTGCTCACGATGAACAAGCCCTCATTTTGGACACATTTTTCTTCCTTATTTTCTGATTTCACTTTTCAAAGGTGTGTTTCCTTTTTTTGAAGAAACAAAACTAGAAAAAGGAACCAACCTAAACTCCTACTCAAAACTCAGACCACAAGTCTTGGGGTTTTTCTTAATATTAAAATACGTGGTGAAACTGTGTTTGATCCGTGCTCCTGGCACAGAAAGCCAAGCGCCCACACGAAAGGGGTGTCACAGAGCAGTTGTGAAGTCTTGTGGTTTGGCAGCTGTCAGGACAGAGGGGCTCTATTTTGGGCTTTGCCATCAACCCAAAGTGTGACCCTGGGGAAGGGACTGCACCTCTCCCTGTCCCTGGTCCCCTCCTCTGGGTGCATGGGACCATCAGTAGGTGCCAGAGTTTGCTGCTGCCTCTGACCGGGGGCAGGAGGAGCTCTCACCTTTGCACCGTGAAACACCACCTGGCAAAATCCTGTACAGTCTCACAGACTGACTTTGCTGGCTGTATCAGTGCTCCAGATACAGTGCTCCTGTGCTTGTCCACGGCGGTCAGCACAGAGCCTGGCCGGACCTGGGACTTGTCCTCCCCTGATAAAGTGCCCATGCTGAACGAAACCAGAGGCAGAAAGTTTTCCAGTATCACTGCTGACAAATTAAGCTGACAGACAGGAGCAGAGCTGGGACATGTAACTACACAGGAAACACAAAGGCTTATTCCTTCTACCATACTCCTGGAAAGGATCCCTTTGGCTGCTCACACATATATATTGCTGACCAGGGACTCAGTCGTGTTCCCAGTTACGCCGGGTGTGGTGGGTTGAAGACAGGGGAGATCTGCACCGTTGGACACAGGAGCAGACCCTGCCCTTGGTGTGCAGCCAAACATGTTGGAAACAGGGAAGGGTGTATGGCTTTTACAAGCCTTTCTTAAATAAGGTAGATAGTGTCAGGGTATCGTCAGCCCCCAAATTTAGGCTTGGGAAAAGCAATGGGAACCATTCCCTGTTTTGCAGTTAGCACGCTTGGGAGGTGAATGGAAAATGGATGATGTGAACACTTTTTCCTAACGGAGTGTATTTGTCTGAGTGCAATGCCTTAGCACTGAGGCAGCTGCCCTGCCGTGGGACCTGAGCTGACCTCCTGCCACCATGCACAGCCCCAGCTCCAGCCCCATCCCTGTGCCACGCTCCTCTGCAGACAGGCAGCACCTGCGGCACCGGCAGCCCACAGCGTCCCCTTTGCTTTGTCACCCAGTTGTCCAGAAAACAACTGGCCAAGCCAGTAACATCTGCACAAAGGGGGGTCACCTGTCCCATCGTGGGGACCAGGAGCACCTACAGCAGCACCAGGCAGGTGACACTGGACCTTCTGCTTCACACCCTTCTGACGTGACCCCTTCTGTTAGGGGGAGATTTAAGGTGCTCTTATATCTCCCTGCTGTAAATGGCCTCATAAAAGTGACAGAAAGACGTTCATATGGATGCTTGTTAAAATTTTATTACTAATCACCACCAAAGTTAGCTGCTATATTTAACCCAGGGTGGAGGAAAGAGGGGAGGGGGCACCGCCTGGGCAGGATGGAGAAGTCAAAATCAGAAAGTGAAGATAGAGTGACAAGTGGCCCTGACATAGCCCACAGACATTGGCAGGCGCCTGCTGGAGAAAAGGCAAATAAAAACCCTAGAGCCTTCAGCTTTTACTTGTCAGCAGCAGCCACAACCCTTTTACAAGCCCTAACCCCAGAGCAGGGCAGGCTTGTGGTAGAGCACGAGACTTCGGATCAAAGAGACCTCAGCTGAACTCCCACCTCCGTTGCAGCCCCCACAAGCAGCCCTGGGCTCTTCCCTGCATGGAAACTCCTCCTGTGCAAAGCGGATGAGAACAGAGATTTAATGAGACAGCCAGCTCTCCAGGCTGGGGAAGTGTCTCAGCGGCATGCGGGCACCTGGCAGTCCTAGGATGAGTGAGGTCTCTCCACCGAGGCTGCAAGGACACACAGTCAAGCTTCCCTTCCTGCTTAAGTCAGGTCTTGCCCTTGAAGGTGAAAGAATTGCTTAGAAGAGAGAGAAGAAAGCCCAAGGACACCAACTGCCTTGGTGAAGCAGAAAGTTCAGCAGTTGCAAAGGTATCACAGGGCACTTCCAGACTTGTCCTTGCTAAAGCACTGGTGGCAAAGGACCAGTCAGCAGTGTCCCCAGGGGGACAGATGAGGAAGGAGGGAGGGTGGTGAAAGGCATGGAGCACATGCAAGGCATTGGCTCAGCCATCCCTGCCGGTTCCACAGGTTGTGGTCACCCCCTCACATAGAAATACAAAAAAGAAAGTATGGTCCAGATGGCCACCAGGGCGGGCCCAGAAGGATCAAGACGACAGTCACCTGTCCTGTTGTGTTAGTGGCATACACAACGTTATGCCCCACTGTGTGTGGCTGTGGGCTGGGGCAGCTGGGCAGGGACCGCTCTCCTGCCTTGGCATAATGCATGGAGAAGGAGGGGATGTGCTCTGATCAGATGCTAACAAAGTATCCTTCTGTAGTGGGATAATGAGAAAGCATGATGAGTTTTCTGCTCTGCTGTCTCTCTGGTGCTGGGAGCAGTAGGAAAGTACTTGATTGATGCAGCAAGGGAGGGAACGGAGGGAGAAAAGTCTCATAGTGAAAATAAACAGCTTTGAGTGTCTCCTCAATTTGAAAATGGCATCCAGGTGACCACAGGGGTCCAAAGCATGAAAGACAAACTATTGCGTTAAAGACGTTGGCTGCCACTACACCTGCCTGATTGTACCGCAGAGAGGAACAGGAGAGGGAGACATGCTCCTCTTGGAGGATGCTCTCTGAAACCTCCCTCGCACTCCCCATCTGCATCTCCTTCCAGCTTTATGGTACCCTCAGGTGTTTTTGGCAGGTCCCAACCCCCCCATTTGCCCTCATACTTGCTGCACTGAAGCATCCACCAAGACTCTCATGCTCCCCATCCCTGCTTCCCAGGTACACTTTTCCTGGCACTCTATGGGAGCTGCTGTCTGTCTGTCAGTCCTCACATCCATCTCCAGGGCCCCTGCATAAATCTCCTAGAGGCCTCTTTGCTCCCTATATATCTATCTAATTAATGTTAGTATAAGTAAAGCACAGCCTTTTCCCCTTAATAAGCAGAGTGCTGACTTTATTACAGGTCTTCTTTCCTCCCCCTCTTCTGGCTTCAGTGCTTTAAATCACGCTCAGGAAAGCGCTTACAAAGGGAAAGGCTGCGTGGCGCATCTCGTGGTGCCTTCGCCCCGGCAGGGCTGGGGAGGGCCATGGGGAGCGAGGGGCAGAGGGCAGCAGGAGGAAATTGGACAGGATGTGTTCAGAGAGATGCCAAGAGCTCTGCGCTGCCAGGTTAGCCGGGGTCAGGGGAGAAGTCAAAGGCCATCAGTGTGTTGTCTGGCTGAAGGCAGAGTCCAAGCAAAACAAGGTGTTAAATGTCTGCTAATTAGAAGTGTCAAAACAGGACTGGTAAGGCAGGCACAGCTGGGGAGGGCCGGGAAATGTGATAAGCGGGGCTTGGTGGAGAGAGACAAGAAACCCTGGGGCTCCGGATCGCGTGGCAGGTGAGAGTGGGAAGGCTCCTGCAGTGAGATTTGAGCTTCTCTAACATATATTTTAGGCCAGAAATCCCAAATGTGAGATGTAAAAGACATGGGTTCAGAGGACAACAAGGTCCCATATTCCTACAAATTCTCAGGATTGTAAGAAGCAGAAGATTCCATAAATGTGTTATTTCTCTCTTTGATGTTTGCTTTCTGCCTCTCTCTGTTTCAGACAACCCCCAACCCAGTTTTGCTCTCAGTTCCACTGGAAGTGTTCATTCTCCCTTCCTACATCTGCCGCACTGGCCTCAGGCTGCCACAAACTGGGTGCCCCCAGCTCTGCCTGCTTGCAAGCACCCGGGGATGCTGGATGTGACGGTGCAGAAGAGAGGTCTGCAGCTTCCAGTCTCAGGCTGCACAGCAAATAAATGGTGGAGATTTGATGGAGAAAGACCTGGCCTGCATGCTGGGCTTGGCTCAGCTCTGCTGTGGCTCTCCAGCCCTCTGCCAGTTCCTTCTACTTGTGCATCACACAGGTGCTATGTCCAACGCTAGCCCACCCACACGGTGTGCCACAAGCACCGCATTGCAAAGGGTGGTGGGGACACTGTTGAAGGGACACTCTGCATATGCTCCTCATGCTCCCAGTGGCCGATCACATCTCATGCTCATGAGAGCACGTGCCATCGGATCTCTCGCAGCCAAAGAAACACACCTGGTTCCAGCAGGCTGGGCATGAGGAGCACCACTGCTTCCTATCGCTATGCCAAGCCACAACCTGGTCATCCCTGATCCAGTGCCAGAGCCAGAGGGCTGCCCTGAAAGGGTTAATGCTCCCCCTGCTCTGGGTCCTGGGGTGAAAGGGTTACCCGTGTTGTGCTCGGATTCTTTGGCTGTAATGTGATTTCTTGGCTCTCGCGTATATATTTATGCAGTTTTGTCCACACTCCGGTTCACTCCCCCCACGCAGTGGCTATTGATCAGGTTAATGGCAGGGATCCGATTGCACATGCTCTGACATGCTCTCACACAGCCTCGCCAACTCTGGCCCAGCCAATCAATGACGTGGTGGCCCCCCGAAAATTTCCCATAATCTGATTTGAAGATGTGTTATCACTTAATAAAATCCACACTTGCCCTTCCTCTTCCCCCCACTACTGAAATGCATTTGCACTCTGGCTCCCAGGCTGGCTCCTGCCATGCCCCTGCGTTCTGCCAGCCTCTGAGATAAGGACCACGGAGCGGCCTGGGGCTAAAAATGCCCTAAGTGGGTAAGGGAGGGATGGAGAAATTATATGTCATCTCCTGGGTAATCAGCACTGCCCAGGAGTGCCAGGGGATGCACACGGTGACACAGGATGGTGTGTGAGGATACTCGCTCCCTTTCACAGTGTGGTGGCTGTAAGGGTGACACTGAAAAAGGAGGATGAAAAATGTTCCTCTTGAAAACACGGTGAAAAATGCTATGGGTTTTCTGTAGCCTGTCAACACACATTCCCACGGCCTTTAGAAAACAATTCACAACAGTGTATGGAAACATGAAGGGTAGTTGTTGTGTGAATGGGTATCTGTTTTCCGATCAGCCTGTGGAGCAGTGACAAGAGGAAAGTCCTCGCTAGTCGGGGCAAGATGGCAGCAGGGTTTGTGAGATACTCCCTGTCACTGTGTCTTCTCCAGGGAGGTTTGCTTCTCCAAGAGCAGCAAAGTCAGAGGTTACTGCTCTCTAAGCAGAATAATTCTTTGCCCCTTCCCCGCCTTATGCTCCAACAGAAGATCTTGGTGCTTTGCACAGCTCTGCTACCTGTTTTACAGGAGGGGCTCATGGCTCCTGCTCCTCCCACCCCTGTCAAATACAGGGAGGACAATGGTGCGGGATGCACACTGTGGGGGCGGCATGCCACCCCTTGAGCCATGGCCCTAAAAGATGGGGTTCTCCTCCCATGGCAGAGCAAGAAGCAAGCACACAGGGAGCCATGGATGCCTGGGGACAGGCGTGTGCCAGCATCAGGCTGAACATGAGCCCTGCCGATCAATGGTGGGTCTCAGAGCCCTGTGAGTGTGGGGCTGCTCCCTGGGGCTCGAAACCTGATGCCGAGGTTCAATAATTCAGGGGGAGAGCTATCAATGGCTTCTCAGCTCTTCTGAGAGGAGAGCAAATTGAAAGGCTTGTCAGGAGTCAAAACAGAGCAGGGCAAAGCTGGGCTGAATGTCAGAGAGATTAAACAGGCAGAAAGCCACAGGGATGGGGACGGGGACAGGATCAGTGGCACAGCCACTGCTTTGTATGGTTCACTTTGGTAATCGTAAGAGGAGCAGGATTACGGCAGAGCAGGGCACTTTCACAGCAAGATTGGCTCCACAAAAGGTCTCCCAACAGGATTTCGGCAGCTCTGGTTGCTTAAGCTAAGAAGGAGACTGGTGGTATGAGGCTTCTTCGATCTTAAGCGAGGAGTCCCCAAGCAGCTCTGTGGTGTGACCCTCCTGCATGATTGGGGATCGGGCTGGGGAAGCCACACCAGGGCCATGTCTCCCATTTCATACGGTGACTTGAGTGAGGAGAAAGATGGGACCAGCCCTGCAGTGGCCTCCAGTACAAAATAACTCCTCCGGTCCCAAGTGGGACACTGCACCAACAGTGGATGATAAATAATGGTGATATTTCAATAGACACAGGTATGATAATGAAGAGCTATCTTTCTTTTGCAAAGATCACTTGTAGAATTAAATATTTATAAATGATATTTAGACTCTCAGCCCTGTAAAATGCCTTTTTTACACAGATAATATATGTTGACTTGTTGGAGAACCAAACCAGTTTGATATGATTAAATACAGAGCCGAGTGACATGATTCATGCCCCTTCTTCCACTTGCCAGCCTGTAGCACATGTGAGACTATCTCAATACATTTCTACAGACATTCACTTAAACTAAAATAAAATAAATAAATCCACAACCATCCCAGCTGCAAAATACATTGAAATGCTCCCAACACCCCAAATGCCTCTATCAACTTTGCAACGTCTGGCTTGTAAGACACAGTATTTCACACCACACCAGACAGCTTTTTTATGGACAGAGTTTAATTTGTGCTTTACATGCGACTTATATCCAGCTCTGGCGCCTGACCCTGCAGGCCATCGTGTGGGAAACGAGGGGCTGAACTGGCAGAGATGAAGGTGAGCAGGGGTACAGTCCCAGACCCCTCTCTATCTCTCTTCTCACAGTGCTTCAGTACCACAGTCAAGTGTGTTGTGTTTGAGCGATCATTTGGTTTAAGAGGGATGTGACCAGGGGTCTGTGTGCCTTCCCCAGAGCCTGCACGGGTTTCACATCTTGAAAGTACTCTCCATAGCCCCAGAGGCTAAAAAACAGAGGCAAAAAGAGGCAGAAGAAAGAGGAAGAGATTGCCAAGCTGGTGAGGACACCTGTCCTGAGCAGCTCCCCCAGACCTCAGCGCGATCACAGCATGGAGCCTTCATTTTGCGGTTTTACATGTATGAGGAAGAGAAAACTGCCCATCTTACAGAAAATCATAGAATCATAGAATGGTTTGGGTTGGAAAGGACCTTAAAGATGATCTAGTTCCAACCCCCTGCCATGGGCAGGGACACCAGGACACCTTCCACTAGACCAGGTTGCTCAAAGCCCCATCCAAACTGGCCTTGAACATTTCCAGGGATGGGGCATCTACAGCTTCTCTGGGCTGTCTGTTCCAGCACCTCGACACCCTCATGGTGAAGAATTTCTGCCTTATATCTAATCTAAATCCTTCTTTCAGTTTAAAACCATTACACCTTATCCTATCACTCCAAGCCTTTGTAAAAAGTCCAGTCTCCAGCTTTTGACTTTCCGTTCAAATGATTCTGTTACAAATTATACTTAAGCAGTAGATAATATAGAGAAACTAAAAATATCAGAGAATTTACACTGGTCATGGACAGATACATATGTTCAGACAATATCAAAGTTTTAACTATGAAAAAAATGACATCAGCAGAACTCTAGCTTTTACCTCTCACATGCACTTTTGGTGTCCATGAGACACATCCAGCTCAGTACATTTGAGCCTTTGTGAACCTTTACTCACAAAAAGGACGAGGCTGAACTCTGTCGCACAATGGCTTAGAGAGGCCAGTGGGACTGCAGAGTCCACCTCGAGGATAGCTGCAAACCAGGAGTAGCTTGTGGTGAGCTTAGGCATGTGGAGGAGCCCCAAGGGGCGGCCACCAGCACCACCTCCTATAATGGATCCAGCTTCATCTTACAACTAACTGGGCATTTTCTTTCCCCTTATTCCCTCTTGGGAGACTGTTTCAGAGACTTCCTGCTTGCAGAGCCAGGAACTCCTTCTTAGCCTCACCTTAAATATAATCATGGCCCCTTTGCACCACAAAGCTCTTGCACCAGCATTTGCCCCTGCCCTAAAAGCAGCAGGGCTAGTACAAGGGTCTTGACAGCCATCTCCACCCTGAGAAGCAAGGCTGGTTTTTAGCCCTCAGAGCACGCAGTTGGACTTGTTAAACAGCACAGGCGGCACTATTGGAAGGAGAAGTTTCCATTAATTTGCAGGTGCTGGGGGGAAGGGAGGAAGGAGAGACCAGGTGCTTTTTGGATGCTGCCCCCAGCAAGCTCCCCCCCGGTCCGTTCTCATTGTTTCACAGCTGTCCCACACGGCCCCGCCAAAGGGGATAACAGGCTCAGGAACAGGCTGAATGACAGCAGACACCTTATAAAATGCCTCGCAGAGCGGCCTGGCGCCTTGCTGCAAGCAGCACACATGCCCACAGCCCAGCCAGGCAGGTAGCGAAGGGGGAGGCTCACATCAAAGGCTCTGGTTTTGCAAGGCTCAGGACGCGGGAGGGCGTGAATTATAGACTTTGATGTCTGAGCAACGGCAGAGGAACCAGTGTGAAGATCGTTTATAAATCGCTATTTATGGTCTTCACTAAGTGCCAGGCAGGCCCTTAAAGCAAGGGATCAGGTTTAACTGAGGGCTGCTGCAGAGAGCGGCTGCTGGAGCTTGGGCCAGGGCTCAGGCTGGGCTTTGCATGGCCACGACAGTTTTTAGATACTTTCCATCCCAGACTGCTGAGTTCAACCCTGAGATCTTCCCAGTGAACCCCCCAGGGGTCTGCTGGCTTTGTCTTGTTGCCGACTCTTGTCTGATGCAGATTGTAATAGAAACCAAGCCCGTGTAGAGCGGATTTTGTTCCCTTGGCTGAGTCTATGCCACCAGGCACTGGCTGCTGTGTTCCTCTTGAAGCAAGGCAGGGGACACAAACTAGGCAGCTCCATAGCAGAGGAAGGGACAGCACTCAACCATGAGGTCATTTCTGTCCATGGTTAGCAGTCAGGTCCTATCACACACTGCCAAGAGTACCTGGCTCCCTTTGAGAGAGGGACAAACGTATGCTGCTGCCTACAGCGTATCTGGGTGTGCTGATGTTAAGAGATACTCAAAGCTGGAGGTTAAAACCTCTGAAACCTGGGAATGTAAACCACCCAGATTGAAAACCATTGATCTGGAAGTGCCCTGTCCCCGTGGGCTTAAGCCTGAATGGGACCCAACTCAAGAAATACCTGCTTTTGGGTTCTTCATTGCCTGATCTGACAACAATTAGCCTGGTGGGATCTCTCCCATGTGG
Organism: Nesoenas mayeri; assembly: GCF_963082525.1. Taxonomy (NCBI): domain Eukaryota; kingdom Metazoa; phylum Chordata; class Aves; order Columbiformes; family Columbidae; genus Nesoenas; species Nesoenas mayeri. The sequence continues at coordinate 31,867,860 of NC_137554.1, read as the reverse complement.
TTTGGCTCCAGTCTCTGTGGTCAGAGGTCAATGGGCAGCTTAGTCCTGTGGGAGCTGCAGCACAGAGCATGGCTGGCACACTCCTGGTGAACTACATAAGACCCAGCACCCCAAAATGTTTCCAAAGCCCATAGAGGTGGCTGTGTCCTTCTTGTCCCTCTCCTCATCCAGCCAGCACTACATATTGCTTCACACAAGTAAGACCATTATGTGAATACTGAGAAGCACATCTGGGAATGTTACCTGCTGTTCCCAAACATGAGTGTCACCGACCAAGCATGCATTGCCCTTCTACCGTGACTATTTCTTTGCCCTCAGTGGTATTTGCAGTTCCCTTCATTACAGCATCACCTACAAATTCCTCCACGTGGCCTTCACATCCTCTTCTGGATCACCAACACAGACACTGCCTTAGGGCAGGCATAATGCCAGCTGCTGCCTTTTTTCCTGAAGGGATGCCATCCAAACTGTAATCTGTGAGCTGATCTGATCTACAATCCACCAGCCAGTTCTGAAGCCACTGGCTGCATCAGTCCAGGATGCACAAGGAAACCGGCCCAGGCACTTGTTGCTGTTCAAGCAGCACAAAAGGCCATCACTAACAGAACCGCATTTTCCCTCTATCTTCAATTAGAAGTTCACATCCAGCAGTTGCACCAAACTTTTCAAATGCAGCTGCTATGTTTTGGAGGTCTCTTATAAGACAGACCATGCTGGATTACAAACCCCAGATCCAATTCTGGCCCCCAAATCAACAGACATTTTTGTATGCTATTAAACCAGAAGCAGACAGACAGACTTTCCCATTGTGCTCTCCTTGCCTTGCAGCCTCTGGCAGTAGCGGCACTCAGCAGGCCTGGTTCTGCCCTTGCACATGCACGTGTAACTCTAGGTAAGCACATATTTCTACTTCCACACTCCAGGACTTATATCAAGCAGGACAGGGAACCCTCCATCCCAGCCCGAATTGATCCCTCCTCAGACACAGTCATTTTTATGTCCCGAAATATTTATATACTTTGCACAACCGTTGTTTGCAGAATCTCTCTTGGTGGCTTCCACACTTTGTGGCAGCCCGTGTTTGAAGTTGGACCAGATGGGAGCCTGGACCAAGGATAAATAAACCAATCAAATCTGAGAAAACAAGCCCCCATCCCTCTTGCCTCCTCCTCAGACCAGTGTGAAGATCCAGCCTGGGAGAGGGGGGCAGGCTGTGCTCTGATGCTCGGACTGCTCCCTCCGTCCACCCTTGAAGTCCCTTCCTCCAGGCAGAGTTTGGTATGTGCTGTTTGCAGGGGGCTTGTTTTTCTAACATGGTGAACACATGCTCTCTCCCGAGAATCATTTATTTTACATCAGAGATCCTGGGGCTCCTGACCCAGAGTTTTGCAAGATGGTTTTGTACTTTCCCCCATGAGGAAGGAAGACACATTCCTCCAGCTACCACTGCAAGAACGGCAGGTCCCGGATACATCCTCCACAGACCAGGCTCTACCTCATTTCCCTCTCAAGACAGAGGTTAAAAGTGACACAATGAGGTCAGAGGATGCTCCAAGGGGCTCCATAAAGATCTCCCAGGAAGAAAATCCTGTTTCTTTTGCTGACAGCATTCTTCTGCTTGTGGGGCACCAGCAGATGAGATGAACAAGAAAAGATGGACCCTGGTTACACAGTGACTGAAGGCACATCTCACAAAATTATCCACTATTGAGAGAGTACCCCAACATCGCAAGCCTCAAAAGAAGGCAAAAAAAAAGCCCTGAGGACGTCCACCTGCCATCAAGGTCTCTTCTGAGCCACTGATAACCAGTGCAGTATTATAACAGCCCAAAGTCAGACCCACCTCCAGTCCCACCAGCAGACCTGGCTGCTGCTGTGACCCGCAGCGAGTTGCTCTGGCCCCAGCAGTGGCTGGGCTGCATCGCATGTGGATGGAGCTGCTGCCTTGCAGGACCAAACACACCTTCCAGCCCCAGGGTGCAGGACAATCAGTCCTTCCCTTCTCCAGGGCAAAGTCCTCTGGAAAGCCCGGCTGTGTGTGGACTCCACCGTCCACCTTCCTCCTCTGGCAGGGGAAAGGATGGCGAGGGAGAGCAATGCATCTTTGAGTAACCCGATCCGTTAACACGCAGCTCCTCTGATGTGGGCAGCTTGTGCTTTACAGCATTAGAGGAGCAACATTTCATGGAAAATTCAATAAATACCCCTGTACAGCCAGACATCTGTAAACAAAGGCTTCCAAATTCAATCAGGCTGTGGGCTCAGAGCAGCATTTATAGGCTACAGCATGGAATATTATATAGGAAAGCTAAAAGTAGGGGGTGGGGGCAGATTCCTGGAAAATGAAAGATCTTATAGCCCTCTGTTACCCCAACAAAGAGTAATTATGTGTGTGCTGTACCACTCATGCCCTTTCTTGAGTGGCTGGGGCAGCCTTGCCATTCCCAGTCTGCCAGCTCCCATATCAATCTGTACTGGGCTCTCACCTAGCGTAGACATCGCAGCAAAAACGATGGCCAGCTGGGCTGTGTGCAGGGCATCATCTGCTGGGGTGCATCCCCACTGCTGCCCATACCAAGAGGGTGGCTTTGGGATTTGGGTCTGAAGATGATCTGAAGCACCAAGCCCTGATCTGAGGATAGCTGCTTTCAGAGCCTGGAGGTATTTACAGCCAGTGTTCTACCCACAGTGGGGTTTTGGGGCTGGGGATGGTGTTTTGCTTGTCCTTTAGGGCTTTCCTGGGCCGTGCCTTCCCCCAGGAGGTGATGTGACCCAATCTATCTTGTCTCTTGTCCTGTTCTATCACAGCCTCAGTTCGCACTTGTATCAAACCAACTAAACTAAGCGAAGTGAAATGGGAATGTCCGGCCAAGGCTCTACTGGGCCCCATGGCCACTCACTGCATTGAGCAGCAGCAGTGCCATTACCGATCAGATGGCCACTGATACCAGTTCAGAAGATTTGCTTCCAGTGTTGAGCAATGGAAGACTTATGACACACCGCTGAGCGCTGCTGGGCAGGTTTGTGTATACTTATGCACAGATATACACAAGAGCCAGTACAGCTGCTCAGCAGAAATCCCTCTTCCTCCTTCAGCCAAGGTTTTGTCCATACAACCAGTCAATCCCCTCTGCAGACAGATGCGGATCCTCTCCCTGCAGCACAGTAACTGTAAAGGTCTCCAGCTCATGAAAGGGATGTTAGACAGCATGGCTAATCTCTGACACCTTGACTGCATTTTTCAAACCCAGTGCCAAAGACTTGCACCAGCAGGAGATCAGAGCACTGTCCTCCTCACCATGACCTGACTGTCCATCCGTCATCTGAAGGCAAACACCTGCAGATGATTTTGGTCCAGGCTACATGTAAGTGTCATCTCAAACAAACCCAAAATGCTTCGTTAGCATCCGATGCCTAAAACACCTTGCAGGCTCCAGATTCACCATCCCCAGCTGTGCTGAGGTCCCATCTGCTGGCTGCTCCCAGCTGCACCTGCATGGACTTCAAGCTGGACTTTGCAGATCCAGGCAAAGGGCAAGACACCAGCTCAGAGAGCTGCTCAGGTCCTGCTGCACTCCTGAAGTCTTTTGGGCTCCTCAAGGCTGGTTACAAGGGCAGGAAAACTGCGGTCCCCGGCGGAAGATGGCTATCAAGGAACACCTTTGTGTGGCTGGGGCTGCGTCTGATGATCGCCTCAAAACCTCTGGCAGCACCCACAGAGGTTATAAGGCTGTATTTAGGTCAGGCCAAATCAGGCATTTTGTCTCCTCCTTCCCCCTGAGTGCACTTTTCCTTACAGCTCAATCAGGCTTTACGAACACACCGCCACACACAGAGTCCAGTATATATAATAAATAGAGCCTAGCTCTGAGGGCAGCAGCAGTAAACTATTGCCCAGGGGACAGGAAGGTTAGTAGGATTGTGATCTAACACCCGAGGCTGGCAGCTCTGTGCTCCCCTGGGAGAGATTTCCACAGCTACTGTGAGGAAAACAATCACCGTTTTGGTTATTACACTTCATTTATTGGTTTGTTCAAAGATCACAGTCAGGTAGGCCCTAAATTCAGGGATGCTAGGAGCAGGGGTCTCCAGCTCTGCTCTCTGTGGTGGGGTCTGCTGGGCTGTCTCCTACTCCAGCTTGTGCCATTCCCTGCCCCAGCACAGCTCCATCCTGGCTGCCTCTACAAGATCCCTCCACCATGACCAGGTGAAGCACAGGAGGGGAGCTGACCACAAGGAATGTGCTGTGTATCGAGAGAGATGTATAAGCAAGACCTCTCACTGATGTCTACAGAGCTGATGTCAACACAAGAGGAAGCAGCACACGTGCTCCAAGGGGACTATCCAGCAGACAGACTGTTGGGAGCATATTCACTCCTCAGGAAGCATCTTTTCTTGTTATTTGAGATAACATGAGAAATTATGGGCTGGAATGGAGTCATCCACACCTGCACCTTGGAGGACAGAGAGCAGGATGTGAAACGTGCTGCTCCTTCACTGAGCATGGGCACTCAGGGAACTGCTGTAGGACACACATTGTCAGGTTCATCCACCTGGGTCATTCAACAGGCACTTCAACACTCTGGGAGGAGAAGTGTGTCTACACAATGAAGAGGGCGCCAGAAAAACCCATGGACACCCCTTTACATGGTTGCAGCGCAGGCAGGAGCGATGCAGTGACCAGATGAGGCTGCTTCAGCCCCACAGACCCCAGGGCAAATCAGAGCAGCTACTGACCCTCCAAGATGCAGAGAAGAACACTGGGTCACGGCTGGGATTCAGGAAATGTAGGGCGCTTCCCCCTCTGCTCCTGGGCCAGCTGCCCTGGAAATGTTGCTATAAAGTCCTATTAATTAGTTGACACTTGGGCTGTGCAAACAGGCTGCCCCTTCCCTGCACCCCCCCAGGAGCAGGCCAGTGTGGGGGCCAAGTCTTGGGTACATTCTTCCAGTTAATATTTCAGCCTCCAGTTGCCAAGGGATCAGGGTTGGCGTTTCCCCCCTTCCTCCCCCTTCCACCTCCCAAAGCGTCCATCGTGAGCGGATAGCCAGGTTATTGCCTCCGCCTCCCTCTGCAAGCAGATGTATGGGAGCCAGAGGAGGAGATTGATGGGGTTTATAGAGTCTCCCTCCTGACCACCCACCATGGCTCCAACTCCCTTGGGCTTGTCCACACCACAGTCATGGCGATGGCTCCACTGGTGTCCACCACACAGAAAAAAACAGCCTAGCCATATCTGCTGGGTAGCCTGAGTCATGCCTGCTGCTTTAGAGAACCTTCCTTTGGTCCCAGACACATCAGGTGAGGTGGGAGAGAGCAAGCAGCTCTTCCCCAGCCACATCTGTGTGATGAGAGGAACTCTGAAACCTGAATCTCAGCGGCATCAGGTGCCTGAACCACACTGGGCTTTCACAGGCTATACGTAGCAAACTCCAGCCCACCCAAAGCCTTCAGCAAGTCAACATATTGCAAAGAGAGACTGTATAGAAAGGGGTGCAGAGCAATTCTGGACTGCACAGTGCTTGCACATGGAGGCTCTCCAAAGAGCTGCAACAGTCCATTATCGGTGCACCAAGACCCTGAGAGATACTGGGAGGCACAAGGCTGGGAATAAAGCTGTGGGGGCAGGCCTGGCTCAAGGTGCCCACATGCTGGGACAGGGAGCAGGCAGCAAAGTGCAGGGAAGGGGCCAGGGACCCCAGCAGGGAACGTGCAATGGGGCAGCCACTCAGCATGGAGGTAGGCAGGGTTTGGTGGAAAGGCCTGGGGAGAAGCCTAGAAAAAAACCCAGCTCACAAAAGCGTTGAGGCTGATATTCAGTGTGACCAGCATCGCTGCCACCATCAGCACGTCCAGCCAAGGGCACCATTCGAGCAGAGACGTGCATGAAGGACTGTCATGGGGATCAGGCTGGCTGCCATTACATCCCACAATTTCCAAACGAAACCAACTACCCTCTGCCACCCCCCCAAAAAAAAAGAGAAACAAATCAAGCAAACTAGACCCATTGGTAACATTTGGGTCATTTCCTGTATGTTTAACACATTTTCTATTAAGCCCACGACAAATGGCGAGAGCTCCAGGCATAGCCATAAAGGCTCCCTCCTGCAGCAAGCCAAAGGGGCTTCAGGCAGGGAGGGGAAGGTGAGGCGGCTGAATGGGCAGATGGGAGGTGAGCGCATAATTCACAGCAGATCCACGATCTGATTAATTTCCTTGCTTTTCCTGCTGGAGAATTCCGGGTTTTATTGGCCGTTAAAAAGCACCGTGCTGCCTGATTTTGGAGTGGAGTTGTGCCGGGGGGGACACAACATGGGGGCTGACTGTGGGGACCTGCTGGCACGGGAATCAGGTGCGTGGGGTTAGGGTGAATGTTTCAGCATTGTGGATTACCTCCTGGGGAATAATCCCCTCCCATATGTTAGAAAACATATCCTGGGGACCCGGCTTGGTGGGGAGGGAGACAGCCAGCCTGGGTCAAAGCCCCTTTGCAAGCCGATGGGACCCTTGCCCGGCTGCTTTCTCCCTCCCTCCCCTCCATCAGCCCTCTCCCCCATCGCTCCCCCTCACACTGAGCTGCTGGGACCGCCCCCACAGGAAAAAAAACGCCCAATTTGTCATGTCATGTCCAGCTGTTAACCTCCCGTTGCCGAGCCATAGGGAAGACTTGCTTTCTTCTATTTATTTATTTGCCACTCGGACAATGGAAGGCCCCAGGCCTGCTGAGCTCTTCATAATAACGCCACCAACGATCCCCCCCAGCACGCCTCCCCTCCGGCCAGCAGCATCCCGCCGAGGAGCTGCAGGTGTCAGCGGGCATTAACCCCTGCGGGGCTCCCCGCTCCCTTGAAAGCCCCGGCCACTGTCGGGGAGGCAGCCGGCCAGGGCTGGGAGGTCCCTGGGTCCAGACTCCTGTGGAAAACCCCGCACAAAGAGGGAGCGAAGGGAAAGGCCAGCCGATAACCATCGCTCCGGAAAGCTTATCGTGCCGCTTCAAGGATGCTTGGCCAGGGGGAGAAAGGGGCTGTCCAGCCACACAGAGAGATTCAGGGTGGCCACAGGGCTGGCATAGTAGCCGCGGCCACGGGGACACTTAGCAACCGAGTGGGGAGGATGGTGGCACCAGGGTGGTGCCTGCACCAGCACCCAGGCTGGGGGCACTACCCGGGTCTGCCCCTCCAGGGTTATTCCACTGGGCACAGACGGGTCAAGGCGAGGAAAAATTCCCTCAGAGGATGCCAGGCTGCGTCCTGGAGGGGAAAAGCATCAGCCCCTGCTTTATCCTCCCACCCAGGCCATGGTGAGCCGCCTTGCTTGGGAAGATGTAGGGCTGTGCACCCCCTGGGTGGTGGAGCTGAGGGTATGGAGCCTCCTGTCCAGAGATGGTTGTGAAGCCTGGGGGAAGCTGCACCGAAACCTCGGCAGGGACACCAGCCCACGGGCCCGGGGCACTGCCCGCTCTCGGCCTCGCAGGCGGCGCTGCCGGGGCTGCAAATGCATCGGGGCTGCAAATACATCGGCGACTGGGTTTCGTGTGCATTTGCTCTTCTGACAATAAAACGCCTCTCGGGTTACTGGGAAGGTAGCGGCGCCGAGCAGACGAGGAGGGAGCACACGAGGGCCTGTAACTCCTTCCTGTCTGCCCAGCTGTCTGTCAGGCCTTCCTCCCCCTGTCAATGTCACTTTATTTGCTGCTGGGGTGGCGATAGGATCACTATTAAAAGCACAAGTAGTAGGCATTAAAATGCATTTCAGTTAGTCCAGGATAATAAAGGCGCGCGAGGGGAAGGGGGGAGGTGAAAAGAAGGAAGTTTTAACTTGCTAATAAAAATCAAATGCAGGCAGTTTGCAGGAGCGAGCGGCTCGGCGCTTCGCCTTTCTCTTGTTAAGGGCCCGCTGCCATAAATAACTTCCCTGAGCGAAAGCAGAGGAGAGTGGGAGAGCGAGGACGCAACAACACAAAATTTTTCATTTTTCTCCATAAATCATTTCAGCGTGTGATAATATTTGTTTTTTCTAATGAGTCTCCTGTGATCCATTCCGGGAGCTAACATCAGGGCCTGTCAGGGCGTGATGTGTGGGGCACTTCAGCGCTTTACAAAAACTGCCGCCTCTACAGATTTCCAACCCCCCGCCCCTCGCTTATGCTCAGGACAAATACAGCCAATTTTTTTTGTGCTCTGGGATTTCAGGATCTCTCTCCTTTGGCACAAAGTTCTTCATGATTAAACCCTGAGAAGACATCTCCCCAAAAAAGCAAACCATCCCTCTGTTTTTCCCTTTCTCTTTGTCCTCCGGAGCAGCAAACATTGAGGACGGGTAGCTCTCAGGGTGAGAAAAAGCCAGATGCAAATGGGAACAAACCGAAGTGAACACTGGCAGCAAAGGCAAGGAAGACTGGCAAAAGGCAGCTCCCTTGTAGATGGTCTAACACTCAATGCCTGCCACGCTTGCCCTGCGCCACAGGCGCCACCATGCAGGTCTCTCTGCCCACACCCCAGACCCATCAGCTGGCTTCCCCTGAAGTTCCACAAAGTCTCAGACATCACCAGAAACATTACGGTAACTGCAGAAGGCTGAATTTCTACAGAGAACTTGCCCCCGACACCCACCTTGACCCGAACATCTTATTTTAGTCAAAGCCAAAGAGCTCCACAGACAGGACTTTCTAATGGAAAGCCTCCGGGCAAAAAACTGCTGTTTCTGAGATGGAGCTCAACACGCTTGTGGAGGTGACTGCATACCACAAGAGCCCACGCAGTGGGGATGAGGTTTCATTGAGATCCCTTTCAGTCCTTCACTCCTACCAGCTCTTCAGTACTCATTGCTTCAACCCAAAGAGCAACCCCAACTAAGTGAGAAGATCTCAGACCTGGAGAGAAGAGAGCAGGCTGGATCAGGGGTGGGAATGAGACCCAGGTCACCTGGGTGACCTGATTGGCATTAGCCTTCGTTATGACAACCAGAAATGATTACTAATAGCTCAAGAGAGTACTGGGCACCCAAGCTGGTGGGTTCAGCTGCTGTGGGCAGGAATACATCCCCATGGCACCGTGTTCACCACCCCAGCAGTGAACCAATGGACCATGGAGACTGACTTCAGTCAGTGCCTCAGTGCACATCTGCGTATTGCTCGCAGGAGAGACAGGGGATGCTGCTGATGTCTTACAGTCTAATTTTAATGGAAAGTGCTTATATTCAGGGAGGTCTGTACACCATCAGATACACAGTCGGAAGACAGGGACCACCTCAATGAGAAATAAAGTGAATAAGAGAAAGTGGGACACAAATTATGATACACAGGAAACAGAAGAGGAAAGGAACCCAGAAGCAAACTTCAGCTGAGATTCTCTCTCAGTGCCTTGGAAATCATCAAAGACTTTGAAGATGCTTCATTCTGAGCATCGGAGACCAAGAGCAGTTAACACACCGTAATCCTGTGCTACAAGAAAGCAGAATATTCCTACAGGGCTGGAAACCAGGGCCAGTCTTCATTCCTCTGCAGCTCAACCCAGGTGACAAAGAGCTCATTCTGGCTCACTCTGAGCCTTCTCCTTACTCCTGTAATCACTACCATGACTGCCAGAGCCAAGGCTGCTCTTAGCATCACCATCATCATCAGGGTTATTATTATTATTAACATCATTGTTATGGTGTTTCCAGAGAAGGCTCTTAACTCTGGTCGTTGGGATAAAGGCAAGCTGGTGGCATCTTCAGGGAGTCATAATGGTACAGGGCCCAGCTCAGTGTGTGTTTACTCTCTGCCAATGTATGTGAGAGAGAAAAAGAGAGAGAGGTAGTGAGATAAACACTGTCATGGGTCGCTTCCATCATCTACTCACAAGAGCATAATAAAGCCCTTGTAATATACTAGAACTTGTGTGGTCCCGGGGTCTAATTTGCATACTAATTACTCAGTGCAAATGGGAACGAGAGGTAGGGGGAGGGCGCGCGGGTGAGGGGGACTGGACTATTTGCTCTGCCGTTTCATATCATGCTAACAAGCTAATCCGGCGTGCAGTTAGCTCCTGATATATAACTGCTCATTAGTATTATAATAAAGTACATGAAACAACCATAAAACGTTATATACTGCACAAGTGTTGTTTTCTTGCCAATTATCTGCGGGCGGATTTATCACCGCAGTTGTTGCAAATTCCCCTTGGTGAGGTTTGGGTCGAATAAAGAAAGGTGTTGGTGTGAGGGGGGAGTGGGGGGGCTGCTTTCAAGGGGGAGAACATGTGTTTTCTTAAGTAGCACTTACCGATGCGCCATTTCATGTGAGAGAGAGGGTGAATGCTGCATCCTTAGGAGGCTGAGAGAGGAAGGGAGCCTGGGCGTCCCCACTCAAATCAAACAAACTTCTGCCCATTACAGAAGTGGGACTAAAGCCCTAAGGATGGACTTCAACCCAGTGGAAACCAATCGAGGACAGGGCAGTGCCTTTTTTCTACTGTCTTCTTCTGAGTTAGGAGGAACATGGCCAGTCATATAAGAGGGAAAAGTAGCTCCATTTGACATGGAAAGGGCTTGCCTGGCATGTTTACCCACAATATTCCTCGGAAGAGCCAAACCCAACCCAGAGTCCTTCCCCAAATCCTGCTGCATCTTCTCCTCCCCACCACTGCTCTGGGAGCCTGCAAGCACTGAAAAACTGCAGTGCTCAGCACCTCTGGGATCTCTGTGCTGCTGCCTGCGCTGTGGCTAATGTTACAGCCCTTCCAGCCCTTAGAGCTGTCCCAAAACTTGCTGCATGGCACGGAGTTGCCGAGCGGCTCTGTATTGCAGAGACAATCATGAAAACCAGGTGATTCACTGCTCTAACTGGACATCATCCCCTGCCCTTCAACGGGCAGTTACAAAACTCTTCGACAGACGTAAGTAGAGTGCAATGATTTGCAGCCCATGGTCTGTGGCCCCTGAGGGTCCATGGTTTACTTCTCAGCTATCCAGGAATGCTGAACAAGAAAAGCAAACTGAGGATCAAATACTGCTCTGCATGTGGGCTCTACACCTCTGCTGGAAAACCCCCAGGGCTCCACAAAATGAGAAAAGGCTGAAAGTTGCTGGGAGGATATGGAAGGCAGAGCACCCGCAGCGGAAGGGGCTGGATGGGGCTGCCAGGAAAACCTCCTGCACCCATCAGCAGAGACAGGACACCGTGTGCTGACCGCTGCTTCAGCCCAGGAGGAACATATCCACGGGTGACATATCCACGCCACAACCTTCCCAGGGCACATGCAGGAGCATAGGCTCAGGTTCCTTCACTGACATTCTCTCAGAAAAGCTGTGACACAACCATGGACCGTTCCTGCCCCAAACAAGACACGCTCCCTGCCCTCGAGTGCTGCACATCCTCCTCTCTTCACAGGTGCTGGCAGAGCTTGCTTAGTGTGATAGTCACTTCAGCCATGGCTGTGCACAACTCATCTCCGTGCTCAGCTCTGTTCTGAGATGCTCTGTGCTCAGGAAAGCATGACACCTCCCTGAACCTACCGCTTTGCATCTTCCCATCACAGCCAGGCCCACATGCGCATGCAACAGGTACTTTTAAAGCTTCTACCAGCTTCAGCATCACCCTGTGTCCTCCCAGTGAAACAGCTCTGCAGGACAAACCCCCACAGCTACCTCTCTTGTTGATGCAACCTCACAAACTGCTGTGAATGCGCTTGCATACTCCCCTGTGTTGGCACACTTGCACCCAGATGTGCACTGCCTGGTGAACACAAGTTTGTGTTTCCAAACATTTAAGCAAGGCACACAGAAGACACACGTTCTCTTCTGTAGAGACCCAGCAGCATAAATCCCACCCATTTTCCCTCTTACAAACAGGGGTTACAAATGCAGTCCCCCCCACGAGTATTTCACACACAGTCATTCTCCCTCTCTTTCGCACACACACACACACACAAGCCCCCTTGCTGTGAAGCATTTGCTTATTTATGGCTTGTTTTTGTCAAGCGGAGGCAGGACTGACAGCTCTCAGTGGTGGGGCTCTGTCTGTCTAACTCTGTAATAAGAAGCATGATATCCATTCTGCTGCCAGCGGGGAGTGAATCACGCCAACCCCGTTACCCCCTCCCCAGTCCTGCCAGAGCCTCACTTCGCCTTGACGAACTCCGCAGCTTGTTAGCATCACAATATTGGCAGCAAAATGTGACCCAGAGCTGCCATGTCCCCTCCTCCCTCGGTCTGAAAAGAGAGGGGGAAACACACACACTCACATCTCAACACCGAGCAAAAGCACAAATCCCCCACAGGGCTTTAAAGGGACTTAAAACCATCTTAATAAACTGATCGGAGAGGAAACACCTCCCCTTGGGAGAGGGTCAGGGAGCAAATGCCAGCACTGGTTCTGTCCTGCTCTGCCAGCTGCATTGGGGCAGCAAGGAAGGGGCTTCTCTCCTGATGGGACATGGCAACGAGCATCCCAGCCAAGCGGGATGAAGGAGGGCTGCTGGGACCCATTTCCAGCCACCAGCATCCCAGATTGGGCCAGGAGAAGTCACTGCAGGAGATGGTGCAGGAGCACTGGAGGACCCCACTTTCCCTCCCCAAACTCTGGTCACCAGAAGGGGAACTCCTACTTACAGCTTGTTCCTGGGAGATAAATAGACCTCAGTAAAAAGATTGCTACATCCTTTCAATAAAGATTTTTTCCTCTTTTCCAGACAGCTTGTGAAATGTTTTAAAAGCTTCTCACATTTCCAGTGAGAAGAATTTTGCTTGTTATCAGCCCTGGAAGCCCCTGATAGACGGATGATATTTTTCCCCCTCCTTTCTCTCTCTCTCACTCTCTTTTTTACAAGCTGAAAAGAGAGTCACAGTGTGTTTTATAACCGGCTCTCTGCATTTCAAAAGCTCAACGAGAGCTCTCTGCTAACCCCGATAAGCCCAGGGCTCTTAGTGTCTTAAATACCTTTGACAAGCTATACATTACAACGCTAATAATTTGCCAAATTTGCGCCCATAATATGATATCTGTAAAACGTCAAGGGTGGTAATGCGATTAGCGGCCTCAAATGAAATATCGAACATTCAGCGTTTAGGCCCTGAATAGGGGAGAAAGGAAAGGAAATCAATTTCAAAAGCAGGAGGGAAAGAAGCGATAAGCGTGTAATAAAAAGGGAGAGAGGGGAGCATGGACAGGCTGGGAGAAAGAGCATCTTGTTTTTCATTCTTCCCTTTTTAAGGCATTCAAGCCTTAAAAGGAAAAAAAAAAGGAGGGGGGGTTGAAGGCACAAACAAACATTTCTGAATTAAGTTGGTTGCAACTCTGCAAAATAACGTTTGGCTGCCCTAACAACCCCAGGGTTTGGTTGGTGGTGAAGGTGGGGGAAGGACTCGCTGTTTGCTCTCTCATCCCCCCCATCCAGCTCCCCGCCTCGAACAGTTCGGGTCCATAAAACACAGGATGTGAAATTACAAGTAGTCTGAGGGTGGGCTGCCCCCTCCTCACTCCCCCACTCAAGGTGGGGGAATCGTAATGTACTAATTATCTGAAACCACTCGGAGTAGAAAAGAAACTGTCACATACCAGGCTGTAGACTAAATAACAAACATCCCACACCTGCGGCTTTATGAGGGCTTGCAGGGCAGGGCAGATGGGGAGGTGGAATTCCCTGCTCCCACCGGGATGGGGTACCGGATGCCACGATCCGGAGCTGAGCAGGAACCGGACCCTGTGAGCAGCCCGAATCCATACGTGAATCTCATTGCTGTTGCTGTCATGGGCTTTGAGTTTGGTGTGGTGTGAAAATGAATCTTCCGCCAAGGTCTGGGTAGGAAACAGGAAAGCACCGAGCGAACCCACCAAAGGAAGAGGACCTACAGCAGGGGCACAAGGGGAGAAAGAGGGGGACGGTCAACACTTTCAGGTCTGTCACCCAGAAACAGTCAGATCTGGATTCTCTTGAGAGAGCAAGGGTAGGAGCAAGCTGCAGCAGACCCTCAAACCAGCACAACCAAGGAGAAAGTCCATGGAGGCACTGGAAGAGCCACCAGGCAATGACCCTGTCTCTCTGTCACCCTTCACCACAGCTGGAGCCTGGAGAACATTGTGTCTGCACACAAAGTGACTTGCAGGTGCCCAGCCGTGGCACTTTGTTCTCTGGGGTTGAGACCACAGCAGTGTGTTAGGGTCAGCCCACTGGGAGCCCATGTGGGGCCATGGTGGGGCCAGCAGCAGCCTCAGAGGCTGCAGGAGAGCCAGGATGCACGCTATGCATGGTGCCAGCTTCATTCTCCTCAGCCCCTCAGAGGCTTCAGCTTCTGTGCCAAAGCTGACAAGAGCAGGGAGAGCAGAATCCCTGACACTATGTGCACGTGCCACCAGAAACTAGGTTGAGGGTCACCAAACCCCCCCCATGGAGGATTAATGATGGTACTTGGACTGTAGAAAAGCCACACAAACCCCACGGCTACTTGACACCACCAAGTCAACAGGAGGCAACTTTCAGTCAAGGAAACTTTGCCTTAGATTTGCCATGTAGCCAGGGAACTTAAACCAAAGTCTATTAGTGAGTGGGACAAGGGCTGGCACCCCACATTGACAACTGCAGAGTACTTAAACTCTTGCTGGAGTACTGAGCTCCACTCACCGTTGCAAAGAAGGAGCTGGATTAAACAGATCACTAGTTTGCTTCCCAGAACAAGTCCCATGTGAATTCACCTTTCTGAATGGAGCTGAAAATTGAATGAGGCAGGCTTCACCAGATGTTGGGCTAACAGGATGGCCCGGGTCTTCACAAGCTGTGAGATGGGTGCAAGGTCCAAAACAGGGACCTTTCTGAATGGAGATCTGTGCTGGTCTGAGAGGAACGAGGATGACAAATGCCATCACCGCCTCTCAACTGCATAGTAAAAAAGGTTGTGAGCACAGGGCCACGCTTGGGGGTGATCTTGAGGGTAGTACTTGGTCCCACACGAGTCACATCAGGCAAGCCCAGTGCTGGTATCCTGGGGCTTGGCCGTCCCTCCTATAGGCAGTGCAACATAGCATCCTCACTGAAAATCCAGCTTCTAGGCAGCAACAGAGTTGCTCCAGAGTCAGGGTGCTCCACTTCTCCTTCCCATTACAAGCAGCAGGGCCATGCTCTGATGTACACTCCTGGGTCTGTATCCACAGCACAGCGTAGCCAGCACCACTGAATCCACCTCATGCTGGGACAATTCACACTGGCCCAGTACTGGTGATGGGTAAAGCAGAGTGAGTTCAGACATTTGGATAACCACCAGCAGCACACCTTACTGCAACCTGCAAATCCCCCAGACCCTTCCCAAGGGTGCTGGTGTCTCCAGGTGGCCTTGTCTGAGGCAGCTGGAGAGCGGAAGGTGCTGGTCCCAGGTGGGAATGAGAAAACACGCTGGTGTGGGGGCAGAGCACGCGCCCCTTGGCCAAGCATGGAATGGCCATTACAGGGCCACTTCTTGCGGCATCACGAGTCATTAAAGCCAAGAGCGCTTGGGGAATCATCAGCACTAGCCAAACGACTTCCCCAGATGTGGCTCATTCGCAGGATGTGGGAGCCCCCACGGACACCCACCTCTGATCCCAGCTCCTCCAGACAAAACATTCCCAGCGTTGGAGTCGCCACTCAGGACTCTGCTCGCAGGAGCTTTCTAGGCCATTTAGCAGGAGGCACTGTTTGGTTTTGAACAGATGTTGCCTTCCCCTTGCCCCCAAGGTCCCCAGCAGCTCTGCTGCCTTTGAGCTGGGAAGGCAAACGAGTTTTGCACACTTGTTTAAGGTCAGTCAGGTGCGTGCACACACATTCACACACACACACGAGCTTGACAGCAGGCTGGGCTGAGAGGCACCCCAGAGTAAAGCAAAGCAAGCACAGAAGAGTTACGGCTGTGCTCACCCTTTAGTGTTAAAAGGATTTCCCTTCCCCATGGCCAGCCAGCAACACAGGCGTTAGGACTTTGCATTCCCCTCTCTAAACTGGATTTAGGCATATTCTCTGTCACCCCGGGAGATGTGAGGGGGTGAGACAGCTGAAGAAGCAGAGACCTAGGAAAGGCCTTCTCCAGGCAGGCTACAGCAGCAGGTGACCCGTGCGGGCTTGGTGGACAAGCACGAAGCTTCTGTGTCATGACTCTCAACTGCCTAGATAGGAGAACAGACAACTGCTCGTGGCTTAAAGGAGAGATGCGCCTACTTATTCCTAAAACATGACACCAGGATGGGCCACCTGGGTCTGCAAACTGCCCAGTGAGCCCAGGTTACCCTCATAGACCAAGGCACACCACTTCCAACACAGCTACACATGCGCTTTCTGAGATGAGTCGTTTCTCTGCTCAATCTGGTCCAAATGACTATTGATCCCTTAACACAGAGGTGTAACAACAGCCCTCAGGCATTTTCACTTTCGCTTTAAGCTCCTAGTCTCTTTCGAACTGTACTACTGCAAATCTACTGGGTTTGGTTTGTTCAGAATGGGGCCAAGACATCTGTCCAAGCCCCCTCTGGCCATTCTCATCAGATAAATGTACAAACTCTGCATCCAAGCTGCACTATTGGGGTTGGTCCTTGAAGAATATTGCCCAGCTTCTACCTGGTGATGGGCATGGTGAGACTTGAGCTTATTTACTAGACACATTTAAAGGTCCTAGCGCTAGGAGAGTGAAAGAATAAGGACCTTTTCTAGCAATAAACGCGGACATACATCCCAATTCAACAGCGTTTCGTCTATAAGGCCAGCAGCCCTTTCTGCTAAACACAGCTTGAAGACAGAGGAATTTGTAACTCAGAGCACACTAGAAACATCTAAGTATCTTCTAGAATAGCTTTGTGATCCAAATTGCAGTGATGCAATTTGTCATTGAGCTGTCACAACCACACGTGTGATAAGCACGCTTACAGCACAATATGCACACACTTTGTGAGGGCTCCTGCGGGGTCTTATACAAGTTTGAGACTCTGTCCCAAGCAGTGTATATAAAATCACACAGACACACACAAATGTTCATGGTGCCGCACTTCCAAGCTCCTATGTGCAGTCACACCTCCAAGCCTGTGGCCGCTTTCTGACTAAGGGCCTTCAGAATGCAATCCTGGAGTGCTTTCATTAGCACACACCACTATTCCAAGGGAAAACAAGCTGACTAATATGTATTGAGCAAGAAAACATGCAAGGGAAGCTGCAGCAGCAGGGAAGACCTGGGTGACAGTAGGGCTGGCTCTCCGTTCGCACTGTAATATGGCAACACAAAATGTGCGCTGTGATCCATGCCTGCAATGGAATCGGAGCTCAAACTAGTGTTTTACTCTGGCTGGTGCTGACGTGGCTGTGTTGTTTCTTCAATACAGGTCCCAGTTGTCCTCTGGGACCACAGTGGTAGAGAGGGGCAGAGAGTGCAGCAGGACAAGGTGATGGGCAATGACCAAGGGGCTGAGCAAGGCTGAGGGACCTGTGGCTATGTTCAAGAAAGGAAGTTCATACAGTTCAATGATGGGTGAGATATTGTGGACCTCTGCCCTCTGGAGCTAATGTTAAAGGAAAGGCTGTGTACTGAGGGCTAAGGGGATAGCAGGGCAGCCTGCACACACTGTGATGCCCTTTCCTCGGCTTGCTGGACGTACATCCCTTCACTGTCCTCTGCATGCACAGGCTCTTACAGCCCCAACAAAGGGAGATGGAGAAAGATAGAAGGGATCTCGCTTGACCGTGTGGATGACAGAAAGAAACAGATACCCCTGTCCCCTCTCTGCTGCTCTGGCTTCTGCGCCCCATAGTGCTCCTCACTTTTCTGTGCCACCAGCCTTGGCACAGCTGAGCCTTGGAGAAATCCCAGTGGGGTGCCCACATCCCACCTCTCCTGAAGGAAATTTCAGCACTGCTGGCTTTCAGCATTTGACCCAGAGCTTTAAAAACCTGGGCAGCGTGCAGAGGGGTCTCTTGCTCAGGGATCCGCATTCTGACTTTGATTAAGTGATGGACGTGAAAACACACACAGACACAAACACAGTGCGAGGTAGCGTCCTCAGAGGAATGGGAAAAAACGAGAGATAAAAACCAAACAGCCGTTTTCACCCCCCAAACCGTATAATTTTGTGTAAATTTTTACTTTAAACATCTCTTTTTTTCCTGAGCCGTGATATAGGCCCTGTCAAAACCAGGGCCAATTACTGCCATTAGGTTCCCATTATGTCACTGCTTCTCCCCCCATTATGAAGGTCTTCGGCACACAGAGCTATAATCTTCACTCACTCTCGCTCCATCACTCCCAGAAGGAACAAAATTGTTTAAAAAAAAATAAAGCCTTTATTTTGCCCCTGTCAACTCTGAAAAGGAAGGAAGGGAAAAAGAGAGAGAAAGAAACTGGTAAAGTTTTTAACTGTGAGGTTGCCAAAAGGACCCGGAGAAAGTATTCAGCACAGCCGAGGCGTATGAAACCAGGGCTGGCAGGACTCTGTGGGATCACCCAAACGAGTCGCTCTCCTTATCCCTCACTGGGGAGATATTTGCTTCCATTCTCCTCTGCCAAAGCAGATCTGTGGTAAGCCTGACCCTGCCATGGCAAATAGAGAAATGGAGAATGACTGTTGAGAGTGGCACATATGCCAAAATTTGTGTTACGCATCATGTTCCTCATGCCACAGGTTACAGAAATCTGCTGCTAAAGCAACCACGCTGTCCATTTCCAAATATCAACCACCTTCTCCACCCGAAGAACTGCCATCAAGCCTGGAAGTGATATGAGAGCGTTCTTCGACACACACGGACCTGACATCTGCTGCTGTCAAGACAGAGACTGCAGGATCGTGCCCAGGAAGGACAGGCAGATGTGGGGGTCTGAGATGGTCATGCTCTTCAGGAATAAGAGCCCACAAGACCCACCAATGAATATACCTGGGAGCAAGCTCAGCAAGGGTGTCAGCTCATGGAGGGTGGCGAGGGACAGGCACTTGAGGGAACTGCTCTCTTGTCAAAGTAGGAGCAGCCCTGGACCAGGAGCTCAGGGGACTGTCTCATTCCAAACACATTTGGCCACAGCTGGCCATGACCACATAAGTGGACATCAGAAGAGGGCTACTGGGTATGTCCTCATAAGCTCTGGTGGTGCTCTGAGGACCTGTTTCTCCTTGGGATGTTGGGAGTGGGAGTGCAGAGTCTGCAGTTGTCCACAGGACACTCAGGGCCCAGGTACAATGCTGCCAATTCCAGGCACAGCAGCAAAAGGCTCTGCTCCATCGCACCCATTGCCACATGTTCAAGCACCCTGTGTCTTCCTTGATGCTCTTCACTGCTCTTTCTTGATCCCACTACCTCGACTTTTTGTGCAAGGTTCATGTGAAAGCCAAGGGATGGATCTACTCCAGCTTGCTCTGAGAGCTGGATATGGTCAGAACAGCTCCAATAAAATGAATAACTGGAGACACTGAAATTCAATACCCAGTCTCCCTCGGTGCCAGTTAATTCAGTCCTAGGGCTCCATTTTGGTCCAGGCTGGAGGTGGAAGCACCATGGGAACCTGATGCAGACCAAAGCATCCAGGGAGAGCCACTGCTCAACAACTACATGGCGCTCATAGCCTCAAGATGTGAGGAAGGAGCACATGTCCTTTCCGCCCAGCTGCACTTCTTCCCTGTGCCCTTGCTCACATGCAGTTCCCCAGACCACAAATCTTCCAAACCTTTCTCTGTTCCCCCTTGTATCCCTCCCTCCCATTGAGAAGCGCTAAAACCAGCAGTTCCCCTCCCAAACTAGAATTCCCTCGTGGCTCCCGCACCCCTCTCCAGGGACCCCCTGCAGATTACAGCATCTGGCAACTCTGAAGCCACAGAGAAGGGGCACAATTTGCCCCTAAACAAAGAAACATCATCTCTGCTAAAGCGATTTCCACCCTCAGCGAGACCTCACAGAACCATCCTCCCTTTGAATGCAAAGGTCTCGCCCATTCCTCTGCAGCCAGGGGGAGGGAAAGAAAAGGAATAGCAAAAGAAAGGCGTGGGGAGGCCAGGGGGGGACACAGTGACAGACACTTTGGCTTTCCCCAGCAAAAGGCTGAGCCAGCGCAATGAAAGCGCTCAACAGCAGCCCACTGAGCTGTCACTTATGCGAGCCTGTGTGTGCAAGACACAGGAGAGGGCCTGCGCCCGCCAATCGCCCCGCTTTCCACCAAGCCCCCTTTTGTTTTTGTTTAAATCAAATCAAGGGCTGCTTTAAGATGTGCAGCAAAGCAATTTGCTGAGTATTCTTCCCCCCTGTCATGCCAGCAGCAGCCCCTGGTAACTGGGAGGCTGCCCGTGTGGACGGGGAGGCCCATGGGCTGCTCTTCCTGGGGAGCTGCGGGCTGGGGAGGGCGCACGGTGAACGCAGGGCAAGTGGGCACCGGGGTGCTGCTGCCAGCGGCAACTGCCCCTGCTTGTCTGCTAGCTTGCACGTGCCCAGAATGACACCCTCCAGCTGCAGTGGGGGGCTTGGAGGGACCCACACGCCCCAGTGACCTCCCATCCTGGCTGCAGAAGTCAGCAGATTGGGGACACTGGCTGAGCGGGGGCATATTTTTTGCTTACCCTGGCCTTACCCAGCTGTGGGAAATGGGTCAGAAGGAGAGATGCAAAGGCTGCAGTGAAGCCACGGCTTTGCTGTCACCCACTGCCCCCTTGTCCCAGCTTCTGGAGAGTGGGACAGAGCAGCCTGGATCCAGGGGCCACCTGAATTTGCCCTGATGGGAAGCAGAAGTCTTCCCTCCTCCTACACGGCTGTGGATGGCAACCCAGAATATTCAACAGCCAAGGACAAAAACTGGGCCCAGGCTCTGCACCCACCTCTCTACCAGCTCTGTAAGCCCTGTACAAGCACCGGGAGGGGAAACAAGCACGGGGACATCCTTGTGGGTCTTTCCCTGAGGTCACTGCTGGGGAAAAGTTGCTGCTGCTGTGCTGCAAGGGTGGAAGAAGAAAACTTACTGAGGAGGAAGGTGTGGAGCTGAGAGGGCTCAGGAAAGTTGCTGAATTGCTTGAGAGAGGAGGTGAGAGATGAGTTGAAGGAGTAAGAGCCTGGGTGCCTCTGTCTGTGTGTGTGCACAGGACACGGGTTAAGAGAATTCAGGTTCCCAGACCCAGGGGAGACAAGAAGCGAAGGGATGTGAGAAGGGCAGGGCTGGATGTCCTCCTCAACACCAGCAGCTTGACCCCACTGGAAACAGGGAGCAGGCTGGATTTGCAGCTCAGGGACCAGACTAAGCCATGATACTGGTCACCTGGTGATAGCTTTAGTGACTGCCTTTGATTCCTCATGCTTGATTTTCCTTCAAAATAAAGTACTAACAAGGTTTATCTCCCCTGTGAAGTACTGGGAGTCCTATAGCTGTGAAAGTACCTTGTAAGAGCAAAATAGGATGAGGATTATTGCAACCGCTAAGCCACAGGGCTGGAGGGCAAAACATTGCTAACGTTTGTCAAAGAGGCTGTAGGATGGCTGTGAGGATTACAGGTGAGCAAAGCCCCGCTTCAGTATCAGGCGCACCGCTGGAAACTGTTCCAGATTCTAGACTGCATTCAGAGGGCCATGATTTAACATACCCCACACAGGGAGCCTCCTGCCAAGGCAAACACTCTCTTCTCTGTGGGAATTGTCCGAGCGTCTCAGCTCAACAACTGGCCAGCAAGTTTTTTGGGCTTTCTAAAATGCCTCTGACAGAGGAGCTCCAAAGCGAGCACCTGGGACAGCTGGAGTCATCAATGGGAAAAGGTAGGATTCTCCCCCCCAAAAACACAGTAACCACAACGGGGGAGACACGCGCGTGCATCAGGAACCAGCAGCAGGGTCACTGTGTCCCACACTGGCCCCCAGCCCTCTGCTGCAAACAGGGGTGTCCATGCAAACCACAGCCACCATCCCACACCAGGAGCAACCTTTTTCCCAAAGAAAATGAAAATAACTTATGTAGGACAAATAAAAATGGTCACAAAGGACATATACAAAACAGTGAGTAGAATAGAAGTCATTTTAGTAAAATAACACCTACTACACCTTTACGTGGGTAGAGGAGGAAGGAAATTAAATGCAGAAGTCAAGATGAATGGCAAAAAACTCCTTAAAATGGATAAGATGCAATAGTTATAGACAAAGTAGAGTTAACCCCTGGGACACCTTGCCACAAGACAGCGCTGAGAGGAAAGCAAGCACTTAAACAGTATAATGAAAACATCCTAGGTCATATCAACAAGACTAAACAAAACCTGCCATTGTCATCATTTAAAGGAGTACATACTCTTTCCACTGAGGAAGGAAAAGTTCCCCTGTGGCTCATTTATTCAAAAATTACGTGCCTTTCTGAACCATCTCCCAAGTCAGCCAGGATGTCCTACCCCAGACAGGACACCGGGCTCCACGGACACTGCCCTGATTCCAGGTGTGTGTTTTTACATGTGCCCTGCCCACACTGCCCCTGCATCCAATATCCTCCCCGTCCCAGCGCCTTCCAAGGGGTTAAAATAAAACTTGTCCCCAAGAAGACGAAGAAGAAGAAAAAAGAGCCAGAGAGAGAAAGTTAATTGAAAATGCTGTTTAATTTTTCAGCTCCACTGGATTACACTGTGGCACAGATGGTTCATCAAGACAGTCTCTGTCTGTATCACTGTCCGTCCCAGCCTCTCCCCCCATCGTGCAGAAGGGAGGGGGAGGAAAAAAACACAGCAGGCAGTGGCTCAAAAAAAAAAAAAGCCAACTTAACACAAAAGAGCATTCTGTGCAGCTCTTTTCAAGGCGCTGGGACAATGCTCCCAACTTGATCCTTTCATAAAGAAAACGTTTCGGGGTCAGAAAACAGGACACATTAAGCCCAGAGAAGCACATTGGCCATTTTACCGCTGACTTTCGTGGCTAGCTAGAGGGCTGCACCGGAGTTGGGTTGTTTTAGTTGTTTTTCAAGGCGGCAGCCCTGTAGGAACAATCGCATCTGGGGTTCGGGGTGGCCTCGGCTCCCACCCGCCCTCACCACCCCGTGCTCCAGCGCAGCTCACCCGGCCCTCTCTGCTGAGAAAAGTCTAAGGGAGATGAAAGGCAGCCTCTTTAACTGGATTACTCTAACAAGCCACCAAACCAAAGAGACTAAGAAACAGCTAATTAAAGCTGTTCAGATACACAGAGCAAATCCTTCCTCCTGCTTGTCCTTCTCTCACTCAGCCCAATTCATTCATATTTTCCCTTATGCCTTATTAATTACTCGGTCGCTGCTCTAAGCGACAAGGGGAGGGGGAAGGGAGGCAGGTGGGGAGTGTGAGAAAGGGGACCAAACCTATCCATGGGTCAGATTTTCAGCATTGATTTGGCTTTTGCCACGGCTACAACCCATTGATTCTTAAGCTTAAATTGATGATTAGCACTTTCTGATTGAAATAACTACTGGATCCTTGCAAAGAAAAAAATGAAACCTTCTTTAGTGTAATAATTTACTCTGCTAATCAAGCTATTTTCCAGAGGCCCAGGGAAGGTAAAACTCTCTCATTTTTAATTCCCGATAAGCAGTGTGTCTCTAGCTAAGGTGGGAACAGGGGGCAAAGCAAAAAGTTGAATTTTTGCACATACCAGCTTCTCAGCAGGTAGCTGTTGTGCTTGGGGTAACAGCCAAATCTTAACTCCTGAGGAAAAATCAAACCAAAGCTTTTTCAAAGATGACGTGCATCTAGGGGGTATCTTTGGTTGCATTTTCCACACCAGGTAGGTAAGATATAGAAAGGCCAAACCAAACAAGTCTGATCTCAAATGAGAGAGATTCTGAAGACTTCTGGCCAGGCATCCATGAGAAGGCTGTGGACTCCTTTACAATCAAACCCCCTTCCTCCGTTTCCTCTTAGTATAACACATATTGCCTTGGCCTTAGTACTGATAGCAAGGCATGGAGAAAGGGCTGCTCACCTTGCTCTGCATCAGGCCAGATCCCAGCCACCCCATCCCATCGCACCAGCACACACTGCATGACCAGGAAACTTCTGACTTTACAACTAGACAAGGTTTCTCCAACATGAAGGAGGCCTGGGCACTCCAGAGGAGTCCAAAAAGCCATGTCAATAAGCAATGATTTTTCTACAACCAGAGATTAGATGAGAAACTACAACCTTTGTTTCCACTGCCTCTAGACAGAGGAGAGGCAGGAGGCTCCATAGCAGATCTCTGTCCCTCTGGTAGAGCATTTTCTGGATAGTTACTAAATGGAGACTCATAATCAGGCAGATTTGGGGGCAATGGTGCCATTTCACAGCCCAGATAACTGAGGTTGAGGAAAACTGAACAGCTTTGTCAAGGTCACAGGAGCAGCCCAGTGCAGACTTGCGGTGCCACGTGGGAGCTGGGCTGGCACTTGGCTTCCCCTCCTCTGCTGAAAATAAATCTCAGAAACAAGCAATTCAGATGGTTTCGCACTGGGGAGGAGTGTACAGGTGCAAAAAGAGCCGGGTCAACCACCAGGGCCCCGGGATGACTGATGCACCCAGCACAGCTGCCCTGCTCCGGGATGTTCCCATTGTCTGCAGTGCAACCGCAGCTGCCTTTCATGATTAAGAGGAGGGAAAGGGAATCTCCACCTTAGAAGGATCACAAATCCATGTTTAATTACTCCTAACAAGGTAATTCTCATGTACAGCGGGACGACACAAACATTCCGCAGGCCCTGGCACCTTGGGAGCTGTGTTTCAAAAGCACAGCTGCCTCCAGGACCTGCTCCCTCCTCCTCCTCGGCACGTGCAGGGTGCGGGCAGCTGTTGGCACCCATGAGCATCCTCAGCTGCTGCCTGTGCAGGTATCATTAGTGCCACAGAAAAGTCACCGTTATTCTTGGTTTGGGACATGTGCTTGGGATTTTGGGCTGGAGGACATGCCTGGCTTCCTATAAGAAGGTACTTTCCACCGTTACATTTTTTTATCTGTGCTTCTGAAGACCTGCCGGCTTCCCGCCTCCCATCTCACCTGCCATAAACAGGGTGCCAAGAGGTGGAAGAGCCCGAGCGGCCGAGAGGGAGAGGAGGCTGGAGGGGGAGGGGGAGCAGAGATGACTGGAGGGAGGTCGAGAGAGGAACGAAGAAAGAGGAAAGAAAAGAAAAACCCAGCAGTGCACCATGTTGCATTGTTCACGCTCAGACCTTCAATTTGCTCTCTGCATTCTCCTGCAGCGGGGAGAATGTTACGCTGGCTTAAGAGACAAATCGGACACAAAATAAAGACCAAGCACTCAGCAGTAAAGCAATTATCGCAACATTTTATGCCGGGCCTGTTCCTTTTGAAGGCAGCCTGGTGCTGCCCGCATGTACCTTAACCCGTTCCTAATAACCATAAAGTCACCATTATTTACGGTACAAGACATTAAATAAATAATGAAAAAGCTGCCGGCGACGGAGCGAGGCAAGTGGGGGTTGCAGGGAATCTCCCGAGACCAGAGCTGGCACTGGCTTAACCTGCGCTGCAGGACGCAGAGGACCTGGGGAAGGGAGGATGCATTTTTATTTTGAAGTGGCACCTCAGGTCCCGGAATCCATCAGAGAGTAAAAATTAGATTGTGGGCTGTTTTTTTTTTTCAAAGAAGAGAAAAGCAAAAGGGAGTTGCATGGGACTTACGGGCAAGCCACAAAGCAAAAAGGTTCCTACAAGAAGAAGGAGGGTGGCAGGACCAGCTTGTGACCTCTGCTGTGCTGGCATAAATACTGGCATAATAATGCTGCTAGCACCAGGAACTTCTGCAGCCTCGCAGGGTGTAAGTGTGGCTAGAGGTGAGTCCCCTGTGAGGAGACATCCACTCCTATCACTCTCAAATTGAGACGTAAATAGACAAAAATCAAATACGAATGTAAATACGGGCGGTGGGAGGAGCTCCTATGTCCATGGTCCAGGTTAGTGTACAAAAAAGGGATTTTATCCTTCTTGACCTCCACCTCTCACCAACACGACCACACAGCCCCATCAGGAAGCAGCATCTCCCCACAAAGGTCTAGTGAGTTGCTTCACACACAAACATCTCACCATCTCTGTTTTCAAGGTCTAGCTGCTTTCCCCTAACCTGTTGCTCTTTTGAACTCCTCCCTCTCTTAATAACCTCCTTTTTCTGAGCAACACAGGTCATGCTGTGGGTGTGAGTGGGTTTGGCCATGCCAACCTGCCCACCATCAGCAGCCTGGGCTAGTGCAGGCACCTCCTTCACCCCACACAGCCACACCAACCTTGTGCCAACCCCCCTGGGGACTGACTTGCTCTGCAGTGCTCCAGTGGCTCCTACCCTCTACCTCCTGGTTCTACAGGTGGTGATGGATACACAGATGGAAAGCAGGACACTGTACACTATCTTCCCCAGAACCTTGGGCCGTTTCCAAAGTTCCTCGTGGTCAGGGATACAAAGCACTTGCAGCTGCCACCAACATCTGCCCAACGCAGAAGCAGACTGCTTTCTTTGCAGGCATGTCCTTGAGTTTCGGTAAAGTTCCTGAAAGGGTTGGCAAGTCTTCCCTGTCCACCAACACTTTCTTCTGACTGATTTCTAAACCAGACCCTTACAGCTCAGTATGGACACAGTAAACATGGACACCTCCATACCAGACACCAGCTGAAGGTGCTGGGCTTACATCAGAGACTGAAAGCATGACAAATTCGATCATGTCGTTCTGCACCGAGCAACACAGCGCCTCTGAGAAGCCGCTTTATATCTCTCAAGGCAATCAGTATAAATTTTGATACTGTTTTAAAGACAAAACTCCACACCAGGTAGAAAGGGCATATGACAAGAATACTCTAAGAAGTAAGATTTATATTGCGTGTTTTTACTTAGTAAGAACTGTCCAGGGGCAAAGTGGAAGTATTCTTAGAAATGTACAAACACAATATGGAAAGATGGAGGGACACCTCACCCTGGGCCGACTGTACCCTCACACAGCCGCTGGCACGTTGCTGCTGAGCTCTCCTGGGATCTTGCCTGCTGGGCTTTCATTTGGCTGCCCATATTTGTTTATTAAAAGCCCAGCTTTAAAAGAAAAAATTCAGGATGCAATGAGGCTCATTTCAAACCATTCTTTTTGTTGTGGAAATTCCTCCAAGCTTATACTGAAATAAGGCTTGGGAAAAGGTGCTGCTCCTGAAGCAGGACTGAAGCTCTGGACCTTCTGACTTTTGAGGAGCAGAGATGGGTTCTTTATACTTTTAGAATAGGAGACATCTCTGTCTATGAGAGCCAAGATGTGCTTCTATCACCCTCTTATCCTATTGCTCTATTGCTTCTGAAGGAGGCACAAGAGAAAGAACTTATTTCACTGCCAA
Organism: Nesoenas mayeri; assembly: GCF_963082525.1. Lineage (NCBI taxonomy): Eukaryota > Metazoa > Chordata > Aves > Columbiformes > Columbidae > Nesoenas > Nesoenas mayeri. Next base: position 31,840,609 of record NC_137554.1, on the reverse strand, counting down.
GGGCACATTGGTCTGGCGGCACACACGCTTCTGGGACATAAAATGTTTCTGATCTAAACTCGAAGGCTGTTTGGTTTATTTTCTTAAAACCAGGGATGTCCCACTCTTTCTATGACCTGAGAACTGGACCTATGATCTAGAATTCAGGATTTCTCTCAAAAATAGAAAATAATAATGTGAAACCGTATTCCTTCTCTTTCCATGAGCTCTTCCACATCTTTTACTTCACATTTGTCCCCCACAGAACTGCAGCAACCAGGAGAAGAAGGCAGAGCTTGATTTTTAATATCAGAGGTATGCATCTGGACGGCCCGTATTAGGAGAGCTAAGATCGGCTCTTGAAAGTGCAGGTTTGTGTTTCTCTTAAGTCTACTCTAAACAAAGGAAAATAAGCTCTTCTGCAGCTGAATGGGAGAGTCAAATACACAAAAGAGGGACATCTGCACCATCTGATACAACCACGGAAGCTGGTACAGGTCCTCCCTACCACTGGGCAGATGGGGGACACGAGCACACAGCATCACCACATGCAGAAATGACACATTGCTGCAGGTGGTGACAAGCTGGAATGAGTGATGCTTCTCTCCCCCAAACCTCTCCCTGGCCAAGCCTGGCCATGCAGAGAGGGTGATCCTCTGTGCCGGGAAAGGGGTGAACAGAGTGCAAGGGGAGATTGATCGGCTCATGGAGGTCTCAGTGTGCTGCCCTCACCCCGTCACAGTGCTGCGAGACTGGAAATTGCATGGCACCCCATTGAGCCCTGCATCTTGGGGGGCACCAGGCACCCTATGCTCCCCTTTCACCCCGAGGTTATAAAGCAGAGCAGGGGGCAGGCAGGCATGGGGGCAGAGGCAGCTGCTCCCTGTAAGATCTGCTCCATTACACCTCTCAGAAAAGGGGAGAAGGGGTGGGAAGGGAGGGAGGAGGCGGATTTCTAGGCATGGGTGGGTCCATTCTTCACCAGCTTACGCAAGTCAAAGCTGCCACCGAGGTGGGGGGGGACAAGCTAGGCGGAAGGTGGCCGGTGCTTCACGGGGACAAGCCATTCAAGCAGCCTTGTGTTCCACACCCCGCACTTCAGATGGACATGCCTGTCTCGCAGCTACGGAGAAAGCAGCCGCAGCACCGTCCCTCCGCGACACCCTCTCCGTGTGCCTGACAAATAAGCAGCCTCTGGGATGACACTTTTTTTTTGGATGCCTAGCCCTAAAGCCAAACTGATGTCATTAAAACGACTGCCCGCCCCTCCCTTGCCTCCCCAGCGCCCATCCACCAGGCTCAGCTGAAATGTAAACCTCCCCTCCTCTCCCCGCAACAAAAGCCAAAGGCTTTCAAAGCCAAACCTGATTGAAATTCAAAAACTTTTTCAGCCCCTCTCCCTCCTCCCCACCTTGAAAAGAGAGTGTATAAAACAGGGAGACAAAAGCCTCCCCCAGCCCACCCTCTGCATTGTCTGGCCGGGGCGGGTTCGGGCCAGCGACAAGGGGCACCCAGCGCTGGGGGGGCCCCGCTCCCCGCTCTCGGCCGGGGGGCCCCGCGCGCCAAAACACACCCGCACGCACCAAAAATAAAACACTCCCGGCCTTTGTGCGGTGCACAAAGACGAGCCCGGCAGTGATGGAGCCGGACGGCGTGATTTACTCACCTGCCTCTCTAGCCCCCCGTGGGTTTCTATGGGGTGAGGGGGAGGGGAGAGCTGGCCTTTGGTTTTACATCCCACCCCCCCGCTTTTGTTGCTATCTCCCCTTCTCCTGAGCCGGCATCTTCTGGGTGATCCTTAACCTCGCCACTAGCTGATGTCCCTCCCCTCCATACCAGTGTCCCATTCAGTGCCGATGGTCCACGCATTGAGTCCTGCAGCTCCCTTCCCTTTGAGCGAGACGTTTCAGGGTCCTCCCTTGGAGGTGAGCTCCCCTCTGCACATCTTCAGCTAAATGGTTGCTCCCTGTTTTGCTATCAAGCACCCTCCCTAATTCTGTATTCCCCTTACAGAGAGAGATGTCTTCTCTGTAAGCTCCACTCACACCTGGTTGTGCAGGAAGCCAACTCCACTAACTCATCCATCCCTTGCAGCTAAGGCAGCATGTCTCAGAGGTTTCAGAAAGGACACAATGCTCCTACAGCCCTGTTGGGCTTCAAAGCCTCATGATGCTGACCCACCTGGGCAGTCCCCATCAGCTGTCCCCATGTGGCCAGGGGGACAACTGAGGTAGATCAGATACAGGCTCTAATGCCCTAAACTCCTCTGCAGGGCTGCTTAAGTGTGCCTGATGCAGCTGGGTACCTGCACCCAGTAGAAGAGCAAAACTGCACTAAGACATGGTTTTTAGACATTAGCCGCCAGCTTTTCTGGAGTAACCTCCCATAGCGGCGCTTCTATCGATGCTATTTGACAGGAGCAGAAAGAGGGCTTGGAATTTCTACTGCCAAGTCTCTCCAAAGCTTTCTCAGAAGCAGCAGAGGATCCCGTGATAAAACTTGTCCCTTCCCTTTAAGGAATAAAGAAAAGAGACCACATAACTGTGGGTACAAAGATTTCTTCTCAGTCCAACAGCGGGCTCTCACAGGGCATCTCTAGGGAAGGGGAGGTGGTACAGTCTGACACACACTGACAGCAGCCCATCGATTTGGACTTTGCTCCTGCATGCTCCCCAGCACCTCTGCTGCTGCTCTATTGCGACACTTCGAGCCTTCCCATTCTCCCTTCGATACAGCTCCTGCTGCCTCTCTTCCCTCCCTGCTCCATGCTCTCCCGCAGAGGAGCCCTACTCCTAGCAACAAGTCACACAGGTACCATTACCGTGACCTGGCTGCACATACTCCCAAGCTGTCGTCCTTAAGTGATGCTAAGTGGTCCTGCGCTCAAAAGTGACATACTCCCCCAAAATGCGACCTTAAAATGCAAGCTGTATCCCTCAGTAGAGACATATCCCAGTCCAGATGCCGCTCCTGTGTGATAAGCCATTTTTTAGAATCTTGAGAATGGCTGATGTGATGCCTTTAACAGGGATGAGGAAGAGCAGACATCAGTTTCCCCTCTACTACTCACAGCACCAGCCTGGACAGTGGATGCTTTTCTCTGGGCCTCACCTTCCTCTTTAGTAAAAAGGAGGCAGCGATTCCAGCTCAGTCCTCTAAACTGCTCTGAGATCTTATAAGTGGAAAGAAGTAGGTGTACAAAGGGCCAAGTAACACCCCTTACTCCAGAGCTGGATGACAGACCCAGCTCCTGACTCAGCTGCCTGCCTGTACAGCTCTGTGGCTATCCAAGACAGACTACTAAATTATGCAAAACCTGTAAGTGAGCCTGGCTTAATTAAGTTTTAATTTTAGTAAATTACCAGTGTGGGAGTGGTTGAATCTGCGAACCATTACTCCTGCTTGTTTTGGATTTTATTTGGAAATAAGATACTTCATTACATCTGTGTAAACAAGATCTACTCAGAAAGGAGAATTGGTGCAGGGGATCAATACAGAAGCGGGAAGAGGAGGTGAAGGGACAAGCAAGCCAGTCTGGGAAAGTCTGATGAACCCAGAGATTGGGGAAAGAATGTCCAAGGTCTGCCTGTGCCACACTCGACTTCTCCCTAGCCTTCCAACACCAGCCTTCACAATGCCCTGGTCACCCTGACACTTGCAGTACGGTTGCCATCCACAGCAATGCTGTAAACTCCTGCCTGAGGGCACATCTCTCTGGGACATTTTGTCCTCATCCTGACACCCTGTGTCCTTGGAGCAAGGAGATGTGAGCAGTACGGGTTCTTCACAAGTGCACAGTGCTGATCAGCCCACAGGTAGAACAAGTTTGTGAAGCTCAGCAGGTCCACAACACCAAGTACCACCACAACAGCCATGAGCTGATACTGCCCTAACCCAGAAATCACTTTTTCCACTAAAATACTACCAGCAGACAGAGGCACAAGCTGGCATTACCTGTGCCTCTGCCGGCTGGCACGGGACGAGCCATCAGCAGCAATGGGACACCCTGGGATCTGATCTTCTTTGCCCACGACACCGACTCTATCAGGGTAAGTCCCTAATTGGTTTAATAGCGTGGTGATACCCCATAGTGCTGCACTGCCTTCTGCTGTCACCATCACTCCCGAGCCCACTGCTACGAGCCACCACCAGCCAAGAGGCAGCACCGCACCTGGGTACAGCACTGAGGCCAAGAACCCAGGTAAGCAATGACCTGCCCTTCCAAAAATCAGATGTTTTCGATGCAAAGCAGATATGCATTTTTACAAACAGGACCTATTCCCAAAGGAACAAACCTAAAAAGTGACTAATTTGCTGTGTCTTGTACTTCAAAAAGTTATTTTGAAGATATTGTATCTAATTTGTAAATCAAATGCAGCTCGATATCTTGTTAGTCAAACGTTACAGTGTTTATAACTTAAATATCCATTCAGAGAGAAATTATGATGCTTTTATAAATCTCCCTCAATAGCTTAAGTTAAAACTAAGCTGGCTAATCTATCAATCAGCCTTATTCATTCATCTCAGCCATTGTGGGAAGAAAAGAGCAACATACGCAAGAGAGAAGCAAATGGTCTGAGAAGAGGCAGCTGAACGTATTGATCAGAGCTAAAAAAAAAAAGAAGTTAGAAAAACCAAGACACACGTCATTTGGTTTAATGCAGCCCATACAAACAGCTCCAAAAGGCCACAGCTGTCTGCCTTGAGCTTTGCTCAAGTTGGTTGGTGCCTCTCACCCAAATGACAGCCCTCCAACGCGGGCAAGACCTCTTAGTGCTCCTACTACTTTAGAACTACTCTGTCTTCACTGAAATAATAAAATAAATGTTTTTAAAAGTCACCATTGTATCCTTATGGTGGCAAAATAATAAATAAATAAGCAGGAGTGCTTGCAGCCCCGAGTTTGACAGCTCAAAGTGTGAGCAAAGAGAAAACCGCTGGTGAAGGAGTGAAAGCCATCCTTTGAACCCCCGCACCCCAGCACTCTCAGAGGCGATGGATTTATGCATCTGCTCTGGCACGCCGGTTCAGAGAGACCCTTTCTATACATCTCACCCTGACGGGGCTCTCACAAGTCACTTGTGGCCTTCTCCCCCACTTTTTGGCTTTAATTGTTTAAACTTTGGCTGGTTTGCTACAGATGAAAAAGGGGAGAGAATCACGCTTCTCCAGTTATTTAAAAAGAACAAAAAAAAAAAGAAAAAAACGTTTTCATATTATTTTGAATTTTTTTAAACATTTTTTTAATAACCTGGTTGGGAAAGCCCCCGTCCCCAGGGCTGGAGGGGGAACTTTCCGTCCCTCTCAGCCTGTTGCATTGAGGCAAGGTGAAGAGCCACAACTCCTGTTAGGCCGATGGGAACAAATCTCCTCTTTTGTTCCCCGCAAAAGCCTTTGCTAATTGCCGTTGGCCCGACTCTGCCTTATCTGCGATTGCTCCCACAAGGGGAGGGCACAGGCAGGTTCAAAGAAAGGCAGAAAGAAGAGAAAGCAAGAGAAAATATTCCTTTTCTTCTCTCCAGCAACCAGTGCAAGGCAGAAAAGCAGAGGGAAAGAAAGAAAAAGGAGCGTGAAAGAGAACAAAAAATAAATAAATGACCTGAGGCTGCTTGGAAGACCCTCTTTCTCTCCTATCAGCTTTTACAGGGGGCAATACATTTTATTCATTGCCAGGTCTGACTTATCGCAGCCTTGTTTTTAATGAGGTATAATAAGGGGAACATTTTGTAACAACACGGTTCCTCTATTTTATCCGACAAACAGCTGTGTCATGGCCGTCGCCGGGAGAATGAATCATATCTCCCTGCCTGCATATGCTAACTCCCATGTAATTACCCTCGCATCTTAAATAAAGCAGGCCCTAAACCTGTCGCTCAGATTACAAGCAAACGGTGCAGACCTCGTAACTGGGGCCTCTATCATTACAATTAATTTATCACAGGAGCGCCTGAGATTAGAGGCTGGAATTAAAACGCAGAGCAGGGAGGGTGCCACAGGACTGACAGGGAGAGGAGCTTTATTGCGGAGGCTAGGCAAGCTAATTCCTTAACTGGAGCAATCCTGGGTGGTTGGTTTTTTGCTTTGTTGGGCTTTTTTGGCTTTTTTTTTTTCCTTTAAGTTACCACTCACTTATTTTCCTGAGGCTACATCAGGACATTTTTCTCCCTGAAATGTCAGGAAGTGAAAAGCAAAGGGAACTTTGCCCTGTATTAAGCCCATTCAATAAACACAAATGTACAAAGGCGCCAGCCTAGGTGCGTGTACGTGTGTCTAGATATGTGCGTGCCTGTGATTTTTATGGAAGACACACATGCTGTGCTTGCATACTGCTATGCCGATGTATATGTACATTACACGCATAGAGAACAAGGAGATATGTGAAAGCATCTCTCCTTCACTATGTTTGAAACATAGTTTTTGCCTTTCCAAAACTACTCTGCTTTCAACAGCTCATTGTCCAGTAGAAAAACCTCCTTGAAGCTGAGCCTGGGACCCAACAAACTGTGCTCCTCTGCCTTATGGGGGTTAAACAGCACCTCTGCTCCGTCCTGATCTCCCCACAAGCTTTCTTCTGGGCTCCTTCCACCAGACCTCACTGTTACACACCTGCCTGTTGAGGACATTCCTCTTTAAGACAGCAACTTGAGTGCATTGCATCTTTCTCTCTCATGCCAGAAAACGGCAGGGTGTATTGTCGCCTTGCAATAAACTTTGACACCGCTGGATTGTTAGAGGAGAGCTGCCCCAGCACCAACGCAACATGGGTTTGCTGTGGCATGAGCCCTGGGCCGTAGTGAGGTAAGGAAGGAAGGGGAAAAGCCCTTAAAATCAGCCCCTTTAGTCTTTTTACATTAGAACAGCAATTTCTGCTCAGTGTGAAGTGTCTCTGATGCCCGCTCTGTCAGAGCCCCTGGCAGCGTACGATCTTTGGCATGAAATCCACCCCTCCTTAGCCACGGTTTGTTGCTGATTACTTACAATATCCCACGAAACAGCAAACAGAAACAAAGGTGATGACTGATTTTACACCCACGTCAGCTCTCAGTGTCCTGCTCCCCAAAGAAGGTCCCAGACCCCACCATATTTGCTCCAGCTGTGGACAGTCATCTTCAAGCAGAAGACGACCATTTCATCCCATGACATCAACACTGCAGCTGGATGTGCAGAGGAAAAGACGCTACAGACAGTAAAGGACTCCTCGAACCAGAGGGAGTAAAATGATTCTCAATCAGCTGTATCCAGAATGGATCTAACTGTAGGATCCAGGTCTAATTCAGTAAAATAATAAAGAAACATACTTTGATTAAAATCATGTGTATTTTTTTAAAAAATAATATTTATATACATTTTTAAAGAAACTTCTGTGATTGTTGCACTGGGGAGAAACATGAAAATCTATTTTCCTTTCTACTATTGGGAATTTGGGCACTTTTATCGGTCTGCATATTGAAAACAGCTTTCTGTCCTCACTTTTGCTTCTAGTCGCTCTGTCGTGCCTTATCTTTCAGAGTTTTGAGCTGAATACTGCAATGCCTGAGCTCCAAGATGAATGGATGAAAGGGAAGGAGGAAGGTTGGTTTTTAAAGGACGGGTGTACATATTTATTTCAAATTACTGTTTGTGTTTTTTTCTTTTCAGGTTTTACAAACATTGTTTCTTACCAAAACCCAAATCTGAGACCAAATTACATAGACACCTTATAGAAGAAGCTAAACCACTTAAATCAAAGTGTGTTGGTCTGTCAGCAGCACACTCCAGCCAGCAGGAAGGTTATAGTTTTATGGGCACCAGAGCTGTCACTTGTGGGCAGAAGAAGTGACCTGTGGTCCCTTCCAGCCCAGTGTGGTGTCTCCAGCAAAGGCCAGACCAGATGCTTCTGTGAAAGATCAAACGAAAGAAGACAAAAGGAAGACACCACTGTAAACAGTTACAGGGCAGCCGCAATTCAAGGGAAGTTTCCTCCCCAAAAGCTGGCTGCTGGCATATGCTCTGTTCTCATGGCAGAAGGCATTTAGCAACATCTTATAGGATTAAACCCTAGAACTCCACACTCAAGCATCAACAGGACTGGAAAGCAGGAATCTTTATTATTATTATTATTATTATTATTATTATTACTATTATTATGTTGTTGTTATTATTATTATTTAGAAGTGCTGCTTTTTGCTTTTCTTTTCTACCTGCTGATGTTTGTTTTTATTCTGTTTGCTAATGACATCCTGGAAACACAGAGGCTTTTGGACTGAAACACTCTGCCTCTTACCAAGCCGGCTGAGCCGATTTAACATCTATACCGAACACATATCTATACAATATCTCCAGGTATATCCTGCCCATCCTGCCAGTGTTTCCTTCTTCCCTGAGACTCCACCGTGACACGGACCTGCTGGTGCAGGCAGATGGGTGGATGGCACCGCATTCCCTTTCCCGCAGCCGGGGGGACGCAGCCCTGAAGGCAGGCAGCGGACGTGCCGCTTTTTATTTTCTGTTCACAATTGGCAGCTTCCTCCACCCACCCAAACAGACCCTGCAATGTTTTTTAAAATGCAGTCAGCAGCTGGAAACTAAGGCAACTTCTGTCTCCTATTGAAAGTCTCCCAGCAAAGCCGCAGCCTTCCCTGGACCACCCTGGGTCATGTAAATTCAGCAGATTATCCATCCCTAACTCTTCTCATCTATCAACCGCCTCTGTTATCGATCTGCTCCTCCGAGTAAGTGAGGCCCGGGCTGTCCGTTGCTGAGTCCTGCAAATCTGGCCAGACGCACGTGTGACTGCCCGGGAGAGCAAGGAGGACAGGTTCAATAATGCCGGGTTGCTGCCGCCGCGCAGCCCGAGCCGAGCTGATCTATGGGCTCGGCAAAGGGAGGATTCAAAAGCAGAGCAAGACTTGACCATAATGCCACAGGACTCAATCTAATCCCATGACACTCAGCTTTAAAGGCAATATTGCCAGCTGCCAGCCGAGGCTGGGAAGTTACTTCCACCACCAGTGGAACAGATTAAATGCCTTCTTTCCATCCGTAAGACACCACCTCAGCTAACTGTCTGCTCCTCCATTTTGCAGATGAAGCCTGGGAAGTGCCTGTCTCCCCACGTCCTGTTAGAACTCTTTGCCAGAATCACATCAAACCCCACGACTCGGGACTATAAAAGTCCCCCATTTCAAACCCAGAGGACTCACAGCTGAGCTAAATTCCCCCCCTAGTTTCACCCGGGCAAGCCCCACAATGGTGGTCCAGCTGCAGCACTCAGCAGAACACAGCCCTCTACCTCAGGTCACAGCCCTAAATATTGCACAGGCACCACCTGCACCACCAATCTTAATTTTAATTAAGAATAAGTTCCTCTGCTTTAATTTATAAATAAAACTGAAAGATGAAACCAAGTGTAATCACACCAGCGGTGTGTTCCACCCCCGTGAAGATCTTGCTATACCTGCGTGGCAAGGTCATCTGTACTCCACTCACCCCAGTGGGGTGCTAATTCTGGGAGCTGGAGATAACCACTGAAATGGGAATACTGTTAACGGTTTCAGTGCTGATCTATCAGCAAATATATGTATCTATGATGCTTATTCATAAACTCAAACTGCTCTCCATGTGTCCCAAAGAGGTGACAAAAACCTTACATGTCTATCCAGCTGCCAAAACCTCCCACTTCCCTGCGCTTCTACAATGCAGCTGAGTATTGTTAATATGAAAATCTTTGGCCTATTGATCACTCAAAATATGAGGGCGACAAAAATGCATTGAATTTAACATAAAAATAAACAACTCATGGCTGCTGTATTGACTGTATTATTCATATTATGTTTTAATTCATTCGCCTTTCACGCCGCAGCTGCAGATTTTCACCATCTGTGTCAGACTGCTTCCCAGGCCCAGACCTGGAAGTCCTGGCTTTTGGAAAGCAACTGGGTCTCTCCTCCAGTGCCACCAGAGCAAGGACATTACAGATGGAGAACAGCACCAACAGATGGAGAACAGCACCCTGCATGGTGCAAAAACTTGAAGCAACGTGTGGTAGTGCTTCCTTTTGGACACTAACTTGTGTTACAGAATATGACAAAGGCAAGCTTGGTTTCAAAGTCTGAAAGAACGAGGAAGCTAATCCATCCTTTGGAAGGATATTCAACAGCTTCACAGGCCTCAGTCTGACTAACCCAACCCTAACCGTACATGGATGGGTTGGTTGGGCTCAACGACATGCTCGAGATACTTGTACCTCAGCTTGAGCTCCCCAGGTTCCACACCATGACTATGCGCCACACACCAGATCATCTTTCTCCCTGCTAGTCCAACAGGCCAAAAGATCTGCACACATTAGGGGTCCCAAAACCTGCCTGTGGATGGGGTGGGCACAGAAAACAACACCATCTCCAGTCCTCCTCAAGGCATGGGAACAGCAGGGCCCTGGGGAAGAAAGATCTGACTTTAAATGGAAAGGTGGGGTTTGGGACCCCACCCAGTGTCACATCAAGCACCACTAAAACCAGAAGAAACCAGGCAGCCCCATAAGTCGTAAGAATTTAAGGGACGATTCCCCCTTTCTAACGATGCTTTTACAGAAACCGTTCCACTGTAAAACTTTATGATTTGAATCTTTATAGCCGCCAGCAGAGCACATGTTCACAGCCTTAAATTATAACTTAAGTCTCAACAGAATTTGTGCTTTCCAGCGCTCTGTGGACAGAGTGCAAGACGAGAGGCAGAACTTCATGCCTGCTGCCCACCTGCCTCCTTGGACCAGGACCTCCGGAGGGACTGCGTGCCGGGGGGCACCTGCAAGCCCCCAAACCAGCTTCTATCAGGAGATGCTCTGCAGCACAGGTGCTTGAGCAGCACGTTACAGCACAGGGGTAGAGGTGCCCGTGTGACACCATTACGGTGCTGTTTATCACCACAATTGCTAAAACACCATCTTTCAGTGGATGAACATATCTCATCTACCTACTAACACATTTGCTCCCGGCTCTGCTCTCTGCAGCAGAAGTGATGCTGGCATGGCCATACTTGGGCTACAGTAAAGCAGAGCATCCTCCTGTGGTCTTGGACCTGCTTTCCCGCAACAAACACCTTGCTCGAAAGAATCACGCTGGTTATTGCTCACTTTTAAAAAACCTTGCTGCACATATCCGTAAGCAGAAGTTGCACTGGCAGAAACATAAAGCAATGGGCAAATGTGAGTTTCAAGCATATCATACAATACTGGAAGAAGCCTGTGCAGTGTGTGTCTGTTTGCACACAGCAAGACGGTAGCAGGCAAAGATGCTGGAAAGAAACTGCCAGCCATCTGTGAGGAAGAGTAGTCCAGTTTGGTGGGGGAATCAAGAGCATTTTTCTCAATTCCTTCTCATCTTCAGCAACAAGACAGAAAAGACCAGTCAATCAATACAACAGTAAAATTTGTAACCCGGGTAACCTTTAAACACTAAACAATGTCGTACTAAACTAAAACAAACTGCATGAAATCCCAGTTAGGCATCAAAATCGCCCTGGGTCAGCCAGACTAAGAAAACAGAGATAATAGGCTTCAGCATTGCGCTGTACTGAGCCCTGGCATCCTCTCTGCTGAGCCCTGGGTACCTATGGACAGCTGATCCTCCATGGGCAGCCACACCGCAGCTTTGGTGTTGAGTCCTCTGGACAGGTGACCCCACTAGGCAGCTGGAGCCACCGGACTCCTGCAGCTCCTAGGCTTGAAAGAGTTAAGGACCATCTCTTTAGCTACACTCCCTGCTTCCCATCCCTGCACAATTTGTTCACGTCTTTCCCCTTTGCATCTTCTTTCCTTTTCTTCTATGGAGGGAACTGCTTTCTCCCTTCTTCCAGTTGACCATGGAACCATTTTTGCTGTCAGCTGCTGATCCTGCACTTTAACCTGCTGTGCCTCTTTATTATATCATCTCCCTACCCAAGAGATGACCTCAGTACTGGGCTTCCACAGAAACTGGAGTGCATTTCTAGGCAAGCAACCAAAGGTCCACATCTTGTGTCTGTACAGCAGTGGGAACCTGATACCTGGAGAATCACAGAATCACACAGAAGTGGAAGGGTGAACGAGAGGTTATCTGCTTCTTTCTGTCCAGAAGCACAAACAGCTAAATTTAACACATTCCTGAAATAATTCTGGTTAATTTGCTCCTGCAACCTATCAGTGCTCCCCACTTCCTAGACAGCCTCTTGCGTTGCTTTGTCACCCCCATGCTAGAAAACAAGAGCTGACAGAAGGGTTTCAGTTTAAGCTCTGAGCTTCTTGCTTTACTTACAGTTGCCACGTCTTCCTCCTGCTCAACGTGCAATGCCCACTTGACGTGTTATCCTCAAATGAGGGTGGATTTCTTTTCCACCCTCCTAAGGAGAGGCTGATCTGACCCCCCTCATCACTGAAATGAGCATTAAGAAAAAGAAAAAGAAAGGGAACAACCCTCCATTTTCTACAGGACTATAAGGAATTTATGAATAAACCTGGCGAGCCCTTTTATTTCTTTTTTCCCTTACTCTAATCCCATTTTTTTTCTAGAGGAGGGGGATGCAGAGCTCCTGTAGGCACGATGAGAAGCTGCTCTTTGGGAGTTGAAGTTTGTTGGTTCAAACTGGACATCTAGTACCTGGCAGACCTCACCTTTCATAGGGCCACATGTGACTAAGAGCTTCCCTTTGATGCTTTCTCTTCTGGTTCTTTTAGGCTGTGGTCCAGTAACTTTCCTTCTTTAAAGGAAGGCCAAGGCAATTTTGTTTCCTGACTTTTGAAGAGCTTTTCCTCTTCCTTCTTTGATCTGTGTAGTGAATTTGATCTCCCAGAAGAGCAGGATGAGTGTGTCTCCTTGCAGCCCAGTTCCGGATAGTCAGGATTTGATTCATTGATTCATTTGTTTTTATTTAGCTTTTGTGTTTGGCAAGCTGAATGCGGGGCTGCAAGCAAGGCTCTGTCTTTAGGTCCAGGAGCAGGAAGATGTTCCCCTGACCCTGGCTCAATCTGAGCTTCCCAGGCTTCGGGCTGGATGTCAGAGCATCTCTGGAGGCACTTTCACTGTCCTCTCAGGGATGCAGGGGAAGAAGTTTACCTCTCTCTCCATCATGGGACTGACCATCTAAACAGTATGTGCTGATATCTGAACCCTCCAGGGAATCTCCCAGAGGCAGTTTCAATTTCCATCATGTTTTGTGGCAGGCTCTGGGACAGTTGTCTTCTGAACATTCACGTTCCCCGCTGGGCTGGCAGCCAGAGGAGGAATGAAAAGGACTAAAGGAGGGGCCCCGGGGATAGAGAGGAGGCTGTAACAGACCAGGCGCTCCACCAAATCACCCTACTGAAGGGCTGAAGCTCTTTGAGGGTCTTTATCTCAGTGATAGTCCTTCTGGGACTCGAGTCTGAATGCCTCTTCCAAACAGCCCTGCATGGTGAACACCACAGCAAACCTCTGCCACACCTGCTGTCACCACACCTTTCCATCCCCAGAGGAGGAGACAGAGGTCCTGCTGTGCCCAGAACTGGTGTTCCTGACTGGAGGTTTAGAAGACTCTGCTCATTGCGGGGGAGTTGGACTAGATGACCTTTGAAGGTGCCTTCCAACTCAAACTATTCTGTGATTCTAAGACACGGTGCTCTGAGGTGAGATGACCAAGGAGGACAAAGCCAGTCCAGCAGGTCGGAGCTCTCCCACCTGCAGAGCACCCTCAGCTGCACGCCAAGACATGGTTCCTGCCCATGTCCCCAAGCGCTTGAGCCAATGTGGGACAATTCCTGCTCCCGGGCTGCTGCTGGGGCAGCGGATCAGGAGTCCTGCTTGCAGCTGGGCCCATGGCTTGAACGTGTCATTGGGACTCAGCTCATGGCTGCACCGAGATTAAGAACCAAACAAATGTTTGTGTGGGTGTTACTGAAGTTTTCAAGCATCCTGACTGACCGGTGCTGGAGCTGGGATAACGACAGGACCACCTCGCTCCCAGCCCCGAGACAGACACCAGTGCTGTATATTCAATAAATAACTGGGGTATTTACTCAAACGAATGACTCTGAGCCTGTTCCAAGGAGTTAATTTAGTGCTAACTGACTGGATGAAAATGAAAAGGTCTCATTTTACATTAAGAATGATCACCTGACAGTTTTACTGAATATATTATGACAGGATTTATATGGCTATATAATTTTAGGGTATATTTGGAAGATTATTATCCTGATTTAAATAAACATGATCTCAAGAAAATCAACACGGAGTCAGGAACTTTTCACACATGAAAAAAGGCAAGAAACTGACTCATAAGCAAACCTCAGTTGTTGTACCTTGTGCTCTAGACCAGCCGCTGCTTTGTAAACAGCGGAATCCCAGAGTTCATAGTAAGTGGGAAAAATCCCAAAGAAGTCCTTACATATCTTACTTACATATCTCTAATGAATATGCTGCTGACTTCTTACTCCAAATGTCTTATCTTTGCACCAGGAGGGGAGCAGTGAGGGAATCCAGCAGATTGTGTGGGCTGGAAAGAAGAGGAGGAGGTAGGAAAAAGAGGTTTGGGTATCAAAAGTGCCCCTTGGAAAAAGTGTTGCTAAAAGGGTCTTCTGCAAGGAAAAATTAAAAAGTGAGGAATTAAAAGCAAGTATGTTGCTGACTTTCATGTGTCCTATTTTCCACAGGGGATGTTCCCATTCTCCGAGCAGAAATGAGGCACAAAGGAGACTTTCAGGCACCTTTGTCTGTTTTGCAGAGGGGCAGCTGGCAGGCTGCGGGCTTCTGGTTCACACAGAGCAGCCCTGAGATGAGGCTTAAATATACCCCTAAAATATGGCACATAAGCCGAGGGGTGCAGAAAAGGCTGCAGGACACAGCTCGCTCCTGTCCCATTCCCAGCATCTTGACCACACCGGCGGCTGCAGCCGGCGTCGGTGCAAAGCCCTTTGGCCAAACCGTGCTGAGGGGGCACCAGAGCTGCTTTCCAGGAGGCTGTGCCCATCTCCTTCCAGCTTGCACAGGCTGCGGTGGCTTCACGTGAAGGGACCTTAGCGCAAATAAGTGTCTAGGATGGAACCACCTGCCTCTTTCAGCCTCTCCAGGTCCTGAATCAATCCCCTTCTTTCTCATCCTGTGTCTCTAAGTGTAATTGTATACAAGAAAACCCTTCTCGCGGCTTGTTCGGTTTTACAGACTGCCTGATGGGATTATCTTTCCTGTCATTTTGAAGCTTGTATAAGCGCACGACTTACACCACTCAAGCTAAATCACACTCAAGGCACTTTGTCTGTCTAAATTGTTTTGAGGACCAAGGCATCTATTTACGGACCATGTTATTTAGTTAGTTAAAAAATAAATTAAAAAATAAACATAAATGAAATATAAGTAGAACGCAATAAGGACGTGGCAGTCAAGTAGCAATATCCTGTGGAGCAGATAAGTGCCAAATAGAAATGATCTTAAATACGCTGAAAACTGCACTCTCCGGTCCCAGACCACACAAAGGAAAGGCAACTTATTTGGTCAGGCACAGTCTTCCTGGGAGGTAACACTCACTTAGATATTACAGTGATGATAGGCAGCCTAGACATATCTAAGACAGCACGATCGATTATTCCTGTAGCAGTAATCTTGGGGCAATATTTGTCTGTCATAACCCCAAAGCAGATCAACTAACATTTAGGGACTAATCTGATGCCCAGTCCAGTCAGTGCAAATTTTTCCATCTATTTACTTCCACGGCTGCTAGATCAGACCTTTTGGGACTGCAAAATATCATATGAGCTCCTGTTGGCCCTGGAAGAACTATAAATGTACAAAGAGCAGAAGCCAAGAACTGACAGGTGGAATATGGTCAAGGGTTTATGAAGTAGCAGAAACATCACCTGGAGCTGGAGGGTCTCAATGCCCAAAGCAGGGGTCAGTGGCACACACACACAGGACCCTTCATGCGCTTGCTTTGTGCATGATGAGTGTGTGCTTGCTACGGGAATATACCCAGGAGCACATGAGGTGTGGGGACACATCTCCACCTCCATGCTGGAGAACTGGTGGCAGTCACAGGATCAGCTGGAGCACCTCCACCCCGCACTGATGAGCAGGGATGTCCTTCAAAGAGCAACTAGATGAGGCCAAAGTCTACATGCATTCCCTCCAATATGGATCCAAGCACCAGAGCTGACTTTCTGGGCTTTATTCTGGATTTAAGTTGGTGTCAAAAAACAATATGAAGGCTCATCACAGAGGAGACTGTGCACTTTAAAGTGCTGCAGTGCGCTCTGAGTCCGCTTATTTCTGAGTGAAGATGGATACCTCAAGAGGTTCTCCTCACCAGTAAATAATTCATAAAAAACAAACAATCCCAGGTCTGTTTGAATTAGAACAAAATATTTCTTTAGAAAAGTGAAGTGATTAAGCACAGGAGGAGCTGGAGATGACAGCTGGTGTCTGCAGCTCCTGATGAGTCACCTTCGCTCGCCAAGGCCCCTCTCTCCGGGAAGTGCTGCTGCTCTTTTTCTTTAACCCTTTGAGATTCCCCGGAATGATTTGTCACCGGGGTTATTAGCATTTCTCCCTTGATATCGACAGCTTGTCTTTCCTCCTTCTAACCAGTGAGTGATTTCTTCACACGCTCGCCAAATATAGCCAAATCACCATGGTAAACGTATCGACAGAATCATATTAACAGCTGCTGAGCATTTACAGGGCTGTAAGTTATACAAAAAAAGAAGGAAGGAAAACACACATGGAAATAAACCAACTCTGATCAGCAGTGACAAGCATTTATTTAGGAGTCACTTGATGGAAATATTTTTTATGCTTTAATTGCTAATTATAGGCTCCTACAGAAGGTTGGCTTTGGACAAAATTATCTCTTTAAACGGGAGCATTAAAGGAGCACTGAGCACACCCTACCTGGATGTATGTTAGGGAAACAGGAGAAGAAGGATTTATTTTTGAAGTGCTGCCCTCCTTTAAATCAAGCCCAAAGTTTGCAAGCCAAAGTCACATCTCTCCTGACTTACCAGCCAAGGACCTTTTAAATTTACAGTTGAGTTGAGAGCTGAAAACACATCTACGTAAAGAAAGGGAGGCCTTTCTGAAGCCCATTTGCTGGGGATGCCTGAACCCTGGTCCTCCTCTCCCCCCTGGACACGGTCCAGCTGGGTTTCACTGCTCACACCAGCCACTGTGTCACCCACAGCCCAGACACGTCACCTGGGGACAAGCCCCCTGCAGCCTCTCCTGCACCTGCGGCCACACCACCACCTGTGCCAGGCCACCGGGAGAAGACGGCTTTTCTTCTCGTAATTGTCTTTCTCAGTGCATTCAGGACACGCTTACCAACCCCTACTCATTTTGGGAGTACGGTTTTATTAGGGACACACAGCAGATACGTGTAGGACTCTGTAGATTTCATTTGAGCCACAAAAGGTCCGGGATTGCTTCTGAAAACAGTCTCAAGCTGCAACAGCGATGTCCCCCAAGTCCCAGGCCTTTCATCCCTGCTCCCATTTCTTACAGACATTCCCTCCACCTCCAGCATCTGACACCGATGTTCTGAGCTGCTCGTGTTTTACAAGCTATGGGTATTAAGTCCTTTCCATTTTCCCCACAGGCTGCAGCTCCTGGTTTTCTCTGCACTGTTAATATCTTTAGGTATAAAGGCTGTGTCTCATGGGACAGAAGAGCAGTTTGTTTCTCATCCCTGTGTCATGAGCAGTGAGACAGTCACTGGTGACAACACGGAGCACTGCGAATTCATTTAACGTAAATCAGCCTGGTTTTGTATACCTGCAGCATCTTGGGCTAATGCTCTCTCTTGACTGGTGAATGAGGGGAAGGGGTAAAGAGACGAGGAAGATCATGCAAGGTACAACTCAGAAGTGCCAGGGATTTTTTAACCCTTTCAGATTCCCAGGAATTCCTCAGGAGTCAAAGCATTTCGCTCCAAGCAGCTGATGACTGGTGGGAATTACTGATGAGAAACTAGCACTCCCTAAAGCTGTCTCCACACCATCATGCATGGGATGCAGGACCTGCTCTGCTCCCAGGGAGCCACCCGTCTCCCCTGGGGGCTCATAAAAGGAAAACTAACTTTCTGTATAAGGTCAAACACACAAGGAGGGCTGTTTGAGTTGGGCAAAGAGCAGAGACTCACAGGGAACTTGCTCTCAAGAAACCTGGATGTAGAATTAAAAAGGCTGCTGTGGCCAGACCCTCAAACAGCAGGTATCTGCTGGGCCATGAACTTCAGAGCACAAGGGAGAGAGGAAGAGGAGATGCAGCATTTCTGCTGCATGGGGACCTCCACAGTCCCTACCACAGGCATTTCACTGTGTTGCCTGTGTGCGCAACACCATGGCACTACAATCCCGCCATGATCAGCAGCGACAATCTGGATGATGGTTGCACTCTGGGCTGCTCGAGCCACGGAGGAGGGCAGAGCTGGGATCCTCCTCACCGAGCAGCAGCCTGAGCTGCAGCAGAGCTGGGGAAGCAGGGCTCTCCTTGCACCAGCTCCTCCCATGCAATGCTTCTTCATCCAGCACACAGAATGACTGACCTCGAGATAATGCAGTTCAGTCAACAATCACAACCCAGCCTGCATCCACAGCCACAGGGCAGGCGTCAAAGCAACGCTGGCATCACCTTTAAATGCACAATTTGGGCATCTTAGGTAGACCCCTTGCTGCAAAAGTTTACACTTAATATCTGCTACGTCAGGATTTGCACGGACTGGTCTGCCACTGTAGTATTTGGGAAACAGCCCTGAAGGACAGTGCTTGGAGCTCTCTCATTGCTTCCTAGAGCTAACAGAGTTCTTTACAATTAACCATTAGAGTAATGGGCTGTTTTTTCTAACCACACTTGTACAAGCCCCCACGGAGTTGAATTTCATGAGGGTTGTACTCAACGGTGCAGCTTCCTCCTCTCAAAGACAAGAACGGGATGCAGGGTCCTGGACACTATTAGTGTGCGGAAATGTTTGTTGAGACCCCAAAGCCGGGTGTGTGTACTCATCCTGCTGTCTCTCTCACAGCATCCCCTAACCTCGTTAGAAGTCCAGAGGAGAGATCCTTGCAATTATCTGCTTCCCAGGATCAACTTGTGCCAGCTTGGAAAAGGGAAGCGTGAAAGCTCAGGTACAATTTGCTAGCAAAGCAAGGGCAGTGAGATGGGGGAAGTAACAGGCATCACCTGAAACACAAAGAGAAGCTGTCCCCAGGAAAAGTGCTTATTCCAATCCCACCTATTTTCCTCTAACATTTTTCAAACCAAACTGAGAGTTTGAATCAAAGTAACTTCTCCTGCCTCCACTGCTCACAATTCTTCTTGCCGTCTCCAGAAAAAACACAGACCGCACTACAAACTGAAGACACAAAAAGTTAACACAAAGCCTTTCTTTAAAAAATAATGAAAAAGGTGCTTTAGTTCTCCATTTCTTGCCTCTAACCACTTTCCCCATTCAGCTCCTTACCCTCACACATGCCCTTTCCTTCCCTAAACTCCTTCTGTTTGACAACAAAAAAAAAACCACAAAAAGACAAACACCCACAGGAAAACATGGGCTGTCCTACTCCATCTGTCCTTAATTTCTCTGCCGGCTTTGCCCCTCTACAACCCTCTTTTAAAGCAGCCCAACTGCCAGACAGCGGGGCTACAGAAGGGTCACCCCAACCCTGCGTGCCAGGGTCAAAATGTTTGAAAGGTTGAATTCAGCTCTCCATGAACTCCGCTATAAAAGCTCTCTGGAGGGACTTCACCACCATCTCTCTGCTTTCCCCTGTGGAAACTCTGGCCTTTCTGATTTCTGCTCCTAGGCTTCCCTGCCCTCCTTTCAGGCTGTTAGTCGGTAGGTCCGCAGAGCTGGGGAGGGGCAGGATAGGTCAGCAGGGGCACGAGTGAGACAAAAAGTTAATTAAGCAACATCCAGCCCTTGCCTAGAGAGCAGAGAAGTGTCCAAGGAGCAGTGGTTGGGGACACCAGTGCCAGCGACACCTCTGCATGGCACCTCCCTTGTGCTCCAAGGATGCTCATGCAAGGAGCCAAGCCACGGATGGTACCACAGCGCTTGGCAAGCAGAAGGGACCCCTGCCCTCCTCCTGCACCCCAGCCCTCTGCCCAGCTTAGTAAAATAAATTGCTTAAGAGAGAGGACCCCACTCCATCCCCACATTGTTACGCCTCTTAGAATGTGAAGGAAGACAGACAGACAGACACAGACTGTGCCAAGCAGTTTAGGAAGGCCCCAAGAGAAGTCTGGACTGTGACTGGGAGAGCCTGCTCTGGCTGGCAGGCTGGATTTCAGCTCCCAGCTTCTCCCGGCTGTGCTCCCCGCAGGTACGTCCACACCGGACAAACCTCCCCTTTCTGCTTTTTGGGGTGGTTCTTTTTTCACCCGGGACCAGTACAATGCAAACAGCAGGGAAGCTGCCCTGGAGAGAGAAGCCCCTCAGCTAAGACACTACTGGCCCCCCCAGTAGAGAGAGTGCCATCCTCTTGCCACTTGCCGGGGCAAACGCAGCTGCCACGGGGAGCTGGACTGACAGGGGATGGGATGGGATGGGATGGGATGGGATGGGATGGGATGGGATGGGATGGGATGGGATGGGATAACAGGGCAGCATCACTGCTCTCAATCCCTCCAGCTTGACCCCAGCACCATCAAACTGTTCCTTTGGGCCCGCTGTTCACAGATAGGAGCTTTCTGGACCCAGGAAAGAATTGCTCAGTCCTCCTTTAATTCATTCCCCCTTTTAAATGACATCTCAGCCACCACCAGGTCTCTAAGACCTCTGCCCCAACACTTCGGCAAGTTTCTCTTTCACTCTGTTAAATCAGTGGGTGGCCTGAAGGTGCAGAGCTACCACTGCTGCCTCTGGAGAGCCACATCCCCTCTGCCCTGCTGCAGGAGGTACACAAGGCTACGAGATTCACTGTCAGCTCGTTCACACCTCTGCAGCACCCAGGGACCGGCTGCCCTGCAGTCCCCAGGAGCCAGGGCTCTGCTCCAGCCCTAGGGTGAGCTCCTGCACCCACCAGGAGCAGAACCCGTGGGGTCTGAAGGACTCACACTAGGTCAGAGCCCGATGTGTCTGTGCACCGAGGGAAGTAATCTCCATCAACCTCCACAAGGAGCAAACTCTGCAAACTGAGTGAGGCTCCTGCTGTGGCCCTTGCATAGCCAGGAGTGCAGAAGTTACCCATGGGACTTCTCCAACCCTCCATACATGAGCCCAGGGCAATGTGGGACCCCGAAGTGCAAGGATGCAGGAAGCAGAAGTTTGCTAAAGATACACACGCTAAAAGCTGTTCAGGCAAGCTGTGCCAATAGGCTCATTCTTCATGTAAGAGAGCTCCCTCTAGGTTAAACACTCGGGTATTTCAGAAGCCATTGCTCATTTTGGAGTCCACGCTCTGCCCTGATGCCTTTATCTCCGGAGACGTGTCTGTCAGTGGGAAAGCCTGCAAACACCCCTGAAAACACGAGGTTTGCTTTCTGCCTGCAACCCGCCTTCCTGCTGCGGGCACCGAGCGCCGGCAGCTCCGCGTGTTCTGTGCACACGCGTGTGATGCACGTGTCCTTGCGTGTCCCCCTGAACCACACATCCCCGGTATTTCACCCATCGGAGCTGCTCCGATACATTCCACTGGAGCTACACCAGGGAAGGAGATGACCCGCGATTTCTCCAGTCCCAAACCCAATCTTTACCCTTCTTGGAAACACGGATGAATTAATCCACAAACTGATGAGCCGGGGAGTTCAGCAGAGGCTTTTCAAATTCACAGAACTAGAAAAATCAGATGGAAAAGACTTAATGCTGGAAAATGCAGGTCTGCTCCCTGCACTGGGATCCCAGGAGCTTTGCACAAACTAGTTTTAAACATTGAAGTCTTTAATACAAGCTCCCATTTTATTTTTATTTTACCTAGACTGGTATTTACTAATAAATATGCAGCTCGCTGTATACAGAACAGCGGGTAGCGCTCATTTACAGCTGTATAGAACTGACTGCAATATTCAACATCCCTACTCCGCTATGCAGTATAATACTCACAATAAAACACACTCCATATTTGCAACTGTGTCCATGCTACTGTTCTGGTACGTGACACACATTAAGAAACAAATTCAGAACACAGGAAAGAATTTGCAATTTACACAAAAAAGATGCGTTGGGATTTTCAATAAGTTCTAGCATAATACAGTATCATTTTTATATCTTGTCTGCTCCCTTGGTCTTGCTGATTTAATACATCTTTTCTCTCTATAACCATAAACCTATAGGTTGTATAAAGATTTTTTTTAAAACATAATATACGGTGCCAGTGTGTATTTATAAAACTTTACCATAGAAATGTAAGAATTGTCAGAATGACTCAGTCCAAGGGCCGTCCAGGCCAATATCCTGTCTCCAATAGTTTTTTCCATTAATATGGATTAGGCAGACAATACAGTTTACTACAACCTCTTTTTATAACCGCGTTAGTGATAATAATACTGCCTTGTGTATAAACGCTTATACAGCGCGGTAAACAGGGAAACAGCATTGTCCCCTCAGGGGGGGAAACTGAGGCAGGGAAGATGGAGATATAAATAACATATTTTATATATATATATATGTAACTTGGTGAAGATTATGTATAACAAGGAGCCATCAAAAGCCCTGGGTAGCACCTTCAGCCCTCGCATCCCATCATGCAGCCCTGCCGGGCACCAAAAGATGGGCCACAAGCCCAGGGGATGTTGCCCTGGGAAGAGTTAATGGTGGAGGTCTCAAGCCAGAGCACTGCAGGTGTCTGCTTTTAATTCTTTGCTGCTCTTCTCCCAAACAGCCCAAGGATTTCCACCCTCCCTCCTTCTCCTTTACAAATGAGTGTTTAGCATAAGAAGAGAGGCCAGAGGAGCCAGGGCAGCAGGGAGATCTCCTACAGCCCTTTCTAGGCAACCTGAGCAGGCGGGAAAAGGCAGCTGGCGGGAGCCCAGTGAGAGAGCGGGGACCACTGGACGAGTCTTTTCACATCTGGTTAAGTACTGCTAAACCCTCCGACGAGCTGCCTAATTATTACAACACTTCTGCCGAAGAATTAATGTGCTTGGCCGGCTGCACTGGGGCAGAAAGGGTAGGAAAGCAGCTGTCAGGATGCAGGCGGTGATGGGAGCACCAAGAAAAGAGGTTTGCGGCACAAGAACAGGGTAGGGAATCTCTGTCTGCAGGATCCTGCTCAGAGAACAGCCTCCTCCCTGCTTTTTTTTGCTGCACGGCCCCCAGGAGGGGACAGTGCCAACAGAGTTGTTCCTCTAGCAAGGGCAGCCCTTGCAAACAGCTCAGAGATGCCTTGCATCTGAAAATCAACAGAAAAAACAGCATCCCCCAAAATCCATTATTATCCTGAGGACCCAAGAGCAGGGCAAAGAGCAGAACTCGCGGAGGTGGGATCCCCTCAATCCAGTGTCTGCTCTCACTTCTCCTTCTTGCTGAGCCCTCATTTCAGTGCCTTCCACAAAATCCAAGTGTGGCACCTTATTTCTGTAGGTCTCTACAGGTCTGACAGGTACTGTACTGCTGAGGGAGCATTATTCATACGTGTATCTCCCTGCAAAACCCGCTTGAAAAGGGCTGCAGAAAGGACACCAGCAGCTCCCAGGTACTGCTCCCTGGGGCGGCCGTCTCCATGTCAGGTTATCACAAGCTTGCTGGTGGTTAAGCCTCTTTCTGCTGCAGCTGTGGCAGGTTTAATCTCTCCCCCTAGACAAAAAGGTGGGTTTATTTCCCCAGAGGTGTCCAAGTACACCCTGAGAGCTCAGCGAAAGCAGCAGCCCGCTGGGTGCCTTTTACCCACAGACATTTGGTGAAATTAATGACACAAAAGTAAGTATAAAGGCTAAGACAAATAGAACTGGCAACAACTTGAACCTTTGGCCTGTCCTTTGAAAGTCTCTGGCAAGTCTCAAATCTTCTTGATCTGCTCACTAAAGGGATGACTGTCCCACAATTATTTTCCAAGCATTTGTTGGCAAGTTGTAGGAGGAAAAAGGCATTTCACTGAAGCTGTTAGTACAAAAGCTCAGCTCCAGCCAGGGCTCTGGACTCCACTTCAAATTATAATATTTTAAGTACCTGAAAATAAATATTTTGTCAGCTGCTGAGAATTAAGAAGTAGCTTCGACCTTTCAGAGAGGGGAACCCTGCGGAGAGCGGCGAGCCTCAGAGAGTTAGCTGCAAAACAAGCTTTGCCCAAACCATTCAACCTGTCTAGCACACACACAGCCTCCCATCCTGTGTTCCTGGCTCCTTCCAAGCTGCCCAGATTCTTCTGGGGCACAACAGGCTCTTGTGCACCCAGCAGCTCCTTCCCAGCTGGGACACAGGCTGGTGAAAGACGCTGGAGCAGCACCGCACTATAAACTGGATGCTATGAGTAAAATGAGCATCCCTGAGGCAGCAACAGCGGCGTATCAGGGCTTCCTACTAACAGCAGCCAGTCCACTCGTATGTTGCTCATCCACGGTGTTGCTTCATGCCATACCATGTCAAGTCCAAGGAATTTTATCCACAAGGATTAAAAATACTTGCTTTTGGTTCTTAACACGAACCCTGACTATGACCATGCACCCAGACAGATAGATGCACCGATCAACCCTCAGACCCTGAGCCGCAAAGAACATCGTTCATGCTCCAGCGATGCCAAAGTCACCCACACAAAGCAGAAGATCTCTGGTCTTCCAGCAGAGCTCAAAGAGTTAAATCCCTCTCCCTTCCCCCCCAGTCTTTCTGCCTTTGGCCTTTAGATCAGCCCTGGTTGCCAATGAGGACTCATCGAAACACCACCGAGGCTGGGCCTGTCAGGAAGGAAACCAGCGCGTCCAGAGTTTTGTTGTTCTAAAGACTTTTTTTTTTTTAATTTTATTTTACTGCTCAGGAAGGAAGCCAGAGCCTGCGCTATGACTCCAAGAATGTCGATTACTCATCCTTCCCTGCATTATTTCTTTTATCTCTCACTTTTATCTACCTTACTCCAAATTTTTTTCCCCCCATTTCTTTCTGTGTATTTCCCAGCCACTGGTTTCAGCTGTTCATCCACGTTTCACACACACCACACACACACAAAAATCTGGCAGCTGTTTCTTCAGAATAAATCCCAATTATAATGTTTATTAAACAAGCCACCATCACTCCCCACATGCAACTCTGTCAATCCTGGTGTAACCATCCAGGTACCATGGTTGTAACCACTGCTCTAGGACCGCAGCACCTCCAAAACACAAACACAACCACTCTCAGTGTACAGCCGTGCTACAAGAATATTGTAACCCCGGCTTTAAAGACGGGCAATGAGGAACGGCTCTGCTTGTCCAAGGTCAATAGAGTCCACAGCACAAGCACAACCTACGCTCAGGGCTTTGCCCAGGCAGCCCTTTTCTCTTCCTGCTCCATGTGGCTGCAAGGAGGAGGCACCCTCTGCTCTGCCAATAAACATACCCTTCATCTTCAATACCTCCACATCAGTCAAGCTAGAAATGAGCAATAAAAGTATCGGTATGTGACAAGTTCATGACACATTTCCTTAGGTGCAAAAAACGTATGTCCTGGATCACCCGAATGCCAGTGAGCCACCTGAGTACATAGCAGAGGGACTATCAGCAAGTGGTGTCTAAGTGCCTTCTCCTCCCAGGCTCTGCAAAATCCATCACACCACCCGGGGATTTCCTTTTCTTCTTTGCCCAGGTGCAGCTAACAACCCAGACACAACTGGCAACATCTGGGAGAACACAGACCCAGATGTTTCTCATTGACTTTGTAACCTTCTCAGCCTTCGCCAGCGCATGCCCACTTAATGGGGTGGGCGCCCAGGTGGGAGATGCACGTGCCCGAGGGCAGACTTGGGTGCTCACAGTGTTCCTGAAGAGATGACCAAAAGTGAGCCTTTTTGTTCAGTTTAAGGCCATAAAACCTGGGGCCTGATCCGGACCACACTAAATACAGCTTCCCCAGACTACAACATCCATGGTATCCGAGTTACATGCGAGCGAGGCCAATTCAAGTTCTCTCTGCCCAGCTCTGTCGTGTTCTAGCACAATCCTTTTCCACAGTTAACGTGTTGTTTTCATTTTAAGAGGGAAAATAATGAGATGGTGGGAACGTTATTTCTGGCTAATGGAGACAGAGAACTACAAACTTTCACGGCTCACTTTTTCCAGTATATCCCAGTCCTGATCCAAGTATCATCATACTTATTTCAGTCCTGGACCCAAGACGGGACTGGACATACCACACCGGCCAAATTAAAACAGAAATAACTTGTAGCACTTTTCTGCTTCACACTCTCTCAAAGATCTCTTGTTGATATTTAATTTCTGGTCTGCAGACTCCCTGCTTCCCCCTCTGTTGAATCTCCAGGCACCTTCAACACAGCTTCCCTGACCATATTAGCCCCCCATCTTGAGCAAAGGCAGACTGCTGATCACCATGTAACCAGGAACACTCTGAGAACAACATTTTTGTGCATGAACCCCAATATGCAGAAAGGAGGGAGCAGCAGAGATGGTGGCAAGTGCCAGCAGTCCTGTCCAGGGCTGTGCACTGAGCAAAGGGCAAAACTGAGGGCGAAGAGAAAGAAACTGCCTAGTTTAGCTGCTTGTTCTCCCCTTCTCCTGTCGAAGGGGCACCTCCTGATGTATGAATCCACTTACACTGGCACCTTTTTGATTGTGACCGTTAAGTTCCTCTGCTCACGCTCCAGGCAGGGTTACCCAGGTCACTGATTGCTCCTTCATCTCCCCAGTATAAAAAAAGGCCAGTGGTTGAACTGCCTTCATGCGGAGGGTGAAGACAAGAACTCAGGAGAAAAAGGCTGTCACCCTGGCTAAGGACTTTGCTGGAGGCTCACCTCCAACATGGCGCTGGCAATGAGAAGTGAAACTGGTTCACAAGGAGGAGAATAAACAAGAGAAGGAAGCGCGCTGCTGTAGTGTTTTGCATGGATCCCTCTGACCTGCCCTGGCACCCAGGATGGCACTTTCCACCCATCCACAGCTGTCGGGACCTTGAAGGATCACCCACACTGCAAAGAGCAACAAGGAGATGAGGTTCCCTATGGCCAAAGGTTGGCCTGGGTGTGGGGTGGCTCTGCTGTGGCATGGCCAGGCCACCCCAATAAGGGTTTTGCTCACCCAGCCTGAGGTGCAGCACCCTGGATGCTGTTTATCCCCACTCGCTCACAAACACCCCGCATCACCTTTGCTGCAGCGTGGGGGCTCGGACAGAGGTTCCCAGAAGGGAATTTTGTGGAGTCTCCCCATAGAGAGGACTGGGACAGAACACTCCTAAAGAAATCTTCAATATTGCAAGCAAGGATGGAGGAGAAAGCAGAGCAGTAATCTGGTACCAGGTCTTTTCCCACCCTGGCAAAACAGCCAATGCAGGCTCTCTGCGATGAGGAATTATTATCCTATGCCTCCTTATAGCGAGGGATGTTACAGGATAGAGAATTTCACATAATAAATGGCTTTCCAAGTTGTTCCTTAAAGCGCAGTGAAACAATATCAAAATCAGATGGAAAGGCTGAGTCACGTTTAATTAATGGTATCTTAATTTGAAACAAAGTATCGAAAATCCCAATAGAAAGAAATCAGTCATCAGGGCAGCCCCCTGAGTTTCACTTTTCATTCTGGATTGCATTGGGCAAGTCTGTACCCAGCGCCACTCCGCTCACCTGCAGACTGACACCCCAGTGCTTTCTGGTTTAGTTTTCATAGCACAGTTTTCGTACCAAATTAAAAACTTGATGTTGTTACTCTGGTGAGAGCCCGTTACCAGGAATCGGTGCTGCTGGGAGAAAGCGAGGACACAGTTTCCAGCTTTTCCTTTTAGGGGTATCCAGAGACATTTAGTGCCTTCCTTTTCCCATTGCAGGACAGCCCGGTATTCACAAGAAAAAGTACAAAACACATTCTTGCTCTGCAATTTGGTGAGAAAGAAAAATCTCTGTCTCAGGCTACCAAAAAAGGAAGATTTAAAAACAATACTGATTAGAAACAATGTCCCAAGTGACAAAAAATACCATGGAAGTGTCCCACACCTGAACTCAAAGGGAAGTTTCACTGTCACCTCCCTCCCCATGTTACCCACATTTAAGACAATAAATCTCTCTTTGCCTCACTCCTTCCTGACGTTGCTTTTCCCCCTTTTCTGTTGCTCAGGGTGCTGCTGCAATTCAAGACGCCAGCAAATGTTTGAAGGAGAGGAGAAAGCGAAGGCTAAAGAACACCCAGCTTATCGCAACCACCATAAGTGTTTTCAAAAGACAAGACAAAGAAGACAGACACAGTTCCAAAATTCACATCAATTCTTCAGCACCTTCACTGATTTGAAGGCTGGGTCACAGAGAAGGATCAACCTGGCCAACAAATGCTCTAGCAGCAACAGGAGAATAACTTCAGCGCTAAGATGTTAAGAGAACTGAATTCAGGATGATGAGTTTGCGCCGAATATCTGTAACCTGAGAGTTTATATACACAGAGATCGCTCAGGCCAGCAGAGTCATGCGGGAAAACAGCGAGGTTGCATAAAAGGGGAGAAAGACACGTGCATAGATTACATGTGTAGGTCTACAAAAAATACTCGTGTCCTTTTTCAGATGACACCGCATAGGAATCCAATCTCACGTTAAATTTCCAAAATATAAATCCACTATTCCTGAAGAATTTCAGTTGCTTTGCACAGCTGAAAAATGTTCTCAGAAGTCCCCAAATCTACAATTTCATCCTGGAGAAGGGAGGTGAAAAATTCATAGGCTATCAAGCCAAATGACATGATCGAAGACCAACAGTGACATGAACCGCAGGATAAAAATCATCACAATTTACTTTCGATGGCTGCTTCTCTTGGAATAAGGTATTAAAAGAAAACAACTTTGCCCCCACTATGAATTTGCATTAGAAATCCATAATAAAAATAAAGCTTAATATGATACAAATGGGTACAGTTCTCTATAGTGCTCCTGATGCAGATTAAGGTTAGACAGATTTTAGATGACAGTTATTTACCTCAGTCTAACACCATGTATGCACAAATGGAATTTATTTTATAGCTGCAGATATTAGCCAGAAAAAAAAAAAAAAGGAGATGAGAGGAAATCTTACAGTCTCATGTAAAATATAATTATGTCTGTTTTCTGCTCCTTGGAAGGCAAACAAAGAGGGAAAAATGAATCTGCTGCTGGCATTTAATGGGACTTGTCTAAATGATACCAAGCAAATAACAACCAGCAACAATTCACAAACACCTTCACTTCTATTTTTTCCAAGGGGGAATTCCAGAAACTCTAAGATCTTGTTGCCTTGATCACTGTAACTCCTACAGAGCAGGATTAGGCCTGTGCCTGAGTATGTCTCTTTCCTTTGAGACCTTCAAATTATCGGCGAAAGAGAAAAAAACATCACAAAGGCACTGATGCTTATTCTGTTCCTCCTGAAACGTGCCCCCCTTTCCCCCTGCTTCTCCCAGTTCCTTACGCAACCACCACCGATCAACCAGGAAACTGTTGCTAGCTCTTGAATTTTGCAAGTTAGCAAGTAAAATAATAAAACAATGTTTTAACTGTCAGAGATCCTGGCTCGCAAAGTGCACTTTGGTCATTTCCTTTAATAACTGCAGTTTAGCGGTAATGATTTATAATAGTTCATAATATTCTACTAACTGTACTATATTAATAATACTAATACTTTGCCCTTGCCTGGTGTCTTCTGTCAGAAGATATCAAAGCGGCACACGCCGCCGGGAGGGAGGTATCGCTGTTCCCCTGGTGGGGATGGGGAAATCGCGACTCCGAGCCGTGCCCGAGGTCAGGATTCCCGCTCCCCAGCCCCGCACAGCAGCCACCAAGTCTGCCTGCGCTTCTCCTGCTGCGATTTTGTGACAGCAGTCGAGTCTGATCGATGGGGCCGAAGATTTAATGTGATTAAATCCTTCTCGAAAAGCAAGCTTTGGCCAGCGTTTTGGGGACTGTGGTTTTGATGGGAAATACGGAGCTAGATGGGGAGTTTGCCCTGCAATTGTGCAGTAAATACGCTCATGCCAGCGTTCAGACACACAGGGTAAAAGAGGAGTGATAAATATTTACTGTGCCCGTGCCTATCTCTCCAGCAGGTGATGGATAAATGTGACATTTAGGTGATGCTCACTGCTCCGAGGATGAGCCCTGACGCCAGCTCCCATGGAGTCCAAAAAGGACGATAAAGGGGATGCGGCATTGCTGGCACGGCTGAGATGATGTGAAAGCTGGTCGGATGGCAGCGGCGGCACGGGGGAACATTTTGGAGGAGAAAACAGCCCCAGCCCTCCCCCTGAAACGATCAATTACAAGCCATCCTTCTGCCGAGCGCCCGGCGAGGACAGCAAATGCAGAACAGCCGCCCGGCCGGGCTCTGCATGACAATTGATGGGAAGGGGAGGCCGAGGGGGTGGCGAGGCGGGGGAGGCAGCCCCGTCCCTCCTCTCACCATGGTGATTAGGTATTCCGAATGCGCCAGATAGCCCCAAATAACAGAAAGAGAAATATAAACTGGAGACCGGCAGATCCAAGGCAGGCCAGATGGCCCCGCAGCCGGCAGGGGCTGCTCCCATCCAGCCCTTCCCCACTTTAACTGTTCAAACATTTCTTTATCCCGGCAAGACAATTAAGCTGAACAGCACGGAAAGGAGTCTCGGCAACAGTTTGCAGAGGGAGCAGGAAGGTTGTTGCCAAAAAAGTAGAAAAAGGAGGCGATTGCTGCGTACTCCAAGACCTCCCTCCATGCAGTGCATCTCTCCCCACAAGGACGATGTGTTTTTGGTGGTGTGAGAGGGATGGGTGGATGTCCCCCATGTCTGCTACTGCCCATCTGCCTGCCCACCCTTTCAGAAAATCCACTGTTGCTCCTTCACTCCTCCTACATCACGCACAGCACCGCACGACGGAAAGCAAACGTTCCACTTGATTTATTTCATAAGCAATGTTAAGTTTGCAATTTCCCATGGTCACAGCTGATTATTATTAGCGACAATGCATCACTTCACGTTAGACCCCAAATTTTACTGGCCTCGGAAGTGGTGCACCCCGGCAGGAAAAGTCGTGAGCAATGGGTGTGTGTTTGCGTATACGTGTGCATTCCCCCTCCAATCCATTGTTCTGCCACAAAATATCAGAAGAAAAACCTTCTTCCCCACCAGCACAAGTACACGTGCCCACACAAAGGTCTCTACATAGGTCCCAGCTCATAAACACAAAGCCCAACATACATGTCTGGTGGAGAGGGTGTCTGTAAAGACAGTCCTTGGTCTGATTTCCAAAGCTCTACATTATTCAGCAATTCAAGCTGTGGTCATGATAGCCCTGATGCTCATCACCTGAAGTGCGATTTACATTTGATCAATAATGAACCAGTTGTTTCAAAAGCAAAACTAACCCCATGCTAGAGACGCTCTTTAAAAGCCTAAAGTGGAACAAAGAGCACACTAGCTCGGTGTACACCCTCTTGCAGGGGAGAAACTGGCTGCAGGACAAACTGACTGTGTCGAGATAACCAAGGTTAAATATGATTATAAAAAATAATAATCAAAATAGTGTTAATAAAACCACCTTCTCTGTACCCACCAGTCCCAAGAGGTGAGCGAGGATTGCAGCGTGCTCACCAACTCCATCGCTCATCCCCAGGAGCTGGGTGAGAGCCACCAGCAGCAACAGGGAAACTGAGGCCAGAAGAGGCAGTGGTTGGGATATAGAAGGTCACCTTGATACATCGAGCTGTGCGCCACAAGGAGCCACAGACAACACATGATGAAGACCGAGCAGCCACAGGAAACCATCATCTGTGGACGAGGGAGGCTGGGGACACGGGCAGCCTCGCAGGGACGGCAGAGGTGTCCCCTCTGCCAAGGACGAGCTCTTTGCCAAGAGATCCCAGCTTTGCCATAGACCTCTGCATGTCACTTTGTGGGAAAGCGATGCCACGGTGACTGGGTACAGAAGGCCACTGGGAGAGAATTTATTAGAAGCAAAGAACAAAACCAGAGGGTTTTTTTTTTTTCCTGATTTTAAAAGAGGGCTATAGATCTCTTTTGCAGAAAGGAACATGCCATTTATTTCCACTCCTTCTAGGAATCTCAGCTATTGTATGCTTATTAAAGGAAACCCATAAAATATGTCTCCCAGCATCTTTAACACGTGCTTTACAAGAAGCCCCTAAACTCTAACAAATGGCATTATTTTTCTCAGTAAGCACCTTAGAGGACGGGCCCATTCAGCACACATTACGTCTGCTTCTCCCTGTACACTCCATCATCCCAGATCTCCTGAGGACCTGCATTTCACAGCAAGAGACAACTTGGCCAAAAGCAGACATCTCAGCCCAATTTCCTGAGTAACAAGGAGCAGAATCCCACCCAGATGCACCCCAAAAGTGACGTTCTCCCTTCCCAGGATATACAAGAAGAGGTATTGCTGGAAAACAGCACCCTGCTTTATAACTAAGGAACCATTTACCCAAAAGACAGAAATCTCTACTGCACAAATACAAGTCTTACAGAGCCGGGTGCTAACCAGCACACATCCCAAATAATTGTACTAAATTTTGCAAATACCCTCCACTGGTGAAAAGAGGATAAGACTTTGCTCCCATGACACACATGGCTAAATAGAGCAACTTCCAGACACTCCCTGAGACTAAAATGCCTTCTTAGATTCTCATTTTGCTGCAAAGTGTCTCAAGCATAAACCTATTTTTTCAGGAATATTAAAACTCAGTGCATTGAATTACCTTTAAAAAAAAAAAAAATCCTAGAAAATCACCATTTAAGACACCGGGTAAAACAAACATTTTAATGAGCCCTTCAAAAATGGTTCATGTGCAGCGGTACTGAAGAATATGCAGAGAAATCACAGTAATTCACTTTCCACGTAACACAAACCCTTTCAGGAATCTACAAAATACAACCAAAGGGTTGAGCTCTGCAAATCCAAAAAGCACTTGCTAGACATGTGAAGGTATCGCTGATCTAAGAAAATGGTACCATTTTTGTTCACAGTTGTAGAAAAGCCTTATTAGCTCTTTGCCTAGAAGCTACAGCCACCTACCTGCAACAGATTCTCCATCAGGAGGACAAGCAGGCAGATTTTACAAAGGCTTATATATAACAATTACACAAGGAATCCATAAAACTTGTCAGAGACAACCACCCCCCCAAAGTATGCACCTATATACCCAAAGTATGCACCTATATAGAAACTCCAAAAATTTGTATGCAAATGTCAGTGCAAAACAGGATCACGATTATATCTGCAAACCGTGATATCTCAAATTCCTCGTTGCGGAAGTTTTTATTTTCTGATGGTCAACACCACAGATCATCAGGATCCTGTAAAAAGCTCCGGCGCTCGCTCTCTCGGCCTCCAGCAAACACACCCATACGTGCGTATGCACACACCAAATAAACTTGCCGTGTTAATGGAGCGAAGTTTCCATGGTGCAGTATCTATATGTGATGGGAACATGATACAGAGCCAACGGGCATATTTAGTGCACACTGTCCCGATAGTTACAGAAGAATTTTAATGTCCATGAAATACCAGGGGTGTTGCATTTGCTCGGCTCTACTGTGCAGCAAAGCATCTTAAAGACATTTAACAACACGGGTAAGAAAAACAACAAAACAAAACACCTTCCACTTCTGCCCAAGTTTTCAAAGCTGTCTGCAAGTTTTTATTCTGCTTCCTTTGCCCAGAGGTCCCCTGCCACACCGTCGGGAGCCGGGTGTCACCGGGTGTCACCGATTGTCACCGGGTGTCACCATCCCCGTCCCTCGCACAGGCTGTGCAAAGCCACATCGCTCCCAAGGAGAGGACCCAGGTCAGCACATGCTGGCGGCAAAGGCAAGGCACAGCGCTGGATGTGGATGTGTCTGTCTGTCTGCAGCTGCGCTCCATGTGGTCTAATTCATTTAACAGATTTACTTCTTTAAATGGGGTATCTGACAGGATTTTGCTACTGAGATCCACAGCAGCTGACACGCTCTAAATTAATTTAGGTAGCGGACCCGCTCCTCCGCCGCTATCTCCTGGAATATTCTTTAGAGCAAGCTTCATTTCCACAGCCAGGTTACATCGATAAGAGAAAGAGCATCGACAAAGATGTCTCTCAGCCTTGTCATCTCACCTGCCTCCCCCTCAGGATAATTATATTACCAGCTTACACACATACACATCCATACGTACTCCCACCTAAATCTGCTTCCCCTACGGATCCAAAAGGAGGGAGAGGAGATGCAGAACAATGAAAGGAGCTTGTGGCACAAAAAGTAGCACGGTCGGGGGTGGATCAGAAGGAGAGGGGGGAGACAGATAAGAGATCGCGTTTGTAGTGCAAGGAATACACGGCTTCTGCCTTCAGTGGGAATCGTCCTACCCTCGTGAATGCCAGCATAAAAGATGCACTTGCAGCATATTTCAAAACCAAAGAGCGATGGATTTACAGGCAGGTTGATTTTATGACGACTTTTATTGAAAAGGTACGCTGGGTTTAGGCAGATGCCTTTTAGCGCCGGTAAGTTAGCACAGTGCCTAATTCAAGGAGACAGCCTGAGGAAGCAGCGCCGACAGGGGAGAGAGAGCCACAATGTCTCTATTACTCTCGTCGGCATCATAAAGGGGAGAAGAAAAATCACGTCTGAAAGGGAGAGGAATGAGCGGTGCAGCAGGTTTTCATTGCAAAAAAATGTTGTAATAATAATAACAACAACAGCAACAATAATAAAATTACTTTCTAGGAAGAAAATTCAACGGAACAAAGGAGCTCCCATGAAAAGAAAACCACTCGCTACTTGTTCCACACGTCTGGGTTTACAGGAAAACTCTAACCATAAGTTAGTGCCCTTCTTCAGGGTACCACTCTCTGCCACCCCCAAATCGCTCCCCATCGTGGCTCAACTCCCAGCCCAGCAAACCTGGCAGGCTGCCCTTCCCAAAGAACAGCTCTGCCCCTCTCTGTGGGCAACACCACAAGGGACACGGAGATGGAGGAGCAGGGAGTTACAGTCACGAGCACGTGGGCTGGTTTCCTTCAGTCCAACCACCGAGCTGCAAAAGGGCACATCACCTTTCAACAGGTACCGAAAGGGGGAAACGCTCAGAGAAACGTGGTGCAACAGCTTATTGAATTGTAATAAAAGATTTGGGTTTATGTCTCGAGAAGGGAGATCGGTGGCCAGAAATACTCATATTTTAACCAGAGGAAACGCTTCTTTTGTCAAAACCTGCGGCACGAATCCTGACAGTGATGCATTTGCTGTAAGAACAGTGTGCATGAAGAAAAGGTCAGAAAAAAATACCTGAAGAAGCAGGGGGTGCATGTTTGCTGCAAGCTCTGGGAAAGTTTCTGGCTACACACTCCAGCTGCACCCCTGTTTACACACATATATGTGCCAGCACCTATAGCCTCGCGCTGGGGCACAGACGGCTTTCTGCATGGTCAACGTTGCCTCTCCAGCTGTGTGCTGGATGACAAGCTGCCTTCAAGAGCACATCACCTCAAAATCTGTCAGTGTCCATTGAGAAGAGACAAGGCAACATGGGGTGGCTGAGCTGGGCAGGCAGGAAAGGCTGGTTTTCCTCCGCCTTCAGCAAGAACCACAGCACTGCGGGACAATCACCTGTTGAGTATCTCAACCAGGCGCAACTAAAGAACCAACAAGTCAACGGAGGTACTTACATCTGTCACTTCGGTCTTCAGGACTGGATGATGTCTCCCGGTCAGAAATGAGGCCAGAAACGGCAAAGATCTTCTTCCCCGTGTCGTCAACCTTGAGGGAGCCGGGGGAGCTGGAGGGGAGCTGCGTGCCAAACTCGTACTCCTTCCCATCAGCGTCCGAGAAGCGCAGATGGGGTGAGTCAGTGTCATGGCAGTTTTTCAGGCGCTTGGCCGGTGTAAAGGCTGACTGGTAGCTCTCCCGGTCTTCAGTAGATGCAAAAGGGCGGAAAGCCCCAACGCCGCTGTGGTTCAACATACTGATTGGGGTGCAGTCCAGGTTGGGGGGTGCAAACTGGGGGTGGAGGTGAAGCAAGGACGGAGGAAAGTCACGGTTTGCAAATGCGCCCGGCACTCCACCTTGCCGGTGATACATGGAGGCAAAAGTATATGAGCCATTGGTAAAGGGAATATGCACGTCCTTGTCTGCTGACACAGGGACCCCAAAAGGCCTCGGCTGCTGGCAGGGGATGGAAGCATCACGGCTGGCTTCGGCGGTGGAGGCGAGAACCATCAGTGCTGGGGAGGCCAGCGGGTTGGGGAGGTAGGGTGAGTTCTCCATCTTGAACGCTGCCCGGTGTAAGTCCATCGGAGTCTCTTTCCTCAGCAGGATCACAAGCGGAACAATCTTCCCTGGAAGGAAAGCAAAGCGGTGCCTGGGAACGGAGCAGGGAAAATTACTGGAGCATCATCACTCTCTGAACACTGCAAGGGAACAGAAAAGAAAAGAAGACACAAATGGTCAGGTTTCTGCTCTCCTCTCCCTGGGACGCTCCAGCATCAAGGTGGCCACATGTGTTACAACCCACGGGCCGGCAACACGCCACTGTTCTCATTCAAGAAAATCAATAGACAACTTCACACACTAGTGGAATCGGCTCTGGCCCTCCAGGTTAAAGGGTTATCATCCAGTGCAGATGAATGAAAGGCAGACCAAACATAATAACATGCAGATTTAATAACCCACTAATAAACAAGGTTCAGTCTCAAATTAAGATAGTAGGTCCAAATTATAATTGGAATTTTATATGGCAAAAGAGGCACGTACATATAATTGCAATAAACTTAAGAATGCCCACACATACACACACCACTAATTTGCCTGGGGGGGTGTGTGCATGTGGAACCAGCATAAAAATATCCGTTGCACGTAGTTACCAGATAAGTCAGAGTTCATGTTTATACGGTACACTATGCTTAAGACGTACATAGCAGACACGTATTTTCTCTCACTCTCCGAGTATATATGAGTAGTACTTGCAGACACAGTACTTGCTACCGTCATACACATATATATACACACACCATTGGAATGTAGGAATGTAGGGACTGTGTACGGGTGTGTGTTTGTAATACACAAGCACCCACGCGTGCACACACACTCCCTGTTAGCCAAAAGAGAGAAGATTTCCCCAGGAAAACGCCTGGCGTCTCTGACGATATTTAAAATCATAATGGGTGCTTCTGCCATCCGATCTCCACAAGCGTCTGCCTTTCGGGTCGGGGACAAGAGAGAATGGATCAGTAATTTTAGTTCCTAATGCACTCACTCTTAAGTAGATTTGTAAACTGCGCTGAATGTGCCATTAACATTTAGAGGGAAATGTTAACAAAATTTCTGCCTGGCATCTTGCTGAGCCTCTCAGGTTGGCTGCAGCCACCCAGCGACCCCCTCCCAGGCTGAGAGAAGGGAAAACGCTCCTTTCTGTATCTCCCCCAGTTTGCTGCGGCTTTTTGTTGTTATTTTCTCCCCCAATCAATCTCCTGTCTTTTCTTTTAAGCTTCCGTCGCCTGCCATTCAGGCCCCACAACCCAGCTTAAAATACAAGGACTATAACTTTGAAACAATATACTAGCCGCTGGAGCTCAAAGGGCCAGAAAAATCATATAATAATAAAAAGCTGTTACAAATTGTGCCTCTTAAATCCAGAGGGTCAAACATCTCAAATAAAACTTAGTGAGAGTGTCTCCCTAATGGAGTGCCTTTTGTACTCCATGAATGAGGGAGCCTAGGTTAACAAAGTGTATGAAATCCAGTCTGTGGCTTTAATGCAGTTCAGTGATAACATTTCCTCTCTCCCATCCTGTACCCAGCCACTCCACTGACTGTTATTAATTGTCAAGATGAGTGGACATCATCTCTCTGCTTCCTCATTTGGCACCCATCCTTACAGACATCATTGCTGAATTACCAGATTATGTATCTCGCATTAACAGATTTGCTCTCTTCCAAATTTTAAATAACTTTCCCGTCAAGTTCTCACTGTGGAGGGTGAGGGGAGAGCAAGGGATGCCAAGGGCACCCTGGTCACCGCCGCAGTCCTGGGTGCATCCACTCTGCAGCTGCATATGAGAAACTGGAGGTCAGGAAACTGCACCCACTGGCAAATCTGGAGTTGCTGGGGCTTATGTAACCATGTAAATATATATTATATATATACACGCACATATATGATTATGCATCTAAAGAGATGCATGCAAACAAGTCGCCATTCTCAGAAACAAACAATCATTAAGATGGACGCGAAACTGAGCAATCATGGGAAAACATGGATTTCCAGGGAAAATAAAAAAAAAGGCAACCACCTCTGTCTCCTCTTCTATTTTTACTCGTGCTATCACCCCATTACGTTAAATGTCTTTCATAAATTAGTAATCTGGCCGCAACACTTGACACTCCTGTAGGATACTGTGAATCACTACGGCCGCTCATTCGTTTGCAAACTTCATTACGCTGGGAATAAATCAACACATTACAATATCTCAGCCGGCCAAATTTAATGCTTTTTCAGCTCCCACTTCCTTTTTCGTTCTCTCTTGCTCCCTTCTTGCCCAGCGCCTCCCACCCCCAGCAACACGGACAGATTGGACTGCAGCACACCAGTCATTATGAAAATCTATCGTTAATACACTCCCAATGTCAAAATGTCATAGGTTTAAATACAGAACCCAAAAATAAGAAAACTAACTGGCCTTCTTAATTAAAAAAATATGGATTGCAGGGTAATCATCTGGAGGGCACATTTGGGTGCCGGGAAGGCAGTGGGCACAGGCGGGCTGAGGAGCTGCTACTTTTCTGCCTCTATGCTGATTTTTTTTAATTTAGCACCTCGCGCAAATCCAGATTAAAATAACTCCAGCTATTGATCCGAGCAGTGGAATTGACATTAATTTTAGTTCACTTCTCACTTTGCAAAGGGATCAATAGGAAGTAATAACAGCTGACATCCCCGCTGAAAGGAGGAGAAAAGACGGGCTAGAGACAGAAATCGAAAAGCAACCAAATAAATCAGCAGCTACTTTTCCACGGCATCAGACAAACTCCAAACAGATTGCAAAAAGTCTTTGTTGAATTAACTAAACAAGGAGTAAAGGGAGGGGGAGTGGAGATCAATCTATGAAGCTACATAAACTGTCTACCAAGTACAAAGGTTAGACGGACAGACTGAAAACAAAGTCTATTTTTATTATTTGTGTTTTCGTGGCTACCTATATGCATAGATATCGGTTTTTAGAGCTACCCTGGTTTAGTGTACACAAATTGCCTGTGTAATCGTGTATGTTACTAATAACAAGGCTAAACACGCCACGAGCAAGACGAGTTGAATCAACAGCCTTTAGCTCTGAACCATAGAAAAAAATACCTCTCACCAAGGAACAAGTTGTAATCAGTTATCTCTGCCTCAGTTTTGGTTCCTCTGCTTACGAGGGTTGTAGCACTGAGCTGAATTAGTAAAGAGGAAAGTCTGGTAAAAGTAGAAGCCATGACAGAGCTGGGTTGAGCAGGCATCAAACACCCAGCAAGTGGAGAAAACAGCAGTGACCACTGGTTACAAATGTAGACCCCACTTGCTAATCAGCCTAAGAAACACACACATATGCGAGCACATGCACACCCCATACGCAGCCACCAGATCTGCAAATCTTTTACTAAAACGTTACTCAGAGTTCCTATTACTAAAGCACCTCTCTGCTATCGATTAAAATATATAAAACACACCACTCTGGTTTCTACAACAGGTTGCATTTTTGTGGTCTCTCAACCATTTCCAAATGCCAGAGATTAAAATAATGGGGCAAATTAACATTTTTCTCCCTCCAGAAACAAAGTTTTCTTGGGGAAAAAAAAATAATTAACAAGCTAGGGGGGGGGGGAGTTTAAAACAACAGGAAACCCAGGAAAATTGATGATGCATGTAAATTAGGAAAGACCCGGGAAAAAAATCACAATATCCATTTACATTAAAAAGTTTTTTCCCCATAAATGTCAAGTAGGAATTTAGAAATATGCTCCGCGCAGAAAAGCCAAAGATTATAAAACAAAATAATGCCAGCTGTTTGGGGATTTAAGTGCTCAAATGGATTATACATTTGAACCAAACTGGATTTCCTTATAATAAATAAAACAAATGCAAGCTCGAAAGCCAACAAAGGAGAGCTCTCATCACTGGATTAAGATACAAAGGAAAAACAGTTAATTTTTTTTTCCAACGCGTGAAATATGCCAAGTGCAGCCGCACACACGGGCAGCTGCTCTGAAAACCGGTTTAAGGGAAAAATGAAAGAAAAAAGTAGGAAATAGGAGAGCGGGGAGTTGGAGGAGCGGGCGGCGGGGCCAGCGGAGCGGCGGACCCGGTCCCGGAGCCGGAGCGGCGGACCCAGCCGGAGCGGCGGACTCGGGTCCCGGGCGGCTCCGCCGGGCAGGGCAACCCGGCTTCTGCCCCCTCGCCCCGCACCGCGCCCCCGCTTTTGTTTTGCTGCAAACTTCTTCCAAAAATAAAAAACAAAACAATTGTTTTGAGAAAAAATGGGGGGAGGGAAGCCCCCGGGAGGAGAGGGTGCTCCCCGCGGCGGGCTGCGGGCAGGGAGGAAGCGCCGGGGATTTAGCAAAAGAAAAAAGAAATAGAAGAAAAAAAAACAAGAAAGAAGAAGAAAAAAACCCGCACGACCTACCGAGGGGTTCGCTACCCGGCCTGTGCCCCTCGGCCACGCTCCCAACTTGGCGAAATCCGAGCGAAAATCGCCGGCGGCGTCGCCCGGGGAGAAGCCCCGCGCCAGGGGACAGCGGGCGCGCCCCGGCCCCGGGCACTGGCCCCGCTCCCCTCCGGCAGCGCCCGCCTCAGAGCGGGAAGAAGCCACCCGGGCTGGTACCCGCTGGCCACGCCGTTTACCTCCCGCTCCTGGTTTCTCCCTCACCGCCCGGAGGGTGTTAAATAAACCCAAATAAAATAAAATGAGAAGGGGGCAAGCCCCGGGCTGGAGCCTACCGACGCCGCCAAGCCTCGCCGCTCCGCGCTCCCCGCCGGCAAATTAAACAGGTGTTTGGCGGCCCGGCGGGTCGGGGCTGCGGGCTCGGCTCGGCTCGGCTCGGCTCGGTCCGGCCCCGCACGCCCCGCCGGGAAGCGGCGATCGGGGAGCAGCCGGGGCTGCCCCGCTCCTGCCTCCGCGGGAATTATTCACTCCCGGCGAGGGCGGCGGGCGGGGGCTCCGGCGGTCCGGTCCGTACAACCCGTTAAGTTCGGCTTTTCTCCCCCAGTTTTTCTTCCTCCTTAACCCCCCGAGTCACAAAGATGATCAAACGCGAGGATGACCAGAGTTGTTTGGATTTATTGCAACAATCACTTACCATACACATTTCCTGTGTGGAAGGATAAGCATTCAATACAACTCTTTAAGTAGACAGTTCCTAATGATTTCATTGTGGTCAACCAGATGGTTTTTTATGTATTTAGATCTGAAGGTGAAGAATTATTTTCCATGCTTCCAACCTATTTACAGACTTCCCTGGTCTAGAGCTGGGGTTGTTGGTTAAAAGAAAGAAAATCCTGCGATTTCTCGATCGCATCGCTGGATGATCCAGAAAGTTTTCTAAAGGACCTAAAGCGAAAACAGGGATAATTCCTTTCACCTCTTCTGGCTTTCCAAGCTACGCAATTCACATGTGGCGTAATTTTAGCTCATTCGTTGAATAACGCTGACAATTTAAACCGCCTCTCTACCTTTGCTTTTTCTGCAATAATAAAATCAGAACAACACCGCATGTGAGATCCAGGCGTTTGGTTCCTACCTGAGAGCAGTCGGGGGCAAGGGCGGCAATCTTTTAAGGATGAAGGACCCGAGGAGGGGCGAGGATGTTGGACAAACTTCAGCCTCATCCAAAATTAAGCTAAGTGGCGACTTAACAACGTGCGTTTAAAAAAAATCATTCAGTCTTCGAGCGGGAATCACGCATTTTTGTTACGGCTTAAAACTAAAGTTCACACGGGGACTGCACGATCGCAAAAATGAAAGCTTCGGAGTAAATAAAATTACTGGCTGATCAGTGTTTCTTGAGCGCACAGAAACCCTGGCGGGGTTTTTTTTTGCAGATACTTTTATTGCAAAATAAAAAGGTTTAGTTTGTGTATTCGAGAAGAAAAAAAAGAGAGAGAAAACAAAACAAAACAAAACAAACCCTGGGTGGGTGGGTGCGTGGATCTGCTTATTTCCTTTGGAAAAAAGTTTTTGTTTTGCAGCCGTTGGGAAATGAAATTGTCGCTGCCCAGAGCGACCGCAGGGAGAGTGAGGTCCTGGGCGCAGCGGAGGGAAGCGAGGAAATAACGAGCCGGGCTGCCCCACCGAAAAAATAAGGGGGATTTTTTAAAAAAAGTGTAAAAAAATAATAGCTGTTTCGGAGCGAGGGATCTGTGCCGGTCTCTGGGTCCGGCCGTGTCCCCCGCGCCGTGCGCCGTCCCCCGCCGGGCTGCCGCGGCGGCCCCCGGCACCTGATCCCCCCTGGTGGCTACCGGTCCCCTCCGGAAAGCCACCGGGGGGGAGGATCCGGGCAGCTCGGGGCTCGCCGAGGGGGCGGGGGGGGGGGGCCCTTTTATCTGCCTTTCCCCTCGGCATTACCATGCCGATCCCCACCCACCCGGCCCTCCCCGCGGCCGGAGCGGCTCCCCGCCGCCGCCGAGCCGCCCGGCTTCCCCGGAGCTGGGGAGGGAGAAGAGGGAAAGGGGAAAGGGCGCGGGGGTGAGGGGGTTGGGGTGGAGGTGTTGGGGGGGAGAAACTTGCCCTGCAAAGTTTGCGGGTGGCCGGGCGGCCCCGGTGGCCGGTACTCACGGTGGGGCTGCCGGCGGGCGCTGCGCGGAGCTGGCGGCGTGCGGGGGAGTCCCGGGCGTGCTGGCCCCGCTGCGCGGCCGCGGCTCGCATGTAGCAGAGCGGGAGGCGCCGGGGGTGCGAGGGAAGGAGCAGTGCTGCCTCTCAGTGCCGGCTCTCATCAGTGAATGAGCCTCCACTCTCTGAGGGACTCCCGGCTGCACACACACACACACACACACAGACACACACACTCGCACACGGAGCCAGGCTGAGCACTGCATACATTAGGGCACTCGGGCAGTATGGGAAATGCAGTCCAGGACCGGGCGCCCACCCGCCGGCCGGTCGCCAGGCACAGCCTCCGGAGTTGCCCAAATGGGGCGTCGGGGGGCTGCTCCCCTCCCAGGGGCGTCGCTTCCCTCCAGCCCCTCCGCACCGGCGTCGCCCACCCGCTGTTAGTTCCTGGCACCAGTCATATTTTCCACCGTGCAGGTCTCTCCCAAATTGCAGTGGGACGCTGCAGTGTCCCTCCGGTGGCAGCAACCCCTGGAGCAGCCCCGTACCCCTACAGCCCCCCTGGGGCAGCCGGCACCCCTCGGGACATGCAGCCTTCCCTACACACACCCTACTGCATGTCTTGGCATTCAGTAGTGCCCATGGATGGGCAGATCCAAAGACATCCTGAAATTCGCCTTGGACATCTGCAGCAGAGCCAGGGAGAAAAGTGAAGACTTCACACTCCCGGTGTTTCTCCATCTGCAGCATGAACACACAGCACACACATTGCTTGTTTAATGTTTCCTGGATGCACGACACAGCTCTGCACAAACCTTCCCACACACGCGCTCCAGCCCGGCTGCAGGTGATCCCCTGCCAGCCCCACGATTGTCCCGAGTACAAAGTGCCAGTCGTAGGAACTGGAACAGCCATTATTAGACGGAGGCTCAAATGAACCGCTTGTCTCATTGTTTCTTGCGAAGTACACCAGGGACTGATCCAAGAGACTTATTTATTCCACCCAGGAGGGAAGAGTTTTTGATTTTTCTTCAAGTGCTAAATAATTTCAGGTTGCTCCTAAAATTAGAATTTGGGAAGCATTTGTTAGTTCTTATCTAACTGTGTACT
The DNA here is from genome assembly GCF_963082525.1 of Nesoenas mayeri. Taxonomy (NCBI): domain Eukaryota; kingdom Metazoa; phylum Chordata; class Aves; order Columbiformes; family Columbidae; genus Nesoenas; species Nesoenas mayeri. The sequence continues at coordinate 31,796,687 of NC_137554.1, read as the reverse complement.
GGCATTCTCAAAATATAACTGGGCTATACAACATAGTGTGGGAAAAGGAGTCTTCCCCATCAGCACCATCAACCACTTGGGCTACATCCTCTGTGTGTGTGAGAGTAAGAGAAAGGGATTACATGCTGATGTCATCCAACAACTTTTGTGTAAGCAGTGACTCATCACTGAAGTATATAGGCTGGTTTTGCTTGTTACTCCACAGGATCGCTGAATGTGCCAACTCCTATAAAAATGTCCACAACCATAGGAAGAAACGTGGCCCCAGGCTTTAAGTGAGTGCACCATGCAGACCATAATAGTTTGCTTCTCTGCAGGGCTGAAGCTCACCCATCCTTTCTACAACACTTAAGAGGCAAGTTATATGCAGTTAGAGTGCTTGTATGCCTCATGAATAGCAAATTCTTTGGAAATTATAATAAATTTAGAAAAACAAACAAACAAACATGCTTTCTTATTTTCACACTTAAATTTCAACATGAAAAAGCATGGTATTTCAAGCTCCCGAGCTCAGGAAAGCACCTGGGAGATGGAACTTCACGTCCTTTCTTTACAGAACCATCAGTAGCTCTGTTGCCTGCTCTGACCTGCGGCTCAGCCATACGGAGGCTGATGATACTCAACAAAAAGATGCTTCTCCTTCAAAGCATCTGCTCCGTGGCCACTCTGTTGCACACCGTGCGTGGGAGCGAGGAGGCTGGCAGGGCAGGCAGCGGGTGCTGCCTTCTCCCCTGGATCAGCCGCGGCACGATGGCAAACGGGGGCTCAGACTCCTGAGCCCCTTTTCTATTTCATATAAAACCTGCCGTTTAGATATTCCAGGTAAAAGCCTCTCACAATTGTCAGCAAACATTACTGTGCATATATTCTGCACCTTGATTAACTGAAGTTATGATTTTTGGAGGGGTTGACCATTTCTAACACCTCTTTGGAAACCAGCTGCCCCCCAGGCTGCACATACAGACGTGCCCCAATACACAAGTCCTGCTGATTTGTGTGGGGACACTGAATTAATTGACACCGCACACATTCCAAGGCAGTCAACCTGCAGCACGCTGCACACGGGCAGGACCGAGCAGTTGAGGACTTAGGTAAATATTCTGTAGGTTTGCAGAGATGAGCCAGATTTTAAATAACATCGGAGTTTTGATACACTCCAGGAAGCCACATTAAAAACCAACCCTCGTCACTCAGGGATCTTGAGGAAAACATTCAGCTTGTGAACAGTCACAGCTCAGCTCGTGCTACAGCTTCACAGTCACAATTACAGAATTCTAGTCTTAAAAAAGGTGCTTTTATTATAAAGCGGTATTTTCAATACTTAGAACAGCATGAAAAATGATCCCTCAAATATAAACTTATTTATTTTGTTCTTAGCCAAAAAACTTGGCTTTTTTTTTACTTTTTCAGTTCCTTAATATGGAAAAAAAAAAAAGGATCTAAATGCTGCACCAGTGTCCAATTTATACCAGCTGAGAATCAAGCTCCGTGTTTGGAGGCTTGAAAAAAAACTATGCAGCTTTATTTAACTTTATGTTACTGCACCATTACACAAGAACTTAATACAGTCTGGATTCAGGGAACAAGTCTGGCATTTAGCTAGCTTCTGTGAGTAATGTCTTCAGAGGAAAATGAGAAGATACACTCAAGTTATTTATATTTGTAATTACCATTAATCTGTATTACTAATCAGGGTTTTGATCTTGAAAATGGATCCATAAACATGGACTCCTGTGCCACTGTGGAGCTGTGATATGCACAGAGGCCCACAGGAAAAATTTCCACTAAAATATATCCTCCGTGTATAATTTGGACCCTAAAATAACTTTGCACATCTGATTTAACTTTGTGTGCATTGCTTATATTGCTCACCTCTAAGAGTTATAGGGGACACCTCCACGTCTCCATTTCTTTTCTTTTTATTTCTTAGTATTAAAAGAAAATTTGAGATTGTTATGGGCTATCGCAGTGCTGTACCTTCTCATTGCAAATACTGGCTTAAATACCCAAGTCTAAATTAAATTAATATATACAATCCTGAACCCACAGAGTTGATTAGATGCACTTTATGCATACAGATTTCAATGGGATTACCATTAATACATAAAGTCAAGTGTATGTGTAATTTCTGCCAATAATAGTGCCTTTGTCAGCTTGCTGGATTCTTCCAATACCAGCGCATGGTTCTTAAAGCAAGACACCCCTCGCTCATCATTATGTCCTCTAGCTTCTGTTTTATAAAATAAGGTTGAGAAATATGACAAATTATAGCAGCAACTACAGAAAGAGTGAGACGAAACGGCATCACGTGTACTGGCAGCACATTGGGATGCTGTGCCAGTGGCTGCATTTGTTGGGAACTGCCCTGCTGTGACACTGTGTGTCCCCTGAAAAGCGACACCCAGAGAGAGTGACAAAACCCTGCCAGGTATGGGACCACATCGTGAAGACACTGGTACCATCACTTTCGCTAGTCCCAGGTCATCCCTCGCAGCCTTTCATCTGCAACATGAATGGAGGAGGTGAGAATGGTTGATTAATTCATTAATTAACAATAAACTTTTAGTCGCAATTAGGCTTCAAGGCGACTCTGGCTTCCAGCGAGGGGTGGGTGGCGGCTGGGCTGTGTCATCTCCATGCCCTCTGCTGGCTGGAGACAGCGTGTCCCAGCGGCGTGCCACCAGCACCTGCCCTCACAGCCAGGACAGGGGACACTCCTCCCCTCCCAGGAGAAGATGCTGGGAAGTGCTGCCAGTGACAACAGCCCCTGCAGTCCAAATGTTTTTGTCCCCTGGTTTTATCAGAGCCATGGCCCTGGTTTATGTTGGTGGCTACACTCCAGGAGGACAGAAGCTTGAAGCCTCTATGGTCAACCATGTCTCACTCTCTCATGCTGTTAGGAAGGACACCTGAGCTAAAGATTGACCTATGCATTTGGGAGCATTATTCTGGTCTTAGCAGCTGATCTGGGCTTTACTCTAGTGATTGGTGTAACAATTTTCCCATAGCTCAGAAGAGCTAATATGGATCTCTTCACCTTCTGAGCCATCTGTAACCACCCTCTGCCAGTCCCTTTTCTCTTGCAGAGGAAGGATCTGGCAGAGACAGGGGTGAAATCATGCTATCTGCCAGAAGTTTGCAATTTAGAGCTGGCATACTCTCAGTGACTAGTCCTCTCGGAATGAGAAAAGAGCCCTTTAAATGACTTGTTGACTCATAGGACTAGTAGTGAGAACATTTCCTTCAGCCTAGAAAAATTTTCTATGTCCAACAGATAAACATGTCCCATTTTCATTATCCCCATCACATAGATCTCTTCCAAAGTCTGCTGAGTAGCACAGGAGAGCAAGCAGAACCTCCTGGCTCTGCATCTCAGGACATGCTGCAAGATGCCACTTACCACCAAATTTATACAGCAGAGTGGAGACCATGCACAGGATTTTGCAAATGTGTGTTCTTTATAAACCGTTGTCCTGCGGAACTATTTCCTATAGGACCTTCCTCTTGGAAAATCCCTTTTCCAAAAAAGAAGCTGAAGACCAGGCGGCAGACGCCTGACCAGTAGCTATATCAACCATTTCAGGAACACTGCTAGCAAGTGAACATCAGCTGTATTATCATTTCCAAAGCTGAGGACTGACCTATAGAATTAGAATAAGACATCCAGAGCCCTAAATTGGACTAGATGATCTTTAAGGTCTTTTCCAATCTACGTGATTCTAAATGGGGCACTTGTGGGACACTCCTGAGAAAAGTTCTCTCCAAAACTCCAGTAGCCACAGCTGGGTGACTTAAGCATGTGCAGCATGCAACATCCTTTCATATCGATTATTTCTTGTATTTGCTGTTACAGCACTGGACACTTATTTTCTGTACAAGCATCCACTCTTTTTTCAGGGCTTTTTTGAATCCCTCTCTCAACAATATCCTGTTGCTATGAGTTCCACAGGCTAATGGTGTGGAAAAATATTTCCCTGTGACAAGAGCTACACCTGTCCAACCCCCCTTCTGTGCACCATCCATCACGCTGACAGCATAGGTAACTTGCCTGGGATCATGTCAAAGCGTGAAATAGCTATAAAGGCAAAGCATATGTGATTGTCATTTTTGTCATTAATGGGATCAAGTAAAACTAAGGCAAAGCTGTTGAACTGTGTCTCAGAAGCTGGGGAAAACTGGAGCCATGTGCGAGAGCAGCTCCAAACGGTGGCTTCTGCTTTGGCCCATGGAAATTGCACAGGGTGAGCGACTCTTTGCTCTTCTTATTTCTTTCCTGGTGTTTGCTGTGACTGCACCTGCAGGAACATGTTGGGTTTGCTTTTGGGGCCTGAACAGGCTGCACAGCCTGGTGCAGGGGCAAAGCTTGGAAGGACATGGCGCTGCACCTACCTGGGACATGGGTGTCCCAGTAGAGTGGGGAACCCCAATTCAGCGTGGAACTGGAAACAACCCCCATCTTTTAGCCAGGCAAGCAAACCTGAGCAGGATAGATCTAGTGAGCTTCTAAGGCAGCTCTCTGGTGTGATTAGTTAGAGCTTAACATGGGATAAAATCAATTGGAAACTTGTGTGAGTTAGGGCTGCTCTCATCAGTCAGAGTTTACAGCAGCCAAGTGCAGCATGATTGTTATTAATATCTGCTACAGATATATAAGCTGAAATCGGGCTTTAGAGTAAAAAGAAAGACAAGTTGCTGTTTCCCAGAAGTGTACAGATTGCAGATCTAATTCAGTGCCATGCTGAGCACCCTGCACATCTGTAGTAATAGGAACTGGCTGTTCTTATGAGAATATATACTGGTGCCTTATATGCACATGCATTTTCTCATGATACTACATAACACAGAGGGATGCTGTTGAGGAGTTTGGAAGTGCTGAATATTACAACCTGGTCCAGTCCAGGAACTGCTTTAGATATTAGCCAGTTCACACACTATAGGTGACTTAAGACAAGCCTATGCTTTGTACCCACCTTCTTTCAAAGCAAAACGCTTTATGCCAACGCAGTTAGTCCTACATGAGGCTGGACCTCGGCATCAGCTGCAGTGCTCAATACTGTGACTGCTGTGATAATTCCCATGCTGCGATACGAATGGGATTGCACCATAAACCCACACACCTTAGCCGTGCTGATGGCCAGGCCTATGTAATAGCCCAACACACTGGTGCTAATGATCCAGTGTTTATGGTGGCCCATAGCACCGTTGTCATGCCAACTAGATGGTATTCCTCCCAATAACAACAAAATAATAACCAAATAAATAAATACTTTCTTTCCTTAGACTGATCTGTCTGTTTAATAGGAGTTTGATGTTAAACGTGAAGGGGGGAAAATCCAGGCTGCAATAACAAACCAGCCTCTGCTCAGACAACAGCAGAGTGAAACATCTTTCATTTCTCCATCCCCCCTGACCTTTGCAGAAGTCTCTGTGCAAAACCTCCCCCCAGTGAAGCAAACCCCTCCTGCAGCAGGGCAGGGGAGCGGGGGTTTCTGCCTCATTGGTCCCTACTTGGGGGTTTGGGTCAGGACAAGGACTTTCATGCTGAAGCCCCTTGTCCCGATCCCACAGCAGCGTGGCTCCAGCAGAGCCAGGGCACAAGGAGAGCCTGTCCCTACCCCTGCCTATCCTGCCTTCTGCTCAGCCCCAGCACATCTGCTGCCCCAGCAGAGATTTCGGCCTCTGACATAGCCACTGGGGAGGATGTTACTATAGACCCATCCAAGCCTCAAGATTTTCCCTTCCCTTTCCAAGAGGGTGATGTGCTCCCAAGCTCCAGCTCTTCCTTAGCTTAGTCAGAAACCCTGGTTTCAGACACCGTTTTCACAGTCTCCTCTTAGAACTTTGGGTAATTTTGGGTTCCATACTGAAATAGACTCCAGAACTTTGTGCCTGGATCTAACCATTTCCCTGCTGGGAAATTACCCATCTTCCTCCAAGAAACACATCTTCTTTCTACCAGTCTTTTTCACAAGTCATTTCTCACCTGCATTTCCCATTCCTTTTTCTTGCTCCTCTCTTGTCCTTTAATGCAGCTTACATTGCTCTAGCAGTAAATTATTTAAAACAGACAAATACATGCAACAAGCTGGCTTTTTGTCAGACGCAAGCCTGTTCGGAAACTGATACACTCAAAGTGTTTTTATCTCGGCCCAGCTTTATCTTTAGCTAGCTTTTTAAGCCATGGAGGTCCAATGCCCCATATCCCATCACCCAGTCCCAGTGCCTCACATCTCCCAGCCCTTCAGTTGCCTGCCTCTGTTGTTGGAGGAGCATCTCATCACATTTGCAGTTTTCCTGTAGACCTCAACTCCCCAAGGGATCAGTAAGGCAGAATCACAAAACGATAGAGTGCTTCTGCAGATAGCAAGAATAGCTTGAATTTTATCAGCAAATAAAAATTATACATCTTGAAAGGGGCATAAACCCTTTCACTACAGGGTAGACCAGTAGCCGGCTTGAAGAGGAAACCAGCCCAGGGAATGGCTTGTCCTGCTGGTGTGGTTTCCCCTTGCAATGTTTCTTGCATGTTTGCTGTGCCTTCTGGTAATGGCATTACCAGCAGGGACAAGACACGGATTAGGTGAGCAGACTCCTGTGTTTTTGACTCTAGTCAAAATCGAAGAGAATGAGGGATACTTGGGATTCAAAAATTCAATGACAACACCCCAAATTAGGCATTTCAGAGTTGAGAGTCATCACCTGCACACTTCACCTCAGCCACTTTCCTTTGTTGGCACTGAGACAGTGAGATAAGGCGAACACACTGATCCCCACGTGCCTGCAATGCATCATGCATAGCTAGTGATTAATTCCTGTATTAATTTCGCCCTGTTGTATGTGAAGTATGTGACATGCCACTTCTTCCAGTCATGTGTTCTTCAACTGGTTTTCAGGAGACTCCTTTCCATCCATCCTTCTATTGGTCCATCAAGCCACCTCCGCACAGCATTGTTCTCCTGCCCTTATGCTGTGTCAGTGAGAAACAGTCATAGGATTTGATCAAGAGATGTTAAATAGATCTGACAATTTCTGTGCTTCTGTAGAAAATCTTGAGCTTCAGTAGCATCTGGGTCTTTATCCGATTGATGTTCTTGAAGATGAGTCAGGTTTGAATTGTCCTGGAGATGTTCAGGGTCTCTCTCTTATGTCTTCAGAGTCCGAGGGTAGCTGGGGCCATTGAGTAATGACCTCTCATTAGACACAAACACATGTCCATTGAGATAAGTCTTCCATAAGGAGGAAGAGGTTTGAAATCAGATCTCAGTTGGTCTTTCTCTTACATGTTCAATTGGTGTGACAACCCCTCCCCCTCCCCAAATCCTGCAGGGATATATTTCAGTGGGCTAATTATAAATTCCCTCTGTCTTGCATTAGCTGGATACAGCCTGCCTGGTGGCACGAACATCCCCTCCTTCATTTGTGTTGTGCACCCCTCTTGCTGCAGGCAAAAGTAATTTCCCCAGCTTGGAAATGTGATTTAATTTGACCTTGTTCACACAGGTTCTGCATCTTTTACATTCCCACCCCCAATGATAAAACAGGATCAGAGGAAATTGCTATGATTCACAGCGATGCTCGGCATCAGTCTCCAATTCTTCTTGTTCCTTCCTCTACCCCCATCCCCTGCTCTGCCTACCCACCACAGCTGTTTTCCTTACAGTGTGCTTCTAACCTTAAGTGGAGGATGTAAGAGGGATGTGAAGATGTGAAAACACAGGCTTGTGTCACATCTCCACTGTGAGGAGAGGCGAACTGCTTGTCTTTCCTTATGAGCTGCTTCAGGAGTGAAACAAAAAGAAACAGAGTGTGAAGAAGGAATATTAACAGGAAAAAAGGGAGTGCTCTAGGACTCTGTTTATCAACCATTTTTGTAGCAGATCCTTAATTGAGAGAATTGCCACCGGTCCTTTTGTGATGGAATCCAGCCCTTCAGCTCTCTGCTGCCTGTCCAAGGCTGCCGTGGGGTGCTCAGCTGCACCTTCCCACTGCCCAGGGGCTCCTACCCCTGGTCTTGCCCTCCATACCACTTGCTCTTCTTCCAACACTGCTGAGATAGTGAGAATAAACTGTATAACTTAAATACCTCAGCCTTGGGCTCTCCAATGGTGCCATTTACAGGAGCATCTGTGAAGATCTTTGCACTCTCCTGCATAAGTTCAAATGGTCTTTTTTTGTGGGACATCCCTCCCCACTGTTTCATATTTGATCCTCAACAGTAAGACATCACACTGAGGTTCTCTAGCGAAGATCTGTCTCTTTAGCTGGGCCAGAGTTGTATTTAGAATACAGTTGGTACTTTGCAGAATCTCGAAGCACACAAGATGCTTGGGGAGGCAGGCTCTGGATGTGCATCGGCTGTCTCCACCAGCAAACTCAGGCATGGAAACAGCAAGCCATTTTACACCAGCTCACAAAAGCCATAAGCCATGACAAGAAACACTGGCTATTTGTAGCAATAAGCTGCAGAGCGCTATGAAAGCACGCTTACAATATTTTCCCGGTAATGGCGACGGCATCAATTGTCAGCGAAGCAGACAATCTGGCTGCACGTGTCACTCAGACTTGTTAATGCTCTGCTTCTCGTCTGCTGGCTTTCCCTTTTGTGCTGAACTGTTACTGGAGCCTTGGAAAATCTGCTGCTTCCAGTGCCAAATTGTGTGGATCCTTTCTGTCCAAACACAGAAGATTTCAGTCTCATTTTACGTGTGTGGGACTGTTATTCTTTACAGCAAGATTCTGAAGGGTCTGGGAAATTCTTGAGACCCCTTTAGAAGAGATCAGAGCTGTATTTGATATTTCAGTAGCTTTATCTGTAGAAGACCATACTTGCTCTTTCTGTCTCCACTTCAGCAATTCACATCAAATGGAATATGATCTGAACAGGTCACAGCCAACCCCAGGTTGCATTAAGGTAGCTTTGCCAGACAGGAGGGACCTCAAATGGTCTCTAAAGGGCCAGTAGCTGCAAGTGTTGAGTTTTTGCACTGAGAAGAGTGTGGGAAGGGACATGACGGAGAAGAAGGAGGATATGTCCTCTCACCAGTACTTTGAGAAGTTGAGGGAGATCCACGTAAGCTGGAGAACACAGTGGACAAAGGACAAAGCACTTACATTTAATGTTTTTCCCCAGTTTGTACAGATAGAAGGAGGAGGGGGCTTTTGGGCTGGGGAAGCTGGTGAGGTCCTCCAGCCAGTAGACTTTAAGGCCAGAAGGTTCAATTCCGAGCATGGGATGGGTTGCCTGCATGTTGATGAACTGAGCAGTTGTCCTGGCTTGAGCTGGGATAGAGTTAATTTTCTTTCTAGTAGCTGTGTTTTGGATTTATTATGAGAAGAATGTTGATGATATTCTGATGTTTTGTTTGTTGCCAAGCAATGTTTATAGAAAGTTAAGGACTTTCAGCAAGAAGGCTGCAGGTGCACAAGAAGCTGAGAGGGAGCAAAGCCAGAACAGCTGACCCAAGCTCACCAAAGGGCTATTCCTGACCATATGGTGTCATGCTCAGTATATAAACTGGAGTTGGCTGCGGGGCAAATATGGGCTATTGGTGTTGCTGGGAGTGAGAAATTGTATTGTGCATCACTTGTTTTATATACTCTTCTATTATTGTTATTAGTTTATCTTCCTCAGCCATCCTGTTAAACTGTTCTTATCTCAGCCCACAAGCTTTTTTCCTTTCCCCCCTTTAGATTCTCTCCCCCATCCCACTTGGGAGGGGGTGAGCAAGAGACTGCACGTTCCTAGTTGACAACTGGAGTTAAACCACAACAGCAGTGAATTAGTCTAAAGGCCCGGAGGATGGAGGGTTTTGCTTGGTCTCCATCAGCTCAACCCTTTCTCTGTCAACCAAAGCAAGATGCCTTGTTCCCTGGAGCCCCCAAATGATGGCTGGTGCCTCTCACATGGAGACAAAGGTCCACCCAGAGCAGACAGCTCTGAAAACCAACCAGCCTGGCTTTAAGAAGTGGCAGTAGGATCCCATTCCCAGTAAAGTGGGTGTTTGAGGAGCGCAGTGCACAACCGCCCGTGACTCAGTGAGATCCAAGCGCTATCCCTGCTGCCGAGTAATGTTTTTGTGAGTAAGAGACTCATATAAGCCATCCATGGTTCCTATTCATTTTCCACCACCCCCCCAGGCAGCTTGTGTGAGGCTGAGCAAGTCGCTTGCTCTCTCTGGCTGCATCTAAACTCATCTTCATTATGGCACATTTTGGCTCACTTTCATCCTCTCCTATCATGAGCAGATCGCCTCCATCCCTCATCTTCCAGCAGACACGAGAATGCTGATGCTCCCCTCCAGCCCCTCACTGGCTCTTGTCTATTTAAACTGTAATGTTTTAGGAGCAGGGACATTAACCCTCATCTGGATTAGCATCGCTGTAATGTAAATAATATTAGTTACATTATAGATGTTTCTGTAATTAGAGTTCCTATTTCTATAGGCATTTAAACACCTCGTCTCCTCATTTGACAGTTATGTTATTTGATTTGTGTTCTCCTGATGTGGAGATCGGTACAGAAACCCTTTTATCTCTTCTGATGAACGGGTTTAGACTGTGATTGGATTTGATTTTTCTTAGCACCATGTGTAGGGAGGAGCCCACAGATACCAGGTACAATTTGTGCAAGGTGGGATACTGCCACGGAATTTGAATGGAGGTCAAATAACATGGCAAGAAGCAGGGTTTTAATCAGTCTTTTTTTTTTTAACAAGGATCGTGAGGTAAAGACAAACCCTTTCAGGAGCAGGGCGGGGGAAAAAGTGCTGGCCTGGGTGGTGAAGCCTTTTGGGAAGAAATCTTGGCCTCCCTGTCCCCATTTGCCTGCCCTTCAAACACGACACATCAGTATTTGCCGGTACTGCGAGGGAAGCCCACTCATGAAAAGGTTTACCAGAGATTATCTTATCAGAGACGCTTGTCTTGGCAGATGGCTGTATGTTTTAGATTTAAACAGAGAGGCATAAATAGTAGAAAAGAAAAGAGGGTAATAAGAAAAATATTAAACTGCCCAGTGCAAATCCTTGGGGAACTCCTATTGCAATAACTGACCTCCCATATAGCACCATTTATTTCATACGCTGGCAGCTTTATAGGTGCTTGTACAGCTACAGACGAACACCAATTTGCCAGCGCAGTTTGTTTTGATAACTGTTGTTTTCAATAAATCTATATTAAAATCAAAGGGAAAATTAAATAGACGGAAGTCAGTGGCACTAGAGATAAGGTAGCACATTACTACACCGGTCTCTTCAGCTGGAGGAGCTGTCTCTGCCTCCAGGTGTGATGAATTTTGGTGGTCTCAGCTGTGCTTTTTGATGGCAGCCAATGTAAGTGAGAAAATCTGGAGGAGGGGGGCAAGAAGTTTTGATATTTCAAAGCTCAGCTGCTTCAGGGCTGCAACAAAGGAGCAGATCTGGGTGAGGATCCACTGCTTGCTCCTGCAGGTTCTTTCTTTTGGGTTTCAAAGGACACTTGCAAGTGCAGAGGCCAAGGTCTCCAGCCTTTGGACCCCTCTGCATTGCCTCCTAGGACCCCTTATGTGCTCCCATCCCTACATGGCCATCCACACAGCTGGGACCTGTGGACTGAAAGCAGCAGGAGATGCAGGAGCTGCAACTGGTACCCAGGCAAGTGTAATGTCTGTGTTTTGGGCTAGTTTGGACATGGCACATCCTTCTTCTCCCTGCTCCTGGCAGATGAGGTGCCTCTGGTGACAGAAGGGGAAGTCCTGGTGGAAGAGAGGGAGGAGGGAAGAGAGAATAGAAACTCCACAGAGAGAGCTGAGAAGGAAGGAAAGAAGAAAGAAAGGAAGCAAGGAGTGAGCTGGAGGAAATGATGAGAGGGAGAGCAAGGCTGGAAAAGGAAAGAGGGTCTCCAAACACTGCAGAGGAAAGACAAAGAGGGAGAAAATAGAATAAACAGGAGGGGAGATGACGGGGAAATTAAAGCAGTGTGGACAGAAGGTATGTGAGAGCACGGGTCTGACTCTCAGCCCCTCACACCAGGGAGAAACCCTTACACACCACCCTCCAAGGAATTTAGCTGTCCTTTGGAGGTGTATGTTTCTGGAGAGAAAGGACAGACCTTAAGTTTGGGGAAAGAGCTGCTTTGGTTGGGGATTTAGGAAAAACTCTAAAGACCTGGCCTCTGGACACTGGGAGCAGCAGTGGCTAGTGCTAGCCAGGTCGTTATTTAGTTTCTGCATGGCAGTTTAGAGGATTTTTGGATCTAGGAAGTTTTGTATAGCGCTGAGCATCACAGTTGAGTACAACTCAATAATGAACATAAGAGATTTCATGATAGAGCAGGTAAAATTTTTCCAGCAGACAAGTTTTCTACCGGAAAACATTGATTTGAGTAACTGGAAACACTTCCCAGGATGTATCAACATCATCCAAGCTTTTGCTGAGAAATCAGCCAAAATGTTCATATGGGTGTTTTTTCCTCATCTCCTTCTAGCAGTATTGTTTTACTCCTGTGTTATGCGTTTATACCCAAGTGCTCAGCCAAAACCATGGGGTCTGCTGAGCTGAGGGGGTGGTGCTCTCCAGGTACAATATTTTTCCTTTACAAGGTTTTGTTTCTCTGCCCACAGCAAGAATCAAACCACCAGTGACAATGTGCTCGTGCCAGACCATTTTCCTGCCATCCTTCAGCCTAAGAGCTCGGTCTGGTTTCTTCAACAATCACATTCACTGGGCTTGTTTGGGTTGTGCTGGGCTCTTCTCTTCTCCCTGGCTGCTCTAGTCCCTTACGTCCAGTACTGTTTAACATCTTTATTGATGATTTAGATGAGGGGATTGAGACCATCATCAGCAAATTTGCTGATGACACCAAGTTGGGAGGGAGTGTCGACCTGCTGGAAGGCAGGAGGGCTCTGCAAAGGGATCTGGATAGACTGGAAAAATGAGCCAATTCCAATGGGATGAAGTTCAACAAGGCCAAGTGGTGGGTCCTGCACTTTGGTCACAACAACCCCCTGCAGCGCTCCAGGTTGGGCACAGAGTGGCTGGAGAGCAGTCAGATAGAAAGGGACCTGGGGGACTAATGGACAGGAAGCTCAACATGAGCCAGCAGTGTGCCCAGGTGGCCAAGAAGGCCAATGGGATCCTGTCCTGTATCAAAAATAGCGTGGTCAGCAGGACAAGGGCAGTGATCCTTTCCCTGTACTCTGCACTACAGAGGCCACACCTGGAGTACTGTGTTCAGTTCTGGGCCCCTCAGGGCAGGAAAGAGATTGAAGTGCTGGAGCGAGTCCAGAGAAGAGCAACAAGACTGGGGAAGGGACTTGAGCACAAGCCCTATGGGGAGAGGCTGAGGGAGCTGGGCTTGTTTAGTCTGGAGAAGAGGAGGCTTAGAGGTGAGCTCAGCTCTCTCTAGAACTACCTGAAGGGCAGTTCTAGCCAGGTGGGGATTGGTCTCTTCCCCCAGGCAGTCAGCAATAGGACAAGGGGCCATGGGCTCCAACTCTGCCAGGGGATATTTAGGCTGGAGATTAGAAAGCAATTCTGTGCAGAGAGAGTGGTCAGGCATTGGAATGGCTGCCCAGGGAGGTGCTGGACTCACCGTCCCTGGAGGTTTTTAAACTGAGATTGGACATGGCACTTAGTGCCATGATCTAGTCAACGGACTGGAGGTAGACCAAGGGTTGGACTTGATGATCTCTGAGGTCTTTTCCAACCCAGTTGATTCTGTGATGTCCATCTTTTAAAAGCATGTTTGAAAAACAGTAGTCGAAACCCGTCGTCCCTTCCAGGCTGGGGCCAGGGATCCTTGTTGTTTCTGATATCCAGTTTCATGAAGAAATTTAGCTGCTTTAATAGGAATTTTAAGGGTGGAGGTTTTGCCTGTCGATGTAATGTATGGTATAAGGAAACGTAACAGCGTGGTGTAATGGATGGTTTGGACTTCTAGAATTATGCAATAATAAAAGAAATACACTATTTTTATTTGAGAATATGTCATTAAATGAAAAGAATCACAGAGCTAAACTTCTTGTCCCAGCTTAGGTCAAAAATCATATTTTTTGAAACCTCGGAATTTCCCAAGACACCTAAATTCCTTTATTATTATTTTTGGCCAGCTGTCTTCCATATGACTGCCCATGAAAAGTATTTTATCTCAAGTTAAAATCCCACACATAAAAATGTCTCTCTACCTTCCAGCAGGTGTGCTTGTCCTCTGGGAGGATTTGCTTTATCAGCAACTTGTTCCTGCAGGAGAAACGTTTAATTTTAGATGTTTTTTCCATTTACACGTAGAGTTCAAGACACTTGAGCAGCGGCTCAGTATTGGGTGGCCCGTGCAGGCGTCAGACCCCTTCCCTTATACACTGCAACCCCATTAGCTAAAATACTGGCAAAGAGATTTTTGGCTAAGTGTTTTTTATTAACGTCCCATTAAAAATGTTTAAAATGTCCCATTTCACTGCTGTTGATGCCCTCGCTTTGAAATACAACTTTCCCATGACGACATAGCTGTAAAACACATTCAACTTTTTATTTTTTTTAATTTTTTTTTTACTAGTTAGCAATGGAGTTTTGCTATAGCCATTAAAATATAAAGAATAAACTGCACCCAACTGTACAGTATTTTTTTACCGGCATTTATAGTGACAATATAAACTGTGAGGGTTAAGCTTGAAATTTTTGTGGATGGCATTGGAATATCAAGATGAAGTATACAGCGTGAGCACAAGGGTTTTATGACATACAATAATATTTAAAAAAAGGTTGTATTTCCTTAGCAAATTGACATCACTGTTTGTCCTCCTTTCTTTGTACTTCTTTGGTCTGATTTTTAGGAGTGAGAGTTGGAAAAGGCATGGTCGATGATTCAATGCGGCTGCCTTGAACCAGAATCGGGTTGGCACCAGCGGGACGTTTTATGGCGCTGTAAGTGGCTGGTTACATGGTTCCCACCGCTCCTCTCGGGAGGTGATCCCGCAGTTTAATGCATCATAGCCTCAGGAAATTCCTCCTGATGCTCAGCCTACGTTTTTCTTCACTCAAACATCTTGCTGAAATGCTCGGCTGCGGGGTCATTTTATTTTGTGCTTCGGTGCTGATGCCTTCTTGACAGACATAGGTGGTTTTTCTGCTCATCCCACATAGCAAGTGGGGGTAAAGGACAAAAGCTGGATTCACTGGGCACTTTTCCTTACCCAAGCCACCTCCCCAGGTGTGCCTCTGCTTTCTGAAGCACCTACGTCGGTAGTTTGACATCTGGCGCCAAGCACGGTGAGCCTGGGGTGGTCACAGCCCTATGCAGAGGGGAACCACGGTGATGTGCAGCCCAAACGACGCAGTTCTGCTTGTGTTTGCTTTGCATTTCACTGCATCCTCTTGTGCCCTTGAATAGCTGGTGATCTCTTTTTGGAGGCAGCACCAGCCTGTCTGGCCGGCTTAGTACAGTGCTTTGCATGTTCAGTCAATGCAAGGTCCAGCAGAGACCATCGTGTCTAAACCAACAAAGCACAGACTAGAGAAATGTAATGCTCCCATAAATCAAACCCCAGAGCTTTGCCCAAATCCAGACTCCAACGGATTTTTCTACAGAAATGTTCCATCCATTTCAATGTCCAAGACTGCCTGGCCCTCTGTTAATATAGCCCAGTCAACAGCCACTTTCTGATGTCCTGCTATGTTTTTCTAATACACTTTATTTCCTAGCCTGCCAAAGGCTGTCCCTCTCACCTCTGTTTTAACTGGAAAAGGATTTCCACCCCATGGCCCTGATTCCGGCTGAATTAATGGTTTTTGAACTGAATCAGCACATTTGAAGTTAAAACAGATCCCCACTGAGTCTGTACATTTTTATTACTGTGCAAGGAGTGCTTAAGAAAATAAAAGGAACAAGAAAGCCCTGAAAGTGGACCACCCTGTTGAGGGGAGAAATATAGAAATCATGTTTATATGAGTGATATTTATAGGGTCAAGTGACAAATATTGTACAATGCCTTGGAGCCCAGCTCAGGAATACCACATACCAGTCTGGATGCTCATGCTCATGGAAATTAATTGAAATTGGAGCAGGTGCAGAGGAGGTCTGCTAAGATGGTGTGGGAAATGGAAAGCCAACATGGTGAGGAGACACAAGCATAAAATAGTCTATTTAGTCCAGCAAAACAAAGATGACAAAGATGACTGGGATGTGAGATACATCTGGGAGGAAAACAAAACCCACGAGTTAAAGCAAATGATCGTTTTGACAGAGTAAATTAGTGTAATCTAGCTATAACTTCATTTTATCTGGGAATTAAAGGAAGTTTCCCATCTACCAGGCGGAGAAGACCTGAAAAAGCCTTCTACTTGGGTTAGCATAGGCAAGCAAGCAAACATATTTGAAAGTGCAGGTTGATAAATTTACTTGGATGTTGGATGTGAAATTATATTACGAGATGGAGGGGAACAGCTCAGTATCCCCGGATCCCCTTTCCTGGCCTATACTGCTGCATGTGGATTGCTTTTAGGATCTGAAATCCTCTTTTGTCATTCCTTTGCTAAGGACATCAGCACCTTTAAGATCTCCTGTTGTTGTCACCCAAGAGCCCTGTGCTGTGTCTGCAAACCTGGCTCCACAGAGCTGCTGTTGCTGCTGCTCCCAAATTCATCAAGGGGGTCACTGTCAAACAATGAGACACACTTGTTCCCACTGGGGTTGAATGAGCTGCTTTCTTTCAAAACACCCTTTAATTGACAGCTAGGAATAGCTTTCCATGATGACAAGCTGTCATTAATATCATTCACCAGAATGATACCCCAGTGACGGTGTATGTGTTTAGAGGAAAACGGAGAGAGAAATCCTCTGCAAACAAATGTTTCAGCAGAATACATGAACTGAGCTGTGGTTTCAAGAATGACAACATGAATATAAAAAAGTACATTGTGAATATTAGTATTCCCTTAAATATGTGTTCGCGTTGGTTAATGAGTCCCACCGGTGGCGTTAGTAACTGAAGGATTTGGGTTGGCACGTTATTAACTTGTTAAGTAGAAAACAGTGATACAAGACTACTTGTCATGTGTATTATAAGACATTTAAAAGTTGCATTCTGCATAAGCAGCCGAACGGAACTAAAGGAGTTGCCTTTACAATTAGGTGATGTTTCTTTGTGCTGTAATCATGTTGGATCCCATTGCTTTCAAAGGAGCTGTGCTCCGTGGGCCCTTGGGAAGGAGGCAGCGGGAGCTGGGCTGGGGAGGCACTTGGTGGGACCTTCCTCCTCTGTGCTGACCCAGCAGTAGGCAGCAACCTGGTGCTTCATCTCAGACTAGGATGGGCTCAGCCCTTTATTCACACGGAGGATCCCCTGGAGCTGCCACAGGATGTTGGGGGGGGTTATTCTGTATTTTCTGTCTTGTCTTGCCCCATTGGTTTGCTGCCTTCTCATAAAGCCCTGTTCATCTGCCAGCCAAGAGGTGGCCGCACATCTGTTCTGGATGAAATGATGCTTTGTTAAGAAACTTTCGGGGTCTTAAACCAAATAAAATTTACAGGTAACTGTAGATCAGGCTGCTGCATTCCTACAGCTGTAGGAATGGGGGGCAGAGCTGTAAGCTGCCTTTTCTAACCCATGTACGAAGATAGTCCTTTGTGTAAACCAGGACAGCCCAGACACCACCCCAGCGTGGACCCTGTTTCGTCTGGGCTGCTTCTAGCCATCCCAAAATCTCTAAAGTAGGACAAGCAATTAAAGAGACCAAAGCTGCTCCTCTAACACACTTGCTCTTGGACTAACAGAAGGCTGATTCTGTCAGTCCTAAGGCAATGGGTTGGTGGGACTGGCACGGGCTGTGCTACCAGGAATAAATAAGGTGACTCTGATCAGCAACTATCAGTCCTTTTGCCCACTTTTCCCCATATGCATGATCCAGTTTCTCACCATTGCTTGCTGTGCTGGTTCACTGAAAGTCAGTTAATTTTCTTCATGCAATTAGAAGCTTCTTTTGCAGCTAGCATGGTTGTTGCTTGGATTTGGTTTGAGAATGAGAAGATAACATTCCAGGACAGAATTAATGTTTTTCTCCAAGTAAGTTTCCAGTGGTTTTGAGTTGAAACAAAGAGGATGTAAGAAATTACTGTTATCTTAGCTGTTGTCTGGAAACCAAGATCTTTCTGGGCTGTCTGTCTGCAGGTGAGGGGCAGCTGAGGGGGGGCATGGATGGGACAGACCTTGACTGACATCCAGGCTGATCAATGAGAATATTCCGTGCCATGAGCATCATGCTTTGTATTGAAGGAGAGGTGGGTTCAACTGATGGTGGGACCTGTTCCAGTTTGCTCCATTTCGGCTGAGTTCTGTCCAGGAGTTTACTTCAGTTCAGCCTTTTGCCATTCTGCCATTTTGCGGTTGGCCTCTGTGCTTTTCTGCTATTTTGGCTTTGTTTCTCTCTCTCTGGGATTGGCTGTTGGGGACCAGGGTGCTCTTTCTCTTCCTAGGACTGGCTGCTCAGCGTGAATAGAGTTTGTGAGGAATTGCATTGAGTAGCTTTTATTTCATATTCTATTTCCATTTTATACGTAGTAGTATTAGTGCATTATTACTATTTTGTTATTTTATTAAACTGGTTTTATCTCAATTTGCGAGTTTCTCCCTTCCCTTTTGATTCTCTTCCCTTTTGTGGGGGTGGAACAGGGGGTAAGAGGGAGTGAGCGAGTGGCTATTGTGGTTTTGATTTCTAGCTGGGGTTAAACCACGACGTTTGCCCAGGGCCCCACGACCATTGTCCACCTTTGCATTTCCGAGCTCTGCCACCGAGTCCCTTGGGGAGGCGACCTGTTCCCAGCGAGGATGCTACAGGGGCCATGTGCGCTGACGGGGAGGCTACAGGAAAACTATTGATCGCCCTCATTCATTTTTTGAGAACCCTGGAGTGAGTCTGATTAATCTGTAGGTGACATTTTCAGTGGCCTGCAGTGTTCATTTGAGACATGCACACTCACATAAGACAGGCTCAGATATGAATACTACAGAAACAGTGACAGTATTTAATAAAACATGGCTTTCTGGAAAATGGTTTGGGTGCCTTCCCTGGCAGCTGAGAGCTGTGCTAGAAAAAAAGACCTCTTTGAAAGCGCAGTTGCTGAAGGCATTCACATTGATGTCCCAGTCTTTGGAGGACAACTTGTATGGATCTCACAAGGGTCACCGGCGCTGGCAGAAGCCAGGATGTGACCTCTGGTTATTGCAGGTGCTCAGCTGGGGAAAGGGGTTCCCTTCCTAGAAAAAACGGGCAGGAGGAAATCTTCTGCCTGCTGTGCTGCCTGACAAACCTAGGGAACAGCAAGGGGCTTGGCTGATGAAAAAAGGACACATGCACGTCTATAAACCATTCATTGTTTGTCTAGACTGAGAAAGATTTTACTTTTTACTGCTAGATGCAGAGGTCAGCAATGAAAAGGCCTCCTCTCTCATCCTCCTAGAAACACAGGCAGGATGCAAGCCCTAAATTTCAAGCTTTGGTGTTGTAGCTTAATTTCAAGCATGTCTCAGCCAGTTTCCATCCCTGATAAGGAGGGGCAGGGAGAGATTGCTCGAGGAACACCACAGTGCAAAGGCCCTCGATTCACTCTCCTGGGCTCCTGGCAAACCATACATCAGTCACCAAAGGCTTGACAAATCACAGCGATACAGCTAAGCTTAGAAGTAAAACTTCACATTATCCTCGTTTATGTGGGTGGGAGGCTGAGAGATGCCAAATCCAAGAGGACTTAAGGGAAGTCTTTCTATTATTAAATGGTTTGCTGTTGGTATTTTTATAGTACTGACATGCTACTTTCATGATTCAGGCCTCCCAAGATCAGGGCTTGATACAAACACAGCAAAAAGATGAATTCAGCCTGAAGTTGGCAACACAATTAAAGGCAGGAGCACCAGGCAGATCTGTCCAGGCAGCCAGGAAAGTGTAAGCAGCCCACCTTGCGTGGAGCAGCAGTGATCTCTGCACCCTGGTGCTTGCCTTGGTCCAATATTTTAAAGCATGGAGCCAGAGAAAGGCTGAGCAGGGGATTTGAAGGGGACAGCAAGGTGACAGAGGGGTAGGATGGCTCCTGCCTGTGAAGTGCCCTCTGGGATCCCTCCAAGTCCTATTTGTGTGAATTGGTGACTCAGACTTTGCTCTTCGTGCACATGTGGAGTATCAGGGGTGGTGCAAAGGAGCTATTGGCTTGAAATGTGGAGGTGTGAGTTAACGTGGGGGCGAGGAAGAAAACAAAGCAGGGAACAGCCCCAGCTTGCATGCTCCATTGCAGCAGCACTTTCCACAGGTGATGGATGGGGCAGCAGGGTAAAAATTCAGTATCATTTCAGGTGAGATGTGAGTGTCCTTGGTGAGGGTGCCAGCCACCTGCGTGGGGAGGAGATGCCACAGCTTAGGGGTGTCTAGCAAGGACTGTGCAAGGCCCAGACACAGGTTTAGGATCAGAGAGCTCCACAAACATGAAACTGGCAACTGATGACTGATGTCCAAGCAACGGGGAGCAGAGACAGCCCCAGGCTTGCTGAGGGATGTGACTTTGGCTCAACCCAGATCAAAGGGAGGGATGAAACGCTGGCCGCATCAGCTGTGGTTACTGGTGCAGCCCTGCCCGGGCACTGCTCAGACCAAGATGGAATTATCAGTGCCAGGAGCGCTAACCTGGCGGCGGGGCTGTGGGCAGCGGTGGGGGAGGGGAGGCCCTGCAGAGGGTCACCGTGAGTCCTCTGCCCACGGGCAGTGTGGGACATGGTCGGTGTCACTGCAGCCAACGGGAACCCCACGACATCCCCCTCACAGCTGCCGCTGGCTCTGCTGGAGGCCGGCGGTGCTGGGGCTGAGCACAGAGAGGGGCTCCCCGGGACACAGGGGGAGGTGGCGCTGGGGGACACACGGGGGTAAGGGATGGCCCTGGGGGACACGACCAGGGGAGCGAGTGTGGGGGGGAAGGGGTGTCCGGCGGGCACGCCCGGAGCGGCCCCGCCGGGGCTCTCTCGCAGCACGGCCACGGGCGGCGGGGCCGTCGATGCGCGGCCACGCGGCGGGGCCGGGCGAGGGGGCGGCGCGGCGGCGCCGAACTACGAGCCCCAGCGTGCCCCGCGCCGCGGCGTGCGGCGTGCGCCTGCGCGAGGGGGCGCGGCGGGGAGGAAGCCCCGCCTCCGGCGGCGGCAAAAGGCGCTGTGGTTGGCCGGCGGCGCTGCCGCTCAGAGCGGGGTCGAGGGTCAGAGTGCGCGGAGGTGAGTGGCGGTGTTGGGGACTCGTGGTGCGGAGTGTGTGCGGGGCGGGGGGGCAGGGCCGGGCCGGGGCGGCCCCCGCCGCGGGGGGGGACACGGCGCTGCGGGGCAGCGGGCGGCGGCACGGCCGCAGCGGGGCCCGGCCGGCGCGGGGGCCCGGCAGGCCTGGCGGAGGCGTGGGGCCGCTCTGGCCCGGGGCGGGGGGTGGATGCCAGGCCCGGAGGGGGGGCCGCGGCTTGGCCCCCCCCCGCGGCGGCGGGGTCTGCGGCGGCCCGCGGCCGGGGCGGTGCGGCCGTGAGCCGGGCTGCGGGCCGGGGCGGGGCGGGGGTGTGGGGAGGCCGCTGGGGCCGGGGGGCGGCCCCGGCCCGAGGAGAGGATGAGGGGCGGCAGGCAGGCTGGCGGCGCCTCGTCCCCTCCACACCGAGCCCCGGCTCCTCTCAGCTGGAGCCCGGGGCCGCCGGGCCCTCCGCTCCCGGACTCTGCCTGGGGTGGAAGTCTTGAGGGTGGCGGTGGCAGCGGTTTCCCAGGTCCCAGCCGGGGCGGGATCGGTTGCTGTTAAGACTTGAGGAAGGGAAAAAACACGTACCAGGGAGCAGGGGCCGCAGCAACGGGGATTTTTGATGTTCCTTTTGGGATGTGGAGGTTCACAGCTGGAGGCGATGGGGGAGTAGGAGTTTTGATTTACTCTTTTTCTGTTTTTCTTTCTGTGAGATTAAACTGATCACCTGTCTCAGATCTTGAGACTGAAGTAAACTTGCGAAGGCTTAGAAGTGCAGGATCTGTTTGTTTCCTGACTGGCACTAGGAATTTCTTCTCTTGCTCTGTTCTTGCTGCTGTGCTGTTACAGGTGTTTCTTCTAAACTGAGGTGTATGAAAAGGTGTTGTCATTTATGGCTTATGTTCTGTCTCTTACAAGTCCTGTGTCTGGTGGATTTACATGGTCATTGCTGGCCTGTTTGCTAATAAGTCTGAGATTTGTTTTTCTCCTTTACTTATCTCTTTTCCTTATTGAGCTCTTGGTTTCAGAAATGGGTGGATTGACAGCTGTTGCTTACACTCAACTCTTAATATTCTTTCATCTGCGATGCAAGGGACCAGCAAGGTTTTTCATAGGTTGATGCTTGCACTGTGCCGTGGGAAAGGCGAGGTACGCAGGGCTCCAGGCAGGTGCATCTCAAAGGCACTTGTCCCATCAGATCCTGTTAGACAGTTGTTTGAGGATCTTAATTTTTTTTAATGGTAACTTGCATTTATTTTATGCTGTAGGTGCTCGTCGCAACATTGTAGCATCTCTTATCACTTGATGTTAAAGTTGGCGTTTGAACTTTTATTTCCAAGAATGAATGATCTTAAAATAAGGAATATGTTATAAGTCTGGTTGGTTACTCTTCAGTGAGTGGACTTGGGAAACTGAAGATATTTTTGTTTCATTTTTCCAGTACTGAATTCTGGCCTTTGCAGCTGAATTTTCATGTTAATTCAGAGTGTGGACTAAATGCTTGTCTTGTTTCAAAGAGTGGTTCTTGTTCCTCTAAAACTTTGGGTTGCTCTACATGAATTGGTTTGTGTGTGTTTGTTTTTATTTAAAAAGTTGCTGTGTATAGCCAGATAGATTTCAGTGTTACCAAAATCCAGAAGAAGAAACTCATTAAAGCATTAAAAAAGAAAGCTCGTGTGTTTGATGCTAAATAAATTGGATTGAATATACACTGATATGACCTAAAGTTTCTGCTCTGCAGCTGAGAGATATTCAAGTTTGATTCCTTTAGGAGGCCCAATTACAGTTGTTTTGGTGCTTATCTTATTTTGGCTCTGTTAATTTTGGGAAGCCTTCACTTTTTTAATGTATTTTTTTTCCTACTCTTAAATTTTGGAAATGGAATTCTGGAAGAAACTTAAAAGTGTGAAGCTTTTGCACTTGACTCTGCCCCTGTATTTTGGATCCTGTAGCCACCTCCAGTACAGGGCAATGAGACTGTAGAGCGCGGTTCTGGAGAAGTTCAGGTACATGGTGTAGGACCAGCTGCTGTGGCTGAGCTCACAGGAGAAAGCTGAAGGGCTATTAAGCAGCTATGCATTTGTCACAAGCCTGTCCTTGGATCTGAAGCACATGTTAATGCTGGAGATTATTGTCCCAGAGGCTCCTAGTGTTTTGCTCTGGTAGTGCTGAGCTAATATACCAGCATGGTGTAATGGCAAGCAGGGGAGGGAGGGGAGAAGAGGACAAACTGTGGCTCTCGAAGCATAACCTAGAGCAGAGGTGCTGGCTATTGCTGCTAAATACCATTTGGCAACTTTTGTCTCCCCTGAGAGAAGTTACCTGTGCTGGCCAAATGCCAACTGAGAAGTTGTATTCTCTCCAGATACATTATGCAAGTAAAGATACTTCACTCCCTTTTTTAACTTTTTAAAATTTCAGCTGTATTTGTTGCAGTTGTTATTTTTTCTGTGGTTGAATATTAGGGTCAACATCTTCCCTGGCTGGTTTTCTGGTCTCATCGAGACTGGGTTGTGTGGGAATAATGCCCATGGTAGCTGCAACCCTGCTTGGAGCATTTGCCTGTCTACCAAGACAGAGTTTTGGCAGAGTACTGCCTTTAACACGTCTAGAGTTCATTTGTGACGATCAAAAGTGAACAGTGTATTGAGCAATGCAAGTGTTGTCTCCCTGAATCCAGACTGAGATTCATTTGGAACTCTCAGGTGTTAACTTTCAACTTCGTTTTTCAGATAATGAAGGTGTGCAGCTGTATAAGTGGTTTGAACAACTGTGGCATTCATGTGTATGAAAATTGAGTAATTATGCGTGCTAGATTCCATTAAACAAAGGGTGGCCTGCTATGTCTCCTTTCCACTAAATTAGGCCAATATGCAGTAGTAGCTTTTACTGACTAAAAGTGTAGTAGCTACAAATCTCTTAGTCCGGGCACCAGGGGCTCCGCTGTGGATTGAAGGCGCTGAAATGCCGTATATTTCAGAACTCGCTCCAAAGATCAAGGCTGGGGAAGTTTGAACGGAAACTAAGATGCGTTATTTTTTGACAGCAAATGGATTGACCATTGGAACAAGCTATCTGAAGGCAGAGGGGAATCTCCATACTTGATGCTGCAATCCAAGGCCAGAAACTTTTCTGAAAGATGTTCAAGCCTTTGGGCTCAATTCAGGAGTAATGGAGTGGAAACTTTATGGCCAGCATTACATGAGGTTCAGACAGGATGGTCTGATGGGCTTTCTGATGTCAAGTTTTATGTGTTTATGCTGCTAGAGCCAAGATACCTTCTCCATTTCATGCAAAGTGCCATCCCAGGTGTGTGTGCCCTGGCTGGAGTTCGTGGTTTGGTGAGTGGCTGAGCCAGCCAACAGCTCCCAGTGGCTCATCTCCCTCCTGCCCCTGTGGGCCTGTCCCCTCCTCTGAGCTTTGGCACTCCTCCAGCCTGGCCCTGAGCTGAGTAGTCTCACTAAACCAGCAGGAAACTATCTTGTTTTAATTGAGTTTTATTCTGGCTGCATTAGCCTTTTTGTAGGTTCCTGTGGCTGAATCGGCTCACAGAGAAGCTCAGGAACTGGTGTAAGAAGCCAGAGAAGCTCAGGAGTTGGTGTAAGGTAATCAGCAGGAGAGTAGGACTGACAGGGAAGGGCAGACCTGCCTCCTTTTGGCTTCATCCTGGTGCATTTTCTTATGGCTCCCACACAGAGGCAGGAGACTGGACCTAGAGGGTTCTTGGTCTGATCTCTGCAACTATTCTTTTCCTTAATACCAAATGCACTCTTCCACTGCGGCTTTCCAGTCCCTTGCTATATGCATCTCTGTTGCTTGTTTGTTTGTTTTAGTTTTTATTTCCTTCTATGTTTCCTCTAAGTGACCAGTCCCTTTGCTGCCTGGAACTTCCTCAGACTCCAGCTTAGACCCGTTTGCCTCTATGCAGTTACTCTTGGAGAAGGTTTAAAAATACACAGCAAAGCCTGTCTTAGGAGACCAGTCAAGGAGCTGACTAAAGTGGGTTGCATGGTGGAGGCGGCCTAATAAGATTGGAGTGGAATTGTACCGTGTGTCTCTGGGATGGTTTCTGGGTGGTGTGTTTGGATGAGTTTGCATCCTGCTGCTGTGGTGTCTCATGTGGGTTTCACTGTGTTGTCAAGTGAACTGAGATGTGTTTGTTTCCAGTCCCGTAGGGTGCGAGAGCCCCAGCAAGTGCTTCACTAAGTAATCAGTGCCTTCGGCCTTGCTCATTGTGATCTCACAAGCTGTCATGTCTGTGATGTCACAATGGAAGAGATTCTGGTGCTATTGACGTAGCTGACATATCTGGTGCCTTTGACACATCAGCCAAGGAATGCAGCAGGAAGAATGAGCTCAAGAAATGGGAGAGACCTTCCTTAACCTGAGTGCCCTACATCCTTTAGTGAACCCTTTCCATGTTCACTTTTCTATAACGCCTGTACAGAGTGAATTATGTTTTTAAATTGAACTACTGAGATGCAGGTACCTCCTGGATGAGCAGATGCCTGACTTTGTCCCTGTAACCCTCATTCTCCTCTGCTGTTACCCTCACTTGTTGTATTGTACCTAATTTTAGACTGTAAGTTCTCGAGAACAGGGTCCTCTTCGCCTGTATTGGGAAGAGGCTGGGTGTGATTGCGGAGTGCTGTAAAAACAAAATGATTGATGCTAAGTTGTATCTGGGCTGAGTAGTGATGGGACAGCATATAGGCATCCTGTGGCAAAACTTTGGGGAAGTTATGTTACAGATTTTCCAAAACAGTCTTGGTTGTCTAGCAGTGCCACAGAGAAACCCAGCCAATAGTGAAGGGAGTACAACGATGCCAGTGCACTGGATTCGTGTTCAAGGGATGATACTGTGAGTTTAACAAATTAAAGAAGCAAGTTTACCTGTCTAAAATCATGTTACATTATTAAAACAGTTCTAAAAGCTTTGTGTTTTGTTGTTTGTTTTACTTTATGTATTTTTTGTTTTTGAAAGTTTGGATGGTGCCAGTTGATAAGCTGGTTTTGTTCATAGTCTTTTGTTTCCTGCCTTGTGATCTAGCCAGGTGCCGTCATTTTTGGATTGTAGTTTGTCTAATGAAATATTTGGGTTTAGGTTAAGGTTGATTTAAAAAAAAATGGAGTTATCTCTATTGTTCTTCAGTTATATCTTCACACAACTGAAATATGGGCTCACATTTGACCTCTGAGTATGTATTTGAACAGCTACCAAAGTGGAAGTCTTGCGTTTTGTTATACTCTGTTCCAGGTGTTGCTAAATGTATGCAATTTTGTTCTACAGAAAGCATTTTTATTACCCTATCTTTTTACTCTTTATATTTATAACTTAATAAAACAAGCCACTATAATTTAATAAAATAAGACAAACCTGACTTACATTTTGGATTGGTTTTGGTCCCTCTAGCCTTGAGTTCATTTGTCCATCGGAGGCCAGGAGTCACAGCTGCCCCCACCCAGGCTTTGCACAGGGAAGAAACTGAAGCAGATGACTCCCAAAGCTTGCTTTTATTTTTTAATTTTAGTTTGCCCTTTAGTGGGGTTTGTTTGTTTATTTTTTAATACAATGGAAGGCCATACTTCAATAACACCAAGTAGTTTAACATGTAAATGGAGGCCCTCATGAAGTATATAATTCCTTGGGTTGCTTCTCCAACCTGAACTTAGGTGTTTTCTTTCCTGCATCAGTTTATCAAGCTGGGCAGTGAAGACAAATGTTTTTGTGTTAAAGGCAAGGTGCTAAATTTGTGCCTTTTGCTGCCAGGTGCTTTTTAATCAGATGTGGTTGTAAAAAGTCAATATTGTTATGTGCGAAGACCTCATTAAGCTCAAGTTGATAGGCTAATTTTTCTCTCCATTGATGAATTTGAATTCTCTGCCCCTTGCATGGTACACGTTCTGTATGTGGTTTTGGGGATGTCCCGCAGGTGGGGGAGAGCACTGGCAATGCCTTGCTGGCTTTTCTCATGGGTGTCCTTCACGGGGCAGGAGTTGCCCATCCTATTCTTTGCTGCTCCTGGTTGTCCCAAAGCGGGTTTCCCAGTGGGAAGCCTGGAGCCGGCGGCCGCTGGTGCAGATCCTCTGCTCCATGTTCGGTGGAGCCCCTGGCAAGCTGACGGCTACTGCTGGCACTTGCCTTTCTCCTGCCTTTCTGTGCTTGCTGGCCATCAAACTGTCAAGCTTTAGCATCATGTGCTGGGGCCACTAATAAGCAAGAGCCATGGTCAGCCTGAACTTCTCCTCCTCCCCGCAGCTGATATCCAGAGGTTTTTATTAATGATTTTTTAAAGCTGCTGATTATAGCCGTTGTCACGTGTGGTACGTGCTGTTATACAGCATGTAACATGAACTTTATCTTCTAGCTGAAACCCACCACACGTGGCTGTTTCCCATGTTATTGGGTGTTGCAAATGTAAAGTGCTGTCACAGTTTCCTAGGTCTGTGTACAATCTGTCAAAATCATTCCTGAGGTCCAGCCTCAGTTCATGGTCACATTACGTTTCATACGTATCTGTGTAATGAATTGGAGCTGTGTGATATGAAATGTTAACCTAGTAGGGTTGAATGCCAGATGTGACAGCTTGCACTGTCTGAGATTATAATCTGACCCTGTGTGCATAAGAAATATATATGTGGTGTTTTATGTAGGTTTGGAAATGGAATTACTGAACATGTGGTTTTATATGGATAGCACCAGGTTTCTAATTTTTGAAGCTGCGTTGCTTGCATTGTTGTCTGTTGGAAAAAAATATGGGATAATTACTAGCGCTTTGCATTGTCATCGCTGTTATAAATGCTCTGCATGACTTCTAATGACGTGTGTTTGCTCACTAGCTATCTTGTGCTCCGAGGCACTCTGACCTTGCCAAAGATGATGATGCAAGGTCTTCCCAGGGCACCTAGAGCAGTGGCTGGGTAAACATGCGGTTAAAACTTAATTTGGCTGAAGCTGCAGAGTTTGCAGTGGGGTTGCTCTTATTTGTATGCCGCCTGTGTAGAGGAATTGGCACGTAACGCCCCATGCGCGCCCCTTTGTTCGGAGCTCTAACGGTGGGGAGGGAGGCTGTGCTCAGGGTAGGACCCTGATCCTCTTGTTAGACATGGACCACCCGCAGAAGCTGTCGGTGTGAGCAGGCACCAGATGTTGGCCGTTTCCCTCTGCTGCTGTCCCACAGTATCTGTATGGCACAGCCCTGCTGGGCTCTGGCGTGGGGACGTGCCCGACTCCTGTCGAGATGAACCCTTGAACTTTGCCGCGTGGGCTCAGTGACTCGGGGACATCGGCACAGCCTGAGGATTCCTGGGGTTCATGTCTGATGCCCCCATCTTGCCGGTTAAGATACATTAGAGAAGTACTTGCTGTGTGTGGATGGATAATGTATGTTTTATTGCCTGCGCTTGATATAGGGGTTGGAACCTCCCCCACGCCAACTGTGTATTATACTTTATGCGGCAGGCTAAAGACCAGGTTTTATCACAGCTAACTTACAAGCTGCTGTATTTGGAGATATTATATTTGTTGTGACAGGCCTTTGGATTCATAGCCAGTAGCTTGAAAATTTAAAGCATATATACCTTAAATCTCTCTTATCTGGGGCAGGTTAGAAGTGAATATAACTAACTTATATTTGGCTGTAATGTGTTTGTTAATGACAGTAAAAGCTGTAGGTGGAAAAGCAATAGGTAGAGCTGAGCCCCTTTATGATAAACACAACGTTGAGCTCTTTGTTATGGTTTTGTAACTTGAGTTTTCAGTTTTCCAAGTACCTGCTGCCTGGCATGCTGCTTTAATAAAGTGAGCAGCCCCCCAAAACATGAAAGCCATAAAGTGGGGATGCATTTATGCCACAGAATTGGCAGCATGGGCACTGGCTCCATCATCGATATCTCGACTCCTTTGATTTTTGCCTTTCACTCAAAACCTTGGGAAGGGAAGGTTACCAAACGCGTGTTTACCCGAAGCACACAACCTGCTCAGCTGCAATTATCTCCTAATCTGGTCCTTCCGAGTTTCTCTGGTCTCGCAGGTAAATACAGATTTAGCCGTTATTCAAGGCATATTATTTACCTCATTAAGTGTGTGTTTTGGCACGTGCATTATTTACCTGCCGGACTAACGGAATGGGGGAGAGCAAACGCTGTCTTTTGTGCAAACAGCAGCTTTGTTCGCAGGTGGTGAGCCCCATGTCTCGCCCGTTTCGGCTCCATGTCCTGTGGTGGGTGCTCCCCGTCCTTCCCAGCAGAGCGAAAAGCAAGCACAGGGCGCCGGGCTCGGGAACCAGGCGGGTGGTGCGATGGAGCTCTTACCTGGAGCCACAAACAGTGGGACCAGCTGTGGGAATGGATTTAAATCTCCATGTCTATGTAGCGAGGTGTGTGTATATATTTTTATATACATACATACATACATACACACACAGTTAGAGGGGGTAATCATCACACCGGTTTGTTGTGATTTGCCTGTTTTCTGCCATCAGTCACTGTACCCAGCTGTGTAGCACCTCCATGAGTTTGGCTTGAACTCAAACCAAGAGCTGTGTGTCTGTGAGCAGCTCCAAGGCTGTCCCGCCTGGGGCAGTGACAGCCCTGTCAAGTTTTTCTTGCAATGTTTTAAAAGAAAAAGGGAAGGGGGGAAATGCAGATAGTCTCACATGTATTATGTAATTTATTAAATATCATTTGTTAAATAGAAGGTGACAGCTGGGTGAGGTATTTCTTTGGGAGGTAGACTGTAACCTGTAGAGCTCTGCTTGCATTTTACAGTCCCTGCAGTTCATGTGTGGGTTTGTTGAGCCAATATCCTCTTCTGAGAAATACCTGGAGTAAGAAATTGAGTGTAGCACTAGAGGCACATCTCTGAGAAACCTTGTACACAGAGCAAATGAGAACTTCCTTGCAGAGGAGCCTTCCAGCCACCAGGTGTGTACATTTGTAATGGAAATGGGCAGTTCTGGTGTGACTAACAGGTGTTTCAGGGCCAAGCTATTTGGTTGGGTTGTAATGTTGATATGTGTATTGCTGTATTTAATTCTTACCACGTATCAGAAGTTGCATTGACAAAAAGCCTACTCAGAAATTTCGATGGGGTTCAGATCAGATTTTCTCCGTTTTAAGTGGTTTGTGTGGTGTTCTGCTTTGATAAGGTTCAGCAGGGGGATGTGATCTGGTGCCTGGAGCCGTGACTGCCGTGTGTCTCACATTTCTTAATTTAGAGCTATTTGCAGAGGTTATTTTCCAGTTGCTTGTGATTCTGAACGCTTTGAGCTCAGTCCAAATGTCATCTGTCGTGCTTAGAGCAGGTTACAGTGTTATTTCAGGTTCGTGATGCTGGAACTTCGACCGGGAAGCACAGAGAAAATCCCTGTCAGAGGAGGACAGTGAGGAGATAGTAGCAGAGATGTATGTGTGCATGAGTAACGTGAGTCTGTCTTCAGTTTCAGATGCCTCTGGATGTTCAATGATAGCACGCCTCCATACTGGAGCAGCAAGGTTTCCCCAAAACTTACTTCCAAGGGCAAGACAAGCTGTGTGCTCCCTCCTCCCGCCTGGTGTTCTCAAAGGGTACAGCTCCATCGTAAGCAGGAAACTGGCGTCCCACGGCTTTGGAGCTTCCATGGCAGCAATGTCAGCCTTCCCTCCACAGAGATATCACTACTTCTTAGTGCTGGATTTTGAGGCTACATGTGATAAACCACAGATTCATCCTCAGGTAAATAGTCAATCCTGTTAATTATCCACTTGCAATGTGCCGCTGCTGTTGTGAGGTGGAAGGAAAAAACACGGTACTGGCTCACTTATTTTCTCTGGTTTGTACCACCTCCTTTCCATTGCTGGTCCTCCAGGGCTCTTGCCAGTCACCTGCTCTTGGAAGCAATGCCAGGATTGTTTGGTGGGAATGAAAGGAAGGAGCCTGATTTCCACCAAGAAAGTGACAATTCACGTGTTACCGAAAACATATTTAAGTCATCTGTGCTTGTCATCTGCCTGAGATGGAGAGGGTCTAAAAAGTTTTTGGCTAGGAACCTGCACTAGTAGAGTACCTGTGGCAGCCTTGTTTGATTCTGCGAGGAAAAAGACTGTTGGTAGCAAACAGCTTTAGGAAAATAATAGCTTTGATTATATGAATATGTCCAACAGAATGGTGTTTCGAAGTAGGGAAGAACAGTAGTTTGGAGCTACCTGATCTTGCTGAAGTTATCTTGCCTGAGTGTTCACTCTGGAGTGTGATGAAATATGAGCATTTCAGCTTCAAAGATTTTTGCTTGAGATGTACAGAGATCCAGACAGTTCTTCCACAGTAGCACAGAGGATATTAGTAAATATCTTTTCAGTTGTCAGGAGGATGAACCTTGTTTTTCCATTAAAATTAGAAAAAACATGCTAAAAAGAAAGAGACCAATATTGGGTTGGTAATGAACAGACAATTTCTGAGGCTCTATATTGAACTCAGAGTTCTTACCCTCCTCTAACAAGGAATTGGCCTCTCACTGGTGTTGCCAGTAATACACACATTAGGTCAGAATAACTTCTGTTTGCTTTGTTTGGAATATACTAGAGGCTAAGTGGTTTTCAGTGTGGTACCTCATTACTGAAGAGACTCGATAACAATGTGTTCATTTCCCTATGTAGCTGTGATTTCCTTTGGGCTTGTCGGGCCAAAGGGATGCTGCAGGTTGGGATCAAACTTGACTCCTCTCCTCCCTGGTAGCGCCTTGGCAAGGGCCGCCTGTGTCTTATGTTTCCTGAGAAATGGACAGCAAATTCCCTGCCCTTTTGCTGGGTGTTTGTGGGAGGCGGTTGTGGCTCTGCATCCAGTTTTGCTGGCAGGGTCTTAACTGCTCTCCAAGTGAGATGTCAGGCTATTTCTCGCACGCTCCGCCTCGGGTGCACAGACCTGTCAAAGCTGTAAATTGGATCTACCTTGTCCCTTTGGATATGGGTTTGGTCTGTGCACATTTTGATGCAAAACCATGATGCATGTGGAGCTAGTTTACAGCTGGCAGTAAAAAGGAGCATGAGTGGAATATGATTACTACTGTTTTAAGGAGCTTTGTCCCCAAGTCCTTGCCAGGGAAAGTAATGGTCTGGGCCAATGCAGATCTGCTATATATTTTGTCGGTGAGATAGCACCTTTAAGGTGGGGATGTTCTTCAGTGTTGTTTTTCCAGTCTGCTGTGTTCAGTGCCTGTCTGCATCATATCATGTGTGGAAAGGGCTGTCAGTCTTTCATCCTCACAAACAGATTAGTTTGACAAATAAAGGCATGGCTTTTGCTGCATGGGAGTCAGGTAACTGGAAAGGCTGAAGGTGCCTGCCGGAATCAAGCGACTTTATAAAATAAGACTTTAGTTGATGCCCCTGCCTACATCTTACCTTTTTGCTGACCAGCATGGCTTTTGTCCTCTTCACTGCTGGGCTGTGTGTCATGGTGAGCAAACTGTGCCCTGTATTTCAGCAATGCTTTGTGCAAGGTTTTAGTGGCAGGATCTTTCACTGGAGCAGTGGCAGACAGGATTTGGAGGGTTGGTCTGAGGGCAGACCTGGGAGCTAAGAATGGTCGGGTGATGATCTTCACTGTGATCCTGATCTTTTTTTCTGCTTTTGTTTTAGTACCTGCAAAATAGAAGTCTAGATACAATGAAATTCAAATGCATTGCTATTTAATGAGGAGGCTGCATATACAGAGCTAAGCTGTGATCCAGGCATAGCTGTAAATTTAGCCAGATCAGCCTAAAAGTCTTGCAGAGTGCACTTGCCACTGTGCAGCACACTTCACATTTCTCACTAACTGCTCTTCAAAATATTCCAGCTTCTTACCAGGAACTGATGAAAGAACTGTCTTATACACTAAAGTGACTGATATATCTGCTCCCTCTCCCATTTACTCATGCTCTTCTGCAGGGGAAGTCCTTCACACTCACTTGGGAGCCCTGAAGACTCCTGCATTTCCATTCTCTTTCACACTGCCTGATCTCCCTCCGAGATCTTGTGGTGTGGCCTCTGCAATGGGAACTGAGGGGTGTCAAGGACAGTGGTGTCCCCCTGGGAAGCTGGCTGCATCGTGGCTCCAGTGGCCGGGACCACTGGCCAAATGCCGTGTGGCTGCTGCTCCTTGCTTTACCACTTCTGGGTCCAGCATAGGGACTTCTTCGTGTTCCCTGCCCTATACCCGCAGAGAAACAGCAGCATCCTTGCAGACCTGATGGCTTTCAGCAGAAACGCCCCTAAATCAAAGTGCGTGTTTATATGCATAAAAAGAAGCAGCTTAGCTTCTGGGTTTTGTGGGTGTATTTATGGGTAATAAGACCATCCCAGAGAGAAAAGAAGATGTGGGGTTTAACCACATTGCTCTGGATGGATAGTTAGAAAAACCTGAAAGAATAGAGGCACAGTCTGTGTCGTGCAGTGTTTTAGCCAGGCGAAGGTCAGTAGAGGTTGGCAGTCAGGGATGTTTATGGCTGTCCCCTAGCATCTCTTTAAAGC
Source organism: Nesoenas mayeri (assembly GCF_963082525.1). Lineage (NCBI taxonomy): Eukaryota > Metazoa > Chordata > Aves > Columbiformes > Columbidae > Nesoenas > Nesoenas mayeri. The sequence goes on along the minus strand of NC_137554.1, from coordinate 31,762,986 downwards.
TTACCTTGTGCATTTGGGATTTGATCCAAAGCCCAGTTGGGGTCAGGTGGGAGCTGTCATTTGGTTGGGGGACCTCGGACCACAACAGTGGTGCTGTGCTTCATTTTTCAGCTCTAACTCTGACTTTTTTTTTTCCCTTTACTGTCTGCTAAGAGTTTTTAAGTGCCTGCTGCTTTTATACGCTATCAGCCTGTAGAGCTGGGTATATATAGTGCTTGAGCTACACAAGAGGAGATGCATTAATAAGTGGGAGTCTTGCTCTTTTGTCCCTTTGTCCTTGTATACACCAGTGTTTATGGTGGTCAGTGCTTTCAGTGACTGTGTTAAGGAGCTCTCCAGGCTCAGATCTGCAGCTGCCTGTAACCTTATTTTATTAATGCAATGAGCGGGTGTGCCTCTGTCGGTCCGCAAGCCAAGTATCTTCAACTTCAGCAGAGTGGATGAAAACCAATCATGTTTTTTTTTTAATGTAAAAAATCTGAAGGTAGAAATCAGATCTGTTCAAAGGTGAAATAAAATTCAAACTTTGTGTGTTTGCTGCCTAAAAGTATAAAAGAGCATTGGGCCCCTGACCTGGCAGAAGGAGCTGGACCTCGGAGATGCTGAGTTGCTAAATGAGTTTTTGGTAATGGTGAAGCTGCTTTTTTCCATTTCATTTTTTCCAGGTAGTTGAGTTCAGTGTCTCAGATTCACTCAGATTTGATAAATCAGTTGGGAATTAGAAATTTGCCTCTTCATAAATTTCTCTTACAGAGAGTTTGGAAATGTTCAGATCTTCTAATTGCTGATGGGGTTGTGACCAGAGGCAGAAGAATATTTACGGGCAACACTTACCTCGTTCTCTTAAACAGCACATTTTAAATACAAAAATATCTTGATATTTTTCTTTAGTGTATCCTACATATTTCAAGTTAGTGTAGCATGAGTTTTGATTGTTATTTTAGGGGAATATTTAGTTATAATTTCTGTCAAATAAATAATAACATATACATAATAAATACAGAACTTAATCATTTCAACATAAAAACGTAAACACTGAGACTATGAATAAGCATATGTTCAGTTACTAATTTAAGTGTATAAACAAATCTGATCGTAGTACACTTCCTGATTGGCAAAAAAGCATGTTCACAAATTGGGACCAGGCTTTCTCTAAGACAACATGAAGTATAAATGCACAACACGGTTAAATTGGGTTCAGGCTGTGTTTCCGTGAGTGCTGGTGTAAAAGAGCATTGAAGGCGCTTTGCCTTGACCATCCGTCTTGCGGTTGGGGCTGGTGGGGGCGGGCAGGTGCAGCTGGATGCTGCGGTGATCGCTGCCCATCGCCGCCCCTGCTGCTCTACCTGTGGTCTCGTTCCCATGGCAGGGACAGCTGAATGATGTGTCCCTGCTCCTGAGCCGCTGTGATTTATAGACTGACCTCGTAATGGGAATGGATGTTGATTTCCACCCAGTTTAGGCTGTAGCAACAGATGCCGAGCTCTTTGCTCAGGGTGAGTAGAGAGGAGATAGGGAAGCCGCCTTGGGAGGTGTAGCCCGGGCTCAGAGGACTTGTTAGGAGGAATATGTCCCCAAAATCACAAACGTGCTGTGGGAGGAGGTTACGGAGGGACCGCTGTGTGCTGGGAAGCAGCTGCCTTCAATGCTCTTCAAGCGGTGCGTAGTGTATCAAGGCAAATCTAGCTGAAGGCCAGGATGGGAACGCACAAAGGTGGCTTGCGAAGTAGTGGAGATTGTCACAATCCTACCCAGAGGGGGATGATGGACATGGGCCCGTGCCTACCTATTCTATCTAGACATCCCTGTGTAGCAGCTTTCTTCTTGCACAGTTTTTGTGTGGCTGTTAAGCTCAGTGCATTAGAAATCACCTGCCAAAACCTTTATTAAGGATGATCATGTATTGCTGAAAAGTGAAGAAATTCAGGCTTGTTTCCCATGGCAACTTTAACTCTGTGCTCTTGTGCAAAAGTATAACAGTGGAATATTAATCTGCAATTACCTGTCTTCATGCAGCTTAGGCTTGGGTGTCGTTTTAAATACCTAGTTCTCAGTTCAGCTTCTTCCAGTGTTGTTTCTAGAGGAATGCTGTTAAAAATGCACACAAAACAGTCACTTAAAGTATTTTAAATTAATTTTTACTACAATAAGTAAAAAAAAAAATTATCATCTCTGCCAATGATGGTGGTTGTTATGCCATTCTTATGTTGGAATGCTTTGAATTCTTAGATTGGCAGGATATATTTCATACAAAAGCTGTTTCAGGTGGGTTTTACTGTTCTTGTTAAGTTTTTGAACAATCTTTCGAAAAAAGAAAAAACACAACTTTTTGAGGCCTTGTAGCTGGTTCTTCTGAACAGTTAAAAATGTTGCAAAGAACACATGAATATCCATAGCTCAACATTCTACGTGGTACATCTGAAACTAAAGAGATGCTGTTCTTTTTTAATCGTAATTTCTATGTATTGTGTGCTTTGTTGCAATTCTGTTGGACTGATGAGAAATCTTATTTTGACCAATATGGAGAAGAGTGTCTTTATTTGAAAAAGGATGTAGAGAGAAGCCCAGTGTTTCAGAGAGGCTTCTGCAGGGTCTGAGACACCAGGTGCAGGGTAACCCCCAAAATCTGTGTTCCTCCTGGCAGTCATTTTGCCTTGGAGACCTCCCTTGTTCTCCCATTAAATGAGGACAACCTTGCTGTGACCCATGTGAATCTGACAGGGCAGGTTATGGCTTCAGGCAACAGAATTAGCGGTATTTATTTAAAACCTGACAAGCTAGAGAACATCAACAGTTACTGAACCCAAATCTCCTGGAGAGCACAACAAGACCACCAGGCAAGTTGTCTGATGTATGCAAAAAAGATTCAAAGCAATTTCTTATTTAAAGGTATAAACCCAGCATTATTATAGCAACAAGCCTAAAATACCAAGGCACCCAGGTGGCCAGTTGCTGCAGTTCTAACCTGACCCAACCTGCTCAGCTTTCGGCTGGTTATTGACAGCCCGATGAGATGACCACTTTAAAGCAATCAGTCACGTTGCCCTTTCCCTTGCAGTGTGTGGAGACCCCACATCAGTTATGCGTCCCGGCGTGCAATTCCCCGCCTGTGCTGTTTGAATGCTATATCCTTAGCTGTACAAACATTACACATCGTTTAGGTGACAAGTTGCAAAGTTAAGTAGACTTGTTGTTACAGCAGAAAGCAGTTGAGCGGCAGTCACCCTGAAAAGAAAAGATCCAGGCTGGCTCAGGAATGTGCAAGTCCACTGTATTGTATTTAAAGGTTTCTCCTCTCCGTAAAGCTGCTGATGAGGGTAACGTGTGCCGTTGGAAATGTTCACACCACGTGCATTTCTGAAGCGAAGGGAACGTGTCACAGGTTTATACGTTCTCTGCCCTCATCCTGCCCTGTGGTCACCAGCAATCGGTCCGTGCTGGCTGCTGTTTCACAGCCCATGAGACACGGGGTATTTCCCAGCACGATGTGTTAAAAACAGGCAGTATGCTTCCATGGTGTGGCGTCTATTTAGTGCTGCACGGGACACTGCTTTTCAGTGCCTGGAAAATGGTCTTTGCTGCATTAGGGTCATCTTTTCCTGCTTTTGAACAAAACCTTCCTCATGAAAGAAAGTGCAGCTCAGCTTTTTTGGTGAGAAAGGCACAGGACTTGTCTAAGTCTTACACTTTTCTTCCTCTTTGCGCCAAGCTGGCCGGACAACCGTCCCTCTATTGTCTTTGTTGGTCTGTGCACTTGTTAGCTGGCAAAATAGCTCTTCGTTACGTTATTTAGTTCCTCTCTGACAAGCAGAAATGCGTTGTCACCAGCAGCTAGTTGTGATGTGTGTAAAACCCTGGCTGTTCATTTACATGCACTAAGGTGCCCTTTCTACCCAGCCCAGATGTTTTAGTGTTGCTGGGAACATTGATCGTTTGTGCTGCTCAATATCAGGTGAAGAGGTTGGGTCTTGAAATGATTTGATAATTCTGTAATGGGGACTGCACAGGCTGGTTGCTCGCTGTAGAAATGAGGGGATGTGAAAGAGAATATAATGCAGTTGTCATTTTGGAATAGAAAGGTAATATTTGGGAATGTGTGTGTAACCTGGTGTGAATACAAAACTTCCCCAAAGAGTCAACCTTAATTGGTGGTGTTGGCTCTGTTAGTGGAGATTTTTGGAGTGCATAACTATGTGTTAGTGGTGCTTGAAGAAACAAGTGGAAATGTTGACGTCTGTTGGTCTATATTTCTCATTCCAGGTGTGGAAAGAGGAGAGAGGTTCTGCCTTATTCATGATGTCTGGATGCTGCTGGAAAGATCAAAATAGCTTTGTGGGGTTTGGTAGGTGAGCTGATGCTGATGTTGAGAGGCAGGAACCAGCCTGAGAGCATAAAACACTACCAAAAGTTTTGTTCAGGATGGTGAGACAAGGGTTGTGAGCCAGCTGTTGAGATTTCAAGCACAATGACAGCTATGAAAGACCACAGTGGTAAGTTTAGGGGGAAAATGTCGTTTGCAAGACATGTGGATCCTTCTTTTTTTGGCCTCATAAGAAGAGATCTCAGCTTGGGAAGTGTTTTGCTTTAAAATTCATGCTTCGAAAATAAACACCAAACCAAACCTGAGGCCATTTCAAGAGCATCCAAAAGAGAAACAGTGAGTGTAACCAGGGGTCTGCAAAACACAACTGTGAGCACAGGTCGGATGGCATTGGGGTTGTGTTTGTTGCAGTGAAGAGAAAGGTATGTATGATGAGGTCTTCTATTACAAAATTGAGAAAGGCAATGTTCTGGCTTGTGTCTGCTGTGGGCAGTCATGAATTTAAACAACAGCAAGGGAAATTCTGATTAGACATTAGGAAAAACTTTCCAATGATAAGACTAATGAAACGGGAGGATAGAGTGCCTGGGGAGCGCGTGAGTCTCTCTTATTGGAGTCTGTAAAAACAGCCTAGACAAAGTCAGAAATGATTTAGGGGGAGGTGATGCTGCCCTGGGGCAGGTGCAAGGACTAGATGTCTCTCTTAAAGCTCAGGCTCCTGGAGGCATGTGATTAGATGGGAATTTCAGCTTCTATTAAAGAAAGAGAAATGGTCCCTCACCCTCGCAGTTGTAAGGAAGCACCTGAAAATAGGAGCCAGGTTTGACGCCAGTGTAGAACCTGAAATGCAACTCAGAATTCATCTCAGAGGAATTCCAGGCTTTGACATTGGGCTCCAGTGCCTCAGTGTTAGGGGCAGGCAGTGAGGCTCACCTAGGAGAAGCAAGAGGAAGAAACCTTGGCTATTCAATGCTCAGGCAGCAGAATTTGTCTTTACATCGTTTTATGTCAGTGTTTCATGATCTTTCCATATTCCCGCCAGTTCTCTTGTGTTTTGATTTTGATGTGTATTTCCCTTCACGCTTTTCTGGGATATAACAGTTGTTTAAATGCATTAAATTGTTGGGTGTGTACTACATATGAGGTAGTGATGGAAAAATAAATTTGGGGGTCAGGTGCTTTCCCAAGGAGCTTTTGACAGAGTTAATCAGTACACAGAGTAACTTACCCGGGACAGAAGCACTGAGAGAGTCCTGATTGTGTGTGCAGGTGGGCGTCCCTTGGAACCTCCGCATAGCCCCGATTCAGCTCAAGTCCTGCTATCCCCCACTGCAGAGGCGTTGCCTTTATGGTACTTGGTTTGGTTAGTTTAATACAAATTTAGAAGTGGGGGAAAGACCTATGAGGTCATTCCCCCCCTGGCCTGAGGGCTGGTGCAAGGCTGCTCACTTGGAAATGGCTTTAGTTACAATAAAAATTAAGGCTGAGGATGGAAGCTGGGGAGACAGATCTGCTAGGCTAGTGCTGTCCTTACTATGTCCCTTTTCCATTTTAATTGCCTTGGAAAAAAAGGAAAATCACAAGGCTTTAAAAGCTCCGATTCTTCCTGCTCTTCAACCCCCCGCCCCCTCCCCGATCTTGGAGGCATCAACTCTCATCTGTCAAAGTGTAAATCAGCAATTAAAACACAAACAGCGAAATGCCAAAGATGACCCGAAGCACAAAGCAACTGACAAACAAGTCCGGACAAATCGGCGGATAATTTATAAGCATTGCCCTAAAATCTAATTATTTGGCAATTCGAATTTGCAGCCGGCCAGGGCTGTGCAATAAATTTAACCCGCCATAAATTATTTAGGAGCAGCCTGTGGTGTAAATCAAAAACACGAGTGTTTGTTTAAGAAATAAGCTCCTTGTGCATAAAGTGTTTTGTTGGGCTTTTTTTCTTTAAAAGAGAGGGGAAAAAAGCATCCCTGAGCAAAACGAGCTGGTGCTGAGGCTGCGTCCCCCCCATGGACACTCCTTTGCCTCTTCTGCCTGTACCTTTCTTGAAGGTGTAAAAGAGTGTTTTGGTAGGAAGTTTTGTTTTTCCTCATTAGAAAAAATCCCTTTATCTGAACGGCCTTTGCTTGTGTTTATTGCGTTTTGAACAGTCAGCTCTGGTCTTTATGGGCATCTTTTATTCTTGTGTTTATTAAACTTCTTCACATGGGGGTGGGCATAAGGGATAAATTATTCTCTGGTAGTTTTTGAACTGAAAAGGCTTCTTCAAATACATAAATCAGTGTCCTCAAGTGTGCCCTGTCCACTTTGTATGTGGGCTTCTGGATTAAAAGGTTTTGAGAGCTGGGAAGTTCTTGCTGGCCACTGTGTTCTTTTTGTCTAATGATGTTAGTGCTCCCTAGATCCAACAGGATAAGCAAAAAGCTTCCTCTGTGGGAATTAGTGTAATTTCAGATGCTTTCTTTGAACTCCAGAAGATTTGTCTGTCACGGGATATTATTTAGTTACTATAACTGTGTGCTCATTCATTTCTTTTATTAGCTGGAAGATCAAGACGGCTGAATTTGTGCATCCCTGCTTGGGAGTTAAAGGAAGGGGAGTTTTGTTTAGGATGGTTAGGTAGGGAAAAGCTGGGTTTATAGCGCTGCTTTCACATGCCCTCATGAATTTTTCAAATCCCTCTTAAAAAGGAAGGCCCTAACCATTCTGCAGTTACCCCGCAGCCTCCTGACACTGCTCAGCGCATGGGAGATTTGCACCTGGGATATTCATTATATTATTTTTTTGAGGGAGGACATTTTTATTTATTAAGGCAAAAAAAATCTGAGCAAGCAGTCACCCAGATTTGCTTGAAACACTGTGAAATCATAAATGCAAGATTGTTGTAAAGAGGGTGGACCTGGTAATAGATATGTACAAGCCGCCGGCTCTCTAGGTTCCTATTGTTCCTGTGTTTGGGGGCGCAGCTGAGGGGAGGGACAGGGTGCCGATGTCTTTTTCTTTAAGCGTGTTAATATTGATTTTAGAAGCTCTGTGTTCCAACAATATAAATGCAAATGGCTGTAATTGGGAGCCACGTGCAGAATTTTCTCAACAGAAAACATGTTCAACTTTTCATGACAGTGAAAGGAAAATAAAAAGGTGCTTGCTTATTTCTGATGGGTTGAATCCTGGATTTCATTTCAAGTTACTTTGCAGTGCTAAATAAAATACCTAATTGTAGTGCTTGCAAAATTCAAATGGGTACATAGAGCAGTGTAGGGGAAAGGGACCCGGGGGTCCTGGGGGCAGCAGGGTGACCATGAGCCAGCACCATGCCCTTGTGGCCAGGAAGCCAATGGTACCTGGAGTGGGTTAGAAGGGGGTGGTCAGTAGGTCAGAGAGGTTCTCCTGCCCCTCTGCTCTGCCCTGGGGAGACCACACCTGGAATCTTGTGTCCAGTTGTGGCCCCTCAGTTCCAGCAGGACAGGGAACTGCTGGAGAGAGTCCAGCACAGCCACCAAGATGCTGAAGAGAGTGGAGCATCTCCCGTGTGAGGAAAGGCTGAGGGAGCTGGGGCTCTGGAGCTGGACAAGAGGAGACTGAGGGGTGACCTCATTAATGTTTACAGATATATAAAGGGTGAGTGTCAGGAGGATGGAGCCAGGCTCTTCTCGGTGACAACCAATGATAGGACAAGGGGTAATGGTCTCAAACTGGAACACAAGAGGTTCCACTTAAATTTGAGAAGACACTTCTTCCCGTTGAGGGTGGCAGAGCCTGGCCCAGGCTGCCCAGGGCGTTGTGGAGTCTCCTTCTCTGCAGACATTCCAACCCGCCTGGACACCTTCCTGTGTAACCTCATCTGGGTGTTCCTGCTCCATGGGGGGATTGCACTGGATGAGCTTTCCAGGTCCCTTCCAATCTCTGACATTCTGTGATTTGTTCTTCTGGTGACTTGTGGCTAGTTGCAGCCTCTGTATACCCACAGCATTATTTCAGCACATCCATAACTTCTGGTTGTGCTATAAGGAAAAGCTATGTGGGGGTGGAGGAAAGAAAACCAAAAACAAACCAAGAAGAGGCTTAGAAGCCCCAGGTGCTGCTGGCACAAGCCACCGCTGAAGTTGGAACGTGGCTGGAAAGGTGTGAGGATCTCAAGGTTGTATTTACAGATGATCAGACTGATAAAAGAAAGGAAATATCAGTGAACCTCCCCTTTTAGTTCCCTTGCGCTGTTCTCCTCCACCTTTCCCACCTGGGGAGAAGCAGTGAAGGTCCTTGGTGGTGGAGATGGAGCTGAGCGCATGGAGCTCACGAGGCTGCTGTGAAACGTGAGAGAGCGCCCGGCTGCCTTCCTGCGTCACTGGCTGCTGGGGGCCCGCGTGTGTGTGTCTAAGTGCTCACCATTTCATAATAATTACTAATGAAATTCTAGATCTGTAATAACATTTTGGATATCTAAAACAAACCATATGCTTGTAAAAAGAAAAAAAAAGTGGAAACAGATCAACTTTAAGCCATAAATTCTTCATAATAGAGGCCTCTTTTTTTTTTTCCACCCTCCCCTTTCTGTTTATGTTTGATAGATATTTTTATTTCTGCAGGAATGTCAACTCTTAATTTCATGATGTATCATGGGCTTAAGAAAATTGAATTTAATAAAGGCAAAAGATGAATGGCACCTTTAAAGGTCCCAACACTTGTCTTTATTAGCAGGACAAACTGCAGGGTCTCCAAACACTGCTTCTCTCCAAATGAAAGTTTAAATGAAAAGTACAGCAGTGTCACAGGTTAAATTTCATTGCAGGACTGGCTAACATCGTTAGTGAGGAGTGGGGCTGATTTCATGGGGCTGGTATCTGTTGCCTTAGATACCAGCGGAGCAAACACTGCCAGAGACTGGAAAAATCTCCGCTATAGGAAGCGTGCAGATAAACAGCCTTTTAGGAAAGGTCCTTTAGCACTTCCTTCAAAAACTGACCAAATAAGCCCAAAAGAGTGGCTGCGCTTTCTCCTGAGATGCTCAAGTCACTCCTGGGGTATCACCCCTGCTCCTGGCCACACGCTTCCCATAGACCTGCGATAATTCTGGATATTGTTAAATTTTCCACATTTTTTTAGTACAGCTTTTTATTTCCTCTGTCTGCCTTAATCCAGCCCTCCTGGAAGTGCTTTTTGCCTTCGGTTCAGGAAGGCGAGGGACGCCTTTGTGTATCAGATCAGCGGCAGGGCTGTCTTTCAGTCTCGCTTTGCATCCAGCCACTTGATGGCCCCTGAGGATGTTCGTGGTCCCTTAGGACCCATCTCCATGTTTCAACACAGCCCTGCTGTGATATCCAGCCAACACGTGTCCCTCTCCAGGAAGGGGAACACTCATCTTGCCCCACCGTGGGCTTGTCCACCTCCACGGTCACCCCCTGGGTGGGCTGCAGACCTGGGGGGTAACGAGCTGCCCCAGTCTGGTTTGAAGAATGGGTGGTGTTATCCAGGGGTTAAGCCTGGCTCTGTTATGACATCCTGTCTATTGGCTTGAAACTTTACAGTCCATTTTCCTTCTGAACAGAAACTTGCAGCACTTGGAGCCTGTCTGGGGTAGCCCTTTTGAGGGAAGATCAGCTGTGTCCAATGTTTCATACTCTGAGTTTCTCGTGTTTCTATGGGTCTTCCTGGGTGGCTGAGGCCGGTGAGTTTGGCTCTAGCACAAGACGCAATCCGGGTGACGGATGCTCAGGTGTTTTGCCACTGTCTTCCTCCCTTTCCAGCCCACGGGTGGAGTTTAATCTCTTTCCCAGGGGAAACCTGCTGACTCCTGGTGGGATGCACCTGAGTGGCTGAGGCTGGTTAGTTTGGCTCTAGCACAAGCAGCAATCCAGATGATGCTCAGGTGTTTTGCCACTGTCCTCTTCCCCTTCCAGCCCACGGGTGGAGTTTAATCTCTTTCCCGGGGAAACCTGCTGACTCCCAGTGGGATGTCACAGCGGTGGGGAAGGATGTGCCCAACGGGCTCTGCCTCCGCCTGCACAGCACGAACCGAGCGGCACAGCCGATCGTGGGGAAATGGTTAAGCCCTGCGTATTCTGCAGCTTGACTGCTCGGTGTTTGCACCTGGGCCCTTCAGGACTGTTAACACTTCTTTTTCCTTTAACTTTCCATCGCAGCGGCACGTGCTCCCCGCATGCCCGGGGCCGGGCTGCTCGGGGAGCTGCTCTGCTGTGGCCACGGGCTCTGTCCACCGCGATGGGGTGTTTGTCCTGCTTATTTAAATCATTTGTTGTTTCCATTTACCCACCCAGCTTCTTGCCCTCCCTCTGCCCGCTGGGCTGGTGATGTCATCAGCTCATATATATGACCTCACGATAATTTCCGCCTGCAGGTCGTGGGGTTTGCAGCCGAGGTCCAAAAACTGTGTTAGTTCCTCCGCAGCGGCTGCATTTTCCACATGCTAATTTTACTCGCAGGAGTTGGATTTTTTTATTTTTTTATTATTTCTTATTTGTCTCTTCCAGATGTTTTCAGGCAAGTTTTTTTTTTTTTGGTTGTTGTTAAACTAATTCCATTCATGTTTTAAAAATTTATGAAAGCGCTAATAAAAATGTCAAAGTGGTAAAAATGTTAGCTTTTGCTCTGCTTTGATTAAATTTTGCAAACTGTTTTTGAATATTAAAAAGCAATATTTTTTTTATTCTCTCTCCCTCTCTCTGTTTCTCTCCAGAAGTGATTTGAGAGGCTTGTTGCATGGATATCACTCAGCGGGCTCATTTGCACTCCAGAACCTTGGTGCCATGCATCTCTATTAAATAACATAGACAAATTATTCTTTAAAGACACCAAACAAATTGTCACTTCTCCTCTTACATTAAACTGGAAGGAGGGGAGAAGGAGGGGGGTGAACACAAAGGATTTTATCGCTTTTATTCAGTGGTCGTCTTTTTTAATTTCATGTATATTTTTTAATAATTGAGAAATCCATCGCAACTGCATTTGTTTAAACTTTTTATTAACAGGTCCATGTAAATTTTTGATTGCTGATTATTCAAATAATTGAACATTCTTCTGACGAAGGAACATTTTTATTTCCCTATCAGCATAAATTGGCTACAAAGAGGAAAATTAAGCAGGGCTTTCTCCGGTGCCACATCCCATAAGGATGGATTGAGAAGGTGGCTTCCCTGGTGGCTCTGGAGTAGAGCCGTGCTCCTCATCTTCTCCTAGGAAGCAGGTGCTCCATGCAGTAGCTCCTGTGGTGTGTCTGGTGTTGTCCTCCAAAAGGACAGCAAGCTGGAGAGCATGGGACTGGTTTTGGGGAGGGCACAGCCCATGGGATGTCCCTGCTAAAACAGACGTGAGCAAAGGTGTCTCTGTGTTCCCTGGGTGGTGTTGGCACACGGTGGTGCCAGATCACCCCCCTTAGGCTGGGCTTGGGCAGCGAGGTGTGTGGTTGCGGCGCTGAGCACAGGGATGTCCCTGCAACCCATCCCAACTGCGACGAGCATCCGTGCCATCCTCCTCGGTGTCATTGGATGTGCTCTGTGCTCCAATGCCACTTTCTCCCTCCTAGTGCAGAGCTCCATGTTAGACTTGGTTTTGTTTGGGACTGTCAGGCTGCTCTTTTTACAGCCAGCTTGCTAGGCGGGATCATTTCCAGCTTCATTTTTTGTTTGTTTCAAATGAACAGCTCCTTTTCTTTTTGCCCTATTCAGGAAATCATCGAATTCCCTATCCTGAAGCTGAATGGCAGGACGATGGAGATCGAATCCACCTTTCACATGTATGTTCAGCCTGTGGTGCATCCCCAGCTTACGCCCTTCTGTACAGAGGTAAAGTGCAAAGGTTCCCTGGTGCTCCAAGAGTCTCCTTGGGAAGCAGTTTCCATTGCACCAGGGGTTGGGTTCACCTCTTCACAGTGCGGCTGCAAGGCAGCGTGTCATGCCAGGGGAGTCATTTTTTGTCATTGCAGTAGCATTTGAAGACCTCAGTTTAGATTCATAAATATCTATGATCTGCTAACTACGATCACTTGCATTTGCAAGTAACCGATGTCTTCCTGGGTGACCACAAAATAAAAACACTTACGTTAGCTGATGCTCAAAATCCTGTAGCCTCTGTATGATTTTGCCATGGTGCTCTTTGGTGAGGAAGGTCAGAGAGACTGCGGTCCAAAGGAAAAAGTGTTATACTGCTGCATGGTTCAGAGGCTCTAAATGACTCGCCCATTGGGGTTTGATGGGTCCTTCAGAGCGGTGAGGTAATTCACATCTGTATTTTTAAGACTTTCTTTTCGATGTCGTGCTTGTGGGGCACTTGAAATGATTGCTGGAGAAGTGGCCTCTTGTTACTTGGTTACTCTCGTTGCCCAGGACAGCTGCTCTCGAGCTGTGCCCGCATTTCTCCAGCTACAGGTGGGAGAATTAAGGTGGTCAATGCAATCCCTGATAGTTCAAAATAGGGAGGCAGAGGTTGTGGGGGTTTTTTGGTTGTTGTTTTGTGTTTATTTGTTGTTCGTTTGCTTGTTTTTAATTCTACTTTCTTCATTTAACACAAGGTTGACTGTTTCTGCAAGTGCATTTTTCCTCCCTGTTGTAGCCATTGAAACAGTTTCTAAGCTACTTTTGCTTTGGGCTTTTTTCCTGTTATTCTACTATTTTAATATTGCCCATCTCAGGGACTGAAGTAACTGGATATGGGGAAACAAGGTACCCAAGTCCTTTATTCTGTCCTGGTTTCATCCAGGATCATCAGCACCATGATGGGTTTTCCCTGACCTCTGTGGCTACAGGTTTGGGTCTTCAAAATGCTTGTCCCGTGGGTACTGATATGATGAAAAATGACTCCTCTGTGTTAGGTGGAGTCCCCTCCAGGACCGACCAGCCCCTTCTATATTTCCACATTGTAAAAACAAATACTTCTCTTTTTTTTTATTCTCTTGTAACGAAAAACCAGCTGAAGGTATTTTATTTAAACTTCAGGAAAAAAAAAAGACTAAGAACAGAAAACATTATTCCCAGGAGAGGGGCTTTCAGAAAGCTATAAATGTGTGAAAACAGAGGGCTATGATGGAAATGGTTTTGCAATCTTAATACTAGAAGGCTGGACAACTACTTTGGCTGTCCTTATCCCCATGAGACTGACTGGATATATGCTTGTACAAACGTGATAAATCTCACAGCTTGTACCTGATCTTTGCTAACAGCAACATCATCTTCTAGAGTAGAGGCCAAAATGTCCGTTTTGCATGTCATCTAAATGCTAGAGAGAAGTAGCCTCACTTATTAACTCCCACCAGAATTCCTTTTTCTGGAGATTTCTCTGTTGTGTCCTTCCCTCCGCTGCTAAAGGCTGCAGCTCTGGTGTCGCTCCAGAGTTTGTGTGGCTGTCCCAGCTGAATGGAGCCTCCAGTCCGCCACAGCCTGAGGACATCGAGAGCTTCTCTGGACACCAACCTTGTGACAGAGACATCCAGCCCATCTAACGCGCCCTCACCACGCTGCTGGTTTCTCTGCCCTCTCTTGCTCTCGGGAGCCTGGAGCAGCTGTTTGTGTCACTGCAGGTCCATGTCTTGTGCCTGGAGCCCTGCAGCAAGCGAGGCTGTGTGTGTATGTGCTGGACGTGCATTT